>NC_064601.1:28576706-29825706 GCF_943734735.2 Anopheles gambiae
GGATTTTACATCACACTGTCCGGGCATCAAACCTGTTGAACGTTGTATGTGCACCAGATTGTGGGCATTATACTAGTTTTTACATGTGTTCTATGGAGTAAAAGATGTTCCTGATGGTCAATCTAGCCATTCTAGAGTTGATGATAGTACGTCTTATTTAAAGCATAACTTGAAGGCATCTCAAAAATAGAGAACATTTGGAATTTCTTCAAATCTAACGAAAATTTAATGTACCAAATCCCCATACACGTATTGTCCTAAAAACGGTTGTCCTAAAAATCGGATAGGTTAAACAATCTCATAGGCTTGGTTGTCTGTGCTCTTTGCTTAATGACGTTTAATGACTATTTATTTCATGTAATCCATGATCTTCCATGAATGAATTGTTAGTGATGCAATGCAATTAACACATATAAGGTTAACAGTTTTTTTCTCAAGAAGCAAATAAATAGATGGCAAATGTTCTTCTTATTGCTGTCGCTACCTGACCGAATGCCTGATTGTTTACTCTTTTTTACTGCTGTAACCAAGCGCATCCAAAGGACTTTCACGGAATTTGAGTGAGGGTTTCTTCCAAAATAGCTTTTTCAAGGAATGCATGACGGTTTGTTGAATTTTCCATCCAAGCGTATTTATCCTGGCGAAGTTCCGGATTGTTTAACCATTCAGCGCCTTTATTGTTTGCCCTAAAAAAGGTACTATGGAGTTATTATTTCGACGGAACGCGACAGAGTAGACTTGCTGGCGCTAACTGGAACTGTGTGAAGAATGTCAGAGTGTCCTTAAACAGGAAGAGGGTTGTTTTTATGCCGTAGCTTTGTGCAAAGGATAGATACAAAATGTATTAAATGCTTCCGAGAAGAGCTAGTGTTGTAAACAGGTATGTTTATTACAAGCTTTTTGAAGCATGTTTGAGGAACTCAGTTTGATTTGTAATGACAATCGTAGACGTATATGTTGGTTGGAAATGTGCATAGAGAGGATTGCTGTTTTTAAAATGAGCTTATGGCAAAACCGGT
Source organism: Anopheles gambiae (assembly GCF_943734735.2). Taxonomy (NCBI): domain Eukaryota; kingdom Metazoa; phylum Arthropoda; class Insecta; order Diptera; family Culicidae; genus Anopheles; species Anopheles gambiae. Next base: position 28,577,726 of record NC_064601.1, read on the forward strand.
GGTATTTTTTAAATATAAAATTTTCTTACCACACTAAATGATTTCCAAATAAGTTGAGTTAGATGCTCTATGCCCGCGCCAATCCGCTGTTGTTATTCTAGTCGGTGTCGCCTTCCGTGGCCAGTAATTTATATTTGATTTCAGTCCGCATTCAAAACGCATCATAAAAAGCCACAAATCCGACGGCCCAGTGGGCTCAGCGTAATGCCAAAACAATGATGTAGCATGATCGATGGGCTGTACCGTAAAAGGTATTGCCATCATTCTGGCGGGCGAATATACGTTTTTAGTCCTAGAGTCCTCTGCGTACCTTCGATCGAGCGAGCCAGTGCGAAACGCAAGGAAACAAATTAGTTAAAGCACAGCTAATATTGACACAACAATAATGACTTTTCCTCACTCTTGCTTACCATTGGTGACAGTTAGACTGACGCCTGGTAGCCATAGTGACGATGTGTTGCTCTAGAGGATGGGAAAGGACGCACGGTATACCCACAGCATTATGTTGATTTTACGAATCTTTCGGCTTGTTGTACGACGAAAGGTGGGTAAAATAATTTCCTCCGGCCCAGAATGGTCGTTGACGAGCTGCACTGGCCGAGCGTGGGCCATCCATCGCTATGGGAAATGGGCGAAGACTTGACACAATTTCTATTTGATCATTCACCAAGACACGAAGGCGTTTTTTTCTTACTACTATCTCATCCCATTCTGACTCGTTGGCTGGGGTGTGATGAACGAGCCACAGCATACTCTTAACGGCCGAAATGTACGCCTAGTGGGAAACGAAACGCCTAGGAAAATGAACGCTTCTGGTCGGTCTTACCGTTTCGTTTTTTCACGATGTGGTCGAACGTAGTAGGTTATGCGAGAAGTCGTAATTCTTCCACCATGTCTCACACAGTCACCGTTTTTTTTCCGGCCGGCTTAGTTATATGTGCTTCTATGCAGGTATAAATACGTTCAGAAAGATACATAGAAAGGCACAGCGGCAAGTAAGCCATCGTAAGCGAGTCTTGCAAAAACACATTGTGGTAGGGTGGATTTGGCAGTCGCTCAATTCAATTGTGGGCGAAAACAGATTTTCCGTTTATTCAAATTACGCCGATTCATGTATTCGAGCACGACAAGGAAAGAAGAAAATGTTGATGATCATGTTGCTCGTAATAGGGAAAAGTAACAAGAAAACCTAAACTATACCCAGTCAAAGAGCTGAAAGAAGGTACGCTTCATACGGCGTACATGTGCACGTGCGAGAAGAGGAAGCTTCATCGATACCGATCGAGCCTCTCGTCGGTTGGGTTCAATATCGGCGAGAAAAGATTTGTTCTTTTGCAATCGCTGCTGGGGAGATATTTTCTACCATCGTTTCTTATGTCTGACCGTTTTTTATGTCTTTTTTCTCCCTCTCGTACCGATCCTATGATTGGAAGCCGTGGTCGGTTACTGGCACCCGATCATTTCTAATTTTCCGGTCTGCTAGTACCGGATAATCCTTGATGATGGCTTTACGCCATCGAGACGCAGTCTGTGTGCATTTGAACTGGTGCCAATGAGTGAAACCCCAGACCGAGATATGGCTCAAGTGTTAAACTGACAGTAAAATATTTGATACAACGTGTGGTGAAAGTAGTTCACTAAAGCATTCGCCCTGTCTCTCTATTTCCCCGATGAGATGGAACATCGAAGGAAGCTTCCGTGTTCTTGCCAGCTGGTGATGAAAGAGGCCTCATCAGCTTTACCACCTGGTGTGGGGTACTTTGTGCAGGAGATATAAAAAAGGCTGTCTTGGGTGAAAAGGTATGTGGGTGTGTGTGTGTGTGTGTGTGTATGCGCCTGACAACAAGCAGGTCGACGATAAGAGCACACCGGTGTCATCGGTGTGGTATTACTTAAGAATTTAATATGCTTGGCTCCCTGGGATCCCTTCGGAGTATCAATATTTTATCGTACTCCCACTAGAGGAAACCCCTATTAGACCGAACATTGCGCTGGTGTTGGTGGAGAATGTATTACACCGGACGGAAATGAAGCCACAGTTGCTGGTGGGATGGAGACTCTTAAGCTCAGGCTGTAACGCCCTAGAATGAGAAATGTCAGCATCTCGCTTGGGAGACTCTGAAATTAGCACGAATACGGAACAAAACAACAACAGCAAAAAAGAATTTATTCTGGACCGTCGAAGCTTAAAGGTATAAGAAGGCAGAGCATGATACACGCTACCCATCGGAAAGCTCGGCATCATGATTAAAGCAATTAATAATGGGAAACCAAGAAAATGCTCTCGGCTATTGCGAGGCAGCGAGGACCGGGTAATTTCAGTCGGTCCCGGCTCCCGGTCTTTCGCTGGCGGCCGGGTTGCAGCCGCGTCGTACACTTGGGCCGTTAAAGTCATCCCGGGCAAAGCTTTGTGCTTAACAAAGAAGCGTTAGCCATTGCCGAGGTGCACCGTGTGGGACGCGTGGGATAAGTGGCTTGGATCCCGGTGCTAATCACCGTTGTCGACGTAGTTGTTTGCTATCGTCGTACCCAGATGGTCGATGAAAGGGTTTCGCCTTCTTGCACAAGCTCAAAGACGTAGACTCACCCAAGAAACGCTGGGCAAGTGATCTAGAAAGCGTTTCTAGAATCCCTAGATCCGCTCGGCACAGAATGGTGGGACGAAACCCTTGCACGGGATGTCCCGGCGTGAGTTAAAAATCTCATTTCCAACCAGCTGACGGTGGTTCCAAAAATGGGTTAAGTTTGGCCATCCTCACCCGACGTGGCCGCCGTTCTCATCGCGCAGATCCAGAAGCTGAAGTGAAACAGTAAGACCCGATGAACGTATAGATGGAATCGTTTGACAGGTTGATGTTCTGAGTGAGTGACTAATAAAAAACGACCATGGAAACCTAGCAGTGTGGATAGAAAGGGTTACATCTTGATGGGAGCAAGGGGGCAGGCGAGCGAATCATGAACGTGACTGCCCTGTGCTAGCTGGGGTGCTGTACTAATTAGTTTTAATTGGTTTACGACTAATTAGTTACGAGCGATCTGTCGAAGACACACCGACATTTTCGGTCCCTGGACACTATTTTGCGGTTCAACACTTACCATCGGGGATATAGTGAGTGTTCGTCCCAGGCTTAGGATCAGTGAAACCATCAAGGTGTAAATTATAGAGAGAATAGACACATTAGGCAACACCCGTACACCTGATTACGTTGTAACGAAGCCGGAGTCTGAGACCCTTTTTGTTTACCCGTGAGCAAGTGGGAGAATCAATCCGGATGTAAATAAATGATCGCTCGGAGAACGGTAAAGAGTTTCCAAACCACTGTTTCTGGCTCGCTGCCAAAACAAATGTTGGTACAAATCGATTCACAGCTTCGGTGGCGTTCAAAATGAACCGTACACAAAGCTGGATTGCACCGGAACCACTGGTAGCGGTGTGTGTTTTCCCCCCTAATCCCTAGCTCGAATGTCCTGGTATAAACATGGCACACGGCCTCTTGCTATAATATCCAGGTCAGAGATCGGTTGAAAACGGATGTTTTTATTTAATCTCTCAAGTGTACATAAAACCAGCATACATTCGCTCCACTCTCCTCCGGTGCCTGATATCAGCCGACCGACCTCTGCCAGGTTCTATGTAGGCTGCTCGCTAGGCACGCTGCAGCACTGCACACAGCAGCAACGGAGACGATCGATGCGGGCCGACTATTTTTATCCACCAACAGCACAGGACTGTCGCAGCTTGTGCAGAAGTTTTTCGAGGTCACGGAGTCGAAAAATGGAATACCGCTTCGGTTGGTAGCAATCGACCAGGTTTTGGTATTTTCGGAATGGTGTTTTTTTTTTAAACTAGAGCCATAATTTGTATCATACGGTGGCGTGTGCTTCGACTACACAAATGATGAGTGCATTTCGGAAGCTGCTATCGTCACATTCTCGTATTTAGTTTTCCAAGCGTTGTTTTGCTCAATCGTGGTAGAAAAAATAAAAACGTTTGCCTAGATAACTAAACAATGCTCTCTCACGACCTTGTTTCTCTATGTCTTGTTACAGTAGTGGTTGTTGATTTGTTTGAATTTTTATTTATGTTCATTTAAATATAACAATCTGAATTTAAACCACTGATTGATGAATCCCACTGTAAGCGAAACTGATTAAGTTCATTCAGCCAGGCGCCTGAATACATTACGATCCGTTTTTCTCGAACGAATCTGTTCCTCGTTTCGTTGTATAAGAATTTGCATTCATTAAACACCCCGTTCGACATTCGGCACCGATCGATACATACAATATCGTCGCTCCGGGAATGTCTCATCGAACGTACTCGAACGAATGGGGATACCCGTTTCGAAGGTGCAGGAGGAATGTAGCCTATTGTTGAAATTAATTTTCAATCCATTACCTCCGTGACAGCGGCCCGGACACTTGCTTGGCACCACCGAACGACGAAAAGAATGAAAGTCAGGGAGAGAAGGTGGTCGGGGACAAAAAGTCATGCCTGCAAAAGAATGCTTTTGGCACGTTCCTCCTTAGTGTGAAGTCAAACATTCAATTCGACTCTTTGTCGGGTTCGTGGGGCAGGTAAGGGAAAGGGCTGCCTAGTTGCGATTGGAGAAACAAGGACGAGAATTTCACATGATGAAGGTTCGCGACAAACGAGAAAGGTGGATGATGCCAGCGCCAACCATTCATCCGTTCGACGTTTGATCCTCTTGGCTTGATTACTTCATTCAGTTTTCAGGGGCAAGAAAAATGACTTTCGTCAACGGTTAAATGCTGCTGAATGATTTACATTTGCGAAAGGGGAAGGTATTTTGGTGATGAAAAAAAAAAAGAGTCAGCTCTCGGGCGGATACCCGAACTCTGATAGGCGGGGGCCCACATCTAAGGAAGCACATTAGCATATTCGATTGATTGGAATGAATTGGGAGGGAATGGGCTGTCTTATTTTCTGGGAATATAGGGTGTATTTTTCTTTCCATCATTTGTGCTTCATGGTTGCTTGCGCCCAACGCAAACTTCCCATTTATAAATCGAGCTCATCTCATGTCAGTAAACGAAACGAGTTACGGATGAGCTTATCCGGCCGGATGGGTAGCTTGAAGGAGAAGATCATGAGTAGGCGTTTTTATTGGTATGAGAAAATAAATCGTATGGAAAAATTGTGCAGACAACATACGGAAACCTTATTGGCAATATATCTAAGGGTGTGCTGGGTGGGTTGCTTGTGGTTATGTGGGGCCAAAACAGAATTCAAGTTGCTAACTTTTAACAAGCGCCATTTTAACATTTAACATGTCGAATTTCGCAGTAACTTTCTTTCTTTTTGTCGATTTATTAAACCATTTTCAAACGCGCTCAACATCACGTCTGGTGCCCAAGTTGGAAGCGTAGGACACTCGTCATGCTGGGGCAATTTATCATCGAACCAATCGAACTTTTCTTTTTGGACACGAAATTATTGTCACTTTGTTACCGGAGCCCCATTACCATACCGTCGATTTGGCTATGCGAAAAGTCATTTAGATTCATAATCACGTTCCTGGTGTCCGTTGGCACTCAAACCGAACCCGAAGGACGTAACCCGCGTAAGCGCGAACCGGAGCGAGGCTAACGGGCGCGGAGGCTACAGTGCGATGGTTTTATCGAACGGATTTGAGCCAGCTTTGAGCCTGACAATTGACGGGCGTTATCATGGGCGCTCCAGCCGGGGTGCGCGGATTTTCGCGCAAAGTCCATTTCGCTGTCGGGCGCACGTTTTCTGACAGCACATTATGGATGTGAAATGTATCATTAAACTTATCAAACATTCAGTGTTTTTTTGTTGTCCCGCCCTTTTCCGTGCACTCTTTCCGGTTCGTTTGTCCGTTTTGTTTGGCGATCGCGGCTTCTTGAGCCGCCCGCGCGCCCTTGGGGAAGTCACTTCCGACACGTACGCCGTCGTACAATTGAGCTTAAACGCTGATGGCAGCGATTCACCGTTTTCGTAAATTGCTCCTCCTGGTATACAAACCACCCCCGTTACCTTTTGCTTCCCCCCACTCAAATGCATCCCAGCTCTGTGGGTTTGCGTTTTTTTTCTTGAGAAAAAAAGATCCCTACAAAAAAGAGCTTCGTCCTCTATAAAGGATGCTCTGGCAATGGGGATTTCATAAATTTTAAATTGAACATTCTTTCAACCAACCGACGGCGCGACTTCGAAGTCCAGAGGTGTACCGGAGTGCTGTTCGCTCAGTCGGCGGGAGGAGGGGGAAGTGGGTACGAATGGAAGGGGCGGTAAAAAATCAGTGTTCCCACCTCGATTTTGGGGCACTGCTTGCGTAAACGAAAAAAGGCAGCAGTGTTTCTTTACTCCTCGCGTTCGCTGAGCCCTTCGAGCCGACCATCGCTCGGGAATTGCCGCCCGGGACCAGCGTCACTTTGTGGAAATGGTCGTCGTCGTGTACGCTACACAAACACATGCACATCGTGCTGGCAGCAAAGTGCCCAGCCTCTCCCTTTGGGATGGTAGTGTATGGGACGACTGGGTGCCCAGTGTCGTTGAGCCATTATGATTCGCCTTAATTCAATAAATTCCATCAGCAAAAGTGTGCGATAATTTGATAATAAATTCGAATAAATAAATGTATCTGTAGCGGTGTGCTTGCAGCGCGGACCGTGGCAGGCGTGTTTACAGCGAAGAGGGGGAAAGGGTATTTGAAGGCCACGAATTTGCATACGGCACAGTTACGAGTGGCGGCGGAAGAAGAGGGTCATCGGAGCAAGGTTTGTTGATGCGCTTGATTACTGTCAAAATGTTGGTTTGCCGATGGTTTTGCCCTTTCTCGACCCGTTGCTGAATGTGCTGAAAAAGGGATGCTTTGAGCGATGTAACAAAACAACTTACCGTGTAGTTTCCAGAGATATAATAGGTCAGTCGTATTTCGAGGAACTCTTGTCAAGCTCGCAAGTAATACTAAAAACACTGAGCAATAATATTTAATAATGCATCACTTTGTTTGACTTTAATTGCTCTTTGTCGGTGAAAAATAAAAAGAATAAAAACCCCTAGCAACTGCACGAGTTCAAACTGCAAATAATAAAAGTGGGGCCGTTTACACGCGCTACGCCATAAATTAAAATTACCCGACAATCGCATCGGAACAATGAAAAGGCGAGGTTTTTGGGTTGGGTGTGACGATACACACTACTAAGCGTTCCTACCTGTGCCTACACAGGGGTGCAATAATTGGTCTTGTTTGTGTGCACATTAAAGCGCGTAAAACAAAACCACACACACACACATGAGCTCGCGACAAACAAAACCTACACACTCCCATCGGAAGCTGCGGCACGGTCTCTGCAACTGCATTACTGTAAACAAACTTTTGAAACAATTCGCCGCCCGGGAGAGGGAAAAAAGAGCGTAGGGACCATTAAAAATCGCACGGCACAACGGAATTGGGTAATGCAGTAAAAGAGCTGCATTGTGCGTTAATCATAGCGGTGGTAATTTAATGAAAGTGGCGTCCTTTGTGTATATTTCAGTTTGGGGGCTTGTGGAATTGATTTACGGCCACAAACAGCGATGCAGGAAGATTTTATTATTTTACTTAAACATAATAGTTCGCATTTTAAAGTAGTTAATGAAATGGTCTCTGTTTTGATAGTAATTTTATGAAAAACACAATAATAAAAAGCAATTTCCACAGCAGACATAGAACAAAAACATTTTACTTCTAAATGCCTTTTTATGTTAGGCCTTTCGTGAGCAAACTGGAGTGTTGAATATGCATCTGTTTTTTATCTGTTTTTTTTTTCTTTAAGAAAATCAAACGGTGTGAACTAATTAAAGGGTAATTTCCTACAAGCGATGTTCAGCAAAAAAAAAAAAAAAGAAATAAAAATACAAACCAAATTCGCAATCTACTCTCAGCACCGGAAAAAGCACTCTACGTCCGTAGCCTGCCACCAGCAGACGATTAGAAATGTTCACATTCCACTGCACTGGCCGGCTCGGTTAGCAAAATGTGAAATAATGAAACGAAGACCGCACCGGTCATAGCAGAATAGAGAGGGCCGCACTCGCTCGAAAATGTGATCAAATTAAGTAAGAAGCTTTTCCAGACCGTGAGCTGGAAAGTTTCCGCTTCTATTTTAGCTCGCAGCGCAAAACCAACACTTCAGCGCACTACCTTTCGCGCTTGAAATGCGCATTTAAGGACGAGACAAATAAACCTGCGTAAGAAATATTAGAGTGTTTGTGTGTGTGTGTGTGTGAGAGAGAGAGAGTTAGAGAAAGAGAAAGAGAGAAAAAAGGGGAGTTGAAGGAGTGGGAGCATTACAGGGTTTACCTAGCCAATCCGGCATCGTCAAAGCGTTATCGGTCGCCGTAAATACTTTTTCGGGCAACATAAACCCTCAATTGGGCACTGTCATTTCTATTCGAGCCTTGTGAAGTATGAATCGGGCATAGTACAGAATGAAAGCGTCCTACTCTTGAAGGTGTCAAATCGGTCGCTCCGGTGTGTTTGATCCATGAAGCAGTTTAAAAATACGTATTTTGCATGTTGTTTAACTTATTATGTGTTATTTTAAAATGTTTACCTAATTAAATCACCAAATATATTGTATTAAAAAATATATATAAAACCAAATTGCATTGTACGGGGTTGAATTAAAAATTTAAAAAAGGATTTTGAATATTTTTTTATGTAATTAAACTTAAAAATAGTGAATTTTCTTACATATCGTTTAACTGATACTCGCAAAAAAGTATTATTTTACAGCTAGAAAGCAACAAAATATAAAGTAGGCCCAATTCATTCTGTACTTTGCCCGATTCATACTTCACAAGGCCCGAATAGAAATGACAGTGCCCAATTGAGGGTTTACGTCGCCCGAAAAAGTATTTACGGCGACCGATAACGTTTTGACGACGCCCGATTGGCTAGGTAAACCCTGTATTAGCACACCTGCAAATACATCGAAACTGGTGGAGCACTTTTTTCCTCTTATTTGCTGCTTGAAAAGGAAAGCAAAATTTTCATCTCCCGGCACGGGTGCGATGGGTTCCCAACCGGGCTGGAAAAGGATATCCTTCGCTTCGGTTGCTGACAACCTCTTCCTGACCGCTGGCCTGATGTGAGCATTGACCTAGCTGGTAATGGAAGCAGTAGCAGCAGCCGTAGCGTAATATCAGCGGCATTCCTTCACCGTTCTCCATTCGGAGTTGAAATGTTGAAATATGCCACTGGGCATCGAAAGATAACGACCGCACGCCCGAACTCAGCAACGGGACGAGATTCACCGCGTGTGCTAAAATGGAGGAGCTGGCTGTAAATTTTGCTGACATTTATTCCGCCACCGTTGCTAGGTCGTCCACCAGCTTAGGGTAGGTTCAGTGCGCACACAGCAACATGGAAACGGGTGGCCCGAGAAATACTGCGAGCGGTTCGTTTCGGTCGCTTTCCACCGTGGAAAGGATGGTTGAAATATTTTGAGCATGTCTGGGCAATAGTTGGAAAAAGCTCGTTTGCTTTCATTGTAGGTCTTGGCTCACAGTGGCTGCTTGCAGGTCTTGGCTTCTCATTTACTGCGTTCATTACTTTGCAAAGCAATGTTAAAGTTGTTGAAAAGTCTGGTCCCGGAATGTCGCAAGATTGTATCTGGAAATTACATGGCTCAATTCAGATGTGAACAGTTCAGTTGGTCAGGATTTTGAAATTGGGTGGAACATGTTAAAACTCAATGAGTTAGAAACTAGCAGCAGTACTTGTGTGCTAAGAGATATTGTATTTTAATTTGTTCTAGCCTCCGATGGATGATAAAAAGGAGAGTTGAAACTGCTCCGAAGAATAAATAAATAAAGAGTTTAAATATTCGTTCAAAAATTATGCTTGTTACCAAAATTGTGCCTCTCACTGTAACAACCTCCTGCGTGTAACTATTCTAGGATAGTGCAATCATTTTCCAATTCTACCCACCAGTGAATGAAAGTGTCCATGTAGACCGAGCAAACTATTTCACGTCCAGCGAAGGACATGAGCGTATTGTAGATCCGATGTCCGGGAAGTTATGCTCACGTTGAGTGACACTCATACAATTACAGCGCTCTGTAGCCACCACTGCTGTTACTGCTGCTACTGCTGCTGTTGACAATGCTGCTGCGTGGTGTGGACAGCATATTTCCCACTACAATAATCAGAGTCATGGTCAAATGCGTCAACGCTTAAGTTCCCGCTTGTTGGCGAGGGCAGTGTTGGTGTTTTTTGTGTGCAGATTAAAGGTTGGGAGCATGTTTACTGCTCTCGAACGCAACGTTTGCGTGAAGGTTATAATAAAATGCAAACAGAAAGCACTAGGGGACGGTTGTAAGAGAGCAAATGTGGCCAAATTCTTGTCGCTGCCTCAAAAGATGCATTGGTATGATGAGAAAAGTTTTACCTCTGGCTTTGCTCGTTAGTTCTCCTAGCACTTGCGTACGATTCGGTGTCCAGTGGGGAAGACATGCTCGGACATTTATTGAGAAAGTTTGGAGATGTCTTTGTTATGCCATTTGGTCTTTCCAATCTGCCACCTTCTTCTGGTCTGGATGGCTACACTGGGGGATGTTGAGGTGATGCTGATTTGTGCCAGGATAAGAAATGAGATGTAAATGATAAGGCCTGGTTAAACCGTTCCGTTTGCTTCCATTGACTGGCATTCAGCGTTTGGTGATATTGGGGACTACATGGGAGGTTTTGCGGAGAGCTGCAAGGGAAAGGAAATTAAATTCTTAGGTGGTGAAAAATAAAGACAACGACAAAAATATGCTAGTATCCGTGACTGTCACTATTAAACTACGAAACAAATAATTGATGCCTAGGAAATTAATAATTGGTGCCATTTTGTGAAACTATCGTAATTAGCATCGTAGTTACGACAGAAATGGATTGTATCTGCATCTGCACGAGACATTTAGGAGACATGATCCACGTTTGACAGCTCATCATCATCAAACATAAAATTCATTCAGATTTTTCTCACATCTATGACACCACAATGTGTACAGCTGTTGTAGCTACAGCTTGACGAAGGCGTCGAAAACACAATATTGACTTTAGCAAAAGTCTGTACCCACCGTCGCGACTGACAGCATTTCTGACAGCGCTATGCGGAAGCCCTTTCTCTCTTACCCCACCGGTCTAGAGTAAGGCGTGTGTGAGTTGCGGTTGTGCGGTCACGGGTAAACGTTCCTCGCAGGCTCCGAAATCTAACAGATGTGATGTATTTCTGTTTATGTTGTAGCCAAAGTTTCTGATTCCAAAATCAATAGCCTCGATGCGCGTGGATGCCCGCTTGTCAATTGGGTCTGGCGTGTTGTAGGTTTGCTCCGGCTCCGGGAAAATACGGCAGACATGCGAAACAGAAGAAGTGGAATCAATTAAAAATGCGCAATGTATTCCATTATCTTGCATTTGTTTATCACGACAGGCGCGCTCTAGTGGCGTTAATCGGCTTTCGAAGTTCGGTGTGCGTCGATAAGAATAAGCGCTAGAGTGAGGTATTGGTAATGGACGATTTTCGTTAAAAAAATATATTTCTTCTTTCATCAATACGCTTGCAGAGGAGAAGGAATTTAAATGAAATATTGACCGTGGTACGGCAGTGGCAAAGGAAGACCAGAATTCGTCAAACATTAGCGAATGTAACCCAGTTTCGTGCAGAAGTTTCCAAGGACATTCAACTGAGCGGCAATCCCCCTCTCCCAAAACCGGGCAGCGGTTAAGCGCATTGCCAAGGCGACGGTCAAACTGTTATTGGTATTAAGAAAGTTTTAATTAGTTTTTTTGCGTTCCTTTGCACCCTATATATTATCTTCCAATTGTGCGCACCGTGTCTCGGGCGAGAATCGGACACCGTGGACACCGTGGACCGTGATGTCTTAACCTTCGTCTCGCACGGTGAACTAATTGTAGATAAGTTTTCCTGTAGCAGGAAGCGGAGGAGAGAAAATGTGATTCTCATTGCTCGTGCTTGAACGGCGTTTTATCGCTTCCACCAGAAATTATCCAACTTTTGCTCTTCCCTCGCATGGACGCAGTGCCGCTTTTGTTCTGGCCAGTTTTCATTTTCTCACCATAAACACCCAATGAACGTAGGATGCCTTTTTTGTTTGCCGTTTTTTTGTTCTTTTATTATTGTTGCACATAGTTTTTCGAAGATAGCACCGGAAACAGTGCGTGAGTAGTTTTTTGTTTGTTTTTGCCTTCGGGGTGCTGCACACCAAGCAGCTACAGAACTGCACACAAAGCTCGCCCAACCTTGGTTCTAACGGTTTGCCTCGATTTTCCCCCGCCTGGAGAAGTAATAATGGGTTGGAATCTTTGAAAAGTTTTGTAGCTTCATTTAACAGTTTTCATTTTGAAATGGAATGAAGTGTAAAGCGCACATACAATGGCGTGCGCTAGGGATGGTTTCCTTACACAGCGTGGTGTGTCGTGTCTGCTGTTGCTTTGTTGAATATGAAAGCAAAAACAATCTTCAGCAGTTTGCAAACATTCTTGATTTTTATTGATGATGCAAAAACTAGTTATCTTTTTTCGATTAGTGTAGCTCCTTTGTGCCGGTACTGGTAATTGAAAACAGAAAAGTTTAGTTAGTCTCCCAGGATCGTGTTTCCTTCTCGCTAGCTCTACTGGCTAGTGATGCAAAATGGCGCCATAGATTATTGGGAAAAGTTGGCACAACTTAATTTAGTTACAAAGTTTTTGTAAAGTGAGTAGTTTTCACTTTTTGTTTTCGTATATCGAACAATGCGTTAAGTTTATGTTTGAAATTGAAAAAAGAGAATCAATTTAAATTCCGGTTTGAACCCCGATATTGGACAAGGAAGTATGTTGGATTCAAAAATAAATTGCTTTCTGCACGGGTTTTTTTCTTCAAAATTAATTACATGTTTGAGTCATGCTATTGAAAAATTGAAAGGCTCGATGCTTCCATAGACTATTTGATAAAAAAAGTATCTGAGACAGGGATGTGGAGCAAAAATGCGTAAATAATACGGTAAGCTGGCTTGACAAGGGCAGCTTTTTCGGCAAGTGCTTTCTCTTTAATCCTTAAATTCCTTTCTTCACCCTCTTTTTAAAGGGTGATAACGAAGCGGGAAAAATGAGCTTTGAAGTCAACATTTCTTGTCATCTCCTCGCCTTCCAAATTCGAGGCCCGGTTGTCGCTATACCCGGTAGCAGTAGAGCATAAAAGAAAACTTTGCACTGTAATTGTCGTCGAAAGTCGACAAACCGCCCCTTACCGCGCAGCCATACCAAGGATGCGGTGCTATGTACACTTTAATTTGTTCGTTTGTACGCTGGCACAGGCTGCAACGTGGTTATGTATTCACAATGTGTATTAGAGTGTGTCTGTGTGTGCGTGTTTGGTGGCGCTTTCTTCACTGCATTCCTCGAGAAAGCTACTGATCTTTTTTTTCACCCGGGACACAACCACACGAGATTCAGCGTTTGCACGAGCAGCAGCTCCTGCGCGTGGGAAGTTTTTGTTTTTCAAACTTTGTACCCTCGCCCTAGCTCATCGGTTTGGTGCTTTTTCCTCGGTGTTGCTGCTGCTGCTGCTCTTGACAGGAGGATGCACTTGCACAAACGGTAAAGGAAACACTTGCCGCAAAACCGGGAAGTGCCACTCGGTACCATGGTGGATGGTAATGACGGCCTGGGGCTGGCACTGGTGCCTGCCGTGAGGTGGAAGCTCGGCGTCGGGATTCTAATGGTGTGGTTGTGCTGATAAAAGCTGTACCATATTTTAGTAGGCCACTTATGTGCTGCGGTCGGTGTGTCATTGTGCGGCACGTCGAAAGCAACATGACAGGCTCTCTCACACACACACACACATACACGGCCATGCGCTAAGGTGGAATGTTTTTGAATGTCTCGTTAAAAACTTTTTCAATCGAGAGGCATTTCGTTTTCTCCCCTTTCTTGAGGCTACGACAATGCAAGAGGAGAGGCAACGAGGAAACAGAAAATCAATTCATGGTAACGGAAAATAGTGGAAACCTTTTCTGTGCACAGTATGTGAGGATTTTGGTGTAGCAAAAGAATTGCAAGCTTGTATAATGTGACTCACATTGTATAGCAGGACGCCCCCCCCCCCTCCTTTGCGTGAGCTTAATTTTATCTACCCCTATACAGCAAAGGAAACGAAATCAAAACGACCACAATACGACGGTACAAATTCGACGATGTCGAAAATAGCAAACCAGAGAATCAGACAGTAACAAACATTGGAAACCGTGCGTTTAACAGCTTTCCCACTCACACATACAACATAAGGTTGTCCCCAGACTGTACGGCCACACATGCTGCAGACAGGGTTGTGGGATATCATAATTCAGGCTTGCTTTAAGAAGCCTTGCTTGAATTGACTACAGTTTATGAGGGTACGTTGTCGGTAAGCCTCCGCCGGTGGGCCCGGTGCACATTTGGCACAACCGGTGCACCGGTGCGCAAAGGATTAAGGTATGATATGTTTTCCAAGCGGATTAATAATTTGTACCCCGTGTCGGTAATACGCTCTCATTCTTCTTCTCCCCTATTCCTGTTTCTGGATGACATTGCTATACAGCTACATGCAGCCAGGGTTGTTTTTGGAAGTGATGTTTTATGTTCATTGTTGGGTCCTTTCCAGCTCATTGGGTTAATAGGAAATTGGAGAAAAACGAGAAGATATACGCAATGCTGTGTTTGTATTTATCCAAGAGAGGTAAAACAAATTCAATCGAAAATTGCTTTGGTAACAGTTTGAAGGTTTTCTTTATTGGTTTGAATGTAAGTGGCACATTAAGCAGAATTTTAAAAGAATCTGACAGGTTTTAATCAGGTTGTCCGCACACAGTACGATATCAATATCAACTTTAATTATTTGACTTGGGTTCTTTAGACCTATTTACAGTGTTGTAATGGCATTTTACGAATTCGAAAAGAAGCTTATGTTGCTGAGTCTGTAGGAAAAACCCTGCAGATGTTTATTAAAATCGCGTTTTCGTAAAGATCATTTACCATTTCAAGCAATGTATTAAACGCCTCGTCGAACAATGAAGCCTTTGGGTGAAGGTTTATTTCCTTTTCATTTTCCGTTCCTTAAGGAAACCACTGTTCTTCTTGATGCTTTGAAAACCAAGCCATCTAACATAGTATAGTTGATCGCTGCTGTAGCAAAGCTAAGGTCGTTGGCAAGCGAGAGTAATTAAATTTTTAGTATCATTCGTTCGTGACCATGGTCGATAAGAGCGCCGTTGGTCAAACCTCCTAACCAACGGCATCTCCTAGATACACAGAGCTAGTGCCATTTTTTGTCTAGGAAAACGGGTAAGAGAACAGGGATTTAGAGAGAGGTATGAGGAGAAAAGAGAGAGAGAGAGAGAGAGAGAGAGAGAGAGAGAGAGAGAGAGAGAGAGAGAGAGAGAGAGAGAGAAGCGATGAAAACTAACAAAAATAAACCCAACTCAGAGATCAGTCCATTTCGTCCAATTTTGCCACCAAAATAACATCGTAAAATGCGCCACCTCCACACCTTCTGTTGACGGGGCGGGCCCCGTTTCTGCCCGCACGTGGTTCCATTTCTGGACGGTCCGCACGGTGCGATTCGATTTCGTTCCAGACTCAATTACTGCGCCTTTTCGGTGGGTCGAAATGTGGAGCTCACATTGCCATGGCAAGACCCGGAGCAGTGGTTTTTTTTTATTAAATTAAACAACCATAACAACCGATCATAAAACATCGATTATTTTGAGCTCTCGTAAAGTTCACTCCCTTCGTCTGCCCGTTCGATAAACGCTAGCGGTCGGTGGCATCGATTGACCAGGGCCGAAATGTATGGCAGTTCGGTGGTGCAGAAGGCCGGAGCAGTATGTGGCCGTGTGGTGGCGGCTCGCTTCGGTTTTCCTCCCGGTGACCTGACAGCCTCCGGCCAGTCTGGCGACGTCCGGTCGAATCGGAGGTTCGTGAGTGGCAGTTATTACGGCAGTTTAGTATCAATTGTGACTGACCCCTTGATGCTCGTCACGTATGCGACATTACACTAGGCGAGGAGGGGAAGAAGGTGGACGGCTGCCGTATGGGGAACACACATAACAGCGATGACCTCAGTCACGTACCGAATAAACAGCATTCCAGCAGGGTTTGGTCGGATGGAAGCGTTGTGTACGATGGTGCAGAGTGTGTTCAAAAATATTTAATTACGAACTTTGACGCAACAACAAATACATTATGTAGCAAAGTGGTTTTTACTTTGGAGATCAAAAAGATGTTTTCTACAAAAAATTATCTCCGTTGATTTGGGAACCTCATTAAAAGTCAGCTTTCACGATTTTTTTTTCTTCCTTCAAACGCCCTGTCGATTCGACAGGCAATAATTGTCATAAGCTTGCATGGAAATGCCTGGAGTACTCCTGGAGGTGGCAATATTGCACGCCAGCTCACTAGATTGATTTGTAGTGCTTCGTCACTTCCTCAGGCCCAGATGCAGGGCAACCCTCTCGTTTACTGCCAAATTTATCGCCCATGACCCGCCCTTAGACATTGCAACCAGCGTAAGTGATGCCGAGCAGCGAGTGGAGCAACATCGTTTCATGTACGTCCTCATCTGTGTGCGTGCGTGTGTGTTGTATTGCTCGATGCTTGTAGCACAACGTGTCGGAGGCACGTTAGTCACGTACCGTAAAGCAATCGTCCGTTCCCGGCACTCGAAACCGCAATCGGCCGCAATCGAGTGCATGTGCAGCGCAACGAATCGTTGCCACACGGGGCCAGTTTAAGAAGTCGAACGGGCTCATGGAAGGGTGTCTGTTGGATGTACGGGTTCGAGAGAGGAAAAAACGGAAAGATCGCTCGACAGCCATAACGATGGTATGCTTTATTGATGCGCACCCTTTGCACAACGGTCGGCTCGAACCTTGCCCCGTGTGCCGTGTCGTGGCGAAACGAGTCGATCGCAATCGGTCACCGCTATGGCAAGAAGAGCGGCAGTTGACTAGCGTTCCTCTTGGATGATGTCATTCCGGGACGGTGAAAGATGCGATCGTGATTATGTTGCTTCTCACGAGCTTGATTGACGATATTGGCGTGATTGCAACGCTCTCTTTCAACGCCTGTCAAGAACAAGGGCTCAGTTCCAGTTGCGAATGTCACCGTTCGGTGACCGGCGTTTGGTAGGGCGTCCTAGGCGATGGGTAGAACCGACCAATAATCTTGGTCTGGAGCTTAATGGTATCAATGGCGTACCGTAATACGATGGTCGTGGTAGGGTTGCTCGATGGCCCGGCCTACGATTTCATTAGCAAATTAGTTCGTACGTCCTGGTTTATGTTAGGTGATGGGTCCGCTGATAATCACAAGTTATCAGGAAATACGTTTGGGGCATTTTTTATGCCTACCCGATTAATAAAAGGCGTTTCTTTTTCGATCGTGGTTGAGTAGTTCATAAAAAAACAACAGTCGATAGGACAAAATGAAACCAATCCTTTAACAACTTCTGGTTTGATAGAGCTTTCTGTGCTAGCGATAATGTAAATAGCTTTCCCGAAGCTTCCACTGTTGGAGCTGCCAGGATAGTGACAGAGTAAAACTTGTTTAGAACGGATTAAAAGTAACTCTAGCTGGCAAATCGGATTTGCTGCTCCGTAAATTGATCGAGTGCGTCCAGAGGCAGCTTAAATAAATCCATTAGTTCCATCAAGTGGGGCAGCAATGCATGATGCCGACTTGCTGGTCCCGACCGATGACAAGATACGTTTCAATAATGCTTCCCAGCACGGGCGATTAAAAGTTCCCCAAATATTCCAACTCGTACGCATTTGACACAGGGAAAACGGGTGAACGCAACGTGCCGGCTGCAGACATAATCTACAACTGCATTACCCAGGCACTTGAGTGGGGTTTAGAAAACTTCATCCCGTTGCGTACGTCCGACTGCGAACGAAACGAACGATCCGAAGGGCGACACGCGGTCCACAACGAGGGCTGCGGGTGATAGTTTTCGCACAAACTTGTACGCCACGGCTTCGTATTCAATTTCGTCTAATGCCACTGGAGCGAAAGTTTCGGCTGAGAGGGAAAACTCCACCGGGCTTACCCCGGCCTGCACTGTGCACTCGAGCCCTCATTTGAGATGTTGAAAGTTTGGAAGAATTTTGCAACCTTGCTGCCGCGTGTGCAGCAGGATGGATTGTTGACGCACCAAGTTCTCGTGCCGGTTGCTTTCGAATAGCTGGAGTTGGGGATGAAAGCTTTGCTCCTGAGACGTTCCCTGAGTGGCCACTTGGCCGAAAGAACTTAAGTCAACCGGCTGCTCAAAAGCTGTAAAATCATCATCCAAAGCGTGGCGGCGAAGAACTGGAGCACTCAAGTACGAATACCATCTTGCTGGGCAAGATAGGTCGGTGCCGAGGGGCATTAGTTTGAGTGAGTAAATTCTTTTGCTTGAACTTAAGGTGGTGATGGGTTTTTTTTAGCATAATTAATGTTGTTCACCGTAACCATACTCTTATTAAGCTTTTTCCGATTTGTAGAATTCGGTAAAATGGTTAATATCGGACATACATTCTAAGCTATGAACAATAAAAAGGAAAACTATTTCAAACGGTTAAACGAGCGCCTAAGGATCAATGTACCGTACCTACTGCAGAAGAAGTCACAAGATTCTCAAGAAACAGGTACTCTTTTGAACCACGAATACAAGTTTTTGTATCCTATTGCCAAGTGGCTTTGTGCGAAACTTTGATTGTTCGTGGTGTTCTCAAGCGTGCAAGATTCAATTTCATGCTATTTGCAGGAACATTACACTCCCTCGAGATGTCTTTTACCTGTTGCAGGAAGAAAGTTACATTTCCGTTGCATGGTGCATAGTAATCCTACTCTTTTGCCGAGCTCAGTGTCAGCCGTGACTGATTGGGGGACACTAGACAATATCTCCGCAGCGTTGTCTTGTGTTGGATCTTTTCATTTCCTCCCTTCCAGAGTTAAGAAAGTCAGCATACGACAAACACAAGAGATCAGTCAGATGCAAAAAACATACCGTATGTCTTGTCTTACGATTGATGAAGTTGCGTTGTTTTGCGGGAAACTCCGGTACCCGGTCGTTACCCACTGCTGTTTGTGCTTAAGATATCATTAATTCTTTGTACGGTCAATAGTGGCTGGATGTGGGCGGATCGTTCCTTCGCTTACGAACAGTGCACCGCTTGCAGGGAACGTTAGACACGGGGCGGAGATGCAGGATACAATTTATACACCGCACACGAATGTCGTTTGCATGCGGTGACAAAACGGAAACAAAGTAAAAGCGCTCCCCACCTCCTAATACCGCAGTTGATTAATGACTGTAACGCTGTACAGGCGAGGGGGCGAGGGGGTATGATTTCATCCGAAAATGTTGTGCCTTTCCGAAAATGCTGGCCAACCCACCGGGTGTCTTTTTGGCTCCGCATGCAGCCTGCCGGTGGCATCAACCAATGTTGCCGATGTCACTCTGCGGCTCTGTGGCCCGGCGGTCGCTTACGAAAGGTGCACACGTCGGGGCCGTATGTGCGTGTTTTTTTGTTGTTGTAAACCGCAACGAGCCCACGAGACGGATTCGCATCGCACCGGGAACCGTTTAGCCGGTGAACGGAGATTGTTTTCTCCGCGCGTTCTCTGCCCGACAAGAAGAGAAGACGGCACACACCGAATCGCTTGGAATGCTGCCAAAAACGCAATCAACGCAGAACGCTTTTGCTGTGACAAAGTTAAGCACTGAGCAGAAGCAGATAACTACCGTGCCATGCAGGCAAGAGTGAGTGAAAGTAATTCTGCAATTTAAGGCATGTGTGGGTGTGTGTGTTAGGCATCAATGTGGCGTTGGTTGGCGGGCAGTTAAATTGCACGAAAACTCAGGCAACATTGTAGCATTTTTGTGCCGTGTACCACCGGAAAAAAAAGCCGCCAGGGGGGTGTTTTGACGTAAACTCGGTCAAAATTGTTTCGTCAAGCAAGTAAGGAGCCAAACAGAAAAATCAAGAAGATGATTCGGACGGGGTGACATACATGGCGCGGCATGATTTTGTGTACATTTAGCAGAACGCGTCTGTCACATTCCTTTCCAAGAAACATGTCACAGTAACGGGTTTAATGGTAATAAATGTGTTTGCCAATTTTGGGTAGATTTTCCTCGCTGGATTTATATGCTCCATTGTGCAACATGACATTGTAAACGTAACGAATCTTACATCACGCTTACAGCTACTCTTTTGCTGACGAATGGATTCGTCCATGTTTGGTATGAAAGTAACTACGGCGACACTGTCGGTTGTAGAATAATTTGTTTGTTAGAGAAATTGGTCTTGAAAGGTTACACTTAATCATTGTCTTATGCAACTTTCCGTAACGTGCCAGACCCGCGCTAAACCGCTTCGTGCTGAGACACACACACACACACCCATACATACACAATACACATCTTGTGTATGCGCCCGTAAGCGTCACTGCTCATTTGAAGCGCCAGGAAACATTACTTAACTCTCGCAGCCCGACAATGTGTCACCCATGTCGGAGCTCATTAAACGTCTCTTAATTTGAAGCGCGTCCCTACCGGTGTTACGGTCCCAGGCCGCGATTCAGCACAAACAAAATGCCACATAGGAGAGCGACACCACCGGTAACGGGAGGATGTCCTTCCCGTCTGGACGTGGACGTGAGCCGATCTCTGAGACACGACACTTGCGCACCGCGTCGTCTGCGTCCGTCTGCGTCCGTCTGTCAGCTCCGGTGGTGCCGGGAGGTACGAATGAGTGCGAATTTGGGCCGTGCCAGAGCGACTGGTTGGAAGTGGATAGCAATTGGTACAATTTAGATTTAAGCGGCCGCAGCAGGAAGACGAGAGCGATTAGCGTAGCAGCAGTGGCGTGGTCGGTTACGTTTTGCCATTTTGCTCAACGGGTTCGCTTGATGGAATGGAGATTTATAGCTCGCGTAAGAACAACAAAAATTGGTCTTGAAAGGTTACACTTAATCATTGTCTTATGCAACTTTCCGTAACGTGCCAGACCCGCGCTAAACCGCTTCGTGCTGAGACACACACACACACACCCATACATACACAATACACATCTTGTGTATGCGCCCGTAAGCGTCACTGCTCATTTGAAGCGCCAGGAAACATTACTTAACTCTCGCAGCCCGACAATGTGTCACCCATGTCGGAGCTCATTAAACGTCTCTTAATTTGAAGCGCGTCCCTACCGGTGTTACGGTCCCAGGCCGCGATTCAGCACAAACAAAATGCCACATAGGAGAGCGACACCACCGGTAACGGGAGGATGTCCTTCCCGTCTGGACGTGGACGTGAGCCGATCTCTGAGACACGACACTTGCGCACCGCGTCGTCTGCGTCCGTCTGCGTCCGTCTGTCAGCTCCGGTGGTGCCGGGAGGTACGAATGAGTGCGAATTTGGGCCGTGCCAGAGCGACTGGTTGGAAGTGGATAGCAATTGGTACAATTTAGATTTAAGCGGCCGCAGCAGGAAGACGAGAGCGATTAGCGTAGCAGCAGTGGCGTGGTCGGTTACGTTTTGCCATTTTGCTCAACGGGTTCGCTTGATGGAATGGAGATTTATAGCTCGCGTAAGAACAACACAGTGTAGAGAGAGAGAGGAGTAAGTGGGAGTTGGTCTAGCTGGCACACCATCCCGAGATGGGCTAGAATTGAAGGAAAGGATTTAAAGGCATCCGGGGTGTGGCTAAATGCGATTTAAATCACAGCAAACGGAAACGGCATCATCCGTAGCAAGCGTGGTGCCATTTCTGGGCAGCGATGATGCCCCGTCGGCAAGGCAAAGAAACTGTCAATGATTTATCATCACCTTGAGCAGTGTCGCGAGCATCAGTTTGCGGGAAACAATGTATCAATAAATTAATGCCACTCTTTTGGTCAGCCGATGATGAAAGCGGTCATAAATTCTAACCCCACTGTCAGCGAAACAACCGAACGACATCATCATTCAGTGCTGAGTGATATAACACAAACTCAAAGCAAAACAAAACACCCGAACGATTTGGCAGTTGAAGTAAGGTTGATGTTTACCAAGCTGCTCCGATCGATTGCGTCTGGTTTGTGGCCAATCGGGCGGTGTAGTCTGTGAGCAACCGTTTCGCAAATAGATGCACACTCATGAGCGCTCAAGTGCGGCTTGTTTGATGGATTGGGCTTTAAAATGCAGAACACGCCGAATGATGTCTGCCTCAATAAACTTTACAATGTTGTATGTTTAATAGATTGGGTGAGCGCCATATGGTTTAAGAAAGCCGAGCAAATGTAGCTTTAATGTAGTGGATGGTACTTGATGCCGGCGAGGTGACCATGCGATCTGTTGGATCAATTTTATGATTGTGTTGGGTGGTTAAGGTTTAATCGCAAAGTGCTCAGTACTGAGAGGGCATGAAGTGAATGATGTTTTTGTTTTTTTTTTCTAGATTAAAAATCACGACACTTGTCAGTTTTGTTCATGTAGCAGTGATACATTTGTACTTCGGAGTGATTTAGACGTATTATATACCTTTTTGATGCGGTAATTACAAAGATGAGATCACGAGTAAATACATGAACTTTTTTGCATTTTCATCGCCATGATGGATTCTGTTGAAATGAGAATTGTGTAAACGTGTATTTTTTTATAATAAACTTGAATTCCACATATTGTTTACGCCTGAAACACCGATAAATTAGTGAAATGGACTAGAGCAACACATAACAAGTGTCGGGACAACACTACGCCGTGCAGAGCGATAAAATGTGCGAGAAAGTGCTACTTTTACAGCGAAATAAAACATCGCTCACGTAAGGTTCATAAGAATAACGGTAAAACACATGATCCGTAACATGTTTTGTGTTGTCGCTGGCGCATAAAAGCATAAATAAAACTGTCCTCCATGCTAGCGTGTGCGGCATAAAGGACAGTGTTCACGTAGCAACGATTTGACAATGTTTTAATGCATCGTTTGCGTTGTCTTGCAGATACTAACATGTCATTTCAGACCATTGATTCAAGCCTGTTTATGGAAGCAACGCTAATCATGTTTTCTTGTGCTCATTAGGGGATTGCGAGGCTAGTCTCTTAATTCCACAAGCTAATAAATGCAGTCCACGCTATTTTACAACCGGAAGCCGAGCGCCAGAACGAAGCGCTCCGGGTGTTTGAATACAAGCCTCTGCCCTTTTTCTGCCCTGGTCGTAAGCAGCGCTTTGATGAGGCTGTAACCCTGCTGTAGCCTCTTTTTTTTGCTGCGTTGACTTCTATTTCCGTCTATCTAATTATTATGCAGCATATTTCGCGTCGCGTTTGGTAGCGGGAACGCAAGGCGTAATGTTGTAAAGAAAAATCCCTTAAAAATTTCATTTCCTTCTCGCTAATGAAAGTCGGCGTTCGGGATCATCTAACGCGGTTGCGCTCGCTCAAAATTCACGCGAAGAACGGTCTTTTGTTTTCGTGCGGCCTTTTTTTGCTTCCTAGGCGACGCCTTCCGTAGGCGCAGCTTTACTCATTGATGGTAGGGCAAAGTGGAAAGGGCAGCTAACCAAGGTGGCGCATTTTGGGAATCCCTCTTTTTCCTTCCTTCCGCTTCATTCGTGTCTGTCGCTGGCGAATGCCCTTTATCCTTACCAATTGTACGGCGAGTGCGGTGTGGTGATGCGGCAAGGTGTCACCAGTCGCTTGGCGGCGCTATTTTGTGACGTGCGGTACGCTTCAATCGAAATAATGGTTACCTTCAACTCCACCCCCTCCTATCTGTCCCGCGAAAGGTGGGCAATTTTTAATTAAAACCATTCGCCGTCCGGCATAAGCTCACGCTCGCGCCCAAAGAGGATTTTCCCGTGTGACCGGGCGGGCGCGGTTTGAATTGCAAATAGGAACGGTTTTCAGGGGGTGGGGGGGGGGGGGAGACAAGAGGCGGGACAAGCAGGCAAGGCATAATTAGCGATTCCACGGTCCATCACACCGTCCCAGCGAGCTGGTGGGGGCCAGTTCGATCCCGTTTCAAAAGGCAAGAATAAAACCGCGAGCGAAACCAACTTGTCCTCTGTGCGTCCTTGACCGGGAAGGCCGGAAAGACCGTGCGATGAAGATCGTGTTACTATTTCGCCCGTTTGGCATCTTCGTACACTGTAATCGTTGCTTAACCCTTCTCCGCCCTTCGTGGTGAGCTGTCGCCGCATCGCGGACGAGCAGAAGGGTTCACTGCTCAGTGGCCAGCAGCGGGTGAGATGATGGATTTCCATCAATCACGCCACGAAACATCATCTTTTTCAATTAATAAACGTCAGCCGGCGGAACTGACATTGGAATCTGGTACGAATTTGTACCCTTTCCTCGATCCGGTAAGGGCAGGACGAGTGAAGGAGAGGATGTGTTTGAGAAGAAAGATCACTTGCCACTTGCCGTTGATGGTGAAGCTAAGAACCTCTTGCAGCAGTCCCGAGACATTCCCCTGTTGTCCACTTTGCGCTTGAAAGGGCAGGATTTCTGTAAGCTCTCTTACTGAATCGACCCTTTTCTTTTATTTTATCTGTGTGTATGTGTGTGCGTGTATTTTTTACGTTAAACAGTATTCTTTATCTAAATGCTCTTCGAACTTCTTGAGTTTCACCAGCAAGTGGTAAATCCTCTAGAAATAATGTTTCATTTTTAAGGGTTTCTTCAATAAATCACAGTGGTCCCGGCTCAAGGCATAACGGGAAAACGGGCTGGAAGGAGTTTACCGGAGAATGATTAGGAGCATATTTTGACGGTGAGAACTTAGGATACTTTTGCCAGAGTGCTTTTGCACTTGACGGTCGATGAAAAATTAAGACCATCGTGTTGGACAAAGTAATTTGATGCATTTTTGTGTGGATGCTTTTGAGCTTGGTTGATTAAGATTGGCCAAAGAAAGAAATAATTAATTTAAATGTGTTGTTGATATCGTCCAAAGATGTTTTAGTTCTTGAGGATTACCCAAACCTGTAAATTGAAATGAGAACAATATCTTTACCTACATAGTTTTACAAGATAAATAAAACTGTATGTACACCTCAGCAGCAACGTTTCAGACAGTTTTTTGCGTTCCTTGTTTCGCTGCGGTATAATTCAAAGCAAAAAGTACCGCTCTCAATCAAAGTTTGCTATTAGCTTGGCAAAAAGAAGCTTCCCACTTTCAGCAGCGGCCATTTACATTCAACCTTTTTGTTTTGCTCCTCCTTTTAATCACCGCCGGTTTTGGCTTTTCAAATTTAATACTCTATTTATGTTTCAGCTTTGCTGGCTAAATAAAGCGGGCTGTAGTAGAATCTTTCCCCTTTTTTCTGTGGCGTTTTTTGTTAGTATATCTGCAAATGTGTGTGTGTGGTGCGGAGAGTGGAATAGAACTAAAATCCGTACGAAAACAAACAAACGAAGCAAAAACTGTATGTACCCGATAAAGCGTGGAAGCGGGGCAAGTCTATCTGGCTACCGTCTGGCCGCAGCATCAATGGAAGTGGCAAGCGGCAGCAGCGTACACGATGGGAAAATCTCTTTTAATTAAACCAATGAAATCCGTCAGCAAGGCAGCTCGCACTGAAAGCCGAGGAGAAAGTGTAGCAGACAGAGAGGCCGGTTCGTTTTCTTTATTTCATCCGGTAAACAACACGAAAACTGAAGAAGGACAACAAAAGCATTAGACGATCTATCTTCTAGTGCTTCCGACCTAGCGAGAAACTCCCCGAGGCAGTGCGTCGTAGGGAATTGTTTTTTTGTTGTGGATTTAAGGGTCTGAGCTGGTTTTGGCCCGACCTTGCTTTTGCTTTGCTGAACTTTTTGACTTGATTTTTGGGTTGTGTTTCAAACATTAAAAAAAAAGATGCGGAGAGTCTTTTTCTTTCATGTATTGAGTAAAAAAAAACCTCCGCATTGTTGATGAAGGTGCTATGCGGTCAGTCAATGGGTTCTAACTAACTTGGTGCTGATTTTTTAATCGCGTTTGAAATGAGTTTTTGCGAATTATTTCAATGCCAAAAAATCGTTCTTGTTCGGGAAAAAACTAAAAATACACTGCAAAAGCCATCCCTTACCAAACGGATCAATCTCCGCTCTGGGGTTATCTGTATACTGGCTGGAGGGACAAAAAAATCGATCCAGCTGAATGCCCAGGACAAACGGGAATGATTTTTTTCTCATTTCTGGTTGGATGGCTGTGTTAATTATCCATCTGGCTAATTTATGTGCAATTTCGTTGCTGCTGTATCCAGCGTCGTCCGCGTTGCCTCCTGCAGTGTTTATTTAATCACCAACCGGAAAGCTGTTCCTTTCCACGAACCAATTGAAATCAACACGCAAGTTTACACTTTTAGAAAATCAATCAAACGATGAAATCAATCGTCTCAACCGTTCAGTACGGGCACGGTTGGCCGGTTCGAATTGAATGTGAAATTTGATGCTTTCGCTTTGTTGTTAGTGTGTTGCCACTTTTGCCTTTGCCACAACGTGTGGGATATCGATTGCACATGAGTGGTGTGTTTGATCCGGCACGCGATGAAAGCTCCGAGCAATAGTTTTCATTATATCGTGCGATGGCCCATTATGTGACCAGCATCCGACCTCCTCTCCCGACGAGCATGTTGTGTTAGTTGCAGATGTGACCTCAATTCACAGCCACCATACCCGCGTCGAATAATTAATACCGATCGATAGGCTGCAACTCTGCTGGACGATGCATGGAAGAGATGGAATTGGTGGCATGCAATTGAAGGTAATTTCAGAGTAATTGTGCCATTGTCAGCATGGCACTAAACTCTTTGCTCGTTGCTCTTGTTGATCGGCTTTTACCGTCGGTTGTATCGGGAGTATGGCGAGCATGTGTCCTTGTTCTCGCTGTCCACTATGTTTGCGCAAACTGGGTTGGTAATCACACAAAGCCAAGAAATAATCTCATTATAATGCTAACAGTAAGGAAAAATGATTGCGATCAGGCGCTAGCAAGACAGACGGTAATGTGAAATGGAAATTTAATTGCTTTCTAAGCCATAAGGAATATTGGGCTTGTTTGAGTTGGGGATTGAAACCTAAATGGCATGGTTGATAGGGGTTATTCATTCAAAGTTGCCTAAATATGTGTTTAAAATATGAAAAGTTTACCATTGTGTTGTATTGTAACAATTGGACCGTAGCTCACCTTAAATTAATTTTTTTAATGTTCGCGCATCCTAAACAACAACATAGGCTATTGGCAATAAAAATGCTGCTATATTAAAATACATTTTGAACGACCAGGCGTCTCCATAATCTAGAACCACCGGAAAAAATTGTTTTCGTAGCTGTATAATAATGCCACCTTACACGGAGTACGTCCATTAGGACCCAAAATATCTACAGCAACAGCGGGATAACTCCACTGGGAAATCAGAGAAAAAGTTTTACACCATCGAACCACGTCCCTAGAAGAACGCTCACCTTAAAACGTTGCAAGGCTAAACCGAAGGCCATCTCAGATTAAATTGGCTAACAAAAACAAAACAAAACAAAAAAACATTCAACTGTGGAAGTTCATTTGTTGGTTTTGTCCATCAAACATTGAGCTTGTTTTGGTTGTTTTGAACTCATAGATTGTTCGCTGCCTACCGAAGCCGTGGGGTAAATGAAAAGAAGAGAAGGTATGCCCGATATCGGTCATAAGAGGCCACCTTTAACTGCATTTAGAAACGGTCCAAACGCGTATAAAGTACACCTTCGTACCATAGAAGCATCGGAGCAGTAAACGTTGTCTGTTTCTTGTTTGTATTATTAGAATATGAGCCAGAAGAATCGTCCGGCCAGAGGGAGTAACAGGCAGAATGGAAGCTGAAAGGTCATCTGAGAATAGGGTCGTGTCGTACTCGATTGTTGCGTGGTGCGGAGGGTGGTGATTGTGGTACTATTATGTAGCAAATTGATGTCGTTACAGCGAACGATGGTTTTGACACTTCGGGCTAGAAATCATTTGTATGATTGAGGAGACATTTACCTAGAACGATGCCATCGTTCGGGAGGGCAGCGATTTGATTGAAGGCAGTTGCTGGTCGTTTCAATTGTCCAAAGGAGCTTAATTTGACGCTTTTGATGTATTTTGGTGCCCTAAAAATGGTTATCATATATTGAGAGCGTTGTAGCTGTGGTAACAATTTGTACATAATAAGCTCATCCATTCTGATTCATTCGGGATGTCTAGCAAATGCGAGAAATATTTGCAGATTGTCCTACAGACTGTGAACAGAACTGTCTCTATAATATTTATTTTTATTTTATTTCATACGGTTGCAGAGATATTAAAGAGAATAAAATAAAAGATTGAAGTACTTTGAGCAGTTGAAATTATAACAATATGTTTTTTTTAATAACACAGCAAAATAGAAGGAATGAATACAAAATTGACTAAATCAACTCAACATGCGTAGTGCACACACGAAAATGTAGCTTTTTATAAATTATTTCAACAATATTTGCATTCTACTGATTAAATATCTGGTTTACTTTTTTACAGATTGCACTTGCGAATGGTACGTACTGCTTACCCTACAGCAACAAATAACCGTTTTAAACACACAAAAGAAATAACTTGTGCAAACAAACGCTGCCGGGGCATCCATTATGTGCTTAAAAACGATGCGAACTGATTAATGCGAAACATTGTTTTCCGCACTGTGTAACTTTCGGTAAGCATATTAAAGCTTGTAATGGCAAACCATCATTATATTTCATTTACGTGTAACTGCTCGCGGCGTTCATTTTTGCTCCAATACACCAGTAGAATGATAGGCGTGTTTGTGTGTTATTATTTTTTGTTCTCTTTTTCTTGCATGTGAATGTGAGCGAACGTTACACTGTGCACGGGGGCGTAACGTATGCAAGCCAAACCAAATTAGTAATCTTCAACAGCACAAGCCGATTTAAGCGATGTAAACAATCCCTCGCTAGCAATATGTGGTCGGTGGTGATTGTTTTTCATGGCCTTTTTGGTTGCATTTCGTCCTACGTCCGCTCGCTCACGGTCCTCTCCCCACGGCTGCCTTGACGGGATTGAAAAACCTGCCCTGTATGACTGCAGCACGTGAGTGAATTGGGGTACGACGTATTGGTGCAACGGCCGATGGTGTGATGCGGAGGCGGACCATTAATGAGCGGATACTTTGTCGCTTAAATTAATGTGCCATGAAAGTGTCGTTGCGTGTAATTATCCGTTGCTTGCGACCACAGCAAACCGGTTGGGAAGAGGGGTCGTGTGTACCATGTGATGAAATGAAAGTCGATTAAATTGGGCATCGATGTGACGTGGATTCATGTGCGGCTAATAAAATGTTTTAAGCTACGTATGATGGGACAAAGCAAAAGAAACGAACAGGTTTTACAACTATGGTGTGAAAAGTTATACTTTAGCGTCATTAACGTTTGTAGCGACTTGGTACGTTTGTAAGGAAATGACGATGAAAATATGGTATGAGCATTGTTCCTGACATAAATGTGTGTTAAAGTCATGCTCACATTACGACGCATAACATGACTGATTTCCCTTCATACGAGCAACCTGTGCGCGTTAATCGCTCATTACAGAGCGTACCATTTAGCACCTTATCTTAAGCTATCACATGAGCTTTTCGGCTTAACATGTCCAGGTATAAGCAGCTCTATTACAAATTCCCGTCTACTTAATTCAATAGTTTCCGTTTCGAGGAGGCCAATTTCCTTTGAGGATGACAAATAGTCTTGTGCGTTGGTGTAATTTTACCCTTTTAGCCGGAAAATGGCCTAACAGCGAATCTCCGCCCGCAAGTTCCGCTTAGAGCGCTACCTGCTGTTTCTCTTGCTTCAGAAATGTTCCACCTCTTGCAAGAAGTTTGTCACTCGATTGGCTGACAGCGCAATGGTGTGTACTACCCACCAAATGCTTAAGAGTGGGGACCGACCGAATCGAAGAAACCGATCCAACAGCCGCCGTGTTCGGGGACAAGCATGTAAAACAATAATCCACTTAATGATTTGCAACCATCGCCTTCGGCCAGTATCGTCTCAACATCCGGGTACAAGGCTGTTCGAACTCCCCATCCCAGCACTCTCTGTCCTTCGTGGAATTTGAAACCAATGGAGTCGACCATGCGACGAGCGGCATCAAGGTGGTGAGGGGTACGGTAAACGGTTCGAGGGTTAGGGGCGCTCTTACCACTCGCTTCCGGCCGGTTCTTTGGCAATTTCGTTCGGGAGGCAGGTATCAGACGGTAACGATCCTTCTTCATTTCTCCAGGCGTTGACAGATTCGATGACGGTACTCGGCAACCCAACCCAGCTAATGGGAAGCCGAGAGGATTCGCCTCTTATGAAGGTGTCCTTTCCCGATATCCGGTCGTTGAGCGGACTGCTGTCGACTGAGGCAACGCGATCCAAAACATCAAGTTTCAAGTGGACATATCAAGCGAACGCTAGCATCTCCATCCCCATCCCTTTCGGCTTTGAAATTTGTGTGAAAAAAAAAAAACTGAATACGGTTTGGGTAGCGTTTGATCTCTGGCTAGCGCGTCCACTCGATGTTGGAAAATCTAACTGTGCTGTTCGATAAAAAAAAGTTAAAATAGAAAAGGAAATCGGTCTGAGTCGAAGGTCCCGGACTATTGCATCAAATATCCCGATTGTGTGCTATCCTGTTTGCCCGTCCGCTTAATTCAATTACATGAAGTGGAGATTGTCTGAGGAAACAAAGACGATTGTGTCGCTTTTATGGGTCGCTTCGACAGAAGATTGTAATGCTCGACACTAATGATGGATGGGGAACGGGAACGGTTTGAAAGTCATACACTACCATTACCAGCGTTCGATCGCTTTTTTATGGACCAGTTGCTACCAACACTGATAGTAGCCATTTAGATAATCGATGCTTTTAGCAGTGACGGTACTGGCCAATAATGGAAAGCCATAACTTAATAAAGTTTACCCACAGCAGTTTAAATCCCGACGTGCTCGTACTGTGTACCTAACGAAGCTCCATACGGTCCGAGCGCTCCGGCATCACAAAAACTAATGTGAAAACGATGTTAGTGTATAGTGACATTTTATAAATTTTGCTGTATGATCTTGCATCGGTTGGACACACTCGTCTCGGGGCGATCCGACCATGTCAGAACGGGACCAGAAAGTTAAAATATAAACCATTTGTGCCTGTTTCACCGAAGGGGCATTTAGTTTCTCGTACGCGTACCGAGGCATTCCGTTCGATTGCAATAAGGTACAGTGCCTGCATGGAAGCAAAATTTGCCCCGAATACGACGAGCTATGAATGTTGATAGATTTGCCTTTGCCCCGTTCGTTGCAGTTTTACCCGTAGAATTTGCATCCGAGCAATCGGATAGCGTGGGAAACCGTCAAACCTCACAAGGATTGTGATGATATTGGAGGATTTGCAGAGCTTAGGTAGAGGTCGTCGTCGGAATGCAATCCGCGAAACCCCATGCTTACCATTTGTTTCGCTCATCATGCTGTTTGTGCGTTGCTCAGAAATAGCTTTGAACTCGAGCGAACAGATCGGATGCAATTTTGCAGCGGCTAGCAATATAAAGCCTTCCAATCTTCTCATGATCGCCATGCAGTTGTTGGTGCTTGAAATGACTCGAAGTTGGGGAACTGTTTGGGGCTGTTTCGATATCTGTTTGGTCAGTAGGATAGAGGATATTAAACCGAATACATAGGTTATGCATCATAGAACCGCAATGGTGCATTTACGTAAACATCTCAACGAGTTCAGTTTTTATAGTTGAGATTTTTAAGTACTGCGAAAATCAGTGAATTGATTTGCACCTTGGAAATATTTTAAAGTGAAACAGATTTTAATTGTTTTTAACCTATGTAAGATATGGTAAAAGACAGCAAGCACTGCAAACGAGTAATGCTTTGAATGTTCAGTTCCATAAGCTTTAATGTGAAAAATGTTGAAATTCAAACTAAAATGAAATGTACTAGAAAAGCTGAATACCCAGAGACCGATGTAAATTTTCCATCTCGACGTTAATTTAAGTGCCTTATTCAAATTTCCGCCGCAAAGGAAGACAACTGCTCGGCGACGCAAACTCTCGTAGTCGATGGAGAAACACGGAACAGAGGAAGGAAACTGGAGGGAAATAAAACCGATGGTGGGTGAGAAAATGCTCGTCGAAGGACAATTTTTCCCATTGCCTTCCACTCAGTGGGCTAACATTTACCCACCGGCCGATGTTAACATTCGACAAACAACGAACTTCAAGGACGCCTTGCCTTTGGACGGGTGTGAAAAGAAGGGAGGAAATCATAACCTAACAACGACAATAATACCGACGATGAAAATCGCCAAGGCGCTAGCTTTCGAGGGAAATCCCTGGCCCGATGCGGGCGTTGCGGCAAGGCCGGGCTTACTCCATCTCCGTCCCCCAGCGGGAATACGACAACGAACGGCCTTGGGACTGCGACTGTGAACTTTTGGGGCGGCTACCAAAGTGTACGGCTCTTCTCGCTTTGCCGCCACTCGGGGGCTGTGGTTGTGTTTGTATTTTTATTTCAAATTAATTAAGTAGCTCGTCGCCACGCAGGCTCAGATTGGGCAGGCTTTGTGGATGGTTGGTGCTGAGGCGTGTTATGCAAGCGGTTTGCAGTGGGGACGGACGGTCACACTTGAAATGGGAGCACGATGGCAAAAGTTTTGCTTCTTGATTTAACAGCAGCGGGCAGCGGCAGCTCAGCTTTTGGTTGCCCGGTTTCGTGGCTTTTGCCGTTTATGAATTTTTGGATGATTGGAGTATCGCATGAGAAGCGAAAGTTAGGGACAACGCTGGGCCTCTCCAAACTCTGGACAATTCGTCGAAATGGTTGGGCATTTTTGGACTGTTTTGGTATATGTGTGTGTGTGTGGGTGCGAGTGGAGCGCAGTCATACAAAGAAAAGCTTTTACGCAAAACGTCGGGAACAACGCGGTACAAGTGAGAATTATGGATGGTGAATGTTGGGGGATTAACACATTGTTTGGGTTAGTTTTAGCTGTAACAATAACTGTTGGTAGCGAAAATTGTTTGATGAGCTTAAAATTTGTAAAAACCATTAATTGTAGTTGTTGCAATCGAAAGTACTCAAACACTTTCTTTTTAATGAATTTGGGAACGCCAATTCCGTTTCCGTTACTAGTTTTATTAAACGCTTCATATTGCAGGAGGTGGTTGAACGGATGTGTTTTTTGGGCAAAAAGGTCACGTGGGTAAAAATACTCTGCCGACACTTTTATGACCCGGAAACGGTTCCTCCAGCGGGCACCACACACCGCACTCACTAATTAGTTACAATATCAGCCAATATCGATTTGTTCACCACTAAACGTTCCTTGTACAACCGTTGGTCACGTATTAATGAGTTGACCATTTCCTGCTGTCATGCGTTTGCTGACTTGGCTGCCCGCACAACTTCAACTCCTATGGCAATGCGGCCACAAAAAAATAGCTTCCATTTCCGATCAAATATGTGTGCGACAGGAACCATAGCACCTTTATCGTCCGATTTCGTTGCCATACCACATCCATAACCACTGGTAAGGTCACCCGGTTAGGTGATTTCACCGTTTCGGCTACTTCGTACGCCATTGAACCTGGCACCCATGTGAAGCCTGGCATCAAAGGGTCACGGAACGCCCGCTTGCGTAACACATGCGCCCGTAGCAATAAAAACAAATCAAAACAGCTTCAGATGTAATCAGTGCCCGGTGGCATACAGTGGCTGTTTGGTACAAATAATGAAGATTTATTGGTAACATCATGCCTTTGGGCGAGCGAACGCGTAAGTCAGGGCAGAGTTAAGTCAATTTCTTCTACCGTTACACGGGACGTTGGTGGCGGTAGTGGTCGGGGCAACTACGTGTAGAGCCGTTTGATTGGACCACTGTTTACTCTGGCAGGTTCGGGTATACAAGGACGTTTTTTGCGTTTTCCCTGTTCGGCTGGTGGTTTGAGGTCGTAAAGCTCTGATGAGTGGACTTCTGTGAAGGTTGTGGAAAAGTTTTGCGGAACTACTATTTCTGGACGATTGACGGTTGCAGCAGAGCGCTATAGAAGTTAGGTTGGCTTTATCTTGGCATGTTTATGAAAAAAAACGAATGAATCATCTCAGCGAAACAAAAACCATTATGCTCTGATGTAATCATTTACATGGAAGGTTAAAAACTGGTATCTATTTGTCAACATCGTGTGCACAAACAGAGTTCAATTAGTCTAAATTGATTTGTTTGCATTTCATTTCCAAGTGATTTGGTGCTTGTTGTAGCCTTTGGCGGCAAATAAACTAAAAAAAACCCTACAATGGTTAAAAGTTACTAATGAAACAAAATGGCAATCAATTTGGAAACAGTATTACAAACAAAAATGGAAACAATAGTTTACGCAAAACTAATAAAAAATTGAAATCAGTTTTTTACACTTCAATCTAGCTTTTGAAGTAAGTTTTCCGTTTTGTGAAATCGTACCAAACAAACCTCAACCTGCGTAATAGAATGGAAATGTTTTTGTCTGCCAACAGAAAAAAACGTTGTTCTGTAGCCTCAAGTTCCACAACACGACCTAATCGTTAGCTTGTTGACAGAACCGAAAAACTTTGCAGTGAATAAAGTGGGCCCCGAGTCAAAGACATACACAGTCCTTGCGCCAGCTCTGTGGGTGGTATGCTTTTGCGCAACCAGCAAATGGGATAGGAGCCTTCAGTGCAAATCAAACTTAGACATGCTGCGGAAGGCTTTGTTCGTTAAACTGGTGACAAATATTCCAGTCTTGTGAAACCAAAGTAAACAGACAAGAAACAGGGTCCCGAAGCAAAGCTAACAAAACTACCCTCGGCTGCTCCGCAGTCAAGGTTGCCGTTTTGTCATGGTAAAAGTTCTGTGCCTGAAGTGCTTCAAGCAAACGGTAAGGAAAACAAATCTGTTCTTAACAGCCAACCCGGTTCGTTCTTTCGGCACACATCTTTTCACACACACACACAGACCATCGCGCACAAAGTGTACTATTTGAACGGAGAATGTTCTTGCCGTTAAAACATGCAAAATTGCTTAATTCTGAGTCGCGCTCGGTCGTTGCTTGACAAATCTCGCAGGCTGAAGCGTAGACCCACCAGAGCATTACGCGTGTACTGTTGGTGGCTCGGTGATGGGTGTTTTTTTCCTCCCTACTGCTACCAAAACATCTTTCGACACTGCGAACGACATGGCTATCATGTGTCTGTGGCTATAAAAACGTGTGTGTTTTTGAGCCGAGAATCTTTCGCGTACGCATTCTGTCAGACCTTCGCTGCGTCGCTGGTGTGACGTTTAGTCTAACCTAAACCGGATGTTTTGTTGCTGTACACTGGGCTGCCACCCACTGGTTCACCGGATTATCAGGGGCAAACCCTACATCCCATAAACACATCAACAGCCGCGGCTGTTCGGCCATCATTTCGTCATCGGAATCCGGAAGGGCAGCCGACACGCTCGACAACCGGGACCGGGCAGCACGTCGGGAGATTACCGAAAGCTTTACACTTTCTGACTCACTTTTCTTCGGTGCGATGGCAGCACCGGTGGATTTGTGGCTGTCTTTTTTTTTGCTGAAGCAGTTTCCTACCATCGTTCTGTTTTTCTCTGCTTTTGTCTGCTTACTGTCCGTGTTCTATGAGTGAAGGCTGCTAAAGCAGTTGATAGTTGCAAGTGAACCATGAAGCGTTTGGGTGGATTTGTGAAGGAAAGTAGCTTTGGTCGTCGCTGGAATAAGGCGTACTCTTTGTGCACTTGGTTTCTTTCTTTTTTTTTCGTCGCTCGAGAAGCGGGTATGAGAATGGAAGTGAAAATCCGGCCAGCTAACCTGTGCAACATTGGACGTTTGGATGCAGGGATCTTTTATGATAATCATAATCTTTAAACTCTTCAAACCCATTATTGCCAAGCTCTTGGTAAGGATAATAAAATGTGGAAAATCCTTTACATCGTGCTATCATGATTCACTGACGTCAAACTTAGGTTGATAGTGGATGACATAAAAAAATACCGTTTCTCATTGGGTTAAAGCTATCGAATGTTGCAGCTGAATAAAACACACAAATCCCATTAGTTTTTAATCGAAAAGAACCGCTTCGCCCATATTGCTTAAATCAAATTACACATTTCTTGTTTTTGGAAATAATTTATTCATAGCACCAATTAAAAGAGCGAAAACACTCGAACGTAGCTCATGAAAAACCATTGCTGGCTGCATCTACAGGCTTTGTATATTCGTTGAATATATAAAAAGAAATATCTGGTAAAAATACAATTATAAAGAAGTCCTGAAGCGTGTGAGCAACCAGTTATGAAACAATATCATCCATTACGTTTTATTCGCCTCTTCAACTATTGCTTTCAAAGTGTCATAAGGTTGAAATTGGTTACATTGAAAATGCCCGGCAGCGCTCGACACGCGCGGAATGCAGAAGAGAGTATGTTAAAAAACAACACCCCAAGCAAGCTCGTGTGAAGTACGCAGCAGGTGGTAAACAGTGGCGGAAAATATCGAATATGCAGTGTCGTGTATTGTAACGCAAACGGCGTGACAAAAACCTAACGTTTGCCCTAAACAAAGCAAAAAACAGCCTCAAACACGAGTGACTAACACTGCGCAATGGATCCGTTGTTACACGTGCTGGTAACGTACTTTGAGATTTAGATATGCAACGAGCGGGGCAGAGAATGGTGGCTGTTTTGCGCCACCACTACTGATAAAGGTATGAAGTTGCTGCATAAAGAGTGCAACAATAAACAAAAAAACGAAAATAATAATATAAACATCGCCCTGTCCAGTCACCATGAAGCCACACGCATTACCATCGCTCTGAGTTCCAGCTGATGACCGTAAAAAAAAAACGGTGCCAGTGAGGCAGGTTTTCCCTCGTAACACACAGTAACTGCACAGATTGAACGAGGCAGTTTGGGAGTGCATGGGTATGACAATCATTGTGAAGCACTCTTTACAGCAAACGTGCCTTGCGCGACGCTGAGTAGTGCCACCCATCCGGTGGCAGTGAGTTGCTGTGCAAATAAACAATAATAAAGCCATGTGTGGTCGCTGTGCTACAGTGTACAATCTATCAGTTGTGTATGTGTGTGTGTGGTAGGGGGATGGTTTGTGTGCTTCTAGCCAGTGGTTCCAGGCTGGAGACGTGCAGCCCTTGCTTCTTCCCTGCGTGATGCGTTGAGTGTGAGCCATCTGAATTTTTTGCGTTTTTTTTCGTGTCGTGCCGCTTTTGTACTTCACGGAAAGCTAATTTGTGATACATTGTTGCCATTGGATGGCGTTGTTTGTCGGTGTTTAGCCGGTGTGTAGGCTGCTGCACTGTTCGTGCAGTTGATTGCACTCTATGGAACGGTTTGCTAATGTAAGGCTTAGGGGTATACGTTGCCCGATAATTCTCGGCTGCATTAGATCGTAAGATGGAAACAATTTTCTTGCATTCCTGCAAATCTGCTCTCTTTCGCTTCCTCCGTATGGCGCTGATGCATCACGAGCTTAATTAATCGCATCTAATGCGATTGACAAAGACGGATGGACGGTGCATGTTGGATGCATGGAGAGGGATTTTGTTGCTATTGCAATTTATTCAAATGCATTCTCCGTTCTGTTCAATGGTCGTGCCTAGTGGTGATTTGCACCGAGCGTCTTTCTTGAACAGGTGATGCATTTTAATTAAAACCGCTAACCTCTATGCACCTCTACTTACTAGTTGCTGCTGGATGTCTTCAGAACCGGCTGTACTGTGATGTGTAGTACAGCCAGTTTGCTTGAAAACTTCGCCTCGATCCTGTTCCGTCTTTGTATTTGAAATTGGAAACCAAGCTCTATTGGGACTTGAATGCGTGTCATTCACATGAAGCTTTCACCCGTGATGATGGAGTCTTTTATTCTCTACGTACGCCGTTCTGTGCACACTGTAAATGCTTATCTATGTTCAGACGAATGAAAAGCAAATTTTACATAGAAGTTTTGCGTCGTAGTTCGTGAAAAAAGAACATGTAATCTGGGTTCTTGGAATGTGTGCTACATCGGAACAGGGCGCTGCCGACAGTACATCTCATGCAGAAAGGGGTGCTGAATGTACTCCATTTCAATTCAGCAGCTTTCCATCAATCAACCGTCGGGTTGATCAATCGTTCGTTGAGTCAATCATTGATTTATTCTATCCTTCACTCAGCGATATATGGTGACATGGTTAAAAGCATCTGTCCCGATAGCGTCCCCATGAATGGTATCTTGTTGTATCGTGTTTTAATGTTTTTCTTTAAAGGGGGAACAATTGTTTGAACGATACAAGCCAAGTTCAGAGTGAAATGGTGATGGCAGAGTTCTATCACAACTTCGTGTCAATATTATTGTTTTGCAGCGTCTCATATGTATAACATTATCTTAATTTTCTTAATTTTGAAAGTTCTGAAATTCAAATGGAAATTCAATTTTTTTTCTTAGCAACCAATGCAGAATGATATTATTCGTCCGATGAATGGCAGATCTTTTGTAGCAGTTTTTGTTAGTTAACGAGACGGGTTTCTTTCTTTTCTCGTATTCTCGTACTGATATAATCATTGACATTGCGTGCGTATCGATCAATTCCTTCTCGCGTACTTGCGACCCGATGGCAATGAGTCGAATCCATGCCTTAACTTAATTACGCCCAATCAACGCGTTCCGCAGCGAATTAAAGTCCCATACAGCCCCGTCCAGTCGACCTGCTCTTGACACGCTTCTATCCCGGGCTTCATTCGTGCGCACTGGCCCGCGCTGGTATGGTGAACGGCGACAGCTAAATGCTTCCGGAGCGCAATCCACCAGCGAAGGCAGAAGCTGAATTAAATTCATTCAACACCTCGCCGGTCTTTATGGCGATTGACACGCGAACGCGGTGAACCCACTTGATGTCCAGCTGTCAATTTGTACTATCAATTTGGAAGTTCACGCCTAGCTGAACTGAAGCAAACTCGCCCTCCCTGAACGATAGTGAGAACGAATATGCACGGGAGGTAGACCTATGCTTGTTTTGTTGAGACGACGCATCGCCATGAATGAGCTGATGAGCGAATTTAAAGGCATCTCACGGCACGGTGCACGACGCACCCCGGCGCAAATATCAGTTTCAACGAGCGTCCGCTTGAAATGTCATCCGGCGATTGATCGCCGCGAGCGAAGGAAATGATCGCCAATTAAGCGAGTGCGAATTGACCGATCGATCATAGATTAGGGGTGAGCGGATGGTTTGGGGTTGGTAGGGGGAACTGGTGTAGAATTAATGGTGACACACCATTCGGTACGAACGGCGGTGGGGGGACGTCGCAGGCCCCTCGGATGCCAAACGCGCAGCGAGCTTAGCGGAAGCCTTGAACTTTGCCGCGACGTCGACAAAGCGTGAGGGCGAACGTGCGACATGCGGTCTGCCGATTGTTGGGGGCACGATTTGTTCAACATGCAAATTTCTGTATTCACCCTCATCCATTCGCACGTACCGCTGGGTGCAATGGAAAGGGTAATGTTGATGAGAGTCTATCGTGAAGTTGGCGTGAAGTGCATTATGCAGGCTGGAGATTGTTTTCATATCGTGTTGGACTTTTAATCGCTATATTTAAAAGTATTTGTCCAATAACTATTGGATTCCAGTTGAAAACTGCTAGTTAGAAAGGTTATAGCAAGAACTTGGTT
This sequence comes from Anopheles gambiae, assembly GCF_943734735.2. Classification (NCBI taxonomy): domain Eukaryota; kingdom Metazoa; phylum Arthropoda; class Insecta; order Diptera; family Culicidae; genus Anopheles; species Anopheles gambiae. The sequence continues at coordinate 28,617,460 of NC_064601.1, forward strand.
GTGTTGATCGCGATGCTAGAGATCTTAAACCCTTTCTTCCTTTTTGTTTTGAAACCTTTTTGTTTCTCGTTTTCGTAAATAACAATAAACGTTCATGTTTGATGTTGTATACTTGGTTCCTTCAAATCTATTGTTTCGTTACTTGTTATAGTTTATTTTCAAAATTGTGGGTTTTGAATCAAATTTACGTTTCATTCAACCCACCTCCACCAATGGTGGTGACATTTCTTGACCTTTTCATCAGACGATTGGTATGTGGAAAACAAGTAAGTAAAATAATGAATGAATAAATAAATTTTAAAAATCATTCCATTTAAGCGAGCCCATAGCAGCGAACGATGATAACGATTAATTCGTGGCGCTTTATTATCGGCGCATAAAATCGCAAATTTGCATTGCAAATATGGTTACCGGTCTGCAGATAATCCGCTGTTCGGTCGGGCATGACTGTGTCAGCGTGACACTTGCCGAGTGCGCATCAAATCTTGCTTATGGCTGCATACCGTTTTGCTATAAATAATTTTCTTCCGTATTATCGCCCGTTGCGGGTAACAGCCGCCACTGCTTAACGCCATTCCCGGTCCATGGGTGGAGACGATGAAGCCGTAGGGTTTGGTAAAGGACGAAGGGCTTTCAGAATGATAAAATGTTAAACTCCCGTCTCTTACATCCCTCGGAACTGCCCATAGTGGTGATTCGTTTTGCATCGGAACGAACGCGAACTATGGGGCGGATGCTGCATAGCATTTAAAATCGCTGCGTGCAAGTGTGCGGGCCGCACAAACTGCATCCACTGTTGCAATGTAAGTGCAAGTACACGATATCTATTGTTCTCGTTCTCTCTTGCTCTTCACCGAGTGCGCCGCAGTGGTGAGCACAACAAAACGTGCCTCGGGTTGCTGATAATGTTATGCAGTGCGGGAAGCGAGTACGCCGATGATCACTCGACTACCGGGGGACACTTTATTTAAATTTCTTTAAATTCAAATAAATATTTGTGATAACCATTCATACCAAAGTAAAACAAAACTGTTGAAAAAAAGGCAAAACAAAACAAAACTTACAACACAGTTGATCAAAACTAGAAGTAGGACGTTGAATAGGCTGAATGCTGTTTTTTTTTAAATATTCTGATGTTTATTTCCAATGTAAGCTTTTGAAGTGTAGTGAAGTGGTTTTTTGAGAGCCAAACAACATAAAAGATTAATCATTCAAACCATACAACGAATTCGATACTCATTTGCCCCAATAGCGGTATGTATGTCGTGAATGTCATTCGGCGAACGGGAGGGGATTACACAAATGCAATCATTTGTTGGTCCACGATGGAACTGACAGCTTTTTTCGAGTGAGAAACGTGTTCATACAATTTCCATACACTTGCACCTGTTCCCGATGGGATTGAGCGAAAAATTTGCGTACGAGGTTCACATCTGCTGCCCTAATCTAAGTTGCTTTGGCCGGGTGTCACTTGTCATCTCGTGCACCCCGGTACATCGGAATCCAATATGTATGTTGTTTTACATCAGGGATCAGTAACATTTATGAACAACTTCATTTTTGTAAGTTTTAGTGATGATGTATGTAAATAACCTAATATAGAACAATAGGTCTCAACTTGTGGCAATTTGATGTAAAGTTTGCCTGTAGTATTTTTGGGAAAATTGTGAAAAATATAGAAAATTACCCATAAAATAACCTACCCAGAAGATTGCCATCATTCCCAAGTGTTAGATGATAACAAAAACCTAATATCTACCGATATATTTTTTTTAGATAAAATTTCACGTCATGCTAGTTGTGGACGATGGTAAAGCATTCGGAAAAGGTTGTTCATCCCTGAGTTAGACTGTTCGGCCACATGTAGAACACATTTATCACTTGTAGTGGGGCTTTGTGTGCCATTCCCCGGTTGACATCACCGGGCGGGGTGTTATGCATCCCGGTGCTGGACAGCATGCTGTTGATCAATTCGCTGTGCAGCTTGGAATTATGCATCGCTAGCTCCATTCAATATTGCTGGAAAGTTCGTTCAAATGAAACTGCATCGTGAGCGCTTCGGTTGAATTGCATTCATACGCTGATTGGTATCAGTATGCCGCTTAGCAAGCGTGTGGTGGTAGTTTTTTTAACAAGCGCTTAGTTATATGTGTGTGTGTGCTTCACAGTTAAAACAGCCCTCTCTTTGATCTGCATGAATTAAGAGAGAGGTATGGTTTTTGTCAGCCATGGTACAACACGGTCTACAACTTCCAAAGATTTTTGGGTTTGATGAACTTGTGTTGCATCAGGAATTAGTCGAACAATCTAAATTCTTCTTAAAGTTTCAAAAATCTTATCACAATTTCCGACAGGTCTGTTGCACAAACAGAGCCAGTTAATGGTATCGGTTGCGATAAGGCATCACACGCCGCTGTCAATAAGCGGGGGATGAGGGGGGCGCCATTAAAGCAAATTGCCGCCAGTTATAGGCTCGTAAAAATAAATCCAATCCTCCTACCCCATGGGCCCGTTCGAGCAAACAACGAAACGCGGCGATGGAGCAGGCAAAACAAGCAAGGGCGAACAAACAAAAAAACAACAAACGATACTCTCCCGCATCTCGCACCTCGTGGCCAAGCGTCTCAAAGACACACACACACAGGGTAGCAGGGCAGCACACTATAATCGCTTCATTACGGAAGCCGCGTACCGTTTCCTGCCATTTCCGCACACGTGCTCCTCCGAAACCCCCGGTGGGCCGCACCGGCGAGGGCACCGTGCACCGTTCATAACGATCGGGGCGAACAATTTTTGCCAGACTGGCCCCCCGATTACCACCCTCATGGGAAGCGGGGGAGCGGCTACGGCCGCCCATACCTCCCGGGGGTGTCATTTTGCGAACAATAAGTAAACGGTCTGGAAACGCATGTGCACACACACACACACACCAACACATACATACACGAATACACAGCGACAGATTTGGAACACACACAACCAAACCAACACGCAGAGGGCTAGCCGAGCCAAGAAACTACGAACGAGCGGGAATCTTCGCCGCGGGAGCAAAATCTGATTGACGGCTGCGACGTCGTGCGGTCGTGCTGCAGGTTCCCCAGTGAACGGGCCCTAGTGCACAGCGGGCAAAATTTTCAAGTGCGGTCACATTATCGCCGGGGCACCGGACCACCACTTAAGATGCTTTGTGATGATTAAGAAAACGATGGCGAACAGGAGGGCGGTTTGGCGGTTTGGTTTTCTTTCAAGCAAAAGCCGAACTTTTCCCGCGGTGCAGCGGGTAAATGCAGCGTGAGTGAATGAATGATTTATTTAGCCACTACCCACCCCGAACGAAAGAAACGGTCGGTTAGGAGAGTTTTTTTTTTGGAACTGGGTTGCAGTTGAAGCGGAGCTATATGGACAATGTGGGCGTTTGACATAAGATTGCAATCTTTATGCATGGCCATTGCCGGTCAACGTTGGTTTAAACAAATGGAAGCACGGGTACGGGTTATTTAAACAAATAACAGTCATTTGGGCCAGCGTTTGATGGGGTCGCATGGGGGGAGAAAGTCGATGGAATGTCTTCGGGTGTTTCGAGCGCGTGGAAGAGCATTCACGTGCGTTTAATTGTAGCACTTGATGGCGTCAAACTGATGCTTTGGCTTTTGATTTACACACATGCCGTAGATGCGTACTGCATAGTGCTGCAACGCGTTGCACATAAACCTTGCAATAAATGGAATGATTTTGCGTTCCCTCAAGACTTGAAGGGTAAATAAACAAATATCATTACATCAACAGACGCGATCGGTTTGTTGATGTAACGTTTCAAGGTATCTCATGTAAAGCAACTCTCTGTTAATAGTATCGCTTGCCACCAGTAAAACGGTTTCGTTATTTTAATTGGAGGCTCGTGTTCAAAAGCGTACTGAATATAACGCTTGTTGTCTGTGCTGGTAGCAGTCGTAGTAAAGCAATTACCACAACGATCAAAGCAATCTTCCACAGTACAGAAAGTGTAACAGCAATGCTTTTAGATCGTATTTATTCTACTTACTACATGCTGCTGGTCCAAAACCCCGAACCGACTCAGATAGCTGCCGTAGACCGTAGCTCCAAAGCCACTGACCCGCATCAGGAGAGACCGGCTGCAGCAAATAATAAGCACATCGTCATCGTTTGCAGCTCCTAAAACCAAACCCAATCCGTTTCTGTTTCGGACGGTGCAGAGCTTTCCAGCTGCTAGCAGCAAATTGGAGCGAGCTCGTGCCGGGCTACCGACAAAAATAACCTATAAAACGAGGGACAGTTAGAGTGCGAGAAAGAGAAAGAAAGAAAGATAGAGATAGAGAGCGAGAGAGAGAGAGCACGAGCAAACCCTTTCCAGGCCGTAACACGGCGCAGGATGTGTTGACGTTCAGCGTTGACTTTGTATCGGGTCAAGGACGGGTCCTTCCCAGTTCCATGGGGCTGGCGTGCTGCAGCACCCAAGGACGTACCGGTGACATTTGGCAGCGTGCTCGGTCTTGCAGCGACTCCTGCCCGGAGAACAACCTGGAGGTGGTGGAGTCGTTATTTTTGGTTCAACCACCCGGCTAACCTGGCTTGAAATTAGACCAACCATTGGGGCTGCCTGGCCCCCGCCAGCAAACGGTGTCGGGTGGTATAAAGTCACGAACCGATGGGGCCGGGCAGCCCATCATGCAAGCCACGCGCCACACGAAACACGTCCAGCGACGAGAGTTGACAATGCGCTCCGGCACGAAAATCGTGCAACGGGGCAAATTTGTGAATGTTCCAATACTTTTGTTTTGTTTTTGCGTCTGCTTCATACAGCTAAACGAGTGCCCTCAGGGTGTAGTTGATTGAGACGAGTGACGGCATCGGCCCGCCATCGTCAACGGAGTCGTTTGAAATGAGTGAAAGATTTGTTTGATTTTTTTTTATTAATTTCTGATCAATTACTGCTTCATGCCACGTCTGGATTGCGCGGGTATGTAACACGATAGAGTGTGATGCACGATTAAACAGATGATGCTCGTTAATCTGGTGCTAGTTTAAAAAAGCAAACCCTTAAGGGGAGCTCTTCGTCGAGCTGATTAGAATAACATTGAGCAGTGTTGCTCGAAGCAAACGAGCTGTCCCAAATTCGTTGGAGAGGATGAATAAAAAAGCAGACCAAAAGCACTTAGAGTACGGAAATTGGATAAGCTAGCTAAAACGGGGAAGCACCAGCAAAGATAATATCATTTCCCGTTTCATGTGACGTCGCTGGTCGGCTGCCGAGGTTGTGGATCAAGCTGATTGATCGAATTCCGCTTAATTAAACCTATTTTCTTCACTCCATTACCTCTAATTAGTTGCGCCAACCAGCTCCCCGGTGGGCAACGGGGGCGAGAGAAGCTCATGAAATCCGTTCCAGCGACACATGGGAATAGCGTCGTGTGAAACAAGCCAAAAAATCGAAACAATCCCACTGGGGAGGACGTTGGCATGCTTCTGGCACACAATAATCATCATCATCATGACGGTCGACAGCGGCCCCACTCATCCTAACCGATTATGATGACCATCAATATCCTCATCGTGTGATTCGTTGTTTTTTTGTTCTTCTACTCGCTTTTTTCGCCAGAATGGTTTAGCGAAAAAACGTAACACAACAGCTCCATCGAAATCGAAACAGAGACCCTCCGAAGAAACGTAGTTCAATTTATCAGCAGTGTCCGTGAATGCTGGGGTGCTTTTCGCCCAGCCAGGTCCCTTGATACTTTTGGGCCTGTCAGGTTCGAGTTGTGAAAGCATTTTTTGTTGTTCTTATTGTTGTTGTTCGCTCCCTTGCTGCTGTGTGATCCGCCATAACCTTCCGCAAACGCTTCGGTCCCTGTAGAGCTGAACCGAAATCTGCCGGGAGCCGCTCCAGTGGGACGCTGGAGAGAAGTGGATCTGTATTATCATCGTTTTGTAAGCGTGTGTGTGTGTGTGTGTAAACTTGGTTGTTGAATTTATGTATGCATATTGAACGAAAATCGCTTACGCCGCGTTCATGTGCGAAATTGATTGTCGTCCTTGCCTTGGGAGGGTGATTCGGGCATCTCATATTTTATTTACCGACACGATACCCGAACCAGGCTGATCGGGAGGATTTTTTGATTACCCTACTTTTTGCCCGCCAACGTTTGCGGCCTGCCCATTGTTGTCCCATTCGATAATGTTAAAAGCTTTCGTTTTGCACTGTTTACCGTTCGGGTTTTCGTTGCCTCGAATCTTGCGGTTGTGCCATCAGCTCATTAAAGCGTAAAGATTACCATAAATCTTGGATGGGAAGGGAGCGAACAAGAAAAAAACACAAACTCCGAAACCAAGCATAGACAGGGGAAACTTTTCGCAAGGGGAGTAAAAAGAAAAATGAAACGGCAAAAGTTGATCTTTGCATTTTTATATGCTTATTTTGAATTTTGAAGAACGAATAGGGAAGCCTTAGGAAGTGGGGGCCACCCACCACGCCCAGCCGCCGTGTGTTAAAATATACTGTAGTTCAACTAGAGTGCACAGAAAGCGTAGAAAGCCCTATTTCTGTGGCTATGTAACGGTGGGTTAAGGCAATGTTTACGTAAATAAACTTAGTCTGTTTTCGCAGCAAATCCATTAATGTTTTGGTAAACAGATAATCAAATCAAAGGTCTCTGAACGGATCGTTCACTTGTGTAGATATGTGTAAAATATTGAGCTTCTTGTTTGGTTTGATCAGTTAGGATTTGTTTGATAATTTTATAATGGAAAAATAGAATGGTTTATGGTTTTTTTTTATGAAACACATCTTTTCAAACACCCAAGGATTACTTGTTTATTGTTTATCACTATAAAATATTTTTCTTTTTTTATGTTTCATTTATGTCGACCAGTTTTTTAAGGTTTTTTTTAACTGGACCGGGCTTTAACCCTACCGTTTGCAAAAATATGTTAAATTTATAACGTTCAACATTTTGTGGTTCTGTGCAAAAAAAGTTAACCATTCCTGCTCACAAAATTTCAATCATGTTAATGTGAAGCAAAGCTACCAAGCGCCGGTATTAATTTCGGATATGAAATTCGCGAAGTCGCGGAAGGTTAGTTGATCGGTTCAGACAAAAAACTCTGTACACGGGTGCACAGTTAGGCGTCAGAATTGTAAGTGTTTATTCAGATTCAAAATGAATTCTTATATACTAATTTCTTCAAGTTCTATTTTGGGAAGGTTATTTTCTCTTCCTTTTTCGCATATGTTCGTGTCGCTAGCCTTTTCCTTTTTGCCACGCCTACGCATTCTCCTAGGAGGTTTTCTGGTTCTGGTGTGCTGTTTTATGTCAAGCGATCCTGAAGGAAATGTGATCCCTTTTTTATTGCTTTCTCTGGTGAGAACAAATTGTTGCATTGATTGCAGGCGTTGTGGTTTTCCCTTTTTGGCGTAACTGTACCTAACACTTGACTTCTGTGGTGCATGTTCCGGATGTATCGCATCATTGACAAATACTTGAACTTATTGCCTTTCGAAATCTTATCTGGTTCATGTTATTAACGCATCTATGTTTGAGAGATTTTTAGGTTTAACGATTTTACGGCCGTGAGAAAAATGGATGTGGAATTTTCCTACGCTTCTCGGAGTTGGTCTAGCTTGGCACACATGCATGCTGTAATCCTAAGTTAATCGTTATAGGTTCGAAACGAATTGAAGTAATTGACTGCTAAAAAATGCAAGTCAAAATACCCAGATGGCCCTACTTGAAGGGTTTAGGATTACATTAAGTTTGTCTCCTTGATGGTACGTCTGTTCTCGAGTATGTTTGAACTATCATATTTTATTCTATTTTATGGTTAGAAAGAAATATAAAAAATCTGGATTGTCGCGTTCGCAACATACCGGCCCTCGTAAAACTACAAGTTTTACAAAATAAAAGCGACTTAATAAAATTATAAGATTGAATTTAATTGCAATGAAGAAAAAGATGAAATTGTAATAGTGTTAATTATTCACCTAATTGCAATCATTTTGGGAGTTGTAGGGAAATGCGCTGGAGTGAAGCTGGTGCGAAGGTGAAACTGGACGTGTTGTCATCTCGTTGTACGACTCAGTTGTTTTTCGATGGAATAACTACGTGGATCATTTGGATGCTAGTTGTTTCGTTATTCAACGCTTTAAAGGTGGATCTCTTATTGTATGTTGAGTTGTTTTCTGTGACTTCGATGGCTCGATTTTTGAGCAAGTCAAGTGCCACTTATTGCAGCGGATTTCGAACGGAACTCTGGCTCAAATGTCGATTATCGTTTATAAGGCGCTCAAATGTCGATGTTATTTTTCTAGGTGATTCGTTTGTTTATTTGAATTGCAGCATTCTATTATTTGAAACCATGCATACAGAACTGGCGTAGTATTTCAATGGCAATTTTAGCTTTCGTATATTGATTAATATACAAGAATGGCAATTATTATACTTTGTCTACTGCCGTGTAGCCGGAATTGGTTACCGTTGCATACACATTGTGCAGTGTCGTTAAAATAACCTCGACAAGAGATTATGTGAAGAGATTTGGGTTTCTCCTTTCGCCATAGAGTGTTCGAAATGCAATTGATTTTTGCTTAGATGATCCAAAAGTTTTTCGCTTATTGTCGTTGTAAGCTGGTCTCCAAATGAGGTAGCCGTACTCTGGATCCAAGCGCTAACCCATCGTATGTACGCATACGAGCCGCTGCGCAGTGTAAGCTGATCGCATGATGGTTGCTGTAATTACGTAATCGTATAACCCGATTTCGTATTCGTAGTATACTAGCTCATCTTCTCAGTCGAAGCTCGGAGTTGATAAGTTTCGCCGCTGCATGCTGAACCCTTGATGCTGCCAACGATGAGCGCTTTGCGACGCAATTCCCTAACTTTTACATTAACGGATTAAGAATTTTACAGTTTTGAATTCTTTAACTATGCACGCATAGCCGTTTTCGTAATCTGATGTGAGCGAGAACGCGCTACAATATTTAATTGATTCGTTAATAATGACATTGCATTGATAATATTTTTTGTATTTATGTCTTTCATTGGTATGATACCAGATGCTACGTCCATAAGGGAGTAATTGGTAATATTTACTTCGTTATTAGAACAGTCATATGCCTTTAATCCCTTTGTTGAATTCCCAAGTGCTTCAGCTGTAAGAAACAAAAACGTTAGTATCATGATTGTAAAGGAATTTGATTTCGTAAATTGTAAAGTGTTTGCTTGACGAAAATTTTCTTCATTCGTCGACTCCGGCCCTCGTTTTGAGATTGGCTCGGTGGAAACGGACGTCATTGGTACTTCATTTTCAAGAATTTTACCAGGGAGTTCGGTTGTTTTTTTGTTTCCGTTTGCTTTCGTCTTACGGTGTACTTTAGCGTGTACATTGAGGACAGCCTTTTCTTTAACCTTTTGTATGATATTCTCTTTGTGATGCCCTACGTACACTATGGTTTTTTCTTCGGAAGGTATATTCCTTTTAATGCTGGATGTTTTTGTACTTTGATTATTTCTCTCTAATCGACCAAAACATGATTCCATCATTTTGTATAAAGTATCGTCGTCAAGACGTTTTAATGCTGTTAATAAGGAATAATGATTGTCTTCTTTATTATTTGTTTGTCCGTAGAGTACCCAACCTAATTTTGTTTTTGTTGCAATTGGTTCGTCGATTTTATGACTCCTGCTTTCAAGCCCCATTAACAAATGGCTATTATTAAGACCAATCATTATTGTAGGACGGATCCTTTCATGGCTTTGAATCGGCAGATTTCTAAGATGCGTATGCTTTGCACACAAATCTTCATAATTTAATGAATGAAGCGGCAATTGCAAATTTTTAATAGTTCTTGCGTCTTTCACATTAAACCCTTTTTTGGTTGTTCCTTTAATCCTCAAATTCACTTCTCGACTGGATTCTTGGAAAGATGAAGTTCCTTGCGTCCAAGTCATTTCAAGTGGTTTGTTAGGACCTGTTAGTTCTAACTGACGTGCAACGTCTTCTTCTAACAGTGTTACTGACGAACCTGGGTCCAAAAATGCGTATGTTTTAATTTTCCTATGTTGGTTAATTAGAGTTACCGGTAGGACTTGAAAAAGCGTCGAAGAAGATATTGTTGTGTTTTGAATCTTCTTTTTCCCCTTTTTGCGTTTTTGGTTTACATGCAGAACAGTGTTATTTTTATTTATTAGTGTTACTGGTAACACTTGATTATGCGTGGAAGATGCGCTTTGTACCTCGTGATGGTTATTTGCCACTTCTCTTTCAACTGCTGGGATTGATTCTGTAGAATGAAGCATTTTATGATGTTTAGCTGTACATCCGTTAATACCACACGTTTGCGCACTTCTGCAAACGTTTATACCGTGATTGTTAGATTTCAAACATCCGGCACAAAGTCGTTTGTTACGAACTATCTGTTGACGCTCTGTTATAGTTTTGTTTACTAAGGCGTAACATTTAATAGTTTCGTGGGATTTATTGCATATTAAACATTTTATAGATGGTTTGTTTTGATTTGGTTTATTATTGTCCTGCCATTTTGGCTTAGATTTATGTTCAAATTTTTGCTCATGTATGTTTAGATGTCCTTTGTTATTAATCGATTGTGCGGCACTCATGAGACTGGCTCTTTTGGCAAAGGGTTTTAACCATTCACACAATTCATCTAAGGTTTGATTTTCTAAATCTACCTTTTGTGCTATAATATAATCCGTCCTTTTGACTTGGATGTCGTAGGGGAGTTTGGACACTAATTCCAAAACCAGTCTATGATCGTTTAGATAAGACGGTTTATTCATGAGTTTTACCGTGTGCACTAGATTTTCTAATGCATTGGTCAATTCATAAATCATGGTTTTTGACTCTTTTTTAATTCTCTGTAGATTATTTAGGAGTTCAAGATAAACTAAATCATTTCTTCCATATTCCTCTTCTAACCTCGACATAATTTCTTTAACGTTATTGGATTCCATCATTAGCTGTTGAACGTGCTGCAACGCTTTTCCGTTCAAAGCCTGTGTTAAACGGTTTAGATTTTCTAAGTCCGTAAAACTGCCCTCTTCGTTTGTTTTATCAAACGTTTGTTTGAATTTCGTCCATTCTTTTGGATCGCCTCCAAACTTGGGCAACTGCATCAAGGATTGCCTTCTGATAAGGGTTTCCACGTGCGATGGTTCCTTTTTATCATCAACTAATATTTTGATGACGTTAAAAATGTCTTTCATCTGATCCTTTTGGCTGATGATAAAATCTTTTATGGAGGTTTCAATGCTTGTTTCTTGTTCCTTTCCCTCCTTGCCCTTGTCGGTTTCCTTTGTCAAGCTTGTAAGACGATTAATTTCGTACTTGATGCTTTGACATTTCGGACATAACCAATATTCTTCTCGTTTAGGCAGTCGTTGTAATTTAACACACGACAAGTGGAACCAACGATCGCATTCATTGCATTGCGTCATCGTTGGTTCGCTCGTGTCCACCCCGGTACACAATCGGCATGCGCCGTTCGGATTGGTAACAAATTTTACAGGCATTTTGGACGATGATTTCCTTGCCTTTTGTTAGTTTTAATAAGGAATTGGCTTACCTGGATAAGTTCCTTTATTTCCTTTTGAAGTGACGCAGGGTGACGTTCTCCTTGTCTGGACCTTGGCTGCGCTGTGATGAATTATTACAAGCACAATTGTTCAGTAATTTGATAAACAAACACTGCTGGTTCAGATTACGAGTTTTTTTTGTTTTGTTTAATTAACGAGTTTAACGGACGAGGAGGAAATTGTTCTTTCACAAGAACGGTAAGAAATACGATTTGACGTTACAATTTAACACCCTTTTGTGTAAACTCATTCACTAACTTTTTTGTTCACTTCGTTCACTGGAGTAGATATAAAAAAAAATAAAGTTTTGGAGTTTTCCTATTTCTTTACACTACTCCTCTCTGGAGCCACCATTATTAATTTCGGATATGAAATTCGCGAAGTCGCGGAAGGTTAGTTGATCGGTTCAGACAAAAAACTCTGTACACGGGTGCACAGTTAGGCGTCAGAATTGTAAGTGTTTATTCAGATTCAAAATGAATTCTTATATACTAATTTCTTCAAGTTCTATTTTGGGAAGGTTATTTTCTCTTCCTTTTTCGCATATGTTCGTGTCGCTAGCCTTTTCCTTTTTGCCACGCCTACGCATTCTCCTAGGAGGTTTTCTGGTTCTGGTGTGCTGTTTTATGTCAAGCGATCCTGAAGGAAATGTGATCCCTTTTTTATTGCTTTCTCTGGTGAGAACAAATTGTTGCATTGATTGCAGGCGTTGTGGTTTTCCCTTTTTGGCGTAACTGTACCTAACACTTGACTTCTGTGGTGCATGTTCCGGATGTATCGCATCATTGACAAATACTTGAACTTATTGCCTTTCGAAATCTTATCTGGTTCATGTTATTAACGCATCTATGTTTGAGAGATTTTTAGGTTTAACGATTTTACGGCCGTGAGAAAAATGGATGTGGAATTTTCCTACGCTTCTCGGAGTTGGTCTAGCTTGGCACACATGCATGCTGTAATCCTAAGTTAATCGTTATAGGTTCGAAACGAATTGAAGTAATTGACTGCTAAAAAATGCAAGTCAAAATACCCAGATGGCCCTACTTGAAGGGTTTAGGATTACATTAAGTTTGTCTCCTTGATGGTACGTCTGTTCTCGAGTATGTTTGAACTATCATATTTTATTCTATTTTATGGTTAGAAAGAAATATAAAAAATCTGGATTGTCGCGTTCGCAACAGCCGGGAGATTGAACACGGGGGAATGCAATTTTGAAATATGATTTTTACGACACCGGCCACGATCAAATACCGTCCCGACAACCGTTCGTCGTGGTTGAATAGGGATGCTTGTACGTGGTGTGTGGTGTGGAGCTGGGGGCAGCAATGTTCGATACTTTGATGTTATTTTTCATTACTCACAGCAACCACCATCGGGAAAGATGTACGCGATATGTGTAAATGTGTGCGTATGTTGCGAGCATTCGAGTGCGTAGCCGAGCTGGAAAGTGACGTTAAAAATGTTGTACCGGACGGAAGGGGTATCCCTCCCGATGGAAAAAACGAACTGATTTCATCAATATGATACAGCTTCGCTAACAAATTTTTACATTTGCACCCAGTCCATGTATGTGTGTGTGTGTGTGTAGCTAATATTGAAAGCAGCTGGCCAGAATTATGAAGATTAAATTACGGAGCTTATTGTGGGTGTGTGCAGGAGGGTAAACACATACCCACACAATCTAGCGAAGGCAGGTCCAGCAGAAGGGGGAACTTGTGTTATTGATGCAAGCGATTTTTTGTCGGTCCTGTTGCTTCTTCTTCTATGGTTTATGTTTTCTTATGCTGGCAGCTCAAACCTGAATTGAGGCAAGTTGTGGGGCGTGAGCAGATTGTGCTTGAGAAAAATGGTGATTTTGAACGTAAAAGTCTGCGAAAAGTGTGCGTTCCGTCAGTACCCTGTGCCCGTTTTCGTTGGTAACTTTCACACTTGAGAGGAAAGTTTGTGTAATCCTATTACAAAATACACACACACACAACACACTCACGTATCCGAACACTCCAGGACGTGACTGACGGGGTGACCGCTACGGTGGACGGAGCGCATCATCGTAACTCCTTCGGGAAAGTCAGTAACCGTTACAAATCAAATTTGGTGTACGATCTTTTGCCCTTTGCAGCGAGGCCCCACAGCAAACCGTTTCGTCTTTATTCAGCTTACTTTTCGTTTGCGAAAGAAAAACTTCGCGAGGTACTAGAGATGCGTGCGTGATTCAATTTCTTTGTCGTTTTTTTTATTGGGAGGTCAAAAATAAGGGTGTTCAAATAAAATCGATTCATCAGGGAAAGGAAAATCAAATTCTTGAACGGCTCAGGTGAATTGAAATATGGTGCCCGAGAGCTTTGCGTTGAGTTTCACTTCCAAATTATGTAGGTCAGCAAACCAACTGCTCTGTATTGCCGTATAGAAGCTAGATAGCATCGCGAAAGAAGATTTGTTGAGAAGAAGATTTGAGAAGAAGTTGTTATTTTTATAGGTTGATTTGTATCGATAATATTTAAAAAAAATAAATAAATGGCTATGCTGCCAAACTAACGAAAGCGTTTGGTTATACTGTCGAAATGCATTGTTTTAAATGCAGCGTTCTATGTCATTTACGGCACAGTAATTTGACTTATCAACGAGATGCATCCATATCCTTCTCTTGCTAATGGATTTAGTGCAAAAGTGGATGCCGCAGTTGAGAGAGATTAATTGAATTGTTGTCAGCCCAGCATTCAGTAGCTGGTAGAGCGCTAAACAGCATTGTTCGAGCAAGAATAGTTGAGCATATACAAATAAAACTAGAGAAGTCGGTGATTGCAGTCAACTGATAGCAACAATTATTCTAAAAGTCCCCTTTTTGAGCATTCTAAGAATGTCACGTACTTTGCGCTTTTAAAATGTGTTTGCTGATATGGCGGTGGAAAAAGGAACATTAAAGCAGAACAATAGGAAAGCCGTCTTAATACAGTCAATTATTTTTAATGCTTTTTACCTCCCTCGGGATCAAACGAATGTTGAATTCTGTAAGATATTTTTCTATTTAACCTTAAATGACTTTTCTAGGAAAGGTTTCATTGTTATTGTCTGCAAAAAAAGGAAATAGTATCGTTCAGGGAATGTTTTGCAAAACGTAACAGGCCATAAAAGAGGTTCAGGATTGCCCAGGAAAATCAAAAACGGAACAAAAAGTACGACCCGAGAGTACAGCAAAAAAACAGTAAAGGGCTCAATCTGTACATTTTTTGCTGCGAATCAACTCCTCCCATATTTTGTGAATTACTGGAACGAAAAATGAATTCCCTGTCGATCCGATTCCGGGAGGTGTCGGTCGAAAGTAATGAAAACAGAAATAACACTTTATTTTTATGTTCTGCCCTAAAGCCACCCTAGCCATCATCTTCGGCTTCCCTTTGTTTTTGGCTCAAAGAAATCTAACAGGCAAATGGGATGAAACAAAAATTCACCTAAAGAAAAAGATTTTCCCATGCACGATAAGAAAGATTTGATAACTTTTCTTTGCTGTATCTTTTTAACAAACAGCCAAACTCATCGACGCACTGGTCGATCGAACGGTGTAAAGTTTGTGGGAAAAATGGAGCAATTCAAATCGGTGGTGCTATCGTCATAGATTTGCTGGGCCCGTTCAGGCAGTAACGACGAATGATGGTCCGGGCTGGAAGATGGAAATTGTGTATGTGTGTGTCTGTTATTTACTTTCGTATTGTTTTGTATCCACTGGGACGATTACGCATTGCAACAAAGGTGGCGCGAAAAAGACACAGCACAGAAATAGCAGGCATTAGGCTTTCCGAGAAAACCCGATCAGCGTCGCAAAGAGGGGGAGAACCAACACCGTTCGTAGACTGTTGGTAAATCGAAAAGTTGCGTTGAAGTAAACGGGATTAGAAAGTGATCAAACTTTGTAATACGGTACTGCGGAAAGCCCGATCAAAATCGGTCGATTTGTGTGGGATGCAGTAAAACATACATAAAAACCCAACGCAAGAGCGAGTGCGAGTCTTTCGGGCGGCGGATTTGAAGCTTCGGTTTCGGTTCTGGCATTTGTTTTTTGTGCCTTTCGCGAGAAAATCGGTAACCGATTAATTCCGCTCACCAGGATAATAGCTTTTATATTGTCTTTGTTTTTTGTTTTGACTCTGCGGGCAACAATGGGATTGGCGGTAGTTAAGTCCTACCCCCGTTCTACCATACGCACACCGGCACGAAGCAGATGGCAAAAGTGTGAGCTCAATCAGGCAGACAGTTCATCGCGGCTCTGATCGCGTCCGTTTCCATGCCCCGGGCGGTTTTGAGTGATAGTTCGCAATCGTGTTCGCTGTCAAATTTAATTTACCAACACAGCCCACCCAAAAGGCCTCGCCTGTCACTTTGCGCGAATAATTATCGCACGGATTGTGTCCGTTCGAGTTCACACCTCGCCCCATCCCATCCCACCAACAGCCGATCCCCATCGCACAGAACGCACGGATCGCACATCGGATCGCGAGCTAATTTGATTGTCACGTCGCGCTTTTAATGTAGTAATTAGGCTGATTCATGCTCTCTTCCGGCCCGGTACGTCGGCGGCAAGGAACGGCACGGGTTTTGTTCACCGGTTGTGTAGTAATCACGTCGCGATTCGACGATTATGGTCGCATTATGTTTATCACTCGCTACCAGCGACTTTGTACGTCATTGTTCCGCACGCGGCTGTGCCAAATCTTAGTATGCCCCGGGTGCTGGGGCGTAGCATTCGGCGCTGAACAGTTTGAAATAGTAAAGCGTGTGTGGTGTAGGTGCGGTTCGGTTTCAAATAGCTTGGCATTAATAATTCCTACCGGGGAGGAGGGAATGTTGTCTGTATCAGTGGCAATTATGATGATTATGGCGATGATATTGTTCAAGTTAATGAGTGGGAAAGTCTATATTATGATCGTTTATTTTTTAAGAGCATTCCAACCGTTAAAATGCGGTTGTGTGTGTTCATTGTTTCAATAGGTGCTACTTAGAAAAGCTATTATGTTTAATACATCAGCACCTGCAGATTATTTCGATTAATATTTTGTATTATTATTACGCGTGCATCCTTCAAAGAAAGATCAACTTTGTTTCAAATACATCGTATTGTTGGCAGTTTAGGATGCCACATTTTTTCTCAAAAATTGATAGACACATGAAAATTGAAAGAACGTGACAGTGGAGAAAATGGGTCACCGGTGTGAATGAAGGATAAATAAAAAATGAGCCACACTAACGAACTGCTCCAACCGACTTCAGCACAGCAGCAGCAGGTGGTCTGCGTATCGCGTTAGTTCTGGTTGTTGGGAGCAAAACAAACGACCAGTCGGTCCGCAACCCGGCAGAGCGCTGTAAAAAATGGTGCTATTTTCCTATTCAATCCTCCGCCATCCCTGCCTCAAAGTAGCTATCCTTTTCTGGACCGGCCGTTACGATTGGATCGCTGCAATCGTATGATGGAATTTCCACGCCAACTGCTCAACACGCCACCTGCTTGGGATTCGCTGTTACCAACACAAAAAACAAAAACTTCCAAAGTCACGCGCATCCATCTCAGACGGGCTGAAAATTGGACATTTATCTCCGTTCGTGTGATTTTGCACGCGAAATGAAGATAAAACGGGGCGACATATTTCTTGCTGTGTGCACTCGGTTTCCACCATGGTGGTTGAAGCTCTTGGTTGGTGGAAGAGGGGACATGTGCTGCCTCCATTTTGCCGGCACATTTCGGAAGCCTTTGTTATTTATAACACTTTACCCGCTGCTCATTCTCTCTGCGCAGAAAGAAGTAGCGAGAGAGTTGTGTTTTTTCTTACTTTTTGCTTTTCCTGCATCTGCTTGAACCATCCTCACTTTGCCCCCGGCCTCTTTTACACACCTTCCTCCCCTCATTCACAGATGGTGATGATGTTTGAGCCATCAAGCAAAGCGGCTTAGAAGAGTCACGTCGCGACAGTGCGGAGGAATTTGGGAAGTTACTTCACGGTGAGCAATCGCTCTTTTTACACCTCCACCGCCAGAGCGCTCATGGACGATAAATTGTTTCATTACCGTCTTAACGTGCCCTCCACCGTGTCATCGATCCGGTGGCGTGATTTTCTTAATAAATACTGCCATCGCTCGGCGGGTTCGCCTTCCACCCGATAGGTCACCGTGTGTAGTGTCGTGTCTTGTGTATGTGGCATGGTCGGCGTTGTTGGCTTAGCAAACTTTTTGCGCCTGTTCTGGGTCGTTTCTTGCCGTGAGACGATAATTTGTTTACACTCAATTCATCACTCATCTATCAAGATTGATGTGGATGACACTGCGCCTAGAGCGCCTTAGCGACAACTACGGGGAGGAACTGGAAGGGGAGGCGGTGTGTAAATCGATCCAATTATTTATATTTTAAATAAATTTCCTGAAGAGCGTGCAGGATTTTCGTACTCTCCACTTAGCCATTTCCCATTTTTCATCTCCTCATTTCATGCTTTCTCTTCCGTGTTCTCTCTTGTTCATTGCAGCATTCTCCACGTCCCTTCCATCGTCCAATCGACCCAAACCGGTGACTCGAGGTGAGTTTTTACACCTTTTGTTGTTGTCGTTACTGCTGCTGCTGCTACTACTGCTGTTGTCATTCTGGTCGTGCGTGAGTCAAACACCTCTTCACCGATCCTCCATCAAACTGTTCGACTTCACTGACCTGACAATGACAAATGGCACTCGGTCGCATCGTGGCCCGGCCGGCCCGACCCACCCACCGACTGCCCTCTTGAAGGGAGCGCTCATTCACCGCCTCACAAGTGGTCACTTCTTCGCAGCCAACACGCGCAGCAGGATGTAATAAGCGTCACCGAGTGGTGCGTCGATGAAGCTTGCTGGTCCGGAAATTTGATACATCCTCCCACAGTACAGCAGCACTCGGACCACCGCGCGCACCCCACCCGTTCGAGGTGAATGCTTTTGTTGTTCAACATTGCGTGCCTTGGGTCGCACCGAAAAGAACAAAGCCCATGCAGGTGGCTCGAGACGGGGCTGAATCGTAGCCACACGCGTCATATGTTGATATTATTCGGTCCCCGTTCGCAGCGTCTAGCGTTGCTTCTTTTGCTTGCGCTTGATGCTGATGTTCTTAGCCCTGCTGTCTTTTCGTTTCGTCTGCGCGCCTGTCCTGCCGAAGTGGCAGAAAATTGGAAAAGCTTGCTCGTGAGCCGAACATGAAACAACTCCCAGTGGGAGCCGGGCAAGACGGCTAGAACGGGAACCAACCCAGGGTCCCCTCCAGTTGGCTCCTGCAGGGCGAACACGCTCATCATCTGCAGGCGGCGGAGCGAGCGCCCGGAGGCTTACGTGACACAATCCCACATCGGAACCACTTGGGGGACACTTGGGTGTGATGCTGGTGCTGTTGGTTTCCGTTTGTCTTGCGTCCGGCTTATTGAACGCTCGTGTGTACGTATGTGTGCCCCGGGATCCCCGGGAACAAGCCGTCTGGGGCGTGGGTTTGAATAGAATGTTGGATAAATGTCTCGAGAGGGATGTGTTGTAGATAACGGACGGAAAGCAGATTAGACGCGTGTTCCGTGGACGAGTCGGCAAAGAATTCATTCGTGCCCAGCGTCTTTTGTGTGCTCTTTGTCGTCCTGCCGGGGTGCACCTGCTCCGCACCGGCATCGGGCACCTGGCACGGAACTAAAGGTTGAAGTTTCCTTCCGTACCTCTGGTACTTACTTCCCTCTCGTTTCGTCATAATTTGTGCTATTGAGAAAATGAAAAATAACTAAGCTTATCGCCGAAGTTCCGGACCGGCGCCAGCACAAATTGACTCGAAGTGTTCCAATGTTTGCGCAGTTACGGGTGAGGAAACATATTAACAAGAAGCCTGTGTGTGTGTGTGCGTGCGCTTTTGTGACAGTGGCAGAGCTTCCCGTGGGGGAGTGGAGTGGAAAGAGGAGACTAGAATGTTTGGCCAGTATGCTTGGCCGGGCACGTACCGAGCGGTTCAAGGTGGCTCGTGCTAGATGATTGCACGAATTTCAAAGCTAGGTTTGAGCTGAAACAATGTGAAAGAAAGACAGCAACAGTGGTTTGCCATTTTTTTATTTTTGAATATTTTCTAATAATTCCCCTCGGTTGAAAAGTGATGTTGTATTGTATACACTCTAAAAGGAAGAGGAATTAGGATGTTTATATTGGGTCTTATTAGCCGAAACACTTGCTACGAGATTTTGTATAAATAATCCAATCCGATTTACAGCAAAAATAAAACCTATAAAGATTGAAGCATACAATTCACATGAGATTTTCTTGAGGCAGAAAAATGGGCTTTCAAGTTAATCTAGCTTAGTTTTACAATTGAAATTTCGGTTACAACGAAATAACGGTTAAGAGTTCGTTAAAGATGAACGTCCCTTTTGCACAAGCGATTTTCATCTATTTTTCGAAACCTATAATCCTCTTTTTTACGTTGGTGTGTCGTTTTCATCTTAAATACATACACATATGTATTGCGAGATTTTGTTTAAAACGTACGAATTAATCCTCACTGCTTACGTGACTGTAAAGAACGTACGCCGGGAAAAGGAATCGTGGATGTAGCCACGGGCATTGCACGATTTGTGGTAATTAGATGTTCCGGAAAATCCTCCCGTTATTTGCGAAACAACCGAGAGCGGGGAGGATCGAAGGCGTCTGCTCCGTCCTGGAACGGTCGGTACGTTGCTCAACACGAACACGAGTTAACTACCCGTGTAATGTGTGGTTTTAAAGTGTAATTTTAAAGCATTATTTCACGCGTATAGAGCAAACGGCTAATCCTTGCGTCTGGAACTGGGCACGGCAGCAGACCAATAAAACCCGTGTTGGTTCCGAATGTGATTGAGCGAGTTTTACCGTGGTATGTGTTTCATAATGATTTACTCGTTCAATTTAATGTTTCTATGGAAGGAAGGAGGCATTGTATGACTTTTATTTGTATCCATGCATGTAAGTTGACGCAATCGTTTGAATTGAATTGTGACTTATTGCTAAACTTAAATGCTTTAATTATACATTTTCTTTTATTCACATCGTCTTGATTTTGCAGTTGATGTTCGACATTAAATCAATAGCTCGGGCCCAAATTCCAATATAGCAGTATTATTTTATTCTTCATGTAATACGTACACTGAATGTCGAAAAATACAAATTCTCGTAGTGCTGAATAGTGAGTCCATAAGAAAGGATTATCGGGAGCGCATGAAACAATTGAAGCACTTTTTTCAATGTGCAATACTGTGCGAGAGGAAGAAAAACTCGATCGATATGAAAGTTGTCCTCTGGTTGCGGGGCGGATTCGAAAGCTTTCCATAAATAACTGATAAGGAAACTGAGAAGGAACAGATTTCTAATCCCATTACCATTGCAAGAGGCTGGCAAATGGAAGAGCTTCTTAGAGTTCCCATCCACCCTGAACTGTGAAACTGATGTGGTTTCCAGCAAGTAAAAGAGGACAGAGATGCTTTTGTAAAGCGATGGATGGTGAGAAGGGCAAGGGGACTGAACATAGCCAAGAGTTTCACCTCGCTAAAGATGTGTCCGGGTCGGAGTGCAGTGTTCATCTTTCATATTCGAAAAAGATCAATAGCAGGGATAGTAACCACAGAATGGAGGGAAACTTCCCGCACCGAAACCGTATCGGTGTAGCACACGAACATCGGACAGCCGCCTTTTAGCCACCTTCTTATCTTGTGCTCCGGCCTGTGTAGTTTTACCCAGCTCGTACGGCCATCCCGATCCCGGAATGATCGAATTAAGTAATTTACCTTAATGCAATGGATGCTCTCTTTCCCATGTTTCTTTTCTTTGTCGGAGCTGGTGTACCTTTCCTGGTGGCTAGGAAAAACGAACCACACTGTACTATGTTCGTCGGATGGTATAGTGTGGGAAGCGAGCTTATCGGAAGGGATCCGTGCTATTTCTATCACTCCTGTACTACTTGGACAGCATGCAGCAGTAACGAAGGAAGTGAGCGAGAATGGACATCCTTCAACCACAACCACAAGCCGGTGGTAGCCCGCAGGAAAGGTTCCACGGTCAAAACTAGTACGGTTTCCTGTCGTTTCTTGATCAGCTCTATTGACGTTACTATCATGCTCATGTTGGGGAAGCTCATCCAATAATAGTTGGTGGGAACTTTAATCTCTTACTTTAATAATCATATATAAAATGGCTGTTAGTATGTGATGCTAACGAAAATGATATCATAATTGATAAAGTGCTTGGAGTATTAACATTGCATACAATCAAATGCAAACAATGATTCTCTTCTGTGTCATACTTCCGCAAGGTTTTGTGTTGACTTCAACGTATTCCACCGACTTTCTTGTTGACTGCGCAAGAAAGGTAGTCATTTTAGTGTGTGTTTGCCGTTTGACCAACGCAACCGAGTAAAAGTTAAACGAACAGTTTTCGCTGCATTCGTTGCCGATTGTTTCGTTCGTCCGAAAACTTTCTAATCAGTCCCTGTCAGATCCCTTGCAAGACTCAAGAGGTTTGCATCCCAGTCTGTGCGCCCACCAAACTGAAGCCACTTACTGACGGGGAGCAAAAGTCATAAATTAATTCCACCTCCATCCTGCCAGTGCACCAACGCCCTTAAGAAAGGCCAACGTTTGTAGCTTCTTCCGGTTTTCTTGATGTAGTTCTGTAAGCAACTGTAACCGCATCTGCACACATAGGGAAGTTCGCAGTGCTCTTTTCTTTTTCCTCAGCCGTTCATACACATTATGTCTCTTCATCACTCTACAGCTAGACAACGCGCAGTTGAGACTAGATTTTTGAGCAAAAGAGCAACTGTAACACCCATTCTGGGTAGTACGAGCAATATTATTATAAAAAAAATGCGATCAATAAATGTGAAGCAATGTGCAGGAAAATAAACCATAATTTTTATTGCAAGCCAAGGGAACTCAAAGAAATAGTGAAAAAACGCAGAAAAAGGAATCAGAGATTCGTCGTAAATGCTGGACCTCCAATAAAACTCATATTCAATGCTTCGTTTTCATGACACTTTCAAGTGTGTCCATAGTGTGAAATAAGAAACCATAGTCAATAATTCAACCGTCAGCTCTGAAAGCCCGGTTAATTTAATTTTCTTACCACTTCACTCTCTACGTATGCCAGAATTCGACAAATTAAGCTCGTAATGGACGTACGACACATTTGATTCTTTTTTTTCCCTTATGAAACCGGCTACTGCAACCTGCACACAGTAATTCCATCTTTCATTCGCTTTTTGTTGATGTCATTGTTCATACCATGGCCGAAGCATCCCTTTCAGTGTGAATCAGACTGGGGGCCTCAGTTCAGACTTCCTGTTTCGCGCCAACTTCGCGACACGATTGTTGACGACAAAGGGAACATGGGCGGGTGGAAAATGTGAGTGAAAATCTAAAATTCCATTATGAATAATGGGAACGTTGTAATTATTTAACCGGCGAGTGTTGGAGAAAAGTGCACCAGTGCGGCGCAGCAGTGAGCAGGGATGACGAACGCAACAGCACAAAAGTGCGATAGACGGATGAGCGTACGGTCCCAGCTTGTGGAAAGTTAACTTAATAAGCTTTCGTTTGTTGGCTGCAAAACCTGCTGGCCTGGTTCCGTGACTGTTTTGTGCTAGCAAAAGCATGGAGTAAAGATTTAAAGCTATGACATTTGTGTACAGTTTGTTTGCTTTTAAAGTAGAATAAACTGTGAAGACAACGTTTGAGCATCGCCCGGGTAATTGTGTTTGAAGCGATTGTCTTTTTGCTTGCATTTTTAAAACTATGATCATTGAATTGTATGAGAATTCAGAAATATATGAATTATTTTCAATAACTGCTGAAAGACAGCTAGGACAAATAACTTTAAATTATTTTAGGCCAGTTTTTTTTATTTAGCCCAACTGTTTGGATTGGGTTAGGATGTACTGTATGAATTTATGTTCGATGTATTGTTTCACATATTGAAAAGAGTTTAATATTGTTATCCCAACCAATTGTCCAATTTCAAGAACGAAAGTCTGCCGAAGTTTCCTGCACTATCAATTTGAATACAATCTCGAACAATAACACTGCGATAATAGGGTACTCGAGCAGAATGAACCGAATCGCTCGGAATGGCACAATTGGTGGCAATAAACAATTATCAAACCTCTGCTCACCACACAGACGCACGCAGCGAATCATTTTGCGAAAGAGTGCACCCGTTACTTTTTACTGTTTTTCCTCCCGCCGACGTACAGCTTCAAGCGTATTTCCACACGATTGAGTTGCGCTTGATGGGGTTGAAATTGCTGCAAAGAGTTTGGACAAAATTTCGATAGTCAACCAATCAGTTTCTTGGTAATGCGTTTTTTATGAGTGTTTCTTCTTTTCGTTCAAAACGGCAGGCGGAAATGATTCCCCGTCAGTAAATGGGTTTCCGATGTTTAGCGTATGTTCGTATACGTGGCTGTTGGGACAGTCAGCGAATTGGAAAAGCGAGAAGTTTTATTACTGCACTGAAAAAGGGATCCATATGGGACCCACGTACGGTAGACATTTTAAGGTTGAAAAATACAATTTACAGCAATGAAATACATTTGCAAACCTCAATTCATATTAGTGTTTTAAATAATTACATATATAATTTTCTATATGCATGTACAAAAAAGAACTGTAAATGAATTCAACTGGTGGTAAGCATTTAATTGTTCAAAAATCATTCTCAAACAGCCATAGAAGAGAAAAGAATAACATACTTAAACCCACAACAAATGTGCTGGTCAGCAAAACGATTATGCATTGTAATAAACTAGAACAAAATGAGCTTAACGCTAGGTATCACCTGTCGTTGTTACACACGCGGCCAAAGTTCTATCCCACTCTACGGTAGCACAAATAGAGAGCCAAACGATCGTTCGGATGCAGCACAACATCTGTCGCTGTCAGACGTGCGCCAGAATTAATGGATCAGCAACAATCGTGCGCCCGCAGTCGGGCTAGTTATGAAAGTGGGATAAATGTTAATGCTCTTCCCTTTCTCTCGCTCTCTCTCTCTCTGCCTCTTATTTCCACCTTTCCTTACGCCACCTTGGGAAGGTGTTTGGTAACCTGCGGTCTTGGCAAAATGTTAATCCCCCTCCCGCACGTTAAACAAAGCAGTTAATACGACGGGACAAAAGTTTCCCCACTGAAAATCTTTTGATCGTGAGCGGAAAAATCGACTACAGCGCCGCGCAACGAACCGGTATCGTTTGTTGTCGACCCGTTGCTACATAGTGGCGACCGCATTTTGCTGCAACGGATTTTGCTCTCCGAGTGGGCGATCGCAAGGCTGCCGAAGCGGGCGTGAGCGGTGGCAGTACGATGACAGAATGAACGCATTGAATACGGTGCGGTGTGATGCCAAAGGGTGCCCGGTGTGGTGTGCTGACCGAATACAGCGCAGCAGGGGAAAGATGACGATATTTGTCGTCGTGCACGTTTCTGGTGCAGAAATAGATGTCCCGCAGTGGCCAAAAATAAAATGCTTCGAGGCGTGCGGACGGTGGGGCCAGGCCGCGTGCCCGTACCACCGACCGGCCGGCGTGAATGTTAAACATGCGACAAATTTATCACCTTCGCGCATAGCATCCGCTCGACGCCGGGGCCACACCGGCCACCGTGCAGCAAGTGCAAACCTTACCCTTGATTGTGTGGAAGGGGCCAATCGGGGTGGTAGCAAGGGGAAGGAGGAAAAGCGCCTACGGACGACGACACACATCGACATCGAGAATTGAGAAGGTTGCGCTGTGCAGCCGGGCGACCCGAAACGACTCCCACCGGTGACCATCATGGCGGATTATCAGCATAAGTGGATATATTTCAACAGTAATTATCCTGCCGTCTTTTCTACCGTCATCCTCTGCGCCCTGTTTTCGTCTGGCGTGTTAGGAGAACGATGGGGTCCAACCGTTGTTTGATGGTGGTGGTGATGGTGTGCGCTGAGAGAACATCAGCGCTTGCTTCACTTTTCCATCTTCATTTGTACGTTCCAGGGGAACCGGTGTGTCCCTTGCTTGCTCCCACGCTGCCCGCGCCTGTATGGCTCAGGGTGTATGGTTTGTTTACTTTTCATTTTCACAAACACTCACACTCAGTCCCGGCACATGATAAATGGGCGACTTCTGGTCAGCAGTCGGGGTCGGTTGGAAAATGTTACGCCACGCTCGGGCGTGATTTGTGATATGGAGAACTTTTGCCATGTCGCGCTTGATCGAAAAGTCGACCCGGGTGCAGTTGGTCACACGTGTTAACGGGCGGGCTGGCCGCATTACTGCTAAACCGCCGATGAAATTATTAACACTCTTCAAAGGTTAAAGCAGACGTGCAAGGTTGGTGGAGGAGGATGAGCAGGGAGATTAAATTTTGAACAAACAAAAGTTTTGTCATTTATTGCTTAATTGTTTATTAAACAGTTTAGAGTAGGTGGAGTGTAAGTGACAGGTACATGCACACCAGTCAGCGAAAATATTTCACAAACGGAGCTGTTGGTACATGTCACCGATTTGGCGGATGCTTTCACTTTGGGATTTATGTACAGTGACGGGCAGGATGCAGCTGTTGTTTACACTGCGAGCGATACTGACACCTTGTGTGTAGACTTTTTTCTTGCAAAATATGATAAATAATCGTCTTAGCTAGAAACGAGTTTATTTTAAAAATAACATAGTACTTTAAAATAAAAATATTATAAATAAATAAGCATAAAATAACTGTTTTAAAAGACACAACAACATTTATAGCAATTTTAATGGTCTCAAACATCCTTACAACCGCGGAACCGCGGAGTAATGATTCCAAAGGGATCATTAAAAGCTCAATGAAACACCTATTTGATGACTCTCATGCGACCAATCGCCACATGCAAGAGGCGATGAATTTTCTGCTTTTTTGCCTACCGTCTGATCGTCTGGTCCACCCCAATCCACGTCCAGGGAGAAAACAGTTACAGAAACGACTCCCGTTTGCACCTGCGAGTTGCAGCAGTTGACGATGACGTACCTGAGTTCGACCTGTACGTAGCGTACCGGCGAATGTCATGGAAATGATTGCATTTTGCCCCGGTTTCCGACGAATTTGGTTCGTGGTTTTACATTATTATTTTTCCAACCACAATCCTTTGCTTGCTCGGGGAGCAGTTTTTCCCACACCGCGTCTGCGGGCACTGCAGGCGCGCACCGGTGGATATTTATTGCACAATAAATCTTGCCCTGTGCGGAAGGAACACACACACACACACTCGGGTGGTGAGATTGCATTCGGCTTTCACGAATTCCAGCTGCGATAACGGGGTGTGCACGGGGATCGAGCGAAAACGTGGACAACTGGCGCATTTGACGGTTGATGAATTTATTCGCCCATTAACCTTCCGCCGCGAGGCTAATCGATCCTGTAGAGCGGGATTCTCCAAACGGCATGCCCCGGCATGATGGATGTTGTTTGATGAGGAATCAATTGCAATTTCATCGATCGTTGCATTGCCACCCGATATGTGTGTGTGTGTGTGTGTGAGATTGCAGTGTGGGAAGCGTGTGTGGAGTGAGATGGAATTTTGTGGACTAAAATCAGCTTACCGAGTTCTCTCGACAAATGAAAGTAATGATTTATTGGAATGCTGTTGCATTGCCTTCAAATTGGTAAATTTTGTGGTTTTGGAAGATGCCTTGATGGCGCTTAGCGTTGAATTTCTACCGTCCTCTACTATGATGTACAAAATTTTCGTACCGTAACTCATTACTCTGAATTGCTTTCCAAAGCAAAAAAATGGAAGAATCACTTGAAGCTTGCTACTGGCGGTAATTAAATTACAATGTAAACTACAATAAACTTTACCCTTCGACAGGTTTACCCATGTTTGGCAGACGGTGCAACAAATTCTGAGAATGAGAGTTTATGTGTGTGCGTCGAAAATTGCTTTCCGAGCCAACACGCCAAAGCACCTGATCGATGGCCTGTAATTCCAGCTTCCCTGCTACGTGCCTGCATTTTGATTTTTCGGCTGTGAAAAGTCAGGTTCCTGAAGCTGCTACGTCAGCACCGCATGCAAGAGTTGGGTAGATGCAGCTGGTGCAACTCTTGCCAATCGAAGTTTGCCCATATCGTGCCGCAAGTCGGTAACTGACTCCTTGCAAGATGCACGCAGATGGTACGGGTGCGAATCGATTATTGATTTATTGGGATGGGGCCCTGGAGTGCCTTGTGGCATCCAGTGCTGCGACCACCTCAACGTGCCAGTAGCTATGAACGAAGCGCTAGTGGTTGCAAACCTAAATCTCCCACGATCTCTGTACCAGAGCGAATAAAGGAAATCCATTTCCCATCACTTTTCCGGGTGAACGAGATCTGCAGCATCTCTCTCTCTCTCCCTCTTTCTCTTTCTCTTTCGGTTAGGTTCATTCACGCTCGATTCGGATGCCGTTTGTTTGGACGATTTATGTGCCCATAATGACAGCTTGGGAAATGTACGAACTTTGCCAACTACTCCCCTTGAGACAGGCAGACCGCAGACAGAGAGAGAGAGAGAGCGTCAATAACTAGGGAAAGGTACTCTACACTCTCAATCCTACCGATTGCCTTACAAAATGCCTCTCCCATCCTTTCGTACTAGCCACGGAAAAGTGTGGTGTACACCACTTGAGCCTCATTTACGCTATCCTAGCGTGTGGTGCGTTGCTTTCGGGCCGTCGTCATCATCTTGCTCGCTGCCAGTGGGCCTGTAGTATATACCAGTAGCAGGTGTGATTGAGGTCGATTACTATCGATTTCCCGATGCTTTTGAATGAGCAGCGGAACGGGTGCGGCTTGCTGGAGACAAACTGCTTCCCCGCCCACGGTGGAATGTAATTAAAGCTCGACAAGCAACTGAAGACTGCAGGCAGCCAGTAGGCGTGCATTGTGTTGTGGATCGCTTGCAGATGAAATATTCAGTCGTAACATGATGCTGTACTGCTTTTGGCTGGTGGCTGTAGAAGGCACTACAGGAAGGGTGTATGAGGGATGTAAATTATTTACTTTACAATACAGTGCGGTAGATAATCAGTTCCGTAAACAGCTTGGAAAGGTGTTTGTATTTGTTTTGGTTTGTTTGATGCTGCTCGCTTGATAGGCGAGTATGCAAACAAGGGCTCAAAACGAACTATCAATTTCACTGCAATGTAACATTAAGTACTGGAGTATTTTGAATGCTGCTACACGAGAATTCTGATTTTGAGTCACAATTTCAATGAATTTATTAACTTTAAAACAAAAATACTTTAAAATCCTCATTCAAAGAGCTAAGTTATATTTCATTGTAAGTGTGTTTTATCAACCATTTCTATCACTACTGCCGATAGCCGAAACTAACACTCCTCCTCGCATTAGCTATTAACAATCAATTTCCCATTCATCTTCGCTGGTGGAAAGAAACCATCATGTTGTTCGCACACATCCAAACCCCGTGGCTGCTGAGTGGCGCATACGATCGAGTGTCCTCCCAAATAAATTACGTTCAATCACGATGACAAATAGAATAAAATCCGTCACTGCCAGCTGAGCACAAGAGAGGGGACACGAGCAGAGCTTTCAAGGGCGTAATACCGTTCGATTTAGCATGACCATGGCGCTGAGAGTGTAAACGTGGTTCTTATCCTTCTTCTTTCACTGTGCAGCGATGTGCAGTCCGTTCAACACGCACACATCTACACATGTGCTTTTCGGTTGTCCCACTGGCGTCAATTGTGGTTAAATCGTTTACGGCTCGCCCCCCTCATCGAACGTAGAAACCCGTACACCCCGGGTCAGCTCGTTACCTCGTCAAGTGTCAGTCGTTCCATTCGGTCGGTGGGTTAGTATGGTGGCCGGTGAGTGGGCTTGTTTTCCCACGCAAGCAACTCGCTTTGCAAGCTTGCAAAACCAGAACGGGAGACAGAGGAGCAAAGCATAGAGGATGGGAAGTATAGCTCGAACTAAAACGTTTTCCCATTCTTGTGGCAATGATTGAGAATGACGTCGATCGTGTCAATATTTTGCACCGGCCATCCAATCCTATCTCTATTTTCGTGGCTGTCTACCGGATTGGCGAGCGGATCTGTGTATGTGCCCGCAAGAATGCTCACGTGATGATTGATCTTACACTTGAGTCGAGCGGAAAATCAATCCACAGCTTCGACTGCGGCTAGCGCTGACGAGATCGCGCTCACGCTGCCACCCTCTCGCGCACACATTTCATCCGATTGGTGAGTGTACGAGTGTGTGTGTGTGTGTGTGTGTGTGTGTGTGATGGCTTAAAAATAGCAACATTTTTCAAGATTTCATCGATCGTGGTCAATAAGAATAGATCAAGCACATTGAACTTGAGCGGCATTGAGAGGAATGGTTGGTGTTAGGGGAAGGGAAGGAGACGCTTGGGAAGGAAAAGGTGTCGGTATGGTGAAAACATTATGTGTACTCACGTGAGCTACAATTGACGGTCAATTACCGTCGAATCAATCGTTCATTGCTTGTACAAAATAAACTGTATGAAATATAAGATATTAAAATATAAAAATAAACTTAAAGAGCAACACATTTAAGTACAGAAATGTGGCATGCAAAAGCATTTTTTAAATAAAATGTACAAAATGTTACCATACTCACAAATCAACCAGATTGATTTGGTAAGTTGAGAACAAAAAAAGCATTCAAAATACGTGGTGGTAAATTTAAACCACTATCGATTTACTCAGCGGCGAAAGTAACCAAACAAAACCCGGTACACTGTTCAGCTCTTTTATCTCCTTTACTTCCGCTTTGCAAAGCCGTTGAAGAGATTTGCCTTGCCTGCACTGTTGGTTTATGTGGTACTAGTAAAAAAAAGCATTTTACCATTCTACCTCAATCACGAACAATTTTTGTATGGACGAATTCGCCTTCTAGAATCAACCGAACACAAACAGTGCCTCTCGTACGGCCGGAGTTTGGTAAAAGCCAATAAAAAGCCACCGAGGAGCACACAGCCACACAGGCACACGTGCCCTCGCAATCCATCCAGAACCGTCACAATACTAAGGGAACATCGAGTGCACGGCCATTTTGAGTGGTCGGCCCACCGTCAACGCCTGTCCGGGATTCAATTTGCACCCGTACGACCGGGACGTGTGATCGTCTCGGCCAGCCAGAGCACCGTGGATGAGAGTGAACACACAGGTACTGGCACAACAACAAAAAAGGGAAAACATATGGCAATTGGAAACTTGTTGAAAAGTTCCGTAAAGAGACAACCGCACGTGTTACGATGGCAACGAGGAGGGGGGGGGGGGGGAGTGAGGGAGGACCTATTTGCAAAATCCATCATCCTATCTACTTTTGATTATCGAATCGACATGCAGGACTTCTTCTTGGCGGGCGTGCGGCCAGCAAGCGGAAGTTGGAATGAGTTCCCTTGAATCCTTTCAGCATGTGTATTTGAAATTTCAATCCGGTACAATTGGTTTTGCGGTTAGCTTGTTTACGTGCGGAGGGCACTTACTGGTAAATATGGACGGATTCAAGTGTAGCTTCAACATTGTACAAAACCGGAAGGGCTCGGGTTGGGTGGAATGTTTGAGTTAGAGTTTGTGCTACGGAGGGCATTGCTCAAGTGTGTATGAGTGTTTGTTGTTGTTGATTGTGAATAATTTAAAAAAACAAGGATTTGAAAATGAAGTTTATATTGGAAATGAACTGTCAGACAAAAGCATGTGAATACGAAAGTATTTGGCAGAACTGTGCAGAGCAGCATAGTAAAAAAAACCCAATTTGCACCCAATATCAAACATATTCAGTCAGCTTTTATCGACAGCTGGTATTTGTGCAACTTTCCTTCAACCTCCAACGCAAATCGGAACGGATTTTCTGACATGAACTGATCAAAGGCAGAAGCGAAAGAAAAGAAAACGCTTCTGCCTACGGCACGCACCCCCACGATGAGCGCACCCCCACATTGTGACATCACACTCACCTTGCCGCATTTTTCACGACTCTTCGCTCAGCCCACGTTTGCCACACGCGCCCCGTACAGCGTTGTGCATATTTCGCGTAGTTTCGATGATTTATTTAACATTTTTTCGGAATGGGAATGTTAACACGCACGCCGTAAAGACGACACTAAAACGGATCGAAAACTGACCGGTCCATATTGTGAAAACAGCTCACCGGTTCCTTCCCGTTGCAAATGAGACCGTAATGTCAAGGTGTCAAAGCAGAAGCTAAAATACAAAGCAATACTTTCCCTCGCTAACGTGCCAGTGTTCGTCACTCGCCGAGGATAACGCTCTAAAGGCCTTGTCCGGTGTTTCAAATTTGCTGCGTCGGTTTTGCTGTTCTTGTGACGCTTGGTTGACTTTTCTATCACCGAATGTGTGCCCGCCTTACCGGGTGCCTTTCTAGGGAAGGTCGAATGAATAGAGCAGCGGTTTTGTTTCGTTTGCATATCTTCCGTTGTTTTTATGTTGCTTCTACCAGCCTTCGCACAAGCAACGTTCCGCAGACCAACGGAACAAATTGAGGTCGGTAGCGAGCAAATCGAGCTAGAAAAGCAAAACAAATCAAACAACAGCAAAACCCTCGTGTTGTAGAACGCGAACGAGTTGAGCCCGCAACACACTTTGTTGTTGTGGCATTTTGAAATTTTCGTTTCATGCTAAACGGAACGCTGGCCGGCTGATACACGACACTGGTTTGACATCGATTTTTGGCTTCGATATTTTTAGTGTCCCTGTTAAGCACCGCATCGACATCCAATCCCCAGCGGCTCCCGGATGTGCTCCCATTTCGCTCCCTTTCCTCACCATTCACAATTCGTGGTGGGTGCGATTGTAGGGGGAGTGGTTAGAAATTGGTTTCTAATTTTAACAAACAAAAAAAAACTCTTAAAAAAAAGAACTCCACCACATTGTGTCTAGCTTTAGTGTGCGAGAGATGGTTTGTGCGCAATCGAGTCAAGGAGATGATGGTGGTAGTGAGTGTGTTTTGGTTGGTGATCAGTGTTTAGCGTATGTCATCGGCACTTTACTGACAAGTTGATTTTGTGTTTGACAAAAGGTGCACGGGGACGGTTGTAATGGTGAAGGCAGACGAATATCTAACGACCAGAGACGTCGCCATATTCCGTCGTCAGCACAGCAGAGTAGTACGGTGAACCCTTCGTGGGAGCCGGCCCCACGGCAACACCAGGGGTGATTATGGTGAATGAATGAAATCTTCTAACGGAACGTTTCTATTCGCTAGAAGCACTGATATTTACACAGCTGGTGGTGGTGGTGGTAGTGCTGCTGCTGCTGCTACACCACACAGTGCCTTTGGCTGATTGAATATGGTGTGAACACGACCAGATGGTTATTACGCGATCGGTATAGTAGCAGATGTGGAAACCGTGGGCAGGGATATGAATGAAGTTACCGAAATTTCGTGTGGGAACGTTTGCACTGTGAGACAGGTCGTCCGGTGATGTTTGGTTTTTAATTGCACCATTAACGTAAGTAAAGTAACAAAATATAATCGAGTGTTGAAATTAGCATTTGAATTGTGAGCTACTAATGGTGATATGTTGTTCCATGCTCACTTTCCTTGTATTCAAACGTGCGTTTGTTTTCATCGTGGGAATTCTTCCGTTTTTATGTTGGTAAGGAAACATCCAATACATTGCAGGTCTTCTACTTAACGCCTAATTAAAATGGAGACGCCTGGTGTTTCACAAGCTTTTAGGTCGAATACGGTCTCGAATTTGGTATAAAAGTGTTTTATCTGCAAATTTCATTAACTAGCAATTGTAGTTTTTCGTTTGCAACGTACATTTGTTCAGATGTTATTAAAAATATTTGAACATCTAATACTGAAAGGTCTTCTTTTATCACACGTAGTGTTTGTTTTTCGCTGGCAGAGCACATTCTTTCATTCCTAAGTCTGTCTTGCTGCTGCAATGAAATTAAGCCTTACGTACAGTCGTACAATAGAAATGTTCGCTCATTTTTAACCGTCTTCAGTTCACCGTCTCCCGGGACATGCAGCTGGTCGATGTCACTGCTGTTGGCCTATTCGGCACGTACGAACAGCACGCTCCGCTTCCAGGTGACACAAACACATTTTCTTCATCTTTTGGTGTCGTTTCCATTACGTCGTCCCTCGTCTGCACGTAGCTGTTTGTTTCCTAAGGCATTTTCCTTCCACTCATCTTTGGGAGTGAACCGCACCAAGAATTCTGTCTACGTTTTCGCTGCTTGCTAGCTGTTGGTTTCGTAGTTTCTTGCTCAAACAATCGAAAGAGTATGCTTGCCCGATGATAATGTGTTTTGGTAACAGCAGTTGACCAAACAGAGTGCGTATGTGACTGGCATTTGTTTCAGGCACCAGGTGCAAAGATGATGGTTGGTGTTATTGGTTGTTCTAAGCATGCCTCATTAATCGTTCACAAATAGAACAAACATTTGAACGTTAAGATGTACTTTACAATTCATAGCATTGTATTCCAAACTTAGTGCAAATTCATTAAAAGTGTTTAATTTAATGAGTGAGACTGAACATCGCGAAACAATTCCATTTTTCCAAGCAGCTTTTTTATACTTAACAATCAACGATAGCGTTGGCCTTTTTCCGTCATTTCCCACTCATTCAAAAGTAAGCGGGGTCGATCTTTGCATTACTCCACGAACCACTAATTAACGATTCCATTTTCATTCGTTACGTTTGGGGCCAGGGAAAGGCCCTTCTCCTGCTGATTGCGCTTGATTCCTCGTACAACTTACATATTGTTCTTGTATTATTTCAATAAAATGATAATGATTATCACGAAAGTGATATAAAAAACCACCCATACACAAACAGTTTACCAGCAATTGCAAGTAACGTCATGCTTGGCACAGACATAAGCAGCTTTCCCACTGCTATGATCTTCGGAGAAAAGCGGCCATAAGCACAAGACAAAAGGCAGCTGTACACTGCGCTCACCCTACCGCACAGAGCACTGCATTCAATGTAAATCGTTTCCCGGGGTATTTTGCTGTGGCGTGAAAGCGAAGGCTCCCGGTAGGATAACTATCTTTATTAAAATTTCATTCCATAGCGATACCATACGTGCTTGAAGAGCGCACACACACACACACCATCCACTCTGGTTAGTGACCCGGATGCAGGATGATCTGCGGGTGTGTGTTCCTCTTCAGCCATAGAGTTTCGCGAGCTCTCCACAGTGAGCAAGTTTCCCTGCCAGTTTTCACCGACGCAGACACTTTACGCGAACGGTGTATTAAGAAAGGAAAAGAAATAATCGTAGATACACCAGGAGCGAACAAACATGGCACAAACATGACCATGCCATGACCTCGAGCTGTACCTAGCACGGAGAGGGAGCAATCAAGGAGTAAAAAGAGGACATTGAGCGTGAGAGACAGAGAGAGATACAGCGAATGAAAGAGAAAGAGAGACTCATCATTAGTATGGTTCAGGCTAGTTACCGTTTGTCACTGTCTTAGTACAGCGCCATGAATGCGCTCTGCTTCCTTCCTGTGAATGAGTTCTTGGCAGGTGAGTGTGTGCACGCAGAACAAAACGACGAGCATGTGGCCTGAAAAGAGTAGACGATAAAGGAAACGAAAGGCTAGGGGAGCAGAAAACAGGTCAAGAGAAGGCAGAAGCATCCCTCTCCCTGGCACGCTAAAATTATTGTGATTATCTGCATTGCAAATCATACGGTAGCGTTGTCCGTGCCGGCATCTCGTTCGAAGCGGCAGCATCAACCCCGCCTACAATGATGCTGCCGCAAAGTGAGACGTGCATTATGTACAAGCGTATTCATTATGCTGCTGTGCACCGGCATCTCCCGCTCCTGTTCGGTGAGGGAATTTTCCGTAATTTCCCGTTCTCGGCGCTTGAGGGCGGTCGCAACGCTCGTCGGGTCCGTGCACCGTTTCAACTCACCGTTTTTTGGTCAATCTTGGGGTGAATTAGCTCGAGTGGCTGTGAATTGTAGGGACAAAATGGTACGATTGATGTTGCAATTATTTGCTACCCTTGCAACGCTAAGCACCAGACACTAGATTGTGAATCATGTCATCAAATGGCTTATGAAAATGCGCATAGAAACATGCTTGCCACTCTGATAAATGATTAAAGAACGACATTTATCAATTCGTATTTATTTTAGTCACTTTGTATACATTAGCGTATCACAAACAAATCCGTATTTACATGAAGAATAAAACCAGTACATCATCTTCCCATTTCTGTAGGATAGTTTTCCTTTTTTCCTTTATTTATTTCCCTTTTTTTTCTAAACAATAAACATGCCATCCTTCAAACACACTGTTTGACCTATTTTACTCATGCGGGTTTTGTTTTGTCGATTGCTTACTTTTCCTCCACCTCGGAATCCCAGCCTCTGCATTGTACTTACTTTCATGTGGCGCTCCCACACAGTCTTCCGGGTCCACATCTGACGTACGTCAGGTGCAATGTTTTGATAAAGAGCGTGTCACTTCAAAGCGGATGTCTTGTGGCTACCACCTGTGTACACTGCCCGTTCTGTTCCGCTTCAGGCCATTGGAACGGGGTCAGCAGTGTCGTCCACCGAAGGAAGTGCCCCGGGGAGACATGTATATCATTCACCTGCAACGATATAGCGAGCTGCGAGCGTCAAGATGTACCTTTGCAAGCAAGTAATTTTATTACACAAAAGTGCATTCTTGATGATCACAGTACAGTTTCTAGCCTTCTTTACGGTGCAATTGACACATGTCTGCTGATAAAAGAGGAGACAGGCGAACTTTATCGTCGTTTCAAGCACCGGTTGGATAAAGGCGCTTATCGGAATATATTGGAGAAGCGTTCAATAATAGATGAGATAAAGTGTACAAAGATGTGAGATCACAAAATGCTTTGCATTGAAACACTAGCATGGGTACATTGCTTCTGAAATATTCGCCGCCGGGCGGATTCGCTTTTTATGTTTAGTTCAATAATTTTACTCTCTTTTTTCCTAATGAAGTATATTGTACAATTCCTGAATGTTTAGCATCGAATAGAATGTTATGAAAGGTGATATGCAATTCACGCAAGCTATTAACATCTTCTGCTCAAACGATCCACTTACAAACTGCAAAGTTCATTATCGTAAATTGATTATGCATGCTCTTTGCTTGACGAAAAAGGTTTGACACACTCTTTGTATTTACTTTTCATTCCAGGAGCGCAGTCTGCATTCAACATTACCGCCAGGCTATTGCAAACCATTCCAGCCATATCGCTCAAGATGTGTACGAGGGTACATAGAAGTAGCAGAAAATTAATGATCATCAAATCAAAGATGAAGTGTCACTGAGCGGCGTTCAAAGCGAGCGGTTCGCTGCCACTGTCAATCAAATGGAATACCTTTGGTAGCGTTGGAGAGCTACCGTGAGTGATAAAGAGTGTGTGTAAGCGAGTGAGAAAGAAATAGAGCGAGAGAGAGAGGGAGAGAGGGATATTCTTTTGTACGACAACAGAAGCAAGTGTGGGCCAGCAGTGAACAAGTGGAGTAGCAAGTGAGACAAGTGAAGTCGCCGAACCCGACCCGGAACTGCGACACGGGTCCTGTGCTGCGTAGCGTCCCGTTAACTGTATGATGAATCCTTCCAACGATGACACGACGAACTACATGGTCTCATCCTCATCGTCATCCTCGCACCTGCAGTCGGCCGCTGCCCTACTCGCCTCCACGTTCGGGCTCGCCGACGGGACCGTCCTCTACAACCACAGTGTGCGCGACCGGGGAGACGCTGGCGCACTGGCGGCGGCATCGGCGGCGTCAGTGGCAGGCACCGGGGGGCTCGAGAGCGCCACCGCCGGCGGGGACACGCTGTCCGTGTTCGATGCGTCCGGCAGCAGCATAATGTTGCAGGGCTTCTCGTCCACCGCACCCATCGGCGGCACGATCGAGACGGTCGGGGCGAACGAATCGATCGTCGACGGGGGGATCGACGCCGGTGGTGGCGAATGGATCGACGTGGTGCTGCTGGTGCTGAAGGCTTCCATCATGATGTTCATCATCGTCGCTGCCATCTTCGGCAATCTGCTCGTCATCATCTCGGTTAAGCGCCATAGGAAGCTAAGGTAAGGTCTCCAACGAAAAACAAAGGAAGCACAAGCGGGGTGCGCATATTCCGGTCCATCCGGTTCGAACGTAATTACGCTGTTCGGGCGTGCTAATGCGTCAGGGGGAGGGAGATTATGAAAGCGTAGAAATGTGCCAACTAATGCCGAACTCGACTAAAACCGTTCCGCCCGGGTACAATGTCTTAATCGCCGGTTTTTCGCTCTGTTTCGCAGGGTTATCACAAACTATTTCGTCGTATCGCTCGCCATGGCTGACATCATGGTGGCGATGATGGCCATGACATTCAACTTTAGCGTACAAATAACGGGAAGGTAAGTGCGATGGTGTGAATTGAGCGTCGGGTTTGGGAAAGCCCATTTTGAGGTGTGTTTTATTGGAATTTTGATTAGCAAAATTCGTCATCGTGTGTCGATCAAGTGCACGGAGGCAAGCGGAGGCGTTGCCTGGGCCATCCTGTATTGAGTGGACAATGATTTGAAGTATTTAGAAGCCATAATGATTGGAAAATGTATTTTGCACTTTATTTTTTGTGCGCGTTTAGCTGGAAATTCGGGTCGTTCATGTGTGACGTGTGGAACAGCCTAGATGTCTACTTCTCCACAGCCAGTATACTTCATCTTTGCTGTATTTCAGTGGATAGGTAAGTAGATACTTATGGAAACGTTTTGTTGTTTTTTGACAAAAAAGTCATTTCTGATGAAAATCTGTTGTGCAATCCTTTTATCACTTTTAATTATAGAAATAAAAATCTTGGAAGCAAGCTTATGTCAGATCAAATTCCACGTTCCGACAGTAGCTCTATTCCCCGATTGATTGGATTCTTGCTATTTTTTTATTTTTTTGCAGATATTACGCCATAGTGAAACCACTTAAGTATCCCATAAGTATGACGAAGCGAGTTGTAGCGATAATGTTATTAAATACATGGATATCACCAGCGCTGTTGTCATTCGTGCCAATCTTTGCCGGTAAGTGTGGATGTGCTGCTGCATGCATATGACATGACTGGCATGACACGACACTCACAGATACGGACAGGATAAGGTGATAATCGGCTGGGATGACAATGTTCGATCAAAATGCTGTAATGGTAAACGGATTAATTGATGTAATTGAAGCTAATCGATCGGAACATCTTGTCGATGGACGGGTTTTTGCTTTGCTGTGACTGGTGCTGTTGATTTTGGGCTTGACACAATAATTAAATTATTCACGGGTGTAGCGCTTCTTGCAAAGCTACTCCCCGGTGGCACTTTCTTATCGACTCCAACACGATAAGACTTTCGGCAGAAGGGAAGAAATTAAATCGTTTTATTGATCGAAACACACAAGGTACGAAATGCGCTTGGGACGGTGTGCCACAAAAGGCATTCATTATGTACGAGACGACGATGCTAATGAAGCATGTCAAAGGTCAGCATAGAAGTTTGGTTTCTGCCACAGAGCAACATTAGGGGCACGGAGACACGACTCAACTCTGCTAGGAAAACGGAAACCGGAGTAAGGGCAGTAGTTTTGGGATTTTCCGATTATCACCTGCCTACGATCTTGACGTATTCTATGAAGTGACATGGAAACGAACATTGTTCATCACAATTGTAAATGAACCACAACCCAAAAGCAATGTAATTGAATAATTCATAACAGCCATATGAAAAATCGTTTTGTACCCTTCGCAGGTTGGTACACTACAGAAAAGCACAAGCAGGAGGTGCTCGATAACCCGGACAGCTGCCTGTTCATTGTCAACAAACCGTACGCGGTCATCTCGAGCTCCATCTCGTTCTTCATCCCGTGCACAATCATGGTGTTCACGTACTTCCAGATATTCCGTGAGGCCAACCGGCAGGAGAAGCAGCTGGCCCTCCGCCAGGGCACTGCCATGCTGATGCACCAGCACAATACGGGCGGGGGCGTTGGTGGTGGTGGCAGCGGCGGCGGCACCAATGGCGAGGCGCTCAGTGGCAGCGGTTCCTCCAAGACGCTCACGCTGCACGAGGTGGACGCGGAGCAGACACCGACCAAGGATCGGCATCTGATAAAGATGAAGCGAGAGCACAAGGCTGCCCGGACGCTTGGCATCATTATGGGAACGTTCATACTGTGCTGGCTTCCGTTTTTCCTCTGGTAAGTGGTGTTGTTGGTGCGTTTGGTTCTGCGTAGGCAACCTTCCAAACAGTTCGAACCTTGTATTGCCTAGCGTGAGGCGTTTTGTACTTGCATATTCAGCAAAAATATCTGAAAACTGAATAACACATCCGTAGGGCCTTAAATCAATCCAAAGATCTTATCATAGCGGTGAGCAACAGTAGCTCGACTTTTAATCAATTTAATGATTCCTGTTTACTCTGTCCATAACGGATATTGTTCTGTAATATTCAAAGCGTGCAATTTAGATTGATGGCAAACGCACACCAAGTAAATATTTATCCAATTTGGGGTTAACTTGAAGTTTAAACATCTGAAACCTTACCTTCAAGCGTCTGTGGTTCAGCTTACTTCATTCTAACCCTGGCTACTACCAGTGTAGCGAAGGTTGATTGAAGGCTTGCACAATAAATAACGCCTCCCGACCTGTAACTCCCGCACGACAGTACGTCAAACAGCCCAGTAAAACAATGAATTCACCACATCTACTGCATCTTTCGCCCACCGCCCACCCACTAGGTACATCATCACGTCGCTGTGTGACCGGTGCCCCAATCCGGACATTGTCGTTGCGCTGGTCTTCTGGATCGGGTACTTCAACTCGACGCTCAACCCGCTCATCTACGCCTACTTCAACCGGGACTTCCGGGAAGCGTTCCGGAACACGCTCGACTGCATGTTCTGTGCCTGGTGGCGCCGGGAAACGTCTCCGCTGGACATCAACGTTCGGCGGGCGAGCCTCCGGTACGACTGCCGGGCGAAGAGCGTCTACTCCGAGAGCTACCTGCGGCCCTCGTCCCAGACCGATCGGTTCCACAGCGAGATCGGCGAAAGTCTGTAACGGCGGTACGATGACGTCGATGCTGAGGCCACCGAGTGTACCCGTTTGTTCTGAGTGCTGCCGAGCGAGATCTGCCCGACCGCGTCCAGACACCAGCCAGCCGTGCGGCACTGTTGTTTGCTATACATGCCAAAGAAGACTAGACCCCCGGACAAAAGGTACGCCGCATGGTACGCCGTTTGCAGCCCAGCAGAAAGGGGAGCCAGCCGTCACAAGCAGTCGTTACCAAGTGATACGTTACTATCTTGTTTTTGTTACTGTACACTATATAGCTGTTAAGAGTTTGTAATGCGTCGGATTCTATTGCTTGGTTATGTATTTATTACCTTCTAGCGGATAGTTTATTGTGCCGTTCATCGAGGTCGAAGTCTGTTTAGTTGCGTAGTTGTTTTCTTCTTCTTCTGTTACTAGTTATTAGCTACTGTTACGAGACCAGTCGTGGTCTTGACTGTTAGCTATGCCTAAGTTGACAAAAAATTTGTTAGTTGTAAGAAATGCGTACAGTTAAATGACTTTAAACCGATGCCCTTACCCTTGAACAAACATGTCCAGCTATGAGATTCGTTATTGGGAACGCTTTGCCCTTACTCGTGACGACATACCGTCAAATGTGTGATCTGACTTTGCTCTACTATCTGTTGACGCTATTTCCCCCAATAGTGACTTTCTGCTTGCGTCCAGCCAACCAAAACTTCCCAAATTTAGCTCCTACTCAAGTGTGAATCTTTAACGCCAGTAGACACAAAAAAAACAACAACAAACAGCTCACAGTGCCCTTTTGCCCATCTGTCAAGCCAAAAGGGCATAGTGCAAATGTACGCACACGGAATGTAGGCAGATAGGTGCTTTTATTAATAGCAAGCACATTGGACATTGCCCCTTTCCT
This sequence comes from Anopheles gambiae, assembly GCF_943734735.2. Classification (NCBI taxonomy): domain Eukaryota; kingdom Metazoa; phylum Arthropoda; class Insecta; order Diptera; family Culicidae; genus Anopheles; species Anopheles gambiae. Next base: position 28,659,053 of record NC_064601.1, read on the forward strand.
ATCGCCCAACCTACGCCACCTATATCGCGCTGCCGAATCGCTGCCAGTTTTATCCAACCCGTGTATGTGTGTGTGAGTGTATGCTACATTTACCGCACGAACCGCGAACCGTGTTGCTAATGATCTGTACAGTGCAGGGCTAAGCTGTGGTATGCGCTCCCACGCTTCTCGAAGGTGCTCGAAAGTGCAACGAATCTTGGTGTAGAAATGGCCATAAAAATCTCACTACAAATGTCCCACAATGGAAAGGCAAGGGGAAATGTGAACCGGCAGACAGGTGGGATATATCATATAGCAGTAAGATCAATTTATCACCAAACATTCATACGTACCAGCGGGCAGTGGACTCTGAAATACATTCTTCAAAATACACATAAACGCACACACACACACATGCAGAGCGTATAACACTATTCAATGCGGGTATTTGTTTGTAAGAATTCGTAGATTGTACTTCAGACACTGTTGTGTAGAGTAGCAAAAGGGATAGAATCAGAAGAGTATTAGAGAAAAGCGAATAAAAAATAAATAAATAAATAAATACATCAACAGAATGACAACAAGCCAGTGATCGGAAATGAATGTTAATATTTAGCATCAAAAACGATAGTAGACACAATTTGCAATGAATCCATGTAGCCAAGTGGTAGTGGAATGATAGTCTCATAGCGATTTAAAACAAAGAAGCAAGGCAAATAATGATATAACATAATAGTTTGGTCTGATAAGTGTGTGCGTGTGTGTTATAAGTGGACAATGAACTGAGGAAGAATTAGAAAACAAAGCGGAAGTAAACATACCATTATGTTCAATGAAGGAAAAATACAATAAGCAACACATGATATGTATTACAAAGTGAAGTAGTGAAATGGAAACAGAAAATCATATTTCACAAAAGCCGTAATGGACATGAAAGAATGAACGAGATGAAAGGGAGATTAAATAATGAGTAGCAACTATGGAAGCGGCCAAAAAGTGAGATGCTAAAAATGCACAAAATGGTGACACTAGATTCAGTGGTGGACCCTGGAACCACTGAGCACAAGCAGGCATCTCGCGTAGAAAAAAGCAGATATTCATCAAAAAAGAAAGGTACGTTGCTTGTATGTTTTATTAATCTTTACGCTTAATTATTACCCCTCCCGAAACGGTTCGGTTCACCGAAGGTTGACGGCATGCCAAGAATCAATGCTGCATCTTGTGCTTCCAATTTCTAAACCGCACCCTGGTACACACTGTTGGGCTCGGGTGGGGGGTGAATTTTGTCCAACAACGTTCCTATCCTTTACGCTGGCGATGATTGATGATCGCGCAGATTACACCCACGTCGTGTTCAACGGCGACCTGCTTTCCGATTGGCTCGCACGGTGCAACGATGCAACAGATGGGACGATGCGAACGCATTCCATCCCACGGTAGAAGCAGCAGCAGCTGCCTTTCCCAGCTAAAGACTAGCTGTTTCGCCTGTCGAAAGGAGACGGTTGGACGAATTAATTGACATCGACATGGACGAAAACGGTACCAGAGCGCTAAATCAGCCCCGTGACCGGCTCGAACTGCTGCCCTGTGCGGTGGGACGAGCGCTTGCATGTAATGGCAATGAAATACAGATCAACATCTCATCGTTGGCTACTTGGAACGGTGTCATTTTTGGTAGGGAGTGCCGCAATCTCGTCGAAGCTTTCTGCTGAACGCTTGCAGACGCACCCTAACGTTGCATCATAGTCTTGCGAGCAACCGGAGTCTAAGCACACCGTTTGTTTGCTTGTAATTGCCAGCGGGTTCATGTACTTCGGCTGTAATTTACATACCGATTTCCGTACGATGCAGCTGTGATGCTGATGTTGGCACACGGTTGCGGGGGCGAAAGCATCGGTCGCGTTCAATTTACGGCTCAACGGGAAATTGCCAAAAACTGATTCCGATGCGTTACAGCAAACAGTGGAGCTGTGATTGAAGCAGGATTCACGCAAGTATCGGCACCGTGCTGAAAGGATTGAATTTTGAAACACATCAACTGAACGCTGAAATTACAACATCCAACCAAACATTGGTTGCGAATGGGTCAAAGTTTCAACGCATCGATATACTTGTTGTGAAATGCCGATGCTAATTGCAACTTTCAACTGACATCGATGTGCCGTTGAGTGAGCATACTGTCGGCGAGTTCCAGCAAAGTCCTTTGTTGCTGCTTCCCAAACGTAAATTCTTTGTTCTATAGCCAGTCAGTGGGCCAACGTAAAACGTGAAACAAAATGAACCAAAAGTGAAGATAGAAGGAAAGGCGAGAAAACTAAATTCAATAATAAAAGGAAAACATACCACCGGCTAGAAAGCGATGCACTTGTCTTGGAAGTGTATTACTGGCGACTCGGGAGGTAACGCAGCACACCAACCAGCAAGTGCATCGCTCGACGGCACACCTTGATCGTACATGCCGGTACGATGTAAAGCGATAAGTGTTGGAATAATACAGAAAAGCAATATTAAGTGTAATATAAAGTAAAGCAAAAGTGGCACCCCTAGCCTGTTAAGCGTACTCCTTTGAGCCATTCCGCATTTGATAGCTATCATGCCATGACGTAGTGGACCGAAGAGCAAATCGTTGGGTTTGATAAAACAATGTAGGAATTGTAGAGTGAAAGAAAATAGCTTCCGGTAGGAACATTTCATTGTTCGACCGATGAAAAGATGTATATAATCGATGTGAACTCGTTCCGATTCATTTACACTGAAGCGAAGCGAACTATAGGTCAAATGTAGTGCTTCTTGTATCGTCCATTTTCCTATTGCGATTTTTTAATGTACGTTGCATCGCTAGCAGCAGAGATTTGGGATGAGCAAATTATGCAAAACATTTGCTGAATTCTATTATTTCTATTGCGTTTGATGTACAATTCCTACGGTGCATGGTAATGGATCGGTCAACTCCGCGATGTACGTGGTACTACATCACATATCAAAGTAGCTACTTTGTGTGTAGGGCTTTCGAGGAACGATGTATTGTGAAATCATTACTTTGATTTCTAACGAATTCTTATGAAGAGCGGTTTGACTGGCAGTCTTCTAGAATGAGCAAAGCACTGAGGTACGAGATATGCTGTCTTGAATAGTTTAATCGTGCTGTGTTCTGAAAACGAAACACGTGTATCGTTACTGGAACTGAAAGTCATTTTAGCTCTTTTTTTATACCCTACAGACAGTAGCATCGAACATAGATGACAACATAGCATCCATCACACACACTCACATATACATACTTCTCCTCTAAAAGAAATAGATGTTTCCGACATTTGTTGGAGTTTCGTTCACATTACGGTGTGCGACTGTATTCCAAACGAAGCAACAGCTTGTCTCATTTATTCGTTCCGTTGAGTTCACCCGTAGAGTGTAGAAAACTTACCAAACATCGTTTGTAAATGTGTTTGCATGCATGTGCACCACTGCAAATGCAACCAAACCCAACCTTCAAAGTGTGCTGTTAACAGAGAATATGCTCGGATGCTTCCACACGGGGATACTGGCTCTACAATGTGACTCTTGACCGAACTGCATAGGGATTAATGCGCGCGGGCGTGTACGCGACGGAGAGCGAATGGGGTGACGTGTATGCGTGTGGCAGTGGCCGCCACTCTGCCATCAAGCAGTGGCCACTGGAGTGCGTGTGAGTGTAGCTCGTTGTAAAATACTCGGAAGCGGAAGAGCAAACAATCAGAATGATCGTGCTAGGTGGGGCGCGGTGGAGATGGAAAACTATTCATCATAAATGCAAATATAGAGATAAATCGGATGAAACCATCCAATTCTAAACCGTTCCGTTTTCTTCCGGATGTGTATGTGTGTACGAGTGAGTGTGAGTATCTCCTTTGCAGCGTGTTACCATGCGCCAGAAAACACCGAATACACGTAAACTAAAGATAGTAATAAAAATTTCGTAAAAACGTAAACATTTCGCATGCAATCTACACACAGCAACGGAGCGCCTGGACGATACGGCACTGGTAAATGGGATGGCATCACACTGAGTGCGTTGCTGAGAGAGAGAGAGAGATGGTAACATTAGCGAGAAAGCAGGGGGAAAAGGAGCGAAACTATAGAAAATAGATAAAGGTGTTCAAATGCACGCAAAAGATAAAAGAGCGTTCATCGAAGATGCTTGAGCTAAGAGTGTTCCGTTTCCACTTCCTCCTGGCCCCAACGCTCCTCATTGACGGTGAGCGAGCTCGGAGTGAAAGAAGCTGGCCACATGCTTGATGTGTATCTCATGTTCATAATTAAACCGGCAAAGTGTAACAAATCTGGCGTTCAACAATCAAAACTGTTTCCTTCCCCTTACACAATATGTAGGATGTAGAGTGAAATTTAAACAACAATATGGAACAAGATCCAAACCAACCAAGTTAACCGATGTGTTAAAGTGGGGTGCGTATGTGTGCGGCAGTGGTCACGGCGTTGTGAGTCATTTTGATCATTCTGGGTTGAGCAATGTGATGTGGGACGATCGTTCCGGAAAAAAGTAAGAAAAAACACACCTATATTGGCATTGAATGCATTGTGAGAGACGAATTGAGGATAATGGGCACATGGTGTGGGACGAAGCAAAGCAGAATGGCGGATATTCTTAGTAAATTTATGTACAATACACAACACAGCGGCCACACGCACACACACAAACACGTACACACATACAGGCAGATGTAGTGTTAATGGGTCTAGTCGTACAATTAATGCTTAACAATAGATAACTTTGTCTGGTGTAAATGTTATCCTTAAGAAGGTGTACCATTTCCGAAACAAAACGGCAAGCAACTATATCCAAAACAGATTCAGACAAAAATTCACAACCAACCAATCAAGAGATACACCTCTGTAATCGATTTGACGAAACTTGGTTGTATTTAATCGATCGGTTTTTGCGTTTGAATGTTTGTTCTCGATTTAATTCCAATTGAAAGGGTGACGAAAGCGTTGAATGAAAGGTGAAGCTGCACAAATGCAGCAAACGCATGATGAGTGAGACTAAGGTGATGCGGGTGGGAAAGACTCTAAGCGCAATACTAAAAAGATCGCAAAAACAGCGTAGCAATGTTTGAATCTAACAGTAACATGTTGAAGCGAGATGGATGCATTTATTTAATTAAGAAAAATAACAGACAGCTGATAGATTCGTACGCGAACACGCGGTTCACTTGACGCTTAATGCTCGCCCTGTTGCGGTACGGTCGCAATTGTTAGAAGCTGCTTTTATTTCGTACAAAATTGTGAAAGAGCTAAAAGAAAAGCAGAAAAAGCACTCATTATGAAATTGAAAACATTGTTATGGTTTAGGATTAGGATATAGTGTATTTATTTATTTTTGTATTCTTACCCCTTTCCTTGAATTGACGGTGACGTTGAATTGACGGTGCGTTTCACTGAATAAAACAGAAATGATCATGACGATGTAAACGTACGATAATCATCGGGATTTGTTTGAACTTGCTTAATATCGCGACAAGATTAAAGAAAAGAGCCCGCGAAAGAATATCACATTTGATTTTTGTTTTCTGCATGTAGCGTATTTTATAATTCAGTTTAATGCTTATTTGATTAAAAAAAAAACTGTTCATTAAACGGATGGCTTCGCAGGCAATCGTTTTCACTGTACAAAATAAACTGTATATGTATAACAGACTTTTCATAATAGTGTAAGATCTCACACATAGATGGCGTTGGTCGAAAGCGTTAGTTTATGATTGAATTTAATCGTCTGAATGTTCATTGTTTAACGTATGTTAAACATATTCAGTCAATAATAATTTTACATTGTTTTATATTTTTGCATTACCTTCCTGGTTACTAGTCAAGGGACAAACAATGTCTCTCATACTAGAACAAATATTTGTCATTCCACTTGCACACCAGGCGCCTCCATCGAGAGGAGAAATGCCTTTTAATCTTTTGAATTTCAATTTCATTTTCTTTCTGCAAATGCACTCCAATACGTATCAAGTTTTGGTTACTATTTTCGACAGTCTTTATTCATGGTTGCTGTGGGTGTTTATTGTTATTTTGGGAGAGCCTGTGTACGGTACAGAGATACGATACGATAGCAGGTCTATCAGTGCTTATGCAGACGATTTTCCGTAACCTTTCAAATCAGATTTGCTGTTGAGTGTTTTCTATATTTTTGTTTCCATCACACACAGCAATTTCGATATACAGCAAACTACAATTTCCCTCCACCGCAGACGCAAACCGGAGCAGAGCTTTTTTTTAATTCAGAATTGCCTTTAGCGAGGGCGCACAACGAAACGTTCATATTTGAAATAAATGTATGTTTTTAAATCATCTATTCGGAAATCATATTCTGATCAGCGCAGAAAATCCTTACAAATAGTTTGTCATTAAAATAATTTTCAAAAAGCTTCTCCACAACACTACACTACGGGAGTCGGCTAGCGTCTGCTCTATCCCACTCGTCATAAATACACAACTCACACACACACATGCACACAAAGATACACGCATATACACACACACTTACACATACAAAATCAACATATACACCAAACAGCGATCCATCGTCGTTAACTAGGTGTGTGAATCATCAGTTGCCTTTTGTTGCATTAATATCGGTTTTGTATTCTTGTGCGAAGGGCGGGGATATGGTTTCACTTGGTGGCACTTTAGCAGCAACCACAGCATGTAATATAGTTAACAGTACGGGTTGTTAGTTTAACATCTTGCCGACTAATTTGTTCATTACACACGCTACTCATGTGTATAGGCTCCCAAAGTCATCTGGTGAATGGTGTTGACCGTCAACTTACTGACTGGTCAGCTAATATAACGTGAAAAACAACCTTGACATTCGCTCTGTTTCTGTTTAACCCTCTTTAACCGCAATATACGTATCTAGCCAAGGTCATCCGCATACATGGCTACACTATATACAAAACATTTCACGCACACAAACACACTCACAAACTAATATTGTTGTTATTAATCAACGCCATCATTAAGCAGTGCGGAATGTTTAAATTACCCGTTGTTCATTGTTTAAGCTAGGAATTATCTCACTTGAAAGTTTGTAACCAGTACTAGTTTGGTGAAATTGATTCAGCTATGTTATTCCTACATCGCCCTACCTGCTTCTGTATATTATTCAACCGTTTTTTTTTTGGGAGGAAAGTAATTGTTCCGTACATAGCTTCTGTACGCTACGTGTATTCACAACTAACACACATTACTGTTGTTTGCTTGGCTAACTCTGCTTGCTATCTTTTGCACAATAGAACAACAAAATATCACAAAACTTAGCTCCTGTTAAGTGACAGCTCCAGCCTGACCTTATGAAACTTATTCCTTAGCTGTACACATTGCCACCTTAATGCGGTGGATTGTCGGTTTTGGATTGCTGTTGTAAAATAAATGAGTTAACATTGTTGTTCCCTAATGGAAAACATTGAACATTGATCCATCTTGTGTTTCTAAACAACTGACTCTTAATCGGCATTAATGCATAATTTCCGCAGGATAAATGCATCTCAAATACGAACCTCAAAATTGTCACATAAAAATACAACATTCACGCAAAACATAATTCACAGTTCAGTTTAACTAGTAATAAAACAAATAATCGAGTCCAAATCAACACCTTTCTTTACAAAGCTTTGTACTAAATCACGAACAGCTAGCAGGCTTTCAACGGCAGAAAGATGATTCTGTTCGTAGAATGAAACATTTCAAGAAATGAAACGGCATGAAACGATAATTCTGCTATGAAACATTTCAGCACTACTGCTTTCAAAAAAGCTCACACGGTACTGTTTGATGTAGAATGAAACGAAGCTTTCTTTTAAATTTTATAGAATATTACCTAACAGCTTCATCGCTATCATCGATTCGTTTTTCGTTAGTGACACAAAAAATCCCGCATCCTTGCCTGTGCACCTATGAACACCTACCAAATTCATTCATTTTATTCTGCCTAGATTTTGATATATTGCGAGTACCGGTCGCCGCTCCTCTGCTGTCAGACACACCAGCATGCTAAACAGTTACATCTAATGTTACATCTACTGTGGGGCCGTCTGTATTTTATCTCGTTTTGTTGTCTCATTCGTCACCATCACCATACCGAAACGGAAGGTGCAAAGGAAGAGGTGGATTTAATAACACCTACAATTATTGCTACATTTCACACTAGTGGGCGGTCTAAGTACGTGGGCGCCCGGTTTCGCCAGCGGGAACATCAACAGCAGCGCAGACGACAGTCACTGGGAATATCATTTTGTACGAGGGATCGAGTGAAAGGAAAACAAATGCAATACAAAAACGAGAAAATAACTCTGTCGATGCTACAACCGTTACGGTGAAACTTTGTAGGGATAGTTACAAGCCTCCTCCAATAGAAAGTGTAAAAGCAAACCTAGCTGTCTCTAACTAAGGTTAACGGGCTTGGTTTGTTGCTTTTAGCCATGCAATTTCGATTTGTGCGTTTATACCTTGACGCTTTTGTCTATGCGAATGTGTGCAATCAACATCACCATGTCGAACTTAAACCATATCGTTCCTTCTCTAGTTGCATGGAAAATCCGCTTACTGCCAAGTTCGGTCGTGCAAGTTTCAAGCCACCATAGGAACCTGTCGCAACCAAAAAAAAATCCTGCAAATGACCGTAAAAGCACAGCCGAGGTTGCTCACGATCCCGGTACGGCGGAAGCAACATTCACCAACAACAGGTAGCCAATTCCCCGGCCCCGGTGGGAACCGAAAGCCGATGGGTAAATAACGCTGAAAGCGTTTGCACCTCCCGTGTGTTTGCTTTCCGTGCGTGGCTCCCCTCCTCTGTCTGTGTAATTGTGTGTGTGTGTGTACACAATGAACATTGTGTACCGAAGATTGCAAGCTTTCGATACACACAAACAACCTCCCTCTCCCCCTCTGACCCGCACATCCGATACACACTGTTTGTCAATATTTGTGTCCCGCCATAGGCAGAGTCGCACGAATTGATCAAAGCTGACACAATCTGCCGCGCAGGGAAGTGAACAAACAGTGTTCGCCTTTTACCCAATTTCGCCCCCGTACTATGCCGGGCTGTATCGCCGATGATGCGCCATTCTTTGCCGTGTCCAATGCCGAGGGCCAAATGTGTCCCCAAACACAGGAGCACACCCCAGCAGCATCTGTCTAATTCGATTTTGAATCAGCACAACGCAGACATCATTCGGTTTTTTTTCTGTCATTTTTTCTGCTGCGGGTATTTTGTTGCTCGCTTCCCATTTCGAATTTGTGACACCTCACAGCAGGGTGCGGGCTGGGCTGGCCTCCTTCGAGCAAAACCGTTCAATTATGCAGCACAAAGTGTCAGTCACGATCAGCGCGATGATACCCTGTGGAGCGAAAGCTTACCGCAGAGCTTATCAACACTGTTCCCTGGGCGCGGGTGGATTCGGTGGAAGAAGTGGAAAATGAGAAAGGATGCGGTTGCTACCTTGTTAGGTTGGTAAAGTAGAGAAAAGCTACCCCCGAGTACTGAAGTACAGCGCGCACAATGTTTGATGAGAACATTCATCACGCATGGTACACTCGATCCACTGGGAAGGAGGATTTGTTACGTTTCACTTGTTTGTTTTTTTTTGTTTGCGCAAGGACATACCAGAAACAACAAAAACTACGAAAAAATACACCCTTTTCTCCGAGTGTTTGCGTCCCCTCCAACGCAGTACGATAGCATGCGTGTGTGTGTGTTAACGAAAGAGGAAAAATGGAGCCGAAATGAAAGAGGAAGTTTCCTTACAGCCTACGGGTATGCACTTAATACTACACGTAGTAGACGCTGTGCCCGTACGGGCTGCGGCGAACGAAGCAGGGCAGCAGCGACTGGAGCGTGTTCCGGAACGCTTCCCGGAAGTCCCGGTTGAAGTAGGCGTAGATGAGCGGATTGAGCGTCGAGTTGAAGTACCCGATCCAGAACAGTACCGTGATGACAACGTCTGGGCAGGGGCAGGCTTCCTCGCCACACAGCGTCGTGATGACGTACCTGGGGGTTAACGTACGAAAGAAGAATTGTTAGGACATTACCTGAAGTAAAGTGATAGCAAACATTTTTGCATTCGTGTATTGGGATAGAGCAAAGACGACAAAAATGAATAAATATTTAGTCGATGGGTGGATCGGATGGATGGTTGCCGTTGTTTATATTGTTTTAGTCTTTATGTAGTGTTTTTAGTCTTTTAGTGCAGATAGGTGAACGCACTTTTGAAGTCGTCCCACAATTCACCTATCTTGGGTCAAAGGTCAGCAACGACAACAGCATGGAAGCTGAGTTGCGCGCAAGGATGCTGGCTGCCAACCGGTCATTCTACAGCCTGAAAAATCAGTTCACCTCCAAGAACCTGTCGCGACGGACGAAGCTGGGACTATATAGTACCTATATAGTACCAGTACTCACATACGCCTCTGAGACATGGACACTGTCCAAATCTGACGAAACCCTCTTAGCCGCGTTCGAGAGGAAGATGCTCAGAAGGATACTTGTGTGAGGATACTCAGAAGGTATGTGTGGAAGAACAATGGAGGAGCCGCTATAATGACGAGCTATACGAGATGTACGGCGACCTCACTGTCGTACAGCGAATAAAGCTCGCCAGGTTACGGTGGGCTGGCCATGTTATACGCATGGAAACGGACGACCCAGCCCGTAAAGTCTTTTTAGGGCCGTCCACAAGGACAGAGGTTGGCGTGGTAGGCCCAAATTGAGGTGGCAAGATGGCGTGGAGGCGTTCGTCATTAAGGCCGGGATAACGGACTGGCAGACGAAGGCGCGAGACCGTGAGCGGTTGCGGACACTCCTGAGGCAGGCCAAGACCGCAAAGCGGTTGTAGTGCCGGTAAAGTAAGTAAGTAAGTAAGTCTTTATAGGGTGAAACAACATTACCTCTTCCTCTGAATGATAATAATTGTACACTTTGATATAGCTGTCAGCCGGTCTCATAGTGCAGTCGTTCACTCGTACGACTTAACAACATGCCCGTAATGGGTTCAAGCCCCAAACGGACCGTGCCGCCATACGTAGGACTGACTAGCCTGCTATGGGGGGATAATCCACAAATCACTGAAAGCCTACTCCTCAAGTGGTACAGGCAGGCCTTTACCGACAACGGTTGTTGAGCCAAAGAAGAAGAAGATAATGCTGATGCCGCTGTATAGGATATATTGCCAAGACGAGGAAGGATTTTGTTGATTTATAAAGCAAAGCAACACAACATTTACGTTATGTATTCTATTCTATGAATTATCTTCCTTTCATAACTAAGGAAACAAGATATGTGTATACCTTTTTCCACTGTTGTTTGTACAGTTCGTCGTTTTGACTAAAATTTGCCATGATTTACTTTTGATGGTTTTGTGATACAAAGGATTTTTCTGTATTAAAAAAATAATAACAGTTATTTCAAGGGTTTGAATGCTGATACACTGGATTAGACCGCCTCGGCCTGGTACATCTGATTGATTTGATTTACGCACACACAATTTCTGCGTAAAAAAAAATCAGTAATTGCCAAAATTGGACACTTACATCACTGTTTCGTGCACTTACCATGATTGAAACCTATAATCTATAACAACTTAAAGTGCATTACTTTGCTAAACGATCGTATTGTAAGCTGTATAAAACAGATTAAGAGATTGCAAATGCTTCCAGATTTCTTTATACCAGCGCGATGTTGGACAATATAAAACCAAAACAAAAACCACTACAAACCAACAGCAGAAATCAAGTAAAACAAACAAATCCAACAAATTCATTAGCCGGTACCGGAAGCGGCATTACGCTTGTCCAAACTCGTTTAAACTTGAGCTTGCTTTTTATATTCCATTTTGTACGCCGGTCCTTCCTTCCCTCGTCACAGTAATTGTAGCGGAAAAAAGCACCACTTTACATTCCGTTTTGTTTTATCCGACTTTAGATTGTGTGTAATCCGAAAAATCGGCTTCCTGTGGTACCACCTAACAAACCGTTCACCGGTTTTCCGTCGGTGGATGATACCATGCCTCACACACACAAACAGAAAGAAAGCAGAAACGAACCAAACTTCCGAAAACGAGAACCTTTGATTGCTGTTGGCAGTGTTTAGCAGTGAGATGACATTGAAAGGCAGACAGCAGCAGCAGCAGCAGCAGCTTCCCATACTTGCAAGAAGCCAGTTCATATTTCTGCCCGACCGTGCCCGACTACGACTTGACATATGTTGACAGGCTGCTCAAATCAACGTGTACAGCTCACATATGGGTTTCACGGTACAACGCTACGTTACTATTGCTGTCCGTAATTGTTTGTGCGTTCGTCGTTTCCACTTTCACTGCGCCACGCGGGGAGTGGGTGGAGAATTCACCCTGAATGATAAACAGATGGATTATCCGAGGCTCAGTGCTCCAACACGCGCTCGTCAAAAGTGTACGCCAGCACTCACGTGACGTTTCCCCAGGGGCGAACGGTTTGCTCGGAGCGGAGCGGAGTAAATACAAAAAAAAAAACAAGCGCTAGTCCCGGAAAAATGTCCTGCCCGTCTCCGATTACAGCCACTTTTCACTTTTGATTCGCGGCAATCATTCTTGCGGATAACGAGCCGTTGAGTGGCTGCTGCGCTGCTTGCTCGTTCGTTGCGTGCGGGTCGGGTGGGTGTTTGACCGGGACCAAACCCTGGGATGGTTGGGTGTTTGGGGCCGAAACGAGCGGGATGAGCGGATTTTCATTTGAAACTTTATCGAAGCTGTGAGCCCTTTTTCTTTTTTCTTCTCTCCCATTTCTGGTGGGGGTTGGTTTATGGTGCCTTCTTCTTATTTCTTTCCCATTTCTACCCACCCCGTTACGCTCTACTTATTTTGTTGCTGAAATAAAGCTTTTGCCTGTGTGTCGGTTAATGGAAACGATATTCATGGCGCATGGTTCCGTTGTTACTGTGCATAGGATTTCACAAACCGTGTCCGAGTTGCTGGCGCTTGGGAAGTGGAAAAATCCTACGCATTAATTGAGCGTTTCCATTTAACCGGTGACAGTGAGGCAGAAGATGCTGGCCTGTACATGGAAGGGAAAAGTGCCCGCAGACAGTTTTAAACGATCATTGAATGAGCGCATGAAATGTGATTGAATTTTTTTATGCCATGCGCTTGTTTTTACTTATTTAACGTTTGATTAATTGATTATCTCTCAGTTATCTCTCAGTCATCTCTCAAAGAATTCAAAGGAAAAAAATAAGAGATTCTTTGAAATAGATAACAACACAGGTTGTATGTGTATGTATAATCAATATAATATAATTAAAGTAACAATCAGACAATCAAGACCACTAGTGATCATCGTAAATTTCGTAAATAGTTGCTATTAATGGTCGTTAACATTATTATTATTGTGTGATGGCACTGCTCCAATGGATCATACTTTAATTTGTGCCTTTAACAACTTTACGTTCACTTATTTTGCTTACGTAGGTCGTTTTATGTATGATTAATTAATTTAAAAACATTAGTTGCTGGTTAATTATACAAATAGTTCATTACTTCCCATGCATTGCCAGAATCAACACTCACACATTGAAGACACGATTATCAATTTGTACTGAAAGCTGCTGTGCTGCAACACCTCCACATTCTCTACCACACCTTTCCGTATAAAACATCCAAAATTAACGGTCGAACACACTTGTTGAAATGGAAAGAAATGTACCCACAAAAAAAAAGCTGATGCGATGATTTTAATGAAATTAATTACCAAACAGTTATCGTCGTAACGCATCAGAGCGTCACCACCGGGACGCTAGCTCAATCAAATGGAAAATCGGTCAATCAACTGCTCGCTTTCCTCGCTCCCACCATACGATGGTGCACTGAGTGCAGTAGCACGCAGCCTTTTTTTGCTGCCGACTCCGTTCCATCGATGCACACGATTGCATGCCGGTGGGATGGCGGCAGCGAAAACAAACGTTCGCTTTGATTTGATTCATTTATGGTTCTTCATGCAGGTCCGACACGCTGCTGCTACTATTGCTGCTATGCTACTTCTACCGTCTGCTTTTTCTGCTCCACATGCGCAGTTGATCAATTTGCTATCCTGTACGCTCTGCATGTTTTAATCCAATTTGTGTTAATTATCAAACTACGAAGGTCCCGGGCGAGAATGGATAGAAAAAATAAAATAAAATCGTAGCTTAAATGGGGAAAGGGTACAGTGGATACGATTACTACTATCAAATTAATATGCTTTTGCTCAATGTGGTGCTAATTGCTTTGGTGTGGGCAATAGAGGAAATAGAGGAGCCGGGTTGCAATAGACGATGGTCACAGTCGCCACATTTGAGTTGCGGTGACAACGGTTTAAGTGCTGCACTAATTGCAACCGCCCGTGCATAAAATGATCCGCCTCCGCCGAGGGATGCGGTGAGGGATTATCGTTTCGCATATAATTGCGTACGAATTGTTTCCATTCACGCAGACGCAACTAAATGCTTCGCTAACGCACCGCATGCATTCAGCAAACATCGGGGAGCGGTTCAATCGAAACGGGAGTGCAAAATCATACGTTTCATTTTCAGGCAACAGTCACGCGGGAGAGCATTCCATAACCGGAACCAGTTCCATGAAAATGCTTTAAACAATCCACAGTTATTTTATTAATTAATTGCTGTGGTATTCAAATTGTTCGAACGTGTAATGTTATTTGATTGCAACAGGGAAAAAAGGATGTTTGCTACTTTGATCTGTAAATAAAATCAATCTACATACTTCCGCTAGCGACCAGACGTATGGCAAACAAATTGATTAATCATATTACTGGAATGTATAGTGGTCGAAGTAAATCCGATGAAATAAAAAAGAGAAAAATATCAACAATCGTTGGTTGTTCCTAGACGGGGCATTTTTTACAATATTAATTAGATTTAGCCTTTCGTTGTATGGGAATGCTGCGCTACCTTCAGTCGTTGCTACCATTTGTGTATCCTTTTACATTATCTCGAAAGACAAAGTGTCTGCCCCACCGCTCTCTCGGCATCGAAACGAAAGAAGTAATACTCACCAGAGAAAGAATGGCAGCCAGCAGAGCAGAAACACTCCCATGATGATGCCGAGTGTCCGGGCCGCCTTATGTTCCGCCCGCCAGCCCTTCGAGGGACGGGTCGAGGTGCCACCTGTCAAGCCGCCAGGTGCGCCGTCCGATAGTGTCGCACCACCACCCCCGGGGAGTTTTTCGGTGAAGCCGGCCATTTTAATTAGATTTCCGTTCGATCGAAGCGCATACGCGCGGTGGTCCGTGTTGTTGATCCCAAGCCCGGACGTGGCCATCCATCGCCGGTAAGGAAAGATGGGGAGCCCAGGTGTGTTTCGGTGAGTGTGGGCGTGTGTGTTCGATGTTTGATGTTTAGATGACGCCATTGATGGTAGACAAACAGGGCAAGCGATCGATCCGACCCGATCCGGCAGCCGATGAGCACGTGTCCCGGGTTGTGCAGCGCACGCAAATGTGCCGGGAGCGGGTGGTTGAAAAAAAGAAAAGAACAGAGCGAAACACTCGTAAGCAACGGAGGGGAAAGAATAATTAAATCACGTATTCGGGAGATAGGCTCCGTCGCAGCGAACGAGAGAAGAGCGAAACAAAAACAGGAGCAACAATACCATTCCCTTTTCGATGACGGTTTCACAAATTGCGATGAAACAGAACAAAAAAACATCAATATGGAGAGCGTCAAACCATTCGATGCGCCTGATGCTCTGATGCTTGTAATTGTGCTTTTTTACTGTCTTTCTTTCTTATACTATTTTTACCCATACACTGATTTAGCGTTACCTACGAATTGCGTACAAATTGTTTTCAAGCTAACGCCGCTCAAGCATCAAATATTACTCCTTAAAGCTCAACAAATATAATGCATACAAACCAAACAATCTAAAGGCAACACATTTATAAACTCCCATACACCGAACGACATCTCATCCTCCTCCCAAGTCTGATTGTTTTCATAACAGACCCACAGACCGGAGTGTCCTTTCTAGTTCGCCCGCCAGCATAATCGCAAAGCGGATTATTATCTTTTCACTCACTGGTGTAAAAATAAACATTGTCTCAGGGTATGGTCGGCTTTGGTACACTTCTTGGAAATAAAGTCTAAAGTATGGGCACGGGATGGTTTCAATATCTCGGCTCTCGAGACCTGTTTGAGAGGCGCACTCGAAGCACATGGTTTATGGAGCGTGCCGCAAAAAACAAACTCAAGATAGCATGTTTATTTACTTAATACAAACACAAAACAGAAAGGAATGGGACGCAACGAACCGAAAAGAATGGTAAAAGTGCTATATTGCAAACCGTGTATGGTTTTGTAATTGAACTGAAAATTCCTTAAAATGTAGAACAAAACACCGTAACGCATACACAAGCGTGCGAACAGTAACACGAACATCACAGAAATATGCAACAACAAACATATGAACACAATGGGAATTTGTGGTGGAAACGCCACCAAAAACGATTATTATAATACAACTAATCATTACATTTACAAACACACACAGGGAACGTGGTTTCGAAGCACATTTTCAAGTTGACATGACCAACAAATGCACCAACATAAAAGAATAAATGTTACACCAAAATAATAAAAAACCACACAAAATTTAAATTCCCATACAACCAACAACCATACCGTTCGCATGACTTCATCAAATAGAAATAAGCCACAACACCCCCATAAGTTGCTCAGCAAGTTCTTTTTTTTCGCACCCCTTTATCCGCAACGTAACGAAACATTCACCATCAGCCAAAGCCACAAGCAAACGGGTAGTGGTTTTGTGCTCACTTCACCGTATAAACTACGTGGAAGGATAGGCAACAGCAACAAAATGTTTGAACTAAGCATAACCCTTCACTTTTCGAACAAGAGCGCAAAGGAGAACACAGAAACCAGTGACCAAGAGAATTGCAAATACCATCCTCGTTTGATTCTAAGCAAGCAAATGTGTGTATTTTCCTTTTCGTCTGTTCCTTCTATCTTCTGCAACTGACAGCGCACCCGCTAACACACGTTGACCTTTTTTTCTGTATCTCCATCTCCCACAATTTACCACAAACCGGCGAAAGCTTTGATCGTGACTATTTTTTACAACTTGCATCACCGGGCGAACGGCCATAGTGAACGAAATGAAGCAGTAATTGTTGAACGTTGCTTTCAGCAGTTTGCGCAAAAGTCGTACAGGCACGAACAAGGAACATTTGGTATTAAGGCACATCAGCGGATGCACCGAAAGTGGCATAACTAACGAGAAAAAACTATATTCACAACGCACTGCTAACCGATGATCGTCTGATGGACCAGACAAGACTGTCTGCTCTTGAACAGGAGCTTTTGCGACCACTCGTAAAGTTCTTGGTCGCAAAGTTCTTCGCAAAGACGGATCGATGTGCAGGAGGATGTGAAGCTGTTGCGCTGCATCGATCCCAACTCGTGTTCTAACATGCTGCTGAGCAAGTATCAGGGCTGCATAGGCAGGTAGACACGTTTTCGGATCGTTGAGCCTACGGTGTCTATCTTGCCGGTTGCATCGTTAGCGGAAATAAATGATTGCTCAGTGAAGCGCTACACTCATTTGCGTTGCTAACTGCTGAACAACTAACCGGGTTGTTCGGTTGCAATCTAGATAATGCAAAATTTGCTTTCTTTTGTGTATGCCATTCATTCAACTATTACAAACAATAGAGGAAAGGAAACGATGAAACCCAAACGATGAAATGCGCTTCGAAGAACAATGGTGATTTTGTTTTTGCTTTTGCAGAGTATAAAAATAAGGATTGTTTTGAAAATCATTCACCATGTACAATGAGTACGCTTTTGATTAAAATCGAACTGCGTTGAGCGGCAGCAGCGTGAAAAAATAATCCGGCCGTGTAAGCAATCGTATTCATTCGAAATATTCTTACTCGGTTTGTGACAATTCTAGACAATTTGTGAAAATACTGAACCATTTTCCCTTTTACGACCGTAGGCTGAAATTGTTCAGCAGTTTTCGAGCAGTACATTGTGGGGCACATCTGTCAATCGCTGCATACAATTGTTGACCAGGTGGTCTCATAGGCTGTTTGTTATAACCAAATTTGAACATAACTTTTTGACAAGACGGGTGAAAACTTTTGCTCAAACAGGCTTTCTGGTAACTTGAGAAATACACAAAACACTCTTAAAATCGTCATTCTATAATCTAAAAGTTCTTCAAACGCGTGCAATACTGCTAACTGTAAACTGAATCAAATCTGAACTACGTAACATCCAATTTTGTTCCGATACAACATCTTCGATGAGGACACTTTGATTCTAGAGTCCTCCACCTGATCTCTTGCATGCACCTTTAATAAATGAAAACCTTGTTTTGACATTTTTTCGAGCAGATACTCGAATCTAATTCTAGCTTTGTGGCTGACATAATCAAGGCTGAAAATGGCAGGCTAGTTTTATGTGTGATTTTGTATAGAGTGTTGACAAGGTTTTAGCCGCCAACTGTAAAACTCCATATAAAAAGCTGGCTAGTATCGTGATAGGCCCCACTAAAAGAAATTGTATGTTATTTAAACAAATGAAATTCATTTTTATTACCAGCTATGCAGCTTAATACAAGTAAAATGTAAATCATCTAACGGGAAGCCTCAATTTACATTTACATTTATTTTACAGTTTGACAGCCTTTACCGTACAGCTGCAACCACCATTCCCCTGCAAGGGATACAGCTGCACACAGTCACCGTTTACAGCAGCACTAACTGCAATAACAGTTTAAATATAAATACCAACCAACCAACCAATGCAAAGCAATGTAACCACTGTCCCCGTTTTGTGCGGCGTGCGTATCCGTTAAGCATTGTGCATCCACGTATTCGCTCATTCGGAATAGTTATAAAACTGAATTTCCATCACTTAACACGTCCACTGTGCCCATCTACCGGGATCTCGCCGGTTCCGGTCAATTAATTACGCAACGGAGCTTTTATCGTTCGGTTTGGAGCGGCTTTAGCCTTTCCCAACTGTACTGTTACGCTAGAAATGGGAGGGAAACTGGTGAGGTCGCTAATGTTCTGCTAAGTGCTCACAAAAAGGTGACGCTTTACTGGATCTAACCGTTTGCTAATCCTAATGGATTAAATGAACGCGTGTTTTTTTTTTTTAAATAGACTTTTAGCAGCGCTATGCTAATGAACTGATGTGCCGTTTTGCAGCAGGCATTAAAGGAACGGGGGTTTAATGCAAACAAAATAGGTGGGAACGGGAAAGTGTGATATAATGGGGTGTAGCTAATCATTTGCCAAAAGCGGTACAGCTAAAGCAGTGTGTCGTAAGCTAACGAAACGAACAAACCAGCCTAGATCTAGTGACTGTGTACCTAGGGTGATGCAAACAAACAGCTAGTATGAACAAAAAGCTAGAAATATAGAGATAGAGGGCAAGAGAGAGAGAGAGCTAAGAAGCAAGCATTCCAGGCTGGTGAAAAGCGAAGCAAGCAGAAATAGACAAACAATGACACAAGCGAGTGTGGCAGAGCGGCGTGCAGTAGCAACACGGAACGGAACGCAATGGTTGGATGCGGCAAGGCAAAGCAAGGCAAATGCGTCGATTAGATAGCAGAAGAGGAGGAAGAAGAAGAAGAAGAAGAAGCAGAAGAAGACTATCGGACTGACCTTCTCCACATCCGACGCTGGAGCAGCGCGAATGCCGGCAGCCGGGCGGCACCGGGCTGGGCACGGCCAGCCGGTTTCCTCCCGCGCCCCCGGCACCGGTCGAGACGGTGGGAGAGGGTGGGCCAAAGTCGCACGCCCCGCCACAGGACGACACCTGCACGGAGGGCCCGGAGCGCCGCAGCCCGTACCGCTTCAGATGGTTCCAGAGGCATTTGATCTTGCGGAACTTGTGGTGCCGGCAGGAGGCCGCCCCGGACCCATCGTCCTGGTGGCGGCCCCCGCCCCCATAACAGCAGCCTGGCTGGTTCGCGTACCGTTGCTGCGGCTGATGTTGCTGCTGCTGCTGCTGTTGGTGTTGGTGGTCGTGTTGGTGTTGGTAGTTCCGGTGCTGTTGCGCTGCTGTTGCGCAGCAACCGTCCTCCTCCAGGTCCGTGTCGGTATCGTTGGCGTGCACCACATTGTCGTTGTTGATCACAATGCAAATGGCACCGCGGCGCTGATGCTTTTGGCTTGAGCCTGGTGCCAAGGTGTCGGTCGGGCGGTTGTGTGTAATAGGGAGGCGTGTGATGATTGAATTTGGGGTTTAAGAACATTGGTTCATGTTTTTGTTGTTTTCGTTTTGATGTTGTCCAACATTTACGTTTCCGGGAATGGGGGGAGGGGGGGGTGGAGGACGATGGGCGAGACAGAGAACAGTGCACTCCAGATGGCAAAAGTACCACAAACAAACGATGGCTCGAAAAGGCTCGAGCAAGAAAGTGTGCGACAGGGCGATAGGGCGCAGGGTAGATACGAATTACGAAAGAGAATAATAGACAGAAGAGAGAGAGAGAGAGAGAGAGAGAGAGAGAGAGAGAAAGAGAGAGAATGACAAAGAAAAAGGAATAGACCAAACAAGTGTACAAAGAGAGATATTAAATGTTGCAAACAGGAGAAGGAAACATCATTTAGAGTGATTGAAATAGAGAAGAAAAACCGACATTAAATTTGGAAAAAAGTTGCGTTCCGGTCCCACTGGATCTGCCAAATGTGTGCGTCGCTGCGTGTGTATGTTCTCTCGAAACCCTCCAACCGAAAGCTTCTCAATTACCGTCAGATTCGTCAGTGCTCCTACTTCCTAAAAGACCTTTCTTCTCTTCACTCCACTGGCACACCTACACCAAGGCAAAAGGAAAACCGAGCAAATGGGAATTGGATGCTTTACGCCGCTTCCGGGCATCACTTGCTAATGGGCTTCATCGGATGGGCAAATCAATCAACAATTGAACCGAACCGTGTCACACATTTTGGCATCACAGGGTTGTTTTTTTTTTCCTTTGCCTGTGTATGTTTATATGCGAGTATGGGTGTGTTTGCCTGCGTGGAAGCACACCCGCTCGATGTTGGTTTTGCATTTTCATCCCGCTTTTATGATGTGGCGATGCGTTGGAAGCGGGTAAGGTTTCGGGCAAACGCACTCACAAAAGGCAAGCTTTCAGAGATCTGTGTTGTCTGCTGTTGTGTACTGCTTTTGCAAATCCATTGAAAGCATCCATCAGGCAGAGTGCGATAACAATGGACAGTGGACCGTGCACACCGTGCGGGGAGTGGCGCCGTGTTGGTGGTTGACGGTGCTCGATCACACACATGCCACACGCACTGCCGGGCTTTATGGTATGAAAAGAAAACCCCCCCCTTTGCTACCCCGGTTTTGGTGTGGTTGTTGGCGGAGATAACATAAAAGCTACACCAAAAAGGAGGTGAATTTAAGAGATCACCAATGGCGATAGTACTTGCGGTGGGGAAAGAGCCAAACATTGCTTCCGTTTTGTTGCTGTTTGATCGGCACCACACAATGGTTTAATCGTAAAGGAATGCATTTTAACGAACTTTTTGATTAATGTTGGTTTGGCGGTTGATTATTTCTGACATGCTTTAGACCTCGTGGACCCTTGCGTTACGTTGCGCCCTGTCACTCACAATACGTCCTCTGGGCAATGATTACTGTGTGTGTGTTTTAATTCGTTCCACCACCACATTCCCCTTCTCTCTCTCTCTCTCTCTCTCTCTCTCTCTCTCTCTTTCAACCCAGGTATCGGGGTTGAGGTTTGCATTTCCATTGAAGCTGGGCAGCTGACAGTGTTACCTATGTATTTAACTTTCCGCTTCACAGAAATGCAACGTCCTCCCGGACGTACTTCTCGCGTACCCAGTGCTCAGTGCACCAAAAAAGGTTGACGACATTGACGAGGGACCGACAGCACTTAGGGCACTGTTGAAAAGCAACATCATAAATCCATTTTCACTGCAGAATGGTTTGTGTGGGAATTGGTTGTACATTGACATTGGCTAGCGGCTGACCGAAATGGTTTTTTGTTACTTTATTTACCGTTCTAGCCGAGGGTGCGATGGTCGTAGGTGTAAAATCTAAACGAGGGAGTAATGCTGCCGGTTGAGCCTCGGATTCGAAGTAAGACATTGCGGTCGGTTAGCTGCCTCGTGCCTCGGTGATTGCTTATCACAGTGAAGATACATTTTCTATTATGCTTAAAGCTCTAATAGAAAGGGAAAGTCAAGTTTGGAAAAGTATTCTTCATGGCAGCAGATGGGAATTAAGAAGCGGTTGACCACAAGGAAAAACAAGAGGTGTTTTGCAAAAATGATTCCATCATAATAATAACCTTCACCGAAGTGGTAAAAAGAGACGGGCGAGAATCTAATCTACTCTCCTTCCAAACAAGCAGCGCTTAAATCTTCCTTCACTCATTACTCGAAGCGAATGGGCTCAGCATCATCTGCTTAACACGCTCAAGTGGGATAATATTAGCTTGTACGATTTAAATACACCAACAGGTATAATTGTTTTGTTTGCAGCTACAGAAATGAGAGTTATGTTGCGCACATACACACACATTTCTCCCGAATAAAGCACGAAATGAACGATAAACAAAGAAAAAACCTGTAAATCTCTGCTTAAAATGTAGGCCATTGGATGTACCGAGAAACGCTCTCGAAACGCTTCCACACAAAAAAAAAACGCCCCGCAAAGCAACGAAGTCAGCGTTCTGCATAACGAACGCTCATTAAATGCTGGCGATGATTTAATCCTCTACCATGGAGCAACTTTTTAATCAACTTTCTACAACTTTCCCCGGGTGTAGAAAGATCTCGTCAGCTATTTTCGCGGGCGGGAAACAGGGACAACACACAACACAACAAGAACGAAAAAAAGATAGCACGATGAACGAAAGAGAGAGAAAAAAGCGGATCCCCGTGTCGTAGGACAATCCGCTCGTAACTCCGCCACAGGGGTTTGCGCTTTAGTACACGATGGTCATTTGGGAATTTATATGTCGCTGGGCTGTAGGCAAACTTTTAAAACCCATGTAGCGTGGGGAGCTGCTAGTTGGTGTGAAGCAAAACGAAACAAAGTGATGGAGAATAAAAACAAGGTATTATAAAACGCCAAAACTGTATCCAAATTTGATTTTGAGCGGCCCACGATGGAGACGCCTGGTAGATTGAGCGATGGAGGCGCCCGGTGCGCGGTGTGCGTTGAACAATAACTTGAGTAAATCGGTTCGTAATCCGATTTACAGATCGGAAACAAAAAAAAATATAAAAAAAAGTTTCCCCTCCCATCCCATCCAATCAGTGGGTGTGCTAGGAGGGAGTGTGGTGCTATTGAATTCAAATTTGCTGAACAAGTTGCGGTGTGAAAAATAATCATGGTAAGCACATTTCACCGTTCTCCCGCCATCGGGCACTCGCTTACGCTTTAATTAACGACTAACTTTTTCCCATCAACAGGCAGAAATTGAGTGTCCCGAAATAGAACCGTTGCCGAAAGCAGGTTATTTTAAAACCATTGCTTACGTAAGAAATTAATTATCTTTCATGATTACCACCATGCAGTAAGGTGGCACGCGCCCCAGCACTATGCTCTTAGTCTGGTGTCGCGGTGCGTTTTATCGTGCCATGCGACTTTTTTTCGATATCAAAATTCATCGACCACGCACGCAAATACGCGTAATTAAATTCTCCATAAGTTGCTCGGAATGGTTTGTCCTTGCTTGAAATGATTCCGCGCAGCGAATGGAACCAAACCGAGCGAAGCAATGGCCGGCACGTGGGCTACGGTAGAATTTGATCATCGTCTCCATTTTTGCTTCGTTTGTTGAATTCGGCTCGTTTCTTGTTATTCATGTTCGTTCAGATTTGGGCTGTCTGGTCACTGGGGACAAGCTGTGTGGATTTTTTGTTTGTCTGTTGCTGCTCCTGGGACAGCTGTGAATTGGGACCAACTTCATAATTCCACCATGAGGCTGTACGTGGCAGCATTCCACAAGCGCCAACGAGCCTCTGACCAGCGTTGTAGGTGTCGCGGAATGTTTGAGCGCCAGAGAAATACAAAACTAACACCTGCGTTTATCTAAACAAAAACAACAAAGAAACAGACACACAGACTCACACCGAGACGTATTAACCAAAACACACAAAATAGAGAGGAAAGAGAAGAGTCAGGTGCACGAGAAAGGTATAGAATACACAATGCCTAACGAGCACGGTGAGAGTTGTTCTAGGACGATCATTTCAAACCCACACACACTCATACACAGCCAAGGAAGGGAAAGAGAACAACAAACACACACACACAAGGTTCACACAGCGCGTGGAAGATAGTCACGGGGAAGAAAATACAAACAGGCAGAGAAGATTTTAGAGTTTTTGGACGAAGCAAAACATACAGCGACGTGTATCAGAGCATTAATTTGTACTCGGGCTTTAAACCACACAGATGTGCCGCTTTAAAAAAAAGCCTGCTGCCAAGAAGACAATCTTTGGAGGGTTTTTTTATACACACAACATTGAATATGGAATTAGATACATCGTGGTAATAATTGACACAAACATACTGAAACCTATCGGGACCGGAACGCCAATGGATCATTTTACAATGCAATACCTGGTTTAGATACAAAATTCTAATAATTATCATTGCAAGGGAAAACAGACACACACACACACACTTACGCACGCATCGTGGCGGAGTTGGTGGGCTTGTTGTTGTTTTGTAATTTGTTTGCTATTGATATTAAATATTTTATTTAAACAAATTGTTTAAACTTCACAACACTTTATTACACAATTAATGCTTTTCTTTACCATCCATCCTCTAGCAACAATCGTGCATGAGTGTGTGCCGTGTACCGGATAACAAAAGAAAAACGATATGCCTACTTCAATTGAAACGAGGAAGGGGACCATCGATACACCGACATTGGATTAAAAAAACACACACGCCAAGAGGAAAGAGACGTCGAACGCGCCCGGGATGAATGTATGAGGAAATGAGGTGCAAATGAGAGTGCGCAGATGTCCGGTGTGTGCGTGTGAGAGTAGTTGTGTGCTGTGCTAAACGTGGTTGCGATAGACGCAAAAGGCTAAAACACACAAAAACGCTACTCACTCGTCGAGCTGTTCGAGCGTCCGCCAGCGGTCGCAGTGCCTCCACCATTGCCGTTGCGGTTGTTTAGCTGAAAGCTTGCGTCGTCGTCCGGATTGTCGCCCGCCTGGAAGTTGATCACGTTGATGTTGTACGTCACCGTGGAGGACTGGCGCTTGCGGCCCAGCCGTGGATGATGCTGCGGCGACGGCGTCATGATCGATGGGGCACGCGACGGCGTGACCGTGCGCGAGGTGGGCGAAACCGTCGCCCCGGTATGGCTGTTGTCGATCACGATGTCGGGATTGTCGGCCAGCATCATCATCATCTCGCTCGCGATGTCGATCGTGGTGACGGTGGCCGGTGCCGACGTCGGCACCTTCGGCAGCTTCTCCTTCGGGCTCGTCGCGACCAGATCGAGCGAGATGGTCGACGCCTCGCTGAGCTGAATGTTGACCGGGCTGCAGCGTGCGTTGAGCGACACGTTCAGCGCGGTGGAGAGTTGATTGTCGGGACCGGCCGGGGGCTTCACCGATCGCACACCGTCCTCACCGGCCGGCCCGTTGATCGTCGATATGAGGTCGATCACTTTCGCTCCCTCCGCCGTTGGTTCGGATGTACCGTCGCCCCGGTCGGTCACCTTCAGGCTGGACGCTTTGATCAGCGCACCCTCGTCCGCCACCAGCTCCTTCACGGTGGGACTGTTCAGGGCGGGCCGCGAGCCCGTAAACCCATGGTCAAAGCAGCCGATCAAGATGTCCGGCGTACCCATCGTACCGGACCCGATGACGCTTTCCGTACCGCCGTCGACGCCACCTGCCAGCCCAACTGCTGCCGGCGATGCACCACCGGTCTCCGACGCTCCACCATTTCCCTCGCCGTTTAGCACGATCTTAAAGATACCGTCCCGGGCCACCTCACTGCCGACGAGATTCTTGAAGCACCGGCGAGCGACTCCCTCGTCCTGCTGCTGCTGCTTCTGCAGCCCGACGCTAAAGTCCGAATCGCTCAGCGCGTACATCAGCTCCTTCTCGTCCTTGTTGCAGTTCTTCAGGCTGTTGGTGTTTTTGCCCAGCTTCTGCCGCTGCTTCTCGATCATCGTGAGGAAGTCGGACTCGCTCGCCGCTATCTGGTGCCGCTTGTGCGTGTTCATCTCCTTCTCCGAGTCTCCTCCTTTGTTCAGCGACGAGGCCACATTGATCAGATCCAGTATGTTGTTGTTCGAGCGGTTGTCGTTGTTTTTGTTGTTCCGCTCGACCGATCGGTTGTTGTTCAGCTGGTTGCCAGCGATGGCGCTGGCACTGCCCGTCACTGCACCCACCGTACCGCTACCACCACCACCACCCCCGCCGCCGCCTCCCGCTCCACCTGCCCCACCCTTGATGTACGTCTTTAGCAAACTGTTGCGCGAGAAGAAGGGCTGGAAGAAGTTGATCTGCCGGAAGCTGTCTTTGCGCGAGGCGCGACGTTGCTGCTGATCGTTCGGCTGTTGCTGCTGCTGCTGCTGCTGCTGTGCCTCTTTTATGTGTATCGGTTCCGAGCCGGAGTAGCGCAGATTGTTCTCGTAGTGCAGCGGAAAGATGGACGACACGCTGTCGGACGCTTTGATTTTGCCCTCGCCTTTGTACTCGAGATCGCGCAGATCGATCGAGCTGCGGCTCAGGCGGCGGGGCGGCGAGGACGGAACCAGAAAGTCGTCGTCGGTGTTGGCAACGACCGTCGGCACTATTGGCACCTGCAGCTGGAAGGTGGAAAGGGAGGAAGAAATTAATGCGATTGGTTGAGGCAGAGGAGAGTAAAAATTCTTAATACCATTTACTATAGCAATCATTATCGAAAGTTAATTAGTGTCTTTAACAGTTACCTGTACCTTTAAAGCATACATAGCGATGCTTTTCTGCACACTCCAAAGCTAATTAAACGCATTAACAGCGTTTGTTTCGTGTTTCGTCAGAAGCTCCACCGATATAAACGATAACTCTTCCCCAGAGCAACCATTATCGCCATAAGGTGCTTCTATCGCTAGAACCGTGGCCTCGAGATAAGGATTATCGAAACCTATTCTGCCATGGGAAACGTAGTCTTCCATCCTTCTCTCCAACCACCGCACAACCATTCACAGCTTATCGGTTGGCTGGCAAGGTTATTCGCTAAGCTCCCCGTGAAGTATCATTCAACTTGGTTCACAACCATGGGTGAATTTTCTCACCAATCAAAACTACCACACCCAACACCTTGCCAGCCGGAAATGGAAGAGCGGAGCATCCGGTGGGCTCCGGCGGGAGGGCCAAACGTTTATTGTCCGCAGATCTCCACCATTACGAAGATTACCGGTTATTGAATGGGGAGAAATCTGATCTGCCCCGTCTGATCTGCCCCGGCCGTCCCGAAAAAGGGGTGGCTCGGATTTCACACAGACGGTTGTGTCTTATCTGGGGCGTACCAGCAGCTGCTATCCGCATTGCTTGCTAGCGCACGGTGGAAACAACGGACCTCGCAAGAAGCAAGATTGTTAATCTTTAATAACGATTATTATCCACGGCGGGTATAATCGTTTTCCCACACCTCGCCCCGACGCTGTCATTATCCCAGTCAGAGCTAGCCAGTCGATAAAACGATGCGTTGCGTGGACGAAACCAGGGAGAGAGAGTGGGTAAGAGCAAGATTGAGGAAGGAAATCTTATCATCACCACAACGTACCACAACGCACACACACACGGGCGCGTGCATGTCTAGAAAATGTGTGTAGCATAGTTGTGAGTCTCATTTTCACCTCATATTAAGTGAGGAGAGGTTAAAGTTCACATCAGATGCGTGCTACATTGTATAATCTTATTACGTTGCGCGTGTCCATTGATTGAGTCTTAGCGATTTTAATCAACACAAGTATACTCTCGGTCATTGTGAGCGACTTGTGGCGTGAAATAGTCAATGATTATTACTCTTGTGCTTGATTTTTCCCGCAATAAATCCACCATCTTTTTATCCGAACCCATCGCGTTCAAACTCATGAGCGAATGTCGAGATTTATCTTTTCTGCTTCAAGCCTTATAACTGTCACCATAACACTATGCCTTTTTTTTCTCTAGTCTTCTCTCTCTCTCTCTCTCTCACACTCTCTATCTCTCTCCCTCTATCTTCATCAAACAGCCAAGCGCCGCCTCTCGGGACGGCACAACTTGACGCAACGGCGTAAAGGAGAGGAGAAGCGTACAGTAATTTAAATTTTATCAGCTTCCCCCCCCCCCCTCCCCTCCCCTCATCCAGACGATTCATGTCCCCATAGTCCAGTGCTGGGCTTGAATCGTTCCGGAACGGCATCCGGCAGAACGATGCCAGCAATCGTCGTACGTGATTCTTGTTTATGGCTTCTCATTTATTTCCTTTCCAACCGCCGGCTGGCCACCGCCGTGCTCCTTAGCACCTATGGGGACCTTCGGGGGGGGGGTTTGGGTACTCCAATGCCACACTTCTTCGACCCAGCCATCCGTAGCAGTGCTCGGTAGTATGGTTGGGACGGGCTGTTGGACCTGAATCGCTTTCCATCGCTGGAACATATTTGATGCTGCAGAAAGCGTGTGAAACGACCGTGGATTGAAGGGCAAAACATGTCCTTCACGTGAGCGATGGTTCGATATCATCCCATTCCTGATCCCGTGACATTGTAAGCGTTGGCCATGATCACAATGGTTGTTTTTAACGATCGCAAAATGATCTCGTTTGATGGATGGAATGGCTTTTTAAACGCATATTTCAGAGAAATGCATCTATTCATTTGGTGAATGCTTCTTAAATCCTTAATCGGCTTACATTATTATGCAGATATTCTTAGCAAAAACAAAAGGATCAGGTATGGCTTCTTAAAGTATGGTAAAATACTAGTGAAGCCTTCTT
This sequence comes from Anopheles gambiae, assembly GCF_943734735.2. Classification (NCBI taxonomy): domain Eukaryota; kingdom Metazoa; phylum Arthropoda; class Insecta; order Diptera; family Culicidae; genus Anopheles; species Anopheles gambiae. The sequence continues at coordinate 28,688,076 of NC_064601.1, forward strand.
CTACGTACATTTGTGCGTAATGCGTTCAGTTTCCAAGTAAAGCGTAAGCAGAATTTGCGTTGTATTATGCATGCAATTTAAAGCACATGCAAATGAAAGCTGTCCCAAAGCTTGGTGAAGTACGCAGAAAACATTTATTTTTGCCCAAACGACAACAACTTTGTTCAACTTCACTGCTCAAGCAGTCAAACGCGTTGCGTAGCGCTATGTACGAGCACAAGGAGAATACATCAACATATTTTTGGCCCGTTATGGCTCACGAACTTGCTCACACAAGCCAGCGAGGAACGAAAATCCAGTCCCATAAATCAACCAGTTCATGTGTTTTTCGATTGTCGTTGCCACTACCACCACACTACCACCGTCCCGTGATCAATATCACGAATGCTTAATGGTAGCATTTGCACTTGACTTGAACCGTACCGAGCGCAACTACCCTATCCCCTCGGCAGCCCCAAACCGGGGCGAGTTGTTTGTTGTTGTTTTCCATTCCATCCATCGCTACTTCTCCGAAAACGTAATGCACACGTAATGTATTCCATTCTTAGCCTCACTGGCCAGCGGGAACGTTGAGTTACATGTTTGTTGAAATCGGGTCCATTTTTAGCATTTCCTGCATTTTCCCGCTTTTCTTTGCTCGACTTTTGCCCTCGCTGTGGGGGAATGGAGAGAGCACCGAAAACAAAAAACAGTAGACCGAATCGAAAAATCAAGGTAGGTAGGTGCTTAACAGTTTGTTCGCAATTCAATTGTAAGCAGCAGACGGCCAGAGTACAAAAATAGACTAAACCAAAACAAGAAGGAAAAAAAACAAAGCAGGAAACGAGTGGCCAAATATATATGGCCGGCGCAGGTATATTTCACCGCCAAAGGGAAATCAAATAAAAGCGAAAACGTTTCACTGGCATGCAAGGGCCCCACAGGCCCACGCGATCAACCTTCTGCGCTGTTTTTTCACCCTCTCCCCGGATTGGAGCGGTAGCCTTTCGATGGGGGATAGTTCTTTGCTCCATTTACAACGCCGATTAGCCCTGCTCGCTGATGGTGCTGGCTTCCGACCATAAACAAAAGCCGTTCCGAAAAGCTAGCCCAGGGCAGGGTAAGCCCACCCTTACAATGCCGGACACACATTTATTTTTATCCCTTTTCTACGTCCTCTGGAAAGGCGGGGGGAGGTGTAGTGCGTCCGAGGTCAGCGTGGCAGGCGGAGCGTGGAATGTTATTGATTCCACTGTGCTCGGCCGTCCTGATGGAGGCGCCCAGTGATGGAGTGACTCATTCACATCTGTCGTCAGATTCTATTTCGGGAGCGGTTGCGTGCCGGCAACCATTCACTCGCACACAAACACACAGACACACACATACAATTGATAAACTTGCTGGTGTCGGTAATGAATTGATGTACGATTTGTCACACACTCACACACGAGCCAAATCACGGCCGGTGGCTGCCACTCGATAGCGTGTGGAGCGCGATAAGCTCGTCGCATCTGTCACGACTGTTATGTGAATCTTTTCTCCCTCGACTAGATGAATTAAAGCAGACATGTCAAATATGCGGCCCACGATGGCTTTTCATCCGGCTCTCGAAGAAGTTTGCCAGTCAAGTGCATGAAGCAGGAATAAATTGTAGATTATAAGACACGAAAAATGGTTGCGCTAATTTTGTTTGGCTTTTGGATGAAGCTTTCAGTCTTTGTAGTTCAAGTAATTTACTCATAAGTCACTATTGGTAAGATACCTGCGAAGATGACATGTAGCGCGTTTTTTTTTACTACAAGTGGTGGCAAGCTAAAGGCGTATTTCTCATATTTTCACCCATTTTTTACTTTGAGGATTTTTGGACAGTTTGGACAGAAATTACGCATTGAAATATCACTTTCTTCACTTCATTGAAGAAGGTACGCTGTAGCCTTTAGCTTCGTCGAAAATCGGGCCGATATCTTAACAAATTTACAATAGCCAAGCATATAGAAAAGTAAAGAATTGTGGTTGTGGTCTCATTAAATGACCTAAATTCCGACCATAGATAAAATTCGCTACGCTACGCTCGGTTTTCTATGAGGGTTTGTAGATACTGGTCTGATTTTTTGCCCTCGCCTAGCCGAAGGTCATCCTCCCTATGACGTTTTAGTCAATACTTGATAAGAATCTTTAAAAATAAAGTAAAAGGATCCTCCACAAACATCGCATCTTTGCTGCATGGTTTTCTTAAGCTTTTAATAAATCCGACTCAAGACCCATAACAAGTTTGACATCACTGAAAGCATGGTGCACATTGATGGGGTTTGTCCAAAGACATCAGTACAGTTACTGGTAATAGGTTATTTTCTTCTAATTGCATGGCTGTTGTGCCTTCTTCACAATAAGCATTAAACTAAATTAAACTTGACCGGCGGCTTCATATTCTTTCACTTCGTTTTAAAACACCTCTTGAACTACAAACTACCACTTGCAGAAGCAAGCTCTCGAATGCAAGCAATTGAAAAGCAAAGGGTTCAATCTTACACTTTACCTTTCTTCTTCGCAATTAAGCAATGAAGCAATTTAATATCTTCCGCTTTTTTCCACTTCAAAACAACACACCAACCGGCGCATTGTTCCGTTCGCTACCGCTCCCCCCCCATGCACTGTAGATGACCGGTTGTGCCCACTATCAGGGCGTCTGCAGGGCATCAATTTTCATCATTTAAAAGCTCATTAATTTTATCCTTCCTCCCACCCACTTGCTGGTGCCTGTCGGGAAACCCCATTCGTGGTACAATTTATTCCTTTCAGCTCCTTTGCGATCGGAAGCAAGCGCCAAACGGACAGCATACGACCACGCCACACGGGCACAGTGTGAGGGGCTATAATTTGGCAATTAATTAGCCACGAAACATTAGCGGCCCTACCAAAAAGGAGTCCCGCGCCCCAAAAAAAACCCGGGTGAGAAACCGGCACGGAAGAGGGCGAGATGGTAACAGACTCGCTAACGAATTGCACCCTCAACTAGTACTCACGTCAAGATCGCTCAGCTCGCTGTGCGTGTCGTGCTGGATGTCTTTGATATCGATGCCGAGATCGCAGTCGCTCGCACGCAAATGGTGATTCCGGTGGTGCAGATGCTGATGGTGGTGGTTGTGATGGTGGTGGTTCGCGTGCAGCGTGTTGGACGCGTTGTTGATCTGCACGCTGTTCAGCAGTATGTTGGAGCTGGTGCGGCTCAGTGCCTTTCGCTGCCGGACCGCTTCCCTGCACAAAACAGACAGCGGTGAGCTTCGGTAAAAAGTATGAAGTAGGCGGTCTACTCACTTGTAGATGCGGTAGTACATCGTCACCATCACGATGCCCGGTATCCAGAAGCTGATCGAGCTGGAAATGATTGCGTAGGATTTATTTACAACGAATATACACAGGTCCGGGTTAATCTTGAGCGCCGCCAGATGCTCGGCCGTCGTGTACCAGCCGAGAAAGATGGGCGTGAAGGAGATCAGGGCCGGCAGGACCCACACGTTCGCCAGCATGAAGAACACGGTCCGCTGCGTCATGTACAGCGGGTACTCGAGCGGACGTACGATGGCGAAGTATCTGCGCGTAATGGGAAGAAGCAGAGAAGTAAATGCGGAAAGGAGAAAATATATTCAATTATCTTTCTTTGCTAACAAATGTTTAGAAAATATCATCATTTATCCAACACCAAAGCGACCCTTACGGCTGAATAGCATTTATATCCTTATTCACGTTGCTAACCGCCAGCAACAATTAGGAGTGTGTGATTTGCCTACTTTCTCGCATCATCATTAACCTGACCGGGTAATTTAATGAGCCTCGTATTTCGCTTGAAATATAGACCACAAGTTTACCGACAAAATATTTGATCATCTTAACTTTTCTTTACCGGAGCAGCGTCTCTTTCTCCCTCCAGTGCGACCATGCGCTCCAGTCAACTACATGATACAAGTATGATTGCTATATCAATCATCTTTCACATTCATTTTGTCGACTCATTTGTGCTGCTATGTGAGGGGGAAGAAGAATGTGAAAATTCACGACGGAAGTTATAAGTGAAGTTGGAAAACTTCACGCTACACCATGCGGCCACCAGTACCGTGTTTGGGCGATGCGTCGGACGGCGCACCGTGTCTGTCTGCTCATTTGCTCGTCCATTCATCATAATTTTGCCATCCATCTTCGGTGCAGATTATGCTGCGCCGTCCTCCCTGCAGAGCTTTTTTACTGACTTGTGAGGGGAAAACGAGATGTGGTGTAAGAGTAATTCGAAATAGGATGAAGCAAAGAAAACGAGATCTTCTTTTTATCCCTGGTAGCGGGAAGAGGAGCTGCTCGAATCGATGAAGAGGATAGCAAAAAAGAGAAGCGGCAACAAAAAAAAAGCGACCACTCTGAAAGAGTTCCAAGAAGGACACAACTATGTTCCAGTAGTTAAGCAACGAGGCAGCAAAAAGAAGAGCAAAACAAAATGCACCCCCGACCATTTGCCCGGCAAAGCTAATTAATAGTTCAGTCTTATCATCATTTGTCGGTACCGGGGGAGTGTACTTCCCATCCGTTCTCGCATCATAATGAAGCAAGGGAAAAAGTTATCGTTAGAATGAGAAAAGTTTTTTGCAGCTAGGTGACACACCGCCTCAGACACATCGCCTCAGATGACCAAGCGCAGAATGTGTAGGCTATGGTGCAAGCCTGGGTTCGGCTGGGAACGAATTTACATCGCACAATAAGGGAAGCTTGAGAGGTACACGAGCGTGACAGTACTTACCGGTCGACCGATATGCAGCAAAGGTGAAGTATGCTCGCCGTCGAGAAGTAAACGTCCAGGCTGTTCCACACGTCGCACATGAACGATCCGAACAGCCACCTGTAAGAGATTAATGGGATGGAGAGTACAAAGTGCAGGAGTGTTATTAGGGAAATTCTACAGGAGCTTTCCTTTTATTGTATCTAAAGAATTGAAATGAATTACGGTGGGAAGTGTCTATGAAGCATACAAAAAGTTGATGTTTTTGTGTGATTTTTAACACGATTTGAAAATACATAAAATGAGTAAACTAGCAGCGCAATCGTTATTTCTTGTCGCTCGTGTCACTGAAACACACTTCACACGTACGATGCGGTGTATTTTGTGAGAAAACATTCGCCCACGTTTTGGGGCTGCAAATGGGTCGCACGGTTGCATGGTTTTAACTTTACAAAACACCTGCTGCAGCACACAGGGAAGGTAAACTCACACTCCAAAGTATCAGCTGCCATACACGTTCACGCTGCTCGTATTTTTAGTTCCATTTTCATTCCATGTTTTTTGCTCCTCTTCTCAAACAAACTTTGTTACGCATACACAGACAATTTCGCAACCCATTTTACAGTCACAGATCCCCAGCAGCAACTACTCAACCAGCCAGTAACCGGTGCCGTCTGCAGCGGCGAACACATTCCACGGCCAACGAACCAATTGAGACGGAAATTGAATTTTCCGAGTTTGTCGTTAGTTGGGGACACAAAACGAAGAGAAGAAGGAGAATAAAAGCCCCTTGCATCATCCACCAGTGTCACAAACTTTAACACATGCAGTTCTATTTTTCATGTTTTGGCTCTGCTATGCCTTCAAGAAAGAAAAAAAAAACTATGCCCTGCGTTCAGAAACCTCCCAGTCCCTGGTCGTCAGCGCCGCCAGTTCAAGGTGAACGTTACTCGAAGGTTCGCAAATGAAGCCGGGGCACGACCGCCAACCACCGCTGGCAGCAGCGTAATTTCATTTGGCGAAATTTAATGCTGATCGAAAACGAAAGCATTCGATAATTTGATTGTTTGCCGACAACAAAGCTTTTAGAACCATCGCGAACCATTTTTCGGCGACTGCGGCGCGTGTGCGCGTCTCCTTCTCGCTCCAGCTTGACGGTTTTGTGTTGCGTTGTGCGCCAGCAGAAGCAATTTGCGCTTTTGGTGGCCGATTGTACTTCAGACGTGTTTTGATTCGGTGGTGATCGTTTGCGGTTGGCATATGAATGGCGTGCAATGGTACCAATTAGAGAGGTGTTTTTGCATGCGAATGGCAATGTGCAGTGGGACTACATTTGGGGGGTTGTGTGTATGATCGTTTTTTGGGATTTCGAGCACCCAATCACCTACCTTCCCGACAGCTCTACCGATGCGTTGAATGTCATCGCACAGAGTGCTACCAGCATATCCGCCATTGCTAATGATACTACAAAGTAGTTGGTTATTACTCTGCAAAGAGGAAAGAAGAGATAATGTTGTTAGTGAATGTACTCGAATGAGAGAGAGAGAGAGAGTGAGATAAGCATCCGAAGGTCTTAGTGATAAAGACAAAGAATTCTAGAACTCAACGAAAAGTATTTGTTTGCTTTATTACACTCGTACAAATATGTTCAATCACACATGCTGGTATCTCCCAAGTTTTCCCATTCTCCCAATCCCGTCGTCGATCTTGTTGACGATCTTTACATCCCGCCACACTAAATGATCTGTGTCCTCACGCTGTACTGCCTTTCTTTGATTGCCATAGCATTTCATAGCTCGTTGCTGACTGCTTGCGTTGCACAACTGCTCCTTGTCGTGTATGGGAACTGCTCGTTCGCTTGCCAGCTAGCAGCTCTTCTATCTCCTTAACCTCACAGAGTTGGGGAATGTTGGTTTACGATCATTTTTAAAACCCATCCTCCTTCATCGACCACCAGTGGTGCTGGTTAGAATCGTGCCAGAAAGCAAGCCAACAGACAAACGGAAATAACGGCACAAACTTTGTCCTTTCGGGATCCTTACCCCCCTTGGCGAGCATACCCAAGGAACCCCTACTCCCAACAGTGACGTAAAGGCTGTCGGGGGAAACACAGCTCTCACTAAATCTAATCAAACAATTCCTACTCCCCATCGCTCTGTCCGTCCCACGCGGTGCATCCCTCGGTCGAGTGCGCCGCAAGCGGTATCGTTCTTGCAAATTTCATTCTTATCTAACCAGCTGCTTCTAACCCGTGCCGGCACACCAAGCCCTTGAACAGTGGCCCCGGTCAGTGCCAGCCGGGACAAACTCGGGCACGAAACGGAAGCACAGAAAATGAGCAGCTTTCACTGCCACTCCCGTTCCAAACAATTTACTCGCTGCATCTTTAATGCTGTCGTTTACAATCTCCGCACGATGAACGAACAATGGAATGGAATGGAAAACGCACACAAACACACACACAAACCACACTGTGCCATAACCAACATTATTGGGTGGAAAAGCAAAAGGGGAAGGGAAAAGTGAACAATCGCATCAGGATATCCGCACGGCAGTCGATGATTTCTTGATTGGTTATCGTTAGTTTTTACGACTTTGCTGTCGGCAGGGATGGAACAGGAATGTGCCATAACCTCAATCAGAATACAGCAGAAGTTATTTCGTTTGATTCGTTTTAAAAACCAATGAACTATTTTTTTTAAGACCATGATAGCAGCAACGTGAAGTCGGGTTTGCGGCTACCGTCAAAAGGCACCGAGAGGCTGCGGATGACAACAAATTCGCTCGCTGCTGCACTGTTGCTTGCAAATTACGGCGATGACATGATGCACAGTGCAGTGCACATTTCACTACATTTGCTCTTCCTTTTTGTGCGGCTGCGGGCAATCTCATTATACACACTGACTGACTGTGACAGGGACAGGTGAAGCGAGCATTTGCATTTGAGGGTACAATGTGTCACGAGCAGCGACTGTGCCTGTCGTAAAAGTTTTAGCCACTCTAGCATTGTTCAGCAAAATTGCATTATGCAAGGTGCGGTGGTGTAGCAAGGGTGAGTTATGAAATTGCGATTTTTTAATGCATTAACAATGTGAGAAACTTATTTAACGAGTTCCATTCTGAAATAAAGAACGGGTTTGTGGGCACAACGCGAACGGGAGTGAATTTTAATCACCCACCATTACCGGTTACACACATAGCAGTGAAAGTCAAACAGGCGCTAACACTTGAAGCCCTCACTTTCTTCAGCCACATGATACATTACGGCCAAACACTCACTCACACACGGTTGAAATCTTGCCGGCTCAGTCGATGCGGAGCGGTACAGCCTTGCCAGTTTGCAGAGTTGTGACAGAGCACACAGCCAATCCAAGTCGCATGTCACAGGGCAATGAATGCGCCGGTCCGATTAAGGAAGTTTGCAATCAGTGAACCTTTGCCATCATTGTTTGCACCCGCTGCCCGTGCATTAAAGCCGTCCGCCGGTCCTGTTCGACCGGAAAGAGCGTACACTTTACCAGCGAGTATAAGCGCGTTTATATCCATTTTCTGACCATTTATTTGTAGCTTTATCGACCAATCCGAGAGCCGTTTTTGCACCGGAAAGGACAGTGTCCCTCCCAATGTTGGGGATGGGCTTGTCCGGGGGGGCTACTTTCTCGACATCGTTATTGATTTTGCCGATTTGATTCAATAAAATAAATATTATCCTTCGAGCGATTCCGATCGAATCAATGCGTCTGTGCGCGTGTGTGTGTGTGTGTGTGTGTGATTGTGAGTACAACCATTGTTTTCCTATTCTATTCTGCTACAGCCAAACGAGCAAGGCAAACAAGAAAAGGGGGGAAAAGGAAAAAAAACCCCTCCAAAAAGAGACAAAGTAAAGTGGGATCAGGGGAAAATGGTGAAACACGAAAACACGCTTCTATCCGAAGGCAAAATACCAACTTACCGAGTTCTTGTAGCTCGGTGGAAGCGAATCCCATTTCCGTGAACATAATGGAAAGTGGGGCCCGGGGTTACGGGGGTAACCACCTTGTAGCTGGGTCCGAAATGCGGGCCAGATTACACACGTTCCCGAACGTGGACGATATAAAGCTCGTTCGCTTCGAGCAGTAAGCCCGGAAATCGATTCTACGCAACGAAAGCGACAACAACGCAAATCCGGCAGCATTCTATTGAACAGGGCGAAGCTTTAATTCGAAGCTTAGCCTGCGATGAGCTCATGGGCACAATCCATCAAGCGGGAGATTTTGAATTGGGATCGTTTTATTAAAGCTTTTAGTGGAACTGTTGGCTGTACCACAGAAGAAGGGTAAGGACGAAGAGCATTTCAGCGGCGTACGCTTTTTTTGTGAACAAATTCAATTAAACAGAATGAAATTAAGCTTACTTTATTAAGTAGAAAACTTAAATCTGCCTATTCTGTCGAATAAAATGTCTATGTTTGGATGAAAAAATGACATGATTTCGATCGTCAAATGTCAAGTTCTGCATAAATAAAACATATTTAGAAATTCAATCTGTACAATTTCTCTACTATAAAAAAAACATTAAAAGTTTCATTTCAAACATACACTTGATTTTTTCGTAAAACGCTTCACCAACTCGGGCACGGTATTTCATTTCTTGCTTAATCGATCCATATTCCCACATCGATGTGTTGCTACGAATCGTACCACTTTTTCCTCAAAAACATTCCCATCCCTCCCAAACGGCAATCTCAATCTGTTCGCAAACACCGTGCGCCCGGCACGATCCAGACCGCAGCGGGCCACAACACGGATACAAATCTGTCCCTGAGCGCCATTCCGCACGGCCCGCTTCCCCGCACTCCCTGCAACACAATCTTCTTTCAACCAAGCCAATAATTCCATTTACACGCAATATTTACCCACGCAGTCGTGAGCGAAGGATTTTCTTGACCAGCAATTACCCGCTGGACGAACACGGACGGACGAACGAACGGACCGGACTGCTTGGCTGCTCAGACTGCCCTGGGATGGTTTGCGCGTGGAGCGAACGGTAGCAAGTAAGCGGAGAAATGGAACAAGCGGAACATGGGTTGCGTTTTTACTTTCAACCGGTGAACTGGAGACGGACTGGTGGTGTTGTTGTGTTTGGATTGATGTACAAATAAATGCTTCCGAGCACGAGAAAGGAGAGGGGGAGGGAACCTTGGTTTTGCACACTGCGCTGTGCGCTTTCCCCGTGACTGATGTAAGGACAAATTACAGCTGAGCAGTGGTTCTCGTTTTGGCCCCGGCTGGTTCGCTTCCTATTGTACGGTTGGCAGTGCTTGTGGGGTGCAATTGTGATGAAACATTAATATTGTTTTCGCTCGAAATGTGCGTGCCGCAAGCAGCGGTGCTTTTGCGGGCACTTTAAGTAGATAATTACATCCGCGCTAGCACTCCCGTAATCACGCCCAATCGCTTTTGGTTGGGATGCGTTTCGACGAAGTGCGATGCGATCACACGCAGCTAAACACTCTCTCCCGAACTGTTATGTCTCTCCCCCCAACACTCTATCGATGAGTGGGCATAAATCACACATTCCCAAAATGAGAGCGAGCTGCCCATTGCCAGTTTCCCCTTCGCCAGCAGACGCAGAGCAGTGTTGTGGAGATTTATCACAGCATTATGCTGCAAATGAAATCAATTTACGTGCCTGTCGAACAGGAAGGATTCGTCGTATTTCGTGAACCATGGTGGCAGGTGAGCGTACCAAACGGAACGTGCGGTGGGTCGATTTATGAAGCTCCTTCTCCCATGCGTGCGCTATACGATGCACGTTTCACCATTTATGCCCGACGGCCAGCATCGGAGTGGCCACAAAACTCAAACCCACCTTGCACAATATGCACTCCCGACTGCCCCACGGAGGCTGTACAGTCCAGCTTCATTGGCTCAGACACCGCAGCCGAGAAACCGCCGAACGATGCCGACAAGCAACGTGCCCCGCAATACCGACACGGACGGCAGACAGGGGCAAGGGGAAAGGACTCTTGCGTAGCTTTCCGTAGGAATGCGGTTACATGGGTGGAAACACGTGCGCTGTGCATAGCTGCTGGTGGTGGAGAGCGAACGGCAACAATTAGTACGTACAACAGGCTTCTCTCCCAAGCGGCGCTCTACGCAGGAGTGGACGGGTGTAGGGATTTAACATATAGACGGCCTTATGGAAGGATTTTAGGGTGTCGTGCGACCGAACCTAAAGCTGGAGACGAGGTGATTCGGTTTTAATTTTTGCCTTGTAATTTTGCAAGCAATAATCTGCGTACCGGTTGCGCCCTGTGAACCTTTCTGCGCCTGTGGGCGGCTGGCGATTTGACCGTCCTGCGTGGGAACAACATGATTCGCCCGAGTTTACGGTCGCTTCGGACAAGGGCAATTAATTGGAATGGAAAATAATTATGACTGCCGGTTGTGCCAGCGGGGCGCTCTGCTTTCAGGAAGCGGTGGAACAATGTGACAGCGTGTGGTGTGCGAACAATGTTTGTTCCGTTAGCATGTTTATTGTGATGAATTTCTCGTACTACGATGTGAAGCCATGTCACATCGTATTTCAATTAACAGCGCAACATGCTTGTGAACTTAACCGTTGACTTTGTTTGTATTGTCTGCAACGATTCAGAGTCATAAAATACTCGGAATGGTTTTATGCTTTTGAAGGTTTTACAAACTGGTCTCATCTAATAATCTAACTAGGTACTACAAGAGATACTATTGACTGAAGCCGAATACTCTCTGCTACCTTCTAAAACTACAAATAAACGTCTGCCAACCCAATTGACATTGTCGAGCACGGATTATCGAGAATTCGTGCAATTTTACTTGAACTGCACCAGTTTAAGGGACCTTCAGAAAAAGAAACCCTTTAAAATCGACTCTGAAGTGACTTTTTGTTGTTTCTTCTGGTTTCGTCGGGAAATAACGTTTCCTATCGTTATAATGCATCATATCACCATTTTATACCCAAAAAAACCGAATTTTCACTAAATAACGTCACACAAAGTTTGCTTTCGTTCTTCCTCGAAACCAAATATACGAGATTGATTCTCATAGTATCAAGTACAGCTTTTGCAAAATTACATAAAAGACATATTTATGAGCGATAGCATACATTTCTTACAAAAACAAAAATTAATTAAGGATGCTGTTATCGTCAAATCTAAAAATTAGATGACATTACAGCATTACATTTTTAATTTCATCCTCATGTTACTTTAGGTACTTTTTCATTCCAAAGTTTAAGCTTCGATACTGAAAAGCTGTAGATTTTATAAAACATTGGTTTTCTATGTTCTTGCCAAATATAAATGTAAATGGCCTAGTGGCCTTTACTAACGTTGTTTACGTATTAATACTTTCCGTGAACTGAAAAGTTTGGAGATGTCTACTCTAGGTTACGAAAAAGTGAAAAAAAAGCTACAACCACCATTCCTCAATTGTAATCCAAGCACGAATTGAAACTCGTCCTTGTTCTATTCATCCACTTCTATAAAGAATAACTTATAAGTAACTGTACTTTGTACACCAAATACGTCACTTTAGCGTGCTGCTAACAAATTCCAGCAATTTTGTTTTAAGATCACTTGACATCTTGCATACATAAACAACCTCTCCCAGAGAACGCGAAAGTTTGGTTGCCACAAGCCCCACCGACAAAGTCAATATCGTCCCATCATCCCTTGCGCGCTGCATGGTTTTCAATTTAATTATATCCTTTTTCTATGGTTAACCAAAGAACATCTCGTGAAAAGCTCTTCAAAAGGTATTATTTTTTGGTACCCAGCATTTCGTTACGCGCGTGTGTGTGTGCGTGTTTTCGCTCGTCCTGAATGTTGGTCAGAATGTTGCAAAAGCAAACCTCGTCAAAGATAGCCGAACGGTGAGTGTATGCAGAGCGAATCTCGAAGTCAATCTGCACAAACAACACCGAAACCATACACCGCCCCTTGTTTGATTAGGATCGCGTTGAACTTTGCGATAAAAGTGTTTCGCTCTAGCCCTATCTGCGTAAGCACTCCGTATTTGCTGACGCTTCAAGCGGTGACACACGACTAAAGTAAATCAGACCCGGACTGCCCGCTGACTGGACGGTCTAAATTTACGCTGGCACACTTGAACCTTTCTACTCAATGGAGAACGTTTGCTCAGCTTAACAGATTGTGCTTTCATCCTTTGTCCACGCCAGCAGCAGTAGAAGCAGCACCGTCGCTGTACAACCATCCATCGAAGGAATCTTCCTGCACTGGCTAAGAAGGCGATTTCTAACGCCCATTCCAGCAAGCTCTTATCAGTCTTTACGAAGCCACCGTAAAGCGGCGGGCAGACGATTCATCATTGAATCATGACGCAAATTAATCATTTAGCACACATACACGCTGCTCGTATGCAGCACACAAACACACACACACACGGACACGGCCACTCGTTACGCCGAAGCAGCCGAAGCCAAATCTCAGCCCGCAGCCAGGAATGCATCCACTCTGCAGTCATTTAGCTGAAACTTGAGCTACGTATTGAAATGGGATTTACCCGGCAGCGTGCACTACTACCGACTTTTCCACCACAACCATTCGGATCGAGTCATCGCCACAAACCGCACGCTCTTCTGCCCGCCACGCGCATCTCTTGCGCGCTCCGGAAGTATATCGACCCGATGCAAAGCAACATCCCCACGGTGCCAAGATATCGATGCCGCCGTGTATTCAGATCGATCGAGCCGAGCTTGACTCCTCAGTTGGCCGTTCCAGTGATGGTGTGATGTTACCTTCGGGGAACGGCTTCTCTGCCTGCTGTGGATAGGTTGAATGAAATGATGGCAACCGATGGTGGTACGGGACGGCGCATCGAATGGAAAGATGATCGATAACCGTAACCGGAGACTAATGCTACCTAAAACATTCACCGCAGGAATGGCTAACGAGCTTAAAGTTGGATGCGAAAATGAGGTGCTGGTTTGCGATACGATGTGCTCTTTAATATTTTAATGAAAATCCAGAAAATGCTTCACGTGAATATTTAAAAACGTTGTTTCTTGTACGAAGAATCTAGATGCAATGTGATTAACTGGGCCATCATGATGCCATCCGTCCGGACGAAAACCACGATAAAACCTTCCCATGCATTCTGTTTCACCTTCGCGCCATTCGCACATAAGCTGGGTGGCAATTAATTGACGGATTATTCTAGGTGCCTAGTAAAGTCACTCGGTCACCATTAGCCAGCAACCGAAGAAATGAATCAACCAAAAGCCACCCAACCAGCCACCTTTCCGAAAAGGTCCCACTCACCCGCCCCTTGGCTGCACAGCAAGAGCAAATGAATGGCAATGAAATCAATTTTTGCTCATCCATTCCTTCCCTGTTCACCGAAGCCGGGATAAAAAGCTCCGTGCTCTCCGGAGGCAGGAAGCAACGCAGCAAGAAACAGAGCAATTGCCTCACGTCTTTCGCTGAGGGCTTTCGGTCGAGGCCCGAAACGCTCCCCCACTCTACAATCCAATCAACAGTCGAAGCAGTTCGATTTCACGCGCACTCGAAATTGAGTTATCGTTCGCTTTCACCCAAAACCAATTTGCCGAATTCGACGAGCCCACTCGCACACCACTTAGTGTGCGTCGGGATGCTTCCGATTTTTTTTTGTTTTTTACTATCCCTGCTTCTTTCTTTGTTATTTCACTAGTTCGCACCAGGAGTTACGTGCGCTCGTACGGCGTGAAACTTTGACATCGCCCGCCATTAAATTTGGATCATAAAGACCATAAGGCGGGTCGGCATGGTTTGTCCAGGGTGCCTGCAAACAATCGATCTATTGTGCACCGCAAGCCTGTTGGGTGTAGCGGAGTAGGTTGTGTTCAACCGTTTAAGCTCAGTTTGGCAACGAACAATCGATCCCATTAGGCGCAAGGTTTAACCGCAAACAAGTGATTTCGCCGTTGGTGAAGGTTATGATGCGGTTGTGGTGAACAACTTAAAGCAGCCCAAACCAACCCGATTCATGTCGAAAATAAATCGAAGGGATGTATTTTCATGGACATTGTAGTATGAGTATGATATATTTAGAGACAACGACTGCTTAAAAATAGCGCCACAGCCACTAAAAGCAGAACGTTTGAAATGATAATTTAGCAAGTATTCTGCAATATATAATTTAATCAATTTCTTGTAACTGTGTAAATGAATTTTACAACCCCGTTGTTTAACACGAACATCAGGAATGCAAAGCAAAACACTCTCAACCAGTAATTAAATACAATTCCCACACTTTCCTCTCCGTACCAAGGAGCAAACACACATGGCTGTAATGTACGCGTTGTACACTTGAAACACCGCACAAACAACTCCACCCTTCCGAACCTCACAAAATTGCTGGTGCGAGCAGCAACCGGTGCAAGACACAGCGCTAGAATGCTTTGAATTAATCACAGCCCTTCGCAGCACACAGTCAGCCCATCCGGAGCGACGGTAGAGAGAGCATCCGAAACATGATATTTCCCAAGAACAACACAACAAACACCCTCGCGCACTACAGCACATTAGCAAAACAGCCCCGTCTCGAAGTCGATTCATCGACCCGTAACCTACGCGGGATGGCACTCAACACAACTGCACAGCCTTCGTCGTAGCCCCGTAAACTGACGCTTCCCACGACCGCCGCAGCGACGGAAGAAAAATGGTCCACTGTCATCCTGTGACAACCTGCGCCAGACGGGAAGTAATTAGTGCTTTACAGGGCCAGCTTGATCTGCACGATACATTGCGCAAAACTTTCGTACCGTCGTAACGCGAAACGAGACACTGGAGAGGGCACGCGGTGAGGTGTGACGAAGTAATGCCAAAGATTGATTTTCCTCTCCCCTTGACCGTGTCGCTGCTGCGTATTTTGTACACTTCTCTTGCACGGAAGCCAGAAACGGAGCCCGCAGCACTCGGGGCGGGGCTAACATTCGTCATGGCAATCATCATTTTAATATTCATCACACGCGCACGACATTGATTACAGTTTTCATCGTGTGCTCACTGTTCATATCGATCAAACTTTTGGATCAACTTTTCCCGCTCCCGGGGCTTGATCAGTAGCCGTCCTCAGCCGTGCACGTGGTGGAGCGTAGAAAGAAAACTTTGCCTGAAATTGTACACTCGATCGTACAGACGAGATAATAATTCGAATGAGGAAACTTTTTCCAGCCAAGCGTAGTTGAGCAGACGAAGCAGCAGGCCATGCTTCTTGCACATTGAATTATCGAACCGGGTGCTGCTGCAGTTCCAGTTGCCCACGCTGGTCGGCACTGCCACCCGGCGGCCAAAGCAATATACTAATTGAACTGTGTAGAGTAGCCAACAGGCTCGTCGCTTATTTATCATTTACAGCCACGCTGCAATCGATACCCGGAGCAGTGAAAGGGCAAACGAGCAAGTTCAACGATTTTTGCATCGATTTCCTTCGCCAGTTTGGGGCAGCAGCAGCAGTACCGGTTCGAAAGCAGCGCTACCGCATGTGGCTGAATATTTCATAGCCCCTTTCCAGCAGTTGGGGGAAAAAAGCTTATGAAAATAATGCCCTCTAATGCCAGCAACGTTTGCAGAAAGGGAACGAGACAGAAGAGCGCAAATGTATGTGTCGGGGGGTGTTTCTTTTTTTCCACAGAAGCGTTCCGAAGCCACTACAACAATAGCAAAACAAACCAACGTGGAATCGAAACCAACGTGGAATCACATCACAGCTATTTATTTATTAAACAGCACGGAATACGAAAACAAACTGGCACAGGGGGGGCGGGAGGCCATGAATCTAGCTGAGAAATCATAATTGAAAATCGTGTGTAAATGTGCGTGCGTGTGTGAGTGTAGTGTATAATTTATTGTGTTGAAAACTGGGAAAGCAACCATCACCGGGGCGGTATAATAACCGTTGGGCGCTTCCCGGAACCCGGGGAACGCAAACGTGCAAACATTGCGCATCAATCAGGGTTGAAACGAATCTGCAATTTCGCGTTTCCATGGCAGCATCCTCTGTCGCGTCTGTCGCTCTATTTTGACGGCGTGTTTAGTTGTTTTTTTTACCGTTCCTTGCGACAAAAAGCAAAAAACGAAGATCGATTGATCTAGACGACATTTACCAGTATCAATAAATCAACAGGCCAAGGTGTTCATGGGATTTCCCACCATTTTCCCATATCTTTCGTCGAAGCGATCCTATTGATTAATGCAGGCGAAAGCAGTGAAAATCCTCCTGCGTTTACCGAAAGCTCACCTGGTGGTGAGGTGGGAAATCGTCGTGGTGCTTTTTCACGTCGCTACCGATTCGATTCCGTTCGCACCCCAGTACTGGGAAAGGTAAGCCAGTTAGGCGGTGGGTGCGGTGGTGGTCCGCGTGTCAATTACCTGTCAAACGGTATTTGTTTCCCATTACGCGCCTGGTGCGGCTGGTTTCCGCACCAAGGATCAACCTGCTAGTGCTCTTAGGTGCTGCCTGTTTGTTTTTCCTTTGTCCGTTCGCCTTTGTTCGCCCTCAGCTCAACAAAACAGAAGCCAAGATAATGATTTCGGCCAGCTGGTCCGTTGATTGATTTTTCTCTTCTTTTTTTGTTTGTTGCGTACATTTCGCTTTCTCTCGATCTTTCGTTCAGAATATCAATTAACCTGTCCTGGCGTTCCGTGTTCCGCGTAACGGTGGTCAGCGTTTGGCTTGAATAATTGGTTTCCCCTTTGCTGACACATTGGCACGGGTTTTGCATTATCGGGACGAAGCGCTGAAATCGTTCTTTGTTTTTGGCTGCTTATTTTCTGTTCGCACAGCGTTTAACGCGACAGTTTCAGGAAATTTGTTTCCTTTGCTAAGAGTATTGCCACTCAGAAAATTGAGCAGGTGCAAATGACACGTTGCTTATAAGATGAAAGGCTACCCATCGAACAGGAATCTTGTTCATAAAATTGATTACCATTTTAACTCACACCAAAGAGCACTGATTTTTTTGAACTTACTAAAACTCAAAGGCGTTTTCGTCTTGATGCTCAACATTGCATTTCACAGAATCCTCAAAATTACTTCTTTAAACTAGCGTATTCCCTTCCCAAGCCCACCATACCAAGCAACTGCAGCTTGTACTATGAATAGCAAAACGTTTTCACCTTCCTCGTGACGTGACGTTTTCCACTCCCTCCCATTAGGATGATCGAATAAATGCAAATAAGCTCACTATTCAAACGAATATGTTTCCCAAACTCGGCACACTTGCAAGCTGGCCGCAAGTCAAAAGTTTCATACTGTCTGCTGTGGTTCTTGTTTCTGTTCGGAAGAAATTGTTCCGAGAAATCCTTTTCCACTTGCACCAATACAAGCTGCTGCGTATACGTTTGCATATCATTTCAGCAAACGCCGCTCGAACGCACCCACCCCATAGTTCCAAAGTGTCCGAGCACCCTGCTTAAATGCAACAAAAAACGGACCACCGCCGTCTGACCATCAGACCGGTTTGGTAACGAAGAAAAATTATCATAATCCAGCGCGCGCTGTTGTGTTTCCCCTTTTTGCACCATACTGTTTATACATATTGTGGCGCCCATCAGGACGCTCTCGACTTTCCCGGCCAACGGCAAAAGTGCCTCGACAGGACGTCTTGAGTTTGGACCCATACTAAACCACCCCCGGGGCAGCACAGGTTTTGGCACGGAAGAAGGAAAACAAAAGTTTGAATATCAATTACTAAACGGGAAAGGGGAAGATGAGCTCAACCATGAAAGTTTCTATCAGTATGTAGAACAAATAATGATATTGTTATCGAAAGTTGGGTCGAAACAAGGAGTTTCAATGCACAATGGCGGGTACTTGAATTAATGGTTCACTCCAGGTACTGTACCAAGCTTGTTCAACATTTTAAATGCCATCCGTCTCGCTTAAAGACAAGTTTGATGAAATTTATTCAATTTGCGCTTTTAAAATTTTGTTTAGCGCGAGTTTTGCACTGCTAGTGAATTATTCATGTATTGGATGATGTTGCACCCGCCAAACAGTCGCTTTTCCCAAAACAAAACAGACAAATAATACTGCGCCGCGCGACGCTACCTACCTTAACTTTCTATTTTTGTGCACCGAAATGATAACGAGTGCATTGCCTAGCACAGCCCCGATGATGATCGATCCGAAGATGAGACTCTTCAAGCACAGCACCGTCAGCTCGACGAGCCGATCGGCAGGTTCTACGATTGTTGACGCGGTGGGTACGGTCAGGTTGACCGCGTTGGTGCCCGGCCCGACGGGCTGGTGGTCGCCGGCCGCGCCGGAGGTAGCGTCGCCGGTACCGTTCCAGCCACCGGCTGCCCCGTCCACTTCCGGCCCACCGGACGTCGGTGCCATGGCGAGGGAGGTAAGGGTGGCCGATCCGGCCGACGCTAGGGCGGACGCGACGGTCGCCAGCGCACCGGGCAGGGTGATCGGTTGGGTGGCTGCTCCGAGGAGCGCGTTCACTTCCGGCTGCGCTGTCGGTGGTACACTGCGGCTGGTGAACATTTTCACTCGGTGTGCGCTTTCGCATCACCCACTCACTTACACCACCGCACACACACACACACAGACAGCCACACACACACACACACACACTCGTACACTTCGCTTTCCCGGCTAGGAGTTTCCCTTTATGTCCTGGCAGCACTGGCACACATGTGTTGATTGCACTTGCTTACCTCATATGTACACACAGACACACTCACACACTCGCATTGGTGTCCCGGAAGCAGTGGCCGGCCGGATGGGTGTGGCGCCGTTGCCACTGGACGCACGGGAAACACTCATCGTACATCCCGCGCCAACGGATCTCGCGCCCAGCCCAACGCAATAATAGCCCCCGGCGGACGATTATCCTTTCGCCGGGGACGGTATGGGGACAGCAATCAGCGCTGCCGCAGTTCGGCACGCTTGGGGCAGCTAATTTCACTCGCCTTTTTCGCGTCAAAGGGAGTAGCATGCGTGGCGGTTCGCGGTGCGTTTATTGTTCGCATTTAATTAAGCGCCGAGTCGCGTACGCGGGCCCGCTTGCTCCGTCCGTCAAACAGCGGCCGTGGAAGTGTTTCACATATTTTTGTCGTTTCGTTTGCTGCTCTGTTCATCTGTGCGCGTCGGCGGCCGAGTGCGTGCAGTTCATTAAAACCTGCGAAAGGATGGAGAATAAAATGGGATACAGCGGTTAACAAAACAAGCGCGTACAGTGAAGGAGTGTGGAAGTGCAGAGTGAAAAGCAACAAAATGTTGACCATCAAAAGTTGATCCTTCCGCCGGCTACACCGGCTTGATGAATGAGCTGATGGGTACAGAACGCCACCCAGAGCAGAAACGGAAACAACCAAAGCTTTATGGTTGATTAATATGTCAATCGCACCATCATCACTGTCCCTCGGCTGACCATAAACACGCGCGTAATCACTTGACTGACATTGTACGTCGAACAGCACAAGCGGGCACGCGTTTATTTGCGTACGGCTATCGATTACTCGTTCCAGTATGGGAACAGTGTGTATTACAACTTCCATGTGTGCGCTTTGACTTTTTGCTCCAAAGCAGTCCGCATCAATTTCGCATCCCGTTTGATATGAAAGCCCGTTTTGTGGCTGCGACCGTCTACCAAACTGACCACCGTTGTGCAAACTGTCGCAACGCATCACTCTTTTAATGCTTCGATTCTGTGGGATCAAACATCCATCCGAAAAAAAACAAAACCAAAAATCAATCCGATGAGCAAACAGAAACAGCTTGCCGGCATGCAAAATGCGAGGCCAATATGAGGCAGGCGAGCTGTAACTTTCGTGACATACTGTATACTGTTACCCACTCATGGAGTTATTGGATGTGGACAGCTGCAATTAACAATGTTTACATAGGAACGACATTGAAATCAATAAGCTTTTAATATATTGCAGTTGGATCACTCGTAGGCAGGTGCTTGATCTATCCTCTTACTTTACTGCCGATTACTCCAGTATCCAATAGCATCTTTGATCAGCTTTATCGAAGCTCAAAAAATGATATACCATCTGCAAACGAATGCAACATTTGAATTTCATTCAGTAATAACAGTATCTAGTAGCTTTTTGAATACGCTTACTATTGATGGCAATAATTCAGCTCGTTGCAAATTAGCGATGCCTATCATTCACACACTCTTCATACACCGTGTCGATATCAAACGTAACGCAAATGACATATATTATTAATACCAACAAAAAACGCCCACCCGCGATCTCATTTGAAAAGGCAGACAAACGACAAAAATTACAGTCACTAACAAAATCCTGCGTTAACAAAACTCACGTACGAAAAAATACCATAGCACGGTACACGGCGTTGAATACACCCAATTTAAGCGATGCTAACATCGTTTCCGCACAATAGAAATGGATAGTATGCACGAGCTTCACGAGCACGCCCCGCCCGCAGTGCGCACTCCGCGCTGCTTTCCGTGAGCGAAAATAGCTCAATCAATATTTAACATCATTATGAAAGTCAGTCAAGGTACGAAGGCCACCCCGAGAAGACTTACCAGTGCCCTTTCTCGCTCTCTCTCTCTCTCTCTCTCTGTCTGTCTCTGGATGGCATACGCCAAGAGCATCCCCTGCACATACGCCTGCACAGCCACACATGCACTCCGTACTGGCGGCGGTTCTGAATACCGCACACTCATTACACCTGGCACCGCACTCAGTCGTGGTGGAGCATGTGCATAGCAGCGTGCACAGTATGTAAGCGAAAAAGGCAAAATGGCAACAACACAAACACACTGTGCAAGTTGCAACGCTTGGCACACGTGTGCACACGATGTTTCCACCTTTCTAGCCCTGCAGCACACGGGGCGGCGGTGGTGGTTTGTTTTTGAATGGCAGCAACCACCTTTTCACCTGCTTGTGACGGTGTCATGTACTTTAGAATGTGTTTTCACTTCAACGTTTTTTTTTTCTTCATCCACCACCACGACCATCTCAATGCAGGCATGTTTCGAATTGGGTCACCGGGAAAAAGGGGGATTTTGCAAGGAATAATGCCGACCCAAAAATGCTGGCCCAAGTTTTCAGCCCGAGCCCCTTTTTTTAATTCCCGTTCTGCTCGAAAGAAGGGAGAGCGCACAGAAAACCCACATAATATCGCAACCAGCGTAACACAATACGCCCCTGTTTGCAACCGTTTGCCAGTGCCCCGCACACACTCGCAAAGGCGCTATTATTGCTCGAAGCAGGCAAACGTCTCATATTTATTGCGAACATTTTAAAGCCTGCCCTACGCGCGCGCCGTCGCAACACAGCACAAGAGCCGGCGGGGCTCAAACGGCAAGCTCCAATTGAAAAGTCATTCTGCTGCGTCGCTTGCATCGCCGTTGTACGCTGGCAGTGAAAAACGATCCTGGTGCGAGTCGGAACCGTGCCGCAAAACAGCTGGCAAGCGCACGGAGTGCATCCGGGCGGTGGGAAATCATTGCAAAAGGGCCACCGAGCATAAAACCCGAGCAAGCAGCAGTCGAGGGGCAGAGCGAGCAGGCGCGCGTGCCTGAGCTGCAATGAGTTGCCGCGGCCGTAACTAAAGCGATAATGACCCGCTTTTTCGCTGCCAATCCGATTTGGCTTTGCTGGGACCGTTTCAATCCCAAGCGCCAAGCACCCGTTTGAACTGAATCCCATTTGGGAAGTGTGCCAAGTTCGTTATCGGGACAAATATGCTGCCGGGTTGGAGTTGGGCAGTCTGTCTCTTTCTCTCTCTCTCTCTTGCTTTGGTGTTTCCCGTGGCCAGATCGATCGGTGGCTCGGATTTATCACATCGAGGTCACAGTCACAGCCAGATGGCAAATTATATGGCATGACAAGGACAAAAGCTTGCCGCCGTACGCCGCACGCAAATCACTGTCAACTCAGCATTGGCCCATCATGCTTTGGGAAGCTTTTTCTCGCGCATGAGAATCCATACGAGGGAAGAAAGAGGTTGGGCCTTCATCTTGCGATCATGAATAAATTTATAACAGCACCGGAAAGGGGTTCGTCTCCTGCATCGAGCAAGCACAAAAAAGAATAAAAAGAAGAAACAAGATAGCGACACCAAACTCGCTCCATCATCGGCGCAAGCTGGCACTGAATCGATAAAACTAATTAAACTTAATTTAATCCCTTCTTCACCGTGCCTCCGTTCCACACTCTCTCTCTGTTTCTCTCTTTTCCCCATTTCGGATTGTACTGTAATGCTTTGGCGAGTTACTCAGTTACTCAGTTGACGCAGAAGCACTCCCGCTTGCAATCAAATCATTACGCCGATCCTCCAAACCGGGCAGCGCGGGCAACACGGGGAAATAAAGCAATTTCGGCGCCCAGATTTTTGGCATAACTCTGCTGGTAAGCAATTTTAAAACCGTTTTAGCGACTAATTTCATTTCCCCCTTGAGGCGTGCGCTGCGTCGAGTGCTCGGTAGCAGTCGTATCCCTTCCCGTTGCTCACACACACAAGCACATACGCTTGAAGTACGCTGTCAAGGTAGGAACGGCGCTCATCTCAAGAGCCCTTGCCAGCACAGAAGGAAAGTGCTGCCTTTCCATTTCTTCAAGAAAAATCAATAAATTTTAGGCGAACTTGCTAACAAAGCAGGCGTGCACGCGGTGGCAAAAAAAGGGCAAGGCGACCCATCCTTTACCGCCACCGATCGGGCACGAACGAGCGGCGAAAAGCAAAACGATGTCATTTTACGGTACGGAAGCAACCAATGTCCCCCCGTGCGGAGGTTTTGTCATACCGTACCGTACCCTCTTGGAGTTTGGGCGGACCAAGGGACGCGAGGTAGTTTAGCCACTGGGAAACAACATTTCGAGGGAAATCCGCACGGCAGAGAGGCAGAGAGAAAACAATCCGACAAAAAGGCAACAACAAACGGGATATGAAGAACTGCGAGCAACATCACCGCCGTAAGTGAGCCCCAATGAAGGCAGAAAAAGTGCTTCCCGTTTTGGCGAAGGTTAAATGGCAAACGGATTTCTTTCGCCCTGCACTACCTGCTTTATGGAATATCCGGCATGTCCCTAGTAGCTGGGTGCTGGTGATGGGGATGAGTTCGTCTGTTACCTGTGCTTTTTTTTGCCTTCTTCCTCTCCGACCGTAGCGATGGAACGGTAATCATAAAAAAAGGATAAATTCCCGCAACGCGTCCCCCGGGCCCCGGGGGGAAGGCTGAACTTACGATGAAAAAGTACGGGAAAAATTTCATTTACTACAAATTAAGTATTGACATCACGGCTACCCGGGTGTCCTTTGCAGATGCCTTCACCCTTTCCGCCCCCGGTTCGATGGCAGTTCGCTTTTCGCAGTGCAAAAAGGCCGGATGCAACACACCGGAGCGAAGAAGCTTTCCCAGAAACGTGTGCCGCACCGCGATGGTATGCAAAAGGAGCTGCTACGTAGCTGAACAGTCTTTGGGGTCGTTAAATTATGGAAAAAGGTAAGGTGAGATGAAACCAGCGCCAAGAAAATAATACAGACGTTGACAGCGTCTTCGGCTGGAGCGTTTATGTGCGAACGAATCGCCTTACAAGTTGCCTACCTTATTCTCCTTCTCCTAAACACTTTTTCCTCCTTACGAGCCGCGTGAAACACACGGGCCTGTTTTCTTAATTTATTATTGCCATCGCTATGTGATCAACCTTTTCCAGATTTATGGCATCACATTAGCGCGCGCTCGTCCTCCCTCCCACCTCGGGTAGATAAGAGAAGCTGATAAGAGTGCGCTAGAGGGAGAAGCGTCTTAAATAGAAAACCGTTTAGATGATGGATACGAGGCTCTAAATCGATTCGCAACGTTTACTTTACCAAGCGGTGGATGGTAGCAACAAGCTTTAGGTACGATGGGATAAAGGGACCGGATGAGATAAAGGTGCATGTGAACGGGTATATTTTAATTTCACACACTTGGGCCTCAATAAAAACAAAAAATGCGCTGGATAATGATGCATAAATCAGCTCGCTCTGGGGTTCCCTCGTAAACTTGGCATCATTTCGACCGAAAAAAAAAGCTCACAATCCTAAAACACTTACACACACACACACACACATGCCGTAACAGAAGACAGTGACAGCTTCTTGCACGGCTAGCACGCTTGCAGGTGGCTTAGATAAGAAGGATTACGCTGGCGAACGATATCGTTCAGCTTGCGGCTAAAAGCGGTTGGAGTTTTTTTTACGAATTGTTTCGTTTCCTTTTTGTGCTTTTAAGCCGCTGTTTTGGTTGTGGGTTTTTGTGTGTCTGTTAGCACTTTTTTTGCATCATGAAACGAAAGAAGCTTTCGCTCTCAGCAGACGGGAGTTTTTGCAATCCAGAGCGAGCGTTTTCGGCGAACACTGCGCATCAAGGGATTGCAGCACGGTAAGCTGAACGCTTTCGGCGATGGTTGCCACTCTACAAGCAAAGCGCTGGTACACTCAGACCATTCCGACAAACCTATTATCGATAAAGCCGCAGCCGAAGGCATAAGCATAACTTCCCAGAGCTTGTAAAACTTCCACTGCATGAAACTGTTCAAGCAAAAGCATTCGCGGAAGTAGTCACAAACTTATTTGCAAATAAGAGCAAATGTATTCGCTTCCTGAATGTGTAGCACTTGTTTCGAACGAACAATCGAACCATCCCCCGATCGATTGTTTTTTCAATTGAGTGCACAAAAGAATGAACTCCACCTATTGCGCCCGTGCCTGTCCCGTGGATTATGACTTGTGAGCAGTGTTTCTCGGAACGATCGTTGGGAGGTGTAGCTGCTGCAAAATGGATGTATCCTACACAAACAGAACCACTTATCTACAAGGGGTCCGGGGCCCTGGAAAGCACAACCTTTTGTGGAGTGTTCCGCTTGCCTGTTGAAGTTTCTGTTCAAAGCGACAACGGGCTCTGTAAGGGGGAGAGAGAGAGAGATCAGGGACAGAAAGTAGAAAGCGAAATGCTTAACATGGAAATAGCGTTAGAAGATGTGATTTTTTTTCCCTCACACTTTCATGATGCCGCCATGCAGAACCCATTTGTTGTACTGCCGTATAATAGACGCTCTTTGGCGACGGCTTTCACCAAGCACAATATTATGACAATCAAACACGGGACACGGACCACACACAGCAATAAAATGGGACTTGTATGTCGGAAATTGAAAAGCACATTCTCTCCGATTGTGTCGGGTTCTTTTGATGCCAAATCTTTACCACCCAATGCTGGACTGCTACCGCTTCCACTGCTCCCTAGCGAGGCGGATAGAACGAGCTTTACAAGGTTCAGGACCGCAACGCACCGATGCTATGCCGACTGTGTCCCAGCAGTAATCCACTGAGGCTCGCAAATATTGGTTGTTAAAAATTAAAGGTCCAATCTGCTATTCCCCTGACGGTCTGTGTGCTATTCCCGCACACGACCGTTCCACAAGTGACAGCGGCTCTCAGCGGTGGTTAGGCGAGGCAGAATGCAGAGACTCCTGCTGCCTTTTATTTTCCTTCGTTTCTCTGTAATCTTACGATTTTCCTTTCATTTCCCCAGCCAAGCACAAATAATCTCCTTTCGCATCCTTTCGGGACAGATACTGTACTGCTGCTGCTGCTGCTGCTGCTGGGAAATCCAATCAACAAATCGATCAGAACGACTTTCACTGACCCTTTCGCAATGTGGGCGAGTGAGTGTGGCACTGCGTACTGAAGTTGGATTACCGGTACCGTTAGGTGATTGGGTTTTGCCGGATTCATTAGCAAGCCTCATTCTCGGGCTCTTGCTTCATATGTTTCTTTTTGGATAATGAAAATAGGATATAGTAAAAGTATTATTAGAACGTACAACAGAGTTAGAAGATTACTTTTAACAAACAACTCTATTTCAAATTGCTTTTCTCACTCATTTGTTGCATCCCGGGACTTAAATATTCAACTAAAAACTATCCTACACACGAGTAATAAAGTGATATAGCTTCAGCTGATCAAAGTTTTTCACGCAAAAAGCAATCAACCAACTGAAACCTAAACAAAACCGGGCCCTGCTCCATATTATGGGAAAATAAATATAGAATCCCCGTCGGTTGTGTGTGAAGTACGCCTCAAAAGGAGCAGAAAAAATCCAACTAAGCCAGTTATGAGGCCACCAAGCGTTCGCGTACAGTAGCCAGAATAGTGGACCGAGCATCCGCTAAGCGTCAGCTAAGCAGCAGGGCAGACAGCAGGAACGGCCATAGAAACAATGATGCTGATGTTCACCGCAGCGCTTATGTATTGTCAGGTAGTATGGAAATTCTTTTCAACCTACTCATATGCATACCACATCCCATTTGCATCCGTCCATCGCTCCGGATCGCTTCCGTGCACTGTGCGAGAGCAGCAACTAACCACATCCAGCGCGTTCGCGCGCCATAATTTATTCACATCAATAATCATTTTTATGCCAAACGTTCCATACGCTCCTCCTGCGGTACAGACGCGTCTGGTAGGTACAGTGCCGAAGGACTGTATTAAAAAAGTTTTCCTACTCTTTTGCGCGCTGTGTATTGGTTCGACACTTACGTCTGGCTAGAAATAAACATACACCGTGCTGTGCTGTTCGAGTGGTTCGAGTGGGAACATTTTCTTTTTACGTACACATACAGCAAAACGCAGCCCAAGGTGAAAGAGACAGCAAAACATTTCCCACGACTCAGCGGGTGGCTCTTGTATGAACTTTGGAAAAAAAAATATTATATACATTCCAGTCCCCCCCCCCCTATGAATGCCCTCGTATTTCAGGTGTAACGTTTCCGCACACGTTCGAATAGATATGCTTGTGCCTGGGGAAAAAACGGTAAGGAATGCTCAAGCAGCCGGCAAAAGCTTTGCGGCAAAGCCTTCGCGCGGCCAAACCATACAATAATGGCTGGGTCAAAATTCGCTCGACAATCAACCGTTAAGGCAGTGGATTTGCTGTCGATGCTTTCACCGTGTACAGTGGTGCGAATCGATGGTTGAGCGACGAAAACGCGATTACGGTTTGATTTGGATGTTTGGCGAACCAAATTTAAGGATGATATAGGAAATATCAATCAATGGCGCAACGTTAAAAACGTATCCATTCATTTCTTATCCCACAGGTTGGGCCTATCCGGCTATTAGAGGCTTATTTTAATTCATTTAGTAATCAGTAAATATTCATTTATCTATTCTATTAAACCGCGTTTATGATGTATTGCAACTTTTCAAAATTTACTGAAAGATTTCCAAAATGGGTAAGCCATGTCTTTTATACGCCTGTAAGTCATCTCATTGCATACTGACAGGCGCTTAGCAACACACAAGCCAATGATCGTTTTAGGCATCTTCAATACAGTTTGAGACATGTTTTATTGCAATTGATATATTCTCCACAGCAGCATACACATGTTTGTGGAAGTTTAAACAGACACAATAGTCTAGATTTAACAGTTATCTGTTATTCAACCCCCAGCGTGCTACGCGTGCTCTATTCAACGCTCACAGTGATGCGTGTGTGCGGGCTGAAACATTTTGCCCCGTTCTTAGAATCACTTTTCCTATTTCTAGAATGCTTCCGTCCATCTTCTAATTTGGCCGTTTCCCATTCTTGTCAAAGAACCGAGACACGATACCGGACGACGATGCTAGAAAGCTTTCGTTTATTTTATTTACGCTCCAAAGGGCTACTACCACTTCCTTTTAGTCCGTGCTTGAACCATTTCACCGACCGAAAGGCCGGCCCCGAACCCTTACCCTAGCAGTGCGCTCGTAATGGACTCCGAATGGGTAGACCGAAAACAAACAGCACAATAAATCTTACACGAAAGGTTACGATTTTTCAAGGCTTCTGGCTGCTGCCCATTCTACAAAACTGGAGCCTGGGTGATCATACGTTTCGGTAAACGTGTGTGTATGTGTGTGTGTATGTGTGTTTTTGAATGCTTTGTAAAACCATCTGACCTTCCAGGATACTCGCACTGGTGATCTTGGAAGTCGTCAATTAAATTCCCGTGCTCTCGCTCTCTCTCTCTCTCTCTCTCTCTCTCTCTCTCTCTCTCTCTCTCTCTCTCTCTCTCTCTCTCTCTCTCTCTCTCTCTCTCTCTCCGCCCACGAGTAGTCAGTCTGTTTCACTGAACTGAACCCCACTGTACGGTACATCAATTCGCATTTTTCAACTTCATTGCTTCCCAGGATCGCTATCTTCTCCCGTACGCTCGTGGCCTCGTGTTTCAAGTGGCTTGCCCTTGATGTGGGCGTTGATTTTTTTTTTTTTTTTTGCTTTCTCTTTTTTATGGAAACGCGCTCCATAAGATAGGCGAATTCCTTGACGCTTGGGGTTGCCGTACTTTACATTTTTCCATTCGCCCGCTCAAAGCAAGTGCTGCTCAATTGCTCTCCCGCGCCAGCGGGCACCCCACTATTCCCATAAACACAATAGTGGCCCACTAGAGTATCCTTACGGATGGTTACCGTTCGGTCACCGGTGGCCTCGTCATTGCTCACCCATGATGCAGTTTTATGCTGCCGTACTTCTATCTTCGGCTGGCTGTTGCTGCTGCTAGCCGCATCCTTCCCCAACCAGCCAGCATTCGAGCAAAGTTCAGCACACTTTGTCAGTTTTGATTATGTTTTATTATTTCCCCCCGGTGCACACAGCATGTAGTACCGCAAAGACGCAACTTTGCACTCGATGCTAAAGACTCCCTAACCTACCGTCTCACTAGCGAGCAAGAGCAGCTTCAGACGGCGTAAAAAGGAAAACGAAAACCATGTGTTTCAACTTTTACGCGAAGGTTAAGGCGATATGTAAGAATGGGGACGAAAAGTGGTAAGATTTTCGATAAATTCGAAGCCTAAAAGGGCTCAAAACTAAGAGAAGCACTTTTTTTTTGCAAACAGTTGGAAAAGTTTTTTTTACGTTTAAATTATTTTTTTACATTGTGGTTTATAAGCCACAATAACATACTTATATATGTACAATAAATGAACTATAAAAGCTAAAACATAAGTACAAAAGCAGTATAGTAAAGGTAATGTTTGAAAAGTTGGGTTCAATGGCACAATGTTATCGTTTTTTAAATTGGATTGGCCCAGATCCAAAATTGAGATTACAAAATTTATTTATTCAATTAAATCAATTTTATAACGTCAAAATATAGCTTCCCCATGACAATAGTGTTAGAGTGTGCCCATTCTGCTACCACAGAAAATATTTCTAAAAAGTCAAAACACAGAGTCCAATGTTCTTTAAGTGTTCCTCAAGCAACGTAAACATCTTCTTAGTGGCAGCGCTGTATTTCCTACGCGAAATTTCAGCCCGAACAGGTGGCGAGGCTTATTGAGTTTATCAACCAGGGATTCAATACTGGCTCAACGTTGGCACCGTTGTCTAGAAAGAGCGCACCGCCACGCACTTGTAGCGTACAGCGGTTGGACCGTGTTTCAAACGCCCCAAACACTACGCCGAATGCTTGGTTACAGCTCAACCCAAAACGGTTCGTAATACGCTATTGAAGAGGTATTCGGTAACGATATTTCGTCGCTCAAAGCCAGGGCGCGATGGAATCAATTTTGGTGACAGCATATTTGGCGTTCGTGCGGATGCAATCTTTCCGCACCTTCGGTCTGTCTGTCTGTCTTTCGCTCGCTCGCACGCTCACATTCTGTCCTTCCCTTTTTCTTTCCTGCCTCTGCCCGATGTCATCGTTGCCCGGGGGAGGATAAATAATGCTTGGTTGATGGAAAATTTGATACCCGTACCATGGTACGAAAAGCTCCCGCTTGCTTGCTTCTCGTGGAAGGGAACGATTTTTCAAGCACGAAAATGTATTCATCCATCCACTCCGTTGACGGTACTCCATATTTTCGACGGAAAACAACGCACTCCATCCGCGCTTTCCTATTTTACGGTGAAGAAAGAGTAAAAAATTAGTGCAGATGTTGGTAGGAAATTCTGTTTTTGTCCCGATGCAGACAGCTCGGGCTGGATGTGGAGTACGCAACAATACGGCCAACGCTTGGCAATCGAACCACACTGTTACAAATCAAGCTCGTACACGACACAGTTGGCACAAGTAATAACGCAATGTTAATCTGCAGTGCCGCGAGCTGCCGTGGCATATCAAAGCGTGCAATTGCAAAATGCGAAAACATGCACCACTAAATCAAAGCCGCAGATGGTGTTTAGTATATGTAACATTTCTGATCGATTAAATTGTACCCGTCGTGCAGCGATCCCTTCTCTTAAGGCTGATTGATATTTTATACAGCTAGTTTTTGGTGCAAAAGGCTGTATATTAACTCACAAATAAGTACGACTTATAACTTTCAAAATCCAATTAAGCAGTAGTCAATCTTTCATCCATCCTTCAGAAGCCATTTCATCAATCCTTCTGTAAATAAAACCTGCGCCCGATAGATGCTCTTGGGCAATAGGACAAGTTCAAAGCAAACAAATTCATTTGCCATTGCTCGCCCTTTGCACACTTTAACATTGGATGCAGAAATTTATTCCATCAGTTGCCAGCTCCACAGTAGCACGGCCAATAGAAAGCTGGCAATGCACTTTGCTGCACAACTTGCAGCCCACTGAACGATTTGCAATTTCACTTATGTTCATTTCCATGCCATTTCCAGACGGCACCATTGCCCCAGTTTAATCCAAATGGAGTCGTATTTTTTGCCACTCTTTCGGGCACTTTTGACCGGTTTACGTTGGACTGAGCGAATTTTCATTTCGTTTTTCAACAACTTTTTGCATTGACAGTTCCCATGAAATGGAGTCTTTAGTGGAAGTAATTGTTTTTTTTTCTTGTTGAGACACAATGCTGAAGAATTTTACGTCCTTAAGCTTATGTTAAAGTGTAACTTCCATCTTACCATGATTTTTACTAAATCCTTTCTGAATGAAAATAAAAACTGGATTTTTCTCACATTCTTGCTCTTTAGTCTTTCAAGCTGCTTTTCCTGCTGCTCTTAAGCTTAATTTAAGAAATATTTGTTCACCCAACACTAGCACGAACAATTGTTTCGTGAATATTTTAACAGGATTCTTGAAACCGGGTTTTTTTTAAACCTCCAAAAATCTCAAAACCTTAATAAAGCTACTCGACGCCCAAGCACACGCTCAGAACCTCGAGAGACAATCGTTAAGTTAAACCGAACCCAATCACACCGGAATCCATTAATTAGTCATGCTAACCAAATATTCATGACTGCTAACCGTCGACAGTGGCGCGATGCGAAACGAAACACACTCGCACCAATGCTGGGGTTTCGGGGCAGCGTTAAAGTGAAACGAGCACCGTGGGTCATTTTACAGCTTCACAGTCTGTGCGCGGTGGCAGCTCCGATTCGCCAAAGGGCTAACACCGTCAGGTACTGTCGGGCTAATCTTGGGCACCGATTCTACGACTTCTCCGAACGACTCTTCAAAACCATCAAAAGGTTGCGAGGCTTGAACAAATGATCCTCCGGATGGTTGCTCAAAGTGGACCATTAATTAGGCATGCTTTTTTTAAGTGTCTTTTACCACCTACCCTCCAAAACGGAAGCTACCATTTCAGGTGGTGATGGTGGTGGAATGATTCTAAATAGCGCTTCTGAAAAGCTCTTCAGGTGAGTGGGAGGGAATTTTAGGCGGTTTATTTAGAGCTTTCCAAAACAGTCGATTGATTGGCTGACAAATACAGTGCGGTGCAGATAATGATTTTTGTTTGATTGAATGAACTCAAGACGTGGTACTTGACCCGAATCATGAGACAGTTGAATGTTCAAGATGTGCCTTTTGACACAAGTCAGTCAAAGTTTTAAAGCTTGCGGGGAGTTTTACATCAACAATCATATTATTTTAATTGAAAGATAAAGATCACAATGCTTCCAAAACATATACACATAATTGGAAATACATTGAAACGATTTAGTAAATTAGTCATTGGATAATTTTAGACCTTATTTTCACCTCTAATCAACCTCGTGTTTAAATGGAGACGCCTAGCTGCTGATAGCTGCCGGCACTATGGAGACGCCTGGTTTCCTAAGGTTGTTTTCCCAAAATAAATCACAAACATTTACTCCATCTCCTCCATTTCGAAGCAAATGGCAGCCAATAATTTCTAAACTAAACGCCACTACGTACCATTTTGACCTTCAAACTCTCGCCTGACCACACATTTTCATTTGCCCAATCTACCCGTATCGATCGGTGGCCAGCTACTCCCACTCAATGTCACCAATAAACACACCATAGAGTGGGCAGGTTATCACCTCTTTCAAGGCAAATTGATTTCAATTATATGTCTATGGCAGCAGTGGTACGCTGTGTTGATGAAGCGAAAAAAAGCTAAATTATGCTTTTATGGCGACGGTGAATAAAAGTACCCCAGATTCTACCGCAAAGCTATAACCGCAAAGGGGAGCGCTCAATAGCGGGAAGTATACAATGTATATCGCATGATTAGTACCTCCACCTCAAACAGCCCAATGTAGCGAACCGATCAATGGAAAGCGTATGAATGAATAATTAATAGCGAGCAGAAATAGACACCGCAAGCCATTCAAAGTCGTGCTGTTTGTTACCTTTTATGTAACCACAAAAATCGCAACTACTCTACTGCCTACTGCCTTCAGCCCGAAACGAATCAAAGGACAGAAATAGGGAAGACAAAAAAAACACTACCACCAACACACTAACGAACAGCAGCCTGCTGAATTCGACGGATGCAGTCATGGCCTCTTACGAATGCATTTCCGTAGCGCATCAGTTGTAAAGCCTTTCGCACACACACACACACCCGCTGTGTCGACTTTTCTCCCCAACTGGCAGTAGCCGTCGTACCGATGGCAGTATCGATTTTCTCCCGCTAACAGTAGTGTTCAGCGAAGCATGTGGTGTGGTTCTGAATGGGTTTCGAACTGCGCTATAGATTTTGTTCTGGACACGACAAAACCAGCCAAACCAGACTGTTCCTACGACACGCCATGCAGCGAAACTTTTGCAACGGCCGTTCGCCGGCTCTTTGGTACACGAGAGCTTATGTGGGATAAATGGGGGGGGGGGGGGAGGGAAAAAAGTAAGCCACACACCAGAGCAGAGGATGTACGATTGGGTTAGCTTTTCTACTTTCTCGCAAGCGCCTCAGACCGGCCAGTTGGGTTGCCTTTTTCCGACACATTTATTTTGCTTGCTTGCAGTTTTATACTAGTTGTGTGTGTGTGTGTGCAAAGGGTACCCGCTCTGGCAAAAGTAGCTCCACCAGTGCAAAATTAGTTATTAATTTGTCCATTGCTTGTCTCTACCACAACTCTGCGGTTATTATTGGTTAAACTTTTGGGTTTAATCACGTTTTCAAACTGATGAAAGATATTCCATTAACACACTTCTGGGAAACTGATCAAAAAGCATTACGATGCTTTTGCACTGGCATTATTACTCAACGCCTACTTGATTTTCAATATTTTTTCGTCGTTGCTATGTTGGCTTGAGCTCGAATATGTAAACGAGGAAAAGCTATCATGATCTCAGCTGCTACAACACACCACTACAAACAAACAGTATTCATTCATATTATAGATTCTTCTTACCGAGTCACTTCCTTTAACCTTCTCGACATATTGCATAATCCACGATGCGAGGACCGTTCCCCGAAATGCTTTTACGGTTCATCAATTTCAATACACTTCCATGGAACTTCGCCGCTGCTTCACCAGACGTAGGCGGTTTTTTGTAAACATATAGGTGCGAACCAAAAGGTTTTAACAACCTGCGCAGCCTGCCATTGTCAAACTGGCCAGGCAGCACCGAACCCATGTACCATGAACCCGCCCCGGTGGTTTCAATGAGTATGGTACCGATCTGCCCAGTGGATAAAGCGTATCCAGCGTTCGCTCGAGGACCCCGCTGGCTGACTGCACTTCACGCGAACAGTGCCGTCGAGTGCATTAACAAGCTACGGTGCGCACTGACCTCAATAACCTCACGCGTCGGTGCTCCCGATGCAAGGCAGTAGTAGCCGCACACCACAACCCACTAGGCTGATGGGAAAAACAACAATTCTCTGTATGCAGCAGACAGCGGGGAGGCCGGTACTCGATTCTTCATCGAATTCTGATCCGAAAAGGACGATATTCTGCCACTACTGCCGCCGTTTCTGTTACAAGCACCCTTTACATAGGCTTCATCACCGCGGCGGGTCCTTCACGTGCATTCAAAACACTTGCCACAGCGCTTTTAGACGGTTCTCGAGTTGGACGGTGCGATTGTGGAGTGTCTACCGTCTCTGGTGTGTGAGTGTATTTGTGTGTGTGTAGCCAATCATCTGTCGGTGAACTAATTAGAAATTCTACGAAATACTACAGAACACGTGGGCGCCCTGGAGAAGGCGAAGGCCCCCTTCCTTTTGGGCCATTTTTAAGGGGCAAGGTAATGGGCTACGGTAGTGCAACGCTGTTGTTGTACAATCAATCGATCGATCCTTTTACACCAGACGATGCCGTTGAAGCGTGGCAAGTGTGTTATACATAGCTCGGCACAGCCATGTTGGCATGGAAAGTGATATAAATATATCACGTTTTGCTCGGAAAAAGGCAAATTGGATGCAATGACTAAAGGGGATGGAATTGTTTACTGTATCCGCGTTAAGTTATTTATTACGATAAACACCTCCGATTGAAGATTAAATGGCCGTGCGTTTATTCATACACAGTCTAGCCTTTTGTTTTTCGCCCAGCTGCCAGATGGAATGCTACGGCCAATTTAAACATGGTCAAAATTGGTGTTATCTCACATTGCTTATTCATCGGACGTTTATCAACCGGTTCCGACCGGTTGCCGGAATGCCAAACACGTTTCCCGAACGTTGCCTCCACGCTCAAAAAAAAAAGGCATGCTGTTTCATGCTGCTCAACTATTAAACATGCTACCATGATCAAAGGTCACACGGTTGCTCTGCCGAAAAAGGTCGGAAATGACTACCAACACACACACAAGCACAAACACTCAGACATCCAACCCAAAGCATACCGTCGATGCCCATCCGTTATCAGACAATTGATCGGAGGCCTTGCGTCGCCGGGAGCGGGGCCGGAAAAACACGGCCCAAACATACCCCGAATCCGACCATTGTGTGCCTCCCGTCCCAAGAGTCATCAAACTTTGCTTTTTTGATTTTACCGAAAACTTCGCCCCGGATAAAAACCGTCCCATAAAGTCTAATGAAAACAGACACCTCAGACCGCCGCCACCAGCGCCGTTTCGGGGTGGAAGTTGGAAGCACACTAAGGGAAAAGAAACTCATCGTACAATAAACAACACTCCCGAAATGCTCGTACACACGCAAACACACACACACACATACGCACGCTATCATGCTATCACCCCAAGGGACATTTAATGGGGGAATTTGTGGGGGTGGTGCCCGAGAAGACGTTGAAGGAAGTGTAGCGGAGAAGACGGGTGTATTATCTATCCCACCGTACGTTGAGTGCAGATTTAAAGCAAAGTAATGTAAAAGACAACACACAGCTTAAGACACCTACACGGGACTTACATCAGCTGCAGCATCCAGGGGGGGAGGGGTAGCGGTTAAGAGAGATTGCTGGTACTGGGAACAATATCAGCTTTCAGTAGGGTCGGAAGTTGTGCAATACTGTGCCTCTTGGGGTCTGCATGAAACTGTGGTAGAATTAAATGTTTGTTTATTTCCTGAAAAACTTTGTAATTAACGGGAAAGGTATCCTCACTCTTAATTAAAACATATTTAATTGCTACTTAAAACATTAACTTTAACCTTTTTTTACACTTCAGTTAAGTATGCAAACACACTTTACTCTGCACTTGCAATTTTTGAAGAATTTGGCAATCGAAGTTTGGGTTTTTGCTTCACGGATGGCTTGTGATTAGTTTTCCAATCGGATCGGTTCACAATCGGTACGCTATTATCACCACTACCACCACTACCAACGGCAGCAAGTGTACACGCTAGCCGTTACCGTTGGACGGACACACACATTCGGCTGCTACTATCGCGGATGACCTAATGCTGCCAGCGAATGGAATGCCCTGCCTGGGAGAACGAAGCTGGATCCACACGATTTCCTACTTCCCTAATATCCTGGATCCGTACACTACACACAGACACAGCCACCGCACGCGAGCCATCGGTATGCTGCATCTCATTCCATCCGCCACCCCGTCGCACGTGCTCCGTCTCACTTGACACAGTTACTGTAAAAGCGTGCGCACCTTTCACTCCGCGGCACTATATGGTATGGATTTTAGTAAAAGTGTGCCATCACCGGTAGAAACTGGAACAACAACACAACGTATATACACACACACATACCAATAATGCGACGCATACAGCTGCTCGCAAGCTCAGCAGGCTGCCCGCTGTTGCTGTTGCGGAAACCCGGATGCGGAGCCGTTGCGCACTTGCGCTTCAAAGCTGGCGAGGGACGGACCGACTGTTCCGTTCGGCACGCTCGCTGCACTGCAACTGGAGCAGGCTCGCGCTGTCTCGGGCTGTCGGGCCGAGCCCGAACCACCTTACCGATGCAAGGATCCGACTCCGGCTCGAGGTACCGAGCGGCTGGCTAGTTCATCCGTTCGGTGAACGTCCGGATGAACAGCCATGTGCGAGGATATTTGAAGGCTTTTATGCGGTGATTAAATAACAACTCGAACTCGGAAGCGCACCGTGGCTGGGCTGAGATATCAATTGAATGTTGGAGGCAAATGTTTTCACTGCATCTAGGTTAATGTCGTGGTGTGGTTTTTATTGGTTTTACCGAGAACATAAACTGTGTTAAACGCATAACGGCAATCCACCCAGCTTGTGTGGCCTTCTGTGTGGTTTAGTATCATCAGACTGTACAAAAACATTACCACTATTTGTTACAATATTTGGTTGCATTTGATGAATAATTTTAGACACATCAATGAGCCAATAGATCCTTTATTCCTCGTAAATAATGTACGTTAAAGATACAATGACATTCATTTCAACCCAAAATTGATTTAAATATAAAGCCAACGCTTGTTTGTACGAGTTTCTCGTTCATGTTTTATTTCATTTGATTGCCTTTTTACATTCCACAAAAATTCTACCCCCCCCCCCCCCCGTAAAGCTAGGAATTGCCTTCATCGTAGCTAAAGCCAACGAACATGCCCATGAACAAGGCTTTTATTGCTGGACCGTTTTTAGCAAACCCGAGCGCCGCATCATCGCCGGATTGTCCCGTTCGTCGTTAAGCACGTGTCATCAGTATCTTGATTTTCCAGTTCAGCTATGATGTTCCGCAAAGGGTCGCAAATTGTCCCGCTTCGATGGAGCAGCATCGATGGATGTTGTTTTCTCACTCGGTTTGCTACTCTCTTCTTCCAACACATACACGTTCTAGAGGTTCCGCTGTCTTCCTCTCTCCACCCTTTCCGAACATTGCGAGCCTGTGAAAGCGCCTCCGAAATTCCCAACAACCGAAGGCGCTACGAGCGCGCACTTGCGCACTCTGGCTGGTTTAGCGCGTTTGGGAAAGCAGCAACAAAACGACAACCAAAAACAAGGACGATTCCACGATAGACAGACGGTCTGTGGCAGCTGTGACCTCCGGGCGTTAGAAAGAAACCCCACCGAGGTGGCGGTGCGTAAACCCAAACTTCCCGTTCCCTGCGAGGTGCACCGACCTGTACACATTCGCGATCTCAGCCAGCCAGCTCGCCGAATGAATGCTGTTCGCCCGTTGAAAGTTCACCGTATCATCTATTGCTAGGGAGCGTGGCTCCGGAGCTCGATGCTGCCCTGGAAGCGAAACGTGCACAAACGATGGCACGCCAAATCAAAATGAACACGAGCGAGCGTTGTGCTAGTTGGCGCGACGTTTGCACTGGCACGATGTAAATGAAGCTGGATGAAACGTGATATCCCTCCCCCCCTCATGGCATTGGGTACCGTCGACGAGCTAGCCGAACGCCGGCAAGCTTTAAGGATGGGGCGCTGTGTCAAGAAGGGCCAGACCACAAACACATCTCAACTGCTCGCTGGCGGAAGCCAAAGGACAAAAGCACTCCCAAGGTCGTGGATGTCAGCGGTCAAGCTGAGACAGTTTAACTGTAACAACGTGGCGTCGATGGCCTTTCTCCGCGCACACACACAGACAAAAAGGGGCACGTGAGCCACGGTTCGAGGTCATCCGTACGGTGACGTCAGCTATAGATGGGGTGTTTCGGGGTGTATTTTTTATGATGTTGTAATCTCCTGGCTTAATGAACTCAGTTTTAATTTCAATTATAACTCAAATATCAAAAAAACAAACGACTGAGGATAATGCTTAACAAACCAAAGCGACAATTAACGATTGAATTTCATATACTTTGCTGCAGCTAATTAATATATTAATTTTATTTATAATTATTCAATTCCATGGTAAGTTTATGGTTGCAGCCTTTTATTACAAATATATTTCCCAAATATGTACCCACACTCTTCCTGTGTGACCAATCGCATGCATATATAATGATATTTAAACAAATCATTTCCAACAAATTGATGCTTTACTACAACTTTTCCAGCTCTCACGATGATTGAAGTCACTTACAAGGGGCAACATCAATGCATCTATTCAACCGATGCACCATCAATCAGTCAGAAAAGAACCAAATAAACACCAAAAATATAACTGAATGCATTGTTTGTCACTCAAACATGGCTAATGTCCTACCCCTCAAACGCTTGCGACTCTCGCGGTGCTGAGTTACTGTATGGCAATGATTGGTGGGATACGGACAGCATTGTAGAGTATAAACATTAGAAAATTAATTGTAATTTCAAGTGCTCATAAGCCTATGTATAAATACTCCAAATTACATAATTCAAAACTTCCCGGTGTAGGACTATTTTGTTTGAACTTAAACTAACCAGTTGTAAATTAAAGACAAAACAACCAGTTAAAAACAGTCCATTAATTGTTCAAGTAAAACAAAAAGCGTCAATTTTTAAATTTCTCTGGAAAAATAAATTAACTAAACATTTGCAACACTTTGGTAAATAAGATTACTTATGCTGAATTAAGAGTTTCCATGACTTTACAAACATCAAGCTCTCTATTATCTGTTTACAGTTGCTCAGCCCTGACGCTTCAATTTGCGTGAGTGCTTGAGTGAGCACCTTCATTTGAAGCGCAACATATGCAGAAATGTCAAACTAACCGATTCATAAACATAAATTTTACCTCGGAATTACAATGCTTTCACTAAAATAGAATTAAAACTGTTTCATTCCTCAATATATTAAAAAATAACACACACAATATGTTACTATTTTACTGATTTTATAAACATCTTGGAGTACAAACACTCAAGTACCCAAGCGAAGTGGTTTCTACCCATGGTACAGTCAATACCAGTGCGTGTGTTTGCCATGCCTGGCGCTCCGAGCATAGCGGCTTAGTCTGGAAGCCGGAGAGTGGCCAACCGAAGAGGCGGCCACCAGAGAGCCGGCCGCCCGATGTTTCGCATCGCGGGTGTGGAGCGATGTCTGGCTCCGCACTTCGCTCACAACACGTCATATCTCTCGAGCCGAACGGACGTGTTTCGCTCGCGCTCTGCTCAAAGGCTGTAAAATACCTGCTCCCACCTAATTCCATTACGAAGATCGTACACCGTCACCGGCCGTTCGCGCGTATTTTGTCAGCATCAAAACGCCAGTAAGGGCAGTGTGTAGTGTTGTGAATGTTTGCGCCGTTGCTTCGTAAGTGGCCGTGATTCGTGAAATTGTGTTGACCAAACGGTGCAACAAAGCGCTTGTCCGTGCGTGAACATCACTGTTTTTTGTAGTTGTGAAGAACCAAAGAAAACCCACCGTCTGTGCAGTTGAGGAGAAATGTGCAGTTGAAGCGGAAGGTTCCTACGGCCTGAAGAAGGAACTCCCGAGTGTATGTGATCGCTGCGTCGGCTGATTCGTCGTGAATGGGCGTACCCCGCGTTTGTGAATGTGTGGTGTGTCGTCGTGATCGTGCGTTTTTTTTTCTGTTCACTCGCGTGGTTAGCTTTGCACCCACCAGCTGCCTCGTAAAGGAAAGATCTCTCCCGTCAGTGGATTTCTTTGCCATAAAACGTTTAGAAAAGTAGAGCCGCACACTAGTGATAGGGGAGGAGAGTCGTCAGTAAAGGGCGTGTGTGTGTGTGTGCGTGTGTAAGTATATGTGCTCGAACGCACAACGATCGTCCCACCGAAACAGGGCAACACTTACGCTAACAGAAAAGATCAACTGTGTTCGCTGTGCAAGAAAATAATGTCGTGAAAGCTTCAACTGTGCGAGTCGGAAAAGTTCGTGTCAAAAGTGTTGCAAGTTGATTCGAAAGTACAACAAGCAAAAACGCAAATGTGCATGAGGGTGTGGCTGCGCCGGTGAAATGTCCTTTTAATTGATTATATCATGTGTGTGTGAGAGTTTGCGTACATGTGTTTGTGTGTAATAGAAGTGTAAGAGTGAGAGAAATAAAGGGCCCTTCCAAGCGTAAATCTTCCACCGACGCTAAGAAAGGAAGCCATCGCCATCGGCTGTGAACGAAAACCCAGTGCGCGGTAACTACCCATTCCCCAAATTCTTCTGCACCGCCATCCCCACCCATCATGACCGTCTCCAGCGTAAAGCACCCGAACGTGTTGCCTCAGCCGGCCGCCGCATCATCCGCCCGCGTTACGGCCGCCTACGACTACAACGGCACCGGCTCGAGCGGCGGTATCGGCGGCGGTATTGGCGCGTCCGGCGGCAGCCTCACGCACGGCGGTGTGGGCAGCGGTAGCCACAGATCGGGCGGCCTCGGCAGTGGCCGCATCAGTCCCCACTCACCCGCCAACACGTCCTCCGCCTTCGGCAGGATGCGGCCGTCGACCAAGCGCTGCCTGTTCGACATCCGGCCCGACCCGATCGAGACGAAGCGGGTGTGCGACGATCACGCCAAGGCGGAACGGCAGCGCACCATCAACCGGTACGGGTTCGATCCGTACTCGGGCCGCGGGCTTACCACCTCCTCGTCCTCCTCGTCCTCCGGCAGCAGCTCGGTGTCGTCCAATCGTCACCATCACCAGTGATGCTACAGCCGGTGGGCTGTTGCAGAGCAGGGCAGGGCTTACGAAGTGAGGAGTCGTGAAATTGCAAGACCGCCATCGAGAGCTCCCCGCCGTGAACCTCTGTGTCACTCTAGTTGTGAGTTTGTTTTTTAAGAACCTTGTAGGATGAGAAAGGGAGCAAAAAAAACAAGAAAGAAAAGACGCGCGCGCCACCAAAAGAGTGCAATACCGCCAAAACACCTGTGGGCTGTGTAAAAGCAAAAGTAGTAAAAAGCAGAGAAATGTGCAGCAAAGTAAACACACAAACTAGACAAAAAATTACAACAATTAACCGCAAAGCAAGCAAACAGTAACAAACAAACAAAAAAGCAAAAAAACAAACTGTGTCCGTTGAGCGAAGAGTTAGCGCAGAGAGAACATCGCATCGCATCAAATGCAGCGAAAAAAGGGCCTGCAGTGTGTAAAGTGTATCAACCAAGTGCGTATGTGCAACACACAAAAAAAAACAATATACCAATGGAGCCGGCCAGTTTTGTAGAATCAACCAGCATCAAACACACTGAAAGGTAAGATTCCTTATTCCGTTGCTTAAACAGGGGAAATTTCCATGGGAAGGTATGAGCGCCCGGACTTCGCGCCCGGTGGAATGCATTTTCGCGCCAAAAGTGCATATTCTCCCGCGCCTTTGCACCAGCTGGGCGGCAAAACTGTGCGACAACACCGAGCCTGCGTGTGTGTGTGTTTGTGCGGGTGAAGAAAAATATGGCAAAGCGAGAGAGAAAGAGAGAGAGAGAGAGCTTTCTTTCGTCAAGGTGTGTGCGTGCTTTTGCGCCACCACGCACAACACACCTGACCGAAAAGGATGCGCGCGCAAAACCGATCATATGTCATGTGAGCGGCTCTCTCGCTCTCTCGCCCATAGTTTGTTGTGCGTGTATGTGAGCACAAGTTTTCCCTCCCGAATTTTACGCATTTTGAATGCCCAATTTGTATGGCAAAATAGGATAAAAAATCATGCGAAATACTTTACACTGCTAGCTGGAGCATCACTTCATTCCATGAACTGACTTTTCAAGATAAATTTCATGAAACTGCCTTTCCAAGCGAGAAAGAGAGATGTAGGTCAGGCGCCTGCGCATACAAAACATAAGAAATTTGCGCCAAAAACGGAATGTGTGTGTGAGAGCGCTCACCAGCATGAGGTAAGGCCGGGAAGGACGGGCAAAAAACGGGAGAGGTTCAGAAAGGATGGTACAGACTGGTGACCTTCCCTCCTTTTGACCCACCACACCCCTCGGTACGGAAAGCACCGGCCCTTGGCCCGACCACCTGATCGTTCTGGAACTTCCAGGCGCAACCATCCAGAATCTCGATGCGCCCGATCTCACACGATCTCTCTCTCTCTCTATCGATTTTTCTCTCTTTTACCTGTCTAAAATGCGCGCACGCGCGCACACACATTCGCTTAGAACCAGCGGGAAAGAGATTTTGCGCGCCAACAAATTTTGGGACCGGGGTAAAGCCCGTCGGGACTTCTTGTCGGGTTTGCTTTCGCCTGTTCGGTCCGGCATAAAAGTGCATGCGTTCTTTCGGGTCCCATTTTCCCGCCCTCGTTTCCTCCACACACACACACACACATCCACTCGGACGAACATAAGCGCGCGCGCACGCGTGCGCAGCAGGGAACGGGATTTTTTGGCGCGAGTGCGCTTTTTATCAATCTTTCTCATCGGTTGTTCCTTTCTATACCCGTGCGCGCCCTTTTTGTTCTGCGCGACGGTGTAAGCGAAATTTGGGCGCGCAATTGTTCCCTGTATGCTCTGGGCCACATTTTCCCGCACTGCCAGTGCCTGGCAAGGTGTGGAGATGTTTTAAGAAATTGTTTTCCTTTTCTCAAATAATCTAAATTGATTGCGAAAAACATCTTTTCTATGAATGTTTCCATCTCTCCTGCTAAACAGCGTGCAACTGACGCAATCTGTTGCTCGCTCATTGTTGCCGCCCGATTCTATGCCCCAGTCGTTATCGTATCTTTCTCTGTGTGCCTACATTCGCCCACCGAAATTCGCAACACACCGAACAAGGTACGAAACCCAAATTGCCGTTTATTGCCGACTGCGCGCCAAAACACACCCTCCTACGCGACAGAGTCTCGGGATGGGTCTGCTCATATGCGGCGAGCGGGCGGGAACAGCCTCTTTATGCTGTGGCTGTTGGTGTTGGTGCACCCCGGTCCGGGCGCCCAACGTGCACGATCGATCGATAAGCGTGTGTGGTTGTGAAATGGGGTAGCTTGTCTTTTCCTGCAGCCACCATGTCTGCCCGTGCGCGCGCGCGCTCGCGAAGAAATGGCGCGAAAGGAGAGGTTACGTTCGTCTTCTAAGAAACGCACCAGCAGCTTCCGTGTTGATGAAACGCCCCGAGCCCCGCACCGAAATGTGTTTTCGCGCCAAAGCCCCCGCGCGCCGGTTAGATTGGTGGTCGGCGGTGGCAGCGACGATGGCTCGAACTAATAATCATCTTCGCACACAGACACTCGATGCCACTCGTACAGCAAAATAAACCATAACCGGGCGCAGTTTCGTGTGCGGTGCGTTGGGAAAGGGTGTACACACGAAGGCGTGTATTTACACAGATGGTACAATTCGGTCGTGAGAAGCTCTGCTGACCGGCGAGAAAAACAACAACACTAGCAGGTACAAACGGTATGAAAATTGTTACCTTTTTTGTCCCCTTTTCCCATCCCCCTTCACCCATACTGCAGTCTACAAAAAAACACACACACACACACACACTCTTTCGCTCTCGCTCTTATTCACTCTCTTTTTGCACGAAGATAAGAAAATGTCTTATTTTGCAATGGTTGTTTCTTATCGTTTTCTTTTATTTGTTGTTTTTTCTCTGTTTTGTTTTTCCAATTATAATGAAAGCAAAACAACACCACCAGCCGAAGTGGGGCGCGTGTTTGCATTTAAGGCTCGATATTTGTCAAGGTGAAGGTCGTACATCGATCTCGCGATGCGCGCTATTTTTTAGTACTATCAATTTGTGCGGTTTTCGGTAGAAGGAGACTGTTTCATTT
Source organism: Anopheles gambiae (assembly GCF_943734735.2). Lineage (NCBI taxonomy): Eukaryota > Metazoa > Arthropoda > Insecta > Diptera > Culicidae > Anopheles > Anopheles gambiae. The sequence continues at coordinate 28,732,956 of NC_064601.1, forward strand.
AAATAATTCGCACTGAAGTTTTGGCAACCTTTAAATTTGTACACAATTGCCATACGCCATAACTCAAAATGCTAAAATAGAGACATACATATTCAAAAATCATGAATGACGCGTTTGCAACATGCAACATTTGATGTTTTTTGATTGCATTGGTAATTACTGTTCTCTGTTGGAGGGGAAACAAGCTCGAATCACACGCAAAACGGACAAGCAATCGGACCCACACCGACCACCAGCAACGGATGCAATCGCTTTGAATCACTAATTTGGGTGTGCGTGGGGCCAAAGGCGCAACTTCTTCCTCCGTGACCTTCTGCAAACGGCCAACAAACAACGCTGGTCGCTGGCGTGCTGGCCCGGTCATGGTGCAACTAATCCAAAAATAGCATTTTTTGAGCGCTTATTTCCACTGCTGCACATTTCCACCCCAGGGAAGAAGTTTGTGAGCGAGCGTGATCGTTGGAAACGAACGCTCATCGTTCCACCATTAAAACGGTGTGACCTCCCTCCCCTGCGGCTGGTCAATTTACACACCGGAAAGTGGCAGAAGGAGTAGCAGCGCGCCCCGGTTTGGCCTTTGTTTGAATGCACAGCACATCAGCCGTCAGCGTTCACAATACATTACTTAAAATGCATTTGCGATTAAATACGGTAGTAGTGCGCGGACCCCGGCCGCTGCCAATGCCGCCAATCGGGTGTGATGATTATTTTTTTACTGCACCCAAGTTGATGGCCACGGTGGTCGACTGCACCGTGCACCGATCGAAACGGTCGGCGATCGTTGCTGCCACTTGACGCAGCGCCATAAAATAAATAGAAATAAATTAACTGCTGGTGAACGGGTGGGGGGCCGTTAATTGTGCGGATGCACTTTCATTAAGATGCTTTTTTACCAAACTAAAAACAAAACAAAAAAGAAATCAATCAATTGAACACAAACACTCATCATCTAATGGTGAATACAAAAGAAGGGAAACACAGACCACCAGCACCACTGGTGATGTACTGCGATTTTGGAGTACGCGGGCGCGCGCGCACACAACAAGGAAACGATCATGCATTCTGCACTGCACCTTTCTTTGTATCGTCTTGCTTGGTGCGAAGTGAATGTACCTTACACAAAAAAAAATATCGCAAACACACACACACATGCACAGAAAAAACAACGGAATCCGCTGTGCAGAATGTGAAACGGAATGAAGTCATGAAATGACGCTTCGTCGGTGTACGCTTCACCCTCTCTATTTTTACGCAGCCAGCCAGTTGCAGCAGCAGTAAATAGTCGCGAGATGCAACAGCCCGTGTACTTTTGCTGCACACACCATTACCTTCCACCTTCTTGGTGCGAACGAAACGGTGTCTCTTTTTTTTCGAAGTGTTTTCCTCGAAGTGTGGGCCGTGTGTGAGCGCGGGTAAATTAAATTAAGCGCAAGCGCAGTAAAAAAGAACGGGTGGCGGTTTTGGCGATTGATGCGTTGGGTCGAATTTTGATCAATTAATGGCGCCATACACTGTGTGCCAAACGAAGGCAACGAAAGATTTGTTTTTTTTGCTGCTGTCCGTTTCTTATAATGAAACCTAGCGCCAATTATGGTTCCACAACTTTAACCATTTTCCTTCTCAAAGCTGTCAAAGTGTAGCGAATATTTATTGCATTATCCGCTGAAATAGCACCCGCTTGGCATTCAATTTTTAAATCCCTCTTGCAGACGACTAGCTCCGTGCTTGCTGCTAATAACTCAACAGGTCGTAAGCCGACGAAAGTGGCAATTCCATACGCTGAGGGCTTGCTAGCCCAGCCCAACACAACTGCTCAGCCGTAATAGATTTAGTCACTTAAAATCTCTCTACTTAAAAAAGCAAAATTAATGGTGGTGGAAAACGCTACTCCACTAATGAAGGCAGTAGCACCAGCAGCAGCAGCCATAACAAATCAAGTGCACAGTACCCGAACTCGACCGCGTAGGAGCATCGACGAAACGTGAGCAATTAGCAGCTACTGTAACGTGTTGTCCTATTCTTCCGTTTCCACCCGCTCCAGCTCATTATCCCAACCCACGTAGAATCTCATTTGTGCAACACTTTACACGCGACTGCACGCGAACCAAGAGGCGCCGTGTTTCGTGGCGGTACACCCTTTACGTCCGTACACACATGGACTTGGCTGCCCCACCACCGAGCTGAAATTTGGGATGCAGTTGCTTTCCGGGGGTGTGTGTTGTGCTTGTGTATTTTTTGAAGACATTACCGTCTTTTTTTAAAGTTCAGCAAAGCCAACCGACCGTAAAGGAACGCATTTGGTGCTGTGCGGCCTCCCTCTGAAGGGTCGTGCAAGCGTGTGAGCGTAACGAGAAACTTTTAAAGCAACGCTTGATGCTGCCTGCACTACACTGCCTCTCTTTAGCGGCAGTTTTCCCTCAGCGCATTAAAACAATAAAATATCTATTTATTATACGCATTGGCACAGAATGCGAGCAAGTGAAGACAAATCCGTTAATGGAGCGAAGCGTTCGGGTAACTGCACTCTTCGCTGCAGGTCCGTTGCCGGCGGGCCCAAATTAATGACCCAATCCGTTTGTTTGCTGCTTACTTCCCTGCGAGTGTGGCTGATTTTAGCTGATTGTAGAATTGCATTATGCATGCAAAATCTCATAATGCGACCGGCCACTTCCGGTTGTAACAAATTACGCTACAACCACAGCCTGAGCTTGGTTCCGGAGCTCTGGGTAGCTCGTTTTGTCTCTCTTGTTGTGAGAGACAATCCGTTGAATTTAAATTTCAGTGTCGTGTTTTTTTAGCATAGTTTTGGCATTTAAATAAACCGACTAGCTAGAATTATTCATTTGCCCTCCTTTCATTCAGTGCTTTCGACCACTGTTCCTCAATGGTGGTTTAGTTCAAACGCAAAGCTAAACGAGAATTCATTACACGAAGCATTGATCTTTGCTTGTCGTTGCTTTTACCCCGTGCTAGGGAATTCTAAAACTGGTTCCTAATTTTTTTTTAAAGATAGCTGGCTAAGCTACATCTAACAAAGAATTAAGCACACACTCACGCTTATCGCAAAAGGCCGGCCATTTTAATTGCACCAAAGCTTGAAAGCCTCACCATAAAACAAGATGCTGCTCGTCCTCGCACAAGCAGCTCGTAAAGGTAATCTTTACGCGTTCACCTTTAACACCTCCGCGCTGTTAGCAGAAAACATTTTTATGTGCCTCTCCTCCTCCATCTAAATGGCACCGATGTCGAAGCGTCCACTGGGCTGCATCCAAAAAGCGCGCGCGCGCGCGCGCCCGCTCGCGCTCTTGCGCACGCGTTCGCAAATATTTTTGGAGCGAAAATAGTAAGAAGAGAAACGCACCGCAGATTTCCTTTCCTGTCGATTACAACGTGCGTCTCGCTCCTCTCTAATGCTGTAGAAGGAAGATGTCTTCTACCCCTCGGACGCGCTGCAAACGTACACGCTCGCCACTTTTCCAACAAGCTTAGCGTATATTCATCTCCGCGTAGTGACGCTCTGTTTGACGGGGTAAGCGGGTGTCGCTAGCGCTTCTGTTTTGGGGTGCAAGATACCACTTCTTACACTCCTTTACTCACCCCTCTAACAGCGGTGGTGTACGGACGGACATGGTTCTGCTGTGGCCGTGTTCGTAAGCGCGGGAGAAGGTTTAAAAATCGCGAGAGCGAGCGCACGATCGTTCGTTCGCTGCCGACGTCTTAGATTGGCGCGAGATTTTAATGTGTGCGTTGGACAGTTTCTTCTGCCCGTGCATACGCGCGGCTCCGGTGATAACAGGGCCACCTTCACGTCCGCTAACTGGTGTGTGTTGTTTTTGTGTGTGTCTGCTGCCGCGTTGCCACTGGGAGGCGAGCGGATGAGGCGAGCGACGGGAGGCAAACACTTCCATCTTCTCCTCCGGCACGCCCCGAATCAATCCGCAACGAACGCAAACGTAAATAACAGAGACATACCCCAATCGGCAGTGGACGGGAGGCACTGTATTTTGGCGCGCAGAAAATGGCGCGCGATTTTGCGCAAACAAAGGTGGCGCCGTATAGCATGACGTGACGAAAAAAAAACCAGAATCTTTTAAATGACAAAGCGTTCGATTTGCATGCTTTATTATTTATTTTAAGAATTCCTTCGTGATAATTGAACTTCTCATCAAACACTGCATACTAATGGGTTTCTCTTTCCCGTCTTCTCTTGTTTCCTTCTCTCTCAGGTTCGCAATGATGGCGATGCAGCTCACCTTCCGGGGCGAAAAATGCCGCAGCCAAAAAGTAAACACTACCGAGCGCGACCGTAGCGACCCCATCACATCTTTCCTTCTGCACACGAATGACACGCGACCGGGCTCGCGCCACTTTTGCTGCGCCCTTCCGTCGGCTGTCCCCATGCGCTTTTGGCTGGCCTTGTTCGCGTGAAAGAAGCAGTAACTGAAACCGTTTCGCTTGCGACCATAAGTAAGGTCTGGTGCTGGAGCACGCAAACCACGCGTACAATGTTGCTTCTCCACGTTGCACGAGCTCATGGTTGGTGGATGGCATCCGTGTGTGTCACCCGGCAGCAGTTGGCGCACATCATAATTCAAGAAGGTACCTCGACACCGCCCAGCACGCTGTGTGATCTTCGAGGAATTTGGTCTGTACCAGAACCGGGACTTGGGAGGGACGAGACAACATAATTGATCGAACAGCACGCGAGAACATTATGGTGTTTGAACAGCGTTAGACAACACAACACAGAAACAACCATACAGCTGGTGGAATAGTATGAGATTAGCTCAAATCAAAACTCCCTTGCCGGGTAACGAGAAACAAGCTCCGGGCTAAGTACAGAGGTTGTTGCGATCCGTACGAAGCAAGCTCCTTGCCAGGCAGAGCACCAGAAAACAGAGCAGGAGAGCAGGAGTACTACAAACAAGCAAAAAAAAAATTAACACGATCTCATGTGATATTGTCTAAGCGATGTGAGTGTGTGTGTGTGTGTGTAGTAAGTGTGTGCACGCGTATTTTTTGTTCGTATTCCCGCGGTATAGAATAGTTTTAAGGTAGTGAAAACGGTGCAAACGATGTTTGCATTATTACCATTAAAAGCTAAAGCAAAGCCTTGTTTTCCAGTGTCCTTGAATCGTAACGATTTTCCCTAAATTTGACTTATTTTAAGATTGTTTGTAGTTTTTTTTTATTTTGCTTTCGTTTTTGCTACACACATCACCGCTTCAAATCTTTTCTTTAACGATCGCCCCTTCTTCTTTTTCTTGTATGTCTTGTATGTATGTTTGTAATAACTCAAGTTGACATGCAGCACAATTCGTTTCTCGTATATCAACGTATCCATTTAATGGTATCTTTAAATGGCACTATATGTTGTTTACGATTTTTGTTTAACTTCGATCGTTTTCTCTATTGCATAACACAAACCCTAATAAAGGGGCAACGTGTATGTCCAAGGAGATGATGGTTGATGACGCTAGGCGCGCTCTACATAGTTTTGTAAGCACTAGAACGTTAGTGATCGTGGCATAATGGTAATGGATGCGACTGCTCGAGGCAAAACTTGAGGAAAGATGCGTTAAACCATAGCGTAACAAGTCCAATTCTCCGCCTCGTGCGGACAGGCGTTTAATAATCGTTAAATTATATCGTTTATATTTTGTATCGTGTAGCTCGTTTGATTCATTATTGACTAATATTATTTTATTCTTTTTTTGTTTGTTGTATCGCTGCAATGTGAACGATCTGGCTGTTTTCGACTATCTGACTAGCATGATCGTGTGCAGTCAAAGGGCGCTAACAGTCCAGAGCGTGCAGAAAAATTGCGGTGAAGTGAAGGAAAATTTTTATCAAAGTTCCGATCTCAGTTTAATCATATTTTTTTATTGTAGCTCCTTTCTTCCCATTTGATTGAGTCCCGCTCTGTTCTCCCTCATTTCTCCCATTGTTATGTAAAGCTTAGTAGGGTAAACCCTTTTCTTTTCAGTACGTTTTTGCTTTCAACAAGCAGCACAACACACCTGATAGAAAGGAAAAATTTGCTTATGTTATGCTAAAAAAATACATTTTTCTCTTCCTTTCTCGTGATCTTGATGCATGTGTCTTCCTAATTAGGAAAGGAAATGCATACATTGTTGAGCAACACCATGCTAAAGTGTGTGCACAAATTGTGAGCGTGGCGTTCATGTATATAATAAGGATGAAGTTGAACAACAAAGAGAAACAAAGCTATATCAAACATCCTTTTACGCAACTTCCAGTAAAAACAGGTGCCTTACGAATCATTTTTTTTTTTTTTTTGCACGTAGAAAAGGAACGAGCAACAGCGAAACAATACGAAACAATAGAAACACTAGAATCGTCACCAGTGCGTGTCTGTCGTACCAAATGAATGTGATCGAGCGGTTTAATCATTAGTAGGGCAAGACGTTTTATTATGTTTGTTTTGTTTATATATGTTTGTTTGTTTTTTTTTTGTGTCACCCATTTTGAGATTAGTGAAATTGATCTATAAATTTGCCATACGAGAGAACAGACGTGAGGCGTGTGCGCAACGGCAATACATACAGGAACTAATATGCACCTCAAAACAACATTATGTCTATAAAGAAAACATTAATACACACTAAAAACCATCATCTTTAGACTGTAATAGAAAGTCCAGCCGTTGTTACTATGCTCCACTAGCCGCTAGGATTTGCAGGCAGAGGAGAGTACACTTAAGTTAATTTTTACAACAATTCCTAATTATGTCAACCACAAAACGATTTCGATTTGCACACACACACACAATCAATTCAGCCCGAGCGGTGAAATGTGTATAAACACCAAGATTCAATGGAAGAGTATCGTTAACAGCTGTTAAAGTATAAAACACTAAACAAACATTTTAAGTTGCATCGTGCAGTTGCGTCACACAGACACTCACAAAACATGCATTCAAAAGTGAAATCATTCGATGAAGGCGAGGAGAGCAGAATTAGTTAATTATTTATCCTTCAACCAAAATGTTATTACTGTTAGGATGTACTTCGTCGATAGAGGGTAAGCGCGATGAAAATGGTCCAATGTAGTGTAGAACTTATTGTAAGGGAGATTTTTTTTTGTAGTGAGTGTTTCTCTGTCGAAAGCAAAGTAGAAAACGTCCCTTCCCCTACCTTTTTCTGTGCTTACGGGAAAGGGAAAATAGATGATAGATAATGCATTCAAGACCATTTTCTGTTATAAAACAAAAGTAAAACGAGAGAAAAACAAAACTTACCCAACATGTATGAAAAAAAAGAAAAAAAAACTCTACAGCAAATGTGAAGAAATGGAAAACACACACAAAAAATACAGCAATAAAATGATCTTTGAAATGTGAATATTGAAAACAAGACTCCAGTGTTGCATTTAATTTTCTACACTTCTTTGGCGTACAGAACACAAACAGTAAGACATTCGAAAATTTGACCTATGCAAACGAAACTTAGCGTGGGGAAAAGAACAAAGGTCCTGGCATTCATGGCACAATGAAGAAGGTTATTTACCTATCTGGTGAAAGCACTCCTTAGCAAGCGGAAGGGTGATGACACACGCCGGGCAACTGCAAGTGTCATTGACATCGAGTGCCTGCCGGTCGAGAAAGTTAAGCATTATTCACATACAAACACACAGCGCCTAATCTATTCGAACCCTGCCCCAAGTAGAAAGAAGACAAGGCGTAACACGTTCTTTGTAATGTTGAGTGTTTTTGTGCTTTACTTCTCCACACGCACACGACAAAAAAAAAAGGTCGCACAAGTCAGCACGGTGAGTAGTAATCGAAACATAAACCGGTAAGTGGTAATCCAGTACACTCACGCATGCAGTGCGTGAGTTCACCCTACCTGGCGGTGAAATGGACCGTGTCCTCCATCTTGCTCCAACCAACCATTCTCGCAAGGTGTAACGCTGCTGATAACGCCCCCCACAGTACCGCCCCGACACACCTGCTGGGCATCTATCGGGTGCGCATGAGGAATAAAAAAAAATCCAAGCAAAATTAAATAAACACGCATGCGACCAACGCACACACACACACAGTGCTATGTGATAGACGAGATAGGGGAAAAGAAAACTATTACTCCACTCACTGTTGAAGGGAAAAGAAGCAGCAACATAGAGGTAATTTCGTCGCTTCCACAACGCAACACACGACACGCTATCTGGACAGTTATCTATTTTGTTTAATAATTGCGTGACAAGTTGTAGTGTTTGATCACGAACAGGGCAGGTTGGAACCGTTTGTGGGTTGGTTGTCGTCGAATTGGTTGGGAAGTTTGGGACGATCTGTAGTGGGGAACATCTGGACATGTATGATCGATCGTGTTTAGTTTGTTTAGTTAAAGTCGTGGCAGTGCGTGCGTGCGCTACTGGTATTTTTCCCCCAAATATTTATCATTCCAATGATCTAGATATACGATGAGTTACTGTTTTGTGCTGTTAAGTAGGTGCACAAACAGGAGAATCGTTTCCTGTAAGCATATGATCTTTCGTATCCTATCCCTAAGCCGACTGTCTTCAGCGACATGGTCTACAACATACTTCAAACACAAAACATGACAATCTTCATCGTAATACATATCTGTGTACAGTTGTGCAAGAACATCTTCAACACTATACTCCTTGGGACGCAAAAAAGGCCCTCCCTTTCCAAAAAAAAAACACAACAAAACGCTTCAGGGTCGCACATTTTTGGCGCCAAAAAATGCGCGAACCGTCCCCGTATCCAAATTTGGTCCTCGTCCTCGGTAACGTATGGCGAGATGTAAAGCGGAGCATTTGGAATCTACGCAACTACCAAAACCTTACTCCCGGTGGTGGTGGAAATAGTACTGGTGGTAGTGCTGGCGGTACTGACGATCGTAGTAGTGGTGATGGAATAATGTGCTAAACTGAGGCGCGTTAGTAGCGTGCCAGAAGCGCGATGAACGCAGCAAACGCAGCCCGGACAAACACCACGGTACGACAACACAACACATTCTTCTTCATCCATCGTACGGCGGTCGATTTCTAAAATAAAAATGATAAACCAACACACACCAGCAGGCCCGAGGAAGGCGCGCGAGCGGGAGATAACAACGCGCAGCGCGACACCCGAGAATCGCCCGTCCCTGCCCGTTTAGGGCGGTGGATGGGTGGTGCGGTAAATGCGAAATGCAAGCATGTAGAAAAGAGACAGAGAACGCCACTGCGACGACATCAAACAAACAAAACGATAGAAAAAACACAAACACACACACACACACACACACACACACACACACACACACACATACACACACACACACACACACAGACACAAAACATGCTCGATAGTACGCTTAGGAAAGCGCGAGAAAACAGTTCGTCTCGCGCTGGAAGGGAACGAGCGTTTGGTGTGGTGGCGCTGAACGGCGGGATGTGGGGAAGTGATTTGCTGAAGGAGAAAAAAAACAGAAAAGGAACGCGCGCGAAATGTTTGTGGGGGAGAAGGGGGGTTGGAGCTGCGCGTCGATCAAACCCCGCGCACAGCGTCGTCAAATGTGCGTGGTGATGTACGGCGCGAGACGCGATATCAGCGTAATGGCGCGCAGCAACTCTAAGGGGGTGAGAGGCAGGGGGGGTGACGCATTAACAGTGAACAAAAAAAAAACGACAAAAATAATTTCAAGGACTTATGCTAAAATCACACACCGCACACAAAAACAACTCGCCTGTGATGACAGCGAAAAGGGAAGAAACAGTATAAAACACACATAACACACATGCTGGTTCACTCACACACGCGCGCACAGTCGTGTGCCATGATCGTCGTCGTCGTCGTCGTCGTATTTGGTGGAGATCGCGCTCGCGGCCGGCAATTGTTATGCAAGCAAACGCGCCACTGCCGAAGAAGAAAGGGTGACAGGAAAACGGGAAGGGGAATGGAGCCAGGATCGTCTGTCGATCGATATGTACGTGCATGTGTGTGTGTGCAGAAAAATCATTGCGCGCCAATTTTATTCGCGCCACCGAAACGAGCGAACGTAACAAAAACGAATAAAAGATTAAAGCCTGTTTAAACGCCTGCAAAACTGGAATCACGGCTTGTCGAGGCGGGAAGCTGGTTGGCATGCTGATTTCTAGCTTGAACAACAACAACAACAACTACAAACCATATTATCACACCCAGCAGGCCTTATTTCCTTGTTTCTCTCCGCAGCAGCACAACTTCGTCAGCGGCTAATGGATTTAGGTGACAGGTTTATGTACAGCGACGCCGGGCATGATGGGGCGAACAGAAAACGCGCCCCCCGGAAAGGGGCTGGATGCGGACGAAGCGTCAAGTTCACGAGCAGCCGCCATTCGCACAACTGTGCTGCTGCGAGGGGGTGCGGACGCAAGGGATTGCACACACGCATCCTACTACACCCGCCAGCCAACCAATCAGCCAAACTGCCGTCGCCATAACGCACACTGCCACACAGTCAAAGACCAAAGTGTTTGTTCGGGCAGAGCGGTGATAAGAACACGCCGTGATTGGCTCTGGGGGAAGAAACCAACGAAAAAAGGCGCTCAAATCAAATCGCCGTCCATTTGATTTGGCTCCGAGCGTTGGTAGGTCTGTTGGATCGTCGCTTGCCTCGCTCCTTTGGTGCTTCCCTTTTACGACGCATCCAGAGAAGATATGGCGACGGCAGTGGCAGCACAACAGTGACGACAGCCACGCTGCTGGGCCGCCGTTTGTTTGTTTCTATTTAGCAACGCGCGGAGTCTACATCCTCCACCATCCGCTGCTGGCTGTCGGTATGGCGTGCTGGCTGTCTGGCACAACCACAATCACATCGTGGTCCGGATTGAAGACCTATTAGGGAAGGTTTGCTGAAAGGGGGCGAACGGCTTTCTTATCTTATCAGTCGCAGAGCACAGGGGTGATTTGTGCCCGCGTGTACCTAAACCTGCTGAAGCCGAACCGGTGCCGAACTGTCTTTAACCGCAATGCCGTTCTAGAAGTCTGCCAAGCGCTGGGCGGAAAGAAAGAGCAACGGTTTCAGGACTGGACAAATTGTCCACCAGAGAATGAAAGCGGCAACACATTGAGCGCTTACTGCGTACATTTCGTATTTAACAATAGATTTGTTGCCATTACGGCCGGACTACTCAGAGCATAAAATGGCGCGAAACTACGAGTCCGAACGAGATGCGTAATTCTTTCTGCCGACCGAGACTCGATGGAGATTTTACACTCTTCGCAAAATAGTGACGTGTGCAACCAAAGACCATGAAGCTAGAGGGTCCGGGGAGAACGTTTTGCGAGCGTGGCGGCGCAACTGATGCCGTCGTTATTCGAGCCTCTTATCGCTTCGCTTGGTTTGGAGTTATGCTCCCCGGACCCACGCTCCCTCCCTCGCCCTATTTCGACACCGCTTTAAACACACTGGAAAAAGGGAACAACGCCTTCATGATTTTAATTTTTAAAGGTCGTGCTATGACCACTCGCTTACATCTCTCCTCGGCCCAGTACGGTAGCCGAGACTCGAGATGGTGAACTCGAACGAACCGATTACAGTGTGCGACACACATTTCGCACCGCCCGTTTGCGTTCAGTTTCACTCGAAACAATTACACACCTGCGGCACTCATTAACCTTGACCGTGAACAGAAACCCATGGTACACGTGCTGTGGGGAGCCCGGGTGGTCACTCGGGGTGGGGTTGCGTAATGCAGGCAATTTAAATGGCATTATCCAGCTTTAGGCAGCGCTTCTAATCACCTTTTAACTTTCGCTCTGCTCGCTCGCAGCCACGTCCGGGGAGACATAAATTACACTTATTAGGACGCATTATTTTCCGATTACAATTCGTGGCGCATTCACTTTCACACGAAACTGTTTTGCACTCGGTACAGATTGCTGACGTACGTAAGAATGTGCAATATTTGATTAATACAGCATGGTGATGTTCAAAGCTATAACAATAAGCGACATATTCATAATTCTATCCCATGAATAATCGTAGATTTTGAAGGACAAACTGGAACATCTCCTTCATGTATACAACTACAAACTGCAAAAAGATGTAACTCCCTGTTAAATCAACAAATTAAATTCATGAAACAGTTTTCAAAACATTGACATTTTTCCCTCTAGCCATGTTCCGTGCCACCGTGTTGGTGTATGTAAGCAATGATGCGCTTCATCTCCATTGCTCGGACATGTTGGATTGTTAGCCCACTAACGACCAGCTCCCAAAGGGCTAGTACACACACTCGCGGTTATCACCACCACTTCTGGTCTTACTTCCCACAACGCCTTCGCCTTCCCGTTGTATCTTCCCGCGCTCCATCGCACCAAAGGGTAACAACGATCGCGTGCGTTGACGAATTAGCTTCCTCGGTTGCGGTTCACTCCATGGCCAGCTATCTACCCCGGTCGCTGCTTCAATTTACCCCATCAACATGGCTCGACTTTACGATGTCTGATTGTGCGATCACGACACGACAGAAGCGAGCGTACGCAAACTGCCCGAGATGCTGCGTAAGATTAATTCAGCCCCAATCGGTGACAAACATTGACTTGAGTGTCTTCCCAGGCCTGCTTATTCCCTGGGCAAGGTTCAATTCGCTCTAGATAGAGCGTCGCGAGTGGAGTTTGGAAGCAATTGCTGCTTCACATTTTCGACCGCTACCGTTTCATGCATCCATCTTATCTAGCCACGGCGATCGTGTGCGTAATTTGACCCCGACCCGTACATGACAGTGTCACGTGGTGTCACAGAAGGAAGATGAGCGTACACTGTAGGGAATTATGTGTGTTCTAGCCATCTGTGATTGACCATTTTGCACACAAACATTATGGAAAGATGATAAAGGTTGTACAAACTCTTATCTCTGTTAACTGTTGCCATTTAGCGTCAGAAGTGTAGCGGCTATTACACCTCCCAAAATTATAAGAAATATTTTAAAATTTACATTCTTCTTTATTTGTTTGTTGGGAAACTTTTACCTTGTGGCAAGAAGAATGAAATTTACAAACGTTCAGAATTGTAGATATTCTCTTTTTGCGCAATAAACAAGTAGCCACCGTGACCACACTGCTCCACCTTCCCATAAGCTCTCCAACGCCATAATGCAAAGATATCTCGAGATTAAGTAGCTTCTCCTCGGATGCTGCTCGGAGTGAAAGATGGAGCAAAACAAGCGAGCAGCATCACAACGAAACTGTGATGAACGAGACCACAGAAGAAACAAGCTAAAAACATTAACCAAAGCAAGCAAAAAAGAACCCTTTCCTCCAGGACGATTTTTTTTGTTGTTGAGCTAAAAGAACACGTGCATCCCTCCAGAAATCAAATCTTATGTTCCTGCCCGGAATCGGGTTTCCTTTCTTTTCCTCACCTTCTTCAGCGCTTGCCTCCAATGCCCCCTCGTGTCCTTCCGCATGGGTTCGATCGTACCGATCGAATCTACCTGTTTCTACCCAACGTTTCGTCCCTTTTTGCCTTCCTTTTCCCTTTGTTTTTCACGTCCCTATTGCTGTTGGCCCGCTTCGGGCAGGATCTTATCGATCAACAATCGAGCAAGTGCACCAACCAACCGGTTGTACGTACGCGCGCGCGTGTGTGTGTATGTATGTTTTGTATGTGTGTATTTTAGGTTATCCTTCCTTCTCGTGCCCTTGCTTGCGTCCGTTCCTTCGTAGCGTACAGACTCATCTAACACAATAGATCAAGCAAAGAACGATGCACGAGACCTCTCACAAAAGGGAATTGGTTCTTGGGTAAGAATTGTGCAAATGCGGCAAGGGTGGATGGGGTAGGGAGGGGTAAACATGTAAGCAGCTCTGCTTCAGCCCCTAAGCTGATCGGCCAATGTAGGTGGTGTATTAGAAACGTGCGAGTAATCGTAAGATAGAGCAAATAAAATAACAAACAACTCGCACCCTAACCCACACAACGAACGCACAGTAACACGGCTGGTGAAGGAGGGTCGTGCGCGGAGCTGCGAGATCGTATCGCGCTTACTACGAGCGTAATTCGGAGTTCCACACACACACACACCGAATCCTTTTCATCCAACTTTTCCCATCCCGTCCCCTTGCGATCTTCCGCGTGTGTTTGCTGCCCTGGCTCGGCTATTCCCATCCGTCGCCACCTTTAGGTCCCTTCGCCATGCGATTGTACGTTGTGTACAGTGTGTCGCGGGGTTGGAGCTTGTTTCTCGTTTTCTTTACAGTGTTTTCTTGTCTGTTTTTTTTTGTGTTTTTTTGCAAACCGATCCCGTTTTCAAACCACCGCGCCCACCATCACCGCAACCCCCCCGTATTCAAATAATCGTAACCGCAGCCAACACGACGAACGCGAAAACGCGGACCTTCGGTACGGGAAGGTGACCCGTACATAACACACAGCGCAGCGTGCAAGATGGAAGGAGAGGAAGGAGGGCGAAGACGCAAAGGTCTAACAGTGGGTGACAGCTGGGAGGGGAGGGAGGAGGGAACCAACATTGAGCGCGCGCGCGCGCACTCTCGATCGCGACCCGAAAAAAAGCGCGCCAAACTCTCAAGATCGCGACGACGACGACGATGATGATGACGACGACGACGACGACGACGACGTTCCCTTTGTGTACCGTACGAAACAGGTTTGCCCGCGCATTTGCTTGCATTTTTCTGTCGTTCTGCGCAGAGCGATCGCGAGCGCGCGCGCGCGCCTGTTTGTGTGATACGCGGTTTGCATGTTTCTCGCTGCTCTCCTTTCGCATTCTCTCGAAGTTTATGGTAGAGGAGAAGCGAGAAGTCGAAGTCGGTTGAGTTGTTCCTTTTTATGTGTCCGTTTTTATTTTGGCGGGCTTCTAGTGGGTACGAGTTTGCTTCACTTTGATTCGACGCTTTTTTTTCCTTCCCCTTCTCCTTTGCGATGCCCGCGTGTCACGTTGCGTGGCAAGGATTTGCGCTGTTGTGTTGTGTTGCTTTTCCCTGCCATCCTGCCCTTCCGCGCACGGGGTTGTGCATTCGGTGCGGAGGTTTTGTTGTGGTTGTTTTCTTTTTTTCGCCATTTTCGTTTCGTCAACTTTGCGCTTCTTTTTCGCCAACTTTGGGCTGGAGGGGGGTTCTTGTATCATGTGCTCGTTCTGTTGTGATTACGTTCGCTTCCTTACGCTGCTACCGATCGCAAAAGGGAGAACGTGACGTGCCAAACACTTGTTTGATTCGAAATTTTAAACCGGCCAATGCTGCATTTGTTTTGGATAACTTGTTTAATCTGATTCGTTTTATTGCTTTAAAAGAAATCATTTAAATAAATAAAAACTAATTCTCAACATAATCAAAAGTTCGAGCAATGCTCCAGACAAAGCTTATAGAAATAAAACAACAAAAATAAATTGCTTCTAATCAGGCTTCGAACAAAAAAAATCTATGTATCTAGCTTTTTTTGCTTGGTTCTTAAAATAACCAATAACTAACAAACTAAACTATAAACTCCAGCAATGAAGTTCATCAAAATACGCGCGTAAATATCGACCACTGAGGTACTTCAAACAAACACACACAGACACAGGCACAAGCACAGTCGAAATCCCGAAAATTGCATCCTTCTTTTTCGTTCGCTGGATTTCGTTCGCTTCCTCATCCTCATCGACCGGTTCAATTCCCCCAGCAAACCCTTTCGGACCGTGGAGTAGGGGGGGAGGGGGGAGTTGTTTCTTCATCCCTTCCCTTAACCCCCAAAAACCCGTCATCTCTTATCAGTGCTTTCGTCCATCCCGTGCAGGCCCCGGGTAAGCAAATTTTGGCGCGCACATTCGCGCTCGTCACGTTTTTTGGCGCAAAACCGTTTTGATTTTGTGTGCGTGTGTATGTATTTTCTCGTTTTGTTTCCATCTGAAATCCTTCGCAATATATTTTTTTTTCGCGAGCAAAACAAAACCACAAAGCCCACTCTCACTCCTTTCCGCTTCTTTACCACCCTTCCGCTGATGGCAAAAAAGCAAACCGGTTTCCACCGTGCAGCGAGGTAGCCCGAGGTGGTATGTGAGGTGGCGGGTGCCCAGTGGGTGCAAAAGGATAGATTTTGGCGCTTTTTCGTTTGTGGTTTTGTTTCGTTTGGGCTGGCCTCGTCTCGGTCTCTCGACGCTTGAGCTCGCTCGCCGCGCAACCCCTGCTGCTTCTCGCGACGGAGCAACGGAGCATTGGCAGAGTGGATGTGGTGTGTATTTCCTTCACTTTTTCTTGTTGGTAGGCAACAGCCAGATGGGACTCCTTAGCGGGATCGTGCTCACGTACGCACCAAACCTTAGCCGTGGAGCAGGAGGCACCAGGGTGGGTTTTGGAGGGCCGCGAAGGGGCAGCGCACGAGCTTGAGGTTCTGCCGGTCCCGGGGTGAAACAAGCAACAAGTTGTCATGTAATGGTAAAATGCACATCGCGAACACGTGCGCAGGACTGTGCGCCAACTGTGGTGCAGCGGCGACCGGGCCGCCGGACAGCCGGGGCTCCAAAAAGGCGGGAACGTGCCGGGCCTGAATGTGACCGCATTTGTCGGGGGATCCAATTGAAGGAAACAAATAAAAAAAAGACAATAAATGTATCCAAAACTGGACAATGCAATGGAGAAATGATTTCCCGTTTGGAAGGAGTCTTTTTTTCGTTGAGCAGGTTTGTTCGGTTGACGGATGGAGATTGCGTTAATAAATCGACCTTTAAAAGGACATCATTGCGGGAGCAAACGTCTTCAAACAGATTAACTTTTTCTGTGTGAGTGTCATAAAAAATAATTAATAATTTTTGGTAGTTGAAGTATTGAATATTATACATCAAATTTTTAATAATAACAGACACAGGTATCGACTGTGCTTAACAATACATTGTGTTACATTAACGAAGGTTTTCACCTCCTCTGTCTTCGTCTTGCGTGTTCCTTCTTTCCCCTGTCCTGCCGTGGAAATCAGAGCACATCATTATTATGAACTTATTTTGCAACAAAATAGCTCTCACGCTCGACCTTTGCTGCACCGAATGCGCCAATCTGACCAGAGGTAATATCATTTTAATTGCATCCGCCGTTCGGTTCTGCACCGCCGCAGCACACCCCCCTCCCATCTACCAGCGAACGCCGAATGTTATCGACCCGCGTCGGTGCAATTTGTTTCCGGGTTGAACATTCGTGGCACTTTCGTCATTTCTGACGTTCATCCCCATCATCATCATCAGCATCAGCAGCAGCAGATCGGCACATACGATTGGGGGCTTGCGTTTTGGCGTTTGCAGCGTTCGATTGCAGCGTGCTCCAGCACTTACAAGTGCAACAGCAGATTGCACCGGTCCCACCGACCGTTAACGTCGCTCGCTGTTTTGGGTGTGTGAAAGAGGTCTTTTTTTAATGCGAATAATGCACTCAGGTATAACATTACGGGCACTGAGCCACCTGTGACTTTAGGTTTTGGGTGTGGCGTTCGAGAGGTTTTTTTAAACAATTTACTGTTTGTATTTTGTGAGTTTTTTTTCACTTTTGTTTTGCACAGTCACGAGCGAATCAATTGAAGGGCACCATTTACACGCTGCAACGAACATGACGTCAAAGCCAATAACGAGTTGTAAAATAAGTCGTTTAGGTTCATACTTTTACGATCAATAAAATTTACATTCTGCTTTACTTCTACCTACCACGTTAACTGGCACGAGATAGAATGGTAACAACAATCATTAATTTATGTTATTATAATTGGCACCGTTTAAGCAAGTAAGTGGTTGATTTTTTGTACAAAATAGTGTACTACATGTATAAAAAACTTGTTTGCAAATTTAACCATATCAAATAATGTCAATTACGCACCACTTTCATCCACAGTGACACAACATTCTTGATCATTTGTGCTGGATTGTCTCGAATCTCGTCATTTTAGGTGTCACGATCTACCCACAATCCCGGATCTGTTGCTTCAAAATAGTTTGGGTCATATTAGCCCTTACAAGAGTCCTTTTTTGTTGGTTTTAACCGTTTTCCCGTTCCTTCATTTCAACCTTCCCCTTTCGCACCACAAACCACAAGGCCAATGCGGCAAAAGCGATACAGCGAAAAGCAACAAACCTTACACACACACACACACACACACACACACACACAAAACACGCCTCGAAAGAAATGAGAGAATAACAACAACCCAATCACGTCCCACGAACGATCCTTGACATTGGCTTCCGCGCAAACCCCGGGGCCCGTCGTCCCGGCAGTCCCCGCGGGGATGCTGCGAACACGGCAAGACGGGGCATCGTGCCCGCCGTTACAAGCGAACCCGCCGTAGGAAGGTGTAATACGGTAAGTTGAGTTTTATGATTCATAATGTTGTTATTCTTTGCCCGTTCGCTCCTCTGCCGTCACTTCCCACACGCCGTTTCGCTGCTCCGGCTACGGCCTCGTTAGTCGCAAGACCTTTGCGTCTCACCGTTCCCTCCTTGTGCGTCACCAGTATCAGGCGTCACCCATCTTGTGTAGCACATCCCTACGAGGTTCCTTTCACTGTTCCGTTGCGTTCGTGCCAGCATCATTGGCTGTGGCTGGAAAGTTGGGCGTGGGTTGCCCCAAAAAAAAAGCCAAAGGCCCGATCGCGCTGATTGGTACCACTTTATGGATGGGCAATTCCGATTCGAACCGATTCGTTTCGTATGTTAAAAAAAAAGGTCTTTGCTTACCCGCCAAAAAATAGCATACACTCACGTGCGAGCTGCACTCATATTTACAACCCTAAACGTATCTTAATTCCAAAATATAAATTAAAAAATTGCTGCTCCCCAAAGGAAAAGCTAAAGCCACCCGCTTCCCCATGGTGGCACCCCATTGGCCTGTGCCGCACCAGTAAGCCAGCCAGCCAGCATGCCTGCCGATTTCGGTGGAAAAAATATGCCAAACCAATCCGTACGATCGCCTCCTCGACTCGCTACCACTACCACTCCCGCCTGCGTTTATCCATCCCCAGGCAGTGAAGAGTTATTATTACCATACCCTTTTAAAGCCTCATTTTTTACGCCATGCCACGCCGTTTCACCATGGGTCCCCGTTTTTGGCGAGCGCTCAAGGAGGTGCAGCGTCCATCCGTCTGCAAAGATGCACCCTGTTTTGGTGTTTCTTTTTTGTTCATCCTTTTTGGTTGGGTGCCTCTCTCTCTCGCTCTCCGCTCTTGCTCTTTATCTCCACGCTTTGTTATTTTTAGCGTTGAAGTGCTTCTGCAAACCACTCGGACAGCTTCACGAAAGGAATTGGCTCTAATTTGGCTCCCGCCTAATGCTGGACCGTGCCAAGCGGGGATGCATATTTTACTGCGTACTGCGCGCTTCTCCACTTACGGATTCGTCTCCTTCGCCGTGGCATAGCGATCATTCGCGTAGATGATTTATAAAGCGAACAGTATCAAATGACCCCCTGCTGTCGATTTATGTTAGGATCCGTCCTCCGATTGTGCATGTGCAGCCAATCCGTTTCTACGCCCCGATGCGAAGGGATGCACAGCCAACCGTCGTGACTTGGAACGTACGGCAGCGGCAGGCGACAAGGCTCCAGGAAATCGGGCAACTGAGAAATTTAAATGACCTTTCGCAGAGGAGCCAACCGAACGGAGACGAGTCTGACGGGGTGCTTTTTTTTGTTTGTAGAGATGGTTTCGATCGCTTCCCCTCGACCCTCGTCCTTGCACCGTTTTGTATTGAATCATTCGCATCGTATTTATCGGACTGTCAATAATAAACTATCTTACAGCGCGCGCGTTTCCGTCTCGTTTCGTTTGCATTCTATTGCAACTGGATGATGTTTCTGCCTCTTTATTTTTATTTTTTTTTTGTTTGGTTTGTTTTGCCGTACCCTATCATTCGTTGATCTTGAGCCAGCTCGCTGTGAGCTTGGGCCGTTCAAGGAAAAACAGACGTAACAAGGGGAGGGTAGTTTTCGAGGACTGCCACCATCGACACAATCAAATTATAAGCTAACGAACTTGATTGATTGCTCGGTATGGGGCAGAGCATGGTAGAGACAGGAAATGGCAGTTCGATTGCAGCCCACATGCAGTTGACGATGGGCTGGAAAGGAGTGCAGCGTCACGGTAGAGAATGCTGTGCGCGTATCAATTGGGTGAATCGACACTCAAATCGATCTTGAGTGGTGAAAATCGCGTGTAAGCAACTGCCAGCAAACAGGATGTATAAAAAAGTTTAAAATCATCAAATTAAATCGATACTTAGGGAGATCAGTTTGATGACGATTGATGACATCAGTGCCTCTCAATGGCTAAAGGCTACCGTATTCGCTCTTGAGGGAATTCAGGGTTTTATGCAAATAATATTCCTCCGGTGGAAATCATTAATCTTTTATACAATACGGGCAATGCTCTTAAACTCTTTTTTGTTTTAATTTCATCAATTTTGTAACTATTAATGACATCAATCTTTAATAACGGCAGGACTCGTTGCATTCCGTGCAGTTTCCCGTTACTCAACTCGTAACGCTTTATTTTTTGAATCCATGATTTTCCTTACCCCCTTTTTCCTTATGCATTCTCACCCACCGCGCAGCACGATCGGTACTGCAGGAGCATACTTTGTTGCTGAAACAGCAGGGGCGTTAAAACGCTATTAATGCTACAATCGTACAATCGTACCTTTCTCCCCATCCACGGTTACGGCTTTCCAGCCGCCAACCGATCTGTCAACCCGGTAAAAAGCCGCTTCTCTGCCTGCACGCGAAGGAAGGGCAATAAAGCTGGGCCCGTGCACACGAACCCCCACTCCGGCCACTTCGCTTCGCTTCGGAACAGGAATAAGGGATTTAATTTGTCATTCCAAATCCGGTTCCAGTCGGCCGTACTTCGTTATCCTTTGTCGCACGGGCGGAAGGGCGCACGGCTTAAAGGCCTGACGGCTTGCCCCGCGTGCCCCAGCGGTCGGTCGTACATTGTATCGTAAATCTCTGCAATCAAAGTTGCCTCAAACCGTTGAATCCATCACTCAATCAAAGCCCCAGTGTTCTCGGATCACGGTGGAGCACATACAACGAATAATAAAGCGAGGGAGGAAGAGGGCGAGAAAGTGAGAGAGGTGTAGAGATAGAAAGAGGGAGAGAGACAGATATAAGCACACAGTCAACTACAGTCAAAAGGGAAGGACAGAGAAAGCAATCCGAAAGGATGCATTATGCGACGCGGGCGAAGGTTAGAAGGCCAACATGTTACGTGCGTGATCATGATCGCGTTAGCCGGCCGGGGCGAGGGGAGGGGTGGTAAAAGCGAAGCGTGATCCGCACGACCTCGGCACATAAATGTGTCCCTGTAAATCCCTCCCCCGTGGCTGTATTGGGGTGCAAGGGGCAGTTGTTTTTATTTTTGTGTTCTTCGTCATCTCGTCTCTCTAAGTGTATATTTTTCTTTCCGCCACATCAGCCATCCCTTCGCTGCCGGCCGCATGCACAGCATGGTTTTGATAACAGTAATAGCAATAAAGGAAATAACGAAGGGAAAATAGCAAGAAAGATAATAATAATAATAATAATGACGTAGACCAGCACATTTGGGGTAATAAAAAGATTCGCCCCGACTTGTGGTCCAGCGGATGGCATCGCTGGATTGAGTGTCACTATCACGAGGAGACATGGCAGGATGATTGTTGGGATGGTGTGGAAGCTGTGGAGAGATAAACAAAGAGAGAGAGAGAGAGAGAGAGAGAGAGAGAGAGAGAGAGAGAGAGAGATCATGGATGAAATGAGAAGAAATGGGTGTTCGATCGCTGTTTTGAGACCTGAGCCGTAAGCGCATCCAGAAAGGCACTGTGGTTCCTACTAGAATGGTTACATGGTCATATCGAGATAAGGTAGATTTTATTTGCGGAAAATGAAGAAAAACATTCCTCATTTGAAATATATTACTCATCCAAACGTTGTTTGTTTCCTGATTGGATTATTGAGTATAATCAATACCAAACTTTACATATTCCATTTCTGTGACAAGTATCTTGATGTGCATTTTATAAGTAGTTGCTTTCAGTATTAGTGTTTTAGAGACACACAAAGGTAAAAATTATAAACTGAACTATGGAGGCGGCAGGTTGCGTTCGATATGAAACAATAAATCCAATTAAGTCATTAATCAAACAGGAAAATATTTTTTAATTATGGCATATTTTTTATCAGGAGGGACATTTTAAACCAATTTTATACATGAGACCCTCAAGTTACGACGTTTCGCAGATAAGACAATTTTAATTTGATAGTTAAAAACGTTAGAAGAAATGTATGTTTTTTTTATTTCACATTGATAACCGTTACAAATACATTTCTCACAGTCCCCCAACTATCGCAACATGAATGTTTAAACGTTAACGCGTGTAACCCTGAACGTTTTAAATAATTTAAAGGAGTGTTGTAACAAAATTAATAAATACTTGATTTTTTTAAAATTAGAATACACTAGTCCATAGATTTCGACTCTTCAACTTCGGTTATAAACATTATTTTGACATATATGCGCACATGACTTTTTGGACTTATAACTTGCTTTGGAACATTTTTTTGGTCCTAAATATAGTTGCTTCTTGGGAGTCTCCTGTTTAAAAAAATCAAAAGCAAGCTTGAAAAATTGCAGTAAACTAAAGAAAATCACATCAAATATTGTTTACATCTCGTGTTAAACAAAAAAATAATGTTTGCCGGAGAAATGGTCTACAAAAAAGCAGAAAAACAAATCCTTACCTAATCTTACTTTCCCTGTACCCCGCCGCTCAACCCCTCGTTCCCCATTTTCACGATTGTGTTTTGTCCACCCATCCGACCAGCATGCAGCCGGCGAGATAAACGTACGATTGGCAGCGTCGCTCGTACGATCCGCATCGGGCACTGGGCTGCGGGTGAACGACCGGTCAGGGTGGATGACTCTTGCCATGCGACGACGACGTCGGCGACGTCGACACAAGAACCACAACAGCGTGCGTCCACCCGGCAACCTCGGCCTCACCAACCGACCACCCCTCCCTTCCTCCTCTCCCTCTCCCTCGCCTTCGATCTCGTTGTAGCGGGCGCAAATCTTCGATCGGACGCTACGTAGTGCCTACTGCATGCTGAAACCACCATTGCGTTTGTGCATCCCTTACCGCCACCCAGTTAACCCCCCTCCCCAGTGGTTACGTGCATGTGTGTGTGTACGTGTGTATGTTTGTTGGTGCTTTGGTTTATGTTGAACATAGTGCGCAATGCTTCCAGCAGCAACGGAGTGTGTTGCTTGTTTTTTTTTTAGGTTTTTCGCAGCAAAGCGTGCGTGGTTGCTTTTTTTTTATTCTCTTTTTATACCTTCTTTGTTTTTATGCTGTGTTTTTGAAGATTTTTTTTCATTCGTTTGTTCGATTTTGTCATTTCGATCCATCCAACATTTGGGGTGCACTTTTCTGGGGCCTTGATGTGTGTTTGTGTGTGTGTTTTTTATTATTTTTTCTCTGTTGCTCTGCTGCTGCTGTTGTTCGAGTAGCTTTTTAATACTTCTTTACGTGATTTTGTGCCTTTGCTTCACTGGTCGCACACGCCTTTTCTCCCTTTCGATCCGTTTCGATCCACGCGAATGGGCGCGAATGCGCGCCACCACACCACGGCTCTGGTTAGGCGGCCCGGGTGTGCACGCGCCCGGCTCGAACGCGGCATACACGTTTTTGCTGCGGCTTGTTCGCGGCGCGTTCGCTCTACAGTTGGTGCTGCTGTTTGTTGTTGCTTTTACATTTCTCGTCAATAAACTTATTTACTTTCTTGACGCCATACGCGCTATGTACCCTTTCTTCGCCCCCTCTTTGTTCGCCGTTATCTTGTCACTTTTATTATTTTAATCTTTGTGTCAATATGTTTATTAGAAATGTCGCGTTGGAGCTTATAGAAAAACTGAACGCTTTTGGGTGTATGTGACATTATTTGATTTGCTAGTGTTCTCTGTGTTTTTCTTATGTTACTTTTTCCAATAAAACTATTGTACAAATGATCTGTGCCACCTTTCACCACCGAACAAAACACATTTCCTATCCTTACTGCTTTCTTTCGCTGCCGCTATGTAGGTTACGCACTTATGCTAATGCGCAGACAAACACAATAATAGGCCCGCGCTGTTGATGTTGCCTTCATGCGTGCGTGAGGTCTTTCCGTGGTTGGAGCACCAAAAAAAAAAAAACATTCAGAACCGCCCCATAGAACTACGCGCGCTTTAATGGCTGTACGATCACGCAAAATATGGGTCCATAAAATCGCGGACGCACATTTTTGTCATTTTTGTTTTTTTGTTTGGTTTGTTTTGTTTATCGCCAAACGTTCTGCGTACGCGCTCATTTGCATAATTGTTATGCGTGCTGCCGGGCTGCCGGGATGGCTAACTTTTGGCAAACGTTACGCACCGGGGCTCTGATTAGCGATTCGGGATCGGTTTTTGCAAATGATCCTGTTTTGGGGTGTTTCAAATGGACCATACGATGTGCGAATGCTAATTTGCGGGTTAGAACGAGCGGACACGCAAGGCCAGCAGGTAATAACGATGGAATGGTATGGCATTAGCAAGCACCTTCCCTCAATCCCAGCCGCTCGATAACATAAGCGTTTTAATTGACCTTGTTTTGCAAACACGATCGCCATTATTTAGTAAGCAGTGCTAATTAGCAGCGCCCGGCCAGCAGGAAAGTGAGAGAGAGAATGTAGCAACTTTTAACACCTTATTATTTGCATGCATATGTGTCTAGGTGAAATGTTCAAATGGCAGTGGGAAGATAAATTTCTTTAAATACTTTCCTTTTTACTTTAAAACTTTTATTCTAGTCAACAAACTTGCTCTGTTTGCTTTCTTTTCAACAACACACATACTCTCGCTCGAACGGAGCAAACGACGCATAGAAGAGCAGAATAAAAGCTTCATTTAATTTAGCTTTTTTTGCAAATCACCTCGCCACAATCCGATCGCTCAAAACCAGTTCAAGCCCTACATAGGGCTCACGCAGTCACTGGAGAGTCCAACAGCAGCATTATAAATTCATCCTAGACACACGCAGCAGGGTCTTATGCTTCTCGGCCCCTCCAGGGCCGCCAACGGCACTAGCAAACCGAACAAAAGGCAGCATAAATCGGTGGGATCGTGAAATGCTCGTTAAACGAAGCGACAATCCACCGGCGGAGGAACGCCCCGGTAAGGAACGGGCTGGGTTCATTGGCCCACCGCAACAACCGCAAACGCCGGTGCCCAAGAGCGTTGGCCTACAATCGATAGAAAAATCTCAATCCTAGCGAGCCCTCCGCGGCTGGCGGTTTGGCGGCAACGGAATTGATGCCGCGTGTGGCGTTGCCATTTGTTTGGTCTGTTCTTTGCATCACGTGAAGCACACGAGAGCGAGATGGCAGATCGAGATGGAGAGAAAGAGAGAAAGTGCAAATACGAGATGGAGTAAAAAGCGTGCCCACACAAGCGTACTGTGTCTGTGTGATTCTTGTCTTTTTTTTTTTTGTTCCTTTTCCTAGAGATAGAATTGCGATCTTCTTCACCTTTATGTTTTATTTTCTTCTTCTTCTTCGCTTATTATGTACACACTCACAGCCAGGGAGAGAGCTTTGACAGTCCGCTTTTGTTGGCGTGAAGTAGCTTTTTCAAGTCTCGTTATACCTCGTCCAGCATAACATGGCTGGTTTCCTTTATGCTTTGTCCAACCAGCTCACCCCAAAACTCCCACCGTTTTTGTGGCTTTCGTTATTACTTTTTTACTTCAAGTTTTGCCTAAAGCGTTCGTGCCTGAGACCTTTTCGGCTCTCGTCTTGATTGGCATGATCGCACGACGTTCGTGCGCGCGCGCGCCCTCGCGAAATGTTCGATCAGCGTATGAACTTTGACAGCGGCACGGACGGACGTGTGAGTGGGCCAGAGCAGCGACCAGATGCGTGCCAGATGTCATATCTCATCTGAACCCAACTGACCATACGCGATCGATGCTGACCGAAAGCGAGGCAACCGAAACTCGGGTGAGCTCGAGAAGATCGCGGCGTTGGAAGTTTAACACCGAAGGAAGGCATAAAAGCGAGAAAAGAAAGAAGCCTCTCAGCACATCCTTCCGCCCGGACGACGCAGACCTGTTAAAAATCTAATCTGCTGCCACAGCACGATATGACGTGCTGGTGGTTGTTTTGTGTTGTTCTTCTTCTATGCTCGAAATTTCGCGTTCGCTTTGATAGTCCTTCCATACACGCCCCATTCGCACAGTGGCTAGAAGCCGCACGTCAACCTTTCCCCATTGCTGGGTGGGGCGTCCTTTCCTGGCCGCTTTCGTTACAGGTCAATGCCTCCTTTATGCCCTACGGCAGCTTCCAGCAGAACGGGGGCAGATGGGACAGCAAAAGCGTAGTATTTTCTCCTGGTAGAATCTCGCAAGATGGTGGTGATCGATATGCGAAGGAGGTAGAAAATACGTACCACAAACACGTGTGTAAAGCTAAGCTTTGTTGAAGCGTTGAAGAAATGTGTCGCATAGGAAAGATCGTAACCCTGGATCCCACCTAAATCGGAAACACTAGAACCGTAAAGCATCCCTTTCATCAACCACCGTTTGGATGGTCATTGGCCCGGGAATGGGGTAAACTTTTTCGCTTCGCCGTACGCATCTCTCCATTTGCGCTGTATCAAGCTGTCCCTTCTTTAACCTGGCGCGGTCCTGTATGCCATGACGTAATGTGCGACAAACGCTTTCGCCGCTCTTCGGTGTCGGTTGGAGTGTGCGCGCGCGCGCGTTCGCTCGCTGTTTTCGCGCAAAACCCGTTACCGCTCTGTCGGGTTTGTTTACGGATAGCGGGCACTTTAAATGTTACTTATTTGCTTTCTTTCGGGGCCACTAAAAATAATTTAAAAAAAGCAATCCTACAGGTAGCATAGATACCGTACTACCAGCGTGCGTCTGCTTTTGCTCGGATAGCTAACGGGGCTTAGTGTCCATTGGTGGACAGGTTTATTGCGATTGCGAAACCGGGCAGGGCCGCATTCTTAGGCAGCGGTAGACTAAATAAATCGTTTGTTCAAAGTTTGCAGTATTCTTGGAAACGTTTCAGGATTGTTTGGAATCAATAAAATTGTTGTTTTTAGAGTTTTTACGATTTGTGAGTATTTTTCAAAAATAAACTGAATAACGTGTAAAATAATCGAAGCAAAGCAATCACGCAAACCCATTGGACTAAGGGAGGCATACACTGTTGTTTAAAAACGACGATCCATCACGCTACTGTCGACCCGTACTCCCATAGATCAGTGGTACACTGCCACTTAGAACACGGTCAACGAACTTGGCTCAAGTGGCCACATGCCCTTTAAAGTGGCGGTTTTTTGTTGTTGCGCTGTGCTGCAGCGGAAAGGCAAGAACAAAAAACGAACGATCTTGATCAAATTGAAGTACCAGAAGCGTACAGTACAGTACGGAGAGAGAGAGTGTGTACATCAATAAAATGCATTCACTCATACCGTCGCATCATATTTCTTTTTTGCTGATTTCACTGAGCTCGCGATCCTTTTTGCCTTTTTTTTTGTTTTTGCAGAATTTTACAAAACATTCCATTATTCAAATTCTTCCTTCGTCGAAATTGTTTGTTGATGTGGTGTTGATTTGTGAGAATTGTTTGACTTCAATTAAGTACGCGTGATTTTATATGTTATTAATGCATATGCAGTTAGGCTGTTTGGCATTCTTGCGGCACATGTACCACTCCCGTGATAGTATACGTGACT
This sequence comes from Anopheles gambiae, assembly GCF_943734735.2. NCBI lineage: Eukaryota > Metazoa > Arthropoda > Insecta > Diptera > Culicidae > Anopheles > Anopheles gambiae. The sequence continues at coordinate 28,760,684 of NC_064601.1, forward strand.
GCCGTAGCGTAATACTTTTGTTCTGTTCAAGTACTCCTATTGAGCTTCTCTCCATCTTTCTCTTTTTTCTGTCTCCCTCTCTCTCTTCTGCTCTCTCTCTCTCTCTCTCTCTCTCTCTCTCTCTCTCTCTCTTTCTCTCTTTCTCATCTATTTCTATCGCAAACCTCAGCACATGCAAATCTCGCTATAAAACCAAACAAAAAAGGAATGAAATCGATAAAGCCGGCACCACACCAAACCGTTATTGTGCAAATGTGCATTCTTGACCTTTTGCGTTATCTAGCGGCTAATGCGTCGTGTGCAGTGCATTTACAAACGCGGGCGGCCGCGGCTGTGGTCGGAAGCCTTGGTAGCAGAAACGCGCCGGCACCACCAACAACAGATTGTATTCTTGGCGCGTACGACTGCGTCCTACACAGACAGCCGGGCAACTGAGGAAGGGAAAAGAACATACACACACCACAAACAACCAGCGTGGTAGAATGGGTTACATTTGCAGTGTCAGAAGACATCATCTATCGGGTGCTTTATGGTTAGCAAAAAAAGGGCAAAGAAATGAATTGACGAATGTGTTGGTGTCTCCCTTTTTCCCACTCTCGCTTCTCAATCTTTATCCATCTTCTAGCCATGTTTGTTTGTTTGTTTGGTTTCAGAAAGGAAGCATCGCGACTGCATCATGCCGCCACTCGCTGAGCCCGTACGCAGCAGCGTGCTGCGAGCCAGAAGGCAACAAACAAACCAACCACCAGGACCAGCAGGCACGACCTTCACAACTGGAGCCGCACAGAAATGGTCCATTTTGTGTGTGTGGAAAACGTGTTGTTTTTCTCACCCGCGTGTGGTATGTTGGTTTTTTACACCCGTCCGCATGAGGAAAACATTCCAAGCAGGGGGAAAATTGTGTTGTACGACTGTGGAAATGCGGAAAGCAGACAAAACATAGACACAAAACATTCTAAATAATGCAATAGTGCAATATTGCATCACCGTAAGGAGTGGTCTATACAAAAGAACGAATTATAACGGAAACCATATGATACAGTCTGAATAGTGGATAAAGTTGTAAAGTAGAAAAATAATTGAAGCTCTTAGAACATTGATTTTGCTTAATGATAACGAAAAAGAACCTTGATACAGTAGAGATAACAGAATATAGAATGTCATACCAAAATAATGTTTGAAACTCATTTATCATTACCACCGATCGCGGTGGCAAGCCAAAGGAAAGCACAAAAGGGTCCACAAAACCGATCGAAAGGCAACCAACGTGATCCTCATTGTGCCAGAATGTGACAATCAGAACGCTTCACGCCTGCACGACTCGGTACACTTGCAAGTACAGCAAAACTAATAAAGAAGTAATTAAACTCTTCGTCAAAGAAACATGTTAACATGATGATTGCGAAAGAAAGTCGGTCTGTCTTGTTGGTACAAACGCTTCGTTCCATGAGGCTGCAAGCGGCGTCATCTTGCTTCCTGACGCCCGTGTTCCTTCCCTTCCCTACCAATCGACTGCAGTCGAGAAGGTTGATAAGAGCGTCTGGCAGTAAGATTTGCTCTGTGAAAGCGGCCTTTTGTTGGATGTTTGTTGGTGATCCCTTCCGCGCACCAATTGCATCGTCTTTCTCTCAGCGGAGGCCGCGCGACACCAAAAACACAAATGGACCCCTCCCCCCCCCCCCCTCCCTCCTCCGGTAATCATGCCTGCGAGCAAGGGAAGGGCAGGAGCTGGAGAGGGAATCATGCCCGTAAAATCATCAAACTGGGTCCATCCATTTGTCGGTCTTTCGCGCAGAACAATGCTCCAATCTTTCACTCGCGCCAATGCAAATGAAGCAAACTGGGCACCACGCATCTGGCCACGGCTGTACGCGCCAGCTTAACCCTTTCTTTGTGCGGGAAGCCAAGGGGAGGGGGGAGAGTTTGGGGCATGGGAAAGGTTTGTCACACCCCGGTGGGAAGAAATGGGACGATCGGGCGCGTGCGAGAGGAGAAAGCGCGAGGGACAATTTTGCAAAACAACCACATCTCCACCCGGGGAAGGAGAAAGAGCATATAAGCAGCGATGCAAACACTTCAACATTTCACCCATAGTGAAGGGATGGTGCGTTTCAGCGCTTCCCTGGAGGCTGAAGATGGGGAGAAGCGGTTGGAAAGGGAAGCGAAAGAAAAGAAAACAAAAAAAAACTGGCAAACACGCGATCATCGTAAACAGATGAGAAAGCGGACCAAGAGAGCGAGGGGAAACGAGAACACACAAACAGCTATTGACAAAGAGAGAGGGAGAAAGGGAGGGAAAGAAAGAACCAAAAAAAAAAAAAATTACGTCCTCATCTTTGGCCAACTGCGACCCAAAACTCCGCACAAGAAGTTGAACCGAAAAGAAGCAGCAAAACGTAAACATCAGCCTCGTCAAAAATGATGCTACTTCTCGCGTACGGTTTTACCGCGGGCGCGGCTACTACGATAATCGGGCGGGAAATGTGGGGCTGGATTGGTGGCCAACACCAAGAAGTGCAAGAAAAGCACCGGGAACGGGCGCGGGGCCAAGGGTAGCAAGGGTAAGAAGCGACGAGGATCGCGCCCGCGCCCGGCAAGGGTTTGCGAAAGGGCTTGCGAAAGCAACGGTACGCAAGGGGGAGGCCGAGTTTGAACAGTGTGCAGTGGGTTTGTGTGCGAGAACGGCAAACAAAACAAAAAAAAAACATAAACCCACCCTACGAGCACAGCTCGGCGCGGCGAACGAACGGAGGATCGTTCGCCGTAGTACGCCGTGGATGAAGAGGGTGAAGAAATCTCCAAGAACCGTCAACAAACGCACGCACGCTTGTGTATGTGTGTGTGTGTGTAAATGGGGGAGAAGGGTCCAACCGGGTGCCTCGTATGGGGTTGTGAAGAGAGATAAGAGAAAGAGTGGGAAGAAGAAACAAACGGACGGCAGCGTTTGGATACGCGTTAGGAATGTGTGATGTGCAGGCGGGAAGGAGCAGAAACAAGCGGATGGGAAGGGCGGGTGAGTAATTGAGACGAAAAGGGTGTCACTCGCGAAAAAAGCATACTCTTGTGTGCGAGTGAGTGTGTGTGTGTATATAAAGCAGAGAGAGAAAATCAAAACAACGCACCACAAAACCCCCGCAAGATCAACATCAACGCTCATGGGGACTGTTTGATGCTCATGATGATGATGATGATGATAATGATGATGGTGATATTTTCGACGGTGATGATACTGGTTTCGATGACCAAGGACAATAATGGCGATCTTCACGGTGCCATAAATTACTAAACAATGAATCGCGTCTACTGATTGGATTGATTTAACATAATAAAAGAATTATTAAAAAAGGATTATTAACCTAAAAAAATATAACATAGTCAGATGACAAACAGGTGCCTTATAATTGTAAGAACAGTGTAGTACGAACAATCATTATTGGTGGAAAAATCCTTATAATTATTAAATAAATGCAACTAAAAGAGAAAAAACAAAATAAAAGAAATATATTTCACCCAAAATAATGCACGTCACTGTCCTACTGTGCAAAAGGGTTTTACGAAAACCCAGACTAAAACACACAAAACATAAACCCCAACAAAAGTGGAGAACCCGAGAAGGGCGAAGGAGCGTCGCGATCAATGTGCTCCCCATTCTCCATTCTGCTTGCGAATGCCGCACGTACTCTGCGTCAAAAACCGTCTTCTATCTCGTGCTCTCTTGCTCGACAATCCCCATCCCCATACACCATCCCTGCTGGGTTCGCGTCTTCTGACCGAGTGCGCCCATTGGGCCATCGCACGGTTGTATTGGTGCGATTTCAAATCCCGACGCGCGAAGCTTGCCTTTGTGTAACGGATAAAAATTCAAACTTTCAACCCAAGCGACGCGGACGCTGGTGGTTTTTATGTTTGTTTTTTTTTTTGCAGTGAGATGCGTTTTTGGGGCTTTTGTTTTGATCGACACTGGGGAGCGGGTTTTGAGTGGTTCAAAATAAGGTTAGAGACATTTTAAACGAGTTTACTTCATATGCTTTCAAGCGTTGGTAGTATCATAGTATTCCATTTGCTGCCGACAGTCTCTAGTAACAAAACAGGGCAACGCGTTCCCCGCGTTGACGTGGTCCTCGGAAAAGAGGTCAAACTTGTGTGATTACGCCCTTCCAGCGCAACACACACTGGCCGGGCGACCGCGCTTGGTGGACGCGCTCGTGGAGATGGTGGTGCAGTGCATCCATCTCCCGCCCCATTCGCATTCGCCATCGCGTCTATCCGTTCTGCTTATGTCGGCACCTTTTTTTCCTTTAGCCCGGACAACATTTGATGCGTCACATGTTTGGCGCGCTTACACGACCGTACGCTGCGGCTTTTACGCGTTACGCCGCCGACCTATCTCACACACGGTTGGCAAAAGTGACGCAAAATAGGAAGGTCCATCCGGCGCGCAATGGATGGCCTGTGTTTTATGACCATTGCACCGTTGCACACTGTGCGGTTGGCTTGCTTTTACATATCCTATTGGGGTTGGTATGTTTTTTTTTCTTTTCTATCGTTTGTTGCTCCGTGTCTATCGTTCACAATAAATGTCTTTGATTAAGTACAGTTATGCTCGTTTCTCCGTTGCTGGCGTAGATACGCTGTTTTTATTACGTCCTTCTATTTGTCGCATCCACAACGTGTGAACTAGTGAGAGTATGGTTAAATATGGTGAATTGTCCTTTATGTAACTCAATAGATTATGTTTACGGGACGTTGATATTGGCATCATTTGTCATGTTTAATACAATTTTAGAAAGATCTTAATATGTTAGGACATCATACAAACATAATAGTATAGCATACAAACATGCAATACAAACATTTGCCAATCAATGTCGCTAGATAATTCCAGCATTTTTAAATGTAGTTAATATAGTGTGAAAATATTATTTTAGGCACACACTTTGGCACAGGTTCATGGCATGTGTAGTTTAAAATCGCTAAATATTTTCATTTGTCAGCTAGAACCTAAGGTCCACAAAATAGCATTAAAATGGTAAGTGAAAAGTTGCAAAATTAGTAAATTGCACCAAATGAAACAAAACACTTCAAAAAAGTAACACACTTGCTGCCAAACGAAGTGGTGGAGTGCCGTAAAGAGATAAAGATGTAAGGCATTCCTATTAACACTAATTGCCTCGTGCTCGATATCATTCTAACATGGCTCTCGTTAGGGCGTTGGTAAACATTTGCTAACGAGTCGCTTTGCCCCCTTTTCTTGCTGTGTGTGTGTATGTTGTATGGCTTGGGGTCGGCGGGGTGACATGCAGGTAAATTGTCATTTCCGACAGTACACGCACTAATGGTCGTACCACTGTTATGATTCACACAAGTGAATGGATAATTTCGTTTGCACTAGGTTTGAAATGATCGCAAGAGTTTTTGAAGATGTTTCAAAATTTCAAATAATAACAGGTAGTTAAGAGAGAAACATACTTCAGCACATCGAAGCGTGCTTGATTGCGTTCCATAACTACAAAAAGATAACGAAGACAATAAAACAAGTCTTGAATGAACCTTATCTTTTCACTTTTCTGCCGATATGATAAATGTATGTTTGTAACACGCGCATAGATAAAGCAGACAACATTACTCTTCGCTCTTGACCTTCAGATGAGGCTATAGTAGTGTTATGATTAAAACAGGTTGATGATTTGGGAAACACATCACAAATTTGCTAAAAAGATTATTCAAAAGCTTATTCCAAAATGAAGGATGCATTAATTCCAAACATTAGTTCTGTATTAGACCATAGCCATCAGTTTAGATTGTATTGTGACTAAGAAATTAGTTCATCAAACAAACACACACACACACACACATACACAGACCAAAATATTCGACAATTTGTTGTACCAATAAAGCTCCACTAAAGCTTGCTCTATTTAATCACTATTTCCACACTTTTTATGGGGTTGTAAATTGCCGCAACACAACCCGCGCTGCTACTGGTGTTGGTCTGGAGACCGTTCATCATCAAACGCAGCATAACAAGCAGCCCGGAGGCTCATCAAACCGGAACGAAACATGAGTTTTAGTGGCACGACTTTGAACAAAGTCAGATAAGCCCGGGGCACAATAAACGATGAAGACAAAATCACGCAACGCAGCAGTACCACTGACGCGCGCTTTAAACCCCTTGAAGTGTCTCCTGCCGACGAAAGACTTCTCCACCAATCCATCTAGTTTTTTAATGCTACTTTACCCTTTACCCAGTGGGCGCGGGTAGCGTCAGACAGCCACACAACGGAACAGAACAGGAAAAAAGAGGCTAAAGATGACCGGTCGGTGATAAAAATTAGATACGCCTGATTCGGTCCGCGCTTCATTGTGGCAGCCGAACCGAGACAGCTACCGGAATCCGCGCGCAGATGTCTGCACGCGTCTGCTGGCTATCGCGACCAAGTCGAGCAGGCGGTCTTCGCCCCGGTTCAGTAGCAGCAGCGCAGCGCAGAAGAAGCGAACCACGAGCACGCAAAACAAATTCACCAACGAATTACAGCCTCCTGCACCTCCCGGAACAAAGATCTCGTTTGACGCGGAGAATGGAGCGAGAGCCGTGAAGTATCTTCGGTTTTTTTGTCGGTGACTTTCTGCTTCTGCTGTCTTGCTTTATTTATGCTGTCTCCCCCCACTCGCCGTTTTGTGCGCTCGCGCCAAAAGGGAGCAACGGTGAGGAGCCAGCGATGGGTCCTGGCTGGCGATCTTTCAGACTGCGCTTTGCGTACGACGTCTGAAAACGACGATCGAAATCGATGGCAGAAGCGTTAGGCGCGCGCCAACAGTCGTTCCATGCGCGTGGGGCATAGTTTGGGGGTTTCGTTTTACCTGCTACCTTTACGGTTGTCACCTCGCATTCCCCCTGCCCCAGAGATGCTGATTTCAGGCTTGTTGGAGGATTGTGGTTTTTTTCTTTTCTTTTTAAAAGAAGCTTATGTTGCTTTTATTTATACGACGGAATGGAGCTCGTACCACAATGGTACTCCATTCTGACCCGTAAAGTGTTTCACGAATCCCTGCCAGTCCTGTGGCAAGGATTGGACTATTGCCGTTTGTATGACCTCTTTCCTGTTACGGACAGCGATTTGCTGCCGTTCCTCCAACCCTGGGCCATCTCAATTCGAACGTGTTTCCTTAATGTATGAAACTCTTGACAGTTTGAATGATTAGATTAATATTTAAATTTCACTTCACCTTCGTTGGATCCTTCGTCGAACCGGATCAACCGATGAGGGGAGGTGGGTGTGATGAGGCGACTTTTTGTTTTTGTCTTGGTGAAGCGAAGAGCCTGCTCAGATCTTGAAAGGGCTCTCGCATGTACGGATGTCGTGAAGTAGCGTACGAAACGATCGTACAGTGTTACTTGGCAAGAGTAAATCGGCCTAAGCGCGAAGAGGTTTTTGTTTCTCTTTTAGTCTTTTCCAGCTTTTCGTGTTGGACGATGATACGCATCCATAGGTGGGATGGCGGAGATCGGCGTGGGCTATGCTTCTGGATTTTTGGCAAAGCTAGCAGAGGACGAGATCAACTGTCCACCCATCATAGGCTCGGTTACGTTCGACAGAGGAACAGACAGAGTGTAGCGTACCCGAGAGGATCATACCATCCTCTGCTGCCTGTTTCGTTTTGGTATGGAAAGAATCCCTTGTATGGTTGTTTGGACGAGTATGCGATGTGTGAAAAGTATTGAAGTTGGTACGTTGGGGTAGCGCTAAGTAGATTTCGAAAAAAATCTGCCTCTTCTACGTTATTGAAATAAGTTTTAATTTTTCTTGCTAAACACTCATCGGCGTTGTTTTCTTTGTTCATAAATATGTACCTTTTTATCATCGATCTTGATACCATTCCCATGACAAATTGTGTAACATGGAAGGCTACACGCACACACATTACCAATTATACGGCTCGTTTAGGGCACACGTATAAAGTTTGCAATCGAAACACACCTTCCAATCCCTGCTCACGTTAGTCGATCTGCGCCATACATTAATAGTTAAATTATTCGTATTTTTCCACAAGATTTATGTTACGTTTCATGGCAACTCGACACGGAATCGAGAGTGATCAATTTCCTGTAGCATATTTATTAGGTAGAAAAAAACCAAGGTGAATTAAAACAATCCCTCAGCCAACCTCAGGGTGGGTGGAATTCTCACCATCCGAAAAGGGCAGCTATTACACGCACCGGCAAGCAGAGAGTCTTCGGAGTTGGTAGGTGATCGTATGATTGAAGTTAATAAGTATGTTCGTGCTACTGATACGCATCGGTACCATTCGGAGCAGCCTGAGCGGAACGCCAGTGTCGAAATCATCTGTGCCAAGTTAATCGCACGCAAAAGATGAGTCTTGCTATTTTCGAGGTATGTGACGTATGGTGGACTGGTACTTCTTGATCTTGCCGCTGATATTTCGTATTCGTTGCCATTGGAATGTTGACGGAACTGCGATCGTCAATGGTTGGAACGAACACAGAAAAAAAATCCAAAGGTTTATATTCCACATTAACTTTTAAAGGATTTTTTTCCTTAAAAATTATAAAAATGCTTGTGTAACGCTTGAAAGAACTAAAAAATACGTTCCAATCATTTTATTCACGCAAATATTGCTGTTTCTTTTTTATAATCCCTTCTGGATGTTCCTCAATTTATAATAATCTCAATAGGAACTGTCTCTAGGGGATTGCATCTAGTGTCTCATATTACCCGAAGTGTGGCCATAATGAAACAACATTTGCCGTACAAACAAAGGGTATAAACAACCACACATCATTTCGAAGCATAAACTGCTGAGGGACGTGATTCTGCCTACAGTAACCACCTCCGATGTACTCCAGGGCTTTGATCCTACTTACGCAAAAGGGAGGGAAACAAACGGATGCGTGAAAGATATCTCCACAGAAAAGAGTTGCACCCAGCCAGGTCGGACAGATGACACGCACGCCCAGGGATGGACTTGTCGTCCGGACGATCGACCCGATGCGCGATACACGCCTTCACACATTCGCCTGGTGCCTGGCGCGACCCAATCCCTGTTTCGCGCGCGTGTGTGTGTGTGTGTGTATACAACTTGACAGTGTCGACGCAGCAGGAGCATAAATAACTAATGATACTTTGTTTAGCGAAACACCCAATTAATCATTGGGCTGTCGAGGGTCGTTTCGTCTCGGTGGACGATACAGAGCCAAACCAAGAAAGAAAAGGCTTCATCCAGGGACGAGATCCCGGGGCCCGTCGGCAGCGTCCGTCAGACGTCAGGCGTGAAGGCTTTGCCCATTTTGTCTGCTTGGTTCTCGTCGTGGTGTGTTCCCTTTTTTGCGTGTTCATATTATTAGCATTTTGGCGCTGGTGTCCCGTCTGGGCTTCTGATACGCGCTCGTATTTTGCAGGCTCGGCTGCGATCCTGTCGTTGCACGACGTGTGGGCAACCGGTCGCTGCGATCGTGAACAATCGTTTCCAGGAGCCTTTCCGAGATTATTATCTTGCAGCAGCCCAGGATTGACAACAATGTAGCCCGGGACCAGTGGATAGAGATGCTCACGTGCTCGTGCATGTGTGTGCGTGTGTATACAAATTTGGCGCGAAATATGGGCCCTCAACTAGCGCGTTGGCAAAATAAACGAAATATATGCGACAAGCCTGTACCTTTTTGAAGCGGAGCATAGATTTCCTTTTTCAGGATATTTATGGGTTTGTGAAGTAGTTTGTTTGGTTGTTATTTCCAAAACGTTATTTGGTCTTATGTATCTTCTTCGTGGTGTTTTGACATGCTTACGATGCCAGATTTTTTGCAAGCTTACCAAGAACTGTATGTTCTTTGTAATGGGATAGCCAACCCTAGTCGCAAAGGGCAAGTCGAATCAGATGGAATTCAACTTCATCTTACCTTTACAATGTGTAAAGCTTCTTGAAATAGACTTTCAATCAATCCCTTAATGACATTTCAGGAGCCTAGTCCACAGATGTCCAATAAAAATCCAATTTAATTTAGCCAGCAAAAACGTCATACAAGTAGTATCTAATAATTTTTTTTTGTTTCAATTTGTTTCCAAAATTTGCTCTTGATGCGATACATCCGCCGTTATTATACCGAACCAATCAAACTAGACGACGCATGATTAATTTTCCTTTCTCTTACACAAGTTTTGCAAATAATTGTCGGCCACACCTTGACCCAAAAAACAAAGCCACAAATTTGCAATTTCTCGCCAACTTTTCTTGTTGGATGCGGGCCTCGATTTTAATATCATGTGCTTCCGTTGCCGCGCTACCGGCACTGGCCGTGGTTAGCTACTGCCCTGCTACCAAAGATGATTACGTAGGTTCTTTACTGCAAACTTCAAACAATAACGTCGGAATGATCGTTGAAACAGCGGAAGACTAACTTACCCACGGTTCCAGCAACCGCGTTCCGGATGATCCATAATCTCGTTGCCAAATTCGCTCCAACAACGTTAAAAACACTCAAATAAATTGAGAAAGTAGCAAAAGAGATTGAAACAAAAAAAACAAAAACTGCAACGATCATCACCCCATCAAGCCCACAGCACAAAGAGACGACGGCGAACATAAACAAAAGAACATGTAACGTCCCAAAGACGACGAGAAAATCGAATCGATACGATACAACTATCGTAAAAAAATAATCTTACGCTAAGTTTTGCTCTTCAAATTTAGGGCAAGCAACACCGGACCCGAGAAAATCACCCAACACTAACGAAGATAATATGCTGCCAAAGAAAACAAAACAAGGATCGCGAGAGAAAACAAAAAAACGCATAGAAACAACCACGCCAAAGTTCGTCAAATGCCCTCGGGCGAAACGGATCCAACAAACCAGAATGAAACACAAAAAAAAACAAATTGAAGTTTTGCGGTGACCGAACGAGACCCCGGGAAAGGTGAGAAGGTGGTAAGATAATTATTTTTTCCCTCCGAGAAGGAAAAAAGCCTTTCTAAAGTGGCTCCCGGAACGAGACAGTGGCAGCACGAAAGGCACCATGAAGTGAGGTGGAATGATCTCCTGGAGGATGCAATGTTTGGGCAGATTTTTGAGACGCACAATCATACGCGTACGTACAGAGGCCGCGATCGTTGGGGCGTTGATTGCCTGAGGGCTGTGATAATCGAGATGGTGTTCGTGGCTTTGCTTTAGTGGTTTTTTTTTTGTATCCGTTCTGAGGGAGCGTTAGACAGACCCCGGTAATCATTTTCACGAACGTGGATTATCTCGAAACCTGTTGATCGACTTGCACGGTTAAAATGTGGTTCTCTCCCGGTTGTTACGTCAAAACGCTTAAGCAGTAGGAACGATTTTTGCATCATTTTTAACAGCCTTTGATATAGTTGTACTTTCACGCAAAAGATGAAGAATTTAACAGATTGTTTGGAAAAGTTTAGTGTGGATCTTTTAAAACGAAACGACACAAACAATTCAACCATTGACATTTGCCTCCTACCTAACGCCAAACTTCTGGTAGCGTGACTGCACACCGGTTACCAATTTTCTCTGGCCCCATCTGGATATGCTTCTGGTGTTGGCAGTTCTGAGTTGCCTTCATATCCAGGGCCGCTCCACGTCAAGCCAACCGCATCTTACGGCTCGTCGAATCGGATAATACCATGTAATGCCTTGGTGTAAAGTCAATCCCACACTGAACGGTGAAGAGCGGGTTGGCAGAATTAAAGCAGGAAGGAAGGAGGCGGCGATCGAGCCCACGATCATGCCGGCCATGCTACAACCAACACTGTCAGGGTCACTGTACGGATTGTGGCCTTCGACGGGCCCTTTCCTCGTACCAACAATTTTCACAACCCAAAGGGCTACTGCTTTTGGGGACGGGGAATTACAGTCGGGGATGCGGCAGACGCACGTAACTTATGTGTTTCTCCGCTCCGTTCGTCCGGACGACCCTTCCGTGGCCAATTGCATTAGGGAGCGCAAAACCCCTCCCTGCACACAAAGGGAAGCAACCGAATGGGGCAGATAATAGGCCGCGTAACGAACCGACCCATGTTGCGATCGGCTTCCTCCCGCGGCGAGCGATGGAGCGGACAGTATACAGCGGAAAGTGGAAGTGAGGCGGTACGTTCAAATTAACTTTTTGCTTTTTCCACCGTTTTTCGAACGTTCCGCGATCACCATCTGGAGCCCGAACACTTGTGCCCTTCGAGGGTGCCCTTCTGAGGGTTTCCCGATACGTTTCGATGCGCGTCTTGCCGATGACACAAGACGAGTGCGTCCATCCGTCCCCAGATGCGAGTCGTCTGGACCGGCCGAGATTAAGGCGGTGTTCGGGAAGAGGAGGGGGAGTTTAAAAACCGGTAGCTTAATCAACTTCACCGGCAGGCAGCCGGATCGAGGCAAGCGCTACGAACTTAGCACACAGACGACAGACAGGGAGGTCAAATTTGTGTACAGTTTGTTGTTAATCTCTGAAAGCGTTTTTTTGCGCCAGATTTTCAAACCTTCACCAAGTACCTTGAAGCAAAATGCAAGCGTACCTCTGTTAAGTTACAAAGGTAAGGAAAGTAATTCTACCCTGACATCCTTCAGACGAAAGGAAGGCAACTGAGCGATGGGTAGAGCTGATAGAAGAAATGGGAACATAGTCTGGTATTGATTTCCTTGCTGTTGGTAGTACATTAAACGACGATTCGTTCTTTATCTTTACGTGAGTATTTATGGCGTACACAATCAGAGGCTCAAAAGTTTTCATATGGACAACGGTGTGTATATTCCAGTTTTTGGTTATTTGCCCTGAGATGAAATAAGTCTTCAAGATTCAACCAAAGCTATTTCTAATGATCGAAGGTTTATACGAAAACAACATTCAATTGATCATCATTATCAAGAAATCAACGTAATCTAAATCAAATTAAAAATACAAAGAATGCACAGAAGTTGCAGGACGAGCCAACCAATATGATAATAGGTAACCTTGTGACAATCTTGCTCACAATGAATGTTATAACTGCTTTCGGATGTCGTTCAAACTTCTGCAAGCCGTAGACTTATTTTAGGCAGCTTGAGGCGAGCGCCAAAATTAAAATCTATTTACCAAAGGATTCGATCCGAAAAGAACGTTCGTACAGCATTCGCTCCTATTTATAATCTCTCCGTTTACCGCCATTCCGTTTCCATCAAACCTTTTTCTATCGTTTTTGCCGATTATCCTTCGCTAATATTTTACGCTTCCGATCTCTCAATCCTATGGCATAGCTCTAGCCATCCTACACTGTCAGTGCCGCTCAACTCTATTCGTAACATTCCCTTCCGCAGTGTGACGTCAAGGTAAACAAATTCTTGCGTCTCACTCCCTCTCATGCACACTGACAGCTGCTACCATGTGCTCGACCACGCCACTATTCCGTCTCGCCGGTGCTAAAATCTACTTCTGTTTTCCCACCTCTCACGTCTAATACGGCCAATTACGTTGCTGGCCCTTTGTAAATACCCTTTGCGTACCTGCCGTGGCTCGTCTGACTTGTACATCTTTCGCATAAACTACGGATTCCACCCACCCATTAGGCCGAAGTTACGTGGTAAGTATTCATCAACAACTATCGTCTTCATCGATCGGCCGGGAGGCTGGCCGACACTGTTAAACGGCCACTTTACGCCGGAACGAAGAACTCCATCATAGGCGCTTCGTAGTCAACCTCGGCAACCCCTTCCATCAACTCGCGGGCTGCTTCCGCACTGTTTGTTCCGTGGCCGGTGGAGAGTGACGGCGCTGCTCCCGAGTGTACCGCTCTGACCGTAACGTACATGTACCATACGCCCCGCCGCTTCTCTGTGCGTCGTCCTATCGAAGCGCTTATAGGCCTGACGAGGACGATCGCGATGTTCACGAATGCTCGCTGTCTCATCAAAGTTCCGGGATCCAGTTGACTTTCCTTCATCGGGGGATCGAGCTTGGCCCGAATGCGGTAGACTCGATAGGCTTGGGAGGCATCCGCACACGTTTTCGGCAACCGCGGTATTCTGAAGCGCGAACGGACTTCGTTGATGATAGGAATATCGTTGCGGTGCCTGAAACGATCACAAAACTCATGGATTAATATAAGTGTACCACGATGTTTTGAAAGCAATTTGATTCGACTACTCGTTGGCGGGTTGCGTGCACTGGCGTTGATCAAACGCCCATTTACTACCAGTAGCCCTCGGCCGTCGAGGACGGTGTGAAGCGAACTGTCCTTCTCCGAATCGCTATGCCTGGAATGAACGATCTCAGTTTGACGCATGGAACTACAGCTATCACGTGAGTATGCTCCCGGTTCGATCTGCTTAACCAAAGTGTTTTCTGCATCCGCTAGCTCCTGTTGCGTCAACATTGCATCTTCTCTACGCCGCCTCTCTTGAGACGGTCTTTCGGCTCTGATGGTTTCTAGTGCAGAATGCTTCTTCAACGCTGTATTTTGTAGCTCTTCACTTACTCCATCACACGAGCGCACATGAACGTTCGAGTATGTCGCGCCTGGGACGTTCTTGGCGATTGGACAGGAACCGTATATAACCCATCCTAGCCGAGTTTTGGAAGCAACGGGCTCGTTATACCTTCTTTCAACGCTATTGAGTGGTCTTGTCACGTGACAATTATCAATTCCTATAAGAATTCGTGGCTGGATGGTGGCGTATGAGTCGATCGGAAGGCCCTTTAAGTGTTCGTAACTAGAAGTCAACTGGGGCACTAGCAACGACTGTTTAGGTAAGGCAAGATTATTTACCGTTCTGGTGTTATGTAACTCGTATTTACGATTTCCGTTCTTTCCAGATACGACGATTTTCAGCCTTACTGAATCGTTTTCCTGACGAGTCACTCCCCCAGTCCATTGCAGGCAAAGGGGGGAGGGAGTGCCAGTTACTCCAACTTCGTTTAGAAGCGCGCTGTCCATAAGTGTTGCCGACGATCCGTCGTCTATAAACGCATAGGTGTCTACGGAGCCACGAGGTCCGTACACTTTAATTGGCAGGTATTTCAATAGAACTCGATCCTCGGTACCTGAATGCGTGCTGCAGAGTTCCACTGATGACCTGGGCGCCTGTACCGGAACACCGTCGTGTAACAGAGCATGGTGCACAGCTTCGCACCCATCCATTCCGCAAAGAGCAGTTATAAGACAAGGTGTCTGGTGGGCAACTAGACACTTCATGCAAAGTTGCCTTGAGTGAACGAACGCTCTGCGTGCTGCTACCGAAAACTCCAAAAACGCACTGCAGTTAGATAAAGATTGACACGTTCCTTTGCACAACTTGCACTGGATTTGTACGCCCGATGAACCTTCTCCCGATGACGTTTGTGGTGACCGTATCGAATTGCCAACTGTCGTGTGTGTGTTCCAGTAGGCGGTTTGAGGTGCACGAATCGCTGGTGGGTGAATTCGAGGAGGCTGACGAGACGCTTGATGATTTTGTGAACGAAAGTCTTGAGATGGCTGCCGCCTTCCCGTACTAATCCGCTGCTCGTTTGCGATACGACTAGGAGGGTCTACGATAGCGTCGCTAGCGTCACGTGCCAATTGACTAATCCAGTGGCCAAATTCTGACAAACTTACAAACCGCAGCTGCCGTTTGTACCGTGCCCAATCAAGTGCGGCTTCCGATGGTAGTTTCGAAACGAGCTCACGTAGTAGTGCAACATCGTATGCATATTCGGGTAGTTTGAGAGCCTCTATTGTCGCGCACATATTTCGCACAGAAAACCCAAATTTCGCAAGGGACCTTAAACAACCAGGATTAGGTGCCGGCATTCTTCTCACTTTCTCAACCGTCGCTTCGATGATCTGGTCGGGACGACCGAACTGCACCTCCAGCGTTTCCATCACTTCATTCAGCCCATCGGGCAATAGCAGCAAATGTCCAACACTTTCTTTAGCCTCTCCGATCAACGCTCGCTGAAGCCGTAGTAAGTTTTCTGCCTCCGAAAAACCACATAACTCCGTCGATCGCTCAAACATCCGAATGAACATCGGCCACTCTTCCACCGCACCACTGAATACCGGTAGTTCTTTTCCAACAGCACCTTGTCGGGCCGAAATTTGCGATTGTGTGAGGTTAGCGCTTGAATATATGGTGGCGCCAGCGTACGTTCTAGAGCGATAACTCGGCGGCATTTGGAAGGAAGTTCTTCTATGAGCCTCATCATGGTACTTTCTCCAGATAGTATAATCAGGAACCTGGGGATGATCCTGATATAACATTCGTGGTGGGTTGGCGGTGCTAGCGAAACATGGAGTAGGGGGTACCATACCCGGAGCCGAGTTTGCGCCACAGTGATCGGTAGCGGACAGCCATTCTTCTGCTTTAACCCGTTGCGCTGCGCCATCGCGCTCACTGGCTTCTGTGTAGCCTGCATCTTCAAGCTCTATCAACTCCAGTTCCATCTGTCTCAACTTCAACTGCTGCTTCTCCACTTCAACTCTCTTTCTTAAAATCTCGGCACGCCGAGAATGGTGTGCCGTAGGAACGGCGGTGCGTTTTTCCGTCACATGACCTTCTGCTAACTCCTCTTCAATCAACCAAACTGACTCCTCTGGCGTCGCAATGCACTCCGCCATTGAGTTGCGCAACGGTGATCGCAAATCCGCCTCGTTCCGTGGGCCGTTCGGCTGTGCCGTGCTCGATTCCGTGTTCGATAACCCTTCCGCAGTCGGAAAACCTCCGCTCGCAATTCCACCAACGACTTTGTCGCTTCGCGGCACAACCGCTTCCACTTGGCCACTCTCCTGCCTCACCACCGAACTGGCAACCTCTCGGGTTTCCTTCTGCTGGCCGGACGTGACACCGAACATTTTCCGTTGAACTGCACTCACAAACAAAAACTCAGCGGATTTCTTCACAACTACAGATTTAATTTTGGAATGTTATAACTGCTTTCGGATGTCGTTCAAACTTCTGCAAGCCGTAGACTTATTTTAGGCAGCTTGAGGCGAGCGCCAAAATTAAAATCTATTTACCAAAGGATTCGATCCGAAAAGAACGTTCGTACAGCATTCGCTCCTATTTATAATCTCTCCGTTTACCGCCATTCCGTTTCCATCAAACCTTTTTCTATCGTTTTTGCCGATTATCCTTCGCTAATATTTTACGCTTCCGATCTCTCAATCCTATGGCATAGCTCTAGCCATCCTACACTGTCAGTGCCGCTCAACTCTATTCGTAACAATGAACGTTAAATGTTATAACAAAGCCATCAGGAAGTATCAAATTGTTCAAAAAGCCTCGTATAAACTTTAAGATCCAAGGTGGTCTTCGTACTTACTTCTCCCTCTTCCCATGACAATGATCTATTTTACGCAGCTTCTCGCGTGACTTCCAATAATTTGGAGACTTCAGCCTCCTATCATTAATCCCATCTCTCTCTCTCGCTCTGTGTAAGCTACTGTTTGAGTGTGTAGCGGGATCGGTTTGGAGTTCCACTTGCCGGAAGTCACCTCCATATACGCCTATTAAAAACGCGTCTTCAAACACATTTGTCTTTGCAAAACGCGCGAAGTGCGATTAAGTCTTTTAAAACCCTCAACAACAAAGGCATCGCTTCGTCAACAAGACAACTTCAAAATGCACCCCCACCAATCGTTAAAACCCGGCCGAACCGGTGAGGACGCATTTTGTGAAGCATTATGCAAATGCTTATTTTTATTGATTTTAAAGCGCATTAGTCTGCCACTCGGCTTCGCCAAACGCAAACGCCTAGCATCGCCCTCGTCCTGTGCCAAGAACCTGGGGAAGAGTTAGGTCGCGGGTACGGTGGACCAAAGGATACGCTTGGTGTACATTTATTATACCCTCACTTTTATGGCTACTGTTCTACCGGCCGAGTGCAACGAATACATTGAGCACGAAACACAGAGCGGCATTTCTTTTTTCGCAGCAATAAACAATACCATTGTGAGCTTGAAATGATACCAAATGGTGGTTTGTTGTGTTTTGTGCATCATCACAACCACACATCGGCATGGAATGCCAATCAAGCACAATTTTGTACCAAGTGTCAAGAGAATAGGAGAGAAATGCAATTGCATCCCGCAAACACGTACGATCAGTTCAAACGATTCGGTTTTACGATGCATTTTGTTGGGGTTTTTTTATGAATGCAAGTTATAAATCGATTTAATGTATATGCATTAACATCAAATCCATTCAAAACATTCACATAAATTGAAAACGCATCAATAAATTCTGTCACATTGCTACAAACCCCATGAAATGGGGTCATTGTGAACCGAGCAACCCTTTCCTTCTTTGTGTTCAATATCAGCTGGCGGAAGACGGGTGGTGCTCCCCAGTTGATGCTCCCCACGCCAATGAGCCAGCTGTAAACGGTTGCATTGATTGCAGTCACCAACACTGCATGCCCTTTCTGTGGTGGAAACTCCTTCCGACTGGAGCGAACCGTAAGAAAGTAAAGAAGATAGGCGAGAACGATGCATCTTATAAATCTCGCCTGTCGCGTTTGACGAGTGATTTGTTTATCAATTTCCAGCCCCACCCCGAGTGAAAGTGGAACGCGTTCTGGGAAGGGGGTGTTGCACGACGGTGGGTTGCACGGTTGCAAGATGGCGGACGCGGCCACATCCGAGCCCCTTGCGGACGGTCGATTTTTACCGTTTGTTTGCGTTTGAGTTCGCCGTATGGTCTGTCCCACCGAACCTTCCCCAGCCCCAGATGTTGCTAATTGATTGTATACACACGCCCGTCAATCAGTCGGGGCCTTCCGCGCGTCCCACTTCCTCGTGTGTGTTCGCGGGGCCTATACGCGAGCGATCCATTTCGATTGCTTTGCATACCATTTCAAAAGGCTGGCTAGAGGAGCGAGGTTGTCATTGGTATTGTTTTCTAGTGCAAGAAATCGACAAACGGAGTGCATTAAGCGATTGGAATGGAACCGTGTGGCCTTGATCGTACGATCGGTGGGACTCGCGTTATGATGGTTTAAGCGAGAAAAAAAAATCCAAAACAGTTTGAAAACTGAGAAACGTTGTCAAGATTAGACTGGCAACGGGGCAAACACATATCTTTACATTTGATCTGTTTGCTTTTCATATCAACACAATTTCCCAAATCGACTTCATCTCTGGCTCATCGCTACCTTTAGCCCGGTACCGTACCATGGGGTGAAGAAAACAAGGATGAACAGTTTATGTATTTCGGTAGCTAGCGACGTCTTAATGATCACATTCATTAGCACCGAATGGCCACACGGGGGCTGCTATTGTGGCTCGGCCCAGTCCACCAATCGAACCGAGCTTACCTTCGCCAACCACCTCAGACACATTTAAACCTATCAGCCACCGCTTTTCGGTACTGCCAAGCGTCGGAAATTAAACGCACAAACAAACCCGAAACCCGCAAACGACACAACAAGAACAACTCAACATAACGAACACTTAATCGAGGATTCAAACAAATGTCTACGTTTTTTTAAACCTTTTTTCGTTCAGCTACTGTCTGGACAACCAAATTGCCCAGCTGCGCGTTTGAGCGGGGTGTAGAACAACAAAACAGGAGGGAAAAAATACGTGTCCATACACACAATTCGGTAGCCGGGACGACTGGCGCAAACATGGCACTAAGCTCCTTCCTAAGAACGGTGGACGGTGTACATTGGGTCCGGGCTGCAAATTCCGGTAGCGTCAATAAATTAGCGGATTTTCAGCAGCTTTCGGGTTTTCGTTTGCTGGTGATTGTTATGCGTATATCCTGAGCAGAAGAAGAAGCTTTTTTTAATGGGAGGGAGGCGTCGGACTAACAGACAGTTTTTGGTATCTTTTGAATGTGCTCAAGAGGACCTGCTGGGTTGGTATAATTTTTTTTAGTCAGCCATCGTCGTTGGAGTTACCTGGGTAACCGAAAGGAACATTTTGAAGACTTGAAAAGTATGTTGTAAAAGAGTTTTTACTTGAATTAAAAAGATCTTACCATTCTTTGAATGTCTTCTATATCAAAAGGATGAAATCGAAGGGCTAAAGATGATTGCCATTTGCTCCAACAAAGCAGACACCTAGAAGACGAATCTGCATTGAATCGTAGACATCGATACGGGCCCTAGCAAAGCGATCAAGGTCAAGCAACTGATCGTTTGAAGCAGAATGTAAGATCTTGTTACAGAGAAACACCCAACACTACTCCTGTATCGTGAGTCTCACAATTTGCGACACGAAGTCGCGCCCAGCAACCTTGAAACTCGCGTGCCACAATCCGTGGGTGGGTTAGAGTTCTGGAACGTCGCCTCCACTCCTGCCAGCCCAGCAAACAGATCGCGCGATCGTGCGTTTCTCTTATGCAGCTCGAGATCGAGCTAAATATTGAAGGTTATTTTTAGCTGGCAGATCTTACCCATCCTGGACCCATGATGGGGCAAAAATCGTGTACCGGAGCTACAAAATTCCGCTGAAGCGTGCGAGCCCTTTAGCGAGATGCACTCCTCCACTTGCGATGCTGGATCGCTTGAGTCTCGCGATCTGTTGGGGTGAGCCCCACGAAAAGGGGATGCCAAGTGCAATTACAACGCAGCACCTCAGCGGTAAGAGAGAAAAGGAAAACAAAACAAAGAAAAGAAAAAAAACACATTCCGATCATGAAAAATGGAACCATCGTCGTCCTCAGCCCGACCCGACGCACCGATCGCGTCGATCTGTCGCACCAATGGCGTCGGATGTGGAATGCGCGTGAATTATGACGGCGTGAGGCCATCATGCCATAAATTAAGGAATTATTGTCTCGTCCAGCGGGTGGTGATGGTGGCAGTAGTGATATGGTCGGATGGTGAAAAAACTCCACTGCAACGGACATCTGGCGAAGGACGTTGCCGAAAAGGCAGGCAGAGGCATGTGCAAGTGCACATGTCAACAAGCGTATTCATCAATGTGCGATCTGCGAAGCGTGAAAGAAGCTGAGCTTCCGACAGGCTTTTATGTAGATTCGCGCGTAATTTGATACCGTATCGTGGCGGGTAGTTAACGGGGGGTTTACTAATGATACGTTCGATGCTATCAACCGACTGACGAGGACACCAAGGGATTAGAAGCATTAGAGTTGGGATCGGTGTTGAATTTCAACGGTCATAAAAGCGTCCTCCGTCCAATACGCGTCAAGGATTTCTCCGGTGTTTAAAGTTGTCTTCTGCTTTCGATAATGTTACCCGTTTTTTATTCACCCCATTTAAACTATTTGCAATTAATTATTAAATTTCCTTAAAAAAAAACCCTTATACAAGGATGCATGGTACCAGTGCCTCCCAGATAAAGATGTAAAAATGGCAAAGAGCATACATTTTATCGAAAACGATTTATTATGCCGAGTCATAAATGGTGTCCCGAGGAACCAAGTTGACTTACCACATTTTTACTGCACTGCAAAACAGTTCTAAAAATACGTCGCACTCCCCCTGCCGAATCGAATGTTTTGCAGCGGCAGAAAACATGGCTCTGGCCACGATGCAGCAGAAGTAAATCAGCCGAGTGCCTTCCTGGGTTGCTGCCCCCTATTCCCTCCGATCGTACCGGGCTTGATGGACGTGATCTTGGCGGTGATGAACGACGAACGGAACTGGAAGCCAGCTGGAAGATGCTGGTAGTAGAGACAGAAGAGCACGACACGAACGTTACTAGGTGGGAGTGTTGAAGAAGGAATGTTTCGAAGAAGCAAAAAAAAGTGGTGCAATAAATTAAGTCCCGCGAAGTTACCCTTTTGGTATCCTCGAGGCGAGGAGGAGGAGTTAAGCATACTGCTGTGGGGGTTGTAGAACTGGGGAGCTAATTTTAAACCCGCTGCATGTGTACGTTTCTCGATGAACCTATGCAATGCACCAGGCGAATTAGGCAGTGCAATACAGACGCGTCTCCCACTCATGAGCAACGTGCCAACTCGTTGGAGGGATAGCCAGTTTTATAGCACACGGCTTAAGGAGTACTGTTTTATTATATTCGAAGTTTTATACGCCAGCCCGTACAAAAAATACATTATTATTGCAATGCAATTAATAATTTACTATTGGCTAGCCACCCAAAAATGGCAAACATCTCCAGCCCACGGAGATTTAATCTTCTTCTTGCACTGTGTGCGTTTTATGCCTTTACCTAGGGAGGGTTGCATTCGTTTAATTCGTTCTTTGAAAGTTTTATTGCAGAATGCAGCTCACCTTGAAAATACACTACCACCGCACCCCTAGCCTAGCTACTTCTTTCACTCGCGCTCGCGCTTTTAGCTTACAATAATCCGGCCCAGCCAATCCTTAATGCCAGTCTCTCTCCCCTTTGCGGTACGTGTGCGCCCACCCGCGGGCATCCGACTATCGGTGGAATGAAACATAAAATAGCGTGCTTCAGTCTTGCGATTGGGAAGAGTGAACGAAAAAAAACAAAACCGCGTCTTCTCCATTCGATTTACGACCGCCGGCGTACAGCGCGCTCCTAGTCACTGTTTAAAGGTTTTAAATTGTTCATTTACCGAGCCGAGCGATTTAATCCGCGCAAAAGAAGGGTAGGCAGATTCGGGTGTGCGTACACATTTTTTTTTGCCTGTTGTAATTGTTCCCCAGCAGCTGAGAATCGTTTCGGAACGGGCTGGCCGGTTATTACCAGAGCGCGATGAGAGATGGTGCGTCTGTAACCAGAAAGGCACACACATGCACGTGGGCAATGGGTTTTAAATCTCAATTTTAACCCGTACACAAACACACAGAGTGGATAAGTTCCATGAGTTGCCACAATTGTTAAGCTTTTGCCCTTTACAGGTTCACCCCCTCTGCCCAGTCCAAGGAAGTGTAGCATCTGTGTGTGCGCGCGCGAGCGGTCCGCGGTCAGTAATCTTTGGCGTGCTTCATCTATGCGCGACCGCGGCGTGAGTTCATCAACCTGCAAGCGTCGTCTGCCAACGGGGTGGCGTGCGCGCGCGCGCGCTCACCCTCCCTTGTCGCTGTTTCAGCTGGAACTAATCATGTGTGGAGAAGCGGGAAAGGAAAGAAGAATACGCACCACACCAACGCCCTTCGATCCCTTCTGCACCCAGAACAGAGGGAAAGAAAATGAAAAGAAGGAATAAAAACATACGCACCTTCCGCCCCAAGATGATGAGGCTGCGTAGAAAACTTTGCGCGACCGTGCACGCACAAAACGGGGCACACAATGGGGTGGAACCGCTCGGTTTGTTGTCCCCCTTTTCGGCTAGGCGAACATAGAACCAAAGAAGAAAACGGAGATGTAAGCTTCGTTTCAGGAGAAGTTTGTTCCCCATTCCTCTACGGTCCTGTTCGTTTCCTCGCTGGCCTACCACCCCAAATGGGGAAAGTAAGCATCCCGGTTTGGCAGAAAAGATGCTATCAAGCGTACGGTGTTAACGATCTCGTTTATGATCGTCGTTACGATTTGTTTCGGATCGTTGAATTTGGAACGATGCGGCTAAAGTGTGCGAAAGAGTGCGGTGGTATTAACGCACGCTGCTAATGGGTGCCTCAGTTAGGTCGGCCGGGACAGCTTCAGCGCGCGGCTGATGACCCCGTGGTGCGAATCAATCCACCAATCAAACGATGGCTATAATTTAGCTCTTGAGCAATTAGGACAATCAGCTTCTTTCAAGCACGCACCGAGATGCAGCGGACATAAAAGCGGAAGGCTACAAATGTGAAACTGCCTGAAGAAGGGCAGAGGAGCAAATTGAAACCAAACCGACGGGTTTACAGTTGTGTTCTTTTTGTAATTTCAACCATCCATCTGCACATTTCCTTTGCATGTTTCTCACTTTCGGTGTTTCATCGAGGGCGCACACCCTTCCGCCCTGTTGAGGATGCACAACAGGACGCGACCAATTCGTGGCTTTGGGTAGTGATTTTTGGGCTTTTTTTATTTACATCAACGCTACACACTAGTCACCAACAAACCGGCATCCCGTTGGCCGCGGGTCAATGTAACGAGAAAGTAAACCTAACGGATGGGTTGCCAGTACTCCAGCACATCGGCATACTTTTTGCGCTCTAAAAGAGAAGATGCATACAAATTGATTAGTTACAACAAATACAACAGTCCTTCAAGGCAGCAGCATCCTCCTCCACGACAGTGTTACTAACCAGGGGTAGGAAAATCTTCCGGATGCAGCTGAATGTAGTGGCGGAAGGTGGCATCTTTCTCGGCAAAGTGAGCATCACGCCACTTGTCGGCCATGGTGGCCACGGCACCGACGGCTAGGGCGGCTGCGATGTGCTTTTGAATGCCTGCAGAGAAACGGGGGAAAACAGCCAGGATATTAGACTATTTACCCTCACGGTCGGAACGTTACATCACAGGGCGAACTGCGCTAAACACAACACATTACCGCTGAGCGCTGGACGGCCGGTGCCATAGTTGACGTAGCAAGCGCCGATGAATCCGAACACGCTACCCACCAGCGGGGCCCACTTGTCGTGCAGCCAGGATTTCGTGAACGAGCCCGAAAGCAGCTCCTGGGGTGATTTTCCGCCGTACATTTTTGTTTTTCCCCTGCGTGAGAAGCGGATTTTCTCCCAACACCGATCGACCAACAACACCTCGTTTGACGCACAGAACGTCAAGCACAGCTGACAGCAGAGTGACCAGAAATACCGATTTATCTGTATTCCTACCGATTTTTTATATGCCTACCGAAAATCACAGATATTTGATTTTTCAGTCGTTTAAGCTTAATCTGTGGCGCTTGGGACTTGGTGCACCCGAATCAAAAGAAAAACTTTAACACATCAAACTTGGTTTATAAATATTTTAACACTTTTATTGCAAATAAAAGCACATTTCAATTCATAGCTTCACACAATCTTGCTTCAAACCACTCACATTATTTATGAAAGACGCACCCTTTTTCATTCTCTTTGCTAGTAGGGTAAAAAGAAATTGATCGTTAAAATAATTGATTAAATTTAAATGGTTGCGTTCAAGGTGTATGGATATTAGGAGGTGAAGTGCATCAGAGCAAATTGACATTTCACGACTTGACATAACAATACTGGGGGCTCCGGTATTAAAATCGGGGAGGGCTGGAGGGGGGTATAGAAAATTGTATGCGATTTGACATAACAATACTCAATGATGGCGCCCGGAAAACGCGCTAACAATTCACCTCCTTAATAAAAACACCTTGGTTGCGTTCTCAACAGTGCTCCTGCCGAAATCTGCCAATATAATCTGGTCACACTGGCCCGCAGGGCAAAAGCTCGCTCGAAAGGTCAACAACCGTCGCAAAACGTCAAAAACGACCGTCGCCAGCGCCTCCAAATCGTTGCGAGTTTCGCTCGCTGGCGACGTCGGTTTGCAGTACATGCGACGCCGGTTTTGACGTTTTGCGACGGTTTTGCGACGGTGGCCGCCAAAAAGCTCGCCTTGGCCTGTGGGCAAAGTAACCAGAAATACCGATGTATATATATATCTAGGGTTCGAAGGAAAAAATCTCAATTTTTTAATCATTGAACTACAAAACTCAGCCAAACAATTAAATCAATCTAAATAATCCAGCGAAAATCAAATGACAGCAGGTACGATAAAATTGTATCCGATGGAGCACTGCAGCGGCTCTAAGCGGTCGCGTGGAGGCCCGAGAAAAATAACTTGTCACCACTGAGAAAAAAAATGTGCATCTTAGTCCTTCTTTGGCATAGAATTCCAATTTTCAGATCGACACTTCAGAAAAATCTTCCGCCAAACCGCCAAATTATCTGGCCACACTGGCTGACAGGCTGCTATAAAATTGTCATTTGAAATGCTATAAAGACCGTTATTCAAACCAAAAAGGATGTTTGTGAATTTTATGTTGCTTCGTCGTCGTATTTATGAATCAAATTTACATAGGACATGAATTAGGTATGCAATAATTGTTAAATTTCTATAGAAATACAATAAATTAAGTTTTTGCAACAGAATAAGCTATAGTGAAGCGAACTAATGCTGCACAAGTACAACTATGCAAAATTCCTCTCTGGTTGATCTGCGTTGTTTTGTCTCGCTAACTTTGCCTCTGAACTTGAGGCGATCAAGCACATGATCAACGTGCAACCCTGAAAATTACCAGTCATCAGCACAATCAATTGCTAAGCATTATACCGCTTAGCGTTCAAACTTTGTACGTTGATGCGGTAAAAAATCACTTAAGCCATAATCTTTTATTTTACGGTAGCTGTTAAAAAAGATGGAGATATTCGTTTGCCGAGTGACCTTTCTTAACCCATTCGTAATCAGATGTGAGGCTTACAAAATATTCGTCTTTTCCCCCTTGTACCAACAATGTACTTTGAACTGTAGAGGCTCCCAGCACACCCAAATAATCTATTAAAAATGTGTCGTTTTCTTTTTTGAATAGCTTTCTGTCTTATCTACACAACACCCAATAATGCTAGATCACTCCAATGAAGCCACGCTGCACAATACCACAAAAAAACTCAAACACGATGAGGATCGTCTTTGTATCGCCCTTTGTACTCTATGATCCAGCCGGTGCCGTGCTGCCCGTAGAACTGATTCACACCACCATCAAGATGCGCCCGCCGCCCGTCGGTTTGATCCCGCACGACCCCACGTTCTCACATGATCTTTCCGGAACGCGACCGACGCCGAAACGCAGCGCATCCGCGTGTACATTCGTACGGCAGAATTTGTTGCTTATCAATTTAATTAATGGGCGCTTTCTGGAGGCCCGCACTACGATCGCCGGATGATCACCGGCGGGCAACGTTTTCCGACCGTCAGTCGTTACCGGGCGTCTGTGGTCGACGGTTGCACACACTAGCTAGAGACGGTTCCGTTTCGTAATTGGCTTTCTGTCCGCCTGCAGGCACACACGATCACCCGGTGTCCCTCTCGGCGGGGATACAACAGTTGGATAAAGTGCGTAGGGAAAAGCATCCGTGCCAGTGTCAGAAGCAGCTGTCAAAGATCGAGCCTCCGACTGGAACGATGGGTTAGTAGGCGGCAGCATCAACACACATCGTGCACGTGCCCGCACCGTGGTGATGGTAGTGCTACGCAGTACGATTTTCTTACTGTCGGTCAAATTCATCGTTTCAGTGCACCGGCAGCTAAAGCGGCAACACTCGGGCCTGCCGCAGATGGAGTCGCTGTCGCGCTTCAGCAGCATCCCGGTGGTGGAAACCGGCATCAAAACGGCCGGCAGTGTGTACGAGCGGGTGAAAGCAAGCAACGGCCTGCTGACGTGGGGCTTCGAGACGGCCGAATCGCTCACGTACGCACTGATCGACTCGCTGCGCCCGGCCACCAAGATGATCCAGGGGCCGCTGCACCAGCTGGACAGCATCATGTGCAAAAGTCTCGATCTGGTCGAGCAGAAGGTACCCTCGATGTATCTTCCGCCCGAGATGGTACGGTTGATGGTGCGGCACGAACGCAGGGAGATCCGCACCGTACTGAAACTTCGCCTCTGCTTCGTTACCTTTTCTTTTGGCAGATGTTTTGGAACACGAAGGAATACATGTCGGACCATTTGATGAAGCCGGTCCTGTCGCGGGCCAATTCGATGAAAAATTTGGGCCACGCAGTGCTGGAATCGCGCGTCTCCAACTATGCCGCTGGCCGGATCGACGGGGCACTCGTCGTTTGTGACAAATACGTCGAGCGGTACCTTCCGACGGAGCCGCAAGATCAGCCAGACTGTAAGTATGCCGTTTGTACGTGAACGCTGCGAGTGTATGCGTGTGTGTGAGTGAATTTGTGTTGGTAGCTTATCAGCCGGTATCGCTGAGGCGGGCACGTTCCTGGCAGCAGCACGGCTATCATGCGATTCCATTGACCTGCATGATCCCAAGCGAACGGATGATAGGACTGCACGCCACCAGCCATTGCATGCTGATTATGTGCCCAAGCGTGCATGATCGGATGGGCCCTGGCCAACAGTACCCTGTGCGTATTGGTCGGTATTTATAGGTTCCGTTTTCTTCATTTCTTTGTTTTCCATCAACATTGTAAATGTTATTTTTTGTTGAAATTTCGTTTCTCATTGCAACAAAACAGTTTTGAATGATTACTGAAGAAACATGCATGTACAATCCGAATGCAACCAAAATTAACCTCCTCCACCTTCCCCGTCCTTGCCATACAGCGTGCGGTGCAGCTCCACCGGCAGACGACTCGAACGAGATGCACGTCGTGAAAACGTTCCACCGTGGCCAGCAGCTGTCCCGCAAGCTGAAGCGCCGGCTCACCTTCCGCACCCGCCAGGAGCTGAGCGCGCTGAAGAAGCAAAGTACCGAGGCGGTCCACGTGGTGGCGTACGCGGCCGAACTGATCGCGACAAACCCACGGGAGGCGTTGCAGAAAGCCGTCGAGCTGTGGCGCTACCTCAGCAAGGATGAGCCCGAAAACCAGGCCCGGCCCCGCACGCTCGAGCAGGTGGCCGTACTGTTGACGCGCGAGTCCGCCCGCAAGATGGTGCACCTGATCAACTTTGTCACCGGTGCGGTCACGCGCGTCCCGAAAGCCGTCCGCGCCCAGACGCGCGAGCTAGTGCATCACTTCCTGTTCGCGACCGAGCGGCTGATGAAGACGGTCCATCTGGAGAAGGCAAAGGCGGCGACACTGTCCGAGGCTAGTGGGCTCGTGCACCGCATTCAGCATACCTACGACGATCTGCAGAACCAAACCAACCTGGCACTGGTAAGTGGGAGCGGAACGTAGTCAACGCATCTCATCTCAATGAGCATTTGTCGCCAAAAAAAACCTTTAGTTATGCACAAAATTACGTATCGTGTTCATGTTCTGATTGGTCGGTTCAAAATTTTTCGCCCTCTCATGCCTTCCCGCCCTCAGCATGGTCAGTTGTCGCTGGCTAACATTGATCGGCACGATTTTATCCATTGGCTTTTGTTGAAAGTGGTAAGTGGACGCTGCAAAATTATCTTCCACATGTTCATCTGCTCTGTGTGTAAAATGTCTTTTTTTGAATTGTAACAATTTTTTTAAAACAATGATTCTTTACGTATGCACCGACTGATAGTACAGTAGCATCCTTTTGTCACGCTGCATCTATTTACAGGAACGCTTGGCAGTCTTTCTTTCCGGGCGCTTGGAGGCGGAAAAGATCACCACCAGTGGAAACCCTCGCCGACGCATACAGCCCCGAACAAACAGCAATCCGATGAATTCGAACATTAACGGCGTGTACTAATTTATGTGTGTGTATGTGTGAGTGTGTATTTGTGTATGTTTGTCTATGTGGCAACATAAGTCTGACAAGACTGTGTACTACCAAAACAATCCCCCTTTCCCTTGAGTACCTCGATCCAAATGGGAAAGTCAGGGTTGCTCTTTTTCCAACTAGATTCTAAGTGGATCGTTAATATGTAATAATTGTTGTTGTTATAAAAAAAAAGAATAAATACAAAGCATGAAAGTTTCAATCTACAAAACACAAATGAAAAAATTGTGTGCGCTTTTTTAATTTAAATAATTCATAAACTATACGTCTTTTATTTTGATCATCTTTATACAGCTTTCTGTCTTACGTTGCTAGAGTTTAAAAACTACCCTCATTCACAACACAGGCAGGAGAGTTTCCTGGTTCCGGTCGCGCCACGCACCGACCAATCTTGCTGTGCCCAGCGCGCGTACCAGACACGCTCTGTTCTGTCTGCCGGTCAGTTCTACGAACGGAGCGAAAAATAATTTACCATTTGCGCTTTCCTTTTTCAGTGTTTAAAATACGAAACGAAACAAGAAACAGGAAGAAAAAAAAACCAGCGACAACACAACAAGCTTACAGTATCGCTAACATAACCATCTACGCTGACTGACTCTCTGTGACTACCTGATCAGCGGAGAAGGAGGTTAATAAGGCACATTTGTTGTTTGCCGATCCCGCCTAGATCCGGGATCCGGGCTGGCATTTCCTACTAGAACGGGTTTCGTGTTTGCTTAAAATTTGGCACTAAAATCACTACGACCACCACGATGGGGCAGAAATTATTGGTACCTGGTTGCTCGTACCGTGAACGAAGCTCTCGATCATCCCACACCCAACGAACCCGTTTAGTTACACCGCAACATCGCTATCGATCTCGTTTGGCCGTACCGCTGCGTGGAGCTCGGTGTTAAATTATTTAATAACTAAAGGACACAAACACACCCCAGCACACACACACACACACACACACACACAGACAACACGTACGCGCTGGAAGAAGTCACTATTACTTAAAGTACAAAATCACATTGACATCTCCAGCGCCTGTCCCGGCAATATTGTGCATCCGGTTCAACCGGTGCCAGTTGGGATATGGGTTTGACGGCATCGGGCACCATGTTTTCGCTGTCTGTCTTTCCGTCGATTCAGTTTCGAGCCTAGGGAGGGAAGAAAATCAAAAGAAAGATGATATGAGTAAGTTTCAAGTGCAGAAAAGGTCCATCATTCTTTTGCGTTACTAAGCATAAGCCCGTTTTGTAAGTGAGTGCAGCATAAACGCATAAATATTCATATTGTAGCGGTTGAGAGCGCCAAAAAACCAGTACGGTAGCATGCAAATATTTGAAAGCGTGTGGTAAGGTTGCAGATGTGTTAAACAAACGCATAAGCTTACAAAGCAAGCATCACACGAAAAGCATTAAAAGTGACGATCACATTCGCGCTGCTCGCTAGGGATGCTTTCTAATGCAAATGCAATAATGAGCAACCCGACAAACAACCCCACAGCCCTCTCTGAAGCAGATCTACGACGATGCTCACACAACTCGTTCACAAACCTTTTCTGTTCGCAGTGGATTTATGATGTGAGGTGTTGGGTAGTTGTTGTTTGCTGTTGGTCGGTGATCGGTGTTTTAGCGACACCCTCGCTAGGCATAATGAGATCCTTTGCCCTTGCAGTATGTTCTGCCGAGTGCCTCGGTGTGTGTAGGTGTGTGTGTGTGAGGGTATGGATGTGTCGTGATCGTAGTGTCTTTTTTGTTGCTGACGAGGGATTGCATTGAGATGCTGGTGGTACTAGAACGGTTGAACGCGCAGTGCTTGTTCGTATATTGGTCCCCGTTTGGTTCCGTTTTACACCCTCCCAACAACCCACTAAACAACCCGCTCGCACCCAACACCAGCACTGCCACCCCTTTTACTGCTGTTGTGAACCGGAATGGTTGTTGGTGTGTTTGGTGCTGGGCGTGGTGGTGGTAGTGGTAGTGATGGTGCCATTAGTGGTAGCTGCAGTGTCACCGTGATCAATGTTAATATTGTCTAGCTCGATGTCGGAACAGTTGTCCGAGTTGGACAGTGCCGAGTCCATCGAGGTGATGGTGTTATTTACTTTTTTGTCACTGAACGTGTCGCCGGGCCGCTTGGGCAGGAGAGGATCTTCCGCCGAAATGCCGTTGTTGTTGTCCGATTCTGCGAATGAAAATGGGGAAAAGAAACGCCCACATAAAGCTCTCATCCTTTTAGGTGCTCAGGACGTCTGTCACCGCGCGCTGCTCACCCTTACCTTTCTGAGCAAGTGCTCGTGCTTCCTCCTCCTGTTTGGCCTTCACCGTTTCCGGCGTCAGTGTGCCATTGTTAACGCTCTCGATCGCCGTTCGCAGCTGGAAGGAATGGGCAAAGGATATTAGAATGCAACGTGTACCGTGTTTGGAGCGCCCCAATAGCTTACCTCCTTCAGCGCGACCACACCGACCAGACGGCCAACGTTCGTTACGTACGCATGGTTGATGCCAACCATCGAGAACAGCGAGTGAACCTTCAGGATCGACGTGCGCTCGACCAGCTGGAACGGGGCCGGATCGATGTGCAGATTGCCGACATCGATCGGCTTCGCCATCTCCTCCATCTCCCACGCCTTCTGGTCCTCGGGCGACATGTCGATCACGCGCTCCCGCGGCAGCTGCACCTTCTTCGAGATGCCGGGCGTCAGCGGGGCGACCTCCGACCCGACAATGCTGGGCGTACCGATCGACCCAATCTCCGGATCGGGCGTCACGTCCTGCAGCGTGGCCGACTTGCGGAAGATGATGTCGAACGCGGACCGGATGCGGCTCTCCGTGCCCGTGATCGTCGTGTACGGCGTGTGCACGGGGCTGTGCGGGGACAGCGGGCTGAAGCCCTTCAGCGTGAACGAGTTCGTCTTCTTGAGGATCGATTTCTTCGGCTGCGTCGCGCCAAACATGGGCCCGCTCGTGAGCGACGCGTTCGATTCGCGGCGGGCCTGCGGCGGCAGCATCTCGTTGTTCGCCCGCTCGCGCAGCTTCAGTATGTCCGGTGCCGGCACGACCTCGAACCGGGAGGGGCGGCGCGCCTTGGCCGCCTCGGCCGCTTCCCGCTTCTGGCGCTCCTGTTCCTCCCGGGCCTTCTCCTCCGCTTCCTTCATCAGTTTGGCGGCGACCTCGAGGCGCTTCTCGCGCCCAATGTGCTTGTCGATCATTTTGATCAGCTCGTAGCGCTGCACGCTGCCGAGCAGCGTCCGGTTGTCCGGGCTGTCGACGATCGGCAGGCTGCGCAGGCTCTTGTTCGCCTTCAGTATCTCCTTCAGCTGCTGGTACGAGATTCCCTTCCAGATGTAGCGCACGTCGCGCACCATAAAGTCCTCCACGTAGATGTTGTACATGCCGGACCCGGACGGCAGCAGATCGGGCAGGTAGGGTAGCTTCTTGATGAGTATGATGCTGTCGTACATGGACGGTTGGAGCAGGGCGGCGACGGCATTCGAGATGAGGGCCGCTATCATGACCGGCACGATGTGCGTGATTTGGCCGGTCATCTCGAACACGATCACGCCGACGGACACGGTGTGCGTGACGGCGCCGGAGAAGGCGGCCGCCCCGACCACCGAGTAGCCGCCCGGGATGATCGGGGCCAGCATGCCGCCGTACCGGACGCCGTGCGGGAACCACAGATGCATCGCTTCGCCGATGATCCGGCCGAACGCGGCACCGATTTTGAACACTGGTATGAACATACCGGATGGCACGGGAATGGTTGACGCGATGATCGACATGAAGAACTGGAAAGGAGGGATGAGACACACAAAACAGTTTAGCTTGTGGAGCTCATTTCGCGCACTCGCGCAGCTTACCGTGTAGAGCAAATAAATAATAAGGTTGGCAAACACGTTCGTCTCCGGGGTGCGCCAGTTCGAGACGACGGCCGCCTGCTCGACCGTGAGCTCGTGCTTGGTCCAGGTAAAGTTGGAGAACAGCTGGTGCACCTGGTCGTGTGTGCTCAGCTCGCCGGCAATATACTTTCCGAAGCCCAGCGGAAATGAGAGCGTGGCCACTATGAGCGCCACAATGCCGGGATACAGGAAACGGCTGGAAGGTTAGTGGTAGAAACAGGTTAGAGCAGGAAGACGCATCAGGAATTTCCGACACAACTACTTACTTCTTCTGGAGAAATTTGTTCATCTTTTTGTTCGACCGCATAAACAGCACGTACTTCCGATGGACCCATACGTACAGTGCGCCACCTAGACCACAAACGAGACTGGCAAACGGGGTAGGAAGCTGTCGTCAGTACATAGTCAGCAGCGCTAACGTTCCCTCAACCCTCAACCCCACACTACTTACCCGATCAGCGCAAACACAAACAGCTCCTGCGGGTCGAACGGAAAGTCCGACGTGAAGTTGGTGGAAAACATGGCCGTCACCGTGTCCGCCTTCTGGAACCAGACGGCCAGCAGCCGGAAGACGGTCGCGCCGCACACCGCGGCAAAGAAGCCGCGCCAGTAGTTGCGTACCGCAAAGTACGTCGTGGTGACCTCGATGCTGAACAGCACGCCCCCGATCGGGGCGGCGAAGCAGGCGCCGACACCGACGGCACAGGCCGCCGCCAGCATCTCCGTGTTGCGCGATTCGTTCTCGTAGATCGATTGGAATGATGTGATGATCTTACTTAGCAGCTGCGACACTATACTAGCTATATGTACAAACGGGCCCTCCTTGCCGAGCGGCATGCCGCTGCCGAGCGTCGCCGTCAGCCCGATCACCTTCGCGACGAGCGTCTTGAACGTGAGGTACTCCTTCAGCGCGACGCCGCGCAGTATCGTCTTCATCTCCGGTATGCCCGAGCCAATGCTCTGCGGTGCGACCAAATGGACGAACCCGGCTGAAAACAGGATCAAACAGACGGGCAGCGACACCCAGGCGAGGTACTGCAGTACCGGATGGTTCGTGAGATCGCGGTACAGCCACACGCGTGCTGGAGGTTGGGAAGACGGGGGAGCATTCAAGGTTTGCAAATAGTCAATGGAAAAACGGTCGTCTTGTCTAGCCAGCACACTTACAGTTCGTGCACATCGAGATGCCTTTATCCATCACGTAGGATAGCAGGGCCATGATGATGCCGAGTAGCGCCAGGAACACCCAGTCCTCGCCGAGCCGGGCGAACGTGTTGCGCCACAGCCACGATGCCGCCTTGAAGAACTTGTTGTCCCGCACGTCCAACAGTTCCTGCAACGATTTCCATCTAGTTGTTTTATAATTTTTGAAAAGTGGGCCATCACTTTCGTGCTCCAACACCGGTACACCACAAACCACAGGAGCGGTAGCGAAGATTGAGAAGGAAGGGAAGGATAAGGAAGGCCAGAGTGACCCTTAGGTGGAGATGTCAGGATGTCGTTGGGAACGGTTCGCAATTACCTTGTTTCTTGCTTTATCATCTTTCTTTCTTCGTCGTTCAAGAAGCCTGAGTCTTCGCGCTTCATCTTTGGCGTATTCTCCTAGATCCTTCGTGTAGCGACCATACATCTGTGTGAGGGGCAAGCAGGAAAGATGAGTTAGTTTAGTTAGATCCTTGCGCGTTAAGTGAAATGTTGCAAACCGGCAGCTCATGCAAATTCATATGATACAGTTTTCAATAAACTTTAAAATGTCTTAAGTATGTAAAACTACTGCAACACATGCAACATAACAATAAAGCAATTGAGGTTGTCAAACAAGCGTATCATATCAAGCTGAAATTAAATCGTCCTAAAACTTAAAGAGAAAATGGCTTTTAAAAGATTAATTCAAAATGGCAAAATATGTTGAATGTATAAACACAGACACACAAACCTTCATACGTTTTATCCCAACCCATAATGTCGGCAACGCAAACAACGCCACGAATCAACACACCAAACCTCTGGCCAATTTTATCAGCTTGAAGCAGAATGCGGCACGAGCATACAAAAATATGACTGATGACAGCAAGGGGCCGGTATTTGTTTGTTTCTCTTTTTTCATGGTGCTAACTCTCATTAAACACCAACCATAATTGTTGTCCTAGACAGAGAATGGGAAACAATAGAAGCAAGAGCAAATTTGTTGCAGGCTAAGAATAGCGCCTCCCGACTGTCATGGGATGGCAGACATGTACACACCAATGCTCGTCGTAGGACGCAAAGCATTACGCCGAGACTGAGCCGACGCAGAGTGCCAGAGCATCTTTTGAGGGTGTCGTAATAGTTGTATAGCCAAAGGTGCAATCCCATTCTCCCACCTCACAACGGTGCAGAAATGTCACCCAATGGGACGGAAGGAACGGCACCAGGACAACGGGTACCCAATCCAACGATAATTAATTGTTACACTGCACTTGAACCCTCCTAGGATTGGTGGTAGCGCCAAGAAGTGAATGGTGAAGTGAGCAGCACGGTCAGATGCAAAGCATCTTAATAGAAGCGAACAAATTGAAGTGATTTGAGCCTGAAAACAAACCGACTCAAGGAACGATCAGTGCTGATCAGTGACAGATGGTTTGAACTTGTTTGTATTGTTCTTAACAACGCTAATTGATCGCTTCTGATCGTTACACTCATTGTACAATAATTATAAAGACATTAGAAGTGTTTTAAAAGGAAAAAATTGAGACATCTTCTTGGAAGAATTACATGAACATACTAAACCATAAATCCCAGCCGCCGAAGAACCGCCATGCTGACAGAAAGCTATTTAAAAACAACTCCCAACTACTGCGTGCGTAACGATCGGCGGAAATGAGATATGTTTTGTGTACCAGTACCAGCTTGTTGGACAGTAGCCGTCAATAAAAGGAAACGTAAAACACACATTAATGCTTTCTACGTGCGAGCATGTTTTGACAGACAATTCAACAAACATATGCCGGAAAGCGTTAGAAAGCAACAGCAAAAATGAACATAAAATAGGATTTCTTAGCAGATGATGTTGTACACGATTGTCTCGTTTCATTTTCCACCGTCAGGTGTCATAACGGAAATTGAAGGAAGCTGATGATCTCATTGATCGTAGGATTTCTTGGAGCATTGAACGATTCGGGACGCAATAACATTCAGAAATAAGAAAAAAAACAAACACACACACAATTGAAGCAAAACGAAAGTAAACTGAGGTGATCACATTGAAGAAGCTGGATGTTTGTTGGTTGTAGGAAGAAGGATGCCTGGTTGGGTGGGATGTAAACTTCATCTCTGCAAGTGTTTCTGCGTGTGTTTGTCTGTGTCCTTCCTTGTGTGCCACCGCACTTACGTAGTAGAACTCTTCAATCTCGATGTCGACGATACTACGCCGAATCTCGTCCTTATCGGCCGGATCGAGATCGTCCAGCCCACTGCCAGCGGGACAGTCATCGGGCGACGGTACATCGATCAGCATTGCATTGGACCTACTGCTGGTGTGCATGTTGGTGGTGCTGCTTCTGCTACTGCTACTGCTGGTCGTCGGAAGGCATGCACTGGTTTCACTATTCCTACTACCGTTTTCCACACCGTCCGGCCGAACCGGCATCTCCCCGGGGTCATTTTTTTCCACCACCCGTTGCTGGTGTCCAAGCGGCGGTGGAACTATGGCAGCCGTTTTCGCCAGCACTAGCAGTGCGTTTCGCTTGAGCCGCTTGCGGCGACTGTTCAGTCGCTTGCGGTGGTATTTCTCGCGCTGGATGTCTAGCGAATCCTTGCGGCGCAGGATAAACTCTGGCTCGAACGAAAAATCCCGCACGTACTCATCTTTGATCGGTATATGCATCGGCGAACGGTGATCGAAGGGAAGCGAAAGGGAAACGGGGTTTGTTTAAGCAACTAGCGAAGTGAGGAAAGATTAAGTAGACAAAATGCTGCCGTTTTGAATTGTGCCGTTCGCTAGCTCGATTAACAAATCCCGTTTTATACGACAAGGTCACATCGCTAGACTACAAACGACGGAACGTTATGGGTTGGGTCATGCCAGGGGCGGCAAAATTTGGCAATCGCAAATGCGCCAATGCATGATTCATCGTTTCGTTTCCTTCCTCCAACGTACCATACCGGGAGCGCTTGCGATGCAGGGTCGTGAAATGATACGCAAACCGTAACAGAGACCCTTCGGGGCAATGTAACGTGGATCGTGTGACAATAGCAACGAAGGGCGTTACGACCCACTTCGCTAGTGAAAAGGTGTGTAATAATAGTGCTCTAACACAAAAATAGGACCTTAAAAAATAGTACAGTAGCAAACGGACGCACAGTGGCCACTTCCTAGCTGTTGCAAAATCTTGTGAGATCTTAATTTTTTGTATATTTTTTGCAATCTTTTGTAGTATTAATTTCCCCTTCAAAAATGAATGTTTGCGAGACAAAATGCAAACGGGATTTGTTCTCAAATTGAAGAAATAACTATAGAACGCAGTTCTTCTCGCTAAAGTATGCCTATAAGTCACCAAGTTTTGTGCTACTACTCAGTTTTTGCAGTTTTTACCAAATGTTCAACAGTGCGGATCAATCTTTGATTAGAAAATATCTGTGTTTGTCTAAGAATTGTTGCTTTTAGTATGAAATATTCAATTTTTTTAACGAGTAGTAAGTTGTAGTATCGGACAACTTGCATTCATCATACTATTACTTTATAAACATTGAATGCTTTGTGTGAACGTTAAAACTAGGCTTGACTAGGACAAATATTTCAGCTACTTGAGCGACTTGACTGTATGACTGTATTAGTATCTAGCACACAGACTAAGATACTAATAAAAAATTGTTGTAATAGCGGCTTGGCAATGAAATGTATAACAAAATTGGTGACTTAGAACCGAGACCTACAAGCGGCCACGCCTGTAGTTTGCTAAACAGTATTAATTGCAAGATAATTAAACAACGCTACATCACATACATCTTCTGCAACAGTTAATAAGATACAGTATTAATACACAAGTGTTATGTTCCGCTCTCCATTGAGCACAGTATTAGACACCTAAATACATCGAACGCGCTCTGGCAGGTTAATGACGGGCAGCACACAAAAACAACGGAAGAAAACTAGCTTGCAACTACAATGTACAGGCTCCTTGCTGGAACTTCACCCCCAAAACTACGATCACTGAATGGGTTAGAACGACAACCTACTAGCTACAGTGCCGGGCACACAGGTTTGCTTGCGATAGAAACACACGACGCGATTAGCACACGTGCTGATGAGACACATATTCTAGCTACGGTACGGTACGGTAAATCATCGCCAAGCGCAATAAAACGAACGCATCGATCGAACTCACATAATTCCAACTGCAGTCTTCTACAACAGTATGTCTGTGTGTGTATGTGTGTTTGGGTTTTTGTGTTTAGGTGGCAGGCTCTGGTGTGCTGGTGGTGAAAGGGGAAATCGGAGGACACTAAATCACTTTACACTAACCCCGGAAGGATATGTGAGAGAAAGCAACGCACAGCAAGTTTTCCGTCGGGAGCACAACGTTTTACACTTATTGAACGCCCTGTAGCTCTCATCTATAGACTGCTTCACACTGTTTCACACGTGATGCATTGCATTGTTCACCCATGTACATCGGTGCATGAAAGGATACAATTGTCGTCATCGATGATGTACGCCTAGTAGTAGTGGCTAGTAGTAGTGGTGGTGATAGTGGTGCCAAACACTTGGTGCCAAAAACAAAACAAAAATCACACCACGCGGCTGGTGCTTGTGCCAGAGCTGCCAAAATACACCCGAATTCAACCGAGACAACCACAACAACGGTACCATCATCATACCGACACGAGTGAATGTCGTCATCATCGACCGGGACGACGGGCGGGGAAAACTAGGGTTCCTAACGATCACGACGATCGTTCGATAGGGAACAACGGGCTGCTTT
Organism: Anopheles gambiae; assembly: GCF_943734735.2. NCBI lineage: Eukaryota > Metazoa > Arthropoda > Insecta > Diptera > Culicidae > Anopheles > Anopheles gambiae. The sequence goes on from NC_064601.1 coordinate 28,799,736, forward strand.
CGCTTTCAGATTGTACACTGTTGTCCGCAGGAAGCAGGAAGAGAGGTTGCTACCGGATCATCGAAAAAACAAAAAAAAGCGCAGTCAGCGTAATGAAGATGTACTTCACCGTTTACCGCTTTATTTTCCTTCTCAAACGGTCTCTGCCACGAACCGCCTCGGTCGCATACTATCTGCTGCGGGGTGGAAAACCTGCCCTCTCTGCGCGATGATGCTCTCATAGTCTGTACAACACACGGTGCGGTTATTGTGTTTTACGGCGGACCATCCGGCAGACCGGTGGGGTTTATTTTTACAAGCGACATACTCTTTTCCTGCTTTGCGTCGCAACATACACCGAGCGATGCCCTCCCCCCACCTCCCCACCCCTTCATCCGTATCCCAAAGACGCGTTACCGTTTGTTCTGGGCTGAACCGACACCGTCTGGCCGTGTACCGTCGTTTCGACAAAAAACTGTTCACAACCAAATCTTAACGACCTTCAAAGGGGTGTTTTTTGAATGTTTTCTTCAAAAATCAAACTACAACTATGTTGTCTCTTTTTCACATGTACGTTCCCTGCGAACCCTTCGCGATCGACGTTTTGCCCATCAAGATCAAGTTCACGTTCACGCAATGTCACGGATCACACACACCTACACACACACACACACACACAAGTGGCATGGATGGCAGTGGATTTTTCACTCGGTGCTATTGACCCGCGGGCGTGTAAATCACAAGGTGCTTAAGCATTTTCTTTGCAGCTCTCCGCATGAGGCCACACCATTACCTTCCTGAGGTACCTTCTCGATCACAGCGTTACGAACGAGCTCATGGCGGTGCTGCTGCATTTGGCGACCAGTAACGCGTCTGCCTTTTATTATTTGGCGTTATTGCATGCAAAACCGATCACTATCAACACAGCACACTGAGCTGCAGCTCCCTGCCACACGGCAGACACTATCTGCGGCACTATGGGGCGATCGAAGCGCGCGCGCGAACTGTGGCGTATCACACAGACGAAAAACACCCGCAGCCCGCAGAATGGACATTCGCGACCCGACTGACTGACTGGCAAGGGCGGAAAAATGGGTTTGAATTTTCCCGACACACACCGGGCCGCCCAACCCCGGGGACGGGGCGGGTTGTAGCAACGCGCTCTAAATCACAATACATCTATCTGCTACCATATGCGAATACCACCCATACATGCTGGGCGGGCCCGAACACATAGCTCACACACATCGGTCACGATAGTACAGCGCGACCGCGCGAGTGAATGTGTGGTGGTCATTTGGTTGCTTGAGAATGATTTTTTTTTGGGGGGGAGATGGGAGTGAAGGACACGAAACTTTTGCCATTTCCCATTGACCATACCCCGATTCCACTGCTTCTCCCTGCTCGGTGAAGAAAGGGGTACTCGTGAAGAGGTGGAGGGGTTGAAAAATGAAAAATCGTCAAGTTCACCGTCACTCACGTGTGGCGATACAGGGACGGGATGTGTCTCAAAACGGCCACGCTGCCCCATTGTCTGAATCGTTGAGGTGCTTTTCCCGCAATATTCCTCCTCCCTTCCGCCACGATGTAGCTAGAGATTCGGTAGTGCAACCTAAACGGACGTCACTATTTCTAGTGTGATGAAAAGATGATCTAGCCTGTCAAATAGCATGGACAAAGAAGATCCTACGCAGAGCGGTCATACGGTCAAAAACAATTGCTTATAAAGTTGTTTTCACGTACTCAAAAGTTGTACTTCCTTTCGTATAACAGTATTTTATGCTTCTTTGCACCCACACACCATTAAACCCTTAAATCATCGAGTAGATCTTGCCCCGGCTTCCATTCAATTCACCCACGGCGGGGATCGATGAGCGATCGGGAAGTGGGCAGAGTGCCGCTGCCTTTGCACTGCAATTTAATTATCTGTTTTGCTGGCATTATACCCAACTCGCTGCCGTGCGGTTCGCCCGCAACAGTGCAGCTATTAATGGCAACCCCCTGGATGAGATGCGGTGTGACAAGAGGAGGAGGAGGAGCAGCAGCACAGGGAGCACGAAGCGTAATAGTAGCCGCGCCGTTGACGCCCGATCACTAGGGACAGTTTACTACTTCCTGCCATTTTGTAGACCGATTTATGCACCGAAGCGACTCAACCTCCCCGTTGGTGGTCGTGGGGAAAAGCCGGTTCGAATCTATCAATCATCTATTACCACCTGCGCACCTGGTGCTGTATGCAGCTTAGAGTAGCGACAATGGGGGGAATGGGAGGATTTGCGAGCGGGCACCATTACGACTCATCAATTCTCAAACATGCATGCATGCGACTGCATTCGGTTTTGCCAGCCGGTGCCAGCTGATCTGCTTTTTTGTTGCCGTTTGTGTGTTTGCTGCCCGGCATTTTGTGTTCCATTCATTCAATGAGGAATGAGAAATGTGGGCAGCGCACGTATGATTTACGATACTGGCAATGGTCAGCGCACACACACACACATGGTGCGCAATGTACTAAATGGCAAATGGGATTTTTGCGTACCTTTTCAAAAGCGTCTTTTGAATCGGTTGCGAGGGGTTAAAAATAAAGAGATGCTTGGAATTTGTTTTCAAACAACTTCGAAAGCATTACATTTCGTACTTAATTTAGAAACACCGATAAGGTCGTAGCGTGTTGACGTCAGATGTTGCTTATTGTATTGCATGTTTGCTGAATCCGGTGCGACTTTTATCTTAATGTTTCATCCACTTTTAGTCATTGCGCTATGACTTTCAGTGGATTCAAACATTGTACTGCATAGCTCCAAGACCTTGGAAACTTCAATAACAAATAGCGTATTTTTACGGGGAGTTCTATATAATTATTGACAAGATAGAGACAACGTTTGTCAAAAGCTATTATAATTCAGTGGGCGGTGGTATCATGCTCAAGCTGTCCAAAGTGGTTTGTCAAATGAAAAAGTAGTAGTTCTATTTTAGAAGAACGTTCCAAGGCTCTACGAAAAATTGAAATTGGACACCAAGGGGTGGTTCTTGATAAATATCCTATAAAAATACAATAAGAACTTACAGACACTGGCAATATATTGAAAAAGGCATTGGAAATCATCCGAATGGTGAGAAATGGAGTTTTATATAGAAATGAGAAGTTCCTATTCCTGAAACCCTTTCCGATGTAAAGCCTATACATTACTCTTTCGGATAACTGTATGTTCCAGTCGATATAGCGTAATCTGGCTTACCAGCATTGCTACAATTAAAATTAAATAAAAAAGTAATTATCGATGCATGGAAAACGAACATGGTTATGTCTTCAAAATTATCAAAATTTTGTTTTAGTATGAATAATATGCCCCACGTAGATGCATCAATTAAGCGTGGTTCATCGTCTCTATTAAACGATCTTTTAGAATTTTAAAGAATGATCATTTTGTAGAATAACATGCAGACATTGTTGATGATAATTTGATTACTTTTTTCGTACAATAGCACAACATCAACACCAGTTTTAGTCACGCTAACCAGCTAACCAGTTTTAGTCACGAGACAACCACAAATATCCCATTATTTTTCTCCCCCATTTTAAACATCATTATCAATACATCAGACAACATTTTCGTGGAAAGTTCGTGAATCCGCCGCTGCAATTACCGGTTCTAATTTACGTTTCAATTATTATACCCGTAAATCCAATCGCTTCTAGACATGACTGATATCTCAAGGACCAAACTATTGCTGCGATGTTTTCATGCACGCAATCCAGCACAGCATGCAGCGTGGATTGGCACGTGCGCATGCAAACAAACCGAAAGCAGATAACTTGCGCTTACGAGCGTGCGTATGTATCCATCCTCGTCCGTTTCGTACGCCTCGTCGCTACTGCTGACCGAGCTGCTGTCCTGATCGACGGTGTCGCTCATGCTGGGCATCGGCATCGGATAGAACGCTTGGGCGCGCCGTTTGCGCGACGATTTCTTCTGCCGCGGCAAGTTATCCATCGAGGCGTTCAGCAGGCGGCGCTCGCGGAACTCTCTGTTTTCCATGCGCAGCCGGGCGATAAAGAGAAAGGTGGAGCCCACATTGCCCCGGTTAATGCGCCATAGTTGCCCTCTTCGAACGGTCAAAATTGTGGTAGTCACCTCCCCACAATAAAAAGTACATGCAAACCAACCCAAAACATTTACCTGAGCACCCGCTCGAAGCTGGCCCACTCCTCGTCCACCAGCTCGACGTTCTCCTCGCCGAACTCCTCGTCGTGAAAGATGCGCTCGGTGTAGTCGGTGCTGTTGGCACGGAGCCGCTCCAGCCCACCGCTACCCGGATGTCCCCGGTGCCCACCGACCCGGTCACGCATCTTTCCCGCCCGATCGGTGCCGGATTTTCGCCACATCGCACCACACTCGACGATCACTAGGTAGAGCCCGACGTAGAGGGATGGGCTTTCCGAACGGAAAGAAAGGATCGCGAATGCGAGTACACAAAAGCTGCAAACGTAGATGACGCAGATCGCAGGCCAGCACTGACGCAGCACGAATCACCACCGAGCTCACAAAGGCAGGAACTTATTTAATTTGATACAATTTAGAGCTCAATTCGTGTTTCTAGCGAACGGTAAGAGCATTATGCGGGAATGTATGCGAAAAGGGAACGGCCGCACCCGATTGGCTTAACGAGAAGACGGGGAGAATTGACCTAACACCAACTGGTGCCGGGAAGTCTGGAGAGCTGTCTTCAAAGCCAGTCTATGCGCGCACGAACTGGGTCAAATCATTCACAGAGATAATGCTTTACAGGAGGAACCGAAATTTGCGCACATTCATCAATACACACACTCTGGAATTTCTGGTTCGTCCTCCCCTAACTCCAATGCTCTCGAAGCGTATGTCACGGATGGGGGCGCGTTCTTCTAATTGCTGTCAGCTTAGGCCTTCCTCCACACAGCGCAGCCTAACACTTTGGGCACCAAAAAGCATCTCTTCTGTCAGTAAGATGCGTCGTTCACTGAACCGGAAGTAGTGTTTGCTTGCGTTGAAAACACACAGACACACACAGACATACACACACAAACACTTCACGGATGGCAGGAGCGTACTGGCAAGCAACCGAATCGCACAAAGATCACCCTAGAACTGTGGAACACCGATCGTTTACCAACTTGTCGGCAATCTGCTCCGGGTCTACCGGGCCTGAGTGTGACTTTCTTCGCAAAGGCGCTTCCGAGATGACCATATTACTGTCCCGGTTGCACTGCTCACCATCACCATCACCGGTTGCGGTGAAATATTTAAATTGATGGATTTTAATTGGAAAATTAGTGCCTCGAGTGCTCCGGAGTGAACACACGAGCGTAGCGGGAAGAAGCGCCAGCCTGGACAGCCAGATGGCCCATGCTGTCTCCGTAGTCACTATCTCTCTGACATGAGTCAGTTAGCAGCAGAGTGTGAGGTAAGAGGAGAACAGTGTCTTGCCCCAGCGAACCCCCTACCACACACTTTTCGAGAAGACGTCTGTCCAGCGTCATGTTACGAAACGAGCAAATGGAGAAGAGCAGTAGTAGTTACCTCGACCGTAGCGTACTGGCTGTCCCACAGCAGCGGATGCGGCCGTCTGGTCCGCTCTTTCTTGAGGGTTTCCGTCCGGACCATTGCTGTGCGTTGTAGACCGCAGGTATTCAGTGTCCCAGTGTCCACCGCAACCGTGGGACACTAAACTATACCCGTACCGAACTACTAGACGTGAAAATGATACCGGTAATGTTCTTTTATAGATTCCCGGCGCTGCTTTTACTCCTTAGCAAGAATGCGAAAGCGTGTTCCGCTCTTATCGAAGTTTCAATATTTGGGAGCAAGTGTTTTAATTAAGCGCAGCGCACCACGCCAAGCAGTTGGAATGTCCACGCATCTTGCACCTTTTTCCTGCGATTGCGTCATTGGGCCCACTGTTCAATAGACTGCGGGCAAGATAGTGCCGCGTGTGCGCGATCATTACGATCATTAAAAGCTTTTGTCAACAGTAGCATATCTCTTGCGAGTTGCGTTGGTAGTTGGGTGGAGAATTCTGAAGGTTGGAGAAAAACTATCGTATCTTACGGCAATTGGCAAGTGTATTGAGTATTGTAAAACTGCTACAGGCCAACCTGTGACCTTGTAACTGCCTGGAGATGTACTCCAGCTATGGCTATTCTACTTAGAAGCCAACAATGGGACACCAGAACCACCCAAACGATTATTACCATTATCATAATCATGTATGAAACAGCTCCACGAAACGTCAGGCAAATGGAAAATGAGTTTAAAATCAACTTTAGAGTCAAAAACAGGTTTTTTGCAATCCCTAAAAAGGGGAGAGCATTAAAAAAGCATTAAACTATAACAGATAACCAGCTTTGCGATAATCGCTTACAACAGGGTACTATTCAGGGGAAAACTGCTACAAAACAGTAGTCACGCACGTTTTCTAATGATCTTAATAACATTTAATAAACAGGCTAAACTTAAAAACAGATTCACTGACAGCTTCAGTACGATCTGGAGTCGTGCAATGCATCTTTTACTGAGAGCGGTAAAGGACACAACACATCCAAATACAATTGGCATCAGTTCAGCCGCTTGTCGAGTCATCCTCAGGCCGATGCTTGACGGCTGCTGGGCGTGACAGGCACATAAATTTCCCTTTCGTACAGGCGACTGCATCGAGCGGCACCGTCGCTAATGCGGCTTGACCTAGGTCGGGTTCAACACGATTCCGCTGTACCGGTGGGCATATCTTTTGATCGATAGACCCCGGCTCTCGCTCCTCGGGGTTCGTTTTGAAGGGTACGTATGTAAGCCAACAGCTCGTGGCAGACAATTGGAAACGAATAAAAACATTTTGGCATAGGTTATATTTGTGTGAGCGATAGGTACAAATTTGGTTTCTCTGTAATTTTGGCAAAGAATATATGCAAAGAGTTGTACCAAAAAGTAGCCCATCCGGTGTTGAAGTGGGGGTCTCCGCGCACGACAATCAATGTGGTTGTTAAAGGGCAACACATTCTGTCCATTAATTAATAATGATTTATTTTACTTAAATTAAAAGTCATGATAATAGATAAATACAAAAAAAACCCTTCGCACACAATTCTACCATATGCATTGGTATATCGTTAGCAACAGAGTTGTGGCAACGGCAACGGCTAATCGAACTACGATAAAGACTTAATTCCCCAAACCTAAATACATACTGCGGACTGATTGCAAACCACAACCAAGACGCAAGGTGTGCTTCCCGCAGGGAATGTCGATGAACTCATCAAACCACGATGCGATCAGGCGGTCACAAATCCTCCGATCCATTTTTAACCCCACTCCACGGTGCGGTTGGCCAAACAGGGCAGGAAATAGAACGTATCGATTCCCTGCCCATAAGGCAACACGTAACAATGATAGGGCCGTGGCAGCGGCCACAGGGACAGTTTGATAAGCGAAAGAGAATATCATGATACCGGGGGACAAAGGTATTAACGGGCTAATGCTTTTATTGTTTAATTAGAGTAGATTAGTTACGTTTGTGTGTGTTGTCCACAGAATTCTATAGAAGCTTTAAAGGGTTTTTAGAAACACTTTAAAGTATATACTCCAGCATAGAAATCAAAGGAAACCACTCACTAAGAGATTCTATTTCCTCCGTTTTACGTTGTTTTTTGGGTCGAAAATCATAAGGAACACGCAAAAGACAACGCGCGTATATGCCATCGGATGGACGAACGACGTGGCATTCGGTGTAATGAAAACTCCTTGCGCTAACAATCACTTGCGCCGGAATGCATGCCATCAGCGTGCATGCTTGGATGCGCTTGCATCATTGAGGTCAACGTCAAGGCCACTGCAACGGATCTACTGCAAGGGTCTGCCGGAACCGGGTACGGTGCGTAAAACCGGGAGGGAAGAGCGTTTGCGTTCACCCACCACCATACGCAAACAGAGCACATTTCCATTGGCTCCTCCCTCGATTACCTTTTGCCTTCCTTTCAGTTTTGATTGATTGCATACAAACCGGTTCCAATCCGTTCGAGTGGGAGGGTAACTGGAGCTGCAGGGTGGACGGACTCTAGTATTTTTGTATGTGTAGTTGCTGATGCATCTCAGCCACGCTCAAACCTACGCACCACAGCTGGAACCCGTTTTACGCATCGATAGTCATGTGGCGCGTGCGCCAAAGTCGCCGTGACGGATATGGCGCGAGAATGCAGTCACGTGCACGCGTGCAATACAAACAAGGCGCGCGTGCACACACACACGCACCCAACACACACACACACACTCCGCATTCCTGGCCGATTAGCATTGTGGCAAGTGGCGCTCTTACCGTATTTTCATTGCTGTCCTCCCCGTCTCCTTTGCCCTGGTAACCGACTTCCTGCAACAGTGCCGTCGTGTAGCGATTGAACCGACGTGGGTTGTACGGAGGTTTTCCGTCGATTTTCATCGTGCAGCGTGTAAGAAAGAGGTAGTGTTGTTCTGGTTGCAGCAAGATACGGGAAAACAGCTACAAAAAAGCCCCCCACACGTCCGGAATTGAACCGTTCAATGCGTCCCGCGCGCGACACTGACACTGGCCGGCAAACGGTTGTGCAAATGCTCAGGACAAGGTTCGGGTACGTTTGTTTTCTTCTTTTCCAGCGGGAACAACAGGAGGCAAAAAATCCCCACCCGGAAAGATATAAAAGTCTCCGCGCGGTTGGGTCGATAAAATCTGCACTCTCCGGTAAAAGCATTTCGATGCCACGCCGCTAGCCGCTATCGGTGAGATAGAGTTTTGATCGAAAACCAGCGTAGCATCAGCGGCAGAAATCAGTTAAGGTGAGCCCTTACCAGCCTCTTATCAATCGGTGTGGAGCTCCACGGTCAGGGACTACGGTGATAGCATTGGAGATTGGAGTGGGCAGGCAAGGGAGGTGCGGTACGATTCGATGAAGTTCATCACCATGGTCCAGTGGCGCTGGAAAGGGCTTTTCCAGTATCGTGCGATGTTTCTGGAGAACTGCTGGTGTCAAGTTTAATGTTGTGTCCGTGAAAAGCAATCGCCAAAGGGAACATAATCTATCGGTACGAAGACAGTGGTGTGTGATGGAGTGATCTTTTTTGGGAATAGGTGATTTCGTTCATTAGTAGGTTCGATGGTCTAAAAGATCACCTTATCCGTTTGTTTGGCATCGTTGCGGAATCTCAATAATGTACGTGCTTGGCAGTCCCCACTGTTGCTATCCTTGCCCCAACTTCTTATCCCATTATCAAATCAGGTTCTATTCAGAGGACTTTGAAAATCATTGTGTCAACTCTGGTTTACTTTCCATATATTCAATTACACAACTTCAAACCCTGTACAAGTAGTGACCGAGCAGATCCCAACTACTAGATAACTGTCAAAATGTAATACTGTGTGTACTTGAGAATGTCGCTGTCGTTATCAGTAGTCCAGTTCCTATAGTAAGCATCTATGCGGATTATGGATGAATAAAGCTATGATCCCAACATAATCCCAAATAACCTCTGATCTGATCGCAGTCTCTCTCTAGATTTTCCAGGGTTTTTTCCCTAGGTCCAACACTGTTCTTGTTTCGATTGTATTCCCGGAATCAGATCGTCAATGTTTCTGTTCTGGTCTGATTGTTAATTAAATAGGAAACTTGACGCACCGGTTATCGGTTAAATAAACGATGTACGCGTGCCACGTGCCCAAACATGCCGACTATGTTTGGGTTAATCACCGAATGACTGATGCTACCGAATCGTAAAACAATTAAGCGATCACCACTCGCAACAGATAAGATCCGGTTGTTGGTGCATTCATCATGCTTGAGCATAGCGTACGACAACAACAACTTCATGTTGGTTTTTATCTAATTTTCGGTGTCGCTGGGCAAAACAAACGATAAACCTTATCGGAATGACGGTGGCCATAATAGACGGGCAAGCGTCAGCTTAGGTAATTATTTGGGTTTGTTTGTATTCCGTCTACAACGAACGCGCCCGCATTAAATGGTTCCTGACACTAAATGAGTCTCGAAAGCCTCTATAGGCCGGCATGACCACGTAGGTCGTTATGCCAAAAAGAAGCAAGAAGAAGAAGTTATGATAAAGTAAGGCGTGCATATCTGCTACTGCATTAACTTGATTTAAATTCATAAAGCGATGTATCTTGTGCATTTTTCCACTTTTTATGCCAATGGCATACAGTTATTGATCAAGGATGAATGCACCTCAGTTCCTCAAGGAAACAGACGATCGTTAAACATTGCAAAGCATACCAACCGTGCAACAAGGTTCGCGAAAATAAAAACGCCCCCTTATGATTAGCCTTTTTTGGCGCTGCATTATCAATTCCTAGCAGCTAGCGGCGTCCCTACTCCAAGCCACGCATACCAGCAACTCTCTCTCTCCCTCGACCGGGACGTGAAACCTTCGTCATAACGGCGAATCTGGATGCTATGTTTGCGCGGGAGCGCCTTTGCGTTTGTTTGATCATTCTATCCCACTGTCAACAGAGGGTAGTTCAGGGTCGAAGGTCCGTGCTGGTCATGACGGTGGTGCTTTACCCAAACGCACGCCGTATACCACTTAGTGGCCAGTTGGCAAGTCGGGATTCTTGCCCCGCACGGTTTATAGTTAAAAAAAGCTACTCCCGAAGAGAAATATTAACCCTATCATGCTCGTGCACGTTCAAATACGACGATCACTAAAGCCTATATGCACAATGTCCCAGTTGTGTGTACTTACCAGCGTGTGCGTGTAGCCGAGGCCGGGCTCCTCGTCGTCGCTCTGTAGCTCCGCCATCATCTGCTTTACCGGTGTGATCTTCGTCGGCACGGTAAGGAAGTCCATCTCGCCATTGGCGCTTCCGACGCCCGCCATGCCAAACTTTCGGTTCTTCATCGTTGCGGGATGGCCCGGGAGGGATGATCGGTTGTCAATCTCAAACACAAACTAACTTCACACTGCGTCCTCGGTTAACTGGTACCGGGCATAACACATCAGAACCGTTTTACCGCACAACACTTTTTTATCTTTCCCTCCCGTTTCGGGTAAAATCGGCACATATGTCACGACACTGGAACTACACAAAACACTAGCTTCTAACGTCTCGTATGTTACGCGCGTGAGACAGAGTAAACCTGCAAAAGATGGGAAAAGCAAACGAGAAAATAAATGGTAACGTAAAGGGGATGCAGAGCCAATGTGTCAATCAGATCGGTCAATCGTGAGCCTCACGTGATGCAGCGAACCGCGTTCGGTGACGTGCTCGCCGTCAGATGATAACCTGCAGCTCTCTCGGCTCGTATAGTTGAGTGATAATGAAATGCTCAAGTCTACGCGTTTAGCGATCACATGCCAAATGTGCGATACAGCTTAGTGTACAGCGTTGTACGAATATGTTGTGCATTGTTTGCGACTCTTTTTTTCTTGTCTGAACTGCTTCATGTTCCTATTTTGTGTCGTGAATTCAGTTTTAGATCATTTTTTTCGGCAACTATTGACAAATTTTGAACAATCTGCTTCGTGCTATATAAGGGAATATTTCATCCAAACATTTTTAGAACCACTTTGAAACAAATGATTCCTTTTTTAAGAATTCATCAAAAATGAGATTTTGAATGTTATCAGTCTGTAATAGATTGTGTTTCTTAAGTGGACAACCTTTTCCGAATATTGAAGGCTCTATTTCATGCAAAATTTGAACTTAAAACTATCATATCGTTAAACCATGCCAGATCACAGATCTACATTGCCGACCGAGCATCCAGCTTCCTCTCTAATGGTTGCAAAATCAAGAAAACGCGGGATTTCCTGCAATTTACACCCAAGCGATATGCATTGATTTAAACGATACGAGCAGCTGGCGGGGAATTTGTTTGTATTTCCAACGGACAAGACAGTACAACCCATCAGCATGATCTCATCGCGCTCAGAGTGTGACATTACACAGCGTCCGCGAGGAAAAGGTCTCCGGCATTGATTGATTCGGCGGCACAACTGCAATCACTTCGCGCCCCAATTAAATGCATTATTTTGTGTCCCAGCCCGGTCTAGCCCGAGGCAGCTCTATGCACTTTGCCGCTCAACCCTGCACAGAACAATTGCCCACCCATCGCACACACACAGACACCCAGTCGATGGTTGATAAAGCGATGACTGTTGCCTGAAGGCACAACGAAGGACTTTCATTGAGATTTTACTTATGCTAGGCATGAACCGGTAGCCGCGTTAATCCGATAGTGCACCGCACGTCGCACGTCGCTGCGCTAAAGGGTCGAACGTTGGCTGCTGCATTTCCTTGTTGGGGTTGAATGGGGGGTGGGTTTGGGCGCTGGGCAAGGCAAGCAACGCCGCCCCGTATCGTATGCATTCCAGCCTTGGTGTCGTTAGGGGCCGCTCCAGCACACTCCAGCGGCAATCGGGTTTGCTCCGCACAGATAAGATACCGACGCCCGGACCGCACGACTCTCGCTGCTGCTGCTGCTGCTGCTGCTGGTGCTGTCTTTCAGCATGCTCTCAAATGGGCCAGTCTTTGAGCACTTGTAATCTTTACAACTATCAGGCTCTGTTCTGTTCATGAAAACAATGTACCGAGCCAGGCGCCCGGCTCTTGTCACGGTCAGTCTAGATCGCTCAAGCTTTCCATCACTGCCCGGGGACAGTTTTACGATATTGTCGATGGGAAAGGGTTTTTGGTTTTTTTTCTCTCTCGCGAAGCACTTGTCATTACCGGGACTAGGGCTTTAAACAATCGCTTAGGCAATTGAAGCCTCCGGTTGGTTTTGAATGGCTTTCTGGAACGTTCTCGGGGGGAGTGAAAGCAACCACTGCCCAAAGCGCATCGAAAAATTTACACCTCACTAACCTCAATTCCGATGCCACAAAACAGTAACGAAAACAAGTCTAGCTTAGCCGGCGACTTGCCACCGAAAATGTGCCCCGGATGCGCTTATGAAACTTTCACTCCCGATCGAACCGTCATAGACCGCTGGCCGGTATATACAACTGCAACTAAAGATCACACACACATACACATACACCTCTATTAAGCGGAAACTCCCAACTCCAGCGTACACGGAAGGAAGAGAACAAACCCGGCCGCCCAACCCGTCCCGAAGCACACACTAATGCCAGTCAGCTGTTCTGCTTGTTGTGCTGTTTGTTGCTGCACGCGCACTCCACACACCAACACTGTTCGACCGACAACGAGCGACTCACTGTGAGCGCTACCCTCAGTGACGGCGACAACCAACCTCGACGACGACGACGACGACGACGGCTACAAAAACCACTACGACGACCACGATGGGCATCTGTTTACATCGTTCCAGTGTCCTTCCCCTCTGCGCCATCCGCGCCTTGCTAAACCTTTGCCGGTTGTGCGATCCGCAGCTGATCAAGCCTGAGCCCTACTACCCTATAGACAGGCGCCGTCAGATCGCGCACAAACACACACTCACTCACTCACTCTCGTGCAAAGCTGGCAGCCGGAACGACGACGACGATGACATTTGCCGGGTGGAGGGAGGGGGAGGTGACTTGATGACGGGCGCAGTGTGATTAACACATTTTAACCACACGCCTCAACGACACGCACAACTGCACACAGAGAGAGATGGGACGGGGTGCGAAATCGGTCTGCTGCTGCCAGGTGTTTTTTGGAGGCACACTCTCTTGAGAGGGGGGGGAGTGAGAAAGGAGGACAGGTAAGACTAACATTGCTCATTGGATTAATGGAATGTTTAATCGTTTCAGTATTGTGTTTGACACACCTGCGTAGTAAGAAGGGAACCGAAGCCACATGTGTGAACAAATTGTGTTTACAAGTCTATTAGGTTGACAGAAACACTGAACCTTTGCAGACATAATTCTCAATATAAGTGGCATAACTTCCAAAATAAATAAAAAAGAGATTCTGAAAATATCAAATCTATTCAATTCAATCTCAAATTAAATGTCTTATCAAAATGTGTGTACCACCATTTGGAGAACCCAATACGCCAGACTCGGAACCGTGAGCCAACAGCCGATTAGACGACGACATCGACGATGAGATTGCCGATAGAATTGCGGCTAGCGTGAGGACAGACGACTTGCATGTACGAGCGTGTGAGTGTGAGTTTGTAGTACCTTCCCAGACTGGGACGCTTATCACTGTAGCTATTCGAGCCACTTCGAGGCTCAAGACGACAACAACAGCCGACAGTAAGTATTGTTGATAGTGACACAGTACGACACCCAGTACCGGCGAAGACTGTCCAATCCAATAGACGACCTATTCGCAGCTCTCCGCCAACAAGAACTCAGCAGTTACCTGGGTGAGGAATCGCACAGTGTGAAGGTTTCCCAGACGCGGTCGATTACAGCACAGACACAGACGTTAGCAACAGGGCGTCAAAATTTAAAGCTCATCAGGGAGTGTTGTGGTGCGAAAGCGGTAGTCTAACAATGTTCACTGCACTTTCTGGATTTTTGCACCAGGGCCCGATTCTAGACATTGGTAATACATTCATTAATTCTTGCGGTGGATTGCACTGCCTTAGGTCACAGCCTGGCAAAATTAATTAATAATATAAAAATGGTACGTTACACGTTGCCAATTACCATAAATCATTCCATATCTGCAAGGCAAGGCAAAAATTAGCTTCCGACAAGCTGCTAGCCGGGCTGTGGTTATCCTTGCCCCTCCCCAACGCAATCTTGCTGCAGGCTTTATCAGTGGAGCCTTGTCCTGGTCATCCACCTCCACACCAACCCATCCGCCCCAAGCCCCCGTTGGCACACTCCGATGAGGCTCCACTTTCTTTCGATTGATGATGCCTTCGGAAGTTGATGTCATCGGCTAAGAAGCCTTCGATTCGAAAAACAAGATCCACCCACCACAAGACCTAGCCACCAACCGCCCTCCGAACGCAACCGGCTAGATCCGGATGCTCGAGCCGGTAAGCACCGCAAACCAGTTTGCTCCGGACGTATCGCTGAACCGCTGATTGCTTGTTTTCGAAATGACTTGCGAAAGGGGAAGGACGGGGAGCGGGAGCGGGTCAGAATTATGGGTAAATCCCTCAGGTAGGTCACTTATGTCCCAATCATCCCAAGCGTAACCATGATGAAACAGTAAGACCGGTAAACCGGTAAACAATCCAGCTCTCCTGGTGTGTGTGTGTGTGTGTGTGTGTGTATGTGTGTGTGTGTGTGTGTTTGAGGGATTTTTTTAACTTGCGGATTGAACCTCTTGAATTGACAATTGCAGTGTTGGGGGGATATTTTACACACCTTAGCGAAGGTTACGGAAAAGGGTAAGGCGGTACAAAAACAGTCGGTGAGAATCACTTCCCATGCTGCCGGGCTGGAAAACGAGACTGAACATTGATGTGTCAAACTATTTGTCTTGATAAGGCCAAACGAAGTTCGCTAATCATTGGATCGGAGCGGGCGATTAGGCTAGATGATCGCGTTTAGCTTAATTTACGCGTGCCATACTCGATCGATCGGCTCCGATAAGCAACCGCACAGTTGATCGCACAAACGAGATAAAAGCGAAAAATCGTGCAAATCGTTGTCTAGCAATAAAACTCGAACTCGAACGAGCATGCGTTGCGTTGTGCTTCCCACGGTCTAGCCGGGGTTTTGCGAGAATGGAAAACTTTCCTCGCAATTTTCCATTTACGAAGAATGTTGCAAAACGAAGGCCTTTATCAGTTAGACAATACAATATTTAAATAAAACTGTCTCGCACGATCTCAGGGCTCTAGACTCTTTCTGGACTGGCAGAACGCGGAACATAATTACCGCCACCCTGCCATGCCCCCGGGAGCTATCACGTCACGCGCAAATCTGGATGGCGTGCTGGAAACGGCACTGTCGCCCCCGGGGGATAGGGAGGAGGATATGATATGATATGATCTTTAAAGCAACTCCGTTGCCCGCCTTCTATGTGATGCAATTTTTTTCCTTTGCAACGAACACGGCACGTTCGCCGGGGGGGGGGGGGGGGGGTCTCTGAAACTGGACACCTCTTTTTGCGCGCGCGAGCACACTCATACACCCTTTGCGCAGCGCGAGCACGTGTTTGCGCCACGGTACGTGGCGGTGCGTGGCGGACGCGGCTGATCGCCTCAAGCGGTAGAACACTTCCAAACCAAAAGTGACACAAGTTCAGTGTCACACGCGAATTCTTCACACAACACAGCGACACAAACACACACACACACATTAGTGAAAATCGCACTAATAATTACCCGAACCAACCAAGGGCAGGGGCAAGATGGGACAAGGGACCCGGTGCAGGGTAGCAAACACGCGGTGTGCAATTTTTGCTGCCGCCCTTTTTGCCCCTCCTCCCCCCCCCAGGCCGTTTTTCCTCCCTTGTTCTACGCGATCACGATCGTATTACGCTTACAAGTTGGTTCGTTCGTTTCGCCAGCTGATTTTGTGTAGCCGTCACATGGATGTTCGCATCGATGCATTCGGATCTAGCTCGCGCGAGGAGTCTCACTACAGAGAGATAGACAGAGAAGGAAAAAAAAGGCAGTCGATCCGCTATTTTTCGCACCACGCCACGGTGCAACAATTAGCTGCCGCCGGTTACGGGTGCCGCAATGCCGGCTTTGACCGCCTCACCTTTTGAGAGGCATTTTGAGGCGAGTGGTTAATTGTTGAATTTGTTATGATGCGGCTGGAAGACACACGATACGGCGTAAAGAGATACGCAAAGAGCAGAGCAAAAAGGCTAGAATGAAAACGTCCGAAACATCGCCCGGAAGAGCTTCTTCGGAAAGAGGGGAGGGAAAACAAAGAACGACGACGAGAATGTTCTCGAAGCAACAGGGGCAACACAAACTAGCAAAGCGAATGCGAATGTCCTAAGAAGCAATAAATAAAGATGTCACTAATTAGCGGCACGATCAGATAAAAAACACGTGTGGAAAATTAACGCAAAACCCTTGCCAAAGTAGGGCCCGAAAATTCGCACAAGAACATGGCGGACGGACGGCGACGAGAGCAAAACTAAATCACCACAAGACACTGCACACACTGCGCTGCGAGCAGGTTTTCCTAATATGCAATAAAAACACACAAAACACACCGAGAGAGAGAGAGAGAGAGAGAATGGCGATTACGCACCGGCGCAGGAACCACCGAACGCGATCGATCAGATCGCGCAAAACGAACCGATCGTATCGAAATGCAACCAGCAACTGATGAAACTATCGCACTGATCGTACGCACCACCCCTAACCTAAACCCGTGTTGTTGTTTTTGTTGCTGCTGCTGCTGCCGCTGTTTTTGATTCATGAAGACGTTCGTGCAGAAGAAGAAGGACAGCATAAAAGCAAAAGCCCACACCCCGCACACGAGGCAGTGGTTGCTGACACGGTAGGACAGGTGTGGTGTAGCCTGCGTGGTACAGAAAAAAAGAGGCTGGAACAGAAACGTGATCGTGGCGAAGATGCGCGCGAGATGCTCCACTTTGTCCAAGCGTTCCGGTTGGCAAGGTAACAAACACACCGCAAGCTGAATTGACGAAAAACGAGAAGGAAAAGCAACGCCGAAACACACAACACACCCTGGATCTCGCGATCGCGATGGTGAAAAGGAACGAAAAAAGCGGCGAAATTGCCAAAATAATGAATCAGAGAAGACATTGCTTCCAATCAACAGAACTACAATGGATGGATGGCAGGATGCATTTGTAATACAGACAGGAGCATAATATGTTAAATTTAAAAAAATAGCCATGAAAACTATAATTTCACAACGTTGTACAAGGTTTAATAGAAATGTAGGAAGTATTGAAGGAGACATTTCAATTCTCTATAAAGTAGTCACCAGTTTCGATGCGGTCCAGGCCGTGCTACCGCTAATGGGCAAATTGATGGTGAGTTTATTATTTTACCCAGATTAGGAACGATTGTTCTAGTATGAATCGTTTTTTTACGGGCATGATCGTTGACGAAAAACCTGATTATGCTTCATTGCAACTAAAAAGCAACATACGCATCGCTACAACCTTATCGCAAATAGAGATTGTAGGTAAGACTCCTTCAGACTGCTGCTCGTATCTCAAACCCATGTGCGATTCCTTATCACTGTACAGTTTTTCATGTTGTCATGATATAGCATGATCGATTAGCAAAAGCAGCAACCATCTTAGACGACCTCACTGTCCCGAGATGCTGCAGACTTCTACAGACGCACATGCAAAGAGGTATGGCGGTAAATTGAATAAAGAATATAAATATTCATCGTTGGTTTCTTCCAGTCGGAAACGAAAAAGCCGGATCACTTTCAGCAAAGACGAAACTCCCGGATGTAAAAGTGATTACATTCACAAGCGCGCGCGAAAAAAAGCGCGGTTTTCTTTCTTTCCCGAGGTATTGCAGACCGCAACGCGGTATCGGTTTTAAATTGGGTGTCAGTTTATTTACTCCATGCGGTTCTGTCGCTTCGCCTACCACTTCCCCTACCGCCTCTCCTGTCCGGCCCTGCGACGATAATTATTTCGTTGCCCGATGCTCGCAGACGCCATACTAGAGGGCAAACGGAGGAGCTTTACCCTATTTCCTCCTATTTCTCTCCCTCTTTCACGGCGGATCGCGTTCACTATGTATGCGGCGGCGCGCTTGTGGTTTGTAAATTGTAGATTTTATTAATATTAAAAAAAATAATAAAGAATTACACTATAGCCACGGAGCAGAACTAAAAACTCCTCATGTTTGCTTTTCTGTGTGCTCGTTTAGCGTATGTGTTTGTGTGTTTTTTTACGGATTCCGTTGATTTGTAGATGCTGCTGCTACTGCCGGCTCCTCTGTGTTACCATATATATAAATTGAGTCGAGTCCTCTTCTCTTGCTGCGCGATCCTACCTCATTAAAGTGTTTTTTTCCTTAATAGCTATTACATTATCCATTCGCCATCTAGTTTTTCTTCAACTTTCGCGACACATGCAGAAGTATTAACATCTTTACCAATACTACCACCACCACCACCACTACCACACACCAACAACGTCCAGGGGGTTAGACTCTTACAGCAACTATTTGGCGCGTGGCTGGCTCATACACACACGCGCAATAGAAATGATTTTAAGTGGCATGAAACACTCAACCCTCAAAGCTGCTCCTCCCAAGCACTGGGGCGCCTGTGGCGAGAGACACTTGAGTTGAATAGAAGTATCAGTAGTCGATTGGTTTTATTTCCTGCTCTCATTATTCGATACTAGCAAAACACAAGGTGACTACAGAGCGAAACAGAACAAGCTGCTAACCCAACACAGGTGCGCGCGCGCGCCCCAGGTCAGTGAATTAAAACAGAAAGTGTAAAAGATTTGTCATTCTACAGTTAAACGATATCATCTTGCCAGGTTGTTCCCTTGCGAGAAGAGAGACACACACACAGACACATACATAAACAAGGTGGTACATAGACGGATTGTAGCAATAAATGTATAGAGTTGTAGGTTAATGTTTAGAATGGAACCGTAATTAGAACCTCCAGCGTCTCATTGCGAAGAGAAAAAAGCGAGCCGTCGATTGGAGGAGCCAATCCACACATACACACACACGCACGCACGATTGATGAATGGATGAAAGTGAAGAATATGTAAAGAATCTCATCTTAAACCGGACTTCCTGCCTCCTCGACGATCGTCGTCTTCGTCCCACCGTCGGTCTCATCAGTTAAAGTACTTCTTCGGGAACTGGCCACCGCCCATGCCGCCCAAGTTGCCACCACCGAGGCTGCCGCCGCCGATGCCGCCACCGCCGCTGCCGAACTGACGCTGGCCGGCAAACAGCTCAATGTACCGCGAGCCCATCTTTTCCTTGTCCTTGCGCATCGCCTTGATCGCTTCCTCCTTCGTCTCGAAGTACGCGTCGCCCTCGCCGGACGGGCGCTTGCGGCTGTTCATCTGCACCACACACTTGACCGGTCGGAGCGGCATGAAGAAGTCGTACATGTCCTGCTCGTCGCAGCTGAACGGCATGCCCCGCATGTGCACACAGTACAGATTGGGCTCGTCGCTCGCAAAGTCATTGTTCGCGTAATTGTTCATGGAGCCGTAGCCGCCGCCGCCGCCGCTGCTGCCACCGCCGCCGCTGCCACCGCCCGAGCCGTACCCGTAGCTGCTGTTGTTGTACGAACCCATGCTGGAGTTGTTGCCGCCG
Organism: Anopheles gambiae; assembly: GCF_943734735.2. Taxonomy (NCBI): domain Eukaryota; kingdom Metazoa; phylum Arthropoda; class Insecta; order Diptera; family Culicidae; genus Anopheles; species Anopheles gambiae. Next base: position 28,819,891 of record NC_064601.1, read on the forward strand.
CCCATGCCGGACGAGTAGCTGCTGTAGCTGTTGGACATTGGGCCGGACGTGCGGTAGGCCACATTGCCGACGCCACCACCACGGTCCATGCCCATCATGGACTGCATGTCACCACCGCCCGAGTTTCCGCCCGTGCCGGAACCGTAGCCGCCCCCGCTGTTGTAGCTGCTCACGCCGACTCCAACGCCGCCGCCACCGCTGTTCATGCCCGCGCCGGATGGGCTTCCGCTACGTCCCGAGCCGTAGTTGGTGCCGCCACCTCGCTCTACTTGAACGCGGGAAAGCAGGGAAGCGAAGGGAAAAGGGGGGACAGTTAAACAACATACGCTCACCGCTTGTCCCGCCGACAGGTACGACCGTCGCAAAGGAGATTCGTTCGCCGGGCGTGGAATACGCCCCAATTTAAGATAGGAATTACTTACTTAGCTGATCCTGCAGCAGACGAAGGATGTCGATGTTGCCGAGATTGTTGGACATTCCCGACCCCGTATTGCCATTGTTTCCCGGCGAGTACATCTGTCCCATGTTGTTGGAGCCACTGTTGTACCCGTTGCCACCGTTGCCGTAACCGCCATTGGAACGGTCATTCCAGCCGCCGCTCATATTACCGCCCGAGCCCATCGTATTATCGGAGTAATCTGCAACGAACCAAGCAGGAAGCAGATGATTTCAGCATCCAACAAAGCTGCGTGCCCTTTTGTCCTGCAGCTGCCACCTTACCTTGCCCATACACCGGATCGGACATCTGCGAGTAGTTGCCACCGCCCGAGTTGCGATCGTTCCGTGCATACGGAGCCATGCGTCGCATGCGCTTTTCCGCGCGCCTCATCTCGCCGGTGTTGCTGCGGAACAGCTCGATGTATCTGTGTCGTCGTGCCGTAACGGTGGAAGGCGATTTTTGAACGGATAGAAACCACGACACATTGTGATGCGGGGTCCGGGGGAAAGGGGAAGGGGTTGATGGGATGGTAAGAGTAAAAGAAACAAAACGATCCAGAATTAGAGCTACAGGAATGGTAACCCGGAGGCTGTGTTTTACTGTTGTTTGCTTTAGTTAATGTACTTTTGGGGTTTTTTGTTTGCTTTTGGGGCTCATTTAGTTCCATACTTCAGATGCTGTCGTCAAGGTGAATTCAATTTGTGGTGGTGGAGTGATGCGCAACAAAACACGCGACAGTTATGCGCGAAAGAGCTGTATTTGTGCGATAAGTTCGATTCGGTGTGTTATTATCATTTACAACAATATCATTTTAGTACATCAACGGGATTCATTCGACAGTTGTGCGGGTGCTGCGTCAGCTAACGGCTAAGAGCTAAGAGAAAACAGGAGTATGCTAAGCATCAACTTCGCACTTTAAATACCGTTTAATAGCAGCTAGGAGGTTTTATGCTGCGAACATATAACATCTTTTTTTTTTAATCTTACGAAAGACACACACACACAAGAAGCTAGTAGTGCAGCTCACTGCTGATATCGAAGAGAAATTGCTTTTGAGAGAAAGCAGCAGAACAAAAAACATTTAATTACGATACAGTTTGCAACGGTTATCCCGACGAATCCCTTCGTCAAATATCATCCAACAATTCCACCGTCAATTGAAACCCACTGTCGACAAGAGGCAGCGTCGTGTGCACCGCCGGAGGCAAGAAGCAGCCGATGGGACTGCAAATGCGCAGCGGGCAACACGGGCCAAGCAATCCAAAACAGTTTTGGTGTGCATCAGCATGACCCCGTGAGAGTAAAGGAAACCCTAAATAGTGCCCAATAGTGTTCTTAAGCGCGCAAACGTAGTCTAATTATTACTTATCGGGTTTTAAATTATCAAAGATAGCAGCAAATTGTATTGAGAGCATTCGTTAAAGTATATAATCTGACAGAGCTAATATCATTAAATGAGTTTCATCATTTTCATCGCTTTTCTACACACTGCAATGGCAATGACAATCGTAGACTAACAACGCTACGTGTGAAACATTCCTGCTTTTGTCGTATTTTGTATGATGAAATTCAAATAAAGGTTTAAAAACTAAAAAGCTAACAAGGCAAAGTTTATCTAAAGTTACTTCTTTTGCGAGGGATGTTGAAAGACAAGACAAACATGTTTGAAACATAATATTCATTTCACATAGCATTATCAAAAGTTTCTAGACCATTGCTTCATTTTAATTGCCTAATTGTGATTTCCTACCGGCCTGAAAGCCACGCTGCTTCGACGCCATTCCTTGCAATAGTTACGCGAACGTTTTCTGCTTATCTTCAACGGTTTTGTTTTCAATTTTTAATTTATAAAAAAAGAGTGTAACAAGAACGAACCACCCACCTGTTCCCAATCTTCTCTTTGTGCTTGCCCATGGCCGTTTCAGCATCGGCCTCGGTTGCAAACTCTACAATCGCCTCCCCAGATGCCCGTCCCAGGTTGTCCAGTAGCAAAAGTATCCCATTATATCCATTCTTAATCGTCAAGCCTGCGGGAGTGTGGTTAGTTTTTTTCGTTGATTTCGTTTGTTTGTTTTTTTTTTCGGTTCGATTGTTCGTAACATTACGGGGTTTGGTTTTGTGGGTGGGGTGAGGAAAGGATTTTTTTTTTATGTTTTCGGGATGTTGAAGGGTTTGAGGGGAAAAGGGGATGCGGGTTTTGATGTTCGAATAAATAGAAAGCACGGTGCAAGTACTTAAGGAAAGGTGGGAAGGGGAAAAAATAGGAATCGATTTTACCAACGGTCTTCCGACCTCTACCCTTCGAACGGTGCAGTACCACTTCGCAGACTGACCCACACCCATAAAACCCATCCGCCTCTCCCATGCCCGGCAGTGTTTTGGACAGGCCTGTCCCGTGGTGTACCGTGGAGACAGCAGGCTGCAGATGACTGTGCACACACACACACACTTGTATGGGACTACGGAGAGAACGGAAGCTCTCCCCACCCGTCCAGTGCGAGCTGCCGTTGCGTGTCAACGCAATGCGCGGTGTGCAAACGGGGTAATGTTGGTGGGGGGAGTGGGCGGGTCAGGGGACACATGGGAACTGTCTCGTGCTCGTATACTTACCCTGGAAGAATGCCTTCACATCGTCCTTGGTGCTGGTCCAGGGTAGACCGCGCATCTTCACCACCGGACCACCGCTCTCGCCCTCGTCCATCTCCTGCAGCGCCATCTCAAACTGCTCCTCGGTGGCGTTGAAGAACTCGATGTACCGGTGGCCGATCGTTTGCTTGTTGCGCGAGAACGCTTTGTTGCGGTCCGCCTGGGTCGGCACGCGAATGTACGCCTCGCCGGTTTGCCGCTTGGTCTGCGGGTGAAAGCAGATGTGCACGTGCAGTATGTTGACGCCGTGCAGAAAGCTGCGGATCTCATCCTCGGTGATGCTCCACGGGAGGCCTCGCAGCCGTACGTAGTGCGGTTGGTTGCCGTCGTCTTCCGGCACCGGGCCACCGCCGCCCTGATTCTGGTCGAATGTCGTCATGCTGCTGCTGCCGCCGGCCAGATCACCGTCGCCGTCGCCGCCGCCACTGTAGCTGCTGCTATCCTGTTGCTGTAGATTAGCGATATCCGTCATTGTATTGTGCTGCGTGTGAGGATTGTAAACAGAAAAGATTCAATCGCAAAAAGACGACCCAAACGACGCTTGTCGTACGAATATGGTAGGCACACATAGAGAGAGAGTAGGGCCGGCTGTAGCCAAAGCCCAGAAAAACAAATCACCACTAGCGCCACCTGCGGCATCGAAACACACTACGGGTGCGAGAAGGAAACAACACAAGCCGCTATCGCGCGCTCTTTTTCGCCCTTGTTGCTGCGGGTCAGCGAATCGCGTGGACGCCATATTGGCGCTGGAAAAAAATGGGAAATGTATCCGTGACACGGTGCGGCACCAAGAAGCAGTGCAACGCACACACCAGGCCCCGTATTTGGGACCACCGCAAACAGCAATCACCGTATGTTCGATTGCCACTTTCTGGCAGGCGGAATGCCGCGGATCTTTGGGGCAATTGCTCGACAAAACAGCCATCGATACAACCCGCGTTCTTTTTTGCAAGCATCAGCGTAGCCACACCAAAAGGCTGCGACTGGGCGATGGAAAACATACCGTACTGTGCAAGCGTCACACTGAATTCGAACTCTTTCACGCACAACGCGGCGACTGCAGGTTCGGGAAGGGCTTTTTCACGAGTTCACACCGAAACTTTCACAAAATTTCGCACCAAAACGAGCGGAGGCGTAGGTATGTGTGTCGCGCCGTCTTCGAAGGTGTGTGAAGAACTGAACTCAATCCGCATGGCCTGTAAACACTCTTTGATTTGACAGCTTTCGGCCAAGGTTGTTAGCCCGAAAGCAAATCTCTACACACCTTGACCTTGTGAAAAACCCGTGAAAACTCACAAATTAGAACGGTTTACTACACTTTTTCATTTTATTTAACCGAATAGCATTCTAATGCGACCAGTTAATCTTTGAATATGTCTTGCAATTTCACGGTTTTGCCACTCTCTTCAGGCACGGGCGTTTGTTTTGTTTGCTCTTGAGGGGCACCGTCGGCTGGCCGCCGGTCCAGTCGCTGCTGGCGCATTTTATCTTCGTGCAGATCGATAGCCGTGGCAAACACTTGCTCCTCATCTAATGCCCCTTGGGTGGACAAGCTTTGGTACAGCTCAATGAATTGCTGGGTCGGTGTTCGATTGTTGTGGTCCAGCAAGTTCACTGCAAACGTTGCCTTGCCGGATTTGTGAAATTTCCTACGTACGTCAACAAAGAAACTGGGTTGTAGTAGAAAAGGCAGCAAAATGCACACATCTGGCAAGCAAACTTACGCTCTCACTGTATCCTCCTGGTAAAATATTTGTCGAACCGGTACCCTCGGAGCAGGCCGGTCGTAGCGAGGCTCCTCGTGGGGTGGAAAGGCGGTCACAACATCGTACCAAAGAGGTCGCTCATCGAATTTCATAGCACCGGACTTTAGAAGGCCCTGAGTTCTGTAAGAAGTCAGTGCGGTAAGTAGGTCATAGACGCGTTGCGTATGAATCTTACCTTGTAATAATTGTTCCTATTTTTTCGAGCCTGCTGTTTGCCATGTTAAAATCTTTTTGTACGTAAATGCCGAGAGTCTGGTGCAGCTGGTTGGTGAATTAATGATGTTATGAAACCAAAACATGCCGCAATGTTTGGATGGTTTGACAGCACCACACATCAACTGTGGTAAAGACAGGGCTGCCAAGCAGTGCAGTTGTATGTTAACCGTGTTGTCTACAACCGTCTACTCGTATAAGTTCTGCATTTTTATTTCGCAATAACTTTGGAGTAAGAAGTTATAGTCACTTCAAAATTTTAATAGGCCTCAGGAAAGAGGAGTTTCGAAGTGTTTGGCAGCGATTTTACAAGCACCTATTCGAATGGGTCGAACAATTTGTACGGAAAAAGTACTTTTTCTGTGTTCAGTCAGACAGATCACACAGTTCTAAAATGCATCCTGGGCAGCGGGCCCGCAGCTCCACACTCTATGTGGCAGTTTCAATTGTTGTCTTTATTTACGGCGGGTTTGTTTACATTACGTCCCGGGATCGTTGTTCTTCAGTACAGGCGGTCCCCGAGATACACGGTTAATGGGGACCGAAAACGGCCGCAAAATACCGCGTATCTCGAATTTCCGCGTAAGTCGAATCTCGTGATTTACAGCTAAAATATCACAAATTTTCGTGTAATTTTGCAAGTAGGGGGTGGTTTTAGTCACTTTATGAATTATTTGATATGATTCTGACTGAATATAACTGTTTTAAACCTTTTGAAATAGTTTTTAACATTCGATCAAAACGGAAATTATTTGGCAATTTGCAATTGATGTGTCAAATCAGTACAATTTGCTCAAAGAATTGTCAAATTTAGAAACCCGCGTATCTCCGAATCCGCGTATAAGAGGTACCGTGTATCTCGGGGACCGCCTGTACAGTGGTGTCTAAGTTTTTACGTTGATTTGTGGTGGTTTGTTAAATATTGATTTATCTATAGTTGCTATATTACAGAGGGTATTGTTGAAACCATTGTTGAAACCAAAATGCAACAACTTTGTACAGGCGTCCCCCGAGTTACAACCTCCTCGAGTTACGACGATTCGCAGGTACGACGATTTTGATTTTGACAGTTAAAAGTTGTCATTTACAAGAAATTGATGTATTTTTTAGAATATCTGCGCTGATAACCGTTATAGACACATTTCCAAAGATTCCACAACTACCCTATCTTGAATATCTATATTGTGTACGGTTTTAAAAATATAATTATTACATTATCGAACATTATTTTAAATAAAATATACGATATTATAAATTCCAACTCTTCAACTTCGGTTATAAACTTTATATTCATAGATATTCGACATTCGACTTTTTCGACTTACGCCTTGTTTTGGGACATTTTTTCGGTCCCAAATACAGTCGTATCTCGGGGGACACCTGTATATAGTTAATGTGATGTTTATTCAATGGACCGAAAAGTAAGAAAGGTATTCCTTACGATAAGTAAGGAAGGTATCCGTTATTTGTTGGGGTAACGTTCGACCGTACTCGTGAGAAGATAGGAGGCCGCAGCATCCCAAGTGCCACAAATCCACTAAACGACCACTAAACGGGTTCTAAACGACTCAAGCACTCTACCTAAACGGAATATAGAATGACTTCGTTTAGCAGACGGCAAACGACTCATGCATTTTAAAAATAGCGAAAAAGCTGGTGGCGCTCTCTGTTGGTGGGATACCCCAACCAGTTGAGCTTCATCGCTTGGAGGAGAGCTTTCTCATTTCCTTTGTACTGTTGTATGGTTTCGCATTGAAGTTATGTATCGCAAGAACTAGAACGGCGATACGATTGTTTAAATACTAAACTCCAACGGAAACCACCAGCACTGAAGCAAGTGAGATTTGAGTAATGGTCGTTGGTGTTGATACCCACGTATCTGACCACACGACCATTCAAATAGATTTTTGCTCAGAAAGTTAGAAGGCTATATAGGTCATGATAAGATGAAACTTGTCGAAACACATTGCAAGAAAAGGATAGCAATATAATGATGAGTTGTAATACGCCATCTATTGATCAAACCAATGAAGCTGTGGAGCTTTCATTTTTTCTGTGGATATTCAATTTTCCAGTCGTTTAAGCTTAATCTGTGGCGCTTGGGATGACGGTGCAAATCAACGAAAACCACAAGTCCCGTCGAAAGCACAAAGTTAGCCGGATCAATCGTTGTGCGAGGAATATGCCGGGAAACGAATACCATCTTTCTGAAGCACATTCAGAAGCGATTGTGAGTCTTCCTAAATCATCTGGTGGTTCGGAATGTTGAACCGGGCACAACATTTATGACCGGTCTGTGGGGCGCTTATAATGAGCTGGAGGCTCTCAGTGTTCCCCAAAAATATGTCTACCGCTCCAAATGATACAAATATGTTGACACATCGAACTGAGAATGTTTGGAGATGTTTGAAGACATTTGCTAAAACAAGGTACTAATATAAAAAGCAACATAGACAAATACTTTGCTGAGCATATATTCAGGCAATGCAATGAAGATGTTGTTTGTCGCCTTGGTAGAACACAGTCGGCATCAATTAAAAATACATATTAATTATTATATTATATTTAGGCTGTTTGTCCTTATCTACAATCATTTCTATCTTAACACCATTACCCGTTCGTAGGTAAACATCTTCTAAACCCCTCACGGTTAGGAGAAAAATTCAAATAGCTTTCTGAATGCTTTACCCTAGGTATGAGCTTCTCGGTTACATGAATCTTCTTGTTGAAACAACTCCTCGAATTAGCACCCGCAGCATTCGAACGTTCTCGAGAGCAAGTTTTGGACAGTCGACCTTTACCACCTGCATAATCGTTCATATGTAGCACATGATGATGCGAGACGACTAGTATGCTTGTACCCGCGTGGTTGTGTTGTTTGAGCCACTGTTTTCGGTCAACATTATTGCCCGTCATCGTGTGCTCCTCCAATCAACGGCGCGTGCGAGCAGGTCCATTATCTCCCACAGGTCGGTCCAAGACGATCAGTCGCATCGATCGCGCTCGGCGTGAAGGATGTTCGTGTACACGCTAGCTCTGTTTGCGGTGGTGCTCTACCTTGCCCTTCGCTATGTCTACTCGTACTGGGCCCGGCAAGGGTTCCCGCATCTGCGCCCAGAAATACCGTACGGCAATCTGCGTGCGCTGGCCGAAAAACGTGAATCGTTCGGTGTGGCCGTAAACGAGCTGTACACGCGCAGCACGGAACGGTTGCTTGGTGTGTATCTGTTCTTCCGACCAGCCATCCTCGTGCGCGATGCCCATCTGGCCAAGCGTATCCTGGTGGCCGATTTCCAGCACTTTCACGACCGTGGTGTGTTCTGTGACGAACATCGCGACCCAATGTCGGCCAATCTGTTCGCACTGCCCGGAGCACGCTGGAAGCGGCTGCGGGCGAAGCTCACGCCGACCTTCACGTCCGGCCAGCTGCGCCAGATGATGCCCACGTTTCTGGACGTGAGCGAGAAGTTGCTGGCCGAGCTGGAACCGTTGGCGGCGGAGGGCCGCGTGGTCGATATGCGGGACATTTCGTCGCGCTACGTGCTGGACGTGATCGCGACCGTGTTCTTCGGCTTCGAGACGCACTGTTTGCGCGATCCGAACGATCCGTTCGTGGAGCCGCTGCGCGATCTGAACAATCCAAACAGCTTCGTGAACAACATTCGGTCGGCGGGTGTGTTTGTGTGCCCGGGACTGCTGAAGCTGACCGGGCTGAGCTCGTTGCCGCCGGGGATGCGCCAGTTTGCGACGGAGGTTGTGACGCACCAGATCGAACACCGCGAACGGCATCCGCAGCAACGGCGAAAGGACTTCATTCAGCTGCTGATCGATTTGAGGCGTGAAGCGAACGGACAGGATGCGCTTACGATCGCCCAGTGTGCAGCAAATGTGTTTTTGTTCTATGTGGCCGGTGCTGATACGTCCACCGGTGTGATTTCGTTCACGCTGCACGAACTGACGCACAATGGGGAAGCGATGGCTAAGGCACGGCAGGAGATCGATCACGTGCTGGAGCGGCACGGTGGTGTCATCAGCTACGAGAGCCTGCAGGAGCTGGCGTACCTGGATCTGTGCGTGAAGGAAACGCTGCGCAAATATCCGGGGCTACCAATTTTAAACCGTGTCTGCACCGAGGACTACCCTGTCCCGGGTGCCGCTGACGTGGTGATACGGGCAGGAACGCAGGTGATCATTCCACTGCTGGGGATTAGCATGGATGAGAAGTATTTCCCCGAGCCCGAGGTGTACATGCCGCAGCGGTTTGACGAGCAGGCACCGAACTACGACCCGGACGCGTACTACCCGTTTGGATTGGGACCGCGCAACTGCATCGGTAGGTGAAAGGCAATGCTATGGGCAATGGAAGAAATATTTAAAATAAAAATCCACTTTTTTTGCAGGACTGCGACAAGGTATAATGCTGTCCAAAATTGGGCTGGTGCTGATGCTGTCTCGTTTCGACTTTGAGGCCACCGTACCGAGAAAGGTGCGGTTCGAGCCGGCAAATGTGACGCTAACCCCGGACGGGGGACTGCCAATGAAGATTACTGTTCGTGGTGATCGCGCTAAAGTACAATAATTTAGGTGAATAAGTAAAGGACATTATTCTATGCCTAAAAGAGCGTTTAGAAGAATAAGCGATTAATACAATGCAATTTAAAATACAACAAAATAAAATAAATTTGCTGAACTGCAACCGTCATCGTTCAAATTTCGCGCACCGGAGCGCCATCTGTTGGAGCGTAGCGCTAAAAGATTGTTGATACACAGTAGTATGTAACAACCTTGGTTTGAGAACAAATAATAATGTAGTTGTCATTTTTCGTAACCGCAACACTCCCACTGTGGGTTGACAGCTTCGCAAGAGTGTTTGTTTTTGTGGTAGCGTTTAGGAAGAAGTTCATATCAATGCATAGATTCGTGGCTGTTTAATTAATGTGTCCACTTCCCGCCTTGCCACTGTATTGCGATTAGGGAAAACATTCATTCAACATAAATATGTCTTCGTGGGAGGAAATACAAGCGGTCAAAGTGAAGCGCAACAGCTTGCGTGAAAAGTTGGAGAAGCGCAAAAAAGAGAGACAAGATTTGCTGGGAAACAGTAGTCCCGGTGGTCCAGGAGCGGTTGCCGGCTTAATCAAAATCGAATCAGCCACCAACTTGAGCGAGGATAAGGGTAAACTTCTTCTGACTTCAATCAAATCGGATCAAACAGGAAGTGCGGGTAAAGCGGATCTTTGTTGCCATACAGTGTTGCATGTCCCCCACCCAACTCACACACATGCACATGATACATGATACGCAGGGATGCTAGGAGCACTTCCTTTTTTAGAGATTCATGCATGATCACGATAAATGGTTGTTCTTGTACAATTACTGACAAATAGCTAAATGTTGTTTTCTCTTTTTTTTTTTGTTTACAGATATTGATGCAGAAGTGGAAAAATGTTTGGTGCAGGTGCTTGCGGACAAAAGCTTAATACTGCCCTCCAACTCGGCCCAGATAGCGGAGCTGGTAGAAAAACACGTACAGAAAGCAGTGCTGCGTGACTCCATTGCCTATTACCTGCACAAGCTGGCCGGACAGAAATTAATCAATGTTAAAGAAGTCAGCATCGGTGGAACTGTGGGCTACGAGGTGATTTCAGCGGAGCACATAAACCTGCAAGCGCTACACGATGACATGGCTATGAACCATGGTCCCGCCGGGCCCGGCAATCGAGACGGACACAAAAGAAAAGCAGATTTTTCCAAAGATCTGCCTGACGGAGGTAGCAAAGTGGCCCGCGGTACCCTGGCGGGAGCAAAGGATGAGGGAAGGAAGGGAAACTCGGTAGATGCTTCGCTTTCCTGTAAAGCGTCCGATATTTTGTCGCTTCTCTCACTCCCATCGACGAGGGAAAAGCAGAGCAAAAAGGTTGGGGAAGAAATTTTGGAACTGCTTTCGAAACCAACAGCCAAAGAACGATCACTGGTAGAAAAGTTCAAATCTCAGGGCGGCGCTCAGGTGATGGAATTCTGCCCGCATGGCACACGCATCGAATGTATGCGCTCTTCGGAAGCGTCTCCCGAGAGCAAAGAGCCAAGCGACAGTAAAAAGGCCCACGAAACGGACGATGAATTCGAAAAGGATAAGGAAACCGCCGTACCAGCGGAAGATGTATCGAACAAAACGGACGCAGTGGGGCCTAATGAGATCAAGCTTGAGCCGGAATCATCGGAAGCTGCGTCTGCCGAACCGCGGCTGGAAGCGGAAGACACTAAAACGAAATATCAATGCAATAAGCTACATTTCAAGAAAATTATCCAAAACCACACGGATGAAACGTTGGGCGACTGTAGCTTCCTGAACACTTGCTTCCATATGGATACGTGCAAGTACGTGCACTACGAGGTGGACACGTATGTGGACCAGACACCGAATACTGTACCAGCCAAGTTTGAGACGCCGGACGAACACGTTGCCGGACCAAAGCGCCCCATTGCTGATGCGAGCGCTACTCTGTATCCTCCGCAATGGATTCAGTGCGATTTGCGCTTCCTGGATATGACGGTGCTGGGGAAGTTTGCGGTAGTAATGGCCGATCCACCGTGGGACATTCACATGGAGCTGCCCTACGGTACTATGTCCGATGATGAAATGCGTCAGCTCGGCGTTCCGGCCCTGCAGGACGATGGCCTAATTTTCCTGTGGGTTACTGGGCGAGCGATGGAGCTGGGTCGTGAATGTTTGAAACTATGGGGCTACGAACGAGTGGACGAACTGATCTGGGTAAAAACGAATCAATTGCAACGCATCATACGAACGGGACGCACCGGCCATTGGCTAAACCATGGGAAGGAACATTGCCTGGTCGGCATGAAGGGCAATCCTCCGAATTTGAATCGTGGACTAGACTGCGATGTGATTGTTGCTGAGGTACGGGCCACCAGCCACAAGCCGGACGAAATTTATGGCATCATCGAGCGGCTAAGTCCAGGCACACGAAAGATTGAGCTATTCGGTCGACCGCATAATGTGCAACCGAACTGGTACGAGTCAGATTCAACCATTCAAATGGTGATGCAAATGGAACTGATGTGTGCTTTTTTTACTTTCAGGATTACGCTTGGCAACCAGCTGGACGGCATTCGTTTGGTAGATCCTGAGTTGATTAATTCTTTTCAAAAGCGTTACCCGGATGGTAACTGTATGACACCTGGTAAAATTCCTTAACCGGTACGTTTGATTTAACATTAGATCGCTAACAAAACTCCGGTTAAGCCAGTCCCGTGGTGTACTGTTTGTCAACTCGCAAGACTTAACAACATGCCCGTCATGGGCTTAAGCCCCATGTGCGTGCCGCTCATACGAAGCACTGACTATGGACAATCAACAAGTCACGGATAGCTAAGCCCATTTGTAGTAAAGGCCGGCCTAGAGACCGACAGCGGTTGTTGTGCTAAAGAGGAAGGATAAGGCCTTGTACTTGATATACAACAGCGGTGTATAGCGTCATGGGGACTTGACGATGACTGTTCGTGTGTTTCGCGTTCGCGAGTCGCACGAGATGACGACTGTACCACGGGACCGTCCATTAATGCATTAGATAAGGGCATTATTATAAGCTAAACAGAGCGTTTAGGTGTTAAAGAGATTAATAAAGCACAAAAAATAAAATAAAATAAACTTAGTTTACTGAACTACAACCGACTTTGTTCAAATCACGTACATTGTAGCGCCGTCTGATGGGCAATAGCGGTACTAAGAAAAATTGAATTTTTCATTTCGGTTGGATGTTTGATTCGGAACGTTTCCGTTGAGTGTTCACGTTTACGATCATTCTTTATTTGCTTCTTAAAATTATCTTTCGAAAAACAATCTTTCTAACGGAAAACACAGTTGTAACACAAAATGGCACTACCGTACAGCAGATTACCAGACTTGTCCCACTTTCCCAAGCTAACGAGGCTTTTCCTTAACATCATTTCGTTTCGGTATTTCAAATCGACCCGTCCCTTCAGCACATAGAAAACAGTTCCTAATTCTCCTAATTTTGCAACAATACGCTGCTACGATGCTACGATTTCAAATCGCTAGCACTGCCTCGTTCATAACCCGCCCCACTACTCACTGCTAGCACTTGTTACTAGCTGCTTGTGTGCCAAAAATCGAAGTTCAGAGAACGATTTTTTACTTTTAAAGGTTTTGGTTTTATTGAACTTGTTTTTTTTGCTGTTGCTTCTGTTTTTAATTATTTCCCGCTCTTCCCACTTTGCCTAGTTTCCCAATCGCTCCCTGAGCCTGAGCTCGCTTGCATGGGAGTGTGTGTCCCTATCCCCTTAATTTGCCACTTCCATCTTCCAGCACCCTACAATAATTGAACTAATTCCGGCCGTGTATGGTTGACCGCCGGTACCGGGCCGGTAAACGCTCACTCTTGCTAAATATATGTGGTATGTGCGTGTGTGTGTGTGAGTGTGTATTTGTGTACGTTTTGCGATGATTTGATCGCTGGCAAATAGTTGGGGAAAAAGGGGCTTCTTTGCCGAGTTTTATTATATTTTTTTCATCTTTTTTATTTGCTCTTTTTTCTCTCTTTTTGTTTGTATTGGTTTTGGTTTAAATTTCTTTACCTTTCATTATTTATATTTAACTAGTTTTAAATGTGTTTTTTCATGGCCGTGTTTATGTGTTTATGTATGGATGCATTTTAATTTTTACCTAACGCACAGTTTTTTTTCTCAATTTTCCTTTTTTTCATGCTTTGTTTTATTCTAGTGTGTTTTAGCGTTGCGTAAAGTAGTTCTTCGTGTATGTTTGAGTCAGTTTGATCTTTAGGTTTGTTTAGATGCTATTTTAACATGTGTTTATTCTGTGGCTGCATGTTTTAAGTGTTCATCACTTGTATCGTAATGTAAAAATATGAACAATACAATGTTCTATTTTTTTTCTGTTTCTTACTTTTCTTTCTATACTTTGCATTTTAATAACTGCACAATCTATAGAATAGAAAAGTCTCCTCCATACTGGACAATGCTGTTGACCTTCTCCTTCTTTCTCTCTTTTTCTCTGTATGTGTTGGTTGTTTTGTATGTTTTTGTTTGTTTTTATTTGACGGATTAGGTTGTTTGTTTGTTTTCTTCCACTCCATTCGCGCTGTGTTTAAATGTTCCTTTAAGTATGAGATAGTTTGAACTTTTTGTTTTTTCACCTTTTTTCATTCTTATTTTCCCCATTATCAACTGTATCTTCTCAACAATTCATAATAAAAGAAGACGGTGAACCATTGAATGTGGACATGCGCCAGGCGCATTGATGGAAGAGAGTACGAATGAAACGTATTTTTGGCCGCTACCAGCGCTTAGCCATTTGCTCATTCGGGTTGTGAAAAGTGGATGAGCTCGAATGTGAAGGAGATTCGCTCGCGAAGCAAGAGGCAACAAGGCAAAGGATTGGCAAACGATGACCAACACGGGGGAAAAAGTGGTAAAGTGTGCAACAACGAGGTAAAGCTTGCGTCTTCGACTTCGGGGCCGGGAATGTGGACGTTACCCGTGTATTTGCTTCGGTCCTGTCATCGCTTTCCGCTCTACACCCACCTTTGATTTGATTTGTTAATTTATTAATTTCTTTTTATTTTACCTTTATAGTACTATTTGGTTTTCACTCTTTTGCACCTGCCTTTCTCCGGTCTACAAACAATTCTCTTGACACTATCTATTTACTTGAAGTTTGTCCTATATATGTGTACGTGTGTTTGTGTGTGTGTGTATTGTTATGTTTGTTTGTTTGTTTGTTTGTTTGTTTGTTTGTTTGTTTGTTTGTTTGTTTGTTTGTTTGTTTGTTTGTTTGCTTTGTTTTCATTTACTAATGTTTTTTTTGCGCACTAGAATTTATTCTTCATTCCGATCTTGCAGCTTTGCTTCTGCTTTAACATTGTTTCAACACATTATTTCATCCTATTCTACATTGTGTCACATTCTGTTTTTGTTGCTGTTTTTTCTCTTCTTTTTCCTTCCTTCAATTATACTTTCATTAATTTGTATGCTCTACAAACTTGCAGAACATGTAATTGTACTGCTTCGTTTCCGAATATAGAAATCAAATCTAAACAACCCAACACATCTTTGCCTTCTTTGCCTTCTTCCGTAACCCCCTTGACGGCGGTGTAAGCAAACGGAGCAAACGGTAATCGCATGTAGGTGTGATACTATACCGCGACGCGACGTTAAGACGGTTTTGAGAACGCGATTGAAACACACCGACCACTAGTAGCACAACTATCTCGCGTTGTGCTCTGCCTTTAATCGTTCTTAATAATTTGTTACTTTGTTTTCTTTCTTTTGTTTGTCTAGGTTTGTTTGGTTTACTAAAACAGATATATAAGTAAGGAATAAACGGTATTACACTAGCTGACGACGAGAACGTGTGGAAGTGATCACGCCAAACATAACACGTATCGCGCCTTGCGCTGCCTTTTCTTTGCTTTGATTTTACTAACCTGTTCTCCGGTTGATTTGTTTTGTTTTATTTGTTTTACTTATGCTTGGGCGTATGTATGTATGTATTTGTTTCGAACAGCATAGAAATAGAAACGTGAGAAAAACGGTTCGTAACTGTGCGCGCTAACACTAGCGTCCATAGAACTTGACAATGTGTTTGAGGATCATGAGGATCGTGATCATATGAGGGTGACAAGTGGTGTTAAAAGGTTACTACAGGAGGTGTTGGAATTCACGAGGGCGATTCGCGGTTTCATATATGTATATATAATGCTCTATCTTACAAACGAGTGTTTTTTTCTGCCTCCACCTTCTCTGCTTAAGTTTTGGTAGAGGACGAAGAAGGATGTGCTTTGAAAGGTTTTGCAGAAAATATTGTCTATCATTGGATTATGGTAGTAGTAGGGTTAATTTTCCTATACGTGTTTCCTTCCTGCATCTGTATCGTTTTTTTTTTCTTGTTCTATTATGAATGATTTTTTTTTTTGCTCTGCCCTATATCATATCGAACAATGGGAGGGGTTGTCTTAAGGTTTGAATTATTTGAAATGGTTTCTGCGATCACCACCACTTCTCTCCCCTGCTCTGCTACTTGGCAGTAGTTAAAAGGGGGTTTGTTTAAGGAACTAGTGATTTTAACACTGGTAATTGTCTAAAAACAAGTAACTGGGAGTGAAAACAAAACAACGCGAAAATGGTTCAAATGCAACGATCATTCAATTCCTTCCTTAATGAGTAGCTGTTCTAGTACCCTTTTAAAGCTTAAACGAATTCTATTTAGTAATAGTTTAAACAAGGCGTACAATAACTATAAGTAGTAACTGACTATGTAAACATGTTGTGTGAAAATGTGGTACGGCAATGTGAACCACAGTGAGGGAAGTGGAAAAGTCGGTGCTTCGGTACACGGTACGGTACGGACAATGGTAGAGGTGTATTGCTGCCAAGTGTACGCTCTTCTTAGTAATACAGTATACTGTAGGCTATTGGTATATTGAAGGAGATATATCGGCAATAAACGTGTGTGTAACTGTGTTTAGTATAGTGAAAGAGAGAATGTTTTGCTTTTCTTCTCATTTCCACCAACGGTGTAGTTAGTAGTTGTAGTAGTGCAAGAAGAGTAAGAAAAAGGATGGAAAATTTACAGTATGCATGTGTTACAGAGTGTGTTTGTTTTTTCCCCTATCGCTGCGCAAAAAAAGTGCCACTTTGGATGAGATAGCTGGATGAAAAATTCAAAAATAAAAACCACGGGGTTCGTCTTCTGTGCACGCATTGACATCTCTCGTTTGATGGGGGAAGAAAAGGGCTCCACATTGTTTCGCCTTGTTTCACTACTTTTCTTACACGCTTTGCACACTCATTCACTCGCAGTGTTGATGATGGATTTGCTCTTCATTCCTTTACCACTTGTCTTGATTAAATATCTCATCAGTCTACAAATATCATTTTCACTACGGGGAAAACTTTTCGGGTGCGGGAAAGGAGTGGGGGTCCTGTTGAAACGGGGGCTTCTTTTTCTTATGCGGAGCGGTTCGATAGTAGAAAGAGAGAATGTTTTAGAAAGATTGCAATACAAACGGTGTTGCTAGAGTGAACACTCCGCCCTTCTTCTTGTCCTTCTCATTCTCCCGTCAGCAACGCGATTTACACTAACAGCAACAGTTTCTGTGACTGCCCGTACTTGTACCAGTAACCCACATACACACACGCACACACACGCACACACATACACACACACACACACACACGCACACAGAGCCTATTGAAATACTCTTAATTTTATTCTTAAGTTTCAGTTGCGTTTTTAGAAAAATATCTGTCTATAAACTTTCATACCTTACATATTCACTACTGTAACGGACGCGCACGCATTTGTATATAGATGTGTATGTGTGTCTATGTGTGTCTGTAATTCGATTAATGTATGCTTATTTGTTTGGGTTTAACACTTTCTTAACATGTTTGTTGTTGTTCTTTTTTTTGTTTTGTTTTTCTGTTATCTCTCTGTTTCTCTTCTCTGCGTATGTATGTATAATGTAATTTGATTCGTTCATCGTGCTCTTCTGCTTCATCTTGGAGGCTTCTTTTGTTTTTTCTTCGTTTTCTCAATTTTCTGCACCGCTTTCCTTTATACTTGATGACTTAAATACTTTTGTTTCACAACACTTGTAGCCGCTTCGCTTCGCTTTGTAAATCGTACGCTTGCAGTAAAGGTAAAGGGGAGCTTTACCTCGTTGCTTTTCTTGCACAGTGGAGTGTTTTGCTTGTTGGGGGGCACCTTCTAGGGTGCGTTTTAACACACCATAACACAATGCGGAGACTTTATGGTTATGGTGTGTGGGATAAAATTCGTAGAGTAGCGTTAGACTTGCTTCTAAATGGCTAGTTGCACCACGTCGTACGGGCGCACTGTATTTGTGACTAAACTGTGACACTCTATACGTAATTTGAAAACTGTGCATTCTGTCTGCTGCTGAATAGAGAGAAAGAGAGAGAGAATTAACATGAGTATATGGTATCGTTTGTTTTTCTTCCTTCTTCTTTTTCTTCGTGATGAATGAAGCGGTTTCATTGATTCGCTTCATAGGTACTTAATTTTGCGGTGACCCTCGATTGGTTTTTTTTTCTATCATTCTACCACAATTATCCTAATGAAACTGAAACACAAAAGGACTTTATAAACCAGATGAATTAACAACACAAGTTATCAAAACCGTAAGAAAGGTATAGCCCCTATAGCACGTAACATTTTGTTTTTTTTTTCTCCTCTATGCCAGCTTTCTCGTTAACCAGCAATTGTTGTGTGTGTGTGTACTCTGTTGTGTATGTGTGAGTGTGTATTTATTCTATCCATTCAACAAGTAACAGCAATAGAATTATCTACCATCACAACGTTACACATAATGCGGCTTTCTAACCATTGCTCGTTTGTTTGCTGGCATTTGTCAACCGGTTTTTTGTTTGTTTGTTTCGTTTTACTTTAATTTTTAACTTTTGCTTTCGGTCGATAACACCGACAGCAAATAGGTTGCATATCGTTCGGCTCTACCAGCGTGTTGTACTATCGATTGCAAACTTAAATCTTCACTCCCTCCGACGACTCATTCACGTCCGGGCGGGTGGTGCTATAATTGCGGATACATACTAAAAACATAAAGAAAACTTAAATTAATAGTAAACATATGATTTTAAATAACAGTAAAAAATAGAAAATAAAACGTACCTTAAAAATACGCAAGGGAACCATAAAAAGAATATAAAAAGAGTATTAAATGAACGAAAACGACCCAAAAAAATACAACATGAAGGAACAACAACACAACAAAACATAACAACGACGAACAAAGAAACCGAATACTATACCATGAACATATCGCACCAAACCACGCAACTAACACCACTCCATTGTGATTAATTTGTCTCGTAATGTTCTGTGTATTTTCGCTTAATTTCATTCTTAAAACCATCTACCATTGTGGGAGTGACTCCCTTTTCATTTCCTTTCCCTCTTTTTTGTTTTGTTTTGGGTTGTTTCCTCGCTTACTTGGTTCTCTTCACTCAGCTTTTGTTGGCGTGCTGTTTGATGTTATACAGTCCACGCGTCACGTTTTGCAAACACCAAAACAGCGCTTTACTGTTCATTCAATCCATTTCAATTTATTAATCTTCTACTTCCGCCCGCGACCTGCCTTCCTTTCTATCTTTATTTTCTAGTTTTTGTTATCTTGCCACGCTGTTTTTTTCCTGTCTGTTTCTTTTTAAACTTTCGCTTACTTTTACCTTCCCGCTTATTTGTTTTAGGGTCTTCCTGTTTTGTTTTGTGTAATGGTTAATCGATAGGGCCCTAAAACCCATCGTGTTTGCCGCTTTCATTTGCACTATAAATATAGATAAACTTTGAATAAAACATAACACAGTAGTAGATAGTAGTAGATGGGTTACGAGTGTATGCATGCACATATAATGGGGTAGGAAAGGTGTGGGAGACTGTGGGGAAGGTTGTATGCAGTTGTAATATTACGTTTACGTTTATGTGTGCCATGTGTGCCACGCATCACAGGCGTTTGACTGTTTGACCACTACATACAAGGGGTTTTGTAACTAGAAATCTTATGTGTCGATGTGCTGGAGCTGTATCGAATACTACCACCCCAATAAGAAGAAGAAGAAGAAGAAGAAGAAGAACAAAAAAACTGTAAACCCGTGGTAAGGATTCACTACACTAACAATTTGCCTACCCTTCTCCCCCGCCAGGAGCATCATTAGCTTCTTACTGTCAAGCGGCATGGTAACTGAATGAAGAAATGTATCAATGTTTGCGTTTAATAATTATTTTACAACACTATAACAGCTTAACGTGTACGATGTGTAAGTGTGTATATGTAACCCCTTGCCCCTACATTTCCCTCTCGGTACCCGTGTCTTTTCAACGTTCGTTCCGTGCCCACTTTCCCTAGAGTGCACGGGTTGTTGCCCAAATGTAGGACACCATACCATACCATACATTCGTTGCACAAACCGTGGTGGAGGGATGTGTGATCAGCAGTTTGCGAATTTAAATAGTGCAAAACAGATGTTACAGATGCAACAGAAACAGGCGTCCTGACACGCACAGGAGATCCACCCAGACACAAGGTAGGGAAAAACACCGCAGGAGAGGCAAATTTGGGTCACACGAGTAAGGATATGGAGCAAGGCTTTTGAGTTGATTTACCAAAGAAAAGACGGCACATTCAGTGGAAGATGGCCCCAAGCACTCAGACTTACAAACACACCGTAAACGTGTGTATCTCGATACAGGTGGCACATAAAAGTTCGACATGTCTTAAATCTGTTCTCACACTTTCCTCTTCTTCAGATGTCTCCTTTATAGCAAACTGTTCTCTGTTGCTTTTTTCTGTTGTTATCCTTCTCGTTACTTTCTCCTGCTTTGAGCGTTTTCCTACGTTGTGTACGGGCAAAAGAGCACTTGTTTCTGTGCCAATTGGTGATGGTACGTCTTTTTTGTAGGTTGATCTTACGAGAGAGAGAGAGAGATAATTCTTTCCCTTTCATCACACGGGTTATTTCTAAACGCCTAGCATTTGCTCGTGAAGCTTCATCTAGTTGCTGCCACAAGCAAAGCGGAAACAAATTGAGATAAAACATGCTTATTTGTGTGATGGTTTGTGAAAAAGAAATACACATCTGTAGTAGCGTATATAAACAAATGTAAGATAGATATGAACGATTGCATCGATAAAACAAAGGGGTAAAACCTATTGCACACACGCGCGCGCCCTACATGCGCTGGGAAAACGGTGCGGATCCTCACTTTTGTTTTGATTAAACGCTCCCTCCCCCTCCTCCCCCCCCCCTCCCCTGCCCCCTTTGCTGCATGGAAGAACCAATACCCTTTTCCTACGCCCCTTTCCTTTCCTATCTTTCTAAGTTACGTTAACTAAACATTACGGTAACGGTTATAAAGCATGCAAATCGTACACGAGCCGTTGGAAGTGAGAAATAAATTCTTAGGCCTGGATCACCGCTGGGTTTGTGGGTGAAGTAAAGTAACAGGAATCAATGATGCTTTATCCTTGACCAAATGATGGACTCCTGCGTAAAAAAACACAAGTGTTCCGTGTAGATTGCGACATTTAGGCAAAGTTGCGTATGCGTGCTACGCGGTAGATAAAGAATGAAAGCAACGGAAAAAACACGTATGCTACTGTTAAACTTATACTGCTAAGTCACTAGAATAATGTCCCGACTAAACAAAAAAAAAAAAACAATCGATACGCTCAAACCAATCCGTACCACGGCATGCGTGTTCGGATACCATCGCGCTTGTAACTTTCCTTTCCCATTCCCTATATTCCACATGTCCCGACGCTTCCCTTGGAGCGTTCTAATAGCGTTCGCTGCTGCTCTGTTTTTAGAACGAATTAATAAGAACGATATAGATTAATAAAAGTAACTACCAAATTACAAACAAAACCCGCTGTACTAGGAGCTAGTGTCGACACTAGCTGGTTGTTCTGGGTGGGGGAGTTTTATGACTGCGGGTGGCTATGCTCGATCGAGCAAACAATCGAGTGTGAAGCAATTACGGTATGACGAAGGGTTGCGAAAGTGTTGATGATGTGGGATGTGGGAGTCTTTACATTTCCTTAAAACTCAGCGAATGGGGAAACGACCCACTGTATCAGCGGGCCTTTAACAGTGTCTTCGAATCGGGCACACTAGGGAAATAATATAAACGTGTAACAAAACAAAAAAACAAATAAAGTAACAGAAACAACCCATGCGCGTACTGTATGATGTGTCTCGATGCGCTTGATCGATCGGTGATGCTTTTGTATGTGTTTTTTGGTATTGAATTAACGGCCTACATTCTATTTAAAACAAAAACGTGTATGACTGGCATCGTAAGCGGCGATCAGCAGCAGCAGAGATCGCATAACGAACAAACAAGAGAATCGTTTGAAAAGTGTGATGCAAATGAAGCGCTTTTCGGAGGGCTTACCCCCCCCCCCCCCCCCCCCCATCCCGCACGAGCTGGTTGGTACGCTTTGAGCGAAACTTGAACGGAAAGGGAAGGAAGATTGGTTTCCTGTCCGATCGACGCAAACCAAAAAAAAAAATATATATATATAACTTGGAGAGGGGTAACATGTTTAACTACTAATTAAATGGTCCTTCTTACTACTACGGCGGGTGCCTTGCATTGTGGCGTGCCACGCCTTTACCACACATGCATTAAAGTGTTTATCGATCTTTTTGCCCTGCGTGCCCATCCCATCCCGTGATCGCAATCCGATGTGTGATGTTTATGTTTGTGTGTGTGATGTTATGCTTTGTTTTCGTTTAGTTTTATCCGCTACACGGAAAGTTGCACAGGATTAGGGTGAAACTTTTGTTTTCTAACTTTCCATATTGTGTTTTTTGTTGCTGTCTGTAGCTCATTCCTTCGTTAAAATTTCTTTATACATGTACGATTTCGTGTGTATGTATGTGTGGGGTTTTGTTTTAGACGTTTGCTTATCCCGCGTCCATTCTAGCGCGCAACAAAATTTATCTAGTAAAATAACAATTACACAATAGTTTACCATTCACATTTCCTACAGCTGTAGTTTGTAATAAATTGTGTGTGTATGTGTGTGTGTGTGTGTGTGTGTGTTTTGCATTGTGTGAATGTGTATGTTTTTTTTGGGGTGTTTTCACCCATTTCATATTTACCTAAACGCTTTGTTTTTGTTACCCAGCCTTTCTACTACTACCCCCAATTACGTCTTCAAACGACCGAGGCGTTTCTCTGTTCGCTATCACAACGCGAAATCATTTCAAGTTTACTCTTGTTCTTGATAATTTGTTTTTTTTCCAACTGCTACTTCTTCTTCTTCTTCTTTTTACGCCCATTGTACGATTATTACTGTGATTTGTTTTCCCCTTTTACCTTCGCTCACATAATCAATTTGAATATTAACGCTATATATTATCCTTTTTGTTTACTTTGCTGCCCGCACAGCCTTCAATCGGCGGAGCAAACATAGCCGCCCCATCGTAAACGAAACGAAGTGAAGTGGTAGAGCGGGCGGTGGAGTCGCAAAAATTAAAATCTAACAACAAAGTGTACGAATGAAACGATGTACGTGTACAACGAGAAACAACTTTTTTTGCCCTAAAAACGAAACACACACACGCACACGCAGACATTCACTCTTCGCCCGTTCTGAAACTGAATTTAGCGGACGCGTCTCTCTATCTCTCCCCTTCTCGCTCGCTCGAAGAGTGGATTAGTGGTTACACTAACGTTAAACGAAACTCGCTTCTAATATGTCCCTACACTGTAATATGTCTTCCTTTGCTGTATTTGTTTTGTTTTTTTGTTTCCTTCCTGCCTCCCGTGCACCGCACGCACACACATTCTCTTGCTCTCTTCCACGTCCTCCTCTTCCTCTATCACACTTCTCCTATACTCCCAACGGGTTCTGGCGCCCTCGCAGTGGGACGCTCCCAACGCTCCCTCGCAAAACGGGATTCAGATTGAAGGATGCGCTACGTACAGATGAATGTTTGCCTTAAACTCGTCAATCGCGGACTGCAGGCGGCTCTTGGGCGGAGGACTAGCGAACGCGGCTAGGCGGCTGGGCGTGACGGCGGCGGCGGCGGCTGCAGCTACTACTGCTCCCGTTGCCGTCCGGCACCCCTATTGCGTTACGGTGGCGACCGACGCGGCCGACGTTTTGTTGGTGGCCGCCGCATTGGCCGCCGTCTGGCACGCCCGCTTCGTCTCCTCCTGGCTGATGCGCTCCTCTATTAGGTACTGCGCCACGTTGATCGCGTTCTGCTGGCCGGTGATGGTGACGATCCGGTTGCGCGTGCCCGGCGCAAAGATGCCCTTCTTCGAGATCTGAATGTTCGCGCCGGATATGTGCTGAATTTCGACCAAACTGCGCCCGGCCGGTCCTGCACGCCGCGGAAAAGAGAAAAGCGAAAGGCGAGATTAGTATCGGTGCGGTTCAGTGATGTGATTCTCGTGTTGGCTACTGTTCCATTGTTGGATTGGAAGCTTGTTTTGTTGCTTAACGATAAAATGCTCCCAAAAAAAAAAAAAAACACCGGTTAGTAAGCATTGCAGCTGCACTGTACAGCGTAATGTAGTTAGTTAATGTGGCGATAGACGATAGTTTGTGGCACAAAGGGACACAGAAGGCAGTAAACAACATCACGGCTCGGAACATGCGACTGTACACAGTTCGGGTTTATCGCTTGCCAACTAACTTTCTCGAATCACTGTGACATGAGGCCACGTCTTTAGTACCTGGCGCATGCTATATCACGCACTGCACATTTCCAGTCCCAGTGACTCAAGCAAGTATGTCAACCGTCATGAATAAGGTGATAAATGTTAGGACTGAATTTCCCTAGCTCAGTTCAAGGATGAGTTGTGATATATCAAAATGTCTCGACGGATGAGGTGCATTCTCCAAACCTTCTTGGCTACATAAACACCATTTTGTTGATACAAGAATTTGGGTGTAGGCAATGTTCGGAACAGGCTATCCCATACTACCCATATCATTTCTATGATTTCCTATTCGAAACCATCTCCACCCCAATGAGGATGCAAATGTACAATTGTGATAGATGAATCCTTCAAAGTTCACTACTACAGACATGTTACACGGCCAGGTACAAATGAGTATGTATAGTAACCAACAACATGAGGCTTTTAAAATACCGAATTTTTTCAACCGTTGCAAAGTTTCAACCAAAATACAGAGAGTTCCCCAAAACCCGAATAATGAGAGTGGCGTATCGGATCGTGCGTATTAGTTGGCGATGGAAGCGATTGGTACATTGGTTTCGTAATACACAGTGACACAGTAAAGCCAGATGTCCCAGTCAATCGGTCCAATTGCTTAGCTTCACCTGATCTAAGTTAAAACCCAGTTATTGTGATTTTAGTTTGCATAATTTTTAAAAACTTAGCATATGGATCGTGCAAAAAAACGAATGCTAAAGCATATAGAAAACAGATGGAAAACTTATAACCGGTAGATTAAGCAACCCATACAAAGAAAAAGGGAGAGCGAGGGAGAGATGAATGGGTAATGAAGATGACTTAACAAAGTACAACAAGTTAAACCAACAGAGGAAGTAAAAGAATAAAAATAATTAAAACAGTGTGTGTTGTATATACTTGGGCTCGAGGGGATGGGAGTAGGGAGCGTAAAAAGCGGCCAGATTCGGTCCCGATCGATCGTTCGTCGCACAACGTTCTGTGGCGCACAATCACGCTCGCGCACTCTTCTTGCCATGTCTCCAGCGCGCTTCACACTGGCGAAGGGTTACAGCACCACAGCCCAGCCGGACTTGAGGAAGGATGGTGATAGTAGTAGTAGTAGTAGTAGTAGTGGAGGTGGTGGTGGTAGTGGTGATGTTGATGCGCCATCATGCCGGGCGCTTTAATGCCGATCATTCATCAAACCACCAATCGGCGCATCACGACGTTCGCGGGTTCGTGTCCTGGTGTTCTGGTGTCTTGTCCGTAGTGAGTCCTTTAAGTGAGCTATTTTTTCCCCGTGTTTAACAGTTCTACCCTACAATGCTTTTGTACTGTGTTGGCAACGATGGGCTTCTAATCTTCTTAGGCGCTAGCAGTGCTATTCTTTCGGGCAATTTAACAAGTGGAGCAATAACACAGAACCGCACGCAACTAAATGTCTACAAACTAGCCTCTAATAAAATGGTGCTCTACACCTACATTACTGGTACCGCTGCGTACCTGCCGAATGGAAGTGACCAGTAGGGGAATGAATATGGCAAATGTTAAAACAAAACAAAACAAAAATCTATTCCTAATTACGAGCAATGGCAAGTTAATTAAAAGGAAAAAGGAAAGGATATTCCATTCGTTTGCTTGGCGCTTTGCTGCCCCTACAACAAAACAAACTAGAGTTCAGTGGAAACCGTTGGTCTGCTATATCACATGTACTAACTGTGAACTAAAAGGCACATGTTGCTGTTACGTTTACTCCTTTGGAACGTACGAAATAGTGGAAATGTTTGTGTTGGTTTCGATGAGTAAGATATGCCCATTTTGCGAGCCTAGTCATCATTCTCAAACCTTGCGCTTGCTACTTCTTTTTTGGGCCTGTGTGGGTAAATATAGTATGTAATGTTTGTATGTGTAGGTGTGTGTGTGTGTGTGTGTGAGGGTCTAGGTCCTTGCACTTCGGTTCCTTTGGTGGAACGAGGTCGCTTAATAGTGATGATCGATCACGTTTTCAACCGAGCCCATGGGATATGCGCATTGCAGAAACTGCGTGTATGTCGATTGCAGGTAGGGATTACCTGGAAGAGTAAAGCGTTTATTTTGGGTCAAATCGGTGTCCTTTTTATTGCTGTGACGGTGACGGTAGAAGCTGTATGGAGAGCAGCAGAGTGCTCATTTGAACTTGATTGTTTTTTTCTGCGTGTTTCGCGTTTCTTCTTTGGTTCATTTGGTTGCGGATGATTTGAAGTTGTTATTGTTATTTGCTGTTTAGCAATACATGATGCGACGTTGAATATGATATCTTAAGTTGTTGTTTGATTGTTTTATTTGTTTTCTTTTTGGCTAGTTTGTAAAGTTATGTGAAATTCCTTTATGAAAACTATTGATACTGTTTCCAGCGATCGATGAGGTAGAAAAGCTTTGCTAACAAAACTTGTTAGCAAACGCTTGTTTGCCCTCCAATTAACGATTTATACGTTACAGATGAGTGTGGTACGAAGGTGAGCGAAACATGATGAACGCAATGAGACACGGGAATTGCAATCACTTAAAGTTTGTACAAAATATTTACATTTGAAAAATCTTAAAAAGCTAATCAATACTTGATCTCCAACCGTTGAATTGCAAGGGAAGAACGTATATGTTTGACATATTTACATGAACGATTTAACAAGACTTAGGTTTTGCGCACACAATAGTGCTCACCACAAACATAGGCGTGTGGAAACCTTTATTCCATTGTACAAGATTTGTACAAAATAATTTGATTTTGAGCATAAGCATAGCAATCATGAGTGGAAAGTTGTTTCATTGAAGACATTCTCACAATCCCGTTCGCTGCTAATTTATCAACGATATCTTCATGTTGATAGAAAACATAATTGAGCTCATTTGGTTGTTTTTCAGCAGGTTGCTTTTTCGGTGTTAGTCTGTGATGGCTGTTGACTGATTTGTTGTTTTGATTGAAGATGAACGAAGTGACGAATTCGATGACGTTGGTTGGGTTCCAGAAGAATCCGCGACGTACATGGTTTGGTGGAGAGCGCATGATGAAGATAGAGAGAGAGAGAGTTGGTGTGTGTGTGTGTATATGATGAGACAGAGCAGAGTGCAGCAGCGTTAGATCGGCCAGTAAAACAGATCGTTGCGGACACGATCGAAAGAACGGCATTGATGTCACCGAAAAAAGTATAATACATCAGGGGAGTGAAAGAAGAGAACCAGATGCCAAGCAGGATGTGGTAGTGTGTTTTTTAGGAGGATGGAGCATTGGATGCATTAAACGTGATGAATATGATCGGTTAGGTTTGTGCGAGTAGTGTGAAGTATGTGGCGATGCAATGGAATGGAAAAATGCTTTCAGGGTTTTTTGTTGTTGTTGTGATAAATCCAAACATATTGATAAACAATGGATAAATGATAATGGTATATGCATGAGAATGGAACCGACGCTAACGGCGACGCAGTATAAAACACCGTGTAGGCCATGTGTTAATGGTGTAGTCTGTGTGCGTGTACGTGTACTGGTAATCGAAAAACGGAAGGTTTCTTTCGCCTAAATCGCATGGCTGTTCGTGGCCATTTTGATGTCCCACCCCAGAGCAAAAACAATTAAGAAGAAAAAAAACCACACACACACACATCTTGCACACACGCACACATTCTCCTACATGCACACACACACCCTTGGGGCCTTTGTTGCCGGAGGAACTTACCGAGGATGGCACCTACGATCACTTCCGGGATTTCGACGTTCTTCTCCTTGCTCGTGGTCATCTCGGCCGGGGTCGGGCTCTTGCTGAGCGAGCCGAGCGTTTGGGCGGCCGCGTTCAGGGCGCTCGGGTTGCCGAGCCCGAACGCATTGTTGTTGATCGAGATCGGGGTCGCCGCCTGCGTGCCCGGATGCCGGAACGGATCGAACGTGGTCGGATCGTAGCGATCGATGGCGGTAGTGCGAGGCGTCGCCGTGCCCGCCCCGTGCAGGTACGAGTCGAGGTTGAGCTGACCGACGGCACCGTACACGCCGGTGGCGGCCGAGGCAGCGGCCGCCGCCGCCGCCGACGACTGTTGCATCTCCGGCATGCCCAGATAGCCGAGCGTGGTCGAGTGCGTACCGTTCTGCAGCCCGACACCGATGCCCAGGACGCCATACTTTGCCAGCACACCGAGCGCGGCATGCACCTCAGCCGTGGCCGTGTCCGAGTAGCCGGACTGTCTCATGGCACTCTGTCATGATCGAAGAAGGCGAAGAAGAGAACAAAATAGAGAGTTAGAAGAGAAGAGGGGGAAACATGTTTCACATTAGTGGCGACTATTAACTTCCGGCTCCAGGATTTATAAACGCGTTGTACATATTAAAAACAAAAAAAAGTGGGAAAACACTGAGAAGGGATTCACAAAACAAACAAGCTGTGGTGGTAGGTGGGACAGGGGAAAGTATGTGCACACGTTGACGCTTGATCAGCTTGATGCACCAAAAGCTGTACGTCAGCCAAAGGTTATAGGGAACCGGATACTGCGTTCCGATTCCTTCGCCAGCACGCAAGAAGCCAAGATCTTTGAAGATACCGTGAGCTTGGAAAGTTTAGAAGGATGTGCGAGGGCGCAACATCCTATGAAGATTATCATGTGGTGCTTGTCGAAACTGAGGCAAATGGTTGAATTCAGAGGTATGTTTCATGATGCCGTAGAATGAGCAAGTTAATGCACACGAAAACAGAGGAAATTGATGGATTCGCCCAGGACAAGAAGAGATTACAGTGACGATTGATGAGGTGCTTCAAAACGTGTGCTCGATCTGCCGATGCGCGGAGAGCAAGTGCCACATGTACATCTATACATTGTTTTTAAACATTTAAGCACGTCCATTTTAGCGCTACTGGTCCCTGTCGATGCGTATGCGTAGTGATGCTGCTAGCAACGTGATTAAGTTTGGTTAGATAGGGATAGGGATAAAAAGAGAGTGAGAAAGAGAGACAGAGAGCAGAAGAGAGGTTTGGTGGTGGCACACAAAGGTGAACTGAAGATGAAAACTGAACAAGAGCACACACATTCACAGGAAAGGGAAACTTCCCTCCCTATGCAAGTTTAGCAGCAAAAATGCTTCGCCACCCATGGGCACAGGGACAACGCTTCGAGAGGCGCGTGAACAAAATGAAGGGATGGAAAACGAATGGCAGCTGCGCAAAAAAAAAATGGTACACGTAACAGTGGGACGCCGAGGGAGAGATGGGAGGGAAGGAATGAACGCAAAAGGATGTTTATAAACAGGAGCCGCAGAAATAGTAAACACAAACAAAAGACTATACACAAAAAAAACGAAAGAGATAAACGAATGAAACGTTTGATTCTACCTTAATATGATCAAGCAATTGTGTGGTAACGGTAGGATTAGTCTGTGGTGATGGTGCACCTAGGTTTAATGACAGATTGAGCCCGGTGCCGTTGACCAGCAAACCGGTGGCCGCCGCATTCGGCAGCGGCCCGCTGATGGCGGAGTTGAGTGAGGCGGTGCTCGAGCTGAAATTGGGATTCTGTGAGGCGGCGAATGGCGAACCAGTGGGGTTGAAGTTGGCCACCGGTCCGTTGATGTCTGCGTATGATACGTTCAAGCAGGTGCCGGATGAGGGATCTTCGACGATCTTGGCCAGGATCATCTTGCATGCAATCCGGTTGTTCTCCTTCTCGCCGATGATCGTGATGCAGCGCTCCTGCAGCGTCAGGTCTTTCGGCTTCTGCGAGATCTGCACGTAGGAGCCGGACTCCTCCTTGATCTGTTTGATGTACGCACCGGCCTTACCGATGATCATGCCCGCGGTCGTGTTCGGCACCAGTATCTTGACCTGCTTGTCGCGCTCCTGGGCCTGCTTCGCGTCCGCCTCGGTGAGCGCTTTGGTAATGTCGGGCTTCTCGCGTATCTTGTCGGTGATAAAATCGAGCACGGCCAGGATGCCCTCGACCGTGCCGCTAATGAGACAGATACGCTCGGTGGTACCTTTTGGAGATGAAGAAAAGTGAGTACAACATGAGAGAGAAAGAATAGAGAGAGAGAGAAGGAGAAAGAGAGAGAGAGAGAGAGAGAGAGAGAGAGAGAGAGAGAGAAAAGTTGATGAGCCTGAATGATGACAGAAGTACTTTTTACAAAATGGTTTGCCCTTTCCGTATCCTGTGTGGAATGCTAAATGTACTGAATTGTGAGAATGGGTAGAGTAGAGGGGACAGTTGGTGAAGGTGTGGAAGTGTTCCTATCAACCGCGTTCAATGTTTGGTGCCTGCTGTCGAACATGATCGTTGAGCATGATGACGAATCAAACCATTAGTTACACAGTATGACAGCATAGCAAAATGCACTAATACGTGACACTTTTCTTTCGTCTGTTGTTTTCAAATAATACCAATTTATCTCTAATTATTACAAAATTTTCACATTCACGAGCCGCACATTCAGCATTCAGCGCATTTACTTTTCGACGTCCTGAAAAAAGGTTTCTTGCGAAGGGGTCGTTTTTTTTTCCTTGTGCAACTTAACGATGCGTTGATGCGTGATAAAGTATTCACATATATTTGAAAACAATATTCCATGAATTGGTTGCAGCGGTCGTGATAAGTAAATTGAATAAAAACACATCAATAACACATTACTATTAACACCAAAATGCCAAATGACAAATGCGATAGGAAGGATAATGTAGCGGCTTTGCTCAACTTGAATGATGTGCGTATGCGGTTGTGGCAATGTGTCGGCGACGCGCAGAAACGCAAAAGAGTGTAAGTACAGTACACACATAGATTTAATGAATGAAATGGAGCGAAAAACAAACATTGAAATACACTGTTCAATGGGTTCGGCATGGTAGTACAAATATTATTACACGCTTCAATGTACAACAAAACTGGAAACAAAAAAAAACTGTTTGGTAGCTACTAATTAACTGAATGTATCTATCAGAAACATTTCCTTACGACGTCATAGCATGTTATTCAATCGTATTTCCAATACGACAGCATTGCAAAACAACGGAGTAAGAATGAAAGCGCGGACATAGAAGAGAACAAAAAACACGAAAAGGTCGGGAAAAAGTAAGCAGCAGTCGGTAACATAGAGAAAGAAAAGGTGCGAGAGGGTGTGAGAAGGGTAAAGATAGAAAAATAGGGCAGACAGCAGAAGGCATGTGTGTTTGTATGCGATCGGAATACATACCGGGATAGAAGTCGTGCGCCTTGGACATCTTCACCCGGGCACCGGCATCCTTCTGTAGCGAGGCGATCGTTTCGCCGCCCTTGCCGATGATGGCACCGGCCGCGACCGACGGTACCAGCGTCTTGAAGTGATAGTTGTCTCCGCCGCCATTGGTAGCTGTGGTAGTGGTGGCGGTGGTAGTTCCCGTAGCTGCAAAGAAAGCAAGATGACATATAGATTACTAACGGTGTGTGCAATAGTGTAAGGTGAGGGGTACATCAAAGCAAGGAATGTTCACAACTGGTCAAGATATCAAGATGTTGAGACGCGCATTCGCTGTACTTCTGTATGTTTGAGTGAGCTCTGTTTCATTGTGGTAGCTTCAGCGTTGTCCATTCTCAAGGTAATGACGTTCGAACACAAGGCACAATAAGATGCAAACATTATGCCACAGACTCTTTGAAGTTTGTTTCACTTTTTTGGTAAAAAAATGTTGAGCGCTCCGAAGAATGTTTTTACGCCAGATCTTTCCCCTTTCGCGTCCAAAGCCCCCCCCCCCCCTGCGTATGGTAGGTGGTATAGACCCGATTGCTGTATACGTTTTACTTCCTTCTGCGAATGTCACGGTCGCCCCGATGACCTCAGCCCCAAAGGGGCAAACAGAACGGAATATGCAAATAATATACAGACGGGGAGAAACCTGTCGTACGTGTTCCGTCCTCTTACAGCAAGCTAGTAAGCCAACCCTACCACACACATCGGGAGTGTAGTTTGACATTACGCTTGGAGCAGACAAAAAAAGCCAAACCAAACATTACTTCAAACTAAAACACACACATACAGTGCCCGACCCATGTTTTAAATCTCGCCAATTCCTACTGGGCCAATGGGGTGGGTGTGGGTTTGCGTCGAAGAACCGTCTAAGACATAAAAACCCACTCACCCCACAAAAACCCATCCCGCAAGGTGGAGAAGTGAGCAAAGAGTGCGTGTATTGGCAAAGATTGCGGAATTGCCAATTGCTCGATGCTACTCCGTAGAAGGGGAGTCGCTACGATAAAAAAGTACACAAAAAGGTTTCGCTGCACAACTCTTACCCACCACCGCTCAATGGCACAATCAGTTGACGGATGGTGAAGCAGTCGGTGGGTGTGTTTTGAACCATGGGCTACACGGTTTCACTTTCGCGACTCTTTTCACTTTCGTTTAGTGGGAAAGAGGGATGGCGAAGAGCGGCAGAGATACGAGATTTTTCATTGATTGATTGCCGTCACGGTGATTGATTTGGAAGATGTTAGCATTAAGTTAGCATCGTGCTGGAGCTTTAAGGAAGATGGTAGTATTGGTTTTCGTGAATTTACTGAAAATGAACAAACAATGTGCTACATTCTAGAACTGCACAATGCTCTGACTACCCCAGTGCATAAAACTCGCAGTTGCTCCAAATTACTTGAAAAGATTTTCATTGGCTACAAACGCACTGACCGAGGCAGAGGACGAAAAACAAGTACCATCAAACTTCTAGTTCATTTAAAAAACACTGTAGCAGATCGTGCTCTATCAACGAGTTGCTTTAATCTCCATGATTCACCACTCCAGCTCCACTTCCACTGCATGCAGGGCGAGAACATGGAGCGGAGGCTTTAGCGTTAGAGCTGCCTTTTCTCTTCCACTCCTGAACAGTGGGCTTTGTTGGATACTGCTGCTTTTACGCTTCATTTGGTCCTTTTCGCTATGTTATGTGTGTAGATGTTCTTGTATTCTGTTTTGGCACACTAGCACATGTTTCGGATTTTTATCCAAACTGCAAAATCCCAGTCACGGTGTGCTCACAGCACACTACTAGCGGGCAGGCAGGTCCTCATCATGGCTAGGAGGCAATAAAAGTTAATTGTGTTTTTCCCTAGTGGACGACCTGCTTTTTGCCGCTGTCCGTATGTGTCTGTCGGTGTGTATGTTTGTGTTGCGAAGGAAGAACTCGGTAGAACATAAGCTGTATCCAGCACGTGCAACATTATCTAACACACTCTGGTTCAAACAATCAGGTTCCGGGTGAGACAGATAGCAAAAAAAGAAAACCCGAGCTCCACTAGCAACCCCACGGAAAACTGTTAATGTCACGTACGAAAACTAACATTATCCTTCCTTCCGGGGCGATTCAAGCAGCGAACTGTTTTGTTGGAGCATTGTGAACTCTCTACGGATTTTTGCTTTTCATTTGCGAACAAACGGTGGGTGCGCTGCACTGTGCACGTTTAGGATGAAGAGAGAAACTTTTTCCCGCACATTGTGTTGTAGGGCAGTGGTGCTTTAAATGAATAATAATGAAGTTTTCGGAACATGAAACAGATCCCCTGTCCGGAAAGTTTGGCTTGCATCTCGTCGGGAAAAGTTTAGATTCAATTTCTGCTTTCGTGTTCTTCAAAGCGAACTATGTATGCAAGTGTATCTATTTATTTTATAGATTCAGGATGATGATATTTTATATTTATCAGGTATTTTCTAATTTCAATACTAAATCCATTAAGTGCTAGATCCTCTCTCCCAAACGCCGCTATTTATTACACGTGCCTCATCATGCACCCGACGGGAAATTCAATATAATCAGCATAAATAAGGCAAAGCGAATGGAATAACGATACCATTAATCATGAAGTAATGGAGAATAACGAAAATACATCAACAGCAATCCACTGCACTCGGCTCTACCGGCACCCGCCCCCATCGCTAAGCACCATCTAGTAATGATTGTAATGACCATAATGCTTGCACCAACATCGCCCAGCCTGATGGAACGCGTACGGTGAAGCATACGATCGGAGGAAGAGGACGGAAAAAGGAAAGAGCACTAAATTACACCCTCCTGTTTCGTTGGGTGACACATCTAAGACCTCGGCTGGTGCTCGAGACCCAACTAATGATAGTTGCTTTTGATGTACCCCTTCTCTTTCTCTCTCTCTCAAGCGATTGTCTGGCAATGTGAGAAGTTAGATGACGAGGTTGCGACAATCGACGTGCGGCCGGTTTCTCGGTCAGGGTCAGCACGATGACAAGAGCCACCGAGCAGGCCCAAGCCGTTCTAACCTACTAGCCTACTGTCTTGAAACTCGACCCGATGACTAGGTTCGATCGAACGGCCGTCGGTGTTGGCGCAGCTGAATTGAAGGTTGAAGTAAATTAAGTTAAAGCTGCTCAACGGCAACAAGAAAACAGTTCCTCTTTCAATGTGATGATGGGGTATATTTTTTTTTTTACTTTTATTATTATTGCAATTGTGTGTTAATTGCTGTGTTACGTATAATTTGTGCAACTGATCGTATAAACAATCAAGCAATCGTTAGAAGCAAGGTTTATATAGCAAAAAGCACATCTTGTTCGTTTTTTTTTAAAATAAATCTAACGTTTCAACCACCACCATCAGCGATGGTGCGACATTTTCAGATGCTCCCGCAACAAGTGTCAAAAAGAATCGAGCGTTGTTCTCGCAGTCCTTCGCAATCCGAACCCCAGATATTTCTTGGTGTCGGACTTTGATTCGATTCGATAATGAAAACGAACAAAGCGAACTGTTTGTTTCAAGCGCGTTCCGTATTTACATATATGTAATGGGGACAGCAATCGGGGGACGAGCAATACGAGCAGCGAGAGAGAGAGAGAGAGAGAGAGAGAGAGAGAGAGAGAGGGAGAGAGAGAGAGAGAGAGAGCAGTTTTGGGTAAAGGGCGAGCTTGAGCGGTGTTTTTTATTTCTTATTCTTCTATAGCACTACCTTGTTGCGACACTATTTTTAGTACCCAGCAGCCCGTCGGTCGGGTCGAGAAGGGCATCAGAAGAAGATGGGCAGTAAGATGGGTAGACCGCGGGCGCGCGCGCGCGTGCGATTGTGACCGGTACTAATTGCGTTTGTTTTCTGATATTGCAGCCGTCGTCAGCATGAAGATGCGACGTGACCGAAACGACAACCGGCGCTACATTCCGCCCAAGGCAGCCGCCCAAAACCGGTCAACGAGTCCAAAACGAGCACGAAACAGAGGGCCCCAAAACCGAGCTACGAGGCGGGCAAGAATGAAGCAAAAGTAAAAAAAAGCTCCTTCTCGACGCTAATAAAATTTGAATAATAAAAAAACACCCGTAGCCCTCCCCGAATCAAGTCCAAGGTCTCGGTGGATACGGTCGCGACCGTTGATTGCGTCAATGTTCGTTAGTTTGACGCGTGGAGAGCTCGGGAAGGGGAAGGGGGAAACTGCATGGAACAACAAAAAACGTGATTCGGCATGAGCACGGCCAATGCACATTGTCACTGGGCAAAAGTTGTGTTTGCCACGCTATCGTAGACGGTGGTGCTGCACTTTTCGGAACACCGGTAGAAGCCAGCGGAACAGAATGGAAAAAAAACCCGCCGAAAGCTTATCCGTCACGTGTACGTACGTACGATGACTGCTGGCCGTTTGCTTTTCAGTGGAAGGTACAAATGCAGCCTTGCAGCTAACGTCCGATTGGGATTGGGATGGATGCGTTTGTAAGCATTGGAGATGCTTCTGGTACTGGGAGGACGTTTTGTTCTGTTTGTGCTCGTTACGGCGGAAGATGCCTGATGGATGCTTTATGACTACAACCTAAAAACATCTACAAAACTACAACCATTTGTTCAACAATAAGCAACACAAAGTTTTGCAAAAAAACCAATTCAAACCAATTTGTCAAACACTTAGACATTTAAATCAGTCCTACAATAAAGACGCTTCGCGTGAGGGATTTAATTGCAATTTACGTCATAATCTGGGTGAAGCAATAACATTGAAACCACATCGGTCAATTGCTTGCCTTAAACCGCTCTCATAAATCCACCCATTCTGTACAACTCCCAAACTCTCAACAGACGCTCTTCTGGCTTCTGTTTTACGCAATGGAACACTCAATAAACCGTGCCCAACCGTGGGTGCAATGTAAAATGCCATAAAAGTTATGAGCAGATAAAAAACACACATAATCATACCCCCAAGCAAGGTATGCGGTGCATGTTTTTTCCCTTACCCATTTGGATAAACATCACCAGCATCGATATTACCGGGGCTTGGGCGACAAACGATCGCTTGAAAACGGGGAGCAAAACGCGAGGAGAAAAAGTTTTTCGTGCCACCAGAAACGAATTGGAAACGGAGCGTTATCAAATGATGGCTTGAAACTGTTGATCTTCCGTTTCCGCATCAGCACACAGTGGGTGATGGTGAGTTGAAAAGCTCGACAGTAAAAATTACACACACTCCCTGTCCGCGGTTCGGAAGTTTTCCCAAAGTTCTACTGTGCCCGCCAAACCCCTTTCGCAATCGTTCGGCTGTGTCGTTGAGTGTTCCAGCGATGGTGATAAGCGATCGTGCCACAGGAAGGGAAGGGCGGATTCAATGTGAAGGGTAAAAAATAATGTAAGGTGAACACAGCATCAACGCTAAAGTACGCAATAAAATTCATTGCAAGAGTGATTGAGACAGTGGGAGAGAGAGAGAGAGAGAGAGAGAGAGAGAGAGAAGTGGAGAGATTATTATTCGGTGCCGGTGGTGAGCTCAACCGACCGAATATCCGACGATTATGATTATTATTGAGACCATACGAAAGGGTAACCAGGCACTGCCAACGGGAGTGTGAAACGGTGATAATGGTGATGAAGTTTGGAAAATGATTGCCATTACCGGAGCATCGGGGTGGAGTGTGTGTGATTGTGGCCTTTTGCCGTTGATTTGTAACATTGAGCGGCTGGTGGGCTGGCATGTTTGCACTGGCGGCAAAGTGACACATACGCGCGTGTGCGGGTTCGGTTGATTTTCGCTTTATATTGTGTACGTGTGTGTTACAACTTTCTGTCGCTTCTTGCAGATAGGCAGAAACGGAAAAAAACTTTTACACCAAATTCTCCGAATCCAATGAAATCAATAGAATAAATGAAAGGCACACTGAACCACCATTATATGCTCGACATCATCTTTCTACCATCACCGATAATGATTGCGACAAAAGTTTCCCTCCTTTACGGGTAAAGTTGTACAAGCTGATGTGTGTACACATGTACTTCCATTGCCTGAAACGTCTGACGTTAATGACAGCAAATTAAAAGCATTTTTTCACCGAATACTGGGGGACAAACGGGAACAAAACGCAACTTCAATGCACGGTGTCACTTTGCGAACCATACCAAGTTTAAGTAATAACTACAAGCACGTGACACAATTGTTCATTGGGAAAGTGCTGGAAACATCAACAGCACTTTTTGTGAATCAGCTCAACGTACTCGACGACTAAGTGTCTGGCAATGCTCATCGTTTGCCGTATGTTTATGTTTCGATTTCTCCCAAAAATGTGCCTACCATTTGTGATCGAACGATCGATATTGCATGCACACGTGAAGCGGTGCACTCGGCACAGTTACTGGGAACAACAAAACGGAAAATCAATTGCCAGCAATTGAGCTCAATCTGCGGGGTATATGAGAGGGCAGAGAAAATAGGCCGCTTGAAAACAGTGACACACTTAATTTAATAACAGTGCAGTTTCAAACTAGTCATGAAGCAATAGGGAGCAATTTGGTGGTTAGATGTAGAGATAGCTGGAAACATGATTTAGATGCCTACCGGTGAGGCCCACTTCAAAGACATCATTTCTATTCTTGACCAGTCGCCAAACCATAATATTGGAACCAAAAACTCTGCATCAAGTGATCACATGTAATCAGTGAAACCAAATTAAAGTAAAAAGTTCAGTCAACGCATGGCCGCCTCGCTAACCAAATGGCTAGCCATTTCCTACATACTTATGCTTTATTGCAGTGTCATAAAACGTGCCAAACCGCTAAACGCTTCTTGCGTCGAATCTTGCGCCGCACGAGCGCAAATTTCATCGAAAGATTCGCCCGGCCCCTTAATGTTGACACGCCATCAAAAATTAAATGCACATGCAAATTCTGCAGCAAACGGTGCGAAAAATAAGCCCCAAACATTTTTCGACCGTGCCGCGTCGTTTGTGTCTGCGGTGGTCTGTGTTTGCATTGCTTTTTTTTTGTCTGCGGACAGTTTTCATCTTTTCGGCAGCTCAAATCTCCCATCACGACTGACTGGGTGAATCCCGCAGGTGAGGCGGCGATGCTGATGTTTCGACCATGTCGATTCCATTTGCCTGATGGCTTTATCGCGAAAAACTCCACCACTTCGATGCGTGTACAGGGCACGTGAACTCGCAAATGCGAAATGCGGTGCACGAAGATTAAGAAAAAAAGCAACAAAATAAAAACATTGCCAATACCCAAGACACATAACCGAGCCGCGTACACCTTATTTTTTATGCGCTCGTAAATGTTACTGGTTGGGCGCGTTATTATTACTTTTATTGCACGGGCCCAGCGACGGAGTTAGTGAGTGAAATCGCGCAGGGCGCCGACGGTGGACATGCAGACGAAGCGGGGAAGAAGCAAGGATGGACCCGAGTCTGCACACACCGAGAGTGCTCCCGACAACGAGGTGAAGAAAAATCTGATTTTATGCTCACCCGGCCATGCTAACGACGGTGGCGGCAATGGCGCTACGCGCGTGAGGTGCGGTTAGAATTGGATGAATGTTTGGGCATAGAAGAGGGAATTATTTTTAGTGCGTACTCGAGGGCAACCAGGGTCTGTGTGGAGTGGTGGAAGAAGCGCTGCGAGAGTGACGATCGTTCTTGTCCTCGTGGTTACGAGTGTCCGGTAATTGTACACATCATGGTGCAGGGATGATGGGGCAAAAGATGGGTTCTGACGGGTTGACCACGAGATGGTGGCGATGGTTTGGTTGTGGTTTTCCGTGCTTGATCTGCGATTTTATTCGTGGCATGTAATAACGATGATAACTGTTACGCATTTTAAAGCGGAGGAAGCAAGCAGATCCTCGCCCGCAAATGGCTTGACCGGTGTATAATCTTAATACTTGTAAATCCCCGTTCGCACGTATTTAAATCCACTTCCAACCATCAAAGCAAAAACTGCAGTTAATTACACTCATCAAGACTCGCTCGGTTGGAAAAATATCGCTTTTATGAGCATCTAACAGGCAGTAAAAGTGCCAAGGGAGAAAACAAAAGGGAAACATGTATTAGCCTGTTTTCTGCCCCGCTGCTCGCTATGGTACTCGGGCGGTGTGTGAAATTCTAACCCTCCCGCTGAACTTAACACCATTGGAAGCAAATCAAACAAGAAGAGCGTTACATCCTCCACATTAACGCTCGGTTGTTGTTGGTTTTTTTTTCTCTCTCCCCAATTCCTGACAGCAACTCTACTTCTCAAGACTCTATCAGGCAATGATGTGCGATGGGCCATTCTGGCCCATATTGTGTGGGCGAAGGTGTCGGACACTTGACAGGATCGCTTCAGCATTTTGGGGGGGGTGAAGAAAAGTTAGATACGGTCGTCTGCACCAGCCGCCTTCCCTCTTGAAACCATAGCTGCTCATACGATCATGAAATGGTGTTGCCGAGGGTAAGTGTTGGTTCGATTGCAACCGTCAGTATGTTCAAGTTTCCAGATGCCCAACGGGTCCAGAAAACGATCAGAAAAAAAAGAAACCCTTTCGTTCGTGCGTGTGGTAGGGAAGATCAGAGAGAGGTTTTCATTTTATTAATTTTTTGTTGTTGTTGGCTTTACTTGAGAGTGAGCGGTGAATGAGTTTAAGCATTCGTTTGATGGATGGATGAATTGCACAAGACGAACGGGAAAACACCCATCAAGCCGGCAGATGAAGCTATCATACAGGGGGTGAGTCCATGGGATGTGTGTCATGCTATTAAAGTATCTTAAAATGTGCGTCACTTCTGGCTCATCGTATTGCCTCACGCCATGCTCGGGCGTGTCGTTTGCCAGCCGATGGATGATAATTGAAATCACATGTTTCTACTATGCTGCCGTTTGAGCAGTTCATTCCGATGTGAAGTGAGTGCTCCAAAGAGTGGTTGGTTCTGTTTAATTGGTCACAACTGAATGAAGCCCATCTTTGATCAAATTGTAAACGCTTTAGCTGAATGAGAGCTTCTGAAAACAGCAAACATTACTAATTGATTCACCGTACGGAAGAAGCGAAAATGGTACCTCGTTTGTAGGTACGTTTTACCAAAAGTTTGACCTTTTCAGAGCCATCAAAGTGTCGTAGCTGTGCGGATTACCGGGGCGCTGCTTTGCCCCCGGTGACCCATTAGAACACCTTTAGAGGATTAGATGATGCTCTCAGAACACACATATATATAAGGCAAGAGACTAACAAGATGACGTTTTACGAGCCACTTCCGGCGTATCCCAGGTCTCCTAGCGATGTGATGTCGGAAGGACAAATCACAACCGGTTTATTGCACTGACCGGCTCATGACCATTGGTGAACTCTGCTGTTTTTTTTTTTATGGCGCTTCGCTCGTAGCGCGTAGAGCATATGACACCAGCATAAGATGTGCTTCCCCTTTGGGGGTCAGTTGATGGACCGACGTTTTTGCGAGATTAGAGTGCGTGTCGGACCGGGGACACTTTTTTACTCACTCTACTACACTCATAACATACGGGGGATGGATCGTAAAGATTTCCCGCAAAGGTAAGAGTGCGCGCACAGACGCACAGCTTCCCGGCGCACCCGACCGTAGTTGGTGAGTAGGTGTCACTCGAGGGACCGTACGGGATAGGCCAACACACGACGCCACTCGTCGAAGAAGTTGCCGAGACTAATGATATGAAAATATTTACACATCATCAGAACCGAATGCCACTCCATGGGGAGCTGCCGGCGGTAGTGGTGGATGTGGTTCGTCCGGTTGCTTAGCAGCGTTGCTTCCCTGGG
Source organism: Anopheles gambiae (assembly GCF_943734735.2). Taxonomy (NCBI): domain Eukaryota; kingdom Metazoa; phylum Arthropoda; class Insecta; order Diptera; family Culicidae; genus Anopheles; species Anopheles gambiae. The sequence continues at coordinate 28,861,215 of NC_064601.1, forward strand.
AAAGGTGAGGACGGGTTACTTTCTTCGGGAGAGGAAGGTACCAAAAAAGAACACACAAGCGCGCACTCAAACACGGATGAAAGTAGTGGGGCGCCTCGGAAACGCAACTTCTACAGAGCGGTGTGTCTTCCCCGTGTTTGTGTGTGTGTGTGTGTGTGTGTTTGTGTCACACGTCAGGGCAATTCGCTCTAATTAGTCTCCCGGTGGGGTGTAAGTATTATGGTTCAATGATGATGGCTGCATGTTGTTTTCGTTTGATGGATCACCGTGCAGAAAGTACTTCGGGAGATGCTCACGAGTAAATATGGGCTGGGGTTTTTGGTTTCGTTTTGATCGATTATCAACCTTTATTGCGATGAATAATGAGTGCGTTCAAAGAAATTTGATACCATGAATCCATGAATTTGAATCCATGAGCATTACGAGCTTTTGCTGATGTACCTTAGCAGTGTGTATTGATTTACCATTATCCCATTAAAAAACTTGCATGTAATCATTAGATAATTCAGCTTTAGTGAGATTCAAAGTATTAATTACAAATTTAAATATCCCAGCCGTAAAATATAATTCCAATGTGTGCAAATAATACAACAATAAAAATAAAATGTATGCAAACAAGTACAACACACAATTTATATTTTCAAAGGAAAAACTGTATTCTTCAAAACAAACTCCAAACAAACTCATCAAACAGCGAGGCACCTAATAACATGCACGTACAGCGTTTGGTGAAAAAATATTGCCACATAAAAAGCCACCATTAAGCCACGCGCAGGTTACAAAGCCAACCAGCGACAGACGGTCCTCCAAAGCAACGAGCCTCTCTCCCGACAGCTGTATTCCGTTTTTGCATGCGAGGAGAAGTAAATTTATCGTCGCTTTCAAAGCCCGACCAACACTACGGGGGCACGGTGTGTACAAATTTCCGGTATCACTGTTGCCTGTTCACTAGCCTGTCCCTCGCGCCAGGACGTCATGTCGACCGATCCAAACCTTTTGGCTCGATTCGCTTGTGTAGCATATTCTCAAGCACTACTTCTTGGTTGAAGTCATCGTCCCCCATCTCACCACACAAGGGGCAGCAGGTAAAAGCGTACGAAGAAAGTACACCTTTTGCTCAGCGAGCTAGAAGCGAGGACGGAAGTTTGCTCTAACGGAAAGCTTCCGACACACAATAGCAGCACAAAATGAAGCCGAACGCCTGTGTAGCCTGGGCAGAAATCCCACACGCTCTCTCGCTGCACCGTTTGCCGTGAACTCACAATCATTGATCCGTTTCCGAGGCTGTGGCTGAGCACTGTTCGGTGCAGGGTTGGTACGGGTTATGTCGGCAGGCATTTTGGGTTTCGCTTTATTCATGATTTACCACCGGCAGCTCCACTTAAAGCACTACTGGTGGGTGTATGGTGGGTGGCCGGATTGTTGCCCGAGCAAAAGATGAAGGCTTAATAGTGCAGGACCTTCTTCTTGACTTGAAAGGACCCGAAAGTGATCCATCCCGTTCAAGTACGACGCCACACCGACACATTCACGGCTGGCAGAACAATTGCACACACACATACAGACACAAAAACGCTTTCTCTAAAATACAGGAAGTGATTAGAAGCTGTACGAGTGGAAGGTTCCGCACAGGATGAGCTGACTGCTGAGATGGGTTTCCTGCAGCATCTGCAAGCCATGCGAAGGTTTTGTACCGTGGTGCCAGGTAAGGCACGACCCGGTTCGTCAGCAGAAAATAGCAGTAAACCACAACAACCACCATCTTCAGCCAGTGCCGATGTGCTAATCTGAACTATGTGGGAGTGGGTGTGTGTGTGTTTGTACGGTGTGGGAAGGGTTCTGTGTCTATTTTTAAATCCCTTGTTGGCGTAGACGCCTGATCTCGCTTGTGACTGGCGAGAGAGTTCCTACGTCCAGGAAGTTAAAGATGCAAAGGTTCTGGAAGTGGGAGCTCTTAGTGTTAACACTCCGATCGGTGACAGCCATCGTCAAGCTGTCAGACCTTTGCGAAAGAGAATGGAGCGTCAAGAGAACGCATGGAGGCATTTGTAACCAAAGAACGCATGGAGGCATTTGTAACCAATGGGGAGGGCGGCGATGCAGGAATCCGATCAAATTGTTTTTCACACTACATCATTCGAGGGGTACGCTTTTCTTTTTCGCTGCAATATAACGTCTCTGGGGGTTTTCTTGGTGGATTTTGAATGGAGTGTATTTATGTACTACTTTTCATTCCACAAAGAGAGATAGAGTAAGAGAAAGAAAGAGAGAGAGAGAGAGAGAGAGAGAGAAAGAGAGAGAGAGATAGATAGATAGAGAGGGGGGAGCATAAACGTCACCGGAAACAGGATTCAAGCAAGCGGAATTAAATTTCCAATATTCACAACATACTTCCGCACATCCGTGTCAGAAGACTTATACGAAAAATAGGGAAAAAATACTGGAACCTTGATATAGGACACTTTCAATTGTAGGAAAGCCCAGAAGGAAACAAAACAACATGCAAAGGAGACAGACAGGAATTAGCGTCTTGTTTTTTGGTGCTGTCAGCGAGCAATGGAATCGACATCAATTTCATCAAACGAAAGCCACCATTTATCGCTAAAGGCAACCATCATAAGAGTCGTAATGCCTTCCAAACGCAGCCTCGCGCGTCCGCAAACTGCTCGATGGAGTGGACTATTTTTATCTATTTGTTTGGCAATCGTGTAGCACATTGGCGTTTGATTTGCCCACATAAATCAGCGAACGAACGAAGCGCTCGTGAATGGAAATACCTCACTGAAGCACTTGCCCCCTTGTTTGTGTAAACAAATACAGCGCCAAAGACCATTACCGTGAGCAGGGCGGGGGTTTCATCTGCACTGTTCGTGATAAATGGGCACCCGAAGATACTGCAATTTGTTATCGTTTGCGTTTGGGTTCGGAGTGAAAATATGCTCATTAATTTATGCTTCTTGCAGTACCAGCAAGTGGGGCCAGTGTGCGAGAACGCGTTTATTCCCGGTTAAACGCATCGTTAACCTAGTGAGCAAAGGCCAAACCATATCTTTTTGTAAGCAAATTCACACAGTTGTTAAGATGAAACAGACAAGATTTGGTATCTCTATAGTTTATTGCAAATGTGTAAGAGTTAGTCCTTCAAAAGATGTTAGTTTTTGTCGATGCAAAAACGCGTAGTAATATCATAGAAACTGTGAGGTCGAAGAATCGCATCCTGCACGAGAGTGTGTCGCACTAGAACAAACACTGTGATACGATTGGTAAGCAAGAGGAATGCTTTCTACTACCTTAAGCCCAGTAATCCTAATCCTTTGAACAAACCGATTGCACCGAACGAGCGGCTCATGAATGGTTGATGATTCAATTTCATCGTACGAAACACCGAGTCGTACATATTTGATATGGTTCCAAGAAGATGTGGTTGGATTCTTTCCACAATCTAGCTTTACTGCTGAGTAGGAGTGTACTTACAAAGGAGCTATACTTCTCTTTAAGGAAGGTATTGGTCAATGTCGAAAACAGTTTGGGTGATGTCTATTTCTGGTGCCTTTTTCACCAATTCCATCAAGAATTGGCTATGCTTAAGAGTACACAATAAAACAACATTACTGGTACCTCACTTTTCAAAATAACATGGGCAAAATAAAGCAAATAATTGCATTTATAAATCCTAATAATGCTGCGGATGCAACGCAGTTGCGCAAGTTAACGTGATTCAATTATCACTAAACCAGTTGGACTGCCACGTGTGCTGTGCACCTACAGCACAGCAGTGCGCTAGACGTTTGGCTCAAACATGAAACTAATGAGCCGCAACAAAAACCGGACCACACCACAGCAATCGCTGTCAAGGCGGACGGGGACCATGGTGCCACCACACTGCACTGCACCGCACTAACCAGACGTGTTGCAGTAACACGCCGATGAACGACGATATATTGACCATCGGGGACAAGGCCACACGGGGTGGAAAACTCTTGCCGTCGAAGCTTTCCGGCAGTCCGGTGGCAGCTTCTTTCTGCGGCACGACCAAACCGACCCATTCACTGGCCGAATACATGGAGTGTAACCTTCAGAGGGGTTGAGGAGCTACAGCGGGTATGATGCTCAGCTGCTGTTGCAATGTGGTGTGCTGCCTGCCGAGTACTGTTTGCAGTGAAAAGCTTCATTCCTTCGTGTCAGGCATTAAAAACATGCTAACGTCGCATTGGCTCAAACTGGCAGTTACTGTAGCAGGATGGACGGGAAGCAAGCTGTGTTGAGTGTTTGGGTGAGTAGCGCTATCCTTAAGCACGGTAACGGATAACTGTTTGAAGCTTTTTTGGTATGGTGCATGGTAGAGCCGTTTGAAGTTATATTTAACTGTGTTGGCTGTGGTTGGAAATATTTATTTACAAACGTTACAGTACAGTGATTGAAGTATCGTGGAAGCGTCTTTTTCTCAAGAGACTACAGCAAGAAACAATTTAGTTGACTATCTCCCTTCGTTTCGGCACACAAAGTAGGTGAAAGATAAATACCAATTATCGCGTCCGTCCCCTAAAAAACGCTTGCACGGTGTTTGCTCAGCACTGTTGAATTTTCACCTGCCACCGTATCTAACAACGATTGGGGTAGCTTTAAAAACCACGCATCGGCAATTAGTCGCTGGTCGCACTTCATTGAGCATCGTAAAACGTTCAATGTTTTATTGAAGGGCAAGAAAGCAACAAAAAGACGAAACGCCCTGCATGAAAGTGGTGCGGTATCGCACGGAAACGAGAGCACGAGAGCGAGAGCGTTTTATTTAGTTTTGGGCCGCGAAAATGCGTACCAAGGCCAAGTGGTCTCTGCCACCCTTTTGCGGCGTCGCTTCACGGTGCGTGTGCGCGGGCGCGCACTTAACCTTCTCCTCTCCGCGCACCTTCCCGCACCGACCGAACGTGTTACGGGCAACCGGAGCGAGGCAATGCTCGGCGGCACTTTAACGGTTCGCAGCACATACTTGAACTGTTTCGCAGTTCGTTTTACCAAGCATTGGCATGATCGGTGGAATGATGGGCAGGGGTGAATTGGGTGAAATTCTTTTGCCAGTAGTTGTTTTTTTGTTGTTACATTCTAACATTGTTTCTGTGCGCTGACTAACGATCGATGCGCAGGAATGTTGTTAAATTGAGTAAGCTGTCTAGAATATTCTTTTTTTTACTTAAAGATAACTTTCATGAGATTTTCAAGATGTCTTAAGCTTCAATCACAACGACAATTGTGATTTTAATTAAATTTATCTCACCTAACCTTGAAATAAAACTACAACCTTACATCGTAGAAGGTGCAGAAGTCGATCGTCGCATTGCGCAAACTGTAATTGATAGACAAACACGACACACAGACAAACACGCTCAGTGTGCCGCGGCTGTTCTGTTTGGGCTTCGGTGACATATACGACCGACAAGTCTGGCGACAATGTGAAAAATCAAAACCGGCGCTTGTTAGCCGAGCCGAATTAGGTGCGCACAATGGTTGGTCGACCACAAGCATAAATCACCGCCGCAGCAGACAAACGGAGCCAACTAATCGTCAATTTATGGGGTTGATCTCGACCTTAGGCGTGCCTGTATCGACGGGGCATTAGAGAAGTGGAATTCGTTCCACTTGTTCATGCCGAATTGGGGTCATTAAGGAATAGTACACGAAACACAATTTCACTACAGACAGTGCTAGCAGGCGACAAACTGCCCCGTCCTGTGTGCCGTAGTTCTGGCGCTTCTGCAGGTGCAGTGAGTAAAAATGATCCGGTGCTAATGTATAGGTTGTGTTGTGTGCGGTTCTATTTGCTCAGAGAAATCACGCCTTACACGATGCGAACACTTTCCCAGACCTACAAGTACACAAAAAAAAAAAAAAATAGCGACGCTAAACTCCGTCGCTAAAGCAAAACTGTCCCACATGGACACGGCAAACGGGGAAAGGTGATGCTCGCGTTCGCGGTATTGACCATTACAAGCCGAAGGTAGCAGAGCTTCTATTTTTACAACAGTGCGTACGACGAAATTGCTACGTCTCGTTGCCATGGGTGATCGCCGCTCGGCTGTAGGTGAACCGAATTCCAAACGCCCGGGAGAAGAGACTCGCCACCCCAGACAAGGGGGTTCGACAGGAATGGTCGTTTTCTCGGTAATGCTGTTATAATAATTATTTCACTCTCTTTTCTACCTTCCGCCCAGACGAATGCCTTCGTCCGTGCAGCGCTTACGGTAGACGGAAAGGAATTTCACATTGAAGGTGAATTAAAAGGGTGTGTGTTGTTGGGTGTGTTGGGATCTTGGGCGCCCAGTTTAAAGCACCCGAATAAATTGCGAAGCGGGCCAACATGCGTGACAGCGGTGGGACAGCGATGTGACGGTTGTCGAATAAATATCGCTTTATGGCACACTTGTTTGATAACGTTGCGGAGAAGAGATGGTAAGTTAACATTTCTTTGCTGAAAATTGCTGGCAAACAGTGTTTTAAAATTAGAAGTCTGTTTGATTGGTTTACCAGCGTCTTGTGGCGATGTTATGCAACTTCAACAGTCAGAGCCCTTGATTTTGATGATAATTTAATTGTGACCAAGCGTCAACATCCGTAAGCAGCTTGATCACTGCATGAGCACAGCTTGTTTGTTTGGAAAACTAATGATGATTTCGAATGATTAATACGTGCTACGTGTGTCTCACGGGGGGCTAAAATTGCCAAGGCGAATGGAAAAGTGTGTTGATAAACAATAGTACTGTTTGTTTACACGAATTAATTGGCATAACTTCTACGTAGTGAAGGCTTCAACAGCTGCTACAGTGAGGTGTTTGTCTTTTATTCTACGCGTTTGATAAAACAAAAACTTCAATATTCCACACCAGTATCAAGTAATTTTTGTCCGATTATTTGACTCTTTAAGCTACTTTTTCCTCGTTTTCAATCGTACCGACAAAGATTCCGATTTTTCTGACACCACGTTGAAAGCAGACCATTTTTCATGTCAAGCGTGCGTAACATCATCAGCTAGTGAGGTCGAAAAAAAGTACCACTCGCATTAACGCGGCCTGGCGGCTACACACCCGGATCATTATCACATCACAAACATTCGTTCGCGTTTTACGCAAATGAGACTGACCGGGAGGGACGGACAGAGAATGAGCAGCACTCCAAACGGAAGGAAAGCGGCATCATCCAGCCAGCTCCTAGCTCTGTGATGCTGATCTGTGCAGCCATTTCCATAATCTGCGATATTTATGGCCTGGCATAGGCATAGCAAAAGCCAATGGCGTAAGCCTTTGCGGGCGGCCGGTTCTAATGCAGTGCGTGGAAGGTTCGTAGACGCCCTTCGCCCATTGCACCCTCCGCTCGTTGCAGAACAGAAAAGTGAAAATAAAACCTCGGCAGAACCTTTCCACCAGAATTCTTAAGAGTAAATGTGGGAGGCGCAGTGCGGTGTTGCTTTTTCCACCACGTGCATCTTGCTCCTTCTTTGCGATCGTCCTACCTTCGAACAGTTCCATTGCGTGGTTCAGTTGTGTGACCGTCCTGCTGGGATCAATGTGCGCATCGGGGGACTTACCTGTGCGGCGGGGGTTGAAAAGAGAAAAAGAAGAAGAAAAGGAAACATTAGACTCGTTTACGTAATCTGCTCGCGGTATTCCGTGTCTGCTCTATTTCTTCTACATCTATGCCACGGTTCGGTTTACAAAAATAGCAGGTGAATGAAAAAGGTAAGGTACGCCCTGCTTGTGTGCTACTGTGTGGTTTGTTCCCCGGGAATGGAATGTGTATCGGATGGGGTGCTGCTTTTATTCTTCCTCTTCTTGCTGCCGCTGGACCACCACACACGCACGGTAGACGCAAAGTCGCGCAAGAGAACGACGAGGGCGGCAAGCAACGTAGCGCGCTGCCTTTCGGTTGGCCGACATTGCCGCGCCCGCGGGGTTGGATAATCTTGAAAAATCTCACCATACCGGGGGGCTGAGCGGAAGAGTCTTGAATGAAATCAACTAGCGAAGGAGCAGGCCAGGAAATGGGCGTTATGCATGGCATGGGAAGGGAAATTAAGGGCAACTTTTCGGCACCATGATCCACGTCCTGGCCCACGGGCGACAAGGTAGTGCCTTCGTAGCAGATTTTCTTCGGCTGATGGTTTTGTTTTTCACATTTTTTGACCATGCTTGCTAGGCGATTCCTTTTTTGTATCTAACTAAACAAAGCTCTGTCCTCCAGAGATGGTCAGTAAGAATGTCATGTAACTCAACGCAAGTGAAAATATAAACGTTTGTTTAAGTATTTTAATCGAACTAGCTAGTCAACTAATGCCACATAATAAAACGATAGATCTGTTAAAATAAAGCTTTAAAGTACTTTAATCCCTTCGGTTTGAATAGGAAAGCGCAGCAAACGACACAGTTTGCATTTTGGTGCGAGAAGAGAACAAAAATAAAACATCTCAGTAAACGAACGTCAAATGAGACGATGAGCAAACCATCAACAATTTTACTGAGCTCTAAGGTCAGTACGCAGCTGCCGTGCCCAATGGAGCTGTTGTTTTTTTCTTGCGTTCTTCTCTCTTTTACTTCGCCTTGGCCAAATTAAATGCATAGTACCAGCGGACTGGCAAAAGTAAAGAAAAATGTTTTCCCCGCCTCGAATGCTCAATGCTTGTCGGTAGCATCATAAACCATTTCCATATTTTATCAACCAAAAGTTTGCCCATCCCAGCAATGTTCCTGTCACGGCGAGCGAATTCCTAAATTGTGTGCAGAAAAATGCTCTTCACGAAACATTGCGCCGACACGGTACACACGGTAAATGGTACGTTCACAATACTGACAATGGAATAATATAAGCAAATCGTATGCGAACGGCTACCGGGCCACAGAATACCCACGGTACGGCGGTGATGATGATGATGACGATGATAATAAAGCCGAGAGGAAGTTTCTAGACTTTTATTTTATATAGCGTACATAAGGGGTATGTAAATGAAGATGTAGCAGTATTAAAGGCGGTACCACCGTTTGGGTGTGTTTTCACTTTCTGTGCTGTAAAGGAGAAAGCACAAAATCCCCCCCCCCCCCCCCCCCCACAAGATGATGTCAGTGCGTGGGGGAAGGAAAATATATTTCCCAGGAGACTAATAAAGCACTAGGACTTGACGCTGAAAATGGTTTATGGGTTTGTGCTAAAAAATAAAGCCAAACTAATAATGTAGTTTTATTATGTAAGTTACAAGCAATGAAATGGTGTTGTAAAACATTGTTGTATTTAAATGTATAAAATGAAGCACAGTACAGCAGTATGTGTGTTTTTCGATTCAATCCACACTGGTTTCACGTGCTATTTCACATCACATGACACAATGCGCTGCATTGTAGCATCAATCATACAGTCCGTAGTTTTAGTTGGCTAAATATCGATCAAACGTTTCCAATCACAAACATTTTTGGTCAACACTAAACAGCAACAAAAAGAAACAGCAAAAGCACAGAAAGTTTGTTGTGAAAACATGAGTTGCCTATCAAAAACAACAACACCCATAACGTTCAGCTGCAGCCGCCACTAGCGCACGTAACAAAACCACCATCGCAAACTAAAGTTGTATTTATTACAGCGGGTAAAGGCAACACAAAAAAAGCGCAGCAACCAATACTCGATTGACACTTGTGTGCAGGCCAGTGTATGATGCAGATCGTTTCCCCCAAGTTCATATACTACCGGGAGGAGTGATGGGTAAATTGATACGACAGGCGACAGCGTTGGTGCCGACGGCGTATCGGCAATTGATATGAATAGCATTTTTATTGGGCCTAGCGGAGTCGCATCTTGTGCCAGCATCCCGGTGGTTCAGTTGTGTTTGTAATAAATCGACAGCAGCACCTCCTGAACTGAACCTGTGGTGTACTTTTTGTTCGTGCTAAGCTGTACACAATGTCGTACACATCGCTCAGTGGTGGCCTATTGTTTCGGAAACCTGAACGATCGTGACCAGGCGTCTCCATGGGCTGTCGCATAAAATAAGTGAGTTTTGATTGGCAGGTAATTGAGCATGTGTTTCCAGGTAGGCCAAAATGTTTAAATTGTGTTTCAGAACGGCTTTTCTAGAACATTCAACGACATTTAATATACTTTTAGATTGAATTTTTACCAGGCACCATGCGCCTCCATGATATGAAAGGTGTATTGAAAAATAGTACATTGTACTAACAAATTGAGCGTTATTTACGTTACATGACACATGCCATACAAGCAAGCTCAATCTGTTGAGCAACAGTGAACCCCCTTCAGCTTGAGAATAAACAAATAGCAGCATCATTCTCTAGCGAAACAAACTTCAATTATACACGAAAATAAACGAACGCATTCTAACCGTCAAGTTACAATCAATCAGTGTGCGCGAAAGCAAAGTTACAGGGTTTCACACTTTATCTCAAGACCGCGGGACCCCTTCCCGAATCTGTCTTAGCCAAAGCCAAGATTGCGGTATGATGCTTGAAATCGTTGATGATACCTGAAAACGTTGATGATACCTGAATTCATCGGATGCAATGCTGAATCTGCGGCACATTTCTCGAAACACACTGGTCCGCGCCGAGGACATGCGGTCGAATATTTTTTTACACGGATAACCTTTGTGTACATCAGTCTATTAGAAACACTCAATAATCCTTTTCGTTTTTTTACCAAAAAAGACAATTTAATAAAATGAGTGAATGCATATTTGTTTAATTAAAATATTTACAAGTGTTAAGAAAGTAGTTTAAACTGTTTAAATCATCTTTTCTGGTAAAAACACGAAAAAATAATTCACTGTTTTCAGTACACTGATGTACACAAAGGTTATCTGTGTAAAAAAATATTTGACCGCATGTCCTCGACGCGGACCAGTGTGTTTCGAGAAATGTGCCGCAGATTCAGCATTGCATCCGATGAATTCAGGTATCATCAACGTTTTCAAGCATCATACCGCAGTCTTGGCTTTGACTAAGACAGATTCGGGAAGGGGTCCCGCGGTCTTGAGATAAAGTGTGAAACCCTGTAAAACTGTCAGTAAAATGACACTTTACGCCACTCGAAGTGTATGAAATAGGGCGTCAAAATCTTTGCTCCTCTGGTTGAATATCATTACCATGATTTCCAAGCAAAAACATAAAAAAAAACAAGCGTGAAACAAGAAACGCTAAACTGAAAAAATAATCATTTCAAACAAGTTAGCTACTGGCGTATCGTTTTACCGTCCGGGATTTGCATGATACCCGTACGTTGCTTCATAACGCGTTGCAATAGCGTTGAACGAGCGAGGTGACATCTTCACCAAGAAGTCAGCCGTCGGGCAGGCAAGGTGAAACAAAAACTAGGCCATCGGGTGTTCGATATTTCTTCAGTTGAGCTGATTGAACCATGCTGATAGGCGGTGGTGGGGGTGTTCAGCCAAACCGGTAGTGTGCACCAGACGCGCTAGCCCGGTCGAGAGACAGTGACAGCTAGGCGCACGCAAACACACACATACACTCATACACGCAAAATATCCTATCCCATGTGTGTGGGAATTTTCACCGAATCCGAGATCAACCATGAGGGGGTGGAGAGGTGTATTTTTGAACTAAGCCTCACGTTGTTACCGCTCGCCACGTGTTTAAAGCGCATGTGCCATCATTTTGTTTGCTATCTGTTTTGCATGGAATAGTTAAAGTTTTTGCACGAAGGCTATGCAGATGTTGACAGTTAGTTTTGTAGAAAAGGTTTGTCGAAGCATACACAAGAATAATTTCTTTTTTAAAGAGAGAACAACTGCGAATGCTCCATAAACTATGTATTGAATTTGACTTCAAATAAGCACCGTTTGTTCTGGAGGCACTAATTATAAGCAATACTTGAAGCAGTCAGTACAAAGTGCTAGGCATACTGTTTACTGCATCGCTTACATAACGGAGCAGGACGATGTGAACCTCTCAAACATGCACTCGTACTCACCATCAAACACACACACACACACAGACACATAAGCCGGACGTTTATGGCCCTAAGCATGAGCTGTATCTACACCGGGCTTTATAATTCACCAGGAAAAGTATGCCGTGACCTGAGTGTCCTGGTCACCGATTTGGAGCAAGTGCCCTAAGGGTGGTACGATGGTAAATGGATTAGCGCAAAGAGGCGCACACTCGTACACGCCCGGCTCGCTCGCTTCCTGCGAGGCACGACACTTGAAGCAAGACGCTGGCAGCATTGTGGTTAATGAGCAGATCGGACTAAAGGGCCCACCAGCACCAGGGTGAATTCGAGTAGTGCATCGAGCAGCATCGTAAAGGGCCATTAATTATGCTAAAAGGAGTGCAGGATGATTACAATAAGAAAAAAGTATGGCAAAAACAGATAAAGCACATACACGCTGCTCTCGATGGAGTGCAGCTGATGGGAAGGAAGCATAGCCTTTATGTTGCGTAAACCGCACGTGATGGGATGAAACCATTCATCATAATGCATTCAACGGAAATCTATTAGAGCGTGTTCAAAAAATGAAACAGCTCCCTTTTAAAAGAGCTGGTGGTATCATTATGGCAAGCACTTTTAAGCTTTAAAACGATTAGTAACAACAGTGCACAGTGTAGTAGTGTTGCTGCCATTTGCTACGGCACTGTGATTCGTGACGAAGATTTGGCGGAAAATGCGTGCAAAATGTATATACAATTTTATAGCAATAAAAAACGACCGATTCAAAAGAACACTTAGAGCACAAACGGTGCATAATAGCGTGAATGGAAATAAAATGAGTTTTTAATGGTAATCGAGACGATGAGTCGGGCGATATTTCATGAAGTAAATGTAAATTTTGGAAGCAAACGAGAAAAACATCATTATCATTGGCATTAAAAGTAACAATATAATGATAGGCATTAGAAGAAAAGTTAGTTAGCTGATTCATTTTGATCCTCCCGTCTTACAAACTACCAAGAGCCATGGGACATTTGAGAAAAACGAAAACAACTTTTTTGTTAAATACTATTTTCTCATATTTAAAAACGAGTATGAAAAGTATTTCCATTTTGGCTTAAGTGTGGTCTTATGGTGTCCTGTTTTCCCCCCAGAAGCATAGTAAGATCTAGTTCTATGTAGTGTTCGTTCTGTTCTGCACCTTTCCCCAGCCTTTCGATGTGAGCTTTGTGAGCGTAATAGTATATACAAGTTGAATAACAGCTGTTATGTTCCTTTTCTCCTTTGAGTACACACTTGATAGAGGATGCAAAGCGTTTGAGCACACAAGTAGATGACAAGCGTATGTAGCAGAAGTCATTGCCGGTTTGGTAGTAGATATAGTTTGTAGATGCAATAGTAGTAGTAACAGTGTTGTTGATAGTAACTCTCCTGTACCGTGAAACCGTGATGATATGTCTGTAATCTGTCACAGTGACAGTGGCAAGTATGCTCCTCCTTTCTGCTTTCAGTACTGGCCGACCCAGCTGTCCAGTCTCCCTGGGTGTGTAAGTGCATGTGTCTTTGTGTAATGCGTTATTTTCTTCCGATGAAGTAGACCATTGCACTCTGTTTCTATCTCCCAATTGCGTAATCTTTCTCTTCGTGAACGATAGTCGTTATAATATGGCGATGATGTGGGTTTACTGTGCGATAGAAGTAAGCCTGTTTGTCTGTTTGTTGTACCTTCGATTGCGGCAGATATTTCATGAAGTTTGATGAGCTTGACATGCATATGGGGGCGAATGTGCGGATGATCTTTCGGAAGGTGATTCCACACACTTGTCTCTAGGTTTGCTGCCCCTTGTGTCTGTCTTTCTAGCACCCGCTGCGACCTGGTTTGGCCCCCCTATCGTTGGATGTATGTTATGTTAATGTTTGTTTGTTTGAATGTTATTGAGATGATTGTTCGCGGGCGGAAACTAAACAACAAAAATTCACGTACGAACAGAGGATAATTGGAGAAGCAACGATACAACGACACCACTGTATGCCAGTGGAAGAGGTTCTGGAAGAGTGAAAACTCACCGAAACCTGGCCTCAGTTGTATGTTCTGCTGATGGTGAAGATGATGCTGCTGGTGCTGCTGCTGACTTTGATAAAAGGCCGCTTTGTGCTGCTGCTGCTGTTGCTGATGGTGTCCAGTATGTGCAAAACTGTTGTGGAACTGTGGTACACCAGCACCACCGCCACCATACTGCTGTTGCTGGATGCTCGCCGTTGTGCCATCGGTGGCATCAATCGGGCCGCGTTGCGCAAAGGATGCACCACCACCACCACCACGACCCAGCGCAACGGACGCGGCTAGCAGGTGCTGGTGCTGTTGTGCAAGGGAGTTGCTGACCGGTATCTGTTGCTGACCGGTATTTGTGGGCGAGGACGCCACCACTCCTATTGTGCTGCCGTCGACCGGCACTGTTGCACCGGTCGGGGGTGAACGGGTTCTCCCGCCACCGTACTGTTGCTGCTGTTGCTGCTGCTGATTGAGCTGATTGATTCGTGCCATTAGACTGTCGCCATTGCTTAGCAAGCTGTTGGTGCTGCCAGAGTTGCTGGAGCTAGCCGGGCTGCTTCCGTTGGCAGACGGCGACGGTTGGTAGTGGTGCAGCGGCTGCTGCTGCTGATGATGATTGTGGCCATTGTTTCGCTCATCAGTCAGTGCCGAGCTGAGCTCGTCGAACATGAAGAAGTCACTGCCCGTCGCGTTACTGTGGCCGGGCGAGGTTTCCGCCGACGAGTGGTTGCCACCGGCTTGCGGTTGCCCACTGTCCGGCCGCTGTACCGCCGCATACTGCCGCTGCTGCTGGTCGCTGCTCAACATTTGTGCGACTTGGGTTTGGGGCGGGCTAGGTCGGACAATCGGGAAGGCCACACAGACACAGGCCTGTGCAGGTGCAATCACACGCGATTTCGTTACTTTATTTCCGCACTCTTGCAGCACCCGCACAGCCCAAAACCCTCGGGTACGACGAATCTAACAACCTCGACACGCAGGGAAGGCACACACGGTGTGGGGTCGTAACCGTATCACGCTTGTTTGTTTGCTAGTTTGGCTTTGCGGTGGAACTGGAACGACCGCAACAGCACCAACCCCTCCCGAGTCGAGGTTAACGAACGAGCGGCGACGGCGGAATAAGCTTTTTTGCCGTTCTGAAACCAAAGGGCAATCCGTGCCCGGTTTATGTCTGTGTGCGTGTGTGTGTATTGGTGAGGAGTACAAAACTTTCAGCTCACTTTCGGCTTTCGTGATGCAATACGCTCGGCCGGAAAACAAAGTAATTGCACTTGCTGGTGTACTGGAACGTTGCCCCCTTTGCGATTGAGGGGAAGAATTTTTGAAACCACAACTTTGTCACATTTCATTTACTGCCATTTCATCATCGCTGCAGCGCGCCCAGGAACACCCTGTTGAGGCCGGGGAAGTTCGCGTATCCTAAAAGCCAATCGATTATTTACGCGTGATGAGGGGAGGGCTTATTAGAGCACGGTAAACAATACTATGAGAATGGTGAGAAATCATGAAGCGAGACGCATAAAGAAAGAACGAACGAACAAGCAGGACACAGTCAACAAACTCTGGTTTTTTTTCGCAATTTTTAAAATACGAACGCTACAGGTTTTGTTTCTATTTCTTTTGCTTTTCTAGTGTAAAACCTTCTCGAGCCGGGGCTGATTCAGATGGCTGAACGATCGAATGCTAATCGTATGGCAAACCACCACACAACTCATATACATCCCCGTTCGCATGTGTTGGCTAATTAATGCACGATGAATAATTTATGTTTCGTAGCATAGAGTAGAAGGCTCAGCAGCAGGTCTGTTGTGTATGTGTGTGAATGATTTTTGTTTTCTTAAAAAAAGGCGTAATAAACCGAATTTCGTAACCAAATTTGGGAATGCGAAGATCGCATCGGAGACATAGAAATATGAACCGAACCGTTCAATACCGTATCGAATCAACAGGTTTGCCGCCCAGCAATGTTCAGCATTATTTGGGAAACAACATTATTATTAGGTGTGATTTTTCAAAGAATAGCAAAACTGCTGTTTGTGCAACGTAAATAATTGTATTAATGTAAATATTAATTACATTTTTTTTTATTAAACGTGAATATCTTGTAGAAGCAGTGAACAAAGATTTGGATTTTCCGCAACCTTGTAGCTCTGTTAAATCCATTACAAATGAAACTTATCAGAGTGTAGATATGCAAATGATAGCTAGAGTAGAATAGCGCTTGTCAAGCCAAAATGGGGAAGGAATTCACAGCACAGATGGACAGAAAGAAAATGCAGATGACGCCTGAGACTAGGTAATTCCCCGGAATGATTTTTCAAATATAAAAGACATTAAATGCCCACAAATAAATTTAAAACATCACGTACACTCCATTCGGCGCTTGAATCAATAAATAAACGAATGGGACTAAAAATCTTCCCTTTGGCAGTGTTGGAATTGTGACGTGATATTCATGATAACAAACCAAGGTTTAGATTTATATTTGAGGAATGACTTTCATTTTAATAATCTGCAAAAGTAAGCAACATATCGCACTGCATTATAAGCATTTCTAGAATGCAAGACCTTCAGCAGACTTTTCCCATTGTTACTAATAAAGGGATGGAACAATAAAGAGAAACTGACTTCTAAACAAGCACGCGATAACGCATGCACACTCCTGGCGGTTTCTGGCTTCGGTTTCAACCTGGCTGCCGAGCACACAAACGCGCACGAAAGGCAGAAATTCCGATCGAAAAAGTTTAATCGCTTTCCATGAGCTTGATTCCTGCGCTGCGCTCTGTTCCACTGACCGGTTCGGGCGATCGGCCACATCGGCCCGAAGAAGCTTCTAAACATTATCGCCGTTCGCTTTCAGCGTCACTCTATCTCGAAAGCCTGCCCCACCGAAATGATGCCTCCCGGGGTCATCCGATCTTCCGCTTACTGTCGCTTCATTATCACTTTATGCTACGGACCGCGGTTGCTTCCCTCCGCCAGTGCCACCGCCATATGACAAACTCATCTGGCAGATGGAGGACAGCACCAACATCAAGAAGGAAAAAATATATATATATGTATCGCACCAACCGAAGGTACCACGAAAGGGGAGGAAAAATCACTAACCAAGCGAGAACAGCATCGAATGTGAGTCGAAAAGAGACACCACAAATGTGACAAATGAGAAGCCAAACCATGCTAACGCGTTTTATGTCTTGCTCGGTGTGGAAAACGTGCGGGGAAACCATTGGGGGAGGAAGAAGCATGGTTTGAATATTTAAATATTCAAATAAACCGGCCTCTGCAGATTGCGTTTGCATTTTCGGTGGCATCTTCACGATGGGCCTTGCAATGAGGGAAAGGGGGGAGGGGGGTGGGGTGATCGAAGCAACTCACACCGATCGCGGAGCAACTTTGGCTTATGGATATCCACACACAGGCACACATGATTTTTGTGGGACGAGTCGAGCAAGGCGCGCGACCCAGGCGTGCCTTATGACGGAACATCATGTGTTTGGCTTTTTTTTTCTCTTCCCCTGGGGGTAGGCCACTCAAAAAACGATCGAATTTGGGGAACGGGTTTTTGTGTTTGTGTATGAGTGTTTACGCGTTTGTTTGATCGTACGAATTGTCATTAGCACTGTGCGGAGGCCGCTCCAGCGGCAGACGTTTCGGTGATCAGATTTTGACCGACGCCACACCAAACACTGAATATTTGTTGACAAAACCGACTCACTGCGGTTGCGAAAGCAGATGAAACATTGCCTCATTTTAACAGCAACTGCTCGAAACTATGGCACGAATGTTTTGCGTGGGTCGAAACCTTCTAATCTGAACGAAACCTCACCTCGCAAGTGATAAGTGGTTGCTTTTCTGCATTAAAACAAGTACCAATTCCCGCCCAGTAAACAGGAACTACGCTCCAGAAAGGTATGTAATGCTTGCTTGCCACCGCGCGCTGGACGGAAATGTGATATTAGTTCCGGCACCGGGCAGCGTAATTTGTTAATACCTCCAAAGCGAGCGAGCAATTGTGTGGTCTGCTGGTGAAAAGTTATCATTATTATTTACAGCTCTAGCTCTAGAAACTTTGATGGCAATCGGTACTGCGGACAAACAAGCCTCTGCACGGGGTAATGGAGACAAAAAAAAGAAAAGATACATTTCCCCGTCGCTATCGGCAGTGTGGCGGCACTAGACGTGACGAGGGCTACGAGCTGTGGCGCACACATGTTGGCAAACAAAAACCCCTCGATCGGGGCGAGTCGACAAAACGGGTACCATTCAACATGGCACTTTACCAGTAGTGTGTACTGGAATGGAGAAAATAAGAGTACAAAAAGAAACAAACAACCGCGTGCACATGAAAGAGGGCTGTTTCAAACTGTTTTCGAGGCTGCGGTGCTGTTTTTCTTATCATCGCACTAACGTGGGTCTCAACATACACCACACACAAACGCATGCACGCACACACGCCGCAATAGCACCATTAGTAGCGCCGATTAGAATGAATGTGCAGAGAACCAGTTGCCAGTGTGTGTTACGTTTCGGCTTCCATTCCGGGCTCGGTTGGAACGGTAACGGAAGGGAATAATTGCGTGGCAAACGCATGTTGGATGGTAGTGTCGACTTCCCTCCCCTCATCAATGCTCTTAGGGTAATATGAATGGAAATGATGGTTTTATTTTTTAGACAAAATGGTTGATTTTATGGCATCGAACTCACGTTGAAGGAACATTGTCAGTAGATGCGCATCAATTGCCTTGCTTTCGTTGTGTTCCGGCGGGTACCCGTAGGGCCACATCGCACGTGTATATGAGTGTGTGTGTGCGAGTGTGGCTGTGTGTGGAGTTGGCAGGCAATTGATGTCACAGCAGGCAGGTTTAAAGAAATCACTCCCAATTTTCCGATGCCAAACGTAAATGGCGAAACACACAGAACTTTAAGTACTCGCGACTGTTTGGGTGTAAACCCTACACACAAACGATCAAACCAAAAACACTACACATGCACGCCTACAAACACAAGAAAAAAAAACACGCGTCAGCTGGTTGTAAAACCGTCTCACATTACGCACGGTGCAGATACGGGAGCCCGTTTTTCTGCCGTTTAGCGAAGGAACTAATCCCGCGGACGTGTCACCAGCTGCACGGCACCCCGCGCGGACCACGATCGGAATGAGTTCTTCTTTGTGGATACGAGGAAAAAAACACCCCTACAATCACACACAAACACACACACACACACACACGAGTGTGCGAGCGCGCCCCTCAAGAACGTTTGCGCTTCACGATCGCGCAAGTGTGACGCCTTGCTGCTAGATAAACAAACAATGGCTGTGCGGGGCCGTTAGGCTGGGAGGGATGGTTGGGGTTGGGCACAATGATCGTGTAGGCTTTTCGCGCGCGCATCAGCACAAAACGCACACATACACTCACTCGTGTGTCATCGCCGGATCGATCGCTCTCAGCGGGCATGGAAAGCAACCCTGCACCGCGCGTTGACACTTGTTGACGTTGACGATTCGCTTCTGTGCTACTCACAAACACGCACTCTCTTCTCGAATTTGGACAAGTGCTAACTAGAATAAATTTGTGTATGTGTGTATGTGTGTGTGTTTCGTTTTTTTTTCAACGAAATCCAACGAAAAAACTCGGGGACGATGATTTTACACTTGAAACCTGACAGTTGTACTAATGTGACAACAGCCTGACGTGGACAAAATTATGATGTTGAACCGAGTATCAATAGAACCTTCATCAACCCCTGCGCAAACGCTCACACTGACCCACACCGACACATGCACAGGAAAGGGGTTGCCTGTTCTGAGGCTACACTGCGTATACCAGCGTCTGTCACGGTCACACGACGGTCACGAGGAAAGAAGCTACGTTATGAAGTGAGCCAGAGCGAGAAAGATGGAGAGAGAAAGAGGGAGAGAGAGAGTTGCGACCATACACACACATACACTAAGTGAGTCGCGGTTTTAGTCAACAATCCCGCCACATACACACTACGGCAGCAGCAAAGACTCCTTCGCGTACGAGCACCGTCAACCGTTTTTGTCTATTTCTATTCACGACCGATATTGGACTGAAACTGACACGCGTTTGGTGGTGGCGGACGCCCTCATCGCCGATTGTCAGCGTGGTCCAGCGGGTTCGGATCTCTCGTTCACTCCTCATACGAATTCGATCGGTTCATCGGCTTACGCTCCCTCACTCTGTCTCTCTCGCTTTCTCTCTCTTTCTCTCTTTCTTTCTCTTGTGCTCTCGTTTCGGCCTTCCAGCTGCCTAGCCACCTCGAGCCTCAAGCACTCTGAACAATCATAGAACTGGAAAGCGCACGGAGGGTGGAGTTGAGAAAGAGTAGTAGCGATCGTGCGGCGCCACGCACTACTATACTCGCTCTCCCTGTAGCACGCCCCGCATTGTTTTTGTCCGGATCGTTATCGGGTGTCACTTCTCCCGGTTGGTGAGTTTCGGCCACAGTCAACCGTTCAGCTGTGTGTGTTGACTCAAAAGGATGGCAATCTGCCATCACGCTGCCAACCATTGCCAGATTCTTCTGCATCCAATGGAATGATCATCATGGCGACATTTGCTCTTAACGCGCTGGTTAATCTGTGCATTGCGAGCGTGTAAACGAGTCTCCGATAAGCCGAAAGAGAGGAAACAAACAGTGCGGCAGAGAAAGAGAGAGAGAGAAAGAGAAAAAAAAGAGAGATAGGTAGAAGACAGAAAAGGAGAGAGAGACACTTCAAGCAAAACGCGATCGTGCAATCGAAAAGGGGGCCGATCGATACCGAAACCGTTTGGAGGCTGTGTGTGATAGTGAATACGAATGGGGTGTTTGGGGGATACATTTGAATTGTTTTAATTCGTGGCTGAGTGGCAGTGTATCTAAAACCATATGCAAGATGCATTTTGGCGTTAGTGGGACTCTTTACATGATTATAGTTTCTTTAACTATAGTGGAAGTTCAGTTCTCCAGCAGTTGGAGGAGGTGGACGCGTAGCCATGAATATTAATGGAATATAAAACAGTTAGGAGTGCTACCAAAACATTACCAAAACTTTAGGTTTCAGTTCCAAAAAGTCTCCAACAACACTGGTTTACGAATGGTTCCACTTTCGCCCGAATCGTGCTTCGTTGAGGTAGTGTTCGGTTACAAAGCAAAGCAGACAGACGATCATCCTTTTGCGTTTAGTATTTTAAAAAGCTCAAATTTGCACTGGCTATCACCGACACGATCGATTGCACAATGTATGGTCGGTGCGAAGCCAATAAATGAACGAATAATTTGCACGAAACAATAGAAAGGATTGACGACGGACCTATGCGTGATTGATTTAACGCCTCATTGGAACCTGAGTCTGCGTGTGTTTTTTGTGCGGCAACATGTCGAAAGCTTTAAACGTTTTCTCTTTTGTGCAGTCATTTAAATGGTTAATTTTCTTATACACTTTTCGTGTACTGTTTCGCACGCTTTGGTTATTACTAATTAAAGACTAGTTGTGGAAAAGCTGTTTTGTTTTAGTGAACAGAGTATAATAATTTCTAACTAATATACTAACTTCCAGTTTCACTGGAAACTGTTGTTAAACCTGCATGCTATGCTGCAACCATCTTGTACGTCTTATTCTAAAGCACTTCTATCTTTCTGCAAATCAGCACGTATCAATCAAACTAGCTCTTCGCCGCCTCTAACGGGGCAAGTAGAATTACCCGCCCAACAGATCATTGCGACCTACAAAACAACAGCCGTCACTGTCCATTCGCCTGCACATCGTTGAAATCGTTGTCGTCGAAGGCTGACAGGTCGACCAGTACCGACAACCACCACCGTCAGCGCTTGGGCTGGAAGGCAAGCAATGCAATTGAGCAATGCTTGAAACGCTGGCCGCACGAGACACAAGCGGGTTGGGTTTGGTTTGCACAATTGCATCGTCGCATCAAGTTGCACCTTTGGAGGTGAGCCGCGACCATTCGGCCGAAACACAGTGGAAGAGTTTTTCTTCCTCCGCCCGCACCACCGATTATTCAAATGCAGGAGAGAGGGAGGAGCAGAAGGAGGTACAAAAAAAAGGCAATAGACAATAGCACAGTTTGCTGCAAAGGCAGAATCTTATTGGTGGCACTAGAATCAAACAGCAGACGGCGTACCACAATCGAAGGCATTTATCAACTGGATATCTTCAAGATTTAAGCGAGCGTTAGGTTGAATGAGATGGATTACATACAAAACCTGCTGGACTGAAAGATTGCTAGCATATTACTCCACCATTGGACAGTAGTAACAATATGGCAAGTTGACGCAAACATTCGTTTTCATTAGATTATGAACAAAAAAACCCCACACCCAACGCTTGGGAAATCCTATCTTTCTCCGTTCTCAACTGGCATGGTAGGAAACCGTATTTATTCGTTCATTTTGAGCGCCCGCTATCAACTGGTCGGGCGATTACCGATCAAGGTTCATAAATGGTCGTATAGAGGATTGATTTATCGAGGGAAAAGAAGCCCGCGTACCACAGATAAGCTGTTTGGGGGTTGAGCTGATTTTGACTGCTTAATACCTTCGTCTACATCACGTTGGGTTCCGCATTCACAAACACATAGACACAAATAAGAACGTATAAAAAAATGAAACAGCGGCAGTAGGCTAAAAATATGTAACAACAAGCCGATTGATAAGAACGTTATCGCCAGCATACATACGAGGTGTACGAAAAAAATTGCTTTCAAACGGCCATTTACAAACCGCCGTTGCAGCACAAGAAAAACATTTTCTGGCTATCGTTACGTTAGACGAATCTTTTTACGTTGGCAAAAAAGGCTTTCAAATCTTCAGTGTCGTTGGTACATATTGGATGACTGTGGAGCTGTGCACAGCCAGGGAGTGGTAGGGCAAAAACCTGGCGTCCCATTTTTGTTTCTTATCAAACGGTTGTAGAGTGGTTGGATGGAACGTTGCCGCTTCGAAAACAGGCTTAAATGTAATCATCTATTGGGAGACTGACTTTTTTCGTTCGCTCCAGAAGTGTACAACCATTTTTTTTATACATTGCACATTCGTATTCCATGCCATCGTATTGGAAATCCGTTCTTCTTTTCTAGTGATGTAATTGTTTAAAAGGATGCATACGCAAGCCCGTTATCGAGAACGCTTACATGCACAATACCATACATGCTTTTCAATCGATAAGCAAGGCAATAAAATTTAACAAGCCACCCTTTTTCGCTAGATAATCGGCACCATTATGTCACGTCCGGCCAAATGGACGATCAATGCCAATTCGACGGGAGGCCAATGCGCTTCGCCAAACAACATCGAAGCAACCGAATCGATGATCATGTCGTATGTGGGAGGTAGCCCAAGCAGAGGTAAGCTCGCATGTGTTTTGAGGAAAGGGTAAAAACAGCTCAACAAACCACATATCCCCATCCTGACATCTGACATATGGAAGCAAAATCCCGGAACACGCTCACAATTGGAAACCCGACACGAAAGCGTCACCATACATAGGTAGTCACAAAAAAGCGAAAAGCCAGCTAAAAGGTTAAGATATGTGTCAGATTAAACAAGTCGTATCAATGTGTGTGTGTGTTGGGAAAGGATCAATATCGGGGAGTAAGAGAAGATGTGTGGTATGCGTCGATATGTATGAGTGTCTATCGAAGCATGTTGGAATACCAGAGCGTACAAAAGAGCGAGAGTGCGCGTGAATGAGCCTAGAGTTACGGCAAGGTGGTAAACAGCTGATAAACGACGCCCCCTCTCGACAAGTTCTTGTTCAATGGAGTCGAATCCGTGGAGCTCCGGAAGCATTCTAACTGCCATCAGACAGATCCGTATTCCAGCTTCGTATTCCCAGTACGTAACGAGAACATGGTGCAAATTTCAACAGTAAATTTGCGCACACAACATTAATGCCCCAGGGAAACAAGCGTACAAGAAATACCTCGTGAGAAATTGGTAATGAGTTACCACGGTTTGAGCAAAACATCAGCAGTGAAGTTGAAGGCTATTTTTGGGGAGCACTCTCTATACCAACACACACACACATACTTTATTTCTGGGAGAGATTCCCGAGAAAACACGTGCTTTGTCGTAAGGGAGCACACTAAGAAGAGAAAATCGTACCCCTGTGTCAAGTACAATATCCTTAAATTGAACACTGCCAGAGTTAGAGCGAGTATTGTAGGAGAGACAGAGAGTGAGAACTTTTTAAAGAAAAAATAAAGGAGAGCGTGAGCATCGCTATGCCTGACAAGGACACGTTGGCATACCTTAGGTTTTTTTTTTTCGTTTTGTTCTGTCACAACCATGTTTTTCTTGATTTTGTTTCTGCGAGAGGTTTCTCGGCAAATGAGAGCGAGTGAAAAAAAAATTGTGCGATGTTTGGCTCTTGTTTCCCCACTCCCTCATGTATGGTTGTGTGTTACCTTCGCTGTTAGTTTATTGACAGCTGTGCAAATGCTCCCAGTGGAGCCCGCCCTAGTATCTCAAGGGAGGAAGAAGCCTGAGAGGGAGAGCGGTGGTAGCAGAGATAGCTCTAACTCAAACGTCCTTTTTGCTGCCCTTTGCTCCAGCTGGAGCGTAATCGGCCTAGTTTTGTTTTTTGTTTTTTTTTTTTTTGGTTCGTGAGTGTTCTATCTTTTCCAATCCATTCTCTCGAACCAGAGCAGCTCTGAGGGAATGTTGTGGACGAAAACATATTTGCCGCAATGAATGAATGATTACAGCACTGGAACAGATACACACATGCAGAACTAAACAGCGGTACACACTAGCACACACAAATCTTGATGTTCGAAAAGTGGATTGTGTGTAGATTTTCTTGGCTTAACAAGAAAGTGTGTTTCGTTCGTGTTGTTGCATTGTATAATTGGATTTTAGAACCCCAATCCCCCAATGCAGAGATGTTAACTACATTTCAAGCGGAAGCGCCATTCAAGTGGAAACCTTTATCAATCACAAAACAGTGCGATGAATATGAAAAAAACAATATCAGAGGGGGAAAAAATAATGTAAACAATCAGCAAACTGTACGGTGCAAAATGAAACAAAAAACACGGAAGTAATGGAAATAAAACAACAATAAATACTGCTTACGTTGATTACCACCACCGTTGATGATGAAGGAATCCAGGTTGAGGCCGCTACCGCAGTACTGCGAGGAACCGTTCCTATCGCCCAAAACTTTTTCCAGCCCACCGACGGCAACGAACCAGCAGCCTTAAAAGCGCCCGCAGTACTGGTGGCGCTCCCGAACCAAAACCGCCGCTTCTTCTTCTTCTTAAGCTTCACCACTGGCGGGTGCGCGCACGTGTATCGGTCAGAAGTGGGAGCCCACACACGCGGTATATACAAGGGATTGCGATTGCGGTGGAATCGATTTTCCCCCGGTGGTGGCGGTGGCAGAGATGAAGTCGCGCGCACCTTTCGTCGCTTTGCGGTAGGCAATCTTGGGCTTTCGTGACCAGCGATACGGCTGGCAGGGACATTCAGCTATCCGGACACTGTGTCGGCCTCGGCCTATAACTGCCGTGCGACGTGTCGCAACCGAACGGACGATATCCCTGTGCACAACACACTGAAATTCACTGCACCGAAACACACACACACTCGGGAATACAAAGAGGGACACACACACACAAACACACTTTACACTGTGGATACAATGAACACGGACTGTTTTTGGAGCCAGAGCAATGGGGAGCTTTGTTGGAGGTGGATTAGCTAGAGGGTGAGTTGCACCATCATTAGTAAGAAACCACCACGTACAGGACGAAAGGAGCAAGCAAGCGAGCTCGAGCTCGATCACTCGCGGAGATGACAGTTGAAATCCCCGGGCAACTTGGATCGTTTATCCTGCGATGATGGCACCGAAACGCACGTACACACCAAAGCACAAAGCTGTCTTGTCTCCCGCAGTACGCAGTAATGACGTGCGTCCCGGGCCCTTATGTATGTGTGTCTTTGGTTCGTTTTGTGGGATCGTTGGAGGTGCGTGTGGGAATTTGTTTTCCACCACCGTTTCAGCGGACTGGTTTCGCTTTCTGGGCAAGGTGGCGAAATGCAACGTATCCGTTGGCTTCTATTATGACATCGAGTCGTGTTCACCCACTGCTTCCTCGGCCTGCTCTCAAGACGGGCTCTCTTTCGATTGGGTCTTCCGTTTGGCTTCTCCTGGCAGGGTTGCTGTAGCTCGCTATCTCGCTTGCTGTAGGTGTTACAGCATACACACTAGAGCTATTCCCCCTCACTGGATGCCTGGATTACCGATATCTTCCGCACGAACCATCCAGCCACACACTTGCGTACCCACAACCCACCCTTGCGTTGGAGCACCAACAGCGGCGAGAACTGCGGCAAAAGTACAACATACACCACCACCACTGCGCCACTGAAGGACGTGTTTGGTAGGTTGCGCTGCTTCTTGCTTTAAACTCTCTAGCCTGCTCGTACTCTCACGCGAACACCGTGTATTGTTATGATGGTTCTATAGCATGCGGATTGTAGAGGACGCCCAACTGGAAACTGTTGTAGAACTGTTCATAATGCCCGCACACCCGCGGCTGACAGTACAGTAACAGCAAATGCCTAAGAAGTAATCACTTTTTTGCCGAGGACGTTCGTACGAGGGAGGAGGAAATAAAAGGACTTGGAACTTGGGGTAGGGAAATGGTTCCTTTTTGAAGGCTGATGTTGACACCACTCCCGAATGCGCCACGTTCAGGGTCTGGACACTAGCTTGAACTACACTGGAGCACACTGTCGATGGGCCACTCATGGACGGGTTTAAACAAAATAATGCAAAGGACACACACACCCGTAAACAGTCAAGCACGCAAACGGCCAATAATGAGAGAAAGAGCGAGCGAACGTTGCGAGAGAGTGGAGTTTGGTAGGCAGCAAAACCTTGCTCACCAATTTGTATCCTCGACCGTGTGTTTCTTCACAAAACTTCGGCACAATTTACTCAACTCAACTACTGTACGCGAACTGTGAACATGCGTGTCTGTCAAAACGTCACACAACTAACTTTTGCAGTGAAGTTGTTCACTTCTCAAACGTCACGCTGCCCGCAGCCAGCCTAACGAAGATGTAATGTAATTGACACAGTGCGCGTGGTGCAAACTCATGCCGTAATTAAACTTTGTCTCAGAATAAAGGCACACATACACATACGAACCCACACACACACACAAACACACGAGCACGCAAAGTGTTAAAGTACACCTACACTCGCGGAGGATGAAATTGACAGCTAGTGCCGCGGTCGACAAACAACCGAAACCGACGGTATGCGAATGTCCCCGCGCTCGAGAGAATGACCGGCTAAGTGCGGAAGGCTCGAGACCGCATTAGGAGGGAAAGCGCACTAGACCCTGGGCATCCGAGTTCTGAGCCGAGCCTGTGCCGGGAGTGTCAGATCTCGCGACTTTCTACCCCTTCCGCTTGTATTTCCCGTATTTCCACCACACACACACAAACGCGCGCGCCAGCAAAGCACTCAGCACTCATCGGGAATCGAGCTCACAGTACAGAGCTCGTTTGCTGCAGTACGAGCGATAAAAAAAATCGCGCGCGCTGTCAAATGGAGAACTGTGCTGAGGAGGGGTGTAAAAAGGAAACTGACACCCCGGTTTAAGGGGGTGTACACGGTAGTTGCGCAACTGTCCGGTTGGCGCAGTGCTGCGGAGACCATTTACGTGTGAGAGAGATTGCATGTGTGTGTGTGTGTGCGAGGGGTGCGAGAAAATCAACCCTCCGAATGAGTTCTCTCATTCGCAGTCCAGGTAGCGTCAGCTGGAAAGAATCGGAGAGCGAAGGCCGCCGCCAGCGCTCCCGAGAAAGCTCCTCCACAAAAGCGCTAGTCGCCGCAGCCGATTGCGACTGTGCGTTTCGCTCCGCAATACTGTGTGCGCTTCTGAATACTGTGAGGTCCCGTCTCTTTCGAGAAAAAAAAAACCCAACAAATCCGCTCCTGCTGTCAGCTGAGCCCTCGCACAGTCGGCCATTATCAGCTGAAGTTGCTGAATGGGAGCGCTGAGGTGAGATCAAAGTTGCTTGCACGGTGAGAGTGAGATCCATTCCGGCTCCGGGCACACATCGTGGGCTGACCAAGGTTGTTGGGGATGCCGATTTTTGTCGCACTGCGAGAGCGCACACACACATACACACTCTTTCGTGCTGTCCACGTGGTTTGTGGACTGAGCGACCCAGGCGGACACATGCTCTCCATTGACCGACCAAACAGTAGATGGAGAGAGGGAGAGCGTTTGCCTTAGTGTTTATGTAATGGTATGTTATGTGCAGTAGGGTGACATTCCTCGAACGGCACAGCAGTAGCGCAGCAGCGCAAACATGTGCCATGACGTTTTGTTTTTGGAAAGTTGGAGGGAGGAGGAGGAGAGTAGGTTGGGGTGGTAGAAACAGGCTGAAAATGGGAAATTCGTGATGACACCGTGCGCTATATTACACGGGCAACTGATGACACAGTACCGAAAACGATTATTCGAACATCCATCACAGCAGGCAGCAAGCGCTGCTAGTGAGAAATGAATCCTTCGAGTAGATTTGTATGAAATTTGCGTTCAATTCATACAGCTACACAGTATCTGCTGCTGTATTTTCTTCCTAGCGCTTCCCATGGCAAAAATGTTTCTCCCTTCGAGCACCAAGAAGCAAATCTTCATACTGCGGATCAACAGCCGAAACTAGGTCACTGGCACTGGTAAGAACGCCGTCGGCAGTGCCACTCGTTGCAAGTGTGTCGCATTCTTCCGGCCCACTGTCATCGCTATTCCTCGTTTTTTGACAGTTTAGGCGCATCGCCCTCCGCTTCTGACAGCAAGCCTGGGCTGGTAGAGGGCAAGTTGTTTTTACACAACATATCGCAACAATACTTTCAGTGAAGGTGCTGGGACAGAAGCGAACTATTTTAAAAAGCAATCGCTAGAAATGGGTTCTGGACAGCAAAAGTCAATAATCGTATATTTCTGCTATACAATTGCAGCAGGGAAAACATTACTTTCAATGCTACTGAGCATGAAAGCTCTGTCTCAGAAACAATAAGGTGCAAAACCGGCATCGATTATTGTTTCGTGCAGAAAACGTATAACTGTCATTACTGATTGATTACAGTATTGCACCCGTTGCAGCCTCTTCTTCTTTGTTAACAAATTGAAAAATAGCTAGCTATTTGGATTCATGCTGCGATACATTAATTCGCATGTTGTGTTGCATTTCACATTCCACAGATGAAGGTGCATACTTAATCGAATGAAAGCGAACACAACGCAAAACTCGATTGCGGTGAGGATGATTACGTGCATGGGTCCTATTTTGCAAACCATTTAAGGACTATGTTTTATGAATCACATCGAAAGTCACGCAAAAAGCATGATAAATTTCATAAATGCATTGAGTTAACTATTTGCATTGCTACCAGCAAATGGTAGAGTTTTGAAGGAGTTTTTTTTTGTTTTCTCAATACCCGGTGGTGGTCTGACCTTGCGGTTGTCGTCTTCCACATTGCTAAAGCAGCAAGAAGCTCTTAAGATGCTAAACACTACTAAGAGGCACCCCGTTGCGAGAGCGAAAGAGAGCTCACAAAAAGATGGGCAGTGTAGTACGCGAAACAGATTGGAAGATACACACACACAAGCAGTGAAGATTCCTTAACCTGTTTATTGGGTGGACCGAAGCGATCTCCCAGAGAATTGCGTTGTGGTGTGGAGCGAAGGGAGCGACAAAAAAGCGCTATAAATATGACACAACCATCTCTGCTCGAAAAGGTAAACCAGACGTGTTTGTACGCATATGCGGACACCGGAGGCCATGGGGATGGCGGGAGGGGGGGGGGGGGGGAGAGATGACCAGCATGTGAAAAGCAAAGCTAAACATAACGAGAACCAGCATTTCAAATCCAGTGAAAAAACATTTCCCCTCCTTCGCTTCGGCGCAACCCTGCTAAGGATTAAAACCTGTCCCGTAGCTAACATTTGACACCGACAAACACACAAGCACAAAAAAGGACACACGCCAAAAGAGTTTGAGCAAACATATGCAGGCAAAGTGGCGGAGGAGAACGAGTCGCTGAAAGAAGCAAAAAAAACACTCACGAAAAGAATTATTTAAATCGAACCGGTTGTGCACGGAAACCGACCACGAAATCGGAATCCGAAGGTTACCCCAAGCTCGGGAATTCCTACTCTCCGTTCCCCACCCCATTTCCTCCGTTTGTCAAAAAATACCTTCTATACCCACCGAGCGCTTTGTGTGTGGGTGTGTTTGACAACATTTTATGTTGTACAACTTTATTCCTTCCACCCAGCTACATCTTGAGTTGTAGTGATCTCTTTCCCTCTCTTCGCTGACCAACAGAGCGATTGAAGTAGCGCGCAATTCGCGAATCATCGATTAAACGATCAGCCTCTAATCAGGTGTATCTTGCCTGGTGTGGGACTGTGTGGGTTTTAACGGCTGCATGCCATACTACCACGCGCCTACCAAACCTGACACTGATGGTCATTTGAATGAGCTCGCACGAAAGCTTTTGGCTTGAGCAAAGAAAATAAACGTCAAGGTGGATGCGTTTGGAGGCAGCTTTTATGATGGCTTCCCACGCACCCGAAGCTTATGCTGAGCGAGAGATGGGTCTAAATTGGTAGAAGACAACCCATTAACCACCAAGCGGAAGGGAAATGCAATAAAATATGTCAAGTACTTGCCGGGTAGGTGTATGTAAATTGGGCTGCGTAAACAACACACACGGCACTATTTAGATTGAATGGAATCGAATGGAGTAGTCGCACCCATCAGCTTCATTTATTTAAAAGTCTTCAACGAATTTATAAGCCGCTATAATACGTACATTTATCAACTCAACGCTTGTGAGTTTGAACTAGAAAAAGGGGTCAAGGAATAAACTAGCCCATCGGGAACAAATTAAAATAGAATTACATTAAGCGATCGTTCCGGGAGAAACTTGTTTAATCATCTTATTACCCGTTTTTGAACCGGAAAAAACATTCGCGCCTTCCATTCCAATCTCTTGAAAACGTTCCAGATCCTCCCCAAGTAAGGTAACCATCACTGTAAAAAGCGTTCACAGCATTTATAGCATCCTCCCACTCCAATCGGTCTGCCGGCAAAAGCCACCGGTGCCTGTATCCTTCCATATTCTAATTAGCAAACGAGGCCCGAGCGCTTGTGCCAAAAGTGCCAAAGAAGCATGTCTCGTTCAATGTCAAATTAGGTCGTCCAGATTCATGTAGCAACTGTTATATGGGAGGATATAGGACAGAGCAGCGGGGTAGAAAGAGACAGACAGGGGTACAGATGCACACGTTAATAAGGATGGGCTGGCTCGACGCAGGATCATGAGACGCGCACGGGAAAAAGGGACGCACACTGGCAGCTAATTAAAATTCATTCAAAATTCTCATTAAACTCCTTTTGCCTTTTGGCAAGCCTTGCGCATACACATTGAAACCTGAAACACACCATACAGACGCGTAGGTCCTTGCCAGTATGGTTCGACATACTGTAAGGTTATCTTTCTCTTTTTCCTTTGTCAAAAAAAGAGAAGATCCGGTAGCAATTGAACTGCTGTTATGGGTAAAGGAACAAACAAATCTAAAAAAAAAGTCCCTTACGATCGAACCTTGGCCTGGGTGGTTTCGAGGGTTCCGCTCAATTACGGGCGCCGACAAGCGCGACAAAATAGTCGGGCGGCGGGTGGGATTCGGTTCGGGTTCGGGCGTTTATTGGATTTTAATTAGGCCTTGACGCCCAGGCCGTGCCCGGTTGGCGTGAGGTAGGGCGCAACTCTTACCTGGAAACCCTTTTTGCGCTGCCCAGAATTAGGCCGATTGATATGTTCGATTTTTTCACCCTTGCTGTGTGTGTGTGTGTTGTAGGGTGTTGCGTGATACAAGACGTAACATCCCGCAACATATTGCAATGTTTCAGTTTTTTGTTGTTGCTTTTTGCTGTGCTTCTGTCAGCCTTTTGCTGTCCTTTTTTGGCGTTGTGGAACAGCGGGAACCCATAGTTTGTGCAGTGACCACAGAAGCGGACCACAGAAAGCAAAGAAGGATGGTCAATTCTGCATTCTGGTGTGGCCTGCTTCTAATTCCCACGAACACAAAACAGTGCAATAGGGAGGAAGCCGTGCAATGATGGTGATTACAGCTCGTAAAAGACAAACCTATAAGACGGTGGTATCGGTGTGGAAATAAATTCAATCGATGGAAGAAGAGAACAGTGTGTGTTTGTGCTATTCTTAGTCCAGCACCTGAGAGAGCTTAGTATATAATAGAGGAAGAAGAAGAATTGCCAGAAAGAGAAATGAACGCAAATTGGTAAGTTGTTTAGTTCTCTAAAACCATTCCAAACTAACATTGTGATCGTGTTTTAAAGATTTTCACATAACTGGAAACCATTGCTTGATGCAGTTGACTTCCAAACGAACCACATATCTAGGGTTGTTTGTTGTTTCTTCCCCTGATAGCATTATCGCCTGACCTGTAAACCACACACAATAAGGCAACCATCAAAACCACTGCGTCAGGGGTCCTATACAACTGTGCTTATCATCGTGACGTACACGTATTACGTGGATAAAGAGCCATTAACCATGCATGGGTAATGTTTAGCAATGAACAGCCCATTCTCCGATAAGATTCTTGAAACACTTGTATAAGAATAACATATTTTTAAACCGATTAGCTGTTACGTATCGTTTCCAAAGCGTTGGAAAGGTGATAAATCTTATCGCAATAATTCATGCCAATTTTATTAACGAAAGCCAACACACTGCTAAGTTGTGCTGAATTCAACACATCAAACATTACCAAGCGATCAGGAAGCGAGCGAATTGAGGCGTTACTGGCATTGCCGTGCGTCTGGTTTTGTTAACATATAACAAAACAAACGAATGGATGATGTTTGGGGGTTGTTTTATGGTTAGCCGCTTATCATGTGGTGGCACGATTAGGATTACGGGGTAATGATTGAACGTTTTGAAATATCGTGCATTACTCAAACGAAGCTCTGCATGGCTTGAAATGACGAATGAAAAGAGAATATTGAATAAAGGGCAACTAAAATCTAATCAGCTGGTAATGGCTAGCTGCAGCTAAGCCAATGTTTTGAAGGAGCTGTTCGTTTTCATTATCAAAAATTTGATAATGCTTTTGAAGGCAAAACAATACATAGTACATATGTTTTCCATTATGCTTACATCGTGAAAAAAAAAGTTCAACCCATAGATAAGGAAGAAAAAAAGATTGTCGCCCGCCCACTTAAAGTTTTCCCATCACACCCAAACTTGTTTTCGAAAGTGAGATAAAAAGAAAATAGTTCTAACCACAGAGATAAAGAAGGGGCGAGTACCAATGAAAAAAAAAAACATCACAGCCGATCAAACGAAGCAACACAAAACATAGCATCGTAATCCACTTCATCTACCAGCATCACTATCGCGCAACCATCCATCCCGGTCACATCGAACACGCTGCTGCTGCTGCTGCTGTATCAGCTCGTGGCACGTTAGGGCAAATAATGGAAAGCCACGATACCACACGAAAGTAAGAAAAAAACCCAACAACCAAACGACTAGGGGCAAGTGGTAACTATTCGAGCTGCAGGCGATAATGGTTCTCCCACGATACCAGGGCAAGAAACAAAACCAGAGGCCAGATGACAAAGGAAAACTCTTCCCGTCAACGGACGGGGAAAATCATCCACCAGTAAGTGGACTGGAGAGGTCCAGGCTGTTCCTGTTTTCCGCCCCACATGGGTACGCTATTGTCTATTCTGCATGCATGTGTGGCTGTTGCTGTATGCGATAGTGTGACTCGGATACAAAGTTTTTCCCTTCCCACCAAGTTTTCCAGCAATATTCGCTTGGCATTATGAAGTGGTCACCGTCAGCAGAAAACGGTTCTGAAAAGCGAGGAGCGAAAGTTGCTGATGGCATCACTTACAAGTGGGAATATTGTTTCCGGATGCTTGCTGACGGATCGCTGTCAACTGGTTCGCTGGGTTTTCCGTGTGTCCATGTAGCGAGACGCGAAGGTTTTTATCCCGTGTCCCGGGTGCCCGATGCCACTTGTGCTGGCCTAAGTAATCTTATAAAGTGACTTTGATGTTGTTGTTAAATGACTCAAAAACTGATAAAAAAACTGAACTTTTTTACTGGTTTACCACGATGATCTTTATGATCTTGAAAACAGAAGTTGTTTTTGATAGCAAAGAATCCTAAAAAAAGCCTTTTTTTATCAAAAATTATCTTGTTTTCATCTCACACTCCGACGTGCGTTCGTTTTAAGAGTTCAATAACGCGCCAACGATCGATCTGACGTCAGCCGTAAACAATTTATTCCATCAATTCCATCAACAGCAACAGCAGCAGTAAAGCATAAAGTCATTTCTGTTCGAGCCCAACATTGACCAAATAAACGACCCGCCTTATGTCCCGTGTACCAACAGGCCAAAAAAAAAAAACAAACAATATATGCCTATGCTGAAGCGGGAAATAAATTGTTGTTAATTCAAATCACTTAAAAGTGGAAACATCCGGGCGCTATCAGCACTGTACCATATCCAGCGGCTGATACCACCGATGTAACATTATCGTTTAACGTATCATCCCTTGGTCGACACCCTGTACCCCCCTCCCTCATTCCATCCCACCCAAAAAGCCGTATTCAACAAGTATGCTAAATTGCATTCAATTGAGTCTATCAAGTGCTGCTGTTTCGGGCCGCGCAGTATACGGGCAAACCATTGATGTTAGACACACGCACACACGCATACACCAGCGCATACATTTGTGGACTGAATCGTTCTCAGACGCGAGATGAATCTCAGAAGCCGAATCTCATCTGTATCTTCCATTTCGCCCAACGATCCATCGGAACGAAGTGCCGAAGTCTATTGCGGCACAATTGGTCCAATTGGATTGTCTCGGCACGGTTCCTTCTCGAGGAGGGGTTTCCCAACCACCATTAGATTCCTTTTTCTGTGGGTTTTGTTTTGAGCGTCTCTCTTCTCTCCCCTGCCAAACAAACTCCCCACAAACGGAATTTAACACTCAATTCGATTGCGCAAAGTGTATGTGTGTGTGGTGATGGTAAAGTGTTATGATGCGTAAGATTTGCCACCGAATCGACTCACCGAACTCCCCCCTACTGCTCTGTGATACTGGTCAGGTAAGGGTGAACACATACAAACACAACAGACAGCGGAGCACTTCAGACGATGGGACGGCCAAGTGACGAAAGACACGCCGCGTCGACCTCGACACCACCGCCAACCGACCGACCGACCCAACCAAGTCTACATTGTCGTCATCGTCTGCTATTGTTTCGAATGTTGCAAGTCCGATCGGCGAGCCACAGCGCAGTGACAGTGGGCATGGAGAAGCTCGGCCTCTCCTTTGGTGTGTGTTTGTTTGCTTAAAAAAGCCCCCCGACAATGCCGGCTTCAAAAATTGTGAACAAGAATCAACGGAAGCACACGCTGGGATGGCCTAAAAAGGAATGGGAAAGGGGGATGACTGCACAGTGCAACCGGTTCGGTGTGCGATTGTGCAAACAGATGTCGTCACATGCAGGATTGCAAACAAACACACACACGCACAACATCACTGACCACTCGCTCACGGCCACTGTCGATGCATCTCCACGTCAGGTATTTGTTGGTCGCGCCGGCTAAAGAGCGTTCAGCGATCGCGCACATTTAGTGCTTTTGGGGCAGCCCATGGGAGCGTGCAGGTTTATTTTATTACTCGTCACGGATGTCATAAAATATTGCACCTTTGCCCCCCGCGATCGTTTGTGAAAGCCAGTACAAAAATAACCCTTGGCTTTCCCATTCGCTGTGCGCCGCGGCAACCGACAAAAAAACCATCCCCCAGGCGTGCCCTTTTTATGAGCTGTAGTTTCACAACATCTAATGGAACGGCGGTTTGCGGTTTTCATTGTTGGGCGGAGGATTAGAGGGTGAAGAGTAAAAGCATAATCCCAACACGGTGAGCTTCGCCGATTTGACGCAAGCAAAACATTCGTTTCGGTTTTCCGTTTCTACGATGATGTATGATGGCTCGCAAGAATGGCCAACATTTGCCCACAAATAGCAAATTAAAATAGCTTATTCCAAGAGGACATAAATTGAGGCGAAAATGGTTTTTAGATGACCTTTTCGCTTAGAAGGCGACGATGCTATTGGCTGGGTCTAGGAGACGGTTCGGTTGTTCGGTACGCGACCATAACTCATCCAATCGCTCCAGTGCACCCTCTTTCCCGACTGCAATGTAATGCTTGCTTTCTAAGGGTGAAAATTTATGGCACCACCCTGTTTAAAGTGTCACTGTGACGTGATGAGATGCAAATGCTTACCTCACGTTTTCCAGTCTTCTCTTTTTTTTGCAACATTGAGCGAAGCGCAACGATCGTGCCTGGTGCCTTATTTACCGTCTTCCCCTTTACTTAATTCCCCACACAAAGAAGGGATGACCAAACTTGGTTCAACTGCGGTGTGGCGGTGGCACAAAAGTAGGTTGAACGGTCACAACTTTCGCTTTCATCTTGACCTTACCAAAACCGTCCCCCGAAAGCGGCGAGCCGAAATGGAGTGAACAGGTTTCGGCGGCTCCACACCACCGCAGTTACAGGAAGGTGAAAACACGGCACAATTTCGAACGATCCAAATGTGGTAACGAACGCGAGTTTTTGGAGGTAGGAGAGGTCACTTAACACATAACCATCGATGTGGGACAACACCTTGACATTATTGAGCAAGCTGTACATTGATTTCCGGATTTTCTGTTAGCAAGATTTCGTGCTACTGTTGGCTGCAGGGTAGCAATACTTTTACATGTTTTATTGCTAATGTAAATTTGGTCGTAAATTAACATGCTCGAAGGAGAGTGCAAAGTGTTTCCATTGACAAACTCAGAGAAAATGTCCACAAGGCTAATTTACTCATTTTTAGTTTGAGCTAATTTAATCTGTGTTTATTCTTATTTGATTGATTTCCTCCAAAGTAGGCAATGTCCAATGAACTATTTTATCACAAATGAAGTGTTTGAATCATTGCTGATGTTTCCTCTTGGTCCAACCCGAACATAAACAATGCACGATCACAACTCCACTGTCAATGCCATTCGGCAAGGGGCGCCATTTATAGCGCTCCGAAACCGGTTTCTTTAGCTGCGCTTTTTGAGATTTACGTAAGCGGTTGAAAATAGGCCACCTTGCCATGATGTCACTGACTCTTTTCCTTCCTGCTGCAGTGTGAATGCAGTTTTTTGGCGAATGATAATAATCGTGATGGCGCGATAGCATTGTCTTACGATCAACCATCAATTGTACCTACACACAAACATATCCTCACACACACAGCAACTGGCTTAGTATCACAGCTGATCACAGATGTGTAAACACATAGCCGAAGGTAAAGGGAAACCGATCAGAAGGTAAACAAGATCATTCCTACTCACGGCCTTGGCGTAAAGTTCGGTCACATCGTGACTGTGTCTACGTCATTGGGGAAGGGAATGTTGTTTATTTCTTGAGATGCGGATTGATTGAATCGTACAGATGTTTCCAATTGAACGGGAGAAAACATTCCGGAAATTCAGATTGAAGCATACAGTTCATGCTCTATCAATAATAAGCTAATAAATAACGATTAAAGTAACAAAGTTGAGATGATTCTTTGAGAGCGAATGAATTATCATTTGATAGGACAGGTTACACACTATTTCATGCCTACACAACTTTAACCCGTCAATAATAGTCTTGAAGTTGCTTTTAACGAACATCCTTCCGATTGATTAGCGACTTCTTATTTACCTTTAGGGTTTTTTTAGAATCGTCAGGTCCACATTGGAGGACCTGACATCTTAAGAGCGAAAGTAAAAGCATAGCTCTCCTACGCACTTTTCCCGACTCCTTCGCTCAACAACATGAACTTTTCCAACGTTGATTGCGGTTAGAAAATGAATCAAACCATTCCTGCTAATGTACGCAGGTTGATGCTGGCGCCCTCGGGCGCAACGACGATGCTTTCAATCGTGACCAACCGCGTTAGCTACACGGGATGAGTGAATTATGGGGATTTATAAGCTTCAGGCAATGGGCCAAATTTTCCAATTCCAAAACAGCGCTTCTGCAACGAAGCACCTGTCCCAAAATCTGGGATCAACGCACAGGCTGGGCACAGCCCGGATGCGTGGTATCATCTATCTTCCTCGGTCCCGGAGGCTGCCACAGAAGGGACTTCAAGACGCTTTCCGAATCCGGACGGAAGCACAAATCGACGTTAATTAACGGTAAGCGTTTTAGAGCTAGGCCCCTCGAGGGAGGACCACAAGTGCGATACGAAGAGTGTATGCGACTTTGCGGGAACGAGCAGGCGACAGTGACATTAACGTGTAACGAGAAAATTCACCACCAGAACCGTCAAGGCCATGAGGGAGCAGCACATGGTGTAAAGGATGTGTGGAAAGTGACACAAAAAAAAGAAAAATGAAAAAGGATGTAATTTTGCCGATGCTGAACAGTTGATCCAATTACCGATTGCATTATACGGGCTGCTTGTCATGGGTACAGCTTGCAGGCCCGGTGATTAGGATGTTAGAAATATCGTATGTAAGATGTAACCTTTTAGAGATTCGTTAAGGGTAGGAGGTGCAAAATGATCAAGTGAATGTATAAAATAGGAAATAGATTAGCTTTTCCTGTACATCCCTTGAAGTATGAATTTGAATAAAAAGCGTAAAAACGAACACCGAACTATGAAGCTCTTCAATGAACAGTAAACTCAACCTTCAATGTGTGATTGATGAATAAATTGCCGATAAGAGCCGGTTAGCAGAGGGGTGTGCGGTGAGGTGCAACCATGAGGCCGGAAATTATTACACACGAACTTTGTGGCGGAAAACACAAACGTTAAACATAAACAAAAACATACACAACGACACTTACCGATCGTGGTGCCCGCGAATGATTGTGCGATCGGCGGCAGGTCAGAGCCGCTGCTCGACGAAGATGATTTGGCATGAATCGTCCCGTATGAGAGTGTGTAATGATCATGATAATGGATGTCATCTAAAAGGAAAAAAATATGAATGATATAAAAGAAACACAAACCATGGCAATCGGTATAAAATAGATCGCAGCGAGGCAGCAGGCAAAACCATACGCACGCAAGACACACAGCAAGGAGTTTGTATGAGATGTTTTGTAGCGTCAGCGAACCCTCATGCACTTTTGTTAGTTTTGTGTGTAAAAGATGTAATTAGTATGATATTGCTTCGTAACCTTATATCTAATCAGTAGCTTTGATACATGAAACAGCTAAACTATTCCCAAGTTGTTCAACATTTGCTGGAATTCACGGATAAGTGACGGCTATTACGAACTTGATCGTCAATTCAAACTTGTCTACATCAAGTGCAAAACAGTGGCGGATACGCAGGGCTTTAACTTTACTCCATTAACTTACTTCGCATTGCACTGCAGTGCGTTGTTAATTTGCAAGTCAAGCAAGAGGAACACAATCGAACGATGGGAGGCTTGCTGCAGCTTGCTCTCTCGGTGCGCTATCGTTTGTCGCGTACCAGTGCGCAAATGCGGCGCAAAACGCTATCCAAAGCGAAGAGGCACGTTTTTAATCGGTTGGACACGAAATTGGATTATTGTAATTATTTTCTCACACAGGCATTGTTCCATCTTGGGAGGGGAGAGGGTGAGACACGGTCCGAGCTGTCGTCAGCTAACGCTCTCGTAAGGGTAGCAG
Source organism: Anopheles gambiae (assembly GCF_943734735.2). Classification (NCBI taxonomy): domain Eukaryota; kingdom Metazoa; phylum Arthropoda; class Insecta; order Diptera; family Culicidae; genus Anopheles; species Anopheles gambiae. The sequence goes on from NC_064601.1 coordinate 28,901,014, forward strand.
ATAAAAATAGCAAAGGTGTGCAATTGTAAAAATGCATTAGATCTAACCTTTTATTAAAAGCTACTCTCGATTGATTTAAATTGGTTTTAACCGACAGATGCTCGAACTACTTATACCAATCAGTTGCATCATCCATTGCCACCAGTGTTGCAATTGTTTGTGTCCGGCCTGTTAACACTGCAAACACGCATAATTATCACGTTGCACCACTAATGGCACACCCCGGCCCCAAAGCCATAGTAAAACGACCTGCGCTTCCCACTTCAATGTGGTTTATTGCTTTGTTTTTTACTCGGCACATCGCCCACCGTTTACCCCCCCCCCCCCCCCCCCCAAAACCACCAAGGTGCAAAGTGTACTGCAGGTGATAATGAAGCTGCAGATTTAACGCTCCGTTTTGTAACGCAGCAAACCGTGCAAACTGCAAACGGCCAGCCGGAGGAGAAGAAAAGAGCGAGAACAAACGAACGAAAATAAATGAACTCCTCTCGACTGCTTTATCATCGCACTCTGCTTCTCTTCGGCTGTACCCCTAGCAGCAGCACAGAAGCAACCCAAAAAAAAAGCTCACCCGAAAATAAACGAGTCCATCAGCATGTCCGTCCATTCGTTCGTCCTTGGGTCAGCTTTTCTGACAGGGACGGGGGGGGGGGGTAAGCGCACCAAGCGCGCTTCAAGGGCATCAAACAAAGCGCCAAATCGCACGCCGCTCAGGTGCAGGCTTTTGCTAGGCCAGGGTTGTGCACGGCAAGTGCACGGGAATTTCAACGTCCTTGATTTGTCCTATGCGGGTCTTGTCATCGCGAAAAAAAAAAGTCTGAGTACTGCCCCGCTTTGCTATTTTTGATACCGTACCGTCGATGATGATTAGCTCGCCAAAACATCGTTCCGATCGGAACATCGGAAAACCGATTTGCGATGTATTTTTAATTTCATCTCAATTACGGATTTCCCACCTAGCCTCGCATCCCGTATTGTTTTGTCTTTCGCTTTTTGATTGGGTTATACATTTTTCCTCAACAGCCAGAATGCTTTTCACATTCTAGCGTTCGATTCCGCCCGACGGGTGTAGCTATTTTGAGGCAGAAGTCTTCCCCTTTGGTAGCTTATATTTTGTGGCCATAGACTCCTGATGACGTATGCCGGAAGCATTGGCAGGAAGCACCGATTTATCCGTTCCTGGGTCCGTTTCTGTGGTAGCGTTTGAGACTTGGGAACTGTTAAGACTTTTGCCCTCAACCCTGAAAAGGCACCCACAGACAGACCGGATGAGCTTATGGAAATTTAATGTCCCACCTTTTTGTAGGAAACGAGGAAACAGGCACAACAAACACACACACACGCACGCAACAGGAGCCCCCGATTGAAAGGGAGAACGAAATTTGGATAACAAATTGACTTTTTCCAGCGATTTAATCAGCATTCTGATCCACTTCTGTGTACAACGCGTTCCACTGCGAGCTCGATTTAATTGTTTCGTGTTTGTTGCTGCTGTTGCGCTGTGTACCCCAGGACCCCCAGCAAAACCGGCCAGAATTAGACTTTATAGCCTGAGACCTGGTGTGCACACGCGCGTGTGTTTAACGTGTCCTAACTTGTTTCTGTATCCTTTTTGATACAATCTACGATTTAATTAAATTCTACCCCACCCTTGTTTGCCAACTGACCCAAACCGACATGGAAAAAAGTGGAGCATGACCCACTGGCGAGGAGCAGAATCAAAGCACACACAGACACACCTCCGTGACGTTTAATGATTGTGGATGAAGATTTCTCGTGTACACGTGTCCGAGATTGATCCGTGGCACCGATTTAAATCACATCCCACGAGGGAAGACAAGAAGCGGTCTCTGAGGGGAAATGAGTTTGTTAAGCCGGTAAGCCGGCAGGAGAAATGCTACACTTCCAGGCCAACCACACTCGCCATCAACCTCCCACTTATCCTTCAAAAAGATGACGCACTGCGGACACCATAGAGATTGGCCATCTGCCCAAACAATACCACCGAACCAAGTACCAACGCACAGTGGGACGAAGCACTGCGAGGATTGGAGCACTCCAGCGGACACTGAGTGCAGCACACGAATGGAGGACATTTAATTATGTTCTGCCGAGAGCGCTCGTAGACAATCGATCGTGTGTCTGTATGTGAGCGTTGAGAGGGCTTGGCGTGAGTCAAAAAGTTGATGATTTATAAGTTTAAAAATGAGCTGTGTAATGTGAGGCTAGTACCAAAATAGAACGTTCACTGAATCCACCAACAATCAGCTCAAGACCACAAGAAAACGCTAAACAAATGAGCTAGAAATGACGCGAGATAAATGGTTTTGACCGGAGTTTTCGTTGTAACCACAAAAGGTCTTTTAGTTAGGGAAGGAATTCCGATAGCAAAACTCATAGTTGAGACTTTAAGTTAACAAGAAAAATAATAACACAACAAAAGATGAACACAGCTATTTTGCACCCACCCATTTCAAGTTCGCCAGGATTTTCACGACTCCCTAGCCAGCAAAGATCACTTCATCGCTTTGGGGGATGGTTTTTGTTTTCTCTCGTCCCAACGACATTCCTTCCGGGGAACGTTCCATCCAACATCCCGAAGCTGCTGTACGATCGATTGTTTCACGAAAAAAAAAGAATAGAGAAGCCCAACCACACGACCGGAAGGATTACTGAAGGGTTTAGTTTGGCACCATAAATCATTCGCACCCTAAACTTACACCCATGGGCAGCATTGGTCCCCGGGAAAACAAAAGGAAGTAAACGGGAGGCAATTTTGCCCCCGGCTGGCCCGGTGTTCGATGTCTCCTTTCCGTCATTCACTCGACATACTAGCCTCCACCCTCGGTCATTTCTGGCAGTCCCCGGTTCCGGATACGTATCGTATGAATAAACCAAACGCCTAACTGGAACGGAACAAACAGAACTCCTTGCCCAACACCTGACTCGGTTGAACTGCACAGTGGCCCCCTTTTGGGCCAGAGAATGTTGTGCTGGAGAGTTCCGCTTTTCGGTAGCGTGACGCGCTACGATTGATCCACTTTTGCAACGTCAGGGCAACGACAATAAATAAGGAAAACGCGTCACTGTGCGGGAAGCTGTTGCTGCGGTGCCCTCAACCAGGTCAGCAGTACTTAACTTTGTACAAAAGTATTTATAAAATGTGAACCCCGAAAAAAAAAAGAAACGAAGGTCCTACCGTACCTGTACGAAAACGTTCAACACGGAAAAACCATCCAGCGATAATGTGCAGATGAACATTCCCGGTGAAACCCGTTTCCCTTTCAAACGCAAACCCGCTCCAAACACAACACGTGTAACGTGTAACGTATGTGCGCTGCTTGTATTTATTAAATTACGTACTGGCGGTTCCATCCCCAGAAGCGCCGCGGTAGCAGCGGCGAGAGAGGGAGAGAGCAAATGAAAAAAACGAGGCAATCAATTATCCAGCAGTCACGTGGTTGCTACCGAAGCTTCCGTTGCACACAATCAAAAACAGCTCACTCATATCATCGAGCTTGCGTTGCGTCGTTGAGTGCGTAAGGTGGGTGGTGGTGCAGGTGGTGCAGAAGTATCGAAATTGAGCATCGAATAGTAATTGATATTCCATTCCCTGTGTTAGCATCGCGAAATTCGGAAGAAACCCTTCTTCTTTAACCCACCCAATGCGCAATGGAAGGGAACAACTACGCCAGGCGAGAAGCTTTCCATACGGACGCCTGGAAGCGCAGCAACAGCCCCAAACGAAAGGAAACTATAAACAGAACGGGGAGAGAGAAATATGCATAGAGAGAGAGGGAGAAAACGGCTCAAAAACGCTCTCAACGTGGAAAGCAAGCTCTCGGCAGTGGTTGGGAAAAAATGCGCGGATTTCAAAAGCTCCCACCGCACAGCAGAGCCATGAGTTTCGCTTTCTCGGTTTCTATTACAAGGTCGCTTGCATTGCGCAGCTGTCAGCACACTGGCCATCCCTTTTTCCCCGACACACCGAAACTGTCCATTCGCAAGCTTTACTGCCTTGCCTGCTCCGAAAGGGAAAATGCAGAGTATTTTCTTCTCTCATGATAAAGGATAAAAAAGCAATGGAAAAACAGCGTTACCATGGTACTCCTACCTGTGTGCTAGTGAAGTGGTGCTTTGCTTTTTGGACGGCTTTTTTTACGGCTGCAACAAAAAGCTTTAGAGGCAGCAGTGAGAGCTGCATCGCATGTTACCTGGGAGTGCTGGGTCGTCTCATCGGAAAGGTATTAGAAAGGTGTTAAGCTGTCGCAATGATTGCTGGCGCGGAAACCCGAGCTTCAAAGGCGTTGGGTTGGAGTAGAAATGAGCAACCAAAGCACAAGAGAGTAGATAACTAGACGCTAGAGAGCCGAAATGAAACCGAACCTAGCGCGTACATGAAAGATCGACTTCCAATTCCGAGTTAAACTATTTAAGGTTTCGAATGCGAAACATTCTCGGGGAAGGAGAAGATGGGGGCAAAGCTAGGACAAATTGAAAAAGGATATATTTTGATCTATCTCCCAAAAAGAAGGATGTGTCGGTGGCGGTGGAAGAGAGCGTGCTAACCGTGCGGTATAATCACCCCTGTCACCCAGCAGCTAGGCACAATCTTGGCGCAATGCCACACTAGAAAATAGAGCAATCGCGAGCACTCGCAACTGGGGGCGGCGTAGCAAAAGGCACAGAACGAGAGGCTTCTTCGAAACGTATCCTACTACCAACATATCTGCGTCTGTGTGTGCGTGTATGTGTGTATTCATGAACGATAAAAAAAGAATCAGCAGCGGGCGAATGTAGGACACGGACTCCTAACGTCCGTTCTGATGCCAGCAGCAAACGGGCGTTCGGGCACGGACAACTCATCCCACCGGAGCATGGAGCAATACGGGTGACAGAAAGCGGATCGGGAATGGCAATGGTCTCTGTTGATGAAATCCGTGCAGCTGCAAAACTCGTCCTTAATACAACAAATCAAAACAGGGCACAGCAGATTCGCTATATTAAGATCCCGCGTGCTTTTTATTCTCTTCACCACCTTCTCTTTCTTTCTCTATCTCTCGTTACTCTCTTTTTTTTCTCTCTCTCTCTCGCTCGGTACGCTTGATTGCAAAGAAGCAACACCAGAAGAAACAAAGGGCACACAGAACGTTAACTTGGTATTATTTTTGTTGCTTAACCAGGCAATCGTGGCCGGGATCCTCCCAGGCGCACAACGAAAGGATGTGCTATGGCATACACACACACACACATATACACTAAGAGAGAAAAAACAACTTAGTAGTGGGATGGGTCGAAGCGCGACGAGAGCGGACGATAAAACAATAATGTAATCTTTGAAATGAATCCCATCGAAAATGGGTCACCCAGGGAGTTTCTCTAGAAGGAAGAACGGTGCTAATAGGACGGCTCACTCACACACAGCCCTTAAAAACCTTGAAGCATTTGTGTGTAGTGATATAAAAGAGGCAAGAATAGTTAGGCCAAACTATTGCTAGAAAATGCGGCGTAAAAAGCCATTCGACAGAATATCGTAAACTAATTAACGCTTTATCGCGTGGTAATTAAAACAAAACAAAAATGAACGGAACAGTGCAACCCACATTCCGTAGCTGGAATAAATATCCGGTTAGTACGCTTGTACGCTGGAAGCAATCAATCGTTTCCAGGTCACAAAGACACTTGCGCGTCGCATAGAACGTATGCTTTTGCGGAATTGTTAGAAAAGCACTAAATTGTTGATATATTCCACTACCTCGATAAAGCGTGTGTGGAGGGGAAGGGGGTATTGCGCTCACCACCAGTAAACATATCACCGTACGTTGTTTGTGCTTGCGCAAATGCCAAATTGCGAGAAACAACCCTCCCCCCGTCAAACGCTAGCCGTGGTAATGATTCACACAACTTTTTGCCGGCAAAAAAAAACACCGACCCGCATTCGGGGAAACACATTGGATGGCCCAGAGTCGAAAGCAAAATATAATTAACTAACTTTTGAAACCGAAGAAAAACCCGGCAATAGGCTGTTACAGACGCAGGCTGATTGATAACAGAAGCGGAAATGAGCGTAATGCGGCTGTGGGTTTTACACGGGCGAAAGTGGCACCAAAGTGGATCAACAATGACAAAACAGTCGTAGCAGTGGAAATTGTGACAGTTTATCGTTGGTGTTTCCTCTAATCGTTCATTGGTATGTTTGTTTAGGACATTGCGGCCATCTCTGAAAGGCTTAAAAAAGTGGATCAAAAATGTGTAACGACTTTAACAGAATGAGATAAGCAACTAAGATGTCTAAGCCATCTCAAAATGCTCTTTAAAAATGGGGTTTTGTGTCGCAAAAAGGATTCCAACCTGTTCGTTGCACTTTTGATATTCGCTGTCTAGTCTACTCTAGTCATTTCATTCTTCTTTCTCCTATTGATTGTGCATACTCTCGTAATAACGGGACAAGAATGCTCTTGATCCTGCTCTGAAACGCACTTGCAAACTCCAGTCCCGTGCCCTATCGATACATCAACCTACATCCATGCCTCTCGGTACGTCCATTTATGTGGAGCTTCAAAAAAAAAGCGAGTAATAAAACGCTGCAACTAAGCTGCTAGCTCGTTGCCCTTCTATGCTCCCCTCTCGAATAATAACAGCACAACAACACTCTAATCAAGCTGCCCTAGCAGGGCTACAAACTACAAAGATCCCGCATCCGTATCCGGCAGTTGCATTTTATTTCCCGAATGCACCCAATGACTGCACACCTACGAGAGCTAGGGGGGGGCTGGGTGGGGAGAAGGAGAGCCCATCGTCGGTTGTTCTCCAGCACCCGACGACAGACACAATGGCATCTCGCGAGCGAACGAATTAGAATGCACCACAACCTGCCTCCGGTAGCCACACACGCTATCGCACCATCGCCGCTAGCCAGTTCCGATGGCGATGGCGTCGCTGCAATCGACCTGGCCCCATTGTGAAACGGGAGCGTTGCCCGCTTATGTCTGCCGCTGCCCTTGTTTCGACTCCGCCCTCCCCGCTCCGTAGCCTTTTGTTTTGTAATCCAATGGAACGCGCACTACTGCACTTGTGTCAAATGCGTTCATTTCGTTTTCGCAACAAAACAAAAATGGGGGCGGACCACGGACGGGGCAATGTTTGATGGTAGCAATGATCGAGGCTGATCAGAATGGGGCTGATGGGCTGCAGCGGAGACGAGCCTTTGCATCGGCTTTTGTTCCGCCAACAGCTAGAGTTCTGAGTGTGTTTTTGAGTGAGCAGTGCATACCGGCAGAGCATAGTTGCACTTTGATTATTTGCAAACTTAAAAGAGGATGCATTTTTGAGGCAGGAAAACGGTGCACATAGAACATTCGTGTTCGTTTTACTGTACTCGTATCCTGCAGTGATACAGAAGAAGAAAAGGTTCATGATGGTTCATTATTACATTTTCAATTTCATTATGACGCTGGTTTGAATCTCAGCGTCAAATTAATCCAATAAAAAGTTTCACAAGTCAATCAAATCCATCATGGCATAACTTTTACGGTGCAATAGTCGTTCATTGCTTGTGCCTCAACATCCTGCCCACAATTCCGACGTTATCGTTTGTGTGTGTGTGAGTATGTGTATGTGTGTTTGGTCTAATATTTGCACTTAATTTACTAATTAAAATGCGTCCAATTTACATGCCAAAAGTTTATCCTGTATCTTTCTCTCTTTCTCTCTATTCGAGGGGTCTATGCAAACAGATTGGGTTGTTAATATTCAACACCAACATTAAAATTCAGCCATCTCTGTGGTTCGGATTCCCTTTTTTTCCCCTGGCGAAGCGAGCTTGTTCGACATAGCGGGGTATGGGAAACTAAAATCGATGATTGATTAAACGCTTGAACCTTGGCATGGTACGGTTGCCCTTTTCGATTAGCAGCCGAGCGCAGATGTCTAGCGGGGGAACGGGGTGGAACTAGGCCGCCTGCAATACCGATGAGCCCGATGTTTGGCCCTCCAAAAAAAAAAAGCAGGCGAATGATGAATGACGTTTTGCGGTCGTTTGTCAACGCGTCGGATAGGGTGTGTTCTTTTTTTGCTGGTTTGTTTGTCAGTGTTGCAGGCAAAACAACAGTAAAGTTAGAAAATGCTGAAGGATACTCAGGAACAGTGGAGTTGCGTCGTACACCAATGATTGGGAATCGGGTGGGTAGTAGAAATTTGCACGTCGTGATCATTTTCTCGAAAAATGTAAAAAAAGGATTTAAAATGTACGGAAAAAGATGAAACAATGCTTAACCTAATCTATCACTTAATGCTAAAAAATGCTTGTTCAGCTCGGTATTCAGAATCATTGATATTAACAAAAATTGCTACTGAAGATCGCAATACTTCAAGTTGTTCTTATCCCTTGTATGGGCAGGTTTGTTCCTCAAATCGTTTCGTGTAAGGCCAGAGAAACATTGTATAAACATTGAAAAATGGCTCGGGGCAACCCCTCTCGGTCACGTGAAAACCCCCTACTTGGCCAAAGAAAATGATGAATGAATAATCCGAGAGGGAAACTCCGGGATGCCACCTCACAACTCAACACTGGAGTAGGTTTCTGCTCTTACTACTTACCGTTGGTGCTGAAGTGTGACCGTTTGGAGGTGCCATCGTCCGTACCGTCGTCCAGGGGCCGTTTGCGCGAGTCGCCCAGTTCCGGGCTCGGACAGGTCGTGTCCATGGCGGCATCGGCTGCCATTATACTGTTGTTGTTGTTGTTGATCAGGTTGAGCACCTTATCGCAAACCACGTTGCCGGAGGCTGCTGCTGCCGCCACTGCCGCTGCTGCTGCTGCCGCCGCCGCCGCCCCTGTTGTCGTACCGTGCTCCACCTTGACCACGTGTTATGCCACCGAGTTGAGGGGGGTGGGGGGGGAGGGTATGTGAGGGAGGTTTTACAGAGATAGTGGGGAGAGGAGGCACTCACACGCAAACACACACGTTTGAAAGCAAAGAGTGGCCTTGTTGGGGTAACTTCTTCCAAAGATTTTTGTTGGGACAAGTCCTGCTACACTTCAGCACACCACACTAACAGAAACGGATGGTCAAATTTATACAAAGAACATACACTGAACTTTGCGTTGGAGCTGCTATGAAACTTAAAACTTTCCGCGGTTTGATTTTCGGTGGCTCTATGAGAGCTTTCTTTTACATTGCATCCCACTAGACAACACTTTGCTCACTGAATTCTCACGTAAACACTTTACATACACACATACGCCCTTCTGGTGGGCACGAAAAGTTGGCTATTGCCGCGGCGTAGAAATAACTAAAACCGCAACCGAAAACCACGCTGCTGCGAGCGAAACGCAAAACAAACGCAAACACTAAACATAAAATTCACCAACACGCACACAGACGCCGCACACTGCAGCGCAGCCACCAACTGCGAACAGAAGCTCAACTGCACGACATCGGAAAAGGCGTGGAAAATGCGTGCTGTTGCTGTTCCTTCACGCGTTCTGTCGTCACAGCGCGCACACAAACAGTATCACACACGTTGTGCCACGATCGGAACAGGGCTAGCAGGGGCACTTCACTGTGGAATAAGCGTTGTTGTTTACGTTGTTGCTGCTGCTGCTGTTTTCGAAAAGCGGATGGTAAAGGGAAGAAAATGATTAAATTCACCGCAGCGAGGGGGTTTGCTTTAAGAGGAGATCCACAGCACCGAAGGGACGCTGCTAAATCAGCCTTATCAACGTGTAAATTGTGTTGTTACTTCACTTTCGTTGTTGTGATCAACTGGGAAGTGAATATTTATAGAAAGAGGAGGAGAGAAAGAGTGAGAAACATCGCAAAAGAATCGATCAACACACACTCATACACACACACGTTATCTCATTACACTCCAACCATTCTTATCTCGGCCGCGTGGTTGTTGTGTGAGCTGTTTTCGAACATGGCGTACTGTGCAGACCGAGGGAAACGCAACTGATAACCGAAATCAGGATAGTTGTACAGGGCAAACACGTAGCAACACGATCGGAACGCACAGCCACACAAAACACACACTTCTAACAGTTCTTATCACGAAAGTATTCATGCACACACACATGGACAGGCCTTGCTTTATCAGCTCCCTGCACAATACAACGAAACAGTCAATCACACCGCACCAATAGGGTGTTTGTACCCGCTCGGTACAACTTCATGCTGGTACGCCAGTAAACACACATGTGTGTTGGAAGTGACAATGAGCGGGTAGAAATAATCGCACCCCTCGTACATACAGCGATCAGCTCGAGGTAAGGCCACTGTATCGGCCATGATTACTTTCGGTGCTGCAGCAGAACAATCTAACCGCACACAAGGGGTGGCTTTTCTTATCTTCCTCGCGTATATGTACATCCTCGGAGCTCTTTGCATGAAGCTGCCAGGAACGATCAGCATTGGGAGTGATCGTACAATATCCCCGATGTAATTTTCGAAATAGTCGTAAAATAAATCTATAAATCTATCTATTAAACAATCGAATGAGACGGTCTGTAAGCGACGAACTCTAGTATTTGTCCATAATATTCGAGCTGTACTTCAAATTGATAATACAACATTTTAGGTAATAATTTAGTGTGTCAGTTTGTTATAAAAACTACACCAAGTGCTGGAAGGGTTTCTGTGGCAAAACGTCTCTCAAACCAATGAATCTCCCAAGAATCCTCCTGATGAAAAACACCAATATGTTATAATTTCACCGTGAACATTCAAATTGTTTCCTACTTTCCTGCTGCTTTTCTTCTAGTGCGGAAACGAAACTATCCACCCATCACTCTCACTAGTGTTTTTAAAAGCGCTCTCACTAGCGAGTAAGAAAAGCTCCACGAAAAACCAACTCATAAGCAGAGAGGGGGTGGGGTTTGTTGTTGATAGTTATGGATTTTTGTAGAACATTAGGATGAATCGTTCTGTGAGATGGTTTGGCAGCGCATTGTCGCACCGTTCGTTGCTCATGGTTCTGAGGAACTGTCAAACGTATGGAGCTTTTACTGCATAGTACCGCGTGCACTGGTGGTTCTTCTTCTTTTCTCAATTACAGTGGAAGTGCAGCACGACTATCGTTCATCTCCGCAAAGGACTGTGTCACTGATATCACGCGGTTCACACACTAGCCCACCGACTGACACTAGCACACTCACACGCGGCCACATGTGGATTATAATCGCCCCCGTCGCGCCCAGCGTTCCAGCTTTCCCACTGATTCGTTCACCAAATTCTGCTCTTGCACCTCTCCTACCCGCAGTCACACACAAAAGGGTGTTCACACACAGGTGGTCACAGAAACCAGATTTCTCGCACACAGTCTCACAAGCGCACAACCCACCCGAGCAAGCACGGTAAGGCACACGGCTCTATGAGGGCCGCCCTTTGTGGGAAGAGGGGGGAGGGGGTGGAGCACACAATTTTTTTATCGTTTTCTGATCTCACGTAGTGTCGTCGCTCGCTGTTCTCGAAGTTGCCGTACTGCTGCCGTGTACTGCCACCTACTACACTAACGAACCAGCGAACTCAAACTCGGCTCACGCGCTGCAGCCCGCACCAAACATCACCGTGACCGATGCAAATGGCGGGGGGTGGAGTGGGCGCGAGCGGGCGCTAGATGGGCCCGCTGGCGGGCAAGGGGTATAGGGCAAGGAAAAGCCAAATCCGCGTCGTCCCCAGAATGTGTGTGTGTGTGTTTGTGTGTATGTGTGGTGTGCGGCTAGCGCATACGAGAGCAAGCTCGCGGTGAGATACCGCGACCAGTTCAAATCTCACTCGATTACAGGGTGGCTAGGGAATGTTAAACAGTCATTGAACAATCGAACAGAATCAATTGGAAAACTCCACATTTTCTTTTTCCCTTTCAAACAACTTTGTAATCTTCAATCTTGATCTTAATAATCTTCTTTCATAACTGGTAGCGTTAAATGCCCAGGAAATCAGAACAGAAATCATTTACATAGGCCGACTTGAACGAAGCTGTTTTAGATAATGTTTTCTTGGTTTTCTGTGGTTAATTCACTAAAAAAATCAGGGTGTTGTTGATTAAATTACAGTCAATTATTGTACACACCCTTAGTTTAAAGCATTTTCGCTTTCTCTTCAGGCGTATAAAACATTACATTATTAATTTTCTTTTGCTTCAAACAAGTACTACAATTATCATCATCAAACTTGTTTAACATTTCAACTGGTAAACCAGACAATAAAATTCTCCTAAATAACAATAAAATATTTCCGCCTCGCAAGATTCAAACACAGAATGGAAAATATAAACCAAAAGAATAAAGAATATTATCCATTAATTAAACCATAGCACTATAGCACAATGTTTTGTTGAATATTTAACCAAAATTTGCTTTGAACATTCATTCGAATTAAAACAACATCCAAAAAATCTAATTAAATACAGCCTATTATTGAAAAAGTGCTTTTCTATCAAGCAATCACCAACCACCCTGTGCTTCAAATTCTCTTACACAAATATTTTCTACTCTAACTCTCTCGCTCTCTCGCTCTCTCTCGCTCTTTTTTTCTCTCTCTCTCTTTCTCACTCGCTACTTTTCTCTCGCTCTCACGGCTGGTTTGTTGAATTTTCTCACTCAAGTTTTGTGCGTGCAGGTGGGTTTTTTTTATATGTTGGTCGTGTGTATAATGGTGTGGTGGGTGGTGTTCACTGTGCGTGTGCTACCTGGCCGTTCGCGGACTGGGTAGGTCACTCAACAAACCGCCCCCTGCCACAACTCTCACTGCACCAACCCACCCCCCATCCCCTTGCAACAGTATTATGTGTGCTGTGTACGCGCCCGTGTGTTTGCGACCCGGGCACAATGATTGCGCAAGTCGCAGACCCAAAAGGTAGAGCGCGCGCGAAGATGACGTCACTCGGTTTCAGTGGAGCGAATGCGGGGCCTGCCTGGGGGTGGGGAAGATGGATACAAAACACGCACACACACACACACATTTACACAGACACAAACGTACACACACGCACACACACTAGCCGTCCTGATCCAGTGTTTCGGTGAGAGATCCAATCTTAGAGGGCATACAAAAAAAAATAAATAAATATACACACACACGCACTGCACGAGCTGCACAGGTCACTTCGATTCATTCACAAGCTGCCACTGCGCTTGTTGGATTGCCCTGTAGTGTGCCGTTCACAATGTGGGTCGACATTTGACGAGCGAATGTGTAACTGCGCCCTGGTGCCCTGCTGCTGGTGGTGGTGTGTGAAGAACGAATACGACGAATGTGACGGTATTTCAAATTTCGATCGATTCACACACGCACTCGTGCGAAAACCGCGGGCACACTGATAACACACACACACACATTCACGCACACAGTACTGCCTTTCCGTACGGGATGGATGATAAGGCGCGTTTGCACCGTGAATCCGCACGCAACCCCCGTGCTCCACTGTAGAACTACTGTTCGAACGGATTCACTGACACACCGTGGCTGACACCCTGTTTGCTGCACGAACACATCAAACTTGCCTTGAAGTGTGACTGTTTGCCAGTCGTGTTGCCGTCGGCCGTCTCGCCGTGGTCAAATGCCCAAAAACCTTTTTTCCCCGTGCGCGCTCTGGCTGCTGGCAAACTACAACGTGATGCTGCTGCTGCTGCTGATGTTGACGTTCTGGCTGCCCGCACGCAGCTCAATTTTACTCGATTGGCCTCTCACGGCTGTGTGTGCGTGCTTTGAGCTCTCTCTCTCTCTATCTCCCGCTCTCGCCTAGCTCCGCCTCTCTGTAGCGCCGTGCGCGCGCGCTCGCTCTCGTTCTGCTTCTCACTTGCTCGCTCTTTCTCTCTCTCTCGTCAGCTCGCACGCCTGTGTTCGTTCGTTCTGTGCTCGTGGTGTGCGCACGGCTGTGTTTGCGACCGCGTGCCTGTGTTTGTGTGTGTATGAATGTTTGAATGTGTCACTGAGAGCGGACTGTGGTGGAATGTTGTATGCTAGTGGGGCCCCATCGAGACGGCTAATAGTATTTAAATTATGTCAAGCGAGCTGCGCGACAGTGATTAATGCACAAAAATACGACGAATGGTCACCATTTCTGAATGATTGTAGTAAAATAAACATCCTTTATATTCTGTTGCTGTAATATGTCTTTGTTTCGGTGGGTCTGTTTTGTTTAAATTCCCTAAAAAGGACCAACACAACTGCGATTAGCCGTGCACATTGGACGCGGGCCAGGTCAAAACCCATTTTTGTTGATAATTTTGTGAATCAATTGCTCTCACCGTTTAGTGTGCGTCTTTCTCTCTCGTTTGTCTATTTAGCTCCTTCTCTCGCTCCCGATGGCGAAGCGGTTAGAATGGCGAAAGTGTAAAAAATCCTAATTCTAAGACCGATGCGAACTTAAGTCTCTCGGACGCCCCTTCTTAAAACCTATTTTATTTCATTTGTAGTAAATGTTTTGTTTACTATTTTATTAAAAATATCGTTCAACTGCTCCTTAAAAAGTGAAGTTTTGCGTTGAAGCAATTTCTTGCTACTCTTCACATAGCATCAGCGATCTTGCGGTCGTGATCGTGATTTCGCTTTTGCTCCACCGGAAGATCGCAACGCCATCCACCGGAACATGCGCGGGGCGAACGGGCGGTCGTGTGTGCAATTACATGGCGTTCACTTTTCATTCACCGTAAAACCTGCACTGCAGCTGCGAAAGCGAAGGTTAACACAACGATGGAGGAGAAGATCAGCAGCAGTCATAAGCAGTGATCGTCTTCCCCTTCGTCCATACCCGCCCATACACCCGCCGTTAGAAGGTCTTTGCGGGAAGATGCTTTATCTGCGTTGATTACATCCATTGTGTGATCTGTGGCGATGTGGTGTGTGGTGTCATACATTGAAGGGCAAACGAACCGATTCGATCGTGCCCGCTTCCGATCGGTATTAAGCGCTTGACCTTAAGGTTGAACCATAAAAGAAGACACAAATATGGCGCATTAGGCGAGCCTGGTTGGAGATATTTTTAAATGATTAAAACGTAAAATATCTGTGACCGTTGAAGATGCACGTCTAGTTTATGACCACCTTCGTTCATCATCCCTTTCCGTCTCTCTCTCTCCGTATCGCAATTGGACACTGTCTGATAAGCACTGCCTACCGAGCAATGGGTTGTTTGGATGGGGGCCCTATCCCACACCATGTGTCCACACCAGGAATCACACCGTGGGCCACTACCGCGTACAGCATTTGACAGGGATTGATCGTTTGTCACCTGATGCGTTGCGTAAGGGTGTGCAATTACTCTGGCACCCTTCATTGCAGTATTTAGTACATAAACATCTTCCATTAACACTGGTTCCACATTGCAAGCAACACGTTTACTCCAACTCATAAAAAAGAGCTGTTAAAAGCGTCAGCTGTAATTTGTCCCAAACATCCTAACATAACTATTAAGTCATCTTCACAACCGTTTATTATGAAACAGAACCACCATCCACTATCACCGCACTGTCTGGTTTCGACTTTGGATTTTCGATTCAAAGCGATCACGCGGGGCCGAACTGGTCACTGGTGACGGGAGGGAAAAACGTGCTCCAACACGTGGCCCCACACCACATAGATCGTCGAATTGGGTGGTGAATTGGCGAACGAAGACCTTCAGGCCATGACAGACACGGTGCAAAAGAGTACAGTTTCCTTGAAGACGGTAAACAAAACAAAAAATACCCAACAAGCTAATGGGGTTGATTCAGTGGAACTTAATTCTATTACGAATCGATCGGTTGTGGATTTTTAATGCTTGTCGATGAGCCCTTTTGCCGATGTTATAGAATTTGTGAAGATCCGGCAAAACCCAACAAGGAATGACGAAGCAGGAAATGATTCACAGCACAAAACATTCGGTTGCGACGGGCTGCGTGGTTTTAGGTGTTCTAAAGCGTACATACGAATTATTGTTGACAAAACATTGTTCACTATTTGTAAGCATTTTTGTTGTTTGTATTTTGTTGAATGTTTGTGAGCAAATCCATACTTCAATATTTGTAAGTATTTTTAGACAGCCCAGTGTAACTTAATACCGATTTTAAACAAACCAAAATGCAAGGAGACTGACTCACTGAGCAGTAAGTTGAACTCTCCGCTCTACGCTGACTTCCCGGCTTCAGCAGGATTTGAAGCCCTTTCATAATTATGGAAAATCAAAACGCCAGCTTCAGTAGCGGTTTGGGGCGGGAATTTTTCAAAAGTTACAGCGTTCCTAAACGAAGCGTTTCCTTTCCATCCGATCGTACGCCAAAGCCCTTACGATGTGAGCGCGATCGTCACAATTGGACAGATTTCGGTCAGTAAGCACGCAGTAACGCTGTCGGACGTAATCTTCGTTACACTCCGTGTTTGGTCCACCCCCCTTGGGGGTATGTAATAAGGGCCATAAAGCGGGCCCTTTCACCCTTTTCCCTTTTGTTTTGGCGACCGGTTGTGTAAAAGGCGGAAACACGATAAAGTGTGTGTGTGTGTGTGATAGCTGTTAGCTAGTATAATGTCGGCTATCTTATCTTCTGGTCGATTTTGCAAGTCAAATGCACACTTTAAACACTGTATTCGACCGTTAAGGTGTCACATTGTCGGGTTGTACCGCCCTGCACTTTGGTTTGTTTCGTCATCTGCGCCACGCTTTCTAAACACACACTAACACGAAACACCAAATTGACTCAATGGTGAGTGTCTTTCGAATGATATTTAATATTTCCACCAAAACCATGACCGCTGACCCTACCGCTTCGTTCCCTTCCGTCCGTTCGGTATCGATACTTCAAAAAGCGGAACACCGGTATGCTCCGATCATCATCATCGTCATCGATTGCAGCCGGCAGCCGGCTGGCTGGCTGGCTGGTGCAGTGGTTCATCCTGTGACCACCCCTTAAGATCTCTCGAACCACACAACTTGACGCACATTCCGTTCGGTTCACCTGGTTCAACCGGGCAGAAAATAAACCATCTTTTTCCCTTCGGCATCGCCGTCTGTTACGATCGAGAGAAAATCTTGCAACACACAGACACATTTTGCTACCCCATCCAAAACCTGTCTTGCTCTTCTCCTTTTGTTGTTGTTCCACTGCCCGGGAAATGGCGAGGGTTTCCCCCCGTGTCCCCAGAGCCCCGCGTGGAAGCATTCGGGACCTCGAGGTTGCTTGCTTTTGGGGGGAGGGCCTCTTACAGGTCGGCGGCTTTAGTTTTCGCGCTCTTGCTCAATACTGTTGCTTAGTCGTAGATGTGTCCGTGTGTGTATGCTTCTTTGCAAAGAAAGCAGCAGCAGCAGCAGGGAAGAAGGGTCGACAAATGTTTGTTGGGGGTTTTTGTTTATTTTTAGCACCCATCGTACCGTGTCATGGTGCTCCCAGCTGATCCCGGCGATGGTGGTCAGCCAGCTTCGGCTAGGCGACCGAATGGCCGCGTGAATCATATGCTCGCACATTGCCACAAAGCTGGCGGTGGTCATGATGCCCCCCCCCCCCCCCCCCCCCTGGGCTGTTCTTTTGTACGAAACAATGTGCGTTTTTTGTGCGAATGAAGAATCCATCCCTCGCTTTGAGTGGAACGCGAGTGTAAAGTTAAATAAAGATACAATGAGATAAATAAATATTTCGCACAATGTAGAAAAGTGTTTTTGATTTGCTATCTCACCGTGATAGACACACCTTAACCCTCGGGAGCTCGGAAGCTCAATTACTTTGCAAAGCTCCCAAAGCTAATTCTGTCAATCACAACCGCATCCTTAAGGGAATCGAATTGAACACTGAAGCGTTCAGATCGTGTGCCAAAACTACCCCGCATAGATTATTTAACCATTTACACGTGTTCCCCTTTCGCAACAGTCCGACACCACATGGTCGCTCGTCTTTCCTTTGTCCGATTTTATCACAAACGCTTTTATTTTTAATTTCTCAGCTCATTGATGGCACGGTCATGATTTGAAAAAAAAATTCCCCCCTCAGCGCAACGACGGCCCAACGACTGGGACGAACAGAATAGAAATCGCTAATAATAATCGTCCCCCCCTGCCAGAAAACCATCAAAAGTACTCTAAAATTCTACGTCCAACTGTACGTGCGAGTAATGGTTATCAGACACGCGGCTCAAAGGGAACCTCTCCCCGGGGAGGGAGGGTGCCGTATTTACGCGCCAGAAGTGCCGATTTGATTGCAACCAGTCACGAAACATAATTTGAATTTCATGTCCATTCCGTTCCAATTGGGGGAGGAGGGTGTGGGGAGGACAGAACTGACCACAGTGTACCCCTAGTGCTGGAGCTGAGGAAGGTCATCCGATATTGGGCTCGGTTTAGTACGATCGATTGGTTTATTTATGCTATCGCGAGGATATGTTTGGCCCTTCTACCCTTCTTCCAAACGTCCGTTGTAGCAGGCATGCAGCACCCCCCCCCCCCCCATCCCCCTCCCCGTCGAAGGGCGAATACAATTTTGTTCCGGAATATCTACACACCGCTGCCCGTCTCCATCTGTCCGTCCAGCCGTTCAGTTTTTGCTAGACAACCCTGCGCCAAAACACGTGCCAACGCTAGTGGCAACATACCGCAGCATGCCCACGGCCTATCTCAAGCCAATATTGGATTGGATATCGGCTCGATGGGGGACCCGATAAACACTCTTTCTGGGTCAGGCTATTGGGGCCGGTCGGTCACGCCACTGCCGCCGCCAACAGCAACAACAGTCGCTTCACCACTTCCGGCCGGGTTTGGTTCTGTGCCTGCCGGGAAGGTGTGTAAGGTTCATAAATTTTGCACCATAAACGACCATCAGACAGGGGACAATTGACACCCTCACCTGATCCAGGAGCTGCGTTCTCTTATTAATGCTTCACTTTGGATATTAGCTCGGAATGTATGCTCATCCTGCCCCAGAATTTCTCGTCCATCAGTCGTGCAGAATGAAACGACTTACGATCTTGGTCGTATCATCACGGATGGTTCGCGCCTGGTGCAATCGCCGATCATAAATACGTCGTTCCGTACGCTCCGTACACTGTCTTCGATAAGCCGCACCGCGAAAAAGCCATGACAGAACCATCGCCATCGGGCCACATTAGCCTTTCACCGACCGGTGGAGGGAAGGAGCAAAACCAAAAAAAGGTAAGCTTACGAAAGTGATAAGAACGGGATTGGCTGGAAATACGGCACCCCGAAATTCATGCCTACGATTAGATAAGCCAGTAACCAGGGGGGGGGGGGGGGGACGCTGAGGATGACGGCTGACGGTCAATAGGGCTGGCGTCGATCGACGTGTTCGATTCCTGTACGAAAACCGCATGAAGCAGCTAATCAAACACGCTATCGATTGGTGTGTTTGCTTTTGTGAAGTTTGCTGACGAGCGACGGCATGGCACTGGAGGGCCTTGGTAGAGACGTAGAGAAACGGACGTAGAGGAAGACAGACGGGGAGATAAGAAGATACGGAGTGTTGAAGAGCACTGAAACGCCCATAAACGGAAGTTAATGTGTAGCATGCCATGCAGATGTAGAAGTTAAACCAATAGGAATAAAAGATCCCAAAGCTTTTATGAAGTTTAGGTGTATATTTTTAATTTAGCCTTATCAAATTGGTCTATAAGCTATTGGTATCTTAGAAAATGTTGTCAGTGCCATCTGATGGCAAAATGGAAGCATTTACTTCTAGAACGAGGAATACTAAGCACCTAGCCGTTTTATGCTTGTTTATAGTTATTTTTAGCTATCGTAAACATCAAATTCAAGCAAATAAACAAAAACATTCTTCCGATCATCGCAAAGGTCACCTGTATACGGTAAAGCAGAAGTACTCGTGTTTTTTTTCTCCCTACCCATCTACCTAGGTGTCAATTTGAAGGATTTTGCTGCCCGTGCGTAAGCATCGAAGCAAAACCTCTAAAATCGGGGGGCGCTAAACAAAAACGCCAGAAAACAGGAGCAAACCGCACATTCATCACACGAGCACACGAGCAGGCGATGTCGAATTATTGTGCTGTCATTGTGTGGCCGTAGCGGCGCAAGAAATGCAACCGAATCCGTGAGGCCTGCAGGAGGAGCTTTCGTTTCCTTCAACTATGCCGAAGTCAAGAAGGCCTCAGCGGCGGAAGGCGGAAAACAAATGTCAAGGACACAGGCGGGATGGGGAGGGGGGAGGGACAAGGAATAGACTATTTTTTTCTTCTTTTCATGTGTTTGCATTTGCAACTAGACACCACATCGAGAGTTTCAAATTCTAACGCACTCGCGCAGGTATGGCGACACGTGTACGACCGTCGTCAGACTGGCAACAATCACTCGGATCTTTACACAGCCATCTGTACAGCTTCCAAGTGCATCTGTTTGGGGAGTTAAAAGGCCGTAAAAATGCAAAATGGATGCTCAAAATGTAACTGCTCTTAAAACGCAATTTGCACGAGCGGAAATGCAGATGCACTTTGCCATCGCTACTGCCGATCGCGTCCGACGGCGGAAAACAATGGTTCATTGTTAGGCGGATGAAGGAGGAAATTCAACTCCCGGGCACGAGTAGCAAGGTGAGCTCGTGTACTGTTGCGTGCAGTGCGTGATTAGGTTGGAAGACACTAATTACCTACATTGGCTGCTAGTAGATATATTATTTAGACGAAGCTGTTGCTCCTCCATCACGACGATCGAGAGGAAACATGTTTGGGGCCGGGTTGCGGTTGACGCACGGCCTCGCGCCGGAGTGTTTGTTGCTTGGAGAGTGAGACCAATGTCAAGGTTAAATGTAGCTTCCCGACCTTACACCTTCAGTCAGCGTTTCTCGACTTCACGAAGCTAAACTTTAAACCAACCGCCCTGGTTCCTATTAATTCTCAAACTCAAGCCCCCTTCCAGAGTGAGCTAAGGGGTCAAAGGGCAGCCTGTAGAATATGGCCCCACGTTCTGGCGGGTGCGTTTGAGCAGGCAAAGTTTTTGCATTTCAAATTAACTTCGCCCGATGAAGGAACTTGTGTGTGTGTGTTTGCGTTCATTACGGACTCGTAACTTCGCGATCACGGTGCAGCTTGCAGTTGTAGTGTAGCTTTAATGTTCACATCCGTATAGTGTGTGTGTGTGTGTGCGTGTGTGTGTGTGCGTGTCGGACGACGGGTTGGTTTGTTGGGGGCAGAAGTGCATCTACCGCACCGGAGAGGCGATGCGGCCGGGACGATTTGATTGTAAGACCGCAACGACCGAACGACCGAACGATGATGATGATGATGACGCTGGCGATCACAGCTACAGCGGAATATGATTAACACGGTTGGCCTTGGCAACGAGTTAGGCCCTGCGACGAGCTGTGGCGCATTGACAAACGCGTGGCGCTGGGGCGGGGGCGCGAAGTTGCGCATGTTATCGCTTTTTTTTCAGCAGATGCGTTTTAGCTTGATCGTATGGAGAAGGGTGGTTTTTAGTGATGGTCGGGCTTTTTTGTCGCTCATTTCTGCAGCAATTCTGGACAGTATCGAATCGAAGCGAACTTGTCTCCTTGCTGTTGGAGTGTATTCTTCCACCAATCATCTCGCATAGGTGATAAATGGCGAGTGTCTTGAAACCTAACACTACACACACGCGCGCACGTATATGTTTACAGGCCCGTATGATGTAATATGCAGCGTTCGATGCAAAACGGAAAGGCAAACAGTGTATGGAAGATGGTTCACTGTTCAATCTTGGTTAACCTTCGACACGACGCGAGGTTGCGATCGCTAACGTGAGCTACCCGCCAGCCGTGGTCATCTTATGCGGTGTTGTGCTTTTGGTGCCCCCTTCCGACCGGGTGCCTTTGGTGTATTATATGTGCGAAACCGCGAAACCGAGCAAGAAGAGACTGTTCAAAACCATATCGCACCCCCACCACTTGCTGGCTCTTCCATGTGTTTGTGCCGTTTCGTGACGATCATCCGGTAACACATCTCAATTGATGAAAATTGGTCTATTGCTGCAGTGTACGCTGGCGTGATGGTTTTCGTAGTAGGGTTCTTCCAGAATTTTTACACTTTGTGTTTGGCTTGCCGTTTTCGTTTCCGCAGAAGCCTGAGCGTTGCGTTTGATCGTAATCAAGAAGTGTTTATTAGCGTTGCACACCTTCTCGGGAGATGTTGTTAGTGTTAACGTTGGTGTAAATATTATGATTGTGAGCATGAATTGGTTAAAATAATATCATCTTTCAAGATATTTTTTATTTTTTCCACAGTATTTAGATGTATTTTTTCTGCAAACCGATTATTAGAAATTATTCAAGCATACCTAATAAAAATTGGAAAATAAATCGTTTCATTTTTTATCTGTTTCATAAACCAATTTCAGTTATATTATTAAACAGCTTGTTCTGGGCAAAAAGAATGATTTTTGTAACGTATTATTTGAATCGACATGTCAACAGAATTTAACGAAAGCAAACGACAGCGTTCGCCACCCAGTGAACGCAGAGCACAATCGAGCAGTTGGTATCTCACCCGCTGCGCAAAGCGACGGAAGAAATCATGGAGTTCTGAGAATTTTATCATGCCATCTTTTTCCCTCCAACGGCAAATTTGTCAAGCAGCTCGTCGAGCTACCCGTCGCTGGCTCCGCCTCGTACCCCTCGCCTGAGCGCGCTGTCGAAGGTTTGAATGTGTTGGTGCGTCAGACGGCCAATCGCTGTCAGCCGTCGTCCGTGCTTTTTCCCTCCATAGCGCTATCTCTTTCTCGCGTGTGGACAATGCTCATGAGTTGCTGTGGCGTTTAAAAAACCGTTTATACACATTGCGGCGATGAAGTTGCATTTTTACAAATCAAACCAAAAACGCGCAATGAGTTTAATCGATGCAATGTAAAAATGACTACGGAATCGCTAGCGCACGATGGAGGGTTTGCTGTGCAACGCGCAGAACCCTAATTCGCTCTAACAAGTTTCTAACACTAAGCTTTTGCTTTCGTCTGTTGTGGATTACATAGATATGCTAAGCATCCTGCGCATGATTGTGAGTGTGCGTGTGTATGCAAAACTGTCGCCAAATGTAATTTCTTCCGGAATGTTATGATTCATCGGTTAAAGAAAGGAAGGTGTTCATGACAGGCGGAAAGACGAATTGAGGCCCCTGTCAATGGTAACTGATGACCGGGAGCAGGAGGTACTGGCACACAGCTGTTGAGAGATTCAACATTATATTTCAATTGCCGGCGGGAGGGAGTGGTGGTTGGCGATGGAATCCCTACGATCATCGGTCACAGGTCCTAAAACTATTTTCCGCCGCGGGGGGGGGGGGGGGGGGTGCAGAAGGTTCTCCAGCGACGGGGCCCCAACGACCATCTTTCCGGCGGCCCTTGTCGCTAATACTCTGTCCACTAGTAAACATACGGCATACTACAGCGTATGCATCGGGAAGGAGACAATGTGGCAGTATGCAAGTTACCCGCTGGATAGGAGCGGTCCCGCGGCACCGCCGTCATTCCTCACATCTGCATGCCCGTCGTGGGTTCTAATCGCGTATGAACCGTCCGCCGTAGCAAGGGCTGACTATCCGGCTACGTGGTACTCAAGTCCTGAAAAGACCGGCATGATCGCGTAGGCCATTACGCCAATAATAAGAATAATAATAAGAAGAAGAACTTAGCATAGCAGTCCACACTCGGGGAAGGTTTTTGTTTTGACTTTGGTGCTGCCGGGTCTACCGCTGTGACGCGACAAATGCACGGAATGCACTCGACCAAAACATGAACCTACCGATCCGAACTCATTCCAAGGAATTGCCGGTCAATCGGCGTCATGATAACTACTCCAAACCAACAAGCCACCGGATTCTGGACGGACAGGTGCAGCACCATACGCGCACCGTAATAAACAAATCCAGAATCCTCTTTTGTATGGATTCAATTCAAAATGTTGTTTCCACTTGCGTCCGCTAGCTGAATTAGAAATAAATGTGCAACATATCATACGCACGTTTGCTTAGATCGTGTGTCTGTTTAATACCCCCAACAGAAGAGCCGATCGCAAAGATGCCAATGCTAATGGTTGTGTTGTCGCTCAGGTAGCGAGATCGAAAATGCATGGACGTTGTAGCCGCAGCGGATGAAAATGTATGCATCAGAATCAAATAGTTTTGGGGTTTCCAAACGCACGCACACATACAAACACGCGCGCAAACTCACACACACACACACACACACACACACACACACACACACACACACACACACACACACACACACACACACACACACACACATGCACGTACGCGTGCACGCGGGCACGCACCCACGAAAGCGCGAACGCAAGCACGCACCCACGAAAGCGCGAACGCAAGCACGCACCCCCCACCAGAACCCCCCTCCCCTCCAACCCACACGAGCGAGCACGGCTACCTTGTCGGTAGAACGGCTGGTTCAGCTATCATGTTGCGCATCCTCATCCAAAGCGCCGGGCGGGGTGGGGGATCGCGACATGATAGAGTGAACGGCCACTTTCCCCGCGCTGTGTGTGTGTGTGTGTGTGTGACGAGACCCAAAAACTCGAGAAAGATTTCGGCACATTAAAAAAAAAATTTATAGCCACTATACATTGTGCTACATGATGCTTAGAAGGTCGTTGAAGCATCAAACATGTTCAAATAAAAAAATATTAGATTAGTGTTAGATGTTCTCCTACGCTTGTTTTAAATAGGCTTCTTCACCCTCAACTGGCAGGGGCATCGAATGGTCTCATCAGCAGCGGCACGAAATAAAATAAACCATCAATACACCGATAACACTCTGAATCCCAATCCAACTTCTCTCACAGCGTCTCAAGGTCACACACAAATTAATAAATGCTAACACCCACCAATAACAATACACAACCGCAATGCACATATGAGTATCAACGCATACACCACAACAGCCAATCAGCTGGCGGCGGAAGGCACGGGCTGAAGCGCAAGTAAGGCAGGGCAGGGTGAGGGAAGGAGAAGAAGCGGACGAAAAAATGGGCGCCAATTTTTTAAAATTTTTTTGACCGTTTTTTTTGCTCCGCCGCCATAAATAGTTCGTCCATTTCGCCAGAAGATGGCGCTAAACTTGCTCGACCCAGCGCAGAAATCGCTGTAGAACAGCGCGGGGAACGGGCCAAAATCTGCGCTGGCCAGCGCAGATTTTGGTGCATTTTCTGCGCTGGAAACTGCTCGAATTTGCGCAGCGGGTTTCGGAATATATTGCAAGCTTTAACAAAAACAGTACCAGAATTGTTGCTGCTTGCATCAGCATTTTAATGCATGTTTTACAACATATTTATTGTTTCC
Organism: Anopheles gambiae; assembly: GCF_943734735.2. NCBI lineage: Eukaryota > Metazoa > Arthropoda > Insecta > Diptera > Culicidae > Anopheles > Anopheles gambiae. Next base: position 28,926,267 of record NC_064601.1, read on the forward strand.
GTATTTGAAAAAAGAAAACCACACACAATATTCATTCACTCTCTTTCCTGCTGGGAAGCAGTTTTGTTTTACAACACAAACACTCACACAAACATTTGAAAAAGCCGTATAAAGCAACACATAACCGGAAGCATGGATTAAATTTTCATTTTTGAAGTCAAATTACCATAAAATTCTAACCAAAGTGGCACACACATATTCACGCAAACCAAATGACTTTTACAAAGGTAGTGTTGATTTTAAGTCGAAGGAAAGGATATTTAAACATTTTTTGAATTAATCGGAATATAAATGTAAGAAGAGAAGAAAATATTTTATAGATGCTTCTCATCGGTCTGCAGTTTTAGCGAGATTTTCCTTCTCTACCAAATTCAAACAAATGTGATTGTTTTATTTGGCAATATGCGTTTTAAATGGTATGTGGCAAATATGATTGCTTAAAGAAAAGAAAACTTTAAAAAGATTTGTAATGCCAAGCAAGCAAACTTTACGACAATTATTCTTCTGTCACTTTAGAAGCGAACACTCAAATACAAGACTGGCATGTTTAGTAGCTGTGTTATTTAGACAGGCAGACGCATTTTCTCACTTTTATCTGCTGTGGTAACTGATTCTGTATAATAAATTCACCACACGCTCTCCATTAATTGTGTTCAGCCAGCTAAATTGCGCATTCGCTTACGACCTTTTGTTCGAATATGATACCTCAACTGGCTTGAGTGAAGTTACGTGTTACATCCTTCTATCGTGTAAATAAAATGTGATTCATCTCTTTAGTTTTCGTAGTGGCAAATGGTCGTATTCTCGACGATACGCTTCTAATTTCTCGACTAGATAGATTGTTACGATTTATGGCCATTGGGGACTGATTAAATTCATGTTACATTGATCTGGCAAACACAGTATCCTACACCACTTTGGCTAGGATATCAGAGGTATTGAGTGAGAGAAGGTGGGATGCGATTAGTTTGTGCTTCTCTGTTAACACGTTACACGTTTTGTGGAGTTTCGCATAATCGTCGTATACACACAAGGGAAAAGGTATCGAGGAATCCCGGGGGAATGCAATGAGTCAATCTTGCGCCAAAACCCCACAGAGGCGTGAGTTACACCGAAAACGATCGACGCCGCTTACTTGGCAGCTTCCGGTGGACAGTCGGGCTGGTTGGATGGGTGAGCCGCTCGGAATGCGGGATGACCCTCGAGCTCGCGATCGATACGCAGAATGATCGGATACGGGCGCAGATCCACGTGGAAACGGCGCGCATTGAACACCTGCGGCACGAGGCAACAGTCGGCTAGGGTGATCTCATCGCCCACACAGAATTTGCCCGCCGACGTGGAGAGCAGCTTCTCGATCGCACGGAATCCGCGCGTTATCCAATGCTGGGCCCATTCCTTCTTCTTCTCCTCACCGACGTGGATCAGCACTATCAGATTCTGCAGTGGCTGAACACCGGATGCAATCACCTACAACGGGACATATTCACGATTAGTAACACCGGTCGGAGTGAGATGGGAGAAAGGGAAATTATTTACTTACCTCACAGATTTCCCGCACTTTGGCACGCTTCAGAACATCCTGGGGCATCAGTGGACGCTGAGGGCGCGTTTCTTCCAAATAGTACATAATCGAAACCGATTCAATGAGCGTATGGCCATCTGAAAAAAGGAGCACAATATTCTCGTAAGTAATCGTTGGTATGTGTCCTGATGATCGTTCGATCACGAACGATCGGTTGTTGTGTGAGATGAATGATGAATAAATTTTTAGTGCATTGTTGTTAAAGTATATTATGTTTTTTTAGACATTTTGAGTCAGTTTGACTTTCATATTAGATATATTCAATTGTTTTGGTTCATATTAGACACATTCTTCTGTAATTGGGCCATACAAGATATTCATTAGCCAGTTTTGTACTAATATTATTATTATTATTTATTAATCTTCAACGGGCCGTATGGCCTAATTAAGATGTAACAGTTCAATAAAAAAAAATACATAGCAAAAACAAGATTTGCATCGCAATTCACTGCGGCCACGGCAAAAGCCGGAGACGTTCCTTGAAGCACTGAGTTGAGATGTCGAAGTCGAAGCAATCCGAGACAGTGTTGAAGACAGCCGACATGCGGAACATAGGGTCTGACCGACCAGCGCTGGAACGGGGTTGAGCGAGCCGTAGAGTTTCTCTAGACCTAAGTGTTCGGGATGGTGCATAGATATCGACTCGATGCAACAAAGGCGATGAGTCGATAGAGCCATTTAGCAATCCAGCGATGAAAGAACACTGTGCATTGCGTCTTCTAACCGAAAGAGGTTCAAGGCCTAGAAGACGGCACCGCGCAGCATACGGAGGAAGATTATTGCGATCCTGCCAGGGAAGTAGGCGTAGGGCATATCTCGTGAGCTTACGTTGAATCGTCTCAAGTCGAGCAATTGAATATTATGATGGAAAATCACTCCTCAATCTTTCTATTCTTACGGTAGCTTCTCCCCATATTTGGTAACAATAACATGACGAGCGATCGCTCCTGATCGATTGATCATCGAAACAGTTTCCATTATATGAAGTAATGAAATATTTCACGGATCGTTCAAACGATCGTTCCAATAATGCCATACTATTCCAAACGTAACATCAAAGAAGCATCTGTTTGGAGCAATTGCGATAACGGTTACGCACTACAGAAGATACAAATTGACCAATGAAATCGCCGGCGGCGGTTTTGGCGGCATTTTGTTCATTGAACCCACTGATAGAAGACACATCATAAAGCGCTGGGTATATGGCACGTTTATTGTCCACCGTCACCTGTATAGCTGACCGCTTCAATTCCGCTTCCGATGAATTCAACTACCCTAATATGGCGCATCCGTCGGAACTGCTATAGAACCGAGTGCTAAGAGCAAATCCGCATCAGTTTTACTCCAGAACTTGAGGCGATCGAAGGTGACCACTTGTAAACTGTGTTTGTGTTTTAAGCTACGATACATTCAGTGAAAGTGACATCAACCATCCACCATGTGGCAAAAGATTGCACTGCTGACGGTGTTGGCATTCTTTGCCTGCCAGCAGGTGAGCAAAACGAGAGTGAACCTACCCCTGAAAGATGGTCAAATATTTCATGCTATCGTTGTGCCCTCTTTCTCCTGCTGTACAGCTCGTATGGTCGAAAACGGTCGCAGTGCCGGAGGTGGTCAAAAAGGTGCTGCCCCGTGCCGCCGACAGCGAGTTGCTGATCGAGTTTGATCGGCTGTTTAACCAGCTGCACTACGACGTCGACTACAAGCTGCGTGTGCTGCGCATGAACCAATCGCTCGCGATCAAAAACCTAAACGCCCAGTTCATCTCGCGCTTCGGCATTGTGATCACCCAGATACAGGAGGAGAAACTGCGCGTGAAGGACGCCATCCTGCAGCACGCGCTCGAGATCGGCAACACGCAGAACCCGTGCATTGTCGAGAAGAACGACGAAGCGCTCCGTCAGGCCACACAATCGGCGGCCGACATTAGCCTGGCGGCCGAGCTGGCCTACGCCGACATGTCGACGGCGTCGCGCGTCTTCTTCTACCCGCAGGTGCAGGCCTTCCAGAACAGCTCGACCGCCCTGCAAAGCACGGTGGTGGAGAAGCTGAGCCGCTCGAACGCGGTGACGGATTTGGACATTACGCTCGCAGAACTGGCGTACTACTACGAGGGCGAGGAAAACAAAATCGAGCGTGTGCTGACCGGCATCGAGCAGGAGCTGGCCAACTTCCAGGAGGTTGTGAACAATGTGCGCCGCGACGTCTGGGCAATGTCCGATACGATCGCGCGTAACTTTGTGTTCAACATGGGTCTTCTGCTCGAAGATGCACTGCAGTGTTCGTAACTTGGCTTTCCCTAGTCTTCCCGCTTTGGTGCGTTATATTCGCGGGGGGTTGGTGATGCCATCTTCCGGTTGGATTTTGAGCCTGGTGTAAGAAGATATCGCCCGAATCGAGAACCTAAAGGAGTCAGCGGAGAGGGAGGAGTGGAACGTATCGCCTGAGGGTGTGTGGTGCTCAATTATCGAGATATGGCTTCTAATAAACCCGTATTTACTAGGTAAAGTTGTTGTTTTTCCTGATTAAACAAGAGACCGCTGTACTCGACTGTATTCACTAATCTAATCGGAACGATAGCAAAACATTGGTCCTCTCGCTTGCGCCCCTGCAGCACATTTGCTGAGGAGGTAAATAATGGGCAACATATGACGTAAAATTGCTCACTGCCGCAGAAGTTATCCGTACCAAGCTTATCCAGGAGTAGAACTCAAAATTATATAAGAGCCGCCGCTTGGCCGCTGTTTTGATATAGCATATAGCACTCCTTACTACCGTTCGTTTCGCTGCTCGACGTGACAAAAAGATGAAAACGTTTGCTTCCTTCGCCCTGTGCGTCCTTTTTGCCGCCGTGGTAAGTAGTTAAACCAGCTGTCTGATAGTGACATTTTGCTGAGAAAAAGAAAACCAGTGAAAACAGAGATGTTTCAACGCATCTTTCCCCCCATCATAGTCAGTCACGGCGCAACTGTCGATGCGCGAGCTGGCCGAAATTACCGAAGACTATCGGGTGCGTTTCGACGAGCTGCACGAAGACAAGGAGGACTTCATTCGCCTTGCCCGCGTGCTGATCCGGGCCGAGCTGAAGGGCCTGAACGAGGCGACGCTGGTCAATCTCGGCAACGCTCGCAACGATATCGACGATATCCTGGCCGACACGCGCGAAGAGATTGCCAATGCCATTCTCGAACCGAACGCGAACGAACAGTGCCTGCTCGGACTGGTTGACCGGGTGATTGAGGAGGGCCGTCGTGCCGGCGAGGGCATGAGCTCCTGTGCCGCCGACAAGATCCAGATCAAGGAGGGACTGGGCGATGAGTTCCGAGCGCTAACCAACACGCTGCAGCGCATTGCTACCGCTGCGTCCGAGTACACGCTGTACACGTTCGCCATTCACAACTCGTTCACCGATCCGGAGGAGCACGTGGAGTGGCTGGAGGAGAACTTCGCCAACCAGGTCGAGTTCTGGGACAATGTGGCGCGCCCGGAAGCGCAGGAAGATCTGGACAATCTGGAAATCAACCGCCCGGCACTGGTGGAGGAAAACCGCGCCTGTCTGAGCGCGATCATTGCAAGCCTCAACACGGCGATGAATACCGTGCGCGGTCAGATCAACAACTGCTAACTGGGAAGGATTGATCGGTACAGCATCTGTTAGAGACTGCAGGCTTTTCCATCGTTTCTGCATTTCCTGCGTTACCGTTGCCGCAATAAACTATTAGCGTTAAATATCCGGTTGCATATAATATAACCAAACGAAACACACCAAAAAGAAACATCTATTACATTCGGTCATGCATCAAAAGCTCGCACATACATATCACCGAGATAATTCAATTGAACACCTTATCATATTGCCGATGGTTTGTTAGCTAATAGATTAATGGACCAATTGCGAACGGAATTTAGATAAGCCAAGGGCATCGAGGTACGATTAACCGGAGCCGGCTTCCCCTTTTAAGGTTTAGGTGTAAGGCCGCCCCACCATCCCAAATGTATTGGTGGGGGGGCTTTATCAAATTGCACGATAGTCGATAATCATCGGATGTGCATGACGAAGGTGAAAAACAATTTTCCTTATCGACGAAACCACACCACCACATCCGAGGAAGCACGGCACTATCTCTCCGTTTCTGATGGTGCTATGGATTACGTTATTCCGCGTATGCTGTTAACGGTGTTATGTGTCGCGAAGGACGGACGAAATTGCCCGGGGATTGGAGCTTCAAAGGTTTAAGGTTTACGTTGAACGTATACGTTCCTGGAGCGATGTTGCTTGTTAGACTGCAACGGTCTTTTCCACTATTCAAGATACTACATTCAACAATATACAGTAACATGCCACAAATCAAGCATGAATGAAGGTTTTTTTTAAAATTCCCATAGGCAACTTCAGACTGCGCTCATAACACTCGTCACAGCTACTTATATAAACGCCTGAATGTTGGCAATATTCGTACAATGGTTAGAGAGTTCCTAGAGACATTTGCATGAAGGCCTCAATAATGACGAATTCCAATCAACTTACAACCTCACAGCAGTGTGTCATGTGACAAGAACAATAACGTGCTTTATCTCTGATTAATTCTATTGACAGCATATTACTTTAAATTATCCCAGAAAACAATGGGAACAACATTAAAAAGTATCATTTGAAAGGGAACGTTTCCCACAATGGTAGTATGTATTTGTATGTATTATTTCTTAGTAATGAGTGCACTCTTCCCCCGTAGCTTGTTTACAAGCACGATGGGATACGCTCACGGATCGAGTCCTCGAATGCCTGCTGCCTGTCGTTGATTGCCTGCAGACACTGGGCGTTGTCGGCCACAATCAGAGGGCGGTTGTACTCCATGGCGTCCAGCTCGAACTGCACCAGCGGCAACGCTTCCTCGTTCCAGGCACGGTCCGTTTCCTCGAACGATTCCTCCAGAAACTCGAGATGACGCTCCGGATCGTTCACCGAGTTTTGGCTCACGAACGTGTACAGCGTCGTTTCGGCGATCGAGTTCGACAGACGCTGCAGCAGATTCAGGAACTCGTAGAACGACTCCGGCAGTGAGTCCTTAGCATCGGTCGTATCGTCCGCACAGCGACTGATTTCCTGGCCCAGCAGTACCTTCTCCTCCACGATTTCGTACACCAGATCCAGCAGGCACTGCTCGTTGTGGTTGCCCTCCACGATCAGCAGACTAATGTCTAGACGCACATCGTCGAAACCGTACTCCACGATGTTGCGCGTTTCGCCCATATCCTGCAGCACCTCTTCGTTCATCGCACGCACCGTAGCCCAAAGCCCGGTACGGGCAAACTGCAGGAACTGATCCTTTTCCTTGTGCAGCTCATCGAACCGGACGCGATACTCCTCAATCGCATCGCGCAGCTCCTGGCTGCGTGGTTTCATAGCCGTTTTCGATGGTGCAGCACTAACACCACTAGCCTACAGATTGGATATTTCGTACATGATCATTACGTGATCGTGGCTCGGTATCTAATCGCTCCCAAAACGCGTTGTTTGTCGCAACTTGCGCTTTTCTCGCCAGAGAAAGGCCCATGATTCATCCCGATCCACACGCGGTGACACGCAGTGGGTTTGGGAAAGCTACTCACCAGCAGGGCGCATGCTGCGATAAGGACGAACGACAAACTCCACACCATTTTGTTAAATGCTCTACTTCGGTTAACCTCTTCTAAACGGGCACTGCACGCGCAACAACTAAATTTACCTAATTGCAGCAGCAGCTCCCGGCTCCGCGCTGTTTATATCAGTAACGGCGGAAGCGAAGGAAGCCGATCGGGCAGTTCGAGTTAATCGGGGCTGAAGCAAGCCATCTGATTAGATTGGGGCAAGGTACACCGTGTTCGTGCTCGATGTACCATGTGCGTTTCTTTCTAGTTTTGTTTTCTTTTGCGTTTGTTTCCAGATGTTAGAGCACCTGAGCGCTGAAGATTGCGGAAACATGGTGCCACAGTCATTCAACAGGTGTGCACAGGTTGCTCGCTACTGCTCTGATAACGCAATTGACCCTCATACACCTTCACGGGATTTATATCCTGCCCTCGTGATGTGACATTCACATGCCGTGGAGATATGAAGAATCTAAAACGCTGAATTCATTCATGACAAACAGAAAAATCCTGAAGCTTGAAATGTGTGGTATGACTTATCCGGCGATAAGAAGCCATTTCAAGAACACAACAGACGGATGGTAAGACGATTTTCTGTATCGCTTATTGTAAATAAAGTTTGAACTTGATATTTCCACCTTTCATGAGCATTCAATGCGTCAAAGCTTTCCTCGTATATTCACCTATTTTGCAAACAGATGTCGCTTACCAAGAGCGTCACACAAACTGTTCGTGATCTGAGAAATGAAAAAGCTCTGTCCATTGTAGTTTCTCAGTGTACATGAAATATTTCAACCCCCAATCGTCTTGCCTTGTTTTATAGCGAAATAATCGTACTTCTTATCTTTCTAGATTATCCCCTCTCCTTAGTCCATGTGGATGGTGTAAAATTTAGCAGTTGCATATCTCGCTTCAGCGCAGTACGACGCATTCTCTATTGCTTTTACCTTCTTTTCCGATTGAACCATTTATTTTCAAACCACAATGAATCGTTCGAGCTACAGGCTAGCGCTGTGTGCTACATTCCTGCTCTGCGTATCTGTATCCACCACTGCAACTGAACAACTGTCCGCCATTGTGCAGTACCAAGAGTGGTTTAGCGAGTACGCCAGCATACTGGAAGAAACGATGCAGATAAAGCGACAGGGTAACTCAAACGCAACGCTTTACTTCAACAAGGAACTGGTGAAGCTGCTAGCAAATGCTACAATCGAGATGAGATCGATCGACAATACGACCGAGAGTGCAATCCTGAAGGCCGACACAATCGATGAATCATGTCGCCGGCTAGCGCTAGAACAGTTTGCGATTTATAGCGCGAAAGGACAGGCAGATTTGCAGGAATGTGCTGCATATACGGCGGGATTGCTCGACTACTGGACGTATGAACGATTCTACGGTATTGCTAATATCGTCCATCGTGAGGCAACGGAGCTAACACATCGCGTTGGACTCATCCTGGAGCAGTACAACAAGATCACGCAGATGGACAACATACTCGAAGTACTATCGGAAGAATACTACGCATTTAACAACTTCAACAATCAGTTTCAGAACGCGTTGAATCTAGAGCTGGAACGTTTCAACGCTCCGAACCATCCGTTGCGGACGTCTCTGTTCGACTGTCTTGATATGACCGTTACATTTCATCAACTCTATATGGACTATGTGCTAAGTTATGTGGAAAGTGCCTGCAATACTCAATATTGACCACTCTTTCAGTTTTATATGATAGTAAGCACTGTGAATAACAATAAAGATATAAAAGCATTAACACCAAATCAAATCAAATAATGAATTTAAATCACAAAGTACATTGGGGCAATCCGGGTAACGAATCGTTTGTCTAGGACATTAACATTAAGTATGATTTTGGTAGTACGAACAGGAATAAAGAAGTACTAACAACATAGACTTCACCTAAGCTTGCAGCCTTGCCACCGGAAAGCTTTTTTAAATGGTAGGTGAATATTCCAGCAGATGTCGCCAGCGTAAATCGATCATGACCACACATTAGTCGATTGCCTTGGAGCCATTATCAGCCATCTTTATTACCATTAACTGACCACAGCTAAGCCTTTCCTCAGTCGGTTGCTCCTCCGATGTACTGCACACAAAACAATGTCGCTCTTGATGAATTCCATATTATTGCACCGACACCAGCAAACGGAAATCTATCGCTATCACGAAAAGCAGTGGTCAAAATTCAACGTTCAGTAATCGAATTATCGCTTGCTTATCATCCGCTATAACCGGATAGGGATAAAACAGGCTTTATAACATCCGCTCAGTTTGCCGTGCCCAACAAACAATAAGCTTACAAGTAATTAGTCCCTTGCCACGGTAGGAAGTGTGTTACGTTGACGCTGAAAAAAGCGAGATGAGCCGAAAAACAATACCCTGGACGATTGCTGTCGTGTGTCTGGGGCTTGCCGCCCCGGCGCTCGTACAGTCGGTACCCTCGTTTGTGTTCTACCAGGAGCAGTTCGGTAACTATTCACAGACTGGCGAGATATTGATGCAAACGAAGCGAAGCGGCAACTCGATGGCAACGTCGCAGTTCAACATCGAGCTGGTACGACTGCTCGGTAACGCTACCGTAGAGCTACGGCAGATCGCAAATGCTACGATCGAGACGATCGTGAGTGCTGAGAGCATAGACGACGAGTGTCGCCAGTTTGTGAAAGACTTGCGCGAGGTGCTAACCGTGTTCAGCGAGTTTGACATGCGCTACTGTGCCCAAACGGCGACCGAGCAGCTGAAACCGTGGACGCTGGAACGCTTCTTCCGCTACGCCGACTACGTGCACAGTGAGCTAACGCAGCTGACCTACCGAGTCGCGCAGGTGCTGGCGACGTACAGCAAGATCAGCGAAATGGACCGCATCGACGATCAGCTGCAGCTGTACTACGAAGACTTCAACTACATCTACAACAGTTACCAGTTCATCCTGAGTGCCGAGTTGGAACGGTTCGCTGATGCGGATCATCCGGTGCGCAAGGAGCTGTACGAGTGTCTCGATACCACCGTCGGCTGGTATGAAAGTGACATGGAGTACACGCTCAGCTACATAGCAACCAACTGTCGGGAGTAGTAAAGTTAGGCGAGCTTTCAGATTAAGCATAAATAGAGGTAGAAAATAAAAACAGGAGACAGGTAGCAACACCGAAATATGCAAGCTTGAGAGCGCCATTGCGCTTTGATTTAGCAATGTAATGTACGATTTTGAAATAAAATTTATCTCTGGAACTGGAACAGCATCCTTGAGGATATCGTAAGCACTATCTACGATAACAGCACGACAGGAGCCGTACAATTTACAACCACGTAAGCCACTTATCGCCTGCTTATCAAGATGATCCGCCGATTCTGCTGGATCGGTTAGGTATAGGGCACTCGGAATGCGCACGTCAGTTCTCGGACAAGCAAACCGCCGGAGGGGTGTAAAATGTCGTTCAAGCTTTACAACATTGTAGCGTACTGCGCGATACTGCTATTAGGCTGGCAGCGTGTTTCCGCTGTGCCTGCCATCGTCAGCTACCAGGACCGTTTCGCCAATCACTCAAGCGATGGGGAGCAGTTGATGCAGGAAAGGCGACACATTAATTCAGCTGCCACACGCCAGCTCAACACCGATCAGCTACGAATGCTCGCTAACGCGACGGTAACGCTTCGACGAACGAGCAATGAAACGTTACAATCGATCGAGGATGCCGGCATTACGGACAATGCGTGCAGGAACATTGTGCTGGATTTGCAGAACCAGTACACCTGGTACGCGGTGGTCGAGATGAAGCAGTGCGCCTGGTATACGGCCCAGGACATGGTACCGTGGACGACGAGCAGGTTCTTCCGGTATGCGGATTACGTGAACGGACAGCTGACACAACTGACGCACCGGGTCATACGCGTGCTGGCCAGCTATAACTCTCTAGCTCAGATCTACGGCATCGAACAACTGTTGGGGGCGTACTATGAAAACTTTAGCTGGATCTACAACAGCTACCAGATTATACTGGACTACGAGCTTGAGCGTTTCGACGATCCGGAACATCGGCTGCGGATGGAGCTGTACCACTGTCTGGACGACATGTTAATGGCTTACAAGTCCGACATGGAGTTTGTGCTGGATTATGTTAATCTGTACTGTTAATACAACAGCACACGTGCGCGTAATCAACGACAATAAAGTGTAATAAAAACGAACCAACTGCTAAAGAATGTAACGCTACATCGTATCGTAGTAAATCTTGCAGCGAAGTAAATGAAATATTTCAACCTTATCCATCTGGACGATTCTTCGACTGTTGGCGGTTACTTCCTCCCTGATAACGAAATATTTCATTGACGTCGCATCGGGCGAACCCAAAACAAACCGGACCATTATCTCGATCGTCTGGAAGGTTTTGATTTGGCAGTACAATTTGCCTTACAGTTACGTATCGCGTGTCAATTAAGCACGACACAATTCTGTTTTGTAGTGCTAATAACGAATCTAGTTCAAAACACCTAATCCAGAATGCATCCAACATGGAAATGGAAATTGTTTTTGTGTGCCATTTTCCTGGTCTTCGTAGCTGCGTACAGTGCATCCGAAAAGATGGCCAGCATTGTGCAACACCAGGAGTGGTTCAGCGAGTACGCCTCCATACTGGAAATAACGATGCAGATAAAGCGACAGGGAAACTCGAACGCAACGCTCACCTTCAACAAGGAGCTGGTAAAACTGCTCGCCAATGCTACGCTCGAGATGAGATCGATCGACAATACAACCGAGAGTGCAATCCTGCAGGCCGACACGATCGGTCAACCGTGTCGTGTTTTGTTGCTGGAACTGCTCAAGATATTCCGCACGATCGGACAGGCTGAGTTGCAGGCCTGTGCCGCTTACACGATGGGTTTGCTCGACTACTGGACAAAGCAACGATTCTTCAGCTTCGCCAACATTGTCCACCGTGATGCGACGGAACTAACACATCGCGTTGGACTCATCCTGGAGCAGTACAACAAGATCACGCAGATGGACAACATACTTGAAGTGCTGCAGGACGAGTACTACGCGTTTAACAGTTACAACAGTGCGCTGCAGGAGGTTTTGAATAGGGAGCTGGACCGATTCGCTCGTGCGGACCATCCGGTGCGAGCTACACTGTCCGATTGTCTCGACACGACGGTCACCCTGCACCAGCTCGATATGAATTATGTCCTTGGGTATTTGGACACTGGTTGCATGACTTGGAAATAATACCGTCTACACAGTGTGTGATGAAGCATTAAAACGCATCTACAATTGATTATAAGTATAAACGGATTGACCATTTGTACACCATTTACGCGTAAATCAATGACGATAGATAGGACGATAAGGATTTGAACGATACGGCACGGTACAAACATGTTTGAGGAAATAAAACAGGAACATTTCATACCACAATCGTTGCGTCATTGCCATTGGAGAATCAACCTTCTACATCTACTTTGTGACGCACACGCATTCACTAGCTACAGGGACGACATTCAGATAATTTCCTCCAGTGCTTGGAAGTTTACAACCAGAGATATAAGATTGGTTTATGTCGGCTTATCTAACACCTTCGGCCCGAATCCGTAATTATTGCGCCATCTTACAGCCGTCGTTTCAGTAGTCGTTTGTCTACGCAAGGATTCGTTTGTAAGGAAAGTGTAAAGAAAAATGCGTTCCACCGCCAATCTGTTAGTGCCCCTCGCCCTGGTGCTTCTGTCCGCCTGGGCCGGTACGGCGCGGGCCAACTTCCTGGTCGACTACAATGGCAACTTTTCCGAGCTGGCGCGCGAGGTCGAGTTTGAGCTGCAGCAGATGCGCGAGTTCAACGGTGAGCTAATCAGGGAGTTTAACCGCGAGCTGCTGCTCGAGTTCGGCAGCATGATACCGCGCATGCGCCAGGCGAGCCACGAGCTCGAACAGTACATCCAAAACCGGGACGACGTCGAGGACGAGTGCCGCGAGTACACGCAGTTCCTGTTCGAGCTGTACCGCGTTTTCCAGGAGTACGACATACAGGACTGTGCGTACTACGCGTTCGCCGATCTGCAGGCCGATGCGTTGTACCGATTCCTGCCGGTCGAACGGTCGTACGCGAAGGAAAACTTCCGCTCCATCAGCCAAACCGTGATCACGCTCGGACGCACGAACGTGCTCAACGAGGAGGAGGTCGTGGCCGAGCTACAGGAAGAATTGGAATACTTCTCCGTGCTGCGGGACAGCTACCGGACGCTGCTGGAGGAGGAGCTGGCCAAACACGGGGACGATGCGTACATCACGATCAATCGCTTCGAAGATTGCCGCGATGAGGCGTTCTACTGGCAGGACAGCGATACCGAGTACATCAAGAGCTATCTGGACGATAACTGCTACTTGTAAGGTGTCGGCGCGGAGGTCGTAAACGGGCGCTCGCGGTCAGCGAAATTATCGTGCGGACAATAAAACCATAAACCACGGTTGTAGATGACGCCATTCGGTGGTTCGTTTTCATTTGACAAGTTGCTTCCGTTTTTATTTTTCGGTGGGCCCCAGGGGAAAATCCATTCATTTTAGCGATTGCGGTGTGATTAGTTGCGTTCAGTTACGCATCTGCACAAAGAGACGGTCGACCAAAGCACCCGAAGAGAGAGAAAATGCTGACAAAGTGGATGAGTATAGTGTGCGTCTTCGGGACGGCCCTACTTGCGAGGACCACTGTCGATGGCTTTCTGTTGGAGTATCAGGCTGAGTTGGCCAACCTAAGCTCACAAGCGGTACGGGATGTGGCCGCTAGCTGGACTGCCAACAGTGAACTGAACGGGCTGTTCAACCGTAGAATACTGGCACAGATCGGTGACGCTACCGTGCAGATGCGAATCCGTGATGCGTACGTGGCAGAGCTGTTGGAGAACGAGCGGGACAGCTTGAGTGATGTTTGCTGGCAATTTTTGGACCAGTATTACGCCTTCTACCGTTCCATGTGGGGTGTCGATATACGGAACTGTATGCGTGAAGCTCACCAAGACCTGGAGTACGATAGGCTTGATCGATTCCGCCCGCAGGCTTCCTCGGCGCAGCGCATCATGAAAACTGCCACCTACCAGGTCATCCGCACCCTGGGCATGAGTAATATTTTCAACCGTGAGGGCATTCGCGGACAGCTCACCGATGAGCTGGAATCGTATCGGAGCACTTGGGAGTCGTACGAAACTACGCTACGGGAAGAGCTCGAGCGGCATGACGAGACAGTTACCGGTACAATGAGACGGATGGAATTGTGCATCGATCGAGCGCTCGTCTACCAGCAGGTCGATGTTGAGGTGATAGAGGAGGAAATCGAAACGAACTGTGAAAGTGGGGCAAAGACGAGCTCAAAATAAAGAAAGACACACAAACACGGTCGATCTGTACTGATCGGGCACATTGCACTTTGAAACGCAGTAATTAATTAACCGGAATATAATCGATTGTACGGCTTTCAAACCAAATCGTTCTTATCATTGTTGGCATTATGCAGATAAGCAAGAACATTTCCAGATTAAATGCTAATAAAATTAGTCAATAGCTGTTTCTTATTACACACTTTGGAGCTATCGGTCGTTTGTAATACATTGTGTCTGCATAAGCATGCTCCTGTCCAGTAGAAGTGCGAACCTATCTTTCCCTCTAGTGATGATCCTTCTCACGATCGTACCGAAGTGCTACTCTACTAGCCTGGTGCAATATCAAACCAAGTTCGCAGCACTAGGTCGAAGTATAAACTTTAAAATGGTACAAGTGCGAAAAAACGAACGCACTGCATTCGACGACATCCGATCCGTTGCGTTAGGGCAAATCGGCGCCACGAGCATCGTCGGTCGGTACCGTACCCAAGAAGTGTTAGATTTTATCGAATCGTTCAATGGCGAGCTTTCATCCCGGGAAGCTGTATGCTACGAGGATGCTCTCGATGCTCAAACGACCTACGCTCGTCTGTTCGGTGATGATATTTCGCAATGTAGTGACTATTTCCACGGTTCGATTTTAGAACTGCGAAACGGTAAGCAATATGTAGCAGCACATTCAACCGCGAATCGACTAGCCAGCGAAACCGTCACGGGAGCGTTACACGTGTTACAAAGTGAAAGTGATCCATCGGAACAGTTACTAGCGTTAAGCCAACGCCTGCTGGAACTGGAGGCAGCGTGGCTTCATTTACAGTTCGAGCTTGAAACGATTGCCGATTACAACGGCAAAGCCTATACCGATGCGCTCAACAATTTGGAGCTTTGCCTCGCCCAGAGCGTTCTGTTTTTCAACTATACCATCGCTTACGTCAAAAAGGAACTGGAAACGTGTTTCGCAGTAGAACAGTGGCAATAAAAAACGAAACAAAAACACACTTACCGATTTGCAGTGCGGGAACTTGCTCCATTGGGTTCACCTCTCGGTACTCGTTGCAGTGCTGCTCGCCGCCCGACTTGATCAAGCTGATCGGTTTGATATCGTACGGGATTTCCTTCAGGTTCAGCGCAATGCGAACGCGCCAGGAGCAGGAACTGCGCCAGTACGAGTACAGGATGGGCTGCGATTCGGGAAGAATATCTACGTTAGCCATGCTGAGATTTTAAAACACTTCCGTACGCTGAGAACAATCGAAACTGAATGCAACGGCGCTAGCGACTCGTTTGTTCAGAACGGAGAAGACTGGACGGAATGTAGCCGGTTTATCGGGAACAGGTTTTTCTTCTATCGTTATTCTAATGATCTGAGTCGCACTGCCTGGAGACAGCCACCAGACCCTAAATGCCGCAGTCGGTAAAAGCTATCACATGATGTTCCGCCGGTTGCATATCTTCCGGCGGTGGGTTTTGTTTGTTTGTTGATGCGGCGCTGCCGCCACGGTGCTCCAACTTACCTTCGACATCGCCGAGAGCGACATCGAGCCATGGAACTTGGAGTAATTAATTTTGGAGCTGTTGGTAAACGACTGCAGCAGTGGAAACTTGTTAAGGCCTGCAGTAGCCGCGCCTAGCACACTGGAAACGGGGATCAGCGACAAAGGAGCGGACAAGGGAAGGAGCAAATGGAGGGAGAAAAGAAAAACAAAAACCACAAAAAAATCGGGGAATGTAAATAAAAGGTGGAAATGCTGCGGGCCGATAATACTGCTAGTGTTGCACAAATGTATGCTGCCGGGAAACTCACTACTTTTTCGACAAGCACGCAAAAATTGCCGGCATCGTTTGTTTACGCTTTATTGTTCCTGTCAACCGACGGCCATTGGCGTGCACAATGGGAGACGAACGGTACTTACGGTTTGTAACTCTGAGCCGGAAATTACCGAATATTTTATCAAAAAACACTGAAAAAAGTACAGATATCGTTACATGTTTTGGAGCATACTAGAACTATAATAAAAATACAAAATTGCTACATCGCCAGAGTTGTCCAGCGTTGAATGCGAGTGGCATCCAGTGTGCAGCATAATGTCAACAATGATCTGTCAAAAGTTGAAGCTCGTTGTGTAACTAAAGTTGTTTCGATATTTCTCTAGAAACCGGAGCTGCCGAAAAGAAATGATGAAATTAGATTAATCTACAGACAGGAAAAACAACCTTCCTACCTCCGACAAATCCTTCGTAAATCCAGCCGCACGTCTGTTAAACAGAAACGCACGCGAAGCGCAAACGAACGAGCGCAACATGGCAAAGTACATTGCACAGATCATTGTGCTCGGTGGCCAAATCATTGGAAAGGCGTTCACGCGGGCCCTCAAGCAGGAGATAGCAGCATCGCAAGAAGCGGCCAAGCGAGCGGGCGGTGGACAGAAGGGACAAAATCGTGCCGCAGCCAACCTGAGGACGGGTAAGCTGGGTGATCTTTAACGCGCGGGATCCGCCATCCCAGCACGCCACTAACACGTGTTTTCGTACCGGCAGGAATGACGCTGGAAGAGGCACAACAAATCCTCAACGTAACGAAGCTCGACCCAGAGGAGGTGCAGAAAAACTACGATCATCTGTTCAGCGTGAACGATAAATCGAAGGGTGGCTCGTTCTACCTACAGTCGAAAGTGTTCCGCGCAAAAGAGCGAATAGATCAGGAGCTGAAGGAGGCTAAGCCACCGGAAGGAGAGAAAACAGACACCGGCACAGGGAAACCTGGTGAAGCGGCACAGTAATCAAACTGGGTTGTCTTTAAGGATTGCTGTTAAAATGATAAGTAAACGTGTTTATTTAGTGCACCTACAAACGGGACAATGATCTTCGGTTATTGTTGCTCTTGTGAGAAATCATCCCACCAAATCGTCAAGATCGTCTTCGGACTCCTCCAGTGATTTTAGCAACTTGTCATCCTGCACTGCTAGGTCGAGCTTTTGTTGATTGATTTCAGCTGTGCTGCACGTAGCCACATCCAACAGTGGATCTGGCTTCACCATCTTGGCGGTTGTTGTTTCTACACTAAGCTGTGCATCGCGCGATTTGATCTGCAATTCTTCCACCTGTGCAAAGAATCATTTTCACGATTAAATGTATTCCAACGGTCATTTAAGATGTGGTGCATTGTGGCAATCCTTACCACCAGCTGGTTCAGTTCGTGATTGATCTTATCGATCATTGATTGCAGCATTGTTTCGGCCTTCTTCAGCTGTCTTTGTTCTTTTATCAGCGATGAATACTGCGATGAAGAATTTTGCATCTTTTATCGATTGAAATTACGCAGTCCGCTCCTAAATTGTTGGTTCATGCTGGTTTGTTTGTATCAGCTCCCTGCACAACAGCATGAATGGTAAACAAACGGTCAGTTGACAGCCGCAGTGTTGCCAGACTGGCAGAACCGTGAGTGAAATTTAAACAAGCAGGGAAAAGTTCGTTTGCAATTCGAGAAAATATTGATTTAATTAACGATGTGAAATTGGAAATTACTGTCAAAATTGGCATCCCTAAACATTCTCAAGGCTTTAAATACGATATTTGAAATGGTAGAACTTGGAACGGTAGCTTGGGAATATGTTTCTCAAAATAAATTGGTAGTCTTCTAATGATTTCACACGGTAATTTACGATTCATACAAAATGTAGTAAGTTTCTAACAACTACACTAACACATACACATTCCAGGATGTTCCGTTGCGCGCTTTTGCCGGATATCTAGATGTCGGAGTTGCACTGCGCCTGTCTGTACATGGACATGGACGCTACGCGGATACAATATTTGACAGCAAGTCTTCGAACAGGACCTTCGGCCAGAGTCGCCCAATCGTCCTGTGTCACCGCGTAGCATATCCTTTTTTGCGGTGCCGTGAAATGATAAGTTTTGAAATAGCACGAAAACCGCATTCCCCATTGCCAGTGATAAAGTAAACCATGGTTGGCCTAGCAACGGACGATATGGTCGTGCGGACGCAACAGCACCAGCAGCCGTCGCCAAACCGACATTTAGGCTGTGGCCAGAGTGAGTTTCCCGTGTTTATCCCGCCGAGAAAACGGCAAACAGGAAAGAAGACAAACCATGGCAATCATATCGATCACATCGTGAACATACAGGTAAGAGGACATGTGAAATTCAAAAGTACGAATGTGCGTTCGGCAGCTTGAATAGCGTCCCCGTCGTTTGGGTGGGTCATTTTCTTGTTGCTTTTGTTATTGTCACGAATATCCTTTCTTTGACATGGTCGTAGTATTGGTGCGAATGTTTTGACGCGTACGATTGACTGTATGGCTGTGTGAGTGTGTTTAGCAAGCAGGATGTTTTGTTTTGATGTCCATTTTGCCGGTTGGAGGGACCTGCTTGGGGGCTCGGTTTGGATATCTGCACACACATACAACAGTAAATTGTCCTTCCTTGCAGGGTACCCGTAAAGAGTGGGATCTAACACCGGAACGAGAAGACTGTCGAAGAAACAAGCGCTGGAACAGTGAGGAGATCATCGAAATCAGCTCCACCGGCAAAGGGGGCCCGATCGCGAACGGCACCAACGAGGACGAGGACGATCTGAACGAGCTGCAGCACTTTCATCCGCTCAAGGACAGCTCCACCGTGACGCCGAGCAGCATCTCGGAGAGCAGCCTCGACCGGAAGTCGAGCAAGTCGGCCGAACTGCTTACCGGCGGCAGTGGCAAGCGCTCCAAAAAGCGGGTCAACATTCGCACCGATCTGGACGAAATAGGACGGCGTCGGTCACCGTCGGCCATCTGCAACTACGAGGATCTGGAGTCGGGTGAGACGAGCGTACTGAACGCCGAGCTCGACCAGCACAGCCTGGAGCGGTACAACACGAACCGCTCGTACGCTTCCTCCACCGATAACTATCTGACGATGACGGGCACGATCAAGCGTGGCCGCAAGAAGGGCCAATCGATCGATGTGCAGCTAAACATTTCGCGCGAAGAGCTGGAGCAAATCAGCAAACAGGCGCTGGCCGTACATGGCGAGTCTAGTCGCAGCGAACGAAGCTGCTGCACGCTGCGCACGGGAGTTCACATCCTGCTGCTGTCGCTCGTCTGTCTGCCGTTCGTGACGCTAACGACCGGGATCTACTCCTTCTACATGGGCACCGTCACCTGGTACAACATGTTCACGTACTTCAACGAGGAGCGATCGTACTGCCACAAGCTGCTCATGTCGCCGCTGCTCATTCTGGCCTACCCGCTCGGCATCGTGCTGTGTACGGTGGGGCTCGCGCTGTACGCTGGCATCCGGCAGATCAGTTTCCACTTTCGGGCTTGGCTGAACGAGATCGCCGACATCGAGAAAGGGTTCTACGGTTGGCTGTGCTCGTTTCTGCACCTGTCCGACTGCAGCCCGTACGAGGTGGTCATTCTGACCGACATCTGCCCTGCTAATCCTGCGCCCGGCGGAACGGCAGATCGGTCTACCGATGGGTCGATCCCGACCGGTGTGCGGGTCCATCCGAGCGATGGCCGGCTGCAGGGTGAGTCGACACAAATCAATTCTTCCACCGAGGAGCTTTCGGTTTGAATGGAAGCCGGTATAAGTGGTAAGTCGTAACGGTGTGTTTATGTGTTTAAGCTCTTTCATTTCTCGATAAAGTGTTTGAATGTGCGTAATTTGATAAGCAGCAGCAGTAGCACGTGTTTGCTCTGTAGGGTATTTTTGGAAACAAAGGAACAGTTTAAAAAAGACGATACTTTTTTTACAAACCAACAACTAAACACACATCATAAGCATTGTGACTAAAAGTGGTTAAACGGTAGTGTAGTGTACTTGCTCTGCGCACTTTGCTAGTCATTACAGGGCCAAACTCTTCCCATAAAGTACTTTATCTTATGCGCTCGGCTACACTGTCAGGCAGCAAGAAGCAAAATGTTCCCTCACCCTTTAGTCCCAATTTCGTAGTAAAAGGTGCGAGGGACCAAACTCTTCTCACGAGAAAACGAGGGCACGTGTAGCGAAAAACAAAAAGTCCATAAAACCCTAAAAAGTACGTGTTACGACGCTTTTCTCGCCCAACTGCCGAACGAATGTGTTCTATTGCTTCACTAACGAACTATACATATGTTAGGTAGCTTTCTGCGCTAGCTTTCAATTTAGTTGTTAAATGTAAAAGTAAAATCTCGATCAAATTAAAACAAAAAAAAATCAAAAAAACAAGAAAACAAAATTAAACCAAAAAAGCCCGAAATGGTTCTTCTAAAATGAAACGGTTTTTTGGTAATTTAAGCAACAAATTTAAAGCGATACCGTATCAAACCGAATACTGTGAGACTGTGTAGCTCAAATTGAGGATGCGTATCAAGCTAAAATCAAACCATATTTAATACCAAATGATAAGACTTTACATACACCGGCATAACGGTGCAATACGGCATCTACATATATAGATCGTTGCGTGAATGAGTGCGCTAGCGTATATAAATAATTTAAAAAAAAAACGACGTGTTACTCAATGCTAGGGTACATTGAGCGAAAATATGCATTATAATAATGTATTCATATAAGCAATGAAGGTATTCATTATAACAAAAAAAAAAACAAATCCATCTCAATTTTCTTTTACGACAACACCAGAAAACAGAAAGAAGAATGGTTTAGAAGTCAAGTCCAATACCCGGATTGGATGATTTTATATATATTTGCTTGCAAAAAATATGTTGTTCGTAGCTCTCAACATACATCTCTGTAGTCACACTGGCTCTGTAATTAACACGCGCGTCTCGTCCACTGGTTTACTCCGAACCTTCCTTCTGAAGACACAACGAATCTCGGTTTTCCCGTTTTCATGGTTTAATTCCTACCTAAGACGTCTCACATCCAGCATACCCCCCATACCACACGCAGCATAAATTATCAAAAAAAAAACGAAAAAAAAAACATCCACAGGCATTGGTTTTATATTACAACGGCTCAATTTCGCTACATAATCCTGGCTAGTTCGCGATTCCGTAGTTCCCATTCTTTTCTATCCCTTTTTTGATTGGCAATCACAGTGTGTGTGTAGTATGTAGGTGTTATAGTGTTAATATAAATATATGTATATTAGATGCATAGTTAATGAGTCTACCATTTCCGCCCTCCAGCGTGTATCTTCGCCCTTTTCGGACCGAGACTACTCCCTCTGTTCACCCTGCCCAATCCGTTAAACCTTACGGCGGTGGTAGTGTGGTGGTAGTGGTAGCTCTTATCATTTTTTATTCCTCCCCCCCCCCCCTCCCGTTGCTTACGTTCTTTCCCTCGTTTCGCGCGAACAATAATCGTATTTATGTATAACGTTAACATCTTTTTGAACATCCCACCAAGTCTCTTGCAAAACAATGCGCAACGATTGTTTGTGATCGTACAATACCGAAACAACGATCCACCGGCCGCCTTATCGCACGTCCGACTGTGGCCGGTCGGGTAGGCAGGAGTAGAAAAGAATGTACGCTGCGCTCGCTTGCACATCCGACGCATCGATGCTGGACACGTTGTAATCGTCGAACTTGAACCATCTGCAGACAAGGGGGACGGTATTAGCAATTTGAAATGCTCGATGAGCGATATAAGCCTTACTTTTGATGTATATTGTTCAGGCAGAATGCCGTGTAGTGGCCGCTCTCCATCGAGCCGTAGTGGTTGGAAACACCGTACAGATGGTACCGGAACGTGGTGAGCCGCTTGTTCCGGTTCACCTCGGTGCGGGCCAGGTAGCGCGTCATGTTCAGCTCGCTGAGCGGAAACTTGACGAGCGTTTGCTTCTTCCGGTACACCGTCGCCATCGTGTCCGGGTCGGCGTAGAAGCGCTTGAAGTGCACCACCAGTATCGACGGTAGCCGGGAGATGTCCAGCTTTTTGATCGCGTCCTGATTGCTCTTACACTTTGGACAGTGCCAGCCGCGCACCTCCTCGCCGTTGAAGTACATGTCGAGGCAATTCTGTGGCGGACAGACGATGGAATGGAAAGAGACAGAGATTGTGCTTTAGCAATGCTGGGGATGGGGACGCACTGCAAAACTGCTTCTTCCCTTACCTCCAGGTAGCAGATGTTTGAATCTTGCGGCAGCTCCAGGCTGAGATTCGAGAACGATTCGTAGGTGGCACTTTCCTTGTGGCACCGGGTGCACTTGACCGTACTTTTGATCTGCCCGTAGAACAGTTCCGAGATGTAGCTGTCCTTGCCCTTGAAATGCTCTATCCATGCCTTTTCCGACGGGGGTAGCTGATCGAGGCTGGATGATATCTGTACCGCGGGGCGGGAAGGGAAATGGATGTGTGTGTGTGTGTTTGTGTGTGTGTGTGTGTGTGTGTGTGTGTGTGTGTGTGTGTGTGTGTGTGTGTGTGTGTGTGTGTGTGTGTGTGTGTGTGTGTGTGTGTGTGTGTGTGTGTGTGTGTGTGTGTGTGTGTGTGTGTGTGTGTGTGTGTGTGTGTGTGTGTGTGTGTGTGTGTGTGTGTGTGTGTGTGTGTGTGTGTGTGTGTGTGTGTGTGTGTGTGTGTGTGTGTGTGTGTGTGTGTGTGTGTGTGTGTGTGTGTGTGTGTGTGTGTGTGTGTTATTAAAACTGGTCCATTTGTTTTCCTTCTCGTTGACCCGTTAACGCGCTTACCTGCATCTGTTTCGTCTGCAGATCGGAATGTAGCCAATCCATGAGGATTGTGAGAAACTCGTGTGAATCCTGCTGCTCGATGCCCCCGAACTGTCGCTCGTACTGTCCAACGACGTACTGGAGGGGGAAAGAGGGGAACAATAAGAAAACGATTAGCTTGCAAAACCTTACTCCCAGCGCGCACGAGAGAGAGAGAGAGAGAGAGCCTTTCCTTCGCCCTGTAACAGTACACCGCGCCTAACCAGATTATGATGATGCCGTGTACATACACTGGATAAGCTAGCGATTAATTTAACACGCTAACTTGACAAATCCGCTAACCCTATCAAAGGACGTTTCGTTGTGCCAAAGCAATCAAGTACATCAACGACATTTCATAAAACTGTCCACACTTCTCATCTTCCCGCGAAACGCTCCCTCCTTTCGCGACCGTACATTATGCCGTAAATAATTTATTCTACTCCAAATCCAACCCCACCCGAATACACGAACACGTGCTCGTGTAACCACAGTGGGTAAGCTAATTACTCCCTATTACTACAGGCTTTCTCGCGACCCAGCGGCAAGCATTTTTCGTTTGCATCATGCTAAATTAAACAAAACACGAACCACCACCACCTGTCGGCTTACCTAGAAGCTTACCGGTGCCAGCAGCAGAAACTTACCCGCAAATTTTTGCTTGCAATACACTTGTACTGCCCCGTCCACAGTGCCTTGATGACGGCGGCCACCTCTTCCCCAATCTTGCCCTGCGTTTTGTTGTTGCTGCAACATCAAAAAAAGGGACAAGAATTTAAATAAAAGCCAGAAAAAAACAACTACGCAACCGTGCAGCGCCGTTTACCGAGCGCTTACATCATGCGCGGACCGGGGGGGGAGAAAATCCTTTCCCGATACCATATGAGTATAAGCAGTAAGTAGGAAGCTGTCAATCATACTCACCGGTTGAGGTGCATCTTGAACGACGGATCGTGGAAGAATTCGTTGAGAAAGTGCGTATTGCTGAGGCACTGCAGTATGCTGTTCATGTAGCAGGTGTTGCCTAAATTCTTCAACCCGGTCAGACCGCGTCCCTGTGAGAGAGAGAGAGAGAGAGAGAGAGAGAGAGAGAGAGAGAGAGAGAGAGAGAGAGAGAGAGAGCGAAAGCGTGTTTTTTAGTATATAATATGATATAAAAGGACGTACAAGACAAATACATGAACCATACAGTATACAGTTGATTTCATTTTTAAGTGCACAGGCACAAAATGCAGTTTAGTGCCGGCACAAAAGGACGCCTGGGGCACGGAGCGCAAGACAACTTGTAATCCGCTCACAAACACACACACACATACACACGTATGGCGCGCTTTTCTCAACCGAAGGCACGCTCTGTGTTGGTGGTAATTGAATTAAACTATTAGAACAAAAATAATTTCCTTATTCAAAACAAGCAAATTCCTTTTCTGCCTTTCGCTTGAAAGCGAAGCGTGTAATTGGCCACACGCTGTGTTGAGTAATAGCGATCGATCGCGGTTTCTTACTTTTGAACGCCAGAACACCAAAGTCGTGCATTTGGCTAGAGACTGCTAGCCCTTTTTCGGCCTTTCAGTATATGTATTTTTTCTACAAACTATTTTAACCCCTTTAATAAACCCCTTCACTCATCTGCCGACACTAACCTCCTCCACGGAGGCTAAAATAAAGTATCATATGGATAAACGGTAATGAACTTTCGTCTCGATCCGCTAAATCGCCAGCAAGAGAACACTTAAGGAAAGCGCTCAACAACAAACAACAACAAAACAAGAAAAGAATCAATTACTGCCATTAATTTCACTCTTTCCAGTGCTTTTGCCGGGCCCTTCGCTTGCCCATCGAGAAAGCATTTCGTGCAACGTTCGATATAGCCAGCGGTTCATTGTTATGGAAATTTCATCCCCACACCTCAACCCCGTTTGTTGTGTGCCAGAGAGCCTTATCGAATAACACACATCTGCAACACACACACACACAAATACACACGCACGACGTCCTGGCGTGTTATCGTGCCGACGGAAAAGACGGGAAAACAGGAAAAACAAATGCCAGAACACACACGCTTCCCAGGGCAGCCGGCAAAACTTGCATCCTTTGTGGCAACCTATCCCTCCAGGCCCTTGTGTGTGTGTGTGTGTGAGTTCTTAGCTAGTTTATTTTCTTCTTCTTCTGGCTGTTGTTGCTGTTGGTCATCCATCTTTACCAGCCGCACCCGGACAATGGACCAAATGGTGGTTTGGGAAAAGGGGAAAGAGAAAGTGAACCAAAAATATCACATCCCGATCCAATCTATCCACAACCCAGTGGCACAAACAAATGGGGCCAGTGACGCCAGTATAAACCCCCTCCCCCCTCTCCCCATTCCCCATGTCACCAGCAAACATTCGCGATGAAGCCGGTACAGTTCTCTCGGCACACCGCAGAAAATGATTGGAATCGGTAAACGAGTCAAACGCTTCGCCAGCCGCTGTAGGTGGTAGGTGGTACCAACTTCTTCACTCAGGGCAGCAAGGAGCGTTCCACTATCCCTCCAGGTAGGCCGACGCTCGCACACGTCAGTCATCATCGCGGCTGTCGTTTGCATGCTCTGCTTTGCCCTCACACTATTAAAAATAGTTTACTGAAGAAATTGGTGAATAATTAAAGCGTTCTCCTACTTCCTTCGCGGGAAGGCGCAGCGTCTGTTTTGAAGAATTGCTTCCCGCCGGGCATAACCCTTCGCGTAGTACCGTACAAACGTCATTCGGGGGTGGTTCAACGGCTTCCAAATCCACCCGGAACCGGGTGAAAATGGCAGCCCTTACACAAGCACAACCGTCACCGCATCGAAGTAGGCACGAACCCGACGACTTCGCCTGTTCATATACTGAAATAGCAAAACACGGGCAGTTACCGGCCAGACCGTTGGGCCTCTAACAGATGGTCATTTTCCGGTCATTATGTAGTTTTCCTTTCTTGTCCTTTTCTATGTGACATTACAATCCCTTTCACTTGGTATGGCTTTATTTCTGCAATGTTCTGTAAATAATTTCCGCGCCAAGCGCATTGCAAAACCAACACCGGAACATTTGGAGGAAGAGTGCAAAAAGGATGCTTACAAATTATTAATTCCCCCCCCTGCAGCTTACGCACGCACGGCTCACTGACTATGCTAATTAATGCTCGCTGGCACTCAGGCAACGAGCGAAAGCCACGGCAGCGAGTGTGGATGTCCTTCACCTCCACGCGGTGGCCTCACCGAAGGACCAGTGGGACGCACTCTGCCCCAAAGCAAGAGCAACTAGACGAGGGAATAAGGGAAGGGTGATAAAAACGAAACTTAATTTTCTCTTCACGTGCCACTGTCACGCTATGGCGCGAAGTTCCGAATTGTTCGCGCGGGTCAGATGATGTAGGGTGTGAGTGTGTGATAAAGTTTACCACTCCCGGTTAATTTCTAAGCAATCAACACGAACGAACGAACGAACCGGAGTGGTTTGGAAGAGCCCGCCAACCTCCTTCCCCACACCCAGACAGTACAAAGCTTGAAAGCTCCAACACGGGCAACAGTTATTTGTGTATAAAGAATGTTCATTTAGTAACATTTTTTTGTTTTTTTTGTTGTATCAGAATGTGTTATTTCTTAGTTCCTTTGTACCACATTACCTTTTTGTACGGGATGAGCTGATGGTAGTGTGGAAGCTTTATTTTATATCCCGCGACAACGACCATCTTGCCGTCCGGTTTTGAGGAGCTGCCAAACGTTGCTGTTGAACAGTTCGAAAGACTTCTTTTCCCTGTATGAGCGTTTGTGTGTCCTTCTCTTAAGGACTTCTAAAGACACTATGTGTTTCTCTGTGTATTTTCTAGTGTCCCTGAATCGGACTGGCACAGATAACTGTTCCGAGCTTTTCCTTTGTTTCTAACAACACCGTCTAGCAGCGCTTCCGTTGGCCGGTACGGTGCTGTATCTGCTGCTTTGGCACTTGAGGTGTTCGTCGCCGTGAATGGTCTGTCGTTTCGTTGTCGCCCTTCCTGCTGTGCTGCTCTTTTGCTGGAGTGCACCACGTCGTTTTGTGGCTAATTTCAAGCACAAATCCGATGGCAAGCCGGATGCGTTCGGGGAACGCGCTAAACTCAAACAACGATCGACGTCCGCACCAGTTCTCATTGCCGTCGTGCAAGCGTTGCAAACGGATCGCGGCAGATATGCGGAGGTCTGGCAGAGATGTGTTGTGGCTGACGGTATTTCGTAAAATCGCTCAATCTAGTTCCACACTCACACAAGGCACACACGCGCTTAATAGGTTAATTATTCCGTGCTATAATCCTTCCCGATTTTTTTAAGGGGTTTAGCTCGATCGATTGTGGTTGGGTTCGATATCACAGACGAGACGTGCAGACGACTACTAACCAATATTTACCCACAGAGCGTCCAATTAGGCAAACGTCAATAGTATTCAACCCGTCGTCGTCATTGCCGTTTTTTTCACCTTTTGTTTGTGTAGTTTTAATACATTTAAGCTCGCATACACACACACACACACGCGCAAACTCCAATCCACTATTGATTTCAGTCGCGCGAGGAGGACCCAAAATCACAAACAAAACACGGGATGCTCTTCACCTTCCCACAGCCTACTACTACTACTACTACCACCTTTCCCAAAGGCGCAAACGGAACCGCAGAGCGTTAATGAAGAAAGCACCAACAACGAAATAGCTTTCGCCACGGGAATGGAGTTTTCCGCGCGAAAGAATTTGATTTCCTTCCACCCGAACCGTCGTCAACCGCAACCGGGAACGGGGCGCTCCACTAAAGGGGACAAACAAAGGCTGGCACGGTAACAATATTCAAGCGGAGACACACACACACAAGCGCACACGTAGTCAAACGGCGACAAATAGTCAAACGTTGTGGTATTTTGAACTTCCCAAAGTTCGGGCTTCTGTGGGCTAGAGCTGTGCTCTGTGCGCGTTGGCACACGGGACTCGTGGGTACGTTTCACCACCGGTGTCCAGGGACGAACTGTCCTGCCTGAAACAGTCACAAACGTTCCGGCATACGCGAACTACTGCTACTTCGATGGAATGTGGCCGCGTAGCTAAGGACTGCCGATTTGACGAGAGCGTCGAGAGGGAGAGAATAGTGACAAGAACGTCTCACGTTTGGATGTCTCTTTCGCTCTCTCTCTCTCTCTCTCTCTCTCTCTCTATTTTCCAACGTCCTGGAACGGTAGACAGCGCTAATTGGCGAGAATCAGCACAGAACACGAACGCACCCGACACATGGCAAAACAAGCCATTGCCATGGCGAGGAGAGAAAAAGAGAGGGCAGGCGACGCCAGTAAAGCCGGTAAACAAGCCGCGCTAAAGCCCGGTGAATGTTACGGCCAAGGGTTTCTACACCGATGTGTGTGAGGGTGCTAGAACGAACGAAATGGATGGAAAGTAGACGTAAAACAGGACAGAAGGACCTCAAACCACACTGTGGAATGCTGCTCAAAAAACCGAACGTACGGCAGCGCAACGTGTTCTGGACACAAGCTCACCCCATTTCCGGGAGGGGGGAGGTAAAGGTAAAGCCGCCATTTAGCGTTTGCTGTTCCAGTCGATACACGTGGTCAGCGTAAAAAGCGCGTGGCTAATTCCTATACACATTCCACCGCATACCTCCCACCACCACCACCACCATCGTTCTTGCCTGTCTAGCACAATGATTCGAGGGCTCGTGGGCTTACCGGCAACAGATTTATATGCACCAGTCTACGTGTGTGACACTGCAGACATGTGTGTTTTTGTTGTTGTACACGTACGCGCCACAACTACGCCTGAACTAATTTTCTCGCTTGCCGTTGTTTGTGATGCAGTTTAGGTACCGTTTTTTTTTCTCGCAATAAACCAATAAACAGCCCTTTCTTGTGTACTGCTATTCCAATATACTGTCATTTAAGGGTTGTACGCTTCAAAGGAAAGTTTTGAGCCACGTTTTGCGTCAACAACTGGGCGCCTCCATTGACGCGCGAACCGCGGAACACGCAAATATGATATCCTTCGAAAAAGGCTCTAAAAGGGATGGAAACCGTATTGAAATGCGCTTCCTGGACTGGGGGAAAAATAACGCACCTATAAACGCGACAAAAAGCATATGAGGAAGTTAAGAGGGAAGGTTTCGTGTGCCTTCTCGATGGATCCACCTGGTAGGAGGAGGATGGGATGCTGTCGATTGGGGGGAATGGAGAGGAAGGATGAGAAGCGAAGTGAAATGTCGCATTGAGCCAGTCAACCACCATGGCAATTGCATGACAATTTGCTCGTCTACATCTGCAATGCATCACCAATACCATGCCGTTCGGTTACGCTTTCGGCGCATCACAATTATGCTCTCTATTATTTCCCATCCTTTCCGTGTCAGTGTGTGTTGGCGTCGCCTACGGCCGTGTGGGAAGGAGGGTCAAATATCACCACATTACTACCAAAAGATGGCTATGTATTGGTGGAAAATAACATCCGAAGAGTAGAGACATCCGCTCTGTTCAAAAGGACGGAGGTGGCGTTACGTTCTTGGCGTAAAAGTTTGTTATTGATTTGGTTTAATAGGGAACAGCAGTTGCGGATGAAATGCCACCGCTTTAGGGGAAAGTTGGCATACAATAGGCACTCTGGAGACAACAAAAAAAAAAAATCGCGTCGTTCTGGTTATTATTAGCATTTCGCTGAAATGTGATACAGAAGACACGCGACGAATACTTCCCAGATGCTTAAGATCCACTTGACAAATGGATGTTGTTTGCTCTCTTGTTCGCGGTAAACACTTCAGCAAGATTAGAATTTAATAATATTTCTTAGATTCGTGCTTTCTTGGAACAGTTGGGTTTAATTTTAGCTTCCTTCGCCATTCGGGAGAAAATGGTCCAACCTTGTGCGTGCATTGAAACGAGCTAAGGTCAAGGACATTTCCAATCAATTACTTTCCTCCCTTACTTAGGAACTTGTAAAACACTGTTTTAGCTGTTGTTACGTCAGTGTCCGTTTTTTTAGCATTTTTGTCCGTTTTCAAATGATAATGAGACGATCCGCTCTTCTTTTCGCGAAACAGTTCTTTTGTAGAAACCGAAAGTTCAAACAGAGACATTCTTTTGTCACCTGTTTCTTGTACTTTCAGCACGTTGCGTGCATGAAACGCCACATATGCGCATACGTCACATCATAATCCACAGCCGCGGTCACGTTCTAAACAACGCTACCGAAGTAACGCAACCAGACACACACACACACACACAGCGATAGTAAAAACATTTGGGTTTGGAAATCATACAAACGCAAACCCCTCACCACCATGGTGCCCCGTATGAGGTAAGAAAAAGCCCTCATTCTACTCACCACACTCCCGTACACTGGGGCAAAGTCGCGCTGCACCACGTCCAGATCCCGCGTACGCACGTTGTGATTATGATCCGCCAGCGGTTTCGCGGACCGGTCAAACAGGGGCATCCGGGCGGGCGTCGCATTGCTGGCGTACGGGCCGGACCGCTGGTCGTCTTCCGGGTAAGCCCGCTTTACCGGCTCGGGCACGTTGTTCTCCTTAAGATGCCGCTTCTGTTCACGGGCCAGCGCAAGCTTCGTTTCACGCTCGCGCGCCAACCGTTGGCATTTCTCCTCCAGCTCGCGCTGTTCCCGCTCCTTGTCGCGCAGCCTGCGGAAAGGGAAGCACATACGCAAGCGCATAAGTTAACTGTGGCAGGTGAAGAGACGGAAAGGAACACGAAAGGACACTAATTGCGTCAACGTACCGGCGTTCGTACGCTTCCCGCTCGAGTTGCTCCGCCTGCTCGGAGGAAATTTGTTCACCACGTTCCTTCTGCTCCTGCTCCAGCTGCTTGTAACTTTGCTCCTCCTCGAGAATGCGTGCTTTCTCTGCTTCCTAACGAAATAAAAAAAAGCAATGAGTTTCGTCAACACAACTGCCACCACCAAGATGGAAAGAGATTGATGCGTACGTAATCGCGCTGCCGGTCCTTTAGCTGCATCACTTCGTACAGGAGCGATTCTTGCGTTTCGTCCAGCCCCGGCTCGAGCGGTTGCTGCTGCTCTAGGTTTTTCAGCTCCGTTTCCGTGTTGATAATTTCCAGCGCATTCTGCTTCGATTTGTCCAGTATCTGCTCGTGCTCGACTAGTATGTCTTCCAGCGGTTTTTTGCGCGCCTCGTACAGGGTGACTGCCGCCACCTTGCTGTTACGATCGATCGTTGGCTTAAAGCCGGGCTTGGTGAAACTTTCCTCCTTCATCGGTATATCGCTAATGTTGGGATATTCAATATCGTCTGGAAAGGACATATTTATATTAGGTTTGCTGTTTCGATTCATTTGCTAGCTAACCGCCATACCTATATTATCACCCATGGCGTCCAACACCGTCGGTGGCCGATAGGAGGGATTCGTACAGCTTGCCGGGTAGTGCAGCACGAAGCTTTCGTATCCACCATCCAGTCGAATGATTTTCGTGTCCTCAATGTCCTGATCGTACTGTTTCAGGGGCGAAAAGCGGGTAAACAAACATTAAATATTGGCAACAAGCAATCACATGGCACTACAGAAAGAAACACCATTACATGACAAAGCGTGTAGTTCAAGATGTACAGCGGTGTATCCTTCACCGGTACGCCGGACGTGTTCCAGTCCATCAGTACGACCTGCTCCTTCACCATCCGGTTCGACCAGAGCGTGCGCGATTCCGGCGGCAGGGCGTGATTTATCTTGCCCGCCGTCATACCCGCCACGAGCAGATGCTCCGGCACGTTCACGAGATAGGCGTACCGCAGGTGCGACGCTTCGTAGTCCTTCGCCGGACGGCAGTCCATGATCAGCATGCTGACCCGGCTATCGTTTATCATGGCGTGCAGTTCCGTCGCGGTGACGGATTGCTTTTGCCCGGAAGCGATCGGCACAACTATCGGCGCCTCCTTTCCCACCACCGGTTGCCTTCCGTTGCTGGCCCGCTCCAGTTCTACCGCCCGGGACAGGGTCGCGGATCCACCCCGCTGTCGGGCACGCTCCTCGTACCGGGCCTCCAGACTGTTTTTTAGCTTGCTCAACTTCTCGAAGATGCGATTAAAGTCGGACTGCGTGCCCAGCAGCCGCGTGATCGCTTCCTTCTTCCGCGCATAGTCCTTGTTCTTCCGTATGACCTGCACCAGGTTGATCAGCTTCATGTAGCCCACGTATGCCAGCTCTTCATCCCGCTTGATGTAGTTTTCGTCGCACTGCTCCATCAGCTTCCGGGCCGACCGGCAGATAATATCGATCTCCCGGTCCTTTATGTCGGGCGGTAGCTTCATGTACAGCTTCTCCAAATCGTCGAACCGCTCGCCCAAGTACAGCTGCTTCGGATGGTTCATGATGGTTGCGGTGGTGGCCGATTTAGCATAATTTTCTTACACCAGCGTGAATCATCGATTACCGTTGCGGGTGTTGTGGGTGGTTTTGTCGACTGGCGGATAGTTACAGCGTATTACAACAGTAAATTTATCTTCCGAAAGTGAAACTTTTCACGGATTTCACCCAAAACTGATAACACACAGGTGCCGTGTTTTTGTTCGCATCACGCAAACTTTTTTTTGTTGAGGACCGGAGCTGTCAAAATACCAATAACGTCAGGGGGACATCTACTCGAGCTGGTTGTACAAAATAAAGCATAAAAATGAGATGAAAAGGATTAAACAATTGCAGTTAAATTAAAATAACACCGCAGAAAGATGCAATTAAATTAAGAATTGATTGTTTCCCAAAGAATTTGTATTGGATGAGAACAATGAGTGTATGCTACCGTTCGCAGCTGCATATCAATCCAACCCTGCGTGAAATGTCACAACCCCAGTTCAGCCCTGTCACGATCCGTCATCGACGTGCAGTTATTTACTGTTTACCAAAATATAATTTTCCGTCTACGGAGCGATGAGTGACGAAAAGATCCACTGAATTGCTGTGTCCATTCTCGAATTTTACCAAAGGAGTCAGCAGACGAAGTAGTAAGAAACTCATCGACAGCGACACACATAGCGCAGGAATGAAGTACGCTACGTCACCTACGCCATCCCGGAGCAACAGCTCGCTGCTGGGGATGTCTTCCAGAACGGCATCGCCACTGCCCGCACCGGCCAACTATCGCGATTGCATGAGCGCCACAACGAAAAGCTACAAATACCTGCGGCGTTTCATCAAATTCGACCAAATGGACTTTGAGTATGCAATGTGGCAGATGGTGTACCTATTCATCGCACCGAAGAAAGTCTATCGCAACTTCAACTACCGCAAACGTGAGCAATTTCGCTGCGCCGTTTTGGGCCGTTTGGGATCCACTTCTAATCGGTTATTGTTTCCCTCTTGCAGAAACCAAATCACAATTTGCTCGAGATGATCCAGCCTTCCTGGTGTTGCTAGTGGGTTGCCTTTGTGGTATGTTGTTATCAACGGGAGGAAGCTTTCCATTTCGTACTAACCACTGCCCCATTGTCCGCTTTCAGTCACGTCAATTGGGTTCGCGTGGGTGTTAAGCTTAGGGTTTCTGCAGACGATCCTGTTCACACTGTACGTCGTGTTTGTTGACTGCATATTCTGCGGCATGATCGTGGCCACGCTGCTTTGGGTGATTGCGAATCGCTACTTTCGCGATCGAAACAGCGACTTCGACATGGAGTGGGGCTACGCGTTCGATGTGCATTTGAATGCGTTCTTCCCGCCCCTGATACTGCTGCATTTCATACAGCTGTTCTTCTACCATCCGCTAATTAGCAGGGACTGGTTCATATCAACGTTCATCGGCAACACCATTTGGCTGTTGGCGCTCGGATACTACATCTATATCACTTTCCTGGGATATAATGGTACGTGTGTAAGGGTGAGGATGGTTAGGCGGCTACTAACATCATTTCGTTATACTTTCAGTTGTCCCGTCGCTGAAAAATACGCGAATAATTCTCGTAACACTACCGCTTCTGTGTTTGTTCTACGTCGTGACGTTAATTATAGGATGGAATTTGAGTGTGTCCCTGATGTACTACTATCACTATCGAGTGTTGTAAACAATAAAGTTCCATACTTACAAGGCTGTTGCGCATTACGATATTATAAGAAGCGTGTGGCGATGATTGTTGGTTGGTGGTAGTGATCACTGTTAAGAGAAGGGTTAAGCAAGAGAAATAATTCAATTATAATACAGTAGAATGTACCATAGCCATACTTAGGTATCCTACAGTAGATATATTAAGCGTAATACAATAGAAATATGTGCATATTCTGAAAATATTTCATACAACGGTTAGCGTTTACGGAGACAGTTTCTGTAAATTGTGTTTAGGTTATACGACACTTTATTTAATCTACCTTTTTTCAGCAAAAGTGACTAGAAGACGGTGAGTCTAAGATCCATAACTAACAGAACATCGAAACAAAAAAAACTCAATAAAACCATAATATTTGAATACATGCTCCACATTCGATCGCATCTGTCAAATTTGCTTTATGACACGTGATATGGCCTAACCCGACCTTCTATCCCTACTGTCAAGCACCAGCTGTCAGCGAAAGGACACAAACGAACGCGCGAGCGAAACAGAAAGCCACCCCTTTCACCGTGCGCACGAAAGGGAACACCATTACAACGCACCCCGAATCGGGCAGACAAAAAAAAGGAATTCGCCATTTTAAAAAGTCTATCACTTGCTGCTGCTGGTACTACTGCTGCTGCTGCTGCTCCGATTGCTCCCTGCAGTATCGGATACGGAAAGTGTCGGACGAAGGTGGAGTGTGTGTGTGAGTGGGGGTAAAGCAGAACGAACCACAGAATTGCATCGTCCAATTTTCCGCTGTGCTGGTTTCCGAGCGCCTGTTCCGCAACATGGTGTAACTGAGAAAGATCGTCGTTCCTGTGCTCTTGCGACCCCGCCGTACACACAGCCCACCCCCCGGATGCGGGTGTGCGTGAGTGAGTGGGAGAGGATGCTGGAGCAAGTGCAGACATTCGCCTAGAATTGAGAAAGTTTGCATCGTGGGTGAGGTGGGGAGTGGGGCCCGCCAGGGGTGGCGTTAGTGTAGTGCAGGAAGTGAAAATCGAAATAACAGAACCCCGCCGCCGCCGCCGCTTTGCTAGAAACTTGCTTGTGTGTGAAAGGGGCAAAGAGGGAGTGCTTTCTTCTGCTACGGTAAAAGAACCTGTTCTGCGTGTGTGTATGTGTGTGGAGTTGTGTGCGGCTTGTTGATGCAATTGTGTTACACCAAACTCACAACCCCCCCCCCCCCCCCCCCACCCCAAACGTTCACGGAAATGCAAACCACAGCCAGGGAGGTAAAAGTAATGGTTTTGTTGCATTTCGACACCTTTACACCTTTTACCTACCCCTCCGGTAAGGTGGTCCCCGCAGTGCTACAAAAAGCGGTTCGGCGGTAGAAAAGAAAACAACAACAAAGCAACTCAACTCTATTACCTCACATCCGGAAGAGACCTAGAAGGACCTTGCTACACAGGAATACGGAGCGGTCGAAGCGCTTTGTAGCGACTCAGTGATCGATGGCTTAAATCTTTAAAAAGTAAAAGCATTACTAAGACAACGGGTGAAGAACCTTACCGCAGGGGCCTACTGTGTGAGTTGCGAATCTCGGCAAACGCATTGGTGCGCGTGTGTGTGTGTGTGTGTGTGTGTGTGTGTGTGTGTGTGTGTGTGTGTGTGTGTGTGTGTGTGTGTGTGTGTGTGTGTGACTCATTTTAGAAAAGAAAGCCGCAGCAAAAAGGAGTTCACATAATGAAACCCACGCGAAGAGCAGAGTGGAATCGAAAAAAAAAATGTAGCAAGAGGAAGAGAAGCCAGTGACTTTCCCTCCGAAGAAGTCCGCCCGTTCTTCGTAGCGGCGGTCCCTGTGCGGGGGGTGAAAATTGAATTTTTGCCAGTGTGGTTGGGCATCAAGTTGGGCAAGCAGCAGGCAAGATGTGTTGCCGTGTTGCTTGTCGATGGACGTGTTTGTGCATCCTCTACCCGTAGTAACTGCAATGCTCCATTGGAACCATTAGGAAGTAGCAAAATTTTCCTTCGTTTTCCTACTCCTAGGGGTGGTTTTGGCGAATTGAACGTACGCCCGTGTGTGTGTGTGTGTGTGTGTGTGGGAGCGTGCATACAAGCGCGTGCGTCCTCGCGGCTGTGTGCGTGTTGGAAGCGTACACAGAATTGTCAAACCTTCCGTCTTTTGACAGAGATTTGTTGGTGTTTTGTTTCCCTCTCGTTACCCGCATGTCTTCTGCCGCGGTGGGGTTTTGTAGTAAAACAGTGCATAATCAACACTAACAACAGCGCGCTTCGACTGTTGGCTCCCCCCGGGCGGGGATGATGGGAGGCGCGACATGGCGGGTTACCTTGCCGGGACGGGAAACTTTCTCCAACCCCAAAACGGGCGGGCAGAACGGTGGTGTGTCCGGTCAGGGTTACACGAGTAAGCAGTTTGTTTTGTTGTGTCTCGGTGCGGAGTTTAGAAGAAAACTGTGCAACGGTGCAACGGTATGATGCATTTCCTGTTTTCGGAATGCATGCTGGGAGGGGGGAAAAAGGGGTGAAACGGCGGCAAAGTAACGGAGCTGCATCTAGTAGAAGATGGACAATCTAGTGACCGTAGCCATTCAGTGTGGGTTGGTGCGTGGAGCAAGTGTAACGTGCTTTCGGAAGGGTTCACTTCCACGTTCAAGCTCTATGGTCATTGTAATTGATGTTATCTATCTCTTGAGCAGGCAAAAAGCAGAATTAAAAAATTGTATGTGTGCACAGCAGGAAGTGATTACATGTGCAAGTGCAATCCTCCAAGTGTGAACTAAACGCTTCCGTTAGTGATTAAAAAGCAAAACAAAAATAGCAGCTACAGGAACATCTCCACCCGGGTAGACGGCACCGTCACGGTTCAGCAAAGTGGATACTAAAAGCAACCTGGGTCTTTCCCAGGATTTTGAAAGGATGGTCGGGCTGACGGGTGGATCGCATCTCTATGCGGCCGGCATACCGGCGGCCGCACAGGAAAGTACGTACTGTGCTCCCATTCGCATACACATTCTGCCGTGCCTAATGAAAACCCCGCTCTCCGCTCTCTTCTTTCAGTCGTCCGCGACATGGCAGCGATGCCAACGGCTGCCCCGACCAGTGCGGACGCCTGCCTGAGCATCGTCCACTCGCTGATGTGCCACAGGCAGGGAGGCGAGAGCGAAGGCTTCTCCAAGCGCGCAATCGAGTCGCTGGTGAAGAAGCTGAAGGAGAAGCGGGACGAGCTGGATTCGCTCATCACGGCCATCACGACGAACGGCGCACATCCGAGCAAGTGCGTCACGATACAACGCACGCTCGATGGTCGCTTGCAGGTGAGTTACGAAGGGTAGGCCGCGAAAAGCATCTTCTCTCTCTGGCATTACAACCGCGTGCTGTTTTGGTGTATTGTCGCAGGTCGCCGGACGCAAAGGATTCCCACACGTGATCTACGCCCGCATCTGGCGCTGGCCCGATCTGCACAAGAACGAGCTCAAGCACGTCAAGTTCTGCCAGTTTGCGTTCGATCTGAAGTGTGACTCGGTGTGCGTTAATCCGTACCACTACGAGCGTGTCGTGTCGCCCGGAATCGGTAGGGTTTGCACAGCTGCTAGCGAGTGATTCGTACACCGTGCAGAGAGCGCTCATTGATGTGCTTTGTTGTTGATTTTGTAGATCTTTCGGGGCTCACGCTGCAGTCCGGTCCGAGCCGGCTCATCAAGGACGAGTACACACCGGGCTCGGTCGTCGGGGGCGGTATGGACATCGATGGCAATGAAATCGGCACCATACAGCACCATCCCTCGATGGTGGCGAGTGGTGCATACGGCACCATGTCAATGCATCCGCAAGTGCCCGGTAAGCAGAGGAGTCTTCCTCCCGATTGCTAGCAGTCGTTTTAGTTCCCGATTAAGTTGATTTATTTATTCGTTTTGTTTTTGTTTCTTTTTTGTTTTGCTTTTTTTCTCTTCTGTTCTGTAACGCGTCAACCGACCCACTCCGTTGTTGTTTGCGGCCCTTTCCAAAGACCCATCACAGTTGGGCAGCTTGTATGGAGCTAGCAGCGGTCCACGGCCGATACCGAAGCTAGAGTCCGCCGACCCGTCCCGAAATAGTGGCCCGAGCAGCTGGATGAGCGGTGCCGGCAGCGTCGGTGGGCCTTCGTCCGCTGCGGCTGCCATGCTGTCGGCCTCGTCCGGCGGCCAGCAGCAGCACGCTCGTTTGTCTTCTTCATTACCGCTTTGTAAGCGCTTTTGTTTTACTTTATCTTTACTTACAAAGCTAGGATCTAGGTGATCTAGGTACATGTACAGATAACTAATTGTTTTCTTTTTTTTAAATAATTTTAGCATCCGTCATCGGTGGTCCGCCCGGGATGGTGAACAATGGTTTGCGAGCGCCACCGAGCTCACAGCAACAGCCACAGCAGCAACCGTCACAGCAGCCACAGCCTTCATCACAGTCCAACGCCCAGCTTACGAACGGTGGCAGCAACGGTCTGCTGGGCAGCTCCAGCCAAGCAGGCGGAAGCGGCGGCTCCAGTGGCGGCGGATTGCTCGGTACGGACGGGTCGCAGTACTACACCAGTGCGGCCGACCCGTCGATGGGAAACGATCCACAAACGGGTATGGGCGGTCCGGCCAGCATGTCCGGATCGCTTTCGGCCACCTCGCCCGTCTCGCCCCATCTGCAGCAGAACGGATACGTATCCGCTAGCAACGGCCAGTCGGCACAGGCCGGTGGTCCCGCCGGTGGGCAAGCGCAACCGAGCCAATCGGCCGCCCAACAGTACCAGCCACAACAGCAGCAGCAGCAACAACAGCAACAACAGCCACAGTCGCAACAACAACAACAGCAGCAGCAACAACAACAGCAGCAGAGCGGCTCTGCGACCTGGTCCGGTTCGAATACGCTGAACTACACGCAATCGATACAGCCACCGGCACACGCTAGCGGCTCGCATCAGCAGCAAGCGTCGCAACAGCAGTCACAGTACTGGCCCCACGGTTCCGGCGGTTCGTCCAGCGCCGTTGTGGCGCCGTCTGGTGCCAGTGTCGGCAACGCGACCGGCGGACAGCTGGCCGGTGAGTTGCCCGGTCAGCAGCGGCTGCTGTCGCGCCAGCCCGCACCCGAGTACTGGTGCTCGGTGGCCTACTTTGAGCTGGACACCCAGGTGGGCGAAATGTTTAAAGTGCCCTCTAACCGCCCGAACGTCACCATCGATGGGTATGTGGATCCGTCCGGTGGCAATCGCTTCTGTCTCGGTGCGCTTAGCAATGTGCACCGAACGGAACAGAGCGAAAAGGCAAGGTAAGCATGGGAAGGGGAGGTGAGGAGGCACTGAATAGCATTGACTAACACTGTTCGCGTGTTTGCAGGCTACATATTGGGAAAGGTGTACAGCTGGATCTGCGCGGCGAAGGGGACGTCTGGCTGCGGTGTCTCAGTGACCATTCAGTATTCGTACAGAGCTACTACCTCGACCGGGAGGCGGGCCGAACGCCAGGCGATGCCGTACACAAAATCTATCCCGGAGCGTGCATAAAGGTCGGTTGACGCTATCCAACGCAATTGATCGATGGCGGTATTTGCTTCTACCGAACGTGTCTAATATACTGTTTCTTTACATTTCTCTTCTCTTTCTCTTATGCAACAGGTATTTGACTTGCGACAGTGTCATTTGCAGATGCAATCCCTCGCCAACTGTGCCCAGAAAGCGGCCCAGATGCAGGCCGCTGTTGTGGCAGGCGTATCAGCCGTTGGAGCTCCTAGAAGTATGCATACTACGAGTGATAGCGTACAAATATAG
Source organism: Anopheles gambiae (assembly GCF_943734735.2). NCBI lineage: Eukaryota > Metazoa > Arthropoda > Insecta > Diptera > Culicidae > Anopheles > Anopheles gambiae. Next base: position 28,966,361 of record NC_064601.1, read on the forward strand.
ATAGGCAAGGTTCTACTAATCACTCTTTCCCTGCTCGGCTTTAGGTCTTTCCGCGGCGGCTGGCATCGGGGTGGACGATTTGCGACGCCTCTGCATCTTGCGATTGTCGTTCGTGAAGGGTTGGGGCCCCGACTATCCCCGACAGTCGATCAAAGAAACGCCCTGCTGGGTCGAGGTGCATCTGCACCGGGCCCTGCAGCTGCTGGACGAGGTGCTGCATCAGATGCCGATCGATGGGCCGCGAGCAATCGAGTAAAACCAACCGAGCGCGCAACAGATCGGTTTGCGGGGTCAGCGACGGACAGGACATTGCTACACATTGCTGTCCCCAAGGGAGGAAAAAAAAACAACAAATGCCCTAGGCGTTATGGCGCAGGTAAGAGGTAAAGGTAAGATCCTAGTACCCCTTTAATGTGACACCAGCGACAGGAATGATACCACCCTCGAGATACATACGATGGCAAATCGTAGAAGGGAAGGAACGTGCGTGCGTGGCTGAACCGTTGAAGGTACAATAGACTATGTAAATATAGGTGCGGACCTAGTTTTGGGTTTGCAGGAGGGCGACCGATGGGTGACGACGGCAATGCGTGGGTGGTTTCGTAGTGTGTACAAGTGTGATTCTAATATGACAAAGATTTAGTTTGATAAGATATAGCATGCGCGACATGCGAAATGCGTGTGCACTTCCGTGTGCACACCGGTACAGGAGGTGACACTCGACTAGCGGATAGAGTAGAACGACTACAATACCTTAGGGCGCGTGAAGGTGATGCAGCGTTATTGAAACCCCTTCTCATGTATACTAATGTTTGGTAAAGTTGAAAACAGCTGAAATGATGATATATGTATGATACAGTCAACTCGAACGAAGCGCAAATGCAAAACTATCTGGAGAAGTTTTCCATCGATTCGTAAATAGCAACACACAACAGAGTGTAGCAAACTGGTGGATGTGCAACTCCGGCATAATGACACCTGGTATGCTCCTGCTAATAGGAGCGCCCAGAAAGGAAAACAAAATGGAAATCCTAAAGACGCATAAGGTAGATTGCACGTTGCCTCGAAATGCCGATAAAAGTAACACAGTATGTTTAAACAGCAGAACACACTGCCTCCGACCGATGGCGCGTGAGCTGATGATAGGTAACAAGCAAGAAAAAACAGGAAACACAACTTTGCAAACAAAACAATGTAACAATTGCATCAAGCACTAACGTTAAATGAGCGATATTTACTATCTGACAGAAACGAAAAGCATAATGTAGAAGGCGAAAGGACAAAACTAAAACACTACAAACGGAAACAACCTACAAAAATGTTCTACCTCTAATTGAAGAAGAAGGAAAAAAGTATGTAAAACAAACATTGAGCTCCTGTTGGTGGACAATGCTATCCAGATTGATTGAATTTATTGCTACCTGTCTGAGGTCAAAGGTTGAATTATAGATGGGATGTTGACAGAAAAGGGCTTTCACAGAGTGATCCTGTGGTACCGTGTTCTAGCTCCATTCTTCTTAACTTCTTCTCCATGCTACGTTGAACAAAAAAGAGTGAAGAAGATTGTGGGATATGAATAAATTCGTAAACTAGTTTTCGGCGAACAAAAAACCGATTCTTTGTGCAAGGTTTTCATTTTAAACGATTTGCACAAAAAGTTGTTTGTTTTGTGTGTTTTACATACGTTCGCCGTAGTGATTGTTACAGGCAGAGCCTACAGCCGAATGTTCTGCCATTTCAATGAGAGAATTGTAAACATGACCCAACCAGCTAAGAAGCAGCCCGGAATGAGGCGATCTCATTATGCAGCTCAATATGTCTTTTTTGTGCCATCTATCTTCTGTTTTGCATGTTGCCTCTTTTTCAGTAGTTTGTTGAAGTTATGAACTAGTTTAACTAGTTCTGTTTTATTATATGTTGCTACAAACATGCTTTCACTTTTCTGTTGAACGATCGTATGTTTTTTTTTTTATATATATATTGTCCTTCAAAATTGAAAAAAAGGTCCGGTCAACGAACTGCTTTCGTTTGTGAATGCTAAATCGATTGGTGCATTGGGAAGCATGATAAAATGAAAGAAGGAAGGGAAAGGTGATGAGAATAGAAGGCTAACGTGTCGAGCCAATGGATATGTTAAACGAAACAAAAGTAGAAATAACATCGTTACGATCGTTCGGAAGCCCCTAAGTGCAATGAATCCAACTTTAAGAAAGGAAGAAAAATGGTAATAAAATCAAACGTTGCTAAAAATGTAACTATTATGGTGAAGTTGACATACAGAACAACAAAACAGAAAACACACGTGCCCTTGACAAGTGGTAGTCAAAAATACACAACAAACACATAAAGATTCTTCTTTGCATAGCGAGCATCAATTAGTTTACAAACGATAATGGCCTGGATGGCAAACGGAATAGTTTCCATATTATTTTGTTTCAAAGGATCACATTTTCTTCCAAAGATATACCCAGCTACTACATGCATGGTGAGAGCACCGCTAGCCCACTAACTTGAAAACTACTTGTGCCTTTATCTGTTTGCCGTTTTGCCGATCTAGTTCTGCAGTGGTAGTCGAAGAAATGTTTACAGCATTTTCATGGAATAGTTCTTTTACAAGTGTTATTGTTTTGTTGCAAGCCACAATTGTTGGTCGCTATAATTGTAACACGATTGTAATACACGTTTAGTTTGTCACGTTAGAGTGAATATTTTGTGTCGCTTTTGTTCGGCTGTGATGGCTTTTGTTTTGAGGAGGTTATTAGTTTCTTATTTTGAAGCTATTTCTGCTCACGATCAAATGGTTTTAACTGAAGACGTCTTGTTTGATACAAGTTTTACGCAACTATGATCGAAGAATCTACACGCTAAACACCTACCCAAACAGAAGGAGCTCAATTCGAAAGAGAGAAGTAGCGACGTGACCTGGCACAAAATGTAGCGGAAAAGCAGAAACGCAGAGTAAAAAAAAAACCAACCCGATGCATCGATCATCATAAAACATAAACGACGATAAGCCGATTTAGAAGAAAAAGGAAAGTCACAAAAAGTTTGCAGATTGACGATTGAGGAATGATTGAGTATAAGAAACAAACTATATACTTTATAGATTTATCCCTATTACGAAGTGTAAATGAGTTGCATCATTTTATGAATAAAAAGCAGATCCACTATTTTTAAGTAAATACAAAACACACACACACATAGAGCACGCTTCCAAAAAGCGCGAACAGGTGTGCTTATTATTTCAGCGCCAGTAAAACAATCCGAAACTACTGACCGGATAATGAAACGAAATGAATTTAGCAACTGAACCGTCTGATGAAATGAAAACTGCTTTATTGGATCATTCTCTATCGATCACTTATCCATACACTTAATACGTATTTACAAAATGACGAAGAGCAAACTCGTTTGCGAATCGAAGAATGGTTCAAAGAATGGTACACGACTAAAAAGACTGTAGCGCTACAATAGTGCCTGTCGCTGTGGCTTTCCCAGTACAAACCTGTCCCATCAGGCGAGCATGCTAGAGTTGCACCACCATTCCGCGTTATAACTAGTGATGGGTGAAGTTGGCAAAAACCGACCGATAATTTAGGAATCGACTCCGGAAGATAGGTCTGTCCAGCTTTATCCGGAGTCGTTCTGAATCGTCCGGAATCGCTCGGAGTCGTCCTGAGTCATTTGGAGTCATCCGGAGTCATTCAGAGTCGGCCGGAGTCGGCCGGGAGTCGGAGTCGTTGCGAGTCAGAGTCATCCGGAGTCGTCGGAGTCGTCCGGAATCGGTTGCAGGCGAAGTTGTCTGGTTGCACGAACGGTTGGAGTCGAAAAACAAAAACAAAAAAAACAACGAAATGATACGCCTGATCACAAGCACATAACACCTGATGGCTCCTGTTCACTCCGACCGACTCCGATTCCGGTCGACTCTGGACGACTTCGAATGACTACGACTCTGGTCGACTCTGGCCGACTCCGTACGTTTTCGATGACTCCGGACGACTCCGGGCGACTCCGACTCTGCGCGACTCCGACTCCGAACGACTCCGGATGACTCCAGACGATTCCGAATCCGGGTGGAACTAGTGGTTCGGATTTTGCCGGAGTTGGAATCAGACTAGCAATAGCCGGAGTCCGATCGGAGTCATGGGTGCGCTCCAAAGAGCACCTCACTAGTTATAACCGCCGCACTTGCACTTAATCCGCTATTTCTAATGCTAAGTGAGCGCGCTGCATGCAGTCTGGACTGCATTCGGCTGCTTTATCTTTACGCCTATATTGGACGAGACTAGACATGTTTCCCTACTTAATTTTACTACTTGGACGGAACGGACACTGGGGGCTTGAGAGATATACAGACAAGGCTTATTTTAAAACCCGCTGACTCACAAAAAAAGACTGATAATTTCTTCGGTCCCCGAAAACCTTGAAAATCCTGCCCGGGAGCTTCCTAAAGAAATCCATGCTCGTTGAGGAACTCGTCACTAATCTCCTGTTCGTTGATGTTGATCAGATTGCCGAAATCGCTCTCGTCGAAGTGGCCCATGTCGGGCAGATAGTACGGTATCGTTTCGACGACCACGTTCGGGCCGGCCTGGACCTGCTGGACGTTGCTGAAGAATGGCACAATGATATCGTCGTTCGCTGGCTGCGGTATCTCGTTGTCGGAGAAGATCTGCAGGTAAGTGGTCGTATTAGGCATTGATCCATTAATACTATTAATAGTACCTCAACGGCACTGCCGCTTACCTCATCCACGTTGAGATTGCTGAAAATGCTGGCCCCAGTTTCGCCATTGATGATGGAATCGAAATTGATCGTACAACCGTCCACCATGGCGCTGGCCCGCATCAGTTGTTCCTCGTTGACCGGTAGCTCCGCGACCGGCTGCAGGGTAGACAGGTGTGTTTCGCCGGACAGTTGCAGTGCACCGGATAGGGTGGGTGCTACTGCTGGCAGCACAGTGGTATCGATCGTCGACTTGCTGTAGTTGTCGATAATGTCGATCATCACGTTCTGTACCTGTAAGGGACCGGATGTTGGTAGTTGCTGCTGCTGCTGCTGCTCTAAACAGTTATTATTGTTGCTGTCTAGTGTGGTCAGCTGTTGTTCCCGGTGCGGTCCAAGCGAGTCACCCAGCGAAACGCACTCGTTCGTGGCCGCCTGTGATGAGCTGGTGGTGGTAGTTGCGATCGTTTCCGGCGCCGTATCGCTTACCGACACCGTTGGATACTTGGGAAGATTGTTGTTAACCGTTTGCTCGTTGTTGTTATTATTAGCAGTGCCAGCAGAGTCCGATGGTCCGTTCGACGATCCCTTAGAATCGAACCGTGCCGACGCCAGCGTTCGCCGATTGCACTGAACGCCATTGCTGCCGGCTGCTTTGTTCCGTTGCCGAACGCGCACCCGGCGCCGTTCGCTTTTTGACACATCCATCGACAGCTCCCAGTAGCCTCCCTTGCCCTTCTCGTCTTTGGCCCGTTGTACTTTGGTGAAGAAAAAACTCAACGACAAATTGTGCCGGATAGAGTTCTGATGCAATGGCGGGGGTTGGGAGTGGAGGGGGAGGGGGGGGGGAAAGAATGCAGCAAAATAAACAAATCAAAAACCCGTCGCAGGAACGCATCGCGAGCACCTTTGAGCGATACTTACATTCCAGTTTTTGTGCACCTTGTAGTAGGCAAACTTTTCCTGAATCCATTTGCATATCTGCTTGAGCGTCATGCGGCCCTCCTCCAGCATGGCCATGGCGATGATTTGTGCATAGTTGAAGGGTGGTTTTTCCAGCGAGCTCGCCAGTGACGTGTACTGCTCTTTGCGCTTGTCGTACGTCTCCCGGCTCCTGGTGAATGGCGAAAGCAGTTGCGGACGGATATAGAATATGGTTCCAAAGATATGGGGCCTACCCTTACCACGGTGTCGCCAACTGGGCTACACTGAGACTCTCTTTCTCTCTCACACACACACTTACCTTCGTACTTGGGCGATAAATTTGTTAAACCGTGCCGTTGGCAAATCCGTCAGTGGTGCGTCCGACGGCGTCAGGTTGGTGATGTTCTTCAGCTCCGTCAGCCAGGACAGATTGGTCAGCTCCGGCTCGGAATCGTCATCGTCGTCCTCCTCCCCTTCGCGCGCTTCCTCTAGCGTTCCGGTTTCCATCTCCTCGTACTCCAGCTCGTCACCCTCGATGATGTCTTCTGCGGCCGTAGCGAGCAGCGACCCGGTTCCATTGGCATCTCCAGTTGCTGATGATACACCCGGTACTCCGGCCGTTTCCACACTGCCAAAGCTCTGGTCCAGTTCCGAGCTGGCAGGAGTGTCGAGCGCTACGGAGATGGGCGAACTGACGCAAGGCAGGTGCGAAAATCCGGCCTGGTTCGTGGGACCCGGCGAAGATGTCACGTCCGCATCGATCGATGCGCTGCTGTTCAGGTCGTCCACCGATTGTTCCGACGTGGCCGAACCGGCGGTGGAGGCGGCCGGTGTCAGCGGGAGCGTTACATTGTGGGCGTTTAGCACGTAATCGTAGGCTGCAAATGGGAAATTGATTCGTAAGAAGGGGTGGGCTTAGGAGCTAAGAGAGGTGCGTGGAAGGACTCCGTCAGCTATTGGGGCTATTGAAAAGGGCAATTATTCAGCAATCAGTTAGACGCATTTGCTATTGTATGTCATTTTGGAAATTTTCTTGTACAAGAATGTCGTTATTATGGTGGATTGACTAGAAGAGAATGGACTTATGGATATTGCGCAGCTTATATTGGATATTGACATTGGAAGAATTGCGATGCGTTTTAAGTTCTATACTCCTTCTTATTTCGTTGTAGAAGGTTTGAGCATTCTACGTGATCATCAGAAACACGGATCTTATCAAGACAAGGTTTTTAGAAGGTTTGAGCATTCTACGTGATCACCAGAAATACGGATCTTATCAAGACTCTTTCCTCAGTCCTTGTGTCAAACGAGAAGGCTGGGAACAGATTCACTTTTGACCTTGTAGATACCGGCGAACCATTCAATTAGACCAGCCGCCTTCTCCGACAATTACAAAAATGGATTAAACACCGCTTCAAGTCGCACTTACAGCTCATATCATTGTTGTAGATGATGATGGTGCCCGGGATTTTGAGCAAATTGTTCAAAAGGTCGTCATCCTCCAGTTGCGTCATGGTGCGATGGCTTATACCCGAGAGAAGACGGGACCCCGCCTTCTCTAACGATGCTTGCGTTTGCACCAATCTCAATCTTTGTACACCGCGAAGAAGAGGTACTGGTAGATGCTATAAAGAACCAAACTGCCCGAGCAAATATACTGTTGCTGCTGCTTCACTACCTTTATCCTAGGGATAGGAGAAATTGCGCACTGCGTACATGGTCCGGGGTTATTAATCTATCCTTGGAGTCTCCGGAAACAAATGCCATGATTTTCTAACGACGGTTTTATGCTATTCCATACATACACACGCACACGCACACACACACTTTTGGTTCAGATACGTTGGGGAATGGGTTTTCACGCTTCACTTTTACCGTCACTCTGCAGGATGATGGCGTAAGCGCTCCAGAACCCAATCGAGGCCGCCGTTATTAATTATTCACACAATCGAGCACAACGCTTTCCCGGAGTGCAATTTTCTTCACTTTTTACACTCCAACACACACACAGATATTCCTTGTGATAAACCACCAATATCACTAGTTTCCTGGTCACAACACTTTACAATTTGATGTTTAACAAGTCATCGGTAATTCGAACTTCGATGGCGCTGCATGGAAATTCTTGAGCTCGAGTGGGATCGATGACAAATTTTCAAACGGTGAAAAGAACACACAGAGCACTTAACGTCACTCACTCACGCCACGCCATGCGTCCAGTGTCGCCGTAACGATTTGATCGTTGAACACCGTTCATCGATTACTGCTGAAAGCGCTTGAATCCAGAGAACCTAGAGGACCCGTGTATCTTGTCGCCATTTTCACGACATCTCATTTGCCAACCATTCGAAGGCAAAATTGTTTCGACGCAGGCAGGACGCTTTCACAACCCCCCACGGAAAAGGGAAAGGGGTCCGTGGAATGGGGGGGGGGGGGGGGGGGTAAGGGTCATAGATTTTCTACCACTTTTTTTCACTGGCGCTGCTTTGTGCGCGCGCGCCTTTAACTGCTAACGGACACGTAGCACCGTTGTGCTGGCAGCCACTTCGGACACGACGACCGACTGGACAAAGGGTTTCGCCTGGGTCCCGTGTGGTCAGCCAGTGGTTAGGGCCAGTTAGGGCAATCACTGTTCGTCCCGTTCTTGCCTGCAGGTTCTGGCGGTCGCGGTGGGGGTTCGTCGCTTTCTCCCAAGTTGACCGTCCGAGACGCGCGGTACGTTCTGTCCTGCTGGATCGTGTACACTAGCTGCTCTCTAGCATCTCCACTCTCTGACGGCCCAGAGGGTCCGATGTGTGCGTACACTTTTTCTTTGGTGTGTCTATTTGCGAGTGTGTGTGTGGTTTGGGAATGAAACCGTCCATGGCTCGATTGTTGGTCCCCGGTTCGGCAGATGTCCTTTTTCGTTGTTTCGATTAAATGTATGGCAGAGGTCGTCCCGCTCTAATGCCCGCTCCCGAGTGGACATAATTTCTGTTCCCCGTTGGCGTTGGTTCATTGCATCATGTGTGCGTGTGTGCGTGTGTGTATGTGTGGTGGTGGTGGGGGTCTCTTTAAAAACACACACACACACATGCGGACACAGTCCTGGGGCTATGCGTTCGTGCATATGTTCAAAATTGTTTAACGGTTGAGCAAAGACCGCTGTAACCTATGGGTAGCCTGTATAGAGGAGCAGGGAAGGTGATGGAAAAGAACGGAAGTGTGGCCGTGCACTGGGACATCGGTAGCAGGACGCCCTGCGCGGTATGTTCCAGCTTCTAGCCATTATTCTCTTTTCTCTTCCCCTTTCTAGTCCCCCCGTTTGGGTCCGTTCCATTGACTGAGTTTTTCCAGCGAGCCAACGGTAATGAATAAAAAATGAACACACAAGGACCTCATCCGGACCTGCTTGCGAAAGGGACAAGAAGAGGGAACTGAATTTTACATAAAAATAAGAGCAAGAGAGTGAGAAAGCGGGACAAAGAAGAAACAAGGGGTCCCAAAAAACAGACTAAAACGGCACGGGAACGCAAGCAAACGGAACGGATTTTGTGAGTGAGTGTGTGTGTGTGTGAGGTCCTTTATATAGTACTACATCCGGTCGGGTGTTTTTGCGGGTGCTCTATGCAAGGAAAGCAGGACACTATGACGTCATTATGTGTAGTCCCCGCAGCTCTAGCCATTGTAGTGTGTGTATCGGTCATTCCTCTGGCCGACGACCGTCTGCCTGAGTACCCGACGAGGCAAGCAAAAGACATAAAAAAGGCCGTCATTAGCATTGGGCTTCTTAGCGGGCCTCCTGTAGTAATGGGAGCAAACTTTGACCTCAGCACGTGTGCGAATGGTTCAGCCTTGGCAAGCCTAGCGCTGGTTGGAATTCACCTCCGTAGACGTCTCTGCACCGAAACGTTAGCAATCGTTGGCATATGTCCTGCGAAGCATTTGTTTCATGTTGGCCCACGCGTCGCTTGTGCTGTAGCAGGTGCAGTGAAGCGTATCGAGCGAAAGGTGGCACAGTGTGTGCAGGATTACGGGAAGGGCTGGATGTTCTCTTTTGCAATTGATCGACGTGCCAGATGATGGGTAACTATTGAGCAACTGCGTCATCATTGCTGGAACAACGGTTACACTGTTACAGTGTTAAACCGATGTAGATGGGATATTTATGGGGTTGTCGTTGGTTTTAACAATGTATGTGTTTCTATTCACTAACCTTGCAACATATCCTGTCATTTGGTTTATTATAGCACATACATGCATATTACAACATATATTACAACATATTAAACATAAAGGTGCCTTACTTGTGTATTCATACTTTATCAATTAAAGTGATTATTTTCTAAGCCTAAACAGATTGTTGAGGTTGAACTTTGAATCAAATTCCTATAACAGATGCATAGATAGTACGCCACAAAACGGATCTAAATTGGTAGCCTAATGTTCGGAAGAATTAAGCCCCCGTCGCCATTGAATTCTCAGAGCCATTTTATCTAAACCTGATTTTTATTGCTTTCTCCCACCTTCAACGAAACGTCCCATCATCATCAGCCACCTTCAGAGCGGACAATAATTGACACCACCAATAAATGTCTGCATCTACGGCACTTCACACGTACTTTGTCCCTTGTCGTCGTTACAAACAAATGCTGTTTTACCCCCATGGGGTGGAAAGTGTTTTATTTCTCTCCCGACGGGCCACCCCACAGCAAACCGAACCTTGCAAGAGGGACCCTCCGCACAAAGGTCTAACAACAAACTGGTCTCGAACAAAACTGCAGGTGTTGCATGGGAAATTCGTGTGTTCGTCCTTGCACGCAATCTAGATGCGCTTATCTACTGCGCTGCGACCCACGCCATACGCAATCCACGATCAGTACGGCAGCCGCACGGCTTGGGGTGTGTGATTGCGAGTCATCGTACGTACGTGAGGGAGGAATAGTTTCTGGATTGTTTTTCCCTTTTTTGTGAGGGGAGAAATTATTTGCTTTCATTTCATCCCCTCATAACGAAAGGGGACACAGTACGCGGAAACGACGTTGCTTGCTACCTGCTGGAGGGTGTCCTTCGTTGACGGTACGACAGCATGAGGGGTTTTGTCTAAGGTGTCTCACTCCTCCTGGCCATGCCTGCTCCATCATTGGTAGCGGTTAATCTGTGCCACAGTAGCTCGAGCAGTAGGCACACCGTCCCGAGGCCAAGTCCCACGGCGAGCAGAAAGAACGCACCGACCAGGTGCGACGGTTGCAGCGGTATCGGGCCCGGGTTGCCGAAATGACGCGACGTCGAGATGGCGTGCTGGACCTTATTATCGGCAAACTTGGTCACCACCTTTCCGGATGCAAAACGGGAGAAGATGAATTAGTGTTTGAAGAGTGGTGTGCTTAGAGAAGGTCTCCCGTGAAGCAATGGGGCCCACGGGAAGTTTGTCGTCCATGTTCGAAGGGTGATACTTGGCCCAAAACTCGGACGCCTCGTGAATGGGGGTTGACCTAACGTCTGTGGCTGTCAGTATACATGCGCATTAGGGAGCGATGGTGACAGCAGCTGTCCCTGTCCGGCACGACGATAGAGGCCTACTTGACCACACACCAAGTAACACCTCCTTCCGGCCATTGATGGTTGTGTATGTGTCGTCAGCCCCATCGGGTACATAAGAACCTCTCCGACCCATGGCTGCTTACCTCCAGTTCCCAGTAGCGTTGAATTCCGCTCTGGAAAATGCGCAACGTCAGCTCGTCCAGCTCGTCCATCAGCGGCCAGGTTTTGGTGGCCATCGCCACACAGTTCTCCCAGTAGATGTCCTCCAGCATGATCTCGAAGTTGCTGGACACCACGTCGGTGATGTAGTCCCCGACGGCATAGTGTCCGTACGGCAGCCGCTCGATGCTGTACGCCAGGTTGCGCTGCTTCGCGTGCTCGTGCAGCACATCCTTCGGGTAGGTGACAAAGCTCTCCAGCAGCTTCACTATCGTGGGCTGTTGGGTGCAGAGTGTGGAAAGTGTGTCGAGAATCAACCTCGGTGGAATTAATGCCTAATCAGGACACTGACCTGCGTTGCGAGCTGGATAGAAAAGATCCACGCGTCGTGTGTCGAGCCCCAGCGTAGATTGCGATCCGCCAGATCCTGCACGGTATCGATGGATTTCTCAAACCGTGGCACCGTCATCACACTGGCCAGCCCACCACTGTACGCGTTGCCGATCATGAGGCCGACGAACAGGATCGACCCGATCAGAATCATCTGCGAGCAGTAGGGATTGCGGGTGGTGCGTATTAACACGGACTGCAGTATGAAGATGGAGATGATCGCCATTATGGACTCGCAGGCGTCTACTCGATGTACCTATTGGAGGTGGCAGTGGAGCAAGCGTGTGAGAGAGGATGGAGCGGATCAGTTGTGACTTCAAAACATCGCACACATATCGTACCTTGTTGGGGTTGAACTTTTGCGTCACGAAGCTGACCACCATCTCGCACACGGTGGACACCGCGATGGTTCCCAGTACGGCTAGCCACATCTCGGTCGAGAAGGGTAACAGTGCTGTCATCCAGGAGGATAGGGGCAGCGGTTTTGGTGCGATGCAGGTAACGCCCGTACGGGAGATCGGCTTGGAGAGGGCAAGATACAGCGACTCGTGATACCAGGAGTACAGTGCACCGACTCCAATGTCAGCCCTGCGTTCCACTACAGCCCCAATAATGCCATCCCCAGTACGGTTGTCGAAGATTTGGCCCCACTCGCCCGCCTCGTCTAGCGAGATCTCCAGGCTGCAGTTCAGCTTGGCACAAAACTCAACAAACAACCGTGCCTCCGTTCCGTCGATGAAGAGCGTCCGGTTGTGTTGATAGAAGGCGTTTCCATCGTTGGAATCGTCCACCGCACTCCACAGCGTGTACGGTTCGTAGTTAAAGATGGCCAACCGTACGTAGCGGCCCCACAGGTTGGTGCGCTTGTTCGGGAACAGCTCGACGGTAAGGTGCAATACGCCCGGCACGGATGTGTCGTGACTTGCCAAAGGTATCCACTCGTCGTACCCGTAACCAGTCGTCAGAAGATCGACACGCTTTCCATCCGGCAGGGGGTGTACTAGCAGCCAATCCATCACGTCACGAAACGCACCATGCTCGAAAACGGTTCGTCGCCACTGCACGTCAGCGTCATCGGTTAGGATGATGACACGCTTGTGCGGGTAGCGAACGGTGGCACGATCATGCACGTAGCGAAACGCATCCAAAAACTCGATCGCTGTCGATTGGGCCACAATGAAGGTCTGCAGAGGAGCGATAGAGGAGAGGGGGGTAGAGTCAATTGCAATGTCCGGCTGGTGGATGTGAACTTATCCAGAGTGTGTCATTAGCTCCGGATCGGATTATTACAATTCCGTGTGCGAGATGGTATCGGCTCTCGAGGCTTATCACGGAAATACGAATGTCAGGGCCAATGAATCATGCTCGTTGTGCACGCGAATGAATAGACGAAACACAGATCTAATGCTGTGGTCTTGAAAACAAACAAACCAATTTGAACTATTACTGTTACTCTTCTTGGATAGGATCTTGGATTTGATCTCGTCCGAAAGAAAATTCTCAGCTGGTACGTAGCAAAGATGAACAACTCTCAAGCTAATTCTAGCTTCATACTCTTACTTGGCATCCATTTTCGATAGCGTCCAGCAGCACGTCGAGCTCGTCGTTGCGGGAAAGGGCAACTACCATCACCGGATGAGGGAACTGTTCGGTAGCGGCCGTCCAATGGCCGGAGCTGCCTGTGCGCACCACGATACAGGTGCAGAAAAAGCTTACCAAATGCTGTAGAACTACAAGATGGGACTCCATTAAGGGTATCGCTCCTCCTCCACATTGTACCGTTAAAAACAAGGAACTTACAGATCCATTTCAACAGCCGATTCAACTCAAAGTGAAACAGCTCGCCTTGCGTCAGCTCCGAAAGCTCCACACTGTAGTTCATAGTTTGTTTTGGGAGGTTTTTCCACAAAACTTGCCCGTACTTCTGGTTGTCGCTTTTTTGACTTCCACTTGTGCGGTATCTGCATTTATACCATTGCTACTTAAGGTAGCCACATTAAATATACATTACCGAGGGCTCATGTTGGTTCGCACTGTTGGTCCGACTCTGTTTACGAGCAAACAGCTTCAATTGAAATTCCCGCTTTAAAATTATTAAACTACCTCAGCGCTTTGCTCCAATCAGCATTATCGGCAAACAATTTCAACGGCAACAGTTGTTAAACTGTTGACTCAATTACAAATTTCTCAATTACGGTTGATTGCAATCCAAACTACATGGTTCGGAAGATAGTACGCGCTAGCTTTCCCTCAAGATAGTGATACACTTCATGTATCGATTTGACTTGCCCCTACACTCGATGCTAATACGATGCTAGCTACTGTTGACCTGAGAGCATGAAGAAATGCCGTCTGCTCCAGCCCGTAATCGACTCGTAAAGTACACCTGTCCCGATATCGCACATGCAAAGCAACCGCCACCGAGTCGCTTTATCGTTTCCAATCTTTCGTTTCCAACAGGCGTACTAAACACGTGGACCCTCCGCTGGTGGTCGCCGCGTGTGTCTGTATAGTAGGAAGTCAGCGTGGCGCGCGTCATCGTGGCCGTTCGGATAATTCGTAAGGAAATCGGACACGCCAGATACGCGGGGTAATGTTTATAATTAACTGATGCGTGAATTGTCGCTATAAGAAGAGTAGAGCGGGGGAAAAAACAGGGGCAAGCACACATACAAGCATCCACCGCAGCAGCCAAGCCAAAACAGCGACACCGAAGATTGAATCTTTGCGCTTCCCATGTATAAAAGAATCCCACCGAACGCTGACCGGTGAATAGTTTGTGCTTGTGACTCTAAAAGTAAAGTGTACGATGAAGCTGTCCAGCGCGGTCCTGTACTTTGCCCTGCTTGCTACGGCAATGGTCTGTCGGGTGCAGGTAAGTGAAGCGTTCTCCGTCTCCCCCGAATTACCGAAGAGCGTTCCCAGTCTCACAATTTCGTTGCCGGCTGTAGGCGGGCAGTGCGGAGGAGCTCGAGCAGGCGAAGGAAATGTTGCGCGGTTTGGCGGCGGAGTGCAAAACGAAGGAGGGCGCCACCGACGAGGATGTGGAGGGTTTCGTCAACGATAAGATGCCCGAGTCGCGCACGCAGAAATGTTTGGCCGGCTGCATGCAGGAACAGTTCGGCGTCTCGAACGGGAAAGCGTTCCAGGAGGACGGTTTCATCGAGATCGCCAAGATGCTGATGAAGGGCGACGAGACCAAGATTGAGCTGGCGAAGGAGATTGCGGCCGACTGTAAGGCGGTGGCGAACGACGACCGGTGCGAGCTGGCGGTGGACATTATGAACTGCTTGAAGGAGTCGGCCGAAAAGCACGGCATTGAGCTGAAACACTGAGCGAGCAAGGGATTGCAGTGTGTTGCAACACAATTCACCAGCACGAAAACGAACAACGAACAAAAAAAGCGACCGACAACAACGCAACAAGTGCGAACTTTAGTAGCATTACCCACCGAAGAATAAAGAAGAAAGGGATACGATGACTGTGAGGAGAGCGTTTTTTACTTGATTAAACCAGAACATTGTTGCGTACTGTGTTAATCGGATCGTTTAGTCAGGTTGCTTTATTGCCCGGCAACAGCCTTGTACTGAATGGTTTTTAGTCAAACTTGTAATTCTGCATCACCTCGTTAAAGATAGGCTTACAGTCGATCTTCGCGTTGAGCCGCGCGCACAGCAAAAACACACCGGAAAGCTTCCGGTGCAGCGAGTAGATCTCTTCCGGCGGCGGGCAGAGCCGATGCGCAATCATTACCGGCACCAGGGCGGCAATCTTCTTCGTCGTGCTCTGCCGACCGAACTCGAACTCGCCCGGCACGCTGAACACTTCGCCGAGGATGAGCACGGCGTCGACGTGGGCCTTCTCCATGGCGGGCGTTTCGTAGCCGGTCAGGAAGCCCATCTTGCGCGACAGCTCCAGTATCTGCTGGCGGTCGTTTTTCGTCGCCGCAATAATGACCTACAGAAGGCGAACGAGCGAACGAACGGGTTTGGGGTTAAGAGAAACATTGCTGTGAGCGGTGCTTCTGTGTGCCTACTTACCCTTAAGTAATCGTCCATGAATGCCTTCTGGTAGAAGCGTGTCGCGCCGAAATCGATCAGCATCACCTGCTTCGTCGACGCGTCGTACAGGAAGTTGGACCAGTTCGGGTCCGTTTGCATGCACCGGAAGGTGAACAGCTCGTTCAGGCAGAGCTTCATCACGCAGTACGCAATGTGATCACGATGTTCTTGGCTGGGAGGAAAACGGAAGACCCATTAATCGTAAACCTGTGTAAGTTTTCCCTTTTACAAACTTACCTCATGTCGAAGCACCGATCCATCGGTACGCCCGGTACGAGCTCCGTCGTCAGTACATTCTTTGAGGTCAGCTCCTTTACCACGCGCGGCACACGGTACTCCGGCATGTGGCGTATCATTTCCGCGAACCGCTCCGTGTACTCGGCCTCGCGCGTGTAATCCACCTCCCAGGCCAGCTCGCGCTTGGCCACCGCGACCACGTTGTCGATGAACACGCCGGCCGGAAACACGTCCCACACCTTCAGCATCGAGACGAGATTGTCGATGTCGCTTTCGATGCTTTTCGCCACCCCCGGGTACTGGATCTTGATGGCCACCTCCATGCCACCGTCCTTCAGTACGCCCCGATGCACCTGGCCGATCGAGGCGGCCGCAAACGGTTTCTGGTCGAAGCTCTGCAGCTTGGAGCGCCAATCGGGGCCGAGCTCGCTGACGAGCTGCCGCTCCACCTGCCAGTCCGGCATGTAATCGGCCGCCTGCCGGACACGCTCGAACGCTTTCACCAGCTGCGGCGAAACGATGTTCGAATCCTGAATGCTCAGAATCTGGCCCAGCTTCAGGGCGGCGCCCCGCACCTTGCACAGCGTGTCGACGATGCGTTCCGCGTTGGTCGGACTGAACAGGGCCTGCTTCACATCCAGCGTTCCGCCAATGCCGAGGGCACCCTTCGCTAGCTCGTTCACCGTGCCCAGACCGAGTCCGGCAAACAGGCCACCGAACGAGGCGAGTCGTGCGACGCGTGACGAAGGGACTTTGCGCTGCTTAGCCACCGTGCTGAGCTGAGGTAGTTCGATCGGTTGTGCTGGATTTACCGGCGGTACGGCGGGCGGTGGTACCGTCGCCGACGGGTTCTTATCGTAGGAGGAAACAAAATGCAACATTTTCTCTATCTGCTGCTCGTCGCGCGTAAAAGCTTTCGTTTCACGAGCCGGCTCCTTGAGGCGGGCTGCCGGCTCCGGAGGTAGAATGGTTTGTGATGGTGCTGCTGTGTGTGATTCTGCTGCCATCGCTGGGCTTTCTGTTGCAACGATCGGTTCCACATGCTTTGCGGTGGATCGTTTCCCGTTGTCTAAGCCTAGCTTTATCTCGCGAGTTTTGCTGTGCTCGGACAGTATCGATTCCAGCTCCTTCAGGGTAATCTTGGAAATGTCCAGGCTGGCTATATCTCCCGAGGGTTCCGACCCGGGTGGGGCAACGGTTCCAGCGGACGGAATACGCTGGTTCAGAAATGCATCCGGCGAAAGTGGACCCACTTTCGGTATAGCCGCTGCGGTCAGCTGCCGGAGGCCTTCCGCCACAACCGCCGTCCGCTCGATCGTTTCGCGCAGCTTGCCACCAACCTTTTCCAGCTCCTGGGTTGGATTGTTCAGCACCTGCTTTACCGACTGCTCGCCGGTCGCTAGCTGCTGCTCCAGCACCTCCCGCACACTCGAATTGGCCCACAGATGTTTGGCGTACTCGGATTGCGATTTGCCAACGGCATCGGCCACTATCTTGAGCCCCCGCAGAATACCGATGGCGTCTTGTGCGCGGGACATTGTGTATGTGAGGGTGAGGGTAAGATAAGAAGCACTTTTAGACTAGTATAAGTTACACAAACTTTTGCACTTAACAAAACTTAATTGTGGTAAAGATTCGATAAAACAGCGCTCGATAGTTTCTTATTTCACAACATGATACTGACGATTAGATAATAAACATGCTCTCCGGTTGGAGCAAAAAAAAAACACGAAGATGCTTCGAGAACTGTCAAATCGAGCGACCATAAACATTGCCCAAGTAGCAGTCAGAGTGACTAGAAATGCCGATTTATCGGTATTACTACCGATTTTTGATATGCCTACCGATTCACAGATCACCACCCTAAAACTACCAATTATTCCTTCATCCTACCGAAAATCACAGGTTTTCTCATAATACTGACCGAAAAGTCATAAAACCATTCCCCAAATGATTTAATGCAGTAAACTCCATATGAAACATCCCAAGCGCCACAGATTAAGCTTAAACGACTGGAAAATTGAATATCCATAGAAAAAAATGAAAGCTCCACAGCTTCATTGGTTTGATCAATAGATGGCGTATTACAACTCATCATTATATTACTATCCTTTTCTTGCAATGTGTTTCGACAAGTTTCATCTTATCATGACCCAAATAGCCTTATAACTTTCCGAGCAAAAATCTACATGAATGGTCGTGTGGTAAGATACGTGGGTATTAACACCAACGACCATTACTCAAATCTCACTTGCTTCAGTACTGGTGGTTTCGGTTGGAGTTTAGTATTTAAACAATCGTATCGCCGTTCTAGTTCTAGCGATGCATAACTTAAATGCGAAACCATACAACAGTATAGAGGAAATGAGAAAGCTCTCCTCCAAGCGATGAAGCTCCACTGGTTGGGGTATCCCACCAACAGAGAGCGCCCCCAGCTTTTTTTGCTATTTTTAGAATGCATGAGTCGTTTGCCGTCTGCTAAACGAAGTCTTTCTATATTCCGTTTAGGTAGAGAACTTGAGTCGTTTAGAAGCCGTTTAGTGGTCGTTTAGTGGATTTGTGGCACTTGGGATGGAAATCACTAGTGATCAGAACCAGAAGTTCAACACTAACAACTAGGGCCCGTGTCTGTACTTCATGAGATGCGTTCAAAATTTACAAAATACAAATTGAAATTCCTACCGAAAACTACCGATAACATTTTGGCGCTCCTACCGAAAACCGCCGAAAAAATCTGGCCACACTGGTAGCAGCGCGCAGCGGTTCGAATGACAGGTTTGCAGCGCTAGTGGCGGGAACTAGCGAAACTACAGCTTTTTAAACGTTGCTGTCGGTAGACGGTTTGCGAAATGGCATTGATCACGTTTTTGATGCTACTTCTATTTTTTATTAGTTTTGATGATTGAACAATTAAACTTTTAACTATCGTAGTGAAAGTATCACATAAAAAACATGTTGCTACATGTGGTGAAAGATATATTCGTGGTATTGATATTCAAATTGCATCAATTTCTAGTACATCATTTGTGTATTGGAATTACAAAATGACACAATATCTTCTAACAAAAAAAAAAACTTTCTGCTCCAAAACCAATCCAAATCAAATCGATGTAACCGATGGGCGCACAACTATTAAATTGCGTCCCGTGTGATCTTGACGTAGCGTATAAATTGGGTCACGCGATGATATAGGTGGCGAATGCATGGATTGAATAATTTCGCCAAACAGACGAATTCGCCTTCTCTCCCCCCAAAAATGGCGAGCGAAACTAATCAATTTTCCCGGGTACATATAGGCATTGGAAATGAAGGCTGGATATGCTTGCGCACGTGTTGCATGCGTATTCCTTGTGCGCGCATTCAGCAGGGCAAGATGAAAGTGTCCAGAGCCTTTCACGTTACGTCACGCGTGTGCGCTTGCAAGAAGTGGATGGCAGGAGTCCTAACGCCTAGCTTGGAGGTGGATTGAATAAACTAACAAAAAATCAATGGCTGTTTTCTTAGCTACGTGCGTTGCCATCACCCGGATCGTTCCGATTGATCGCGGCTCATCGCTTTACGACGCACAATAATCACTAACACGCCGTATTTTGGAGCCACTTTTCTCCACCTAGCTCCGTCAATCCAATACTTTCTCTGTCGCGCATCGGGCCGGCATTTTCCGGCGCGTCTCCATTGATGCGCAACCTCCTAGGAAGTGGGATGGGTTGCAGTTGTGTTAACTGCACTGGAGTCGAGGCGTTTCTTGCAACTGTTTGAAAGCGGATTGCTGCATTTGAAAGCGTTGGTGAGCGAATGGTGTTATCGTTGTCTGAAAAGAATGGAGCGCAGGACATGCTTCTAACAATCCAAAAACCTTCAGAATGGATAAACATGTTTGAAGCAATGGATGGTGCACGCACCCAGAAATGGGAGTGTCTGCCATTCTTATCCGCCGGACCTAGGCGTAATCAGACAATTCGTAGTGATGGAGCATGAGTTAATCTGCTGCTGCTGTGGTGGCCAGCGGGGTCATGATGAACTGTTTTTTTTGTGATGGTTTCCTTCAACCCCATGAAAACCCATATATTCTGGGTGGGACAATGTCAAACCACCGTCCACCGGGTAACCTTGAGAGGGGTTTGCGGTGCCTGGGTAAATGCCGATGGCCCATGAGTGGGTTTATGGGCTGCCACTGTTGCTCTTGTTTGTTTGCAAATTAGGTATCACTCGATGGTTCCGTTTTCTCAACGTTTGTATCGCTGGGCATGGAGTGGACTAGTTTATAACGCCGCGCGTGCCATTTAGTTCGAGCGTGTAGTCAAGCGAACAGCTTGTACTTGGCGTGATTGACCAGTGTAACCAAATTCTCCAGGACAGGATGTTAGTTTGAATTTTTTTGCTGTTTTATTCTCATGGATACTGAAGAGACACTGAAGAATTTTAGTAAAGATGTTGAGACCCAATGTAAGACCCAATCAAAATGTATTTTAATCTTGTTATTAGAAGCCATCAGGAGGAATAAATTTGAAGTATCAAAAAATATTTGTGTGAAATGTGGCGTAAAATCCTAGAGCAATTTTAAATTGCAGCCAGTTAAAGTGACCTTCTCCCCTGTTTACCCCAACATGTGCCTATTGTTTTAGTAGACGCGTCAAAACTGTCGTAACAACGCATTGCCATTATGCCTACCCAGATCGGACGGGGATGATAAATCATCCTTCCCTTTTTTCTATTTTTTCGTACACTTTCTGCTGTCCCACGTGCGGCTGGACCAATGCGTGAGTCGGTTACAAGTTATGCTTGTTTGGTTTTGGAAACGGGAGCCACCTGAACCTCACGTAGAGATGAATGAATGCAAAGAGGACAGGATTTAAAACAACACAAAACACACGCACAGAAATATGCTAGTTTTGTAATCCATTTCGTTTTAGGATCTATTTGTCAAAAAGAAAAAGGGAACGGACGAAAGTTGTTGCACAGAAGATGGGCAATAGTTCGGGGTTGCCATCGGTTTGTTCTTTGCTGTTGGTTCGAAGCAAGATTGCCTAACTATAAATCATAACAAAAGATGGATGTGAGGAATTGCTTCAATGTTGTATGCAAAAAGTGACAGAGCATTTTCAATTATAACGAGAGCAACAGAGGAGATCAACGAGCAAGTGTTCCGCTGCAATACATTGTCCCACTATTCATTATTCGCATATGCTGTTGTACAAATGGCACAAACACTAGAAACAAAAGCAACACTCATTCTTTTACCGACGTTAGACCGGTGTCATTGATCAATCTCCTCGATCTCTCTCTCTCTCCCTCTCGCTGGCTGTTGAGCGAAGGAAGAAAGAAACGATCCGCATGATGGTGATGCATAATAGTGAAACGGCCCATTCCACGCTTCGACCCATTTCACTTTGAGTGACCACCAGTTTGCCGCAATTATTACGCAACCGCTCCAATTGACTGATTGCAGCGCGTTGCATACCGCAAAGGGAATGCTGGGGCGATGCTTTCCCGAGATGATCTTGGTGCACCCGTTTTCGGAGCGGAGCTTGACGCCCAGCAGGCCACAGACCAGGTGACCAGCCGGTGCTTTCATTAATCTCTATTAAAACACTGCCGTTTTACCCTTCTTTTTTCGTTATTGTTGTTTTATGCGCTATGAGCGAAAGTAGCTGGAGGCGATTCTTTTGCTTCCTTGATCGTGCGATAGATCGGGCGAGTAGTGAAGGAGCGCGCCGAGAACGCTCTGCCCCCTGCCAAGCGTTTCCGTGTTTTGTGGGGGGGGGGGGGGGGGGCAGGCAGAAGGAACTGCAGCGAAACATTGTTGTTAACCTGCCACACAAGGCAGTTGTTTGTTGCACAACGTTTGATCTTGATGATGACGATCATGCCGGGCATCACCACTGCTGCTTCACATTCTAACATTCACCGATCACCGGTCTCTTTCTCCGTCTCGTCGTCTCCTCAACACTACTCTCCTTCCCCTGCTGAAGACGTGTGACGGAGGGTGGTGATGGAGAGAATGATTGATCTGCGATCGAACCGGCGGTAATTGGTGAACTGGGGGTCATTTCGACTTCTCGGTTCTTTGCGATTTTTTTGGCTCCGAGAGCTCGAGTTTTCGTTCGCCGCGCAACCGCGGTGAAGGTGAACAGAGACCGGTGAGTTGAAGAGTTTTTCCTTTCTTCTTTTACCCTTCCGCCTTGTTGTTTCAGCTCAAAGGAAAAAAAACACACACACACAAATTCAAACGATCGCACCCTGAACGCATTGCCAAGATCTTCCCCAAAGAGCATCACGAGCATTTTCACTGCCGGAACCGAAGTGCGAGAGTTTCCTTCGCTAATAGGGTACGAGGTGATTTCAGCGCAACCATTTGTACAACCATTTTGTCCACCTAAACCGTCCGCCGATCGCACATGATCGCGATGATCGCGATGATGGTGATGATGATCGGCGGAGCAATTGGTTTGGACCGTATGGTTTTTTGGGTTTTTAATGTTGGAGCCTTTCGACGCCGAGGGAGGGTATGTTTTGGGTGTCTCGATTGAGCTTAAGCAGCTCGTTAGCCCGGGCCTGTGGCACACTTCCGCCGCTGGTGGAAATTGGCTGCAAGGAAAATGGCTGTTGCAAAATTCATAGTTCCCTCCCCCCCCCCCCCCCACTCCCAATTGACAGGGCGATCTTGATCAGTAAAATGTCCATCACTTGGTTGAGCGTTCGTTCATGAATTGTTTGACATGTGTTGTTGTGTTTCGCTGGCCATTAAGAGGCAAGCAATCCTAGCAAGATTGATCGCTTTTGTATACGTGTATGTGTGTGTTTGTGTTGAAAGCAAAGATCTGGTGGAGTGAGCTGTTTCATTATTTACGATCAGAGTTTCATGTTGCTCAATGAGTGTTATTGATTAGAAATGCTGCTTTTTTGTCATCTTTTGAAACGTGTCCTGGTAGTACACTTATGCCATTACTGTAAAAAAAATGTCTCACACGATTTACATAAATTTTGTTTAATATCCTGGTCACGGCACCAAATGTTTTATTTGAAATTTTTGTCCATTCATCTATTTTGCTCTTCAAATTTGATATCAAAATACTTATTTGGAACACAAATGATCATAAAATGAAATTGTTTTACTATTACGTAGCATCGTTTAACTCCAATTCTTGAATAAACTTCCCCATTTTATTTGTCAAAAGCGGTCCAGCAACGGTGAACCATTAAAACATGCACGCAAAACGATCAACGAATTCATAATTCAAATGATCGAAGCAAAAGACAACATCGAAACAGTACAAAAAACCCCAAAAAAACAACAACCACAACCCTCCTGGCCCGGGAAAACGTGCACAGATTTTTACACACGCGACGATCGGGCCCATATCGGTGGCACGTTGGCAGTTCATATTTTACCATTCCCGGTATCATGCTCACTTATTGCCAGCCAGAGCAGCCCCCAAGAGGTTTATGTCTCACCTCGATTTGCGCTTTCTTCTGCGTTGCGTTGGCTTTCCTTCCCGCCTGCAATTGCGTACCCGGGCCCGGGTAAATAGCGACATAAATCAGCGATTGATTGGAGCAATCGAGAGCGGGGGGCGGTTTATGTCGTTTCGGCCGGTCTTTTTTATCGTTGCCTTCTGTGCCCGGATCGTACTCATCCGTCCGTGGATGCGCTTTTCCCTTCGCTTTGTGGAGGAGTGCGTTGGATGCCGAAGGAAAAAACAAAGGTTCGAGCCCTGTGCGTTCGACCCCAGCACCAGAGGGTTTGAAAGGTTTCACTTTTTTCACCCATACTGCTTTTTTGATTTTCTAGTCGTAAACATTCGCGTTGGTATAGATTCACCATAGGAAGATCTTCCTTGTTTGTGGTGCTCGGGAAGATACGAATCTGCAAAAACGACCACATCACAATAAAGCCCACTCGGACGATCTTTAATTAGAACAAATTGTGGGAACTCGCGTCGAAGCGACGAACCATGACGCCTGTTTTTAGGGGAATCTTCGTAGTAAACAATACTACTTGCGATCATGTAATCTTCTGTGAGTGGGCTAGAAGTGTAATTTGACGATCACAGCACGATCAGGCTGGAACCTTCTCTTCTTCGCGTCTGTTGCATTAAGGCATTAAGTAAGGCCCCAAAAAGCACTTTCTCCAGCAGAGCATTGGCACGTGGCCGGAAATGCAATTTAAAAGTGTTCTTCTTTTTCCTTAACCCTAGGGTTTTCCCCCCGACATGTACAACCTGTGACGTCCAGTGTAATTGAGGCCCGATATCAGAATGGAAGTGGCCTAAGGAATCAGCTCGGGGAATCTCGATCACGTGCTACACATTCCGCCGTTGTGGTTATGCGGTTGGGCGGAGTGGGGCACAAAAGGGCTTAGATAAGGTGCAAACGCTTCAGTCCAGTGTCCCTTTCAATCTCGCTTTTGTCCCTACCGGTGACCAGTGTGTCCTCCCCATTCCCACCCTTAACCCATTCACCTGTTACCCTCCCAACACCCCCTTTGAAATGTGCTCTGTTGGGTGGACGCTGTGTTGAAGATCATCGGTGCCCCGCAGAATCGCCAACCGCGACCGTCCGACGCCAAATACAATAGGCGCGAGCGGGGGAGGGGGAGAAAAAAGAGACACGACACACGATCACAATGAGCGTGTTTGGACGGTTGGGAGGTGGTATATAAGCAGGTGAATTTCGGCAGCCTTTGAAGCATTCCTTTGCGGTCGGTGATTGAAAGCAGATCGGTCATCGCGAGCGAGCAGCAGGCGACGAACCTTTCACATTTACCAGCCAAACAAAACAAAAAAAAAACCCTCACGTGTGATAAGGAGCGTATTGGGAGGAGGAGATAAGAAGCGTTTGTGCGTGTGTGTGTGTCGTGTTAAATGTGTGATTGTTTTACCGTGATAGAAAGTGCAATTTGGGCAAAGTTTTAAGCCTCCCGGAGAGCGGTGTTTGAAGCGGCGCGTAACGCGATAAAATGGTTAGTGAGGCTGCAATTAAAGCGGAATGGGATTATCGATTGAAAGTTTGTGCGAGTATGATCGTGTGTGTGTGTGCGGGAGAAGAGCGCACTGAACCGAAAGAAGGAAGTGATTCATTAGAGTGAAATTGTCACAACAAGACTGTCCTCCCTCGCGTACCCCTGCTCGATCGCGTGTCCAACGAGTGAAACCGAAAACGAACGTGTACATGAGGATGATTGCAATTGGAACATTTGAAATTCGATCCTGATATGTTTTGTGGTGTTTAATTTGGCTTATTTTTTAGATTTTACTTTTCGTAACCTTAACAATAATTAATCAGATTCGTTTGTTCAACTTTCCTCGAAATGTCCATGAAGCACAGTCGTTAGAAATTGTCTCAAGTTAGAGATGAGCTAGACACTCATTAACCTTGCCGTAGTGACATTCAATCAGCTCGATTAGGCCATCATTTCAAGAGCTAAGGACATAAACCCGTCCCCGACTGACAAGCGACGAACCTTGCTTTTCTCTCGATGCTGTTTTTATGTCGCCTCCCCTTTAATTTCCATAACAATAACGCACCCGAACTTGCACCAGTTTTCAAAATAAAACGTGTTTCCCATCCACTCCCATTTCCAGGCCGTTAAACTGGTAGCCTCGCTGCTGCTGCTGCTCGCGGTAGCCGTCCTTGCCAGCAAAGATGCCAGCGGGAAACCGGTCGACGGTGTGGCCAGCACGCCCAGCAAGCCGCCGCCGCCTCCACAGCTCCACCCATCCGGGCCGTCCAAGCCGCCGACCACCGTAACGAAGAAAGCATCCTCACACGGTAAGCGCGAGGTGGCCAGCGCCTACGGACTGCCGCACTACCAGCCGTCCCACCATCGCTACTCGTTCGCTGGCCATGCGCAGCCGCTCGGCGAGTTTTACGCACCTCCGGCCACCAGCCACGGCTCGTACAGCTACAGCATCCCGCAGCATTCGCCCTTCCCGCCCATGCACGGTTCGTTCGGTGGCCACAAGCTTTACCTCGGTCCGGCGCCATCCCTCACCACCAGCTACAAGTACACGCCGGCCTCTTCGCACGCGTTCTTCGCACCGGCAGTCGGGCAGGGCCACCAGTTCGCCGGTGGGTTCGGCGGTCCCGAACCGACCCACTTCAAGTACGGCAGCAGCTTCGGCTCGAAGGAGCTATCCGATCTGCTGAAACAGCTGCACTCGGTCGGGCCGCTCACGATCAAGGCCATCCCGGCGAGTTACGCGTACGGATCACCGTTCCCCGAGCATGACGCTGGCCACCCTAGCCCCTCGGTCGTGCTCGATAGCAGCGCTTTCCATCTGAAACCGATGCCACTGAAGTTTCACCCGGAGGTGGCCAGCTTCGCCCATGGCGTGAGCCTTCCGCAAGCGGCCGCCCTTACGGCACCGGCCGGTCCAACGTCGACGTCTTCCACGTACGGCCACTTGGCACACTCGCTCGGGCACGAACCGTCGTACGCGAGCGGTGTGAAGGGGCTGCGCCATTACTCCAGCAGCCCAAACGTCCCCGCCAACGATCTGTACTCGGGCAACAAGTACATCTCCACGCTGAATCTACACCAGCCCACGACGGCCACGATGGTGTCGCCCCTGCACACCTCCGTCCACTCTACGGTCGGAGGCGGAGGCGCCGGTAGCGGCAGTGCGCACCAGAAGCCCTTCAAACCGTCCACCTACCTTGGCTCGACGCACGAAACCATCTCGGCGCCCTCCACCTCGCACACCGGCGCGTATCTGGCGCCCTCGCTGCAGTACCTGCCCCCGGTCAGCAAAGGGGCACCGTTCCCGCCCAAGCTCAGCTACGACTCGCCGGCCAAGCATGGCTATCTGCCACCAGCTCCCCCGTCCACCAACGCGTACCTTCCCCCGCCACCAAAACCGGCCCACGGATATCTGCCACCCGTGCCGAGCTCGAACTACCTTCCACTCTCTGCATCTTCTGCACCGTCCGGATCGCACGAAGACACCGGCCGGAAGCCGTCAGGACAGCAGCAGCACCATCATCACATCCACCACGGCAGCGAACAGTCGAGCGAAAGTCTCGAGTACAGTGGAGCGACCGCCGCCGTCCCTACGCCAACGGCCGTGACAGCGTCGCACCACTGGAAGCACTAGTCGGCCTCAGCGTCCAGTCAGTCCTGCACCAGCTGCAATGCGTCCAGGTTTCTGTACAGCATTTCCCCATCCGTTTTTTTCCGACACCATTCCACTTTAGCGTGTTATAAATGAGCAAATGGCGCAAAAAAGGCAGTAAAACAACGGGGAGGAGGATGGGGAAAATGTAGCGATCAACGAACGGTAACGATCGCATATACATATCAAAAGCCTTAAACAGATCGTTGGTGTGATGTGAAGGAGGAGGTTCGTTTGCAACCGTTGCGAACGAACGGCTGATGAATGCGCCACTGCAGCACGGAGAGGGCGCTGCAAAGTCGAGATTGTTAGATTGTAACGATAACTTATAACTGTTAAATATATTTAAAGAAGATGCGATGCGTCGCCACCATCAGTCTGCGCAGTGCAGTGCCACTCGCCCGCGTCACGCCGTGGACCACGGGCATTAGTGGCCAGCACTTGCAGTGACCTGGGAGCGACTTAAGTGAAATAAAACGTGACTAAAACCATACGCCTTTTTTGTTTCTTCGCTCATATTAACGAGATGCGTTACTTTGCTTGCTTAGCGCGAACGAAAGTGACACCCGCGTGTGGTGGGTAAACCCCCTCTTCAGCGCGCTCGCGCAATGCAGATTGGTTCATCCGAACGGCATCCAACTGGGAGGAGTGGTGGAGAGTGGATTAGTTTCAATCAATTTGTTCAGCATGATCCGGTAACACTGGATGGATGAATGTGGAGCTAATTTTTACGCTAATTAAACACTAATCGACACCGTTCGTTTGAGACAGAGGGATTGATCAATGGAAGATTGTTCAATGATTACCAAACACTAAGGGGAGTGTTTAGGAGTGAAATTTACTGCCGTGAGGGTGGATTTGTGGGGAGATTTCAAGAGCTCGACTGCAAAGCCTGAGGGTCAAAAGGAACTGCGAACCAACCAGTGAACTGGAACAAAAAAAGAGAAAATACCATTCCATTGAGAGGTTAGAAAGTGAACACCTCAGAATCAAATATTCATGAACGACTTTTCCTTTATTTTCCAACAAAGTGCAGCAATAGGAGCAGAAGAAGCGCAGACCAGACTAAAAGGAATTGCAATTCTCCGTGATCGATGAGCATCGAAAGTAATGCACAGACAAATGGGCAAAAGAATGATCCAAGAAGTCGGTGCCGTGACCAGGATGCAGCTGCTGTTGCTGCTGCCTATAGCAACCGTGCGTCCTTGAAGATGAAGCGTCGGTCGCGGGTTAAGGCTGCATTCCACAAGAAGAGAGTTTTGCAAGAGGATTGCATTGAAAATGGCTAGTGCAGGTTAAAGCTTCTTTTTTGGAGTGTGTATGAGCGTGAGTCTTGTAATAAGCTGTCGAAATTCGTAATGTACACTTTGCGCAAGCGTTGCGGAAGATGGCAAAGCGTTTGAATGGATTTTTTTTGCATGAGCCGCGAGATGTGCATGGGTCAGCTGAAGACACTTGAAAGAATGTTTTAATTCACGTGACCTAAGGAAACACCGGAACAAGCAGTAGAAGGGACGACATTAATCTGCGAAAAAATGGGGCGTAGTATACCGAAACAATGCCCCAACGCAACCTTGAACTTGCCCGACAATACAATTCCAGGGTGGGCTTTTCTCATGGAATATAAATGAACCCGCAAACAAGAAAACATCCCACCATGCCGAGAGTTTATCAGCGTTCCAGCATCACACGAGCGGGCCTGATGAAGATGAACAAGGAAACATACTCCGAAACTGACCATTTTGGGGAGTTTTTTCTTGTCTTCTACCACGCCGGAGCTTCGCACGTCAAGAAGCTACAGCGGGGCAAGGTCGAATGGAAGACATCATAGCCGCAGGTCGCGTTGATGGTGCGTCGATTTTTTGTTTTTCTCTCTCTCTCTCTCTCTCTCCTCATCTCACGGTTGCTGGTAAGAGCTGGTGAAACGTACCCAAAACGTGTAACGTACCCAAATTGCATCATCGCAATCGAAGTTTTTGGCAAGCAGCATTTCACATCCGAGCGAGTGTATGTCGAGCCATTTGCTCATATGCTCAAGAGTGCCGGTCTTTGTGCCGGCGTGGTGATTGCTCTAATTACGCAGCACGTGGCACACCTCTCACTGTGCACTAAAAAAAAGCATGGTGAAAGAAAGGTGACTTGTGTGTGTGGAAAGCTGTTAAAATTCAAAGCGGCTTGTAAATTAGCTTCCCAACATCGGCATTACTGGACTATAACAAGACGCACTAGGATTTGTCGATCTGCATGAAACGATCGTACACAAAACTCAACATTGATCTACCAACAAAACCCTTCCGTCTGGCTGTCAGCTTACCTATCTAAGCTACGGGAGAGAAGAAATCAAAAAGCAAGCTCCAACCTGATCTGAGGAGGTCTACATCTCCGTTGGTACAATAACCGGGATTAGCGAAGATGATTACAATCCCTTTCCTTCCCAAGCCCAAGCCGGAGACGGTACTACGGAGCCACACGGTGAAAGATTATGTTAGCGGGCAAGCGTAATGTAATTACTGTCGTTATTAGCTCGAACAGCGAAAAAAAAAACATACCGACACCGATCGACAAACGCCCGTCGTCACCATATATCCAACAAGCGCGGCGCGATGATCGCGCGAGCCCCGGAACTGGGGCGGAAAAGCGCCCGCAAACGAGAGCGAAAGCAAAACATGCGCTTACACACGCGGGAAAAAAGGTGGTAACACGGCATATCTGTGTTGCTGCACGGGCAGCATTCGATTCACTACCGGGAGGAAACGGCGTTGGACGAATCTGCACGATCGTCGCCAGGCGTGATCGAGCTGTAGCAGCAGCAGCAGCAGCAGCAGCAGCAGCGTGGTGTGTGATGCAATCAGATAATTCCCATTTTTGACAAATTCGTAGCAAGAGGCCACACTGCAAACCGGTCACCGGTGTGACCGACACATGCAGGGTGCAGGGTGCTCTTGCCATACCATTCATTCATCCGCTCGCTATGCACTATAAGTGTGTGTTTTTGCACTGTTTTTCTTCCAACTCGTGTCGATCCGTACTGTACCCACTGGAGCAGATCAACACGGGCAAGGTGGAATTGTAGTGTTTCCCTTTTTGGACTTTTCCCTTCTTCGACGGCACGCTGGCAAATAGGGCGAAAGGTGTAGTGCTTGGTGGACGGAAGGGTTTTGCGTTTGGTCGAGTTTGTTTATTTTTTCTTTTGCCTTCGCAACGCCGTTCGATACAGCACGCACAATCATCGCTCCACAAGGCTTGTGACCAAAAGACGACCCCATGTGTGACACTCGAACAACCACGAGCTTGGCTTGGTGTCTTGTTTACCCTACTTTAGGAGCCGTACCGGAAGCACTGTTTGTGGAACTGTATTCGCAAAGAGTGGGATTGCAAAATCGTACCACAACACGTGGTTCCTCCGCAATGGCGTAATAGGCGCTGCGTGGACGAGAATGCGGAACCTGGAAGTTGTCTGTCTTGTAGGTTTCGGTAGGTTTGGTTGCGAATCATTCAGATATTTGTCAACGATGATGATGATGAAATGTACTTAATTATGATTTCATGTACTCCGAAAAAAAGGAATAAAATTTTAACGACTTTATGCGCGTGTTGCTGAGCGGTTGGTTGTCTCACGCTTCAAATTCTGTCCCTGTTCCGTTTTAATTGTTTGTTACGTAGCTCTGCGCACTGTATGTAGAGTATCTTCAGTTTTCATGCTCAATATGCTACTTTCCTGCTGTCGTAAAACGGTTTAAGGCATGACAAAAACAGTTCGCTAAAGGCCTGGAAGACTTCGCACGGTTTCAACTGAAGATCTGCCCACATAATTCCATACCTTTGTGCGTGTCTTTTTTAGTGTCCAATAATTTGTAGCCCGCTCCATTGGAACCGAGCACTGGATACAGCCGAAAGCCCGGGGTCCGATTGCCCGTTTGTCCGATACCCGTGCCGAAACGATAAGCAGGATAATGAACTTGAAACTTTTATCACCGATCGCACGGAATCATTCCGCCTGGTCCCGTTCACCGAATGCAATCGCGTGAAACGCGAAGGTGGGTACTCCAGTACTGGTCTCCCGGCAACTTGCCAGCGGGAAGTAACTCCCCCCACTTTAGAGCGCGTTCGGCGAGGGGCTTGAGATGATTAGCCGTTGTTGGTGTGATTACTTTCTACATAATTTTCAAGCCTTGCTACACTGAGACATGAACTTGGCGCATGGCGAACACCAGATGCATCTGCGAGGGCAACATCGCAGAGCGTGCAAGGGAGCAACGCGTGTATTTGCATAGCACCAATGCAAGCGCATACCGGACCTTAGTGCCTGCGCTTGGGACCGAGCGGCCGCGCCAAACCGGATGATACATACCGGAACAAACGGGCCGAGCCGCGTGGCCCGTCCACTACTAATCTGCGAGTTTGCGGGGAAGTATCCAGATAATGGCGCGCACGATTAACACCAGGCGTAGAGGCGTGCGGTACATTGCGCGTAGCTTTAGGTCGAATGTGGCAGAGTTCAGAGCGCTGCTGTGTACCGTTCGCGTGGTAGTTGGATTTGTACTTCGGCTTAAATCCAAGTAGACCTCGTTGGCGCTATGATTAGCGCAACGCATGTTTACTCCCAAACACCTTGCAGCGCCATCTGCGATGGTTTGATATTGCCGAAGGTACACTTTATTCCGCTCTCCCCAATGTTCCGGGGACTCCCGCATATCGCAGTATCGGAATCTGATCGAGTGCAGCAAGGAAGTGACTAAGACAACGCAGCGCGCAATCAACACTCACACACGGGCGGGTCGCTCAAAAAGGGCTCCGCAGGGGCAGCCTGTTGCGCCAACTGGCGTATGATTTTCCTTGTAGTGCAACTTCGCGTTCCCAGTGCTACCTCCACTCTGTCTCTCTCTCTCTCCGGATCCGGAGCGACCCGACCGTACGTCCAAAACCAGCCACATCATTATCAGGGTAGGTGGTGTCGTGTGTTGCCTTGTCCGTCCGTCCCTTTTCGTCGTGGTGGCTTTTCCGCTTTTCCACGTTTTCTTTTCCGCTCGCCTGCTTGAGGCGGTAGGGTGTGCAGAAAAAAAAGGTAACAGCACTGCATCTAGTGTGCGGTGGTTTGCTGGGCGATTAGCTGTGTGTTTCCCTCCTGTCCCTATGGGTATCGCGAACAACACACGCCCTTCCAGAGGACACGCGGCTGGCGCACTGGCGCGTAACATGTATAAAAGACGCAGCACCTATCAGTGTGGTGTTCATTTATCAATCAAAATCATTGCACCGTGGTGCAGCAGCAACGCAGTACCGAGCATAAACTCCCTTGTTTGCCTGTCAACGTTAGAGTGTGCATCTACGCTATTTCGTGTCCGTAAACCTGGGGGTGACTTTAACCGTTCCAGAGTGCCTAAAAGTGGTTGTTTGAGTGCTTGTGAGTGCCGTTCAAAATGAAGCTGTTTGTGTGCTTGGCGCTGTGTGCCGTCCTGGTGCAGGCCGATCCGGGTGCGATCGGGCCGCAGGATGCACGCAAGGTGCGAAACCCTGCCAGTGGACCGACGAGCTACAATACCATCGCCCCACCGGACAGTGAAACGCTCAGCAAGCTGCAGAACCAGGTGGCCCCGACCGTGCAGATCCCAGCGAGCAAGCTGCCCACGACCGTGGCGAAGGCGCCGGAAGTGGCCTCGCCGTTCCATACGATTGCACCGCCAAATGTCGCCCTACCGTCGCCGTACCTGCGGCAACCGGCGGCACCGGCCATCTCGCCTGTCTCTGCCCAGGGTCAGTACTATCTAGCGATGGTGCCCCAGTCCGCCGGCAATCACATGTTGCAGCCTGGTATGTTGGGTCTAGCTCTCCTCATTCTCTTTCTCGTGTATGTCCGTTCTAACGATCATTTAAATTTCACAGCTACGACGCCGCTGATCATGCAGTACATCAATCCACAGGGCCAGCCGACCGGAGGCCTGCAGTACATTCAGCTGCTCCGCCCAGTGGTCTACCCGTACGGAGTGAACCAGCAGTACCAGCAGTATCAGCAGTATCAGGGCTATCTGCAGCAGTCGCCAGCAACGCTCACCAACTCCCCACACGGCCCAGTTCCGTCACCATCCTACAACGTATCTCCGACACCTCCACCGACCACGTCCACTACACAGGCCGGATTCGTACCGTTTCAGCCGGTCGCTCCGCAGTATGCACCGGTCAGCCATCCCCAGCCCCAGCCTCCGACCGCCTACGCAAGTGGTCCAGTAGGGCAGTACTCTAGCCCAGTGCTGTCGTACTATCCGCACCGGTTTCTTATCAACCCGTCCGAGATGAACTTTAACACGAACGAGTATGTGCCATCGCCGGGTGACAGTGTGTACCTGAAGGGCGTGAAGAGCATTCGTGCCTAAAGGTGCGCTGAAACTACATCTTGCAGCCAGTACTGCATATCACTACCAAATCCCCGCCCGAAATGCCCACCCAAATGACAATCAACCAACCAGCAGGGATCGGTTTCCATTGGCCAGAGTTTCTGAATAGCAGATTGCGTCAAACCAGTCCCCCCACATCCCTATTGGGAAGATTGTGTAGTATTAACGGTCCTTATCCTATTAATGCAACAGTGCATTCTGTTTTGTTAACTAATTTATATCGATTTTACCCTCTGTGCAACAAGTGCCCGTCCCGAGACCGAGACCGTTCCAGTTGTTCCAGAAACGAATAAAACGTCAAAAGTATTTTGAGGTAGAGTTTTACTAATATCTGATGTATGCAGATAGGAGAATTTATTGAGAAATTCGTGGCTTTGCTGATTTCCGGGTAATTATTTATGCTTAACCTTTAAGTTGGCAACCGGATACCCGGGTATTTTTTTCAACTTTAAACTGCCATAACTTTTGATTCATTGCTTTTATTGACCTGAAATTTGCCGTAGCCTCCCAACTTTTAATTTATGATTTTTTGGTGCATAAGTTGTAATTTTAAACATCCTGTAAGTATTTTATTTTGATTTTTTTTTAACTTTACCACGTAAGTTGGCAACCAGCATACCCGGGTATTCCATACATTTTGTATGGAGAATGACGTTTCTCTTCTTCCTCTTTTCGTATTGTGCTTATTTTCGAGTCAAATTCAAGCGATTCCAAATTTCAATATGACCGTTAATTTTATATTAAAATGAAAAAAACTTAATGAATAAATGAAATAGAAGAGAATATATGGTCGGCATTACTTGCTTACAGCATTAAAATATAGAAAGCATTGTTTACCTATGAAAATCGTTAATTATTTGCATCAAAACGTGTGGAATACCCGGGTATGCCGGTTGCCAACTTACGTGTGTAAATCTGGTTGCCAACTCTACGGTTAAAAAATAAAACGAATCCTTCAAGTAAATAACGGTCATTTTGAACGAGCAAAATGACAGCTGCTGCTTTATACCAGCACGAAGCTGGTCGAAACGTTTCCCGAAGCTGTGCCGAAGTTTGACAGCTCGATTTCGCCTCTTCTTTTCTGGCGTTGTCCTCTTGTCACTCCAAAACGGTGTCAAATACCGTGTTGTTGCCGCTTTTTCCCAAGCACGGAAAAGAAAAATTTTGCATCGAAAAAGTGATCAAAAACGGCAGAAACCATCACTCATCGGCGAGAAAATCGTTCAACTGATCACAATAGATAGAATGTGTAAGTATTGGCAGTGTTTTAATGCCGTTGCCCGACGAAGCTTTCCGGCATGTTGCGGAGCGCTAGGCGTCGGTGTAGCGAAAATCAATATGTCGCTAGCGCTCTCCCGTCTGGGGCTGAGTTTTCTTCTCGTTCGCGGCGTTTTCCGCGTCAAATGTCAGTGACTGGCGACTTACTTTTCTTTCCTTCGTTTACTTTTAGCCGATCGTGATCGAGAATATCGTGGCGGCGGAGGAGGAGGAGGTGGTCGTGGTGGTGGCGGAGGGGGAGGAGGCGGCGGTGGTGGTGGTGGACGCCATCGTTCACGGTCCCGCGAGCGTCGTCGCAGCCGGTCCCGGAGCAGGGGAGAACGGAGAAGATCGTCCCGGTCCCGCTCGCCGTACCGGAAGCACCGTTCCCGTAGGCGCAAGCCGTCCCTGTACTGGGATGTTCCACCGCCCGGTTTCGAGCACATTACGCCGCTACAGTACAAGGCGATGCAGGCGGCGGGACAGATTCCGGCCAACATAGTGGCAGACACGCCGCAGGCTGCCGTGCCCGTGGTGGGCTCGACGATTACGCGCCAGGCGCGTCGGCTGTACGTGGGCAACATACCGTTCGGCGTGACGGAGGAGGAGATGATGGAGTTCTTCAACCAGCAGATGCACCTTTCCGGGCTGGCGCAGGCGGCCGGCAACCCGGTGCTGGCCTGTCAGATCAATCTGGACAAAAACTTTGCGTTCCTGGAGTTCCGTTCGATCGACGAAACGACGCAAGCGATGGCATTCGACAGCATTAACTTTAAGGGGCAAAGCTTGAAAATTCGTCGACCGCACGATTACCAGCCAATGCCCGGTATGACTGATTCGGCCGCGGTCAACGTTCCCGGTAAGTGTGTGAGGGCGTGGATTTGGGGATGATGATTCTTTACTAATCGACTCGATGGTATCGTTTTAGAAAAATTCTCCGGTGTTATCAGCACAGTGGTACCGGACTCGCCGCACAAGATCTTCATCGGAGGTTTGCCGAACTATCTGAACGAGGACCAGGTAAGTGTTGCTTGAGCACGTTGAAGAAGTGTTTTAACGTTGTAGCAGGCTTTGCATACAAGCAGGAAATCGAGCCCCAAAAACTGCATTTTCTAGTAATTGAGGAAGCGCTGTGCCTATGCCAATCCAATGCTGCGGGGATGCAAAAGAACACAGAATGCATGCGAATGGAGTATCTTTCGTCGAGGTTTTAGTCGCTACTTGCGTCGTTTTCTCCGTTCTTTTTCTCTTAGCTTCTTCTCTTAGCCTTGTCAAACACAAAACCGCCCCAATGGTTTAACGAAACCGATACAGCAAACGAGATATATTGAACATTAGCGATTGTTTAAGACCGTATGGCATTTCAGTGTGTGTGGCACATAAGCCACTTCTAGCTTCGCCACTCAGCTTTAGAATGGTTTTTGTTTTTTTTTTATCCTAGCACGTTACGTTAAAGCGTCTGTGTGTAGAGCCAGAACGGTCCCGTCCGGGTGTGTTCGATCTGACGACGGTAAATTTGTTCCATTTACAGGTGCTCTTTTCAGGCCAAACTTTAATAGTTTCTTTTTTAAGGACGATTGCTTTCCTAGCACAGGTACATAATGCCTTTTCTTACCCTGTCCCCTTACCGATCATTTCATGGATCATCGATATCCTTGTTATTTTTGGTAGTTCGGTGTGTAGTAGGTGGTTCCGTGCGATCGTGTGCGTAACACCGCCACAGGATCCGTATTTAGCATTAAATTTAAACTTTCAGCACTTTTTGCATATCTAGCTCTCGATACTAGCGCGCGCCTGTTAATGATTCATATCCACCCGAGCAGCTTACCAGGCCCCCCCGGGGGAAAGTCGGCGAGGTGCATCTACTAGCTCTGCACCTTTCGTACCGTTTCATTTCAGAATAAAACGTTTTCAGCCACGTCTCGATCAGACTGCGTACCGGCAACGGTCGTCCAGCTTAGAGAACATGCACTCACACACACCGCTCTTTTGAAAGGATCGTTAATTTTTATTTCCGTTGCAGAATTGTTTCATATTTCGTTCTTATTACAGCGTGTATTCTTATCGTTTAGCGGGTATGCCGATATATGGTTGCGACAGAGCACCGCAACCAGTGTGTAATATCTGCATTTTTGTTATGTTTCCAACTCAAGCCTGATAACAAGAACTGATCCATTTTCTCTTCTTTTCTTCTCTTTCTTTTCTCTCTTTCCATCCTTGCTCCGACACAACCCGACTTCGGTTTGAGGCCACTATGCTCGGAACGGTCGGGGTTTCGTTTGTGATGTTCGCGCCGTTTGTTTTTCAGTTTCTAACGGAGGGCGAACCACATCGGTTGATTGTCGTTGAGCATTACTCTCTTTGCGTTGCATTGTTTTGTGTTCTAGGCATTTCTTACCTTCTTAGCTCTCCCCCTACCTCGCCCGCCGTACTCCCTTTTTTGCAGGCTTCACCGTACAACAAATATGTGCGTGACAAATTATCGAGAACAAAAAAAAAAAAAAAACATGCGAACCGAATCTTCCTGTTTGAAGCTACCATTTTCAGCTGTGAATCGCATTAGCCTCTCACGCGAAAAGCGCCTGGGGCTGGTGGTGGTGGAGGTTTTCTTTTGTAGGCAATACATGTTTCCCCAGGGCGAAGGGTGTTTTTAGGTCCGGCGGGCTAAAGTATAAGTGATGGAGCACAAAGGGTCCATGTTTCACGTTTGGCCACAAGGCAAGTGCATTTCAGCAAACAAACAAAATGGCACCACAATACTTTCCTATTCCCTATAATAATTTGCAGGAAGCGTGCTCTCGCCTTCAGCGTCAAACGAGCGCGTAGATACAACTGTTTGGTTAGGAAAGGAAAAAGGAGGAAATGTTAGGCAATTTGAAAAACGGTCAGCATAACGGATAAGGGAATAAAAAAAAAGCAATCGAAAGTATGTTTTGTGGCAAATCATGATTAGAGCGACAGGGTTAGTTGTACTTTTTTTCTCAATCGATGGTGGTAAGTATCGCCGAAGTAAAGCAGTTAACAGACGCAGTAAGGAGAAATAGTCAGATCGGAAAGGCACACATCTGCTGGGCAGATAAAATCGATGCCATTGTTCCTTGTTTTCAAATTTTGTTACCAACTTGTACGTGTGGCAGGGCTAGAAAGGCATAGCAAGGTGGTTTCTAAGCGAAAGATCGTGATGCTGATCTTGTCTATTCTTCGTCGTTCGATCGCCAAAAACAACACAACATACCCGTGTTGACAATGATACTAATATGTGTTCGTTTTCTCTGTTTCGTTTCTATCCCCGTTCCCTACAATACTCTTCCTTCCCATCGTTTACATGTTACCTCACGCCCACCGTTTCCCACTCAATGCCCAACTCCAACGAAAACACTCCACGCTACGATGCGCTGCTGCTGTACGATCGTTCCCGCAACTGTGAACAGGTTAAGGAATTGCTGCTATCGTTCGGTCAACTGAAAGCGTTCAATCTGGTCAAGGACGCCGCGACCGGGCTGGGTAAAGGTTATGCCTTTGCCGAGTACGTCGAGTACACGGTTACGGATCAGGTAAGCGACG
Source organism: Anopheles gambiae (assembly GCF_943734735.2). Lineage (NCBI taxonomy): Eukaryota > Metazoa > Arthropoda > Insecta > Diptera > Culicidae > Anopheles > Anopheles gambiae. Next base: position 29,004,710 of record NC_064601.1, read on the forward strand.
GCTGATGGGAAGATGATAGCACAAAGCGCACACGGCTAATTGTACTTTACTGCTTTCCCTCCTTCCTCCCTCCCCACTCCTCACATTTTTCTACAGGCAATTGCAGGGCTGAACGGTATGCAGCTGGGCGATAAAAAGCTGATCGTACAACGTGCCAGTGTAGGAGCGAAGAACTCGAACGCGGCCGTCGTCGCACCGGTCCAGATTCAGGTTTGTGACGGTCGGGCCTTTATGTGCACTTTGGATACAAATTTGGCTCACCCTTTTCTTTCGTCCCTTCACCGTAGGTACCGGGTCTTTCGCTAGTCGGTTCGTCGGGTCCACCGACCGAGGTGCTGTGCCTGCTGAACATGGTCACGCCGGACGAGCTGAAGGACGAGGAAGAGTACGAGGACATTCTCGAGGACATTCGGGAGGAGTGCAACAAGTACGGTGTGGTGCGGAGCGTCGAAATCCCGCGCCCCATCGAAGGGGTGGACGTGCCCGGCTGTGGCAAGGTGTTTGTCGAGTTCAACTCGATCGTCGACTGCCAGAAGGCGCAGCAAGCGCTTACTGGGCGCAAGTTTAGCGACCGTGTGGTCGTCACGTCGTACTTCGATCCAGATAAGTATCATCGGCGCGAATTTTAAGCGACTTTCTCCACATCAGTGCAGCTGCTGCGGGCTGCTGCTGCTGCTTATGGCGGGCGATCTCTGTGTGGTGTGCACAGTGACGAGCGCTGCAACTTTGAAACATCATAAATCTACACAATTCCATTCGCTTGAAGATTCCTGCCCGGACGCAGCTGTCCATAAGTCAACATTTTGGCATACTTTTACTAAGGAGAGGCACACATTGTTCATTTTTTTTTTTCAAACGTAGTGCAAGGTACCGCCGATCATTCGTGATAGCGGACACTGTGAATGATTTGGATCGAAATCTTTAAAACCGATTTCAAACCGATGTTTCAACAAACTTTTTAATTAGCCTAATTTAACTTAACAGAACTGATGCAACTGCACGTATTACGTGCTCACGTTATTTTGTCACTTGTTTAGGAAGTGAACCACTGAACAGGATGTATGCTACTTTCAACAAATTTTAACGTAACAACTGTTTGTATTTGCAAATCTAGTTGCGTTTCCCAACCGCAACCTCAAAAACCACAACAAAACAAAAAAAAAACAAAAACAAAAACTAAAAAACTCAACGTTCGGACCAAAGTCGACAACGATCTTTCCTAGGGTGTCAGCGCACGGAATGTGTACAACAGCGCCGGACGAACAGCACGCGATTTTTTTAAAAGGATCTTCACGGTGAAATTGCGCAATTTTCTCTAGGGTAATTTTATCGTAGATGTTTAAGATAACAAAGAGAAGAGTACGACGAACGCTACGGTGTGTGGCAGTTTGTGGACAATTTCACCCTTTCCCAACGGACGCGTCGAACCGAAGCTATATATTGAATAAATAAATGACCATGCAGTACTAATCGGCCGGAGGTGGTGTGTTCGAAGAAAACGGGATTTTGAAAGAAAACAGTATGTATGATTGAGCGGTGGGCTCTTGACATTAATGTCACAATTTATGTTTAATATTTCTTTTTATTTTTTTCGGTTTAAATTTTCCAGATTATGTTTTATTATAATTATTTCGAATCTGCCGCTGGCTGTTGGCACACATTTGAAAGCAATTGTTAAACTTCAAGTACGGTCTTTCATGGAGCGGGAGGTTTTTTGTGTGGCACACATTACCTTAATCACATTGCGCTGCGCTCAGCTTGCAACAGCGAAATCCCACAATCGGTGCCCATGGGCTGTGATTGAAGAGGGGAAGCAAGTAAACATTACATTAAAAAGCACAGACATACGCACGCAAACACGCAGGCTGTCTCTGCGTTCGAATGTTCGCGTAATGCAGCCACGCTGGGAAGAGCTTGTGGCACAGGGCTATAGTAGTGGCGACCGTTGAGCCATCTGCCTTCCAATCTCTGGTGAGTACGTGTGCGCTTTTGACGCGCTTTGAATGCACAATGAATGAGTAAGTTGCTGACGAAGGTGTCTGCGCAAGCTGCGCTGGTTGCTGCTGGCCTTTTTGTTGTTGTTTGTTTGTTTGTTTGTTGTTGCCCACACGCGCGTTTGATGTGCCTTGCTTGCGTCAGCCGAAACGCAACGGCAAGATGATCTGATCTTGCCCAAGCGACCCAGAGTGTGGTGCCTTTGGCAAGTGCAGCCAATAATATAAGCATCGTCGCAGGTTTATATCGATATCTCACCTTTGAGTGCGAAAGTTGCATTATTGTACGTTGTGCACTTTTTTCATAGTTTGCCTTAGCTGAACGTAACAAAATAATGTTATGTATATTCAATAAGATGCCCAAAACGCCTTAACACGCGGATGCACCGTGCACCGAAGTGAGGTGGAAGGTCGGCAAGACGAAACCGCGCACATCTGAATAATGCAATTGTGTATCAACCATTTTGCCAGTTTTTGATGACCAGACAATTTATGCATTCACGGTGTGTGCTGGACTGGGGGTGGTGGTGCAAGGAATCAATTGTTCCCCTTCGCTAACTCTCCCCCCCCCCCCCCCTCCCAACCTACCCGCACCGAGACATCGATGATGATTTATTTGATTTAAATTCATTTTCCGACTGTGCTTGCAGCCGTGCACACCAACCAACCAACTGGCGGGCCGAAGTCATTGACCCGTCTCCCCCTACCCCAATTTGGAATAGGGAGAGGGGTGACTATGGACGATGGTTAATCTATCATTCGCGCGACAACCATTCAACCGAACCGCTGAATGCACAACAAAACACGTGCTCCGGTCCGGTCATTCGCGGGTGGTTGATTTCGCACTCATCCCCCCGCTCGCGGACACACACACACACCCAACCGGACACGATCATCATTTGCCGGCATGGCCGTCTTTTGGTTGTGCCGGGGGAAACACACACACACGGTTCGCGAACTCGTTAAGCGCTCCTTCCCGCCTGCTCCGCCTTCCGTCTTACTGCTGAATGGCCGCTCAAAGCCGAGTGGCATAACTGATTGATGAGATTAGGAAGGAAAAGTGACTGGCCCGCCGTGTTTGTATGTGTGTGCGAAGGCGACAACCATGTCATAATTATGATCCGCAACGGTGGCAGCATAATGATCGGTGTGTGTGTGTGTGTGTAACTAAGTGGAACGAAATGGTCGAGAAGGCGTCGGGTGTGATAGCAATTATTAATCACTGCGCCGGAATTGGATGCATTTTCTGCAAACGCGCCTTTGTTTAAAACCTGCCAGCAGAGATCACCCACGAGGACAACAATTCGTTCTGGTAGGCTAGTGTGTTGTACTAGGGGGAGAAAGTGCAGCTGGAAGCGTGTAATAATTGAAATCGAATTGGAAACAAATGGTAATTGAAGAGAAAGGTAAATCTCCATTCCCCGGCAGCGGGTTCAACAGACAGATAATTCCTATTTGATTGCCCTGTTTTTGTTTGCCCTCTCTGAAACACTTTAGTTAATAGTTTTATTTCTTGTTGTTTTTTTCAGGTTCGTTACAGTGGTTGCTGTTTGCTCATCGTCATCAGCGTCGACAGCATCGTACAATGCGATTTGCAATTAGTGGCGATCATTAAAGCTGTTTAGCAGCTTCAAACGCCAATCCACAATTTATTTACAGGATTTCGAGGACTGCAAACAGTACAGAAGCTGCACACTGGACTTTCTTCTACTTTCCCCAGGTGCGTATGAGTGATTTTTTAACATCGATTCTGGTGTGCAGTACTGACTAATTACCTCTCTTTCGACCCGGCAACGGGAGGGAGCGTTGATTTCATAACAATTATTGACCCCCTGCCGATCAGACAAGCGTGTGTGTGCCTTCCTGTGGGGTTGTTTGTAGCGGTGATTTGTGTTTTTTTTCACGTGCTATTTTTTGTTGTTGATTAACACAAGCGTAAAAGCTGGTTTTACCGGTGATTAGATCATTGGGGTTGGGGTGCAGTTGCAGATGGCCGTCAAGCGTCAAACAAAAAACAACGAAAGGAAAGGTAAAAGAGCGCGTGTGTGCCTAAGCGAGTGGAGTTTTAATTGGATTGGGTTGGGTTGGTGGCGCCATTTCGGTAGTCGGTCGGGGGCTGTTTATTTAACTGCCATTATCGGATCATCTCGTTTAGCGCGTGTGACGAGTTGTTTATCCTCATTAACTGCCACTGCAGGATGGTTTCGGGGTTTTTTGTGTGTGTTTTTTGTTTGGTTTTGTTTTGGATTGTTTTATGTTTGGGCGTTTAGTTTTAAGCACACCTGCTACACATTGTAGTTACAACAATATGTGTTTTTGTGTCAGCTTTTCTCGTTTCGCTTTCATGCTGACTGATGATATGTGTTTTTTTTGCTTTACTTTCCCTTTTCACTAACGTTTTATGGCTTTCTCGGTAACCTTTGTTTTTTTACACAACAACCGTCAAACTGCATGTTGCACAATGCAGTTGCCCCTCTAGATTGCTTTCTGTATACCGCATCTAATCCCGCATGCGAAAGGAAGGTGAACGAATCGATCGCGTCGCCGGCGATGGGTTGACGGTGCCAAAGGGCAGAGCGTCGAGCGAAGACGCATTGGGACCGCCGCCGGCGAGCAGGTAGGTCAGTGGGTGGGCTTTACTGAAGGGCAAAAGGGCACGCGAAAGGAAAGCAATCATGCGCTTTTGGGGTATGCTGCTAGCAGAAGCGATCGGCAGAAGCTGCGGCGAGGCAGCAACCGAGCGCTCTCGATCGAACGCTGTGATATAACCGATGGGGGGGGAGAGGGCGAAAGGTCAATGTATGTATCCGTTGCCGTGTGTGAAGCATTAAGGAAGAATCAGGTGGCTTTTGTTGTTGTTGCTTTGGACCTTTTAACGGGTACGTGCAATGCAACAACACACCACACAAAGAAATTTAACTATTAGTGAATGTTTTTTTTTCCAGACTGATGCCTGCATTCGTTTGTGGGAATTTGATTGCGCACTAAGATTCCCTTCTCCCATCCCGTGTTTTTTTTTTAAATCCGTGGCATGCAGTAGCACGAGTCCTAAAGGCTCGAAGTAACAGGTTGCACAGGTTTCGCCAGCCGCCACCGTTTCAAGGTCGTTGGATCGTAGAACAAGGGAATGATCGAGATGAGAAAAGATGCACACAGACACAAACACACACACATACACACAGACCGACAACGACTGCCGGATTCTTGTTTCGAGGGCTGCCTCGCCGTTTGCCATCGCTTCGTGATGGGGTGTCAGATGCGAACGGGGTTCGTCGCTTGAAGTCACTCTTTGCACGATCCTTTGGTATTTTCGGACGAATCTTGTGCTCGTTGCAATGAAGCTACCGCACCGAGATTGAAGGTGAAGAAAACCTCCTCTTCTGCGGGGAAGGAGGCTGCGTGTGTGTGTGTGTGTGGGAATAAACTGGATTCTAAATGTAAGTTTCCCATATTTACAGCTGCCCCACTTTTACTGCCTTTGGTGGTGTGCTTGATGCAAGTGATGGCTCTCTCTCTCTCTCTCGCTCTTTCTCTCTCTCTCTCTCTCTCCCCCTCATTCGTGTTCATACATGCCAGCCAGCCAGTTGGCCGGAGTTTTAAATGTCAGCCCGAGCCTGCGCCACGGCAACTCTGCCCTTCATCCCCCGGACGATTTTGCGAACACAAGCGAAGATGGTATTGGAATCTGACGATTCCTCCTTCAGGTTGCTTACCATAATAAGTTATATAACTTTTGCCACCAAAAAAACAAAAAAAAACAAGAAAAAGTAGATTAAGAAGAACCGGGCCAACCATTTACCCCTTCGGTTGCAGCGACAAAGAAAGGCGTCTCACGCGCCAGACACACCGCGACCCCAAGACTGCCGTTTGGCCGTGCTACTGCCCCCGGAGAGGAGCCCGTTTGCCGGGTTGCAGTCGTGCTTTGTGCAAAACGCTACTACTCCCCGCCCGCGGAAACCGGAAGGGATCGAAATTGATTTTTTTTTTGCTTAGCAATGGGGGAGGGGGTCGTGTTTGGGTTGCATGATTATGTAAATGATCTTAACGACGCGCCCTCCCAAAAACGCGCCAAACAGCGGTCTCCTCGCGAAGCGAACCTGGAGGAGATCGCACTAAAACGCACCGCCACCGCTGCTTTGGGTAGGCTTTGGCGTTACACAACCCAACGACTGCAGCCTCTCGCTGCGAACCCTGAAGGCAGGGCGCCATGTCGTGTACACCGTGATGAGAAAATCAAACCATATATATGTAATGTTTGCCAAGGTGTCGGCAATAGACTGATGCCATCGTGCGTTAAAAGTCGCAAAAACAAAAAAAAAACAGGAAAAAGTTTCGCGCAACCCCGTGCGCTTTTCTTTCGTGCTTAGAATGGCCGGCTTGACGCATATGACTCATCGGGTGGCGCGCGTTGCGTTTCCAATCTGTTGTCTGTTTCCCATATCAGGCCGCTGGCAGGTTGAAAGCAGTGGCTCGCGCATCAAATCAAGCGTCTCGTTTCGAAGCGCATCTCGCGCTGCCTCGTGCATGCGCATCGTGTGGCGGGTGCTCGTGGCGCTCGTGGCTTGGCGCATGAAACGTCATCACTCTCGCTTTCACTTGCTGCTTGTTGGAATCGCGGCTTTATTTGGCCATTCGTAAAACGGTGCGAAAATAGGTTACGCAAGAGGAGCGGGCAGCTTTACACGCATCTCCCTATTTCGCTCGCGCGTGCTCTCTCTCTCTCTCTCTTTCTCTCTCTCCGTCCGGCTTCTGAGGTGGGCTCATCGTTGGAGCCGTTTTTGGAGCCGTAAGAAAAGCATTTTTTTTAAAACGATGTGCTTGTCAATCGGCTCGGGTGCCGAAAACATAAGGTAAGCAATGTTAAGTAACAACTGATGGCATACTCTCTGGTGTAAATGGGAGATTGAAATTAAGATACAAACAAATTAAGATAAGCGGAGCGCTTCCCCGTTTGGTGTCGAAGGCCGGGGTGAATGCTGAAAGCTGTATTAATTTAAATGTTGTTAGTTTTTCGTTTTTTAAAGGGAAAATTTGTAAAAAGCTTTAAAAAAACCCAAACGTCACCACGCTCATCGTGGAGTGGACCCAAGCCAGCAAGTCGGGCTTCTCGGTCTCTGCTGCACCGCACCAGAAGGCACCGCAGAACTGTAGCAAAACGTGCTCCACTCGGTTGATGAGAGGGAAGCGGGGAAGCGACTAGGAGGAAGAGAGAAATGAAGATCGAAAGAGCACGATCACTTGAAAGAGCACAGCGGCGGGGTTCGTCGTGCTGTTGCAGCTCCAATGCAACAGCAGCAGCAGGCAGGCTGGCTCACTTTGTGTCTACGATGTGGTTCATCTCGATCCGTTCGTTCGGGCCATTCGCTTTTCATGCCGCGCCACCCCGTTCTCTTTCATTTCTCCTGCGGTGCAGTTTACCGCAGCATGTTTCTCCGCCTGAAGGGACAAAGTAGAGGAACCGAGAAGATTCCGCCTGCCCGGAGGGGCCCATACCTGTGCCTGCCTGTCTGTGTGTTTGTGTGTGTTGGGTAAGGGAATGAACGAGATGGGAGCTGTTGATCATGTTCGTAATGGAAGGCGTGAGAGAAGCGAGCGAGCGAGCGAGACCCTCCAAACTCCCACCAAAGGTCCGCACAGTCGCGCATTCCCACCGAGACGACGCACGCTGGCCTGCCGTGGGTTTGTTCCCCGGTCGGTAAAACTGGTCTCGCTGTCGTGCGCGATCGCGCTGCCCGGTTCACAGTTCGTTTTGGCCACTGCAGTGACAAACATCGCGTAAGGTTGGCTACCCTGCTGTTGCTTGTGCGTGGTTTGCTGCGGGACCTTCCTTAAACCAGCATCCCCCTCCTGTCGGGCTACATCGCATTCTGTGCTCTCTGTTCTGTTCTGTTAATGCTGTAGTGAACTGTCCGTGTGTGTGTGTGTGTGTGATACTGTGTGCGATCCGTTTCTAATCTTGGGATTGAGTGCAATTTTACCCAACAAACCCCAAAATGGGAACCTTACAAGATGCTGTTTTGGGGGGGAAACAGCTTACAGCCGACATTAACAAACGCACACATACACACACACACACATCGGCTGGCCAGTGAAAATGACGGACCGTGTGACATTTTCCTGATGCGCTGGGCGGGATGGGTAAACGCGGCCAACCATCTTTGTAAGCCCTTCTTAGTCTCGGCAGTAATCGGATTGGAAGCTGGCCCTTTCCTTACCCTGGTTTCGTTTGTCCTCGGTTCGCATCTCAGCGGTCACTGTAGTTTAAATTGAGTGAAGAAAAATCATCCTCACCTTTCCGCAGACATTTCCTTGTTTTTTCTCTCTCTCTCTCTCTCTGCTGTGGCTAATAACTGAGTCACTGCGGCACAATATGGGCCTGTGTGTGTCTGTCTATTCGAATGGGTGTATGTTGTGTTTTTAATACCTTTGTGGGAAATCGAGACGTTTGACCGTTGTTCTATTAGGTTCCTCATGGCGCGATGATAAGCGGCTTGTTTACTTTCTTCCGGTCGTTGGTGACAAAGCGAATGCGAAAGCATTAGTCTTAGTAGGGGAGCTAAAGGGAAGCGGAGATTTGTAAAAAGTAAGCGGTGTTACTTGTTTGTCTATCACGTGATTGTACCGCGGAGCAGATTTGCCGATTGTTTTGCGATAAAAGGACACAGCTCAGGCGAGCTGCTTTGTGTAATATTTTCATTGCTGCTGCTACTGTGTTGCGTAGTATTTTTGCACTGTACAAAGAATCGGTTACCGAACATAGACGGTGGGCTTGGTGCAAGTGATCCACACAATAGCTTGTTTTAGTCAGTAATTAGCTCGAATAATTTAAAAGGAAATATGGCTACTTTTGAGCTTTACATTGCTAAGGAATTACAACCTTTTGATTACATGCTCCTTAAGGCGCTTCTCTTCAATACCTTTGCATAGGGTCAACAGCGATATGGCGCTATTTTCGTGACATTTTGGGTGGGATTCAAAACGTGTTCGTCCATGGGGAAGGCGATGCGTCAATCAATTTAGATTTAAGCTTACAAACATCAGTCTTTTTTCCATATTTTCCTATTTTCCTTCATATCTGTTAGTTTCAATTGCATTACCGGATGGAAAGCCGGATGCATTTCATAGGCCAAAACCATCAAAACGTGCAATGTCCAGTAACACATTTCCAAACCACAGAATCTAATTAAATAAAGGCGATGAAAAATCCCACCACCGGAAGGAAGTAAACTAAAGGCTACAACACACCGTGATTGCAACCGCAAACAGCAAAATGTCCAACCAACCAAGCGGATGGTTACAATTTGTATGTGAAATTGAATACCACAACAAAGCAAATGATTATTTCACAAACGCTGAAGCTGCAGCTTCGGCTAACTTTTCACCTAAAAACCATCATACTCTGCCTCCTTTTTTTTGCTTTTTTCTCGTATTTGTTTTGGACTAAATAATTGTACGATTGAACGATTTTGTAAAGGGTACATGCTTAAATTTCAGCCTCTCTCAACACGGCAGCTCTATTTATTTTGAAAAGTAAATTTCACAAACTACCAGCATTAATCTGCTGCTGCAAAGTGCTAAAAAAAGGAAAATAAACCAGTTTGCAGCATCGAATTTGTGTGTCTGTGTGTGTGTGTGAGTGTCAGTGTCAATGTGCACCGGTGTGCAAATCTATGCCAGCTAGTGAGTGCATTCGATGCTGCATGTGTGAGAAGTGCAAGTGCAAACCTGATCGAGATCGCAAACCCAGATCGACGCTAACGAGTGAGAAAAAGTGAAACCTCCCCACGGTGAAATCCGTGAGCAAAGATCAACCCGAGCAAGAGGAAAAAAGGAGCAACCGAAGAAAGTGAACCCAGCCCAGCAGCAGTCTTTGGCGCATTGGTGGACGAGACATTTCACTCAGCAATAACGATGTCGATGGGACAAGCGTCGTGGAAAGCGCACGGGATCATCCTGGCGGCGCTGGTGATCGGTAAGTTGCGCTCGTTCTGGAAACACGTTTTACGACCGCCCAGGGCGCACAACACAAATTCAATTTCACTTTTACACCGCTGGGCGGAATAATAACGGAATGAAATGGCCAAGTCCCCAACAGCATCTCCCCCCCCCCCCCAGAAATAACACGCAAACGCGCGAGACCTTTTCGGCGCACATCCGGAATGCCAAAGGGGTCACACACATACACACGGAAAGTGTTTAATGATAAGCATAAAGTTTTTGTAGATGTTTCCCAGCAACGAGCATCATCGGTATGTTGGTGTTCTAGCCATTGCGGGGTTAAGGAAACGCTTCTCTCGGGGACATGGGGGACATCACTCCGGTCGGAATAAAACAGTTTCAGCAGTTTTATGGGTTATATAACGCCGGGGACCGCACTTTTTGGAGTGGAACTCCCGCTGGGACAATTGGCAAATCGGTGCCAATTGTTGGTTATTGTTGGTTTGTTGGTGAAACATTTCTGTCGTGTCTCATTTGTCTCACTGGTTAGAATCCGCTTTAAATATTCTCTCTGTGTGTGTTCTTCAATTTCTGCTCGATGGGTAAAATCAGTGTTCTGAGCTATTTGTGAACCGATTTTTTTAAACTTTTAACACAATTTAATAAAAACAAATTATTATTGCTATAAGTAAGCACAGACATCACCACTTGGGCCGCTATTGCTTACTGGCCGGGGTTTTTTTTTATAGCGCCGTTTGTTCCATTTTTATTGGGTTCTATGAAGGAGCATTCTTCTGCATTCCAATCCATTTACCCTTCCGGCGTGCTGGGAGCTATTTAAGCGTTGTTCTTGTTTTGTGCTGTCGAGTACCACAGCTCTTCAATGGTCTATTGCCATCGGGATGGGAATTGTGGAAGCTTTCTAGCCAAAATTACAAGAATCGCTTTCGATAAGGAAATCTGTACAATTCAGCAGCATCTTTCGTCGTTGACGTTGAAATGCACTTCCGGGCAAACCTCGGCGGTTGGTTGTGATTGAAAACTGTTCAACCAACCAGAAAGTGCTGCGATAAAAATGGCCGATCAACGATGACTGGTGGGCGAATGAGTTGTGCGTTTTTTTTTGTTCTTCTCAGGAGCCTAGCGATGCGTTATCGCCGTGTGCCAGGAAAAGCGTGTAATCAATCCGCGTCCCGAAAAACCCTGGGAGGACGGGAGAGAGATCTCTCTGTCGACCGGGTTGTAGGCACCCACAACCAATACAACCAAACCGAAATGATAATAATAATAGCATTCTGGGAAGTGTCATCATTACGTACGAACGGAGTTCGGAGAAATCTGGCTCACGCGGGAGCTCGGGAAAGCATAAAAGTGTAATAACAGCGAAAAATCGGTAAAATTTAATAAAAATGCCCACAAAACCGTTGTTCTTTTTTTGCGGAAAGTGTATTATTTTTCGTTTGAAAGCTCTTTGTGTGGCATTTCCCATTGGTGTGCCAAACGGTGGCAGCAAATTAGTACGAACCTAGTGGACTCGTTTTTGCTAGAAGATAGGTTAAACGTGCGATAAAACAGTACAATCGTCAGGTTACTCTAGCAATGACAGTAAAGAATCGTTCACATAGTTTTTGCCCGTTTGTCGCTTTTGTGGATGATGCGTTATGGCGCATTGCTCTCGTTGTTAGGTTAGCAGGCAGTAGGAGCAAAAAAAAGTATTAATGCTCTGCCTCGTATGTTGCCATTTCGATCTAAGATAACCTGATGACTGATGGGTGGAGTGTCCGTTGATTACGTTCGCCGAACGAGATTGTAGCAGTGTGCTACGCAATTGGTGGTTTGGTGCAATGGCGCTAGAAAACGACTTTTCCCATTAATATTGAAACAAATGTCGTATTATGTCGTTTTGATTAAAGCTCTCTTTGAGTAATATACGAGCGCATTATGACTGTTGCAAATCCTACAGAGAACTTCATACCGTTAATACATTGAAAATGGCTTCACTTAGAGTTTGCTTTATTCTATTGCACTGGATGTGCAGCTTGTGCATAAACACCATCAGAGTCTTTCTCTTGAAACCATTGTTAATTCTTAAGAGGAAAACACATATTTACGCTGCTCATTGCTTTGCGGTAAGCCGTCTGTTGGTGGAAAAGACGGATTCCTGCTACCTCTCTCTCTCTCTCTCTCTCTCTCATTATTTTCCCCGTGCACAAAATGCAAAACCAAGCTCAGTGCAGTCTGGACTCGGGCCAGCGCACTGGAGTGGTGGCAAACACGCTGCAACTAATTAAGTCAGTCGAGAGGATGATGTACTAGTGCGCTAAACGTGAATAAAATAATTTTCCCCCTGTTCGAGGTGTTTTCGCTCGGAAAGATATAAACTCAAATTAAAAAAAAACTGCGCTTCTGGGAAAGTGCTGCGAGAAACCATTTTCTGCACTTCAGGTGAAATGATTCCATTTTGAAATGGAAGGAAATAAAAGCGAGCTGGAACTATAAGAGGCTTACCACGGGGAAGGAATCCTTTCATCGACCTGTGCGCGCTGCATTTGGCTTTCCTTTTGCTTTTCGCTTCGCGTGCGGCACCATCACAGCGGGCGGTACGTACAAGCGTGATCGGAATTAACGATCATCCCGCATTTTCACGTTTAGTTAATTGGAAATGGGGCGGTTGAACGTCGTGATTTGGTGCTTGGTCGTTTCGGCTTTTCATTATGCACGTTACTTGCAGGAGCATCATTTGTGTGTGTGTGTTTGCCGTGTATGATGAATGGTTTGGTTTTTGATATTTCTTCTGCGCTCCCCCATTCTCCGGTCGTTGTTATGCAACGTGGAGCTCCACTCGAAAATGACTGCAAAAGGAATTGGGTTGTATGTTGGGACATGAGAGGTGTGGTTTGTTTGTTTTGGGTCGTCAGCAAAGATTACCCCTGGGGCGCGATCCCGTCGGGTGATCGTCTACGGTGAAGCATTTGTGATGGGCTCAAGAGTGTGATTACGCACAATGCGTGCGTTGTCGCTGTGTTTAGCTGCTGGCAGAATTTGGAGCATGGCTATTGACGGCGCCTCAAGTGCAGCGTCACAGTCAGAGCAGCAGTGGTAGCGTGTTTAACCCCGTGCTGGTTTCACAATATTAAAAAATGTACTTTATTTCATAAATCCCTTCCTCACGCAAATGCGCAATCAGCCGAGTGTCTGGCGTGAGAAACGAGAGGACAAACAATTGATTCACAGGGAAGAACTCAATGGAGCCGCTGACACAAATGCAAAGACTCTTCATGGGGATGGGAAATTAAAAAAAAAAACCGGCAATCAGAAGTGCCAAGATGATGATGGTTTATTGCACCAGCCGCAGCAGTACACGCGCGAAGAACGGTGTGAACCAACCGCGATCGTTTTTGTTTTTGGACTTTTCAAAGAGCGGGGTGGTATTGTTTTGCAATATTTGTGGGCATTAAAAAAATGAGCGATTTTACAAAATCCGACCAAAATTGTTCACTCATTAGTGTGTCCGTGTGTTTCGGTGTATGGTCAGCAATATCGCTTTCTGCCCGGATGCCACTACACACAGCCGTGACATTTCGACCTAAAATGTCATGTTATTTAACAGCAAATTGATGCCGAAAGGAGAAGAAACATAACAACACGAAGCAACACAAATTGTATATATTGACCAACGAGACCACAAGTCGATCGAATCGAAACGCTGTGGGATGCTTTTCGCAACGCAACCGCTCGATTCATCACCGCTTCACTGTGACGTGTGAAATGACATGTGAAGGTGAAATGGCAATTGAGATGATGCGTTCCAGTTTTCTTCAGCTTTGGCACCTTGAACCGGTTGAACTGGGTGGGTGTGCTTTTAGTGTAAAGGTTTGTGGTAAAGATTGATCATTACCAAGACAAAACTCCCTTCTTTTCAGGGTACAGTACGGCAACCGCATCATAGCGGCAACCGACCGATGAGAAAGATGGGTTCGTTGACAGGCACGATACGGGCAACAAAAAACACGCAAAAATGATCTTATTTTCCCATAGCGTGTGTCTGCTGTTGGTGGCACCGATTGCTCATCATCTGGGGCTTGTGTCCCAAAATGAATGCTGGAGGGAAAAATCTCGAACCACACTCGCTGCCACCACTCACACCTAACCTGGCAGAGGTGGCCCGGTTTTTCCAGCCACCGAAACAAAACCAGTGCCACCGCCGCCGCCGGTTGGTTAATTAAATGCACGGCAACCCCGAATGACCTGGTAACTGGTGGAAATTGTATGATGCTGTAACGATGTGAGTGTGCGCGCTTGTGTGTTTGCCGTGGCAGAGGGTGTAAACGCAATGGTGAGCAATTTTTGACCGACCTGGACTTGAAAGCTATAATTGAACGGGGCAATGCGTGTTCTTTCTTCCCTTTTCAAGGTTTCAATGTTTCTTGTGTGTGTGTGTGTGTGTGAGTGTTTGTGTGTTTTTTTTTATCAACTCAAGTGGGGTTGTGTTGGTTGCGGAATTGAAGCCCGAGATGATTATGATGCGCTGTGTATTGAAATTGTAATGTTTCGTCAGTATATGTCAGCAGCAATGCAAGTCAATGCAATGGAATGGTCAGAGTCGAAAATAGTTTTTTCGAGCCTTTTATTGCCTCTTCTGGGGTACCCCAAGGCAGCGTACTTAGTCCCCTACTTTTCATACTGTTTATCAACGATTGTGTTAATGTTCTTCCTCCTGATGGTTGTTTGCTTTACGCTGACGACATCAAAATTTTCCTTCCAGTGACCTCGTTAACTGATTGTGCGCGTCTACAGGATTACATAGATTGTTTTAATGTTTGGTGTAACTCTAACGGTCTTAGTCTGTCTCCGGATAAATGTTGTGTGATTTCATATGGCCGCTCGTCCAATAAGATCGAGCACGATTACGTTCTTTGTGATACTGTACTTAACAGAGTTACTGTCACAAGGGACCTTGGAGTGTGGATCGACGAGAAACTCTCGTTCCAAGAACACATCGAAATCACCCTTAATAAGGCCAATAAAATGCTCGGTCTCATTATTCGTATGTCCTCTGAGATCACTGATCCCATGTGTTTAAAGTCCCTGTACTGCTGTTGGGTCCGCCCGATACTTGAAAATGCGTCGGTAGTTTGGTGGCCTGCCGGCCTAACACTGGTCGATAGGATCGAACGAATCCAGCGGAAATTCACTCGTGTCGCTATCCGTCGTTTTCTTGGACGATCGGATCGAATTCCTTCGTATCCTATCCGATGCCGTTTGCTCGGGCTAGAGACATTAAGAACGCGCATTTATCACATCCAGTCATATTTCATTGCCTGCCTCCTTTCCAATGACTTGGATGTTCCCGCCCTCCTATCCTCGATTCCTATCTATGCCCCCTCACGTCGTCTTCGTGACCGACCCCCGCTCCTTATTCCTGCCCGCCAAACTCGTCATGGCCAGAATGACCCTTTCTTGCGCGCTCTTTCTGCCTTCAACGATTCATATCTCCTATTCGACTTCAACGTCCCAGTTTCCCAATTCCGCTCCCGTCTTCGTGAATCCTCATCCCTTATGTTTCCCTAGATTATAAGAACACATTTGTAAAACCCTAGAGGCCAACAAATTTAAATAAATAATAATAATAATAATAATAATAATAATAATAATAATAATAATAATAATAATAATAATAATAATAAGTGATTGATTGAGCATCCAAAATTGCATCCCAACATAGATGAGGTGGCAGAGGTCCGCAATGTGTAATTACGAATTATTGTCCATACATGTTGAAAAACGCATATACCGGTGCTGGTGGTATTAACCGTGCACAACAGCTATGATGGTGTGTGACAAAATCAAATAGATTGTTTAAATGAATTTAGGTTCTTTAACTTATTAGTGATATCGTACAAAATAAAAAATCCACATTTCAACCGATATAGTTCTGCGATTGAAGCGGACAGCTAGAGCTGCATTATTCAGACATCGTGCCGCGGTCAGTCCCCTATACCCTTA
The DNA here is from genome assembly GCF_943734735.2 of Anopheles gambiae. Classification (NCBI taxonomy): domain Eukaryota; kingdom Metazoa; phylum Arthropoda; class Insecta; order Diptera; family Culicidae; genus Anopheles; species Anopheles gambiae. The sequence continues at coordinate 29,020,648 of NC_064601.1, forward strand.
TGGATCCGTCGCACAATTAATTTGAATTTAATCAATTATTAATTGCATCCAATCGTGGCTTAATTAATTTGTGTGAATTTTATGGTAACAAATTATTTGAACGCTTCCGCCACACACACACACACACACACACGCTTTTGTGCGTGAGGGAGGATGTGTATAGGCATTCCCGGTCGGGTGGAGTTTGTTGACTAATTTGCCGCATGGAAGAGGAGAGAAAAAAAGTATATGTTGCACATAGCTCACATGGAGCATCGAGCCGAAACGATGCCACTCTAGTAGCCAGTGCGTCATTTACGCATGATCGGTTGAACGGACGGGAGACAATGTAATTTGGCGTTTGATGTGCAAAATCTGGCGCGCGCGGGGCATATGTCTGGTCCGTCCACCCCTTACTGGCGAGGTTGCAGGTCGTCATCAAATTTCACGAAACAACAGGAGACAGGCAGGTGATAAAGCACAGGCCCCGGGGCGCACTATGGCAGCGAAATGGGGCAAATAAAAATCAGGAAATCACAGCAATAGCAATTTACGAAGCGGATGATTATTGAATTTATTTTTATTTATTTATTTTTTCTTCTGCCACCGGGTGGACACACGGGGCGAGATAGTTGCAGTGAGGTGTGTGTGTGTGGTGCCCGTGTGTGGGGCCGGTGCGAGTGATCAAAGCGTTAATTTTCCATCACTTCATTTTCATCGCGAGCCACACTCTGTAACCGTTGCGTTGGTAGCGGCAGGCCCCGGACGGAAGATAATTGGGTTTATTATGGTGATTGTTAGTTCAACTGGACCAGATTCAGCAAACACCGCGCAGAATGGGAAAACGGAAAGGTGTAACATAAAATGCAATGATTAAACTGATTTAACAGAACATAAATTAATGGACATTACGAACGTTCTGTTCGTTGTGTTTTTCTACGTACAGACTACGCACTACAAGTTTCTTTAAATTATGTTGGCTTATTATTTACATCCATGTCCTGCAGCTATTGCACCAAATGCCATCTACCAGATCGAATTCTATCCAATCAGTTTCTGTTTGCCGGATGGACTCGCTGAACAGACGGAATTTGACGAGACAATTTGCTCAAAATTAGAAACAATGCGTGTTTAAAGTTGGAAAAAAATGATTATTTGCATGCTTTACACTACACTTGTTTAATTAAATTCCAGCCTAAAGTATTCTTCAGTAATACCTACTAAAATAGGAAAGACAAAACTAGACGGCATCGACTAATACACACTCATTAAGCGTACGTTGAAGCGCGGGTTTCAAGAATGAAAGTCCTTTAAAAAAAGCCAACATACAGCTCCCTTGTAAGTCCAATTCTGTCTCATTTCCTTTTGCTATGCTATCGTACCGCTAAGTAAGGAACTGTAGCTGCAATCACCTAGACTTAATTTGGACCACGAAAACGGAAATCTTGAATTATTTAAATATCTTTCCGCTTGTGCGCCGCTCGTTCTTATGGGGCTTCCCAGGCGGCAGGTAGAGTGTTTTCATTTCCCTTCGGTAGTTGCTTTGATTTAACGCGAGTTTCTTTGCTCACCTCACGTTGTTGTGGCCGAGGGACGAGGGGAAGGGGGGGGGGATATGAACCAACGCAAACTGTGTGCCTTTTGCGTGAACATGTTAAAGTGAACTTTGCGTGGCGTGAGAAGACTGTACTCGTGGGACTGTTCCGGTAGAGCCGCTGACGAGGGGATGATCCGTGGAAAGCTTAATGTGGTAAGATAAAAAAATATATAGAGCCTTGCTCCGAATACTGCGAAACAACAGAACTACCTACAATGGAACTTCATAAAGTACTAAGGCCCACGGCAGGGTGACAGGCGCTCGAAGGCGGAAAAGCAAGAAAAAAGAACCTACCGGATCTGATGGCTTGTGGAAAACGGACTACATCACGCTTTACTACGCGTTTTTCCATTCGCGAAAAGAGAGCGGCAAAACGACAGAGAGAGAGAGAGCGACAGAAAATCCCTGAAAGAAAATGGTCAAATCAAACTGTGAAGCGCTTTAGTGACGCTTTTTGTGCGTTTTTCAAACCGAACCGTTGAACTTTAATCTAAGCTTTCGCCCCGTTTCCAAGGATATATACCGGTCACCGTTTTGGGAGTTTAACGAAGCACGGGCAAGAAAACGACCGGAAGTAGTCACCCCGGGGAGCCCGCCCCTGAAACAAGCACATGCACATACACACAGAGAGGGAAGCTTCTTTATCCGCAAGCGCGCGCCCACGGCAAACGCCATCGCCTTTCGAGGTCAATTAAATTTTCATTAAATTGACGTTCGCCCTTTAAAAACCAGCAGGCAGTGCGGTCTCGTGGATTTCAATTTAAATTTCCCCGAAAACGAGTGAGCGGGCGGCGCGTGTGGACAATAATGGTGCGCGGTTTCTTTCTGTGCTTTCGGTGTCGCCTTGCCTTGCCAGAGATAGAGCAACGGAGAGGTGTGTGTGTGTTGTGTGGTGTGCGGTGAAAGTGTGGTTCGTGAAACCCCGTGCTAATCGGTGTTGGCACCTGCCTGCCGCTCGTGCCTCGTGGGAAGGGGTTGGGGAGATTGGCTGGTACCAGCTTTGTACGAGGGGGAGAGATTATGATTTTGGGATGCCATTTAAATGACGATAAGGATGATAGGAGGGATGGGTCGCCGGTGGGTGAGGGAGATTATTGTTGCAATGCGTGCGGCGGCTTTAAGAAGAAAGCATTAGCACACAGGTACACGCCGTTACGGGGTCGTAGGATTGGTTTTTCCAAGTGCCTTTATTATGTTGCCTGTTTGCGGGAAGGTTTAGAAAATGTGGAGCAATTGAATTTTATGACTAGCTTTTTTTCTGTAGTGTAGTGTTTGTTGGTGTACCTGTAATGTCCTTTATTACCTTAGAGGTTTAGTAACCTCGTAGTGGCAAAACACAAAACAACAAGAAATTGTGTCGGAGAGCGCAAGTCATCCATGGAGCAAATCATTAACTGATGATGCAAAAGAATGAGCAAATGTTAGTTTTTCTACGGGAAAAAGATGTGGTAAAAATTAAGTAAAACCATGAGCACCAAGTTTCTATTAATAAAGAGTGTAGAAAATGTCTCTTTTTGGCATTTCTAAATCCTCCAATAATCTTTTTAGTACCTCTTTTGGTTTCGCCTGCAAGAATAAAAAGCAAAAAAATAAATAAATAACCAAACAAGGAACAATTTAAACCACACAACAACAGCTGGCTGTGGGAGAAAGCACTACCATGCCCCGTTGAGAGCGCTCTTTAGCGCCCGGAATGGAACTTTACCGAGCCGAATTTCATTTACGGTAAATTGAAATACTTCATCCCGTCCTGACAATTCAAATTAGGAAAAACGTTTTCGTGGAAACCCATTTGCTGGGTTAGACTGGGGGAACTATCGCCCTCGTACGAAGCTTTCGCTAAATTAAAGCACGTGAGTGTGGGTGTGAGTAGCGAAATAAAGGAAGCTGCCTGGTGGAGGTATCCACCAGAGCAACACGGTTCCACCACGGCAGAACCTTCTTTCCTCGGGCGTACCTTCCGACCCTGTGGGGACTGATTGCAGAATGGGTTATTGTTTAAAGGTTCGGAATGCTTAAAAAGCTACGAAAGTGTCCTGCTGTGGCGTGTTTTGTTCCCCCAACGCCGAGGCTTTAGAGCGCACACCCAGCCCCCGGCTTGGCCTGGCGTACGGCAACATTGCCGAAAGTTGCCATTTATAAAATTGCAAATATTCTCCAACACGTACGAGCCTCCCCTCCCGGTCCCTGCGGTCGTCTGTGAGGGGAGGCGGGGGAGTGTATTTCTCAACCTCTCCTTGGCCGGGGTTGCCTAGCGCCACCCAGGAAACGCATCCCCCCCAGGTGTAGTTTGGCTGTAGATGGTTGCGAACATCCGGCCCAGGGACCACATCGGACCACTAGCATACACACACTGCTTGTAAGGAGGCAAAGGGCACACGCTTTCGGTGCACATGACTCATTTATTTGCGATTCGGTGAGCTAAAAACATGCAGCCCTAACACCACTGCACCACGGGTTCGGGTTTTGTAGCTTAACCCAAGCGGGGGAGCTCACATGATTTTTGTGTTATCGAAAAGGTGGAACTGTGTGTGTGTGTATAACCTCTCTCTTTCTCTCCCTCTCGCTCTCTCTCTCCTCACATGGTGTACATTGGATCGGCGTTGCCGGACAATCCCTTCTTTTTGTCGCAACGATGCCCGCCGGGAGTGTCATTGGTGATGGAGCTGTTGTTTAGAGTTTTGCGGGTGGCGCAAAGCTACGGAAAAATAGAGAGCAAAGTTTCATTAAAATGTCTGCCCCTCCCAGTACCTGCCTGGTGGTGGCATGTGGGAAGAAGGGCGATGTGGCATTTGCTTAAAATTTAAATACAATTTCCCCCCGGAAAACGATTTGTTGCGTCGCTGTTTGTCGCAGGTGTGCAATAGTTTTTTGGTGTCGAAAGTATTTGTACCGCTTGGTGAAGTGCAGGCAGATAGTACGTCGACCGACTGTTATGATGAAGATGAGTGGCGAAGGTCTGATATGACATTGGACATTACTGTTGCTTTGAATGTCATTGATTGAAATTGGATGTGAATTGTATTTAATTTAGTTCTGAATTTAAAACACTATCTTCAACACAAAAAGGGCATGTCTGAGACGAGGGTTAAACAAACATGGACCCAACAAAGCGCAATGCAATGAGTGCAGCCATGCAAGGGCACCCAACCGAGGACCTGTTACAGTGGAGCAATGAAATAAATTAATACCACACAAAAAGCTTGCTGCTAAAATATGCACCAACTGTACGTTAGGAAAGAGAGAGAGAGAGAGAATGAGAAGAATAAAAACCTTGGCTATGCACCATGTTGATGTGCAGTTATTTCTTATTTCCCATATGCGAGATACGATGGTGTATAGCGTTCGAGCGCTGCGGAGCGGTTGCTGCAAAAAACAAATTAGATATTTATTTTACAAATATGGTAATTTGCCTCACCCCATCGCATTTTTCTCCCAATTTAGACAAGCGAAGAGAGGAAGGGGTGTGCGAGAGGGGAAAAGTGCATGGGGCTGTTATAAATAGTCCATTTCCGCCCGTTTGACGTTGCGCGCAAAGAAATGCCGCGCGAGAGCAAAAGGGATTTGGCTGTTGGTGAAAAGCGATTTGGAGTTATGGTGCCAGTTTGTGTGACTGGCAAAAGTGGAAGCTTTTCGCTTCATACTGGTGTGCGGAAAAGGGGAAAGAAACGGGAAACGGTTTGTTTTTTGGGGTTGGTCGAATGGCGGAGAACGTGCGCGATAAAGACAACCGACCAAAGCTGAAACCGTCCGGGAAGCCGTCCGCTCAACCCCCAACAAACTAACTTTGCAAAGGGCTCCGCCCGGTTGTGGGGAAAGGGTGGATTGGTGGTTTTGCAACAAATGCAATCCCCAGCACCCAGCGCTTACACCCAGGCTGCATTCCTCTAGCTTGCGCTTGGATCGTCCATTTACCCGCGAACGGCCAGCAAAGGATGACGCGCATCGGGCGGGTTTTAAAAAATGAACAAATTTTCTCCGGCCCATCACCTCGCCACAGTGCGGGGTGGGGTGGGAAGCTGTCGTCGAAATGAATAGTTTTTTTTCCTCCTAAAAGCTAACTGAACATGTCAGAGAGAAAGCGGGCCAAAACGTCGGCGCTGGCGGCAACACCAAAAACGGAGACAGGCAGAGACGACACGGTGCATGTTATCTTTTGTAACCCCCGTTGCCCGAATGGGCGATGGGCGATTTATTTGCCCACGTGGTGATGGGCGGTGGCCGTGAGAGGGGAAAAGCATGGGCAAGTTCCGTGGCGGTGCATTTCTGGTCTGCTGCTGGCGCTTGATGCTTGATGCAAACAAATGTGTCCGTGCCACGGTTCCCGCCACGACACGGGCCTGGGCGAAATCATAATGAATAACTTCACCGACAGGATGACTTTAAAGTGACGCCAAAGTTTATCGGGGGAAGCTGCTGGTGTGGAGCACTGTAATTCCTCCCCCCTCCTTCCCCTCCCTCAACCTAATCACCTCTCTCCTTTGGCTCATTTTTCACAGGCACAGTAATTTTATCGCGCGATAAAAGTTGAAGGTTGACTTTTCACCGTCGAGAGACAATTGGACACTGCGAATTGGTGCTGGCTGCGCAGGTGAGCGTAGAGCTGCCGAGTGTCGCGATAAGCTGAGAATGCAAATTGAACGGCGATGGGGAAAGGGGAAAGAAAGTTGTACGTCTGCACGGATGACGACTGCACGATGCTCTCGATGGAGTTGTTGAGTGGCGAGTCTGGCGAAGGGGGAAGTGCAGTAATTTTATTTGCAACAGTCACTTCTTTACACGAATTGCATGAACGTGCCGTTTGTTCAGTCTTTTGGGATAAAAACGATGTTATTTTTTTAAAATTTTTAATGGATTTTTAAAGGACTGCATCGCTGTTGTTTAACATAATCTAATCCCTTTATGCAGAAGTTCGATTTTTAGTGTTTTTTACACAACTTACTCCCGCTTGCAGGAATGACTTTCCTTATAAAAAAACAGTTTTTGCACGAACTCAAAGCATTCCCAACGTACGAAAGATAAACTCACACAACTGCAACTATGTCAGGTTTGAGGTTAATCCTTTCGAGCTTTCCATTCTTGACATTCAGTCACTGCTGCTGCTGCTGCGGCTGCTGTTACCTCGCCACAAACCACCACCATACTGTGAGGTCAAAAATAACGGCTTGAAATGGTTGAATGAAGCAAAAGCTCGATGTTGTTGGTTTGGTTCTGGGATGCTGAACGTTAGCATACAGAGCAAGAGAGTAAAGAAGGAAAGAAAAAAAAAACGGCGATCCCCCAGTAGGATCTATTTTATTTTCCCATGCGCGCTACTCGCAACGCAACACGCGAAGGGGTTGAATGGAAGGGGCGGCCTGCGGCGACGGTTTGCGTTTTGTTAAATACGGCCAAAAAGGGCAAATATTATCCCGACCTGGGAATGAAGCATTTTTCGCTACGAACTCGACGCTTTTCGACGACGCTTTTCGACGACTCCCCGTACCCATTCTCCGGCCACGGCAATGATTGTGATGATGATGATGATGATGATGGTGCTCTGCCGAGTGGTGCTCGCAGGACCATTATTATTTTCTCTTCAGCATTGTTGTCTATCTTTGCGATGGTAAATACAACAAACAATGTAAAGGAGAGAGGCAAGGACCAGGCAAAAGCAAAACGAAAAAGGCATGAATAGAACGAAAGCTTCGATGTGGGTGATGCTGGATGGGTGTGTGTGTGTGTGTGTGTGTGTGTGTGTGTGTGTGTGTGTGTGTGTGTGTGTGTGTGTGTGTGTGTGTGTGTGTGTGTGTGTGTGTGTGTGTGTGTGTGTGTGTGTGTGTGTGTGTGTGTGTGTGTGTGTGTGTGTGTGCGTTCTTCAGCTTTCTTCGAACCCCCTTGCAGCCAGCCTGTACGTGACTTTTGTGAGCGTGAACGGTTTGCAAAAGTGCACTTTGCGGCTGCTGGTTGAATGCACACGCGATATTCGTGTGCCCTGCCGCTGGAAGCTTCGCATCCATGTCCTCCCAATCGCAGGGGAGCGATTGGCGTGTGGTGTGTGGCGCACCGCGTAAAATACATATTTTCAACGTTTGGTTTGACATATTTTCGTTCTCACGTTTTTTGTGTGTGGGTTGAGGGACACGTTGGATGGAATGCACCCGGCGAATGCATATTTGCAGCGGGCAAACGTTTAGCTGAAAAGCTGCTCAGTGTGCATGGGCTGGTTTTGGACTGGATGGAGGTTTTGTTTTTGTTGTTTTTGTTGTGTGTGTTGCAGCTGCCCCTTGTTTGTCACGATGCGAGGTTAACGTTCTTCGTGTACTGTCTATTTAGTAAGGGATAAAATTCGCAACGCAATCCTTTCGACACATCACAATTTATTGTTTGTGTTTGTTGCGAGGGTTTGAGTCCGCAATCGATTTTGTTAGAGGGAAATTGGATTATATTTTTCGTTCAATTTTATCGCACCCAACGCTTTGTGTACTAGTTTTACACTTTTACTAACTAAAAAAGAGACTATTACAGTTATAAGAGTTTATGTTTGGGAAATCAAAACGATAATTCCTTTACGATGAAACTTATTTTCAAAGAAACTTTCCGTTATGAGTGGAATCATCAATTTTCAACCTCAAGAATCCGGTTCGAAGGACTAAAAGACAGTATAAGTAAAACACTGTTTTCCGGGTCAGTTTCTAATGTAATCGGCATTATTCAACAATCGCAAAAGGTTTTTCCAACAGCCCAGCTGTCACATGTAATGCCAGCTGCTGAAAAATATCTTGCAAGTTTTGAAAAATGCTGTTCACATTGAAAACTGAGCCGGAAAACAGTGTAAATACTCTTACTCATGCTAATAAAGTTCCTAATTATTTTCAATTCCAACTGCAAAACAATCTTCACCTAACGAAGATGTACCTTACCTTGCAAACACCTCATAAATCTTCATAGTTAAGACATTTAGCCCCAGTGTTAAAGGGGCGAAGTTATTTACCTGGAATATCTTGAAGATATCCTCAGTGGAGCTTCTTCTCATTGCGAAGCTGCAAAGTAAGTCGCTCGGTGAACTGAAAACCATTCGCCCATCGCTTGTACACTTTCAACTGAATCGGAAAATGTGTCAAGCCCATTTCCCATTCCACACCTTACCACCCCCTCAAGGTAAAAGCTTACCGAGGAAAGTAGCTTTTCCCCTTTGTCGAGTTCTTTGGCAAACAGTAGCCGGGGAAACAAGGTCAGACCATCAGGCCCCCGGAGCCATCGTGAACTGCCGAAGTCAAGGCGTACTTTCCCGTCGGAATTGGTGTCCGATTGGCTCTCGATAACACCGAACGACTGGTGAATCCGGCGGCGGCGGGGGAAAGTTTTTGCGAAGATGCAACAGTGCACTCGACTCGATGCATGCCCGTCGCGTGGCATGCAGTCGGAGTGCTAGCGTTTAAGTGTTATTATCGTTAATTATGTTACTGCCAAAGGTGACCCCGGTTGAGGTGGAAGCTTTGGTGACTCTTGGCCGCTGCAACTTTTGCCGACACGTCTTCCGTGGTACGCGTTGGGGTCAGCAGAGTGTACTTTCCCGTTGCTTGCTTGCTGGTTGTGGGTTAGTTGCATCGAAATTGCGGCTGCTGGCTGCAACTCTTTCCTGGAATAAGGAGAGCGTAGGAAATGGTCGGAGTGAATTATTGACTTGTCACAATTGGGGTCAGCCAAACGGGCAAATGGGACGGAATTGGGCCGGTGTTTGTGTACGCTTTTATGAGGAGCAAAACGTATGAGTTGGTGCATTTTGACGACGAGAAAGAGAGAGAGAAAGAGTGTGTGAGAGAGAGAGAGAGAGAGAGAGAGAGAGAGAGAGAGAGTGCTTTGTGCATTGTTCCCTTGTTTGTGGGCGAGTTTTCGTAACCACAAAAACTCATTCACCTAATCTTAGCTGAAGATTGATTTTGGCTCAAATTGCTTTACAGTGAAGCTAGCGATGCCGTTGTTGTGCTGGAGTGGGGTACCCGCTGAGTGAAACCGTGAGGTAAAGTGATTCACTTTGAAGTAGACGGCAAACCCCGTCCGCAAGTCCGTCGATCCGTCTAACAGCGAACGTGCGTATGTTGCTGCTGCTGCTGTCAGGTCACACGGGGAACGATGATACAGCGCTGGCACTGCACGTTCGTGCGTCCTTATTTCATCTCACCCAATCATGTGGACCCAATCAGAGTGTGGGGAGGGGGGTGGTTCTGCAGGGGCCGGGGGTTTTACGTAAATCCAATTTTGGGCGAGCGAGTGTATCGTTCGAACACGTTCGCTACCACTCCTCATGCCTGATGGGCGCAATGACAGAACTGATCTGAGTCGCGATCGTTAAGGTGGTGGAGTCACAAAAAAAAAGCCAAAAACACCCGCTATGTACACGCTCGTTTTGCAACCCACAGCCCTGGCCAAAACTTCATAAAGTCTTCCGAACGGGTTGTTCAAAGTGGTGGTGCTGGGTTGAGAGTGTGCGAGTAACCGCAACAGCTGTCACGAAAGGTGCGCCCGTGTGCTCGCGCGCTGACATCTTCAAACGCGCCGTCTATGCCGGTAAGCGACCGCGACCGTGTCCCCGGGGTCATATGCTCCCGGTTGTACAAGCGTGTGTGTGTGTGTTTCAGTGTTTCCTTTGATCCCTTTTTGACGCGATGATGTTTCGAGCGTGCCATTTCGCGTGCCACCAAAGCGTGGTGCAGACGGGAGAGAAGTAACAGCCAACAACAGGGTGAAAGGAAACGGTTGAAACGTTTAAAGCGTTCTCAATTACGCCAAGGCGGAAATGGCAAGGTGATGGGTGTGGTATCCAAAGGATGTTGGTTGGGCGGGTGTTTCCAGTGAGAGCTTAAATCAAACGTAATCTTAAGATTTAATAACAAACCCGAAGGACGACGACGGGGTTCGACGTTGGCTGAAAGGTGCTGGAGACGGAAGGGCTGAGTTTACACGCGTCAACAGGTAGGGGCAGCAGGAGGCAGGAGGCTTTGTGAAAATAGATCACGATGTTTGGTTCGAGAGCAGGTGTTGAACGAGCGTTGAAACTTGAAACAAAAAAAAAACAAACCTGTAAACAAACCTGAAAGTTGCTGTAAATGAGAAATTGGTGTTTGTTAATTACTAAAACATCACGACTTTTGCAACCGAGTGCCAATGAGCGAAAGAACAAAACTTTGCAATGAACTGATTTGAAATAACAAACACAAGAAAGAACGAACAGCCCAGCAGCGAAAAGGAGCTGTGGTTTAGTGTGCGCGCCTGAATGGTATGCAATCCGTATTACGTACCAGCCTCGTTGGCTGCTCGGCGAAGCGTGACAGTGGAGATTTTGCTGTATAAACTTCGCAGCATGCAAACTAGAGCAGCATAAAACGCCACACCAGCTTGCCTGAGAGCCAAACGCGGCACAAATGGGTGTACTCTTGGGTGAACCTGTGCACTGCTTTGTTTGTTTGCGTTTGTCTCCTTGCTTCTTGCAGCACACAGCCAGGCCAGCAAGTCAGTTAGTCAGTGCGTTAGTCTGACTGACGAGTCACTTAAAGAGTTTATTGCCGCGCGTGGCGTTCCGTTGCCAATGGCAGCGCGGTCCGCTTTCCGCTACATAAACAACCCCACATTCGTTGCCGTTGCCCCCGGGAGGCAATAATTCTCCGCACAATGCGATTATCTCGCGGGGCCCGTCTTAATCTTTTCTTTTGCTTATTAAACTTACTCCTTCTCAACGCTGCTGCCGCCGCCGTCCGTTTGCTTCGTCATCTGCTGCCGCTTTCGCTGTGTTTGTTTGTTGCTCGCTCGGTCGTCCTCCGCAAGCTCCATCCCACTCCGCCCTACGCGCTACGAGAAGAAGGCAGTTGGCAGCGCTTTGATCCTTGAGCCGGACCTGGCGGCAGTATGCGTGCCCGGCCCGGTCGACCAAATGCCACTCTTGATGTCGATATCATCTCCTCGTTCCCTGTTTGCCGGCTGGCCTGTTCGTTTGGCGTCAGATATGCGGCAGGCCCGCACTGACAGGATTAGCGCTTCAGCCGCTTCAGCTTTGTTTTCCCACCACAACGACGGGACGGGTATTAGGCGGTGGTGTTATTATTTTTATTGTATGAAAGCACTTGAAATCGTGGGACGGGGAGAGGGCACTGTATTTTTGTTTTTGGAGGGTGTCTTGTGGTAACCTTTTCCCCCGTGCTTGGGCCGCTCCGGAGTTGTTTGGTGGAAAATTGCTTCGCTTCCAGTGTTCGCTTTGTTCGGTAAGTGGGTAAACTCGCTGTGCGCGGTGAAGCACTCTCTCTCGCTATGTCTCTTGAAGGTAGTGGAATGTATCGTCCCTTCCCTCACTACCATCTGTTCTGGGTGTATAAAAAGGGAGGAGGCGGCCAGTAGAGCGCAGCATCAAAGCCAAAGCGAAACGAATTTTGCCACTTGGTGGTTTTACAATTTAGTAGTACCACAGTTTCATTATCAATTCCAAAAAAGATTTAGAGCCAGGACAGAGCTCAAGAGCACCAAGGGTCGTCTCCCTCGGTCGGCGATACTACTTACCGCCTCTCTGAAGATGGTGGCGCGTAGTGTATTTGGGGGAGCATTCATTAAAAGGACCTGCTCAAAAATGTGGTCGCGATCGTAGCCGCACACACTTACTGCAAATGCGCGGTAAAAATAATACACCAAAACGACAAACGAACGAGAGCCAATCTATCCGCCTGATCCCTGGTGCTGGTGCCGCAAAATCAAATTGCAGCTTTTGATACTTGAGGCGAGATTTCAGCGGCCCACTTGAGCTTCGGGGCGCGCGGTTTAGCGTGGCATGTAACGCTCAATAAATTTTGCCAGATTGAAGCACCCTCGAGAGCAATGTGTTTCTCAGCGCCGTCGTGGGCTTTGTGCAAACGGTGTGCAGTGGTTGGAGTTGCTTTTTAATCTTGTACCAACACACACACACACACACACACACACACACACACACACACACACACACACACACACACACACACACACACACACACACACACACACACACACACACACACACACACACACACACACACACACACACACACACACACACACACACACACACACACACACACACACACACACACACACACACACACACACACACACACACACACACACACACACACAGACACACACACACACACACACACACACACACACACACACACACACACACACACAACCACACACACACACACGCGCGCACGCACACACACACGCACACACATACACACACACACACACATACACACACAAACACACACACACACACACACACACACACACACACACACAAACACACACTTGGTAGCTTTCTCAATTACATCAACCTATAAACAACACAATGCAGTGCATTGTGGTCTGATTCAAACTAGCGAATGATGCAAATGCTCCCAAAACCACCAAGCGGAACGATAGGCGCTAATTGAAAGGCTCTAGCAGCCGTGCAGTGCTGCCCACTTGCAAATCCTTTTGCGAAAACGGCACGGCTTAGCCGAGCATCGCTGTGATGTTGGCAATCCTCATGATTACGCTCTTTGATACGGAGCAACGTTCATTTGTTGTGCTTTATTTTTGTAACCAAGGGCATTACCAAGGGTCCTTACTTTGACATACTAGCTTGCAAGCAGTGAGCGAATTTATACGACCACTTGAAGTGTATATGAATGTACAACAACAACAAAAAACATCAACAACAAAAGGGAAATGAAAGCAGAGCCATCAGCAGTTGATCGTCGCCCCTTTCGTGCTTTTCCCCTTGCGCGGTGCCCCCAGGTTGCCCCCACGCACGGCAATCCGTTGTTTGGAAAGTTTTCCTGCAAAGCTTTTAGATCCACATCCGCCTACAAACGCGAGAAAACGCGCGGGAGAAGTTTTCCTGCGCAAAATAACGCAACCGAAACGGATCCATTTCCGCCCTATTGCTCCAGCATCGCTATTGTTCGTGGCTTGGGCGCAGTTTGGGCGCTGAGGCTGAGGCCTTTTTGTATGGCATACGAATCGGTTTTATTTTGTTTCCCTCCTTTTAAACACTAAAGTGCTGAATGTGCCGTTTGATGTTGATGCTGGAGCATGGTGAAGCTTTTAATGTTGTTCACATTCGTGCAAAGGTGTATTAAAGGGAGAAGAAAAAAAAGAATGCCGCGTATGTCAAAAATGTCCAATGCTGGTTGGAAAGTTTTTTGGCCGCGTAAAGAAAGAATGCTCTTCCCGGCATTCATTACCTGTGGCGATGGGATGCGCCACTGTTTGGCACACCGGGCAGAGCATACTTTCCACAAGGATTCAGATGAGAACAAGACTAAGACGATTAAAGTTTGCCCGAAACAATGGTAGCAGTGTGGTTCGTCGATAGGAAGGACCAGCGCTTTGATTCGCTTTAACTGTTCGTCCCTCCGCGCGACACCTCACCAAATCACCAAATCGCTCACCGCAAGTCGCCGTGCTTTGCTGTCAACTCGCAACGGTTTCTCCCGGGCGCTAAGATAATGCGCTATCACCGGTTTGCTGCCGCCGGACTTGCGGTTCTTGGATCCTGCTTTCCTGCTGACGGCCACCCCGTCGGCTGCCGCTGCTTCCTCGGGAAGATTCTGGCCGGTGGATAATTTAAATGTCGTGTCTTAATTTAAATTGATACCGCACGCAGGAACCGCAACAACCACGAAATCGGCTTAACTCTCGATGCGACCTCACCGCTCTCCCTCTCACCTCTCGCGACACCTACAGTAAGGCTACACGCTCCGGCGGCCATCAAGCCAATCCAATTTCGACGGGTTTGCCGGTTCGTTTGCTGCACGCAAAACTGGCCTGGGTGGGACCTGGGAGGCGGCAAGATCCCCGGCAACCGCACCGCCGACCGGTCTGCTAGGTTGGCGACGGGGTGGTGACCACGGACACTAAGTAAACGGTGAAACGGTTTATCTTCCTTCTGGGTTTGGGCCACAGTCTTCTCCACCTCGAATCAGCAATATTTCGGGCCTTACATGTGCGGCCAGTGCGGGCACTTGTTATCCTTTGTTACCGCTGTGCTTGTTGCCGGCCCTGCGTTGACATTCTCACCGCCCGATGTGTGGTCCCCAAAATGGAAATGGGTTTTAGACGAGGTTCCGTGTTCCGAGCTTTGCCAGTGGTCGGCCATAACTTTCGCCACAGGATACATTTCATAATTGTGAAAGTTATTGAAATTTATTGAAGTTTGTCTTATTAACATAAATATGCCCGTTGCTCGGCAGCACGGACTTTTCAGCAGATCATCCCATTCTACGCGCTTCCATACTTTCATCGGAGTGAAAGAGAGGGATGGAGAAAGTGTGTGAGTTTGTTTGGGACGTAGGGAGCTGGTCTGGTGGTTAAATCTAATTTAAACTCTCCAGCACAACGGGGCAGAATATGATCCTTGAAATATGCTAACCCGTAGGTGATGCTAAACACACACACACGCACACACACAGATACCATACAGACATACACACAAATCCGACCCAGTTACGGGTTGATCCCGGTGGGACTTGGGTGGAGGGAACTTCCCCGTCCGAGAAGTGTTTCGGTATGCCCGTTTGGAATATGGTAATTAGTCATTGTTGGATGGTGTTGAAGCGAGGCAACCCCTCAGCTTTCTCTGCCTCCGGCACTGCCCTTCAAAGCCCGCGTGAACTGTGCTTGAAAATGGAGTTCTACGTTTTATGCGCTGGGTTGCAAGTGAAAAAAAGGAGTGATTTTTTGGAGAGAATTTTCCCAACAGCATTACCTTGTGGCCTGACCGGTTTTTTGTAGAAATTATTGAAGAATAAGCACGAATCGTGCCCATCACTCTGGCTGGCTGGCCGGCTGAATCACACTGACAAGCAACTGCGTCACCTGGAACATTTCTGAGAGCTATTCCACTCTGAATTGTAGAACATAATGGAGCTGCCCTTTCCTCCTTCAAAACCAAGCTTGCTCCACAAAGTCTCTAACGAATCGGCTTCAAATCGGCTTAAAAAGTTAGACCACAGGCCAGGGGAAGAAGAAGGGGAAACCACATCTGCCCAAAAGATGAAATGTGGGCAGCATCTTGCAAGGGGGACCGCCTGGAAAGCTTTTTAATGCTACTCGCGTACCAATATACCGTGAAGCTTTTCCTGAGGACAAGGGAGACTCATTGAGTTTGCTGCCTGCGTCGCGGGGTTTTTTTGGGGGGCAAATGTCTGCCTAATGCCCATGGTTATTGTTATTATTTTCGCCTTTATTGATCGTAGAGATAATTAAGCAGAAACTCGTCGTCGTTGAAGCATCGAGAGGGGGGGTGCGCCAACACTTTACAGTGTAGCCGCGAATGGGGAAAGGTTAGTACACTCTCTGTCCTGCTTGCTTGCTCGAGTGCTGTCAAAAAAGAGGTGCGGTCATAATTCTCCTAAGAGAAGGCCGAAATAATAATAACAGCAGTGCTTTTCTTCCTCTTCACACAAACACTCTTCCTCTTTAGTTGTTATTTCTGATGGGGTCTGTTGGTAGATTTTTGGAGACAGCCTTTTTTTCTGGTTGTTGGTGCAAAACGGAAAGAGGTTGTGCCAGTTCTGCCACTTTGGGTGGAAAAGTTTTATAATCACCTCCGTCATTGAAAACGATGATGAATTGAGACAGCACAGTACAGCGTTTTTGATTGCGGCGCTGGTCGCTTGGGGGTGAAAAAATGGGGCTTTGGGTGGTTTGCTGCTGCTGTCGAGTGCAAAATAATTACTCGCTGCTGGTGGAATTAGCCGGAAGTGGGGGTTTTGTGTGTTGGTTTTAGCGCGGTTCCGGTAAAAGCCCACTGTGCAAGCGTGCGACTTTTGTGACGAATCGTTTTGGGATTGTTCCAGGCTAGTAATAGTAAGCAATGAAATACGCTTCCGTCTCGAGCATTCACCGTCAGTTTGACAGTCCCCCTACACACTGCAAACACACTTTGGACGGGGTTTTAATTGATAAAGTTTTTCCAGCTACAGGGCGGTGTGCTCGGATTGAGGTTATGGTTTTGTAGGAACAGAAACTGTTGCCCTAAATCGGACAGTTGGTTGATGTAAGATTGTAAACAAGTTTTATTGAAACTCCGCCTGAAGTTTGAGTATGGGTAAACAATGGGCCTAAATTTACTTAATGCTAACGCAAAAGATGGCCCTAAAATTGGATGATAAAATATTGTAAAAGCTGCTGATGGGCTTTTCAATGCAAAGCGGCCTTACTGCCATTCAGCCAAAAAAGCAATCAAACGTGACGTGGTTTATCCTCGCTGACAGCATCAACGTGCGTGCTAGCGGGAACGGGGACACTACACTACATCATCTACCATAGTTGCCTGTCCAAATTTCCTCGTCTCACACTTTCTTTTCAGTTCATATTTTCTTTCCGGAAGGTAGCAACTAACGAGTGGCATCATTAAATCGGAGAGAGGGGTCGGTTTTTGCAACGCACAGAAGGGTTTGCCATCGGTTACCGATGATGTGGTGCTGATAACGCGTTTGTTTGTCCAACAGAGAACGGGACACACAGACACACACACACACACATGGGTGGCAGCAGTACAGGGAAATGGTGGTTTGTACGAAATTTGATGCCCGTCGATGTGACGATCGTCTCGAGGAACAGCGTCCTGCAGCATGCCGTTGCCAAGGTGTCGAAAATGTTTTATGAAAAGTTTTCTTCGGCTTGTTTGGCTTGCGTCCAGCACGCAAACAGCACGCATCACGCATATATGCTTTCCCGGACTATGCTCTTCTCCTTCTTCCACCCACTGTCCGTTGGCCTGCCCGTTTCCCTGCAGGTGGTCGATTTTATGACATTTCACTTTGCTCCGGCACGTAGAGAGCGAATCAGTGGGTTTAAGGTAAATATGTTTTTCCATAAACTGTTATGCAAGATAACAAAGCGGTGACTAGGCCTTAAACCTGAAGGAAGCAGACTAGGTAGAGGTGGCAAATACACATGTACACGTGCAGTATAGCTGTCCACTGTATGGGGCAAAGTTGGATGCACGAGTTTGATTAAGTTTTACCGAAATTGTTATTATGCTGGGACGCGTGCGTGTCTTCATATTTGTACTGCTGGGTCTGCCATTCGGCCATCTAAATGTTTGGAGCGTTTGATGCGTTTCTCGGACCGAGGCCGAAACCGAGCTGACGGGGTTTCTTTGGTCCAATAAAATGTACCACTTGATGGTAGTTGTTGCCGCTACTGGCACAAGCACTGGACGGACGGACGGACGGTTTCGTTTGTGTGTGTGTGTATGTGATAGGGTTCTTGTCTCTGTTCCCCTGTTCGTCAAACTCCCGGGGACACCTTTTGATGAGGTTTCCGTACGCAAAACGTCCCCCTAGTACCGCCAGTATACGTAGTCATCTCACCGGTGGCCCATCAGCAAAGTGCCCAAAGTGGGTGGACGAATTCCGGCAACCTTACTAGACTAGTCGGTGCGTGTGCGAGCGGCAACCTGGTGCAGCTGGTGTAGAAAATCTTTGATAATGTACAAATATTTACCGGCAAAACTTTGGCTGTCTCGTGGAAAATATTTGTGCTATTCTTGTGCGGTGGTCATGCATGGCGAGAACGGGCACTGGGCTCACCTTCGGAAGAGCGAGAACGGCGTGCTGGCTGGAATGGATGTTTTGGTTGATTTTACCCCGCACGAGAAACACACACGGTACGGTACGGTCCTGTGCTACCTTGCTACGGTCGACTGTATGGCCAGACCATGGCTTAGCCGTGTAGATGAGCTGTTGTTTTTGTTGCTGCGGCCAAGGGAATGCGGCTATGCGTCTACGCAATTGTTCTAAGGCCTGGGCCCGCTGATACGCACCGTTTCGCCTTACGGGTGTAAATGTTTGAAATAACTGCAAGGGACTTAGTGCGGGCAAGGGCACCCTTAGTGGTGAGCAGGAGGAGCAAAAGTTTGCTGAACGCTGCCGTAGGTGTGTTTTCTTTTAATCTCACCACCAACGGGTAAACAACGGATGGGATGGATGGAAGCTTCTTTTTTGTTGTTAATGCGTCGGACAAGCTCATTGGACAGAGTGTTTTGTGGAGCTTGTTTGGATTTCAAAAGAGATTTGTGCATATACGGAAGTGGGAGCTTTGCGGTGTGGCAATTAATTACTTTAAAAGCTGCAGGAAACGGGACACGTAATGCCGTGGCAATGCACCTTTTAATGAAAAGAGTGATTTAATGGATGGACCCTGTGTATGAGTCTATTAGTTCGTTAATCATTACAATAACGTTAACATTATGTGAATGTGGATCTTCAATTCGCTGAATCGCCATATACGGAACGCGTTGTCTCTGTAATCGACGAAAGAATTGTACCAAAGATTTTCCTATAAAATCATCGACATCATACGAAGATCAATGTGAAAATGTTCAAACTTAAATTAGCTTTCTTTTGTTTGACTTTGGCCGCCCTGTTAGCTCCCTGGTGCGTAATGAAATAACAGCCGAGCTTCTTTATATTGTACATCTAATTAGAATAATCAAAGCTTTCTTCAACCATCGCCCATCGAACAATGAACCAATGTTCGGTGAACCGTTCCAAGGTGTGGTTTTTGTCCTCCCCCCTCCCTCGTTGCTACGCACCAAACGGGCACCAAGGTACCGTCGGTCGGCTGCAGTAGAAGATTAAGAAATATCTTATCCTTTTTATACAAGCCCCTGTTAGTGGTCGGACCAGCCACCACATCAAACAAACCCATCGCTATGCACTGGGATGATGCTCAAGCGTTCATGGGTTAAGAAAGTTAACGAAATCGGATTTAATAAGTTAGCTGATAAGAAGATATGTGGAAAGCGCTCGGGAAAACGCCAGGAAGTCGGGGCAGAGAGTGCGAAAGTTAACCTTAGAAAATTGGCACTTGTGGCACTCGTTGACATGGTGAATAGTTTTGCGGAACCGCATGACTTCGTTGTGGCTGCCAGGGAGGGGAGAGGTAAGAATTTCTTCCCCAAAACTGTCCCATTCCGTGCCCAGGACGGTACCGCACCTCCCACGGTTTGTGGTTTTTTCTTTTGGGAAGGTTTGGGCGTCATCGTGGAAGGCAAAACGGCACAACTTTGCCCTGTCCTATCCTTGCTATGAACGCATCCGAGCATCCTGGCCCACGGGAGGCCCGGGAGGATGGTCAGTGTTACGCTTTGGCTGTAATTAATTACAGCTTTTTATTGGTTACCGACGCAGCAAATGCCCGTTGGCGGACCCACCTCTCCCTTGACCCGGCGTACGAAACTTATTTATTGAGAAATTAATTAAAACGCAAACTTTTTTGCCGTTGCTCTTGAAAGACGACGGCACAACGGTGTGTCTTGTGCATAGTGTGTGGTACGGGCAGCGAAGCAGAGGAAGAAGCAAGAAGGTGATCGAAACGATCCTGTTTTGTGGGGTTTCCGGTGGGTACTAAGACGCTGTAATGAATACACAGCTCCCGACCGCACAGTTTGGTATAAAGCTCTTGCGCCTGCAAGGTATGCAATCGAGTGTGGGCTCAACCGATAAGCGACGCATGTGGATGGTTTGCAGTGCCGCTTTACCGAGCATAAATTGCACACTGGGTGCAGTTTGCGTATTTGAAAAGTTTACATTTCTTTTCCGTTGCTGCGCCCGCACGCCGCAATTTTGCCGCACTCAACCACGCAAAGGGACAGCGGTTCCGTGCTTCGCTTGCTTGCCGTGCTGCTGGTGCGTGAGTAAGCGGCGGTTTCATTAGTAAGCACTTGCTAATTCCCAACCGCAGATGATGATTGTAAGTGCAGGCGACAAGCGCTGGCGCAACGAGCGCGAAGATAAGCGCACAGCAAATCGCAAAGATGGTGGTCGCGCCAGCAGGTCGGGTCGGGCTGCCGGCGGTAATGGAAAAGTTATTTGCGTTAGTGTTTCGGATCGCTTGCTGCCTGTTGGGTTAATTAATCAGGACCTTGCGGTAAGCAATGAAAATGAGATGGGTTTTTACTTCCGGGATTGTTTTTTGTTCTTGCTGTTGTTGTTTTTGTTGTTGTTTTGCCTCTTTCCTAGTGAGCGCAGTTGCTTCGCTTTGCAATGTCCTAGCTATTGGTGTATCTAGGCAAGGGAAAACAGCGCTGCCGCTTCGTTGCCGTTTCCGGGAGAGATGCAATAGACCGTTGTTTGCGCTCATCATTACGCCCACGATGAGGATAATTAAAATATTACAATTGTTGCGCTAGAAATACGACTGCCGTTAGTGCAGCTGCCGGTGGGCGCTTTTACATTTTACGTGTTATATTTTCCGCACCGAGTCTGAACTCGTTGGGAAGCGCCAAGACAGGAGGATTTTACCGTCCGACTTGGCTTGGAACAGACAAACAACTTAGTCTTTGAGTTCTTGTGCTTGAAAGTCGATTTATTCATGCTTATTCCTAACTTATATACTAATTTTCTGCTGATCGATCGCGATCAGCAGTTTTTTATTTGGTCGATATTGTTTACATTAGATTTGCTTACAATTGTTTTCGTTCGGTCGGTCAGTTCCCAGGCCGTGATGACCTAATTATGCGGCGCTGTCATCAACATCCTGACCCCCGTAATTCCTCGTAGAGGGGTTACTATTTGGTGACGGTTTAAACGGCGGGGGGCGTAAAGTGTACATTTTAGCTCGTACTTGTTTGATAATAAATGCTATGGTTATTCCTAATATTAAAGTGGCGACGCAGGCTATTGTACTTGTAATTATTATGAGGTAGAGCTGATCCATATTTGTTTCTTCTTTTTGCTCTGCGCTTAAATTCAGTATTTTGGCCAGCGGCTTGAAATACATTTTTGTTTCTACAGCTTCAATTTTCATGGTTGGCTGGATTTCTATGTTCTTGGTCTGTATTTTACAGTCTTGGCTAAGTGTTATTACCCCAGCTTGATACGCGGGATGTGTCAGTGTTTTGTTACATTTGAGGTATATTTCGTTAGGATGAGAAGAGTAGTATAGGATTTTGTTCGGCTGGGAGAGCTTTACAAATTTGGTTATTGAGTTTTTAATTGGTTTTATACCACACAAGCATTCTGTTTTTATATGTCTGAAAGATGAGGATATACAATCCAAATCTCTTCTAACGGCTACATCGGAGGACACGTGATGAGTGCTATTGTATCGCGTAATATCTGTAGGGTATATATAGTGTATATCGTTTATAGCTATTACATTTTCATCTAAGTCCAGAGTTGTAAAGTTTTTTAGGTTTGGTATTACAGTGATATGGAATATTTCGAATCTCTCTTGCGAAACGATGACGTTTTCAATATGTACTATTATTTCTCCCCTAAATAACTCTTTGCTAGAAATTCGGGGGTGGTCAAGAATTATATACCCATCGGGTAACCTTGATTGTATCTTCTCGGAAATTTTCGTCGAGTCGAATATGCTAAGGGGCTGGATTTCTAACTCTAGATACCTTGTCGTAATGTATTGTACTATGTCTTCAGCTAGCATGATTGTTTCTGTGACATGCTTTATAAGTACGTTTTTTTTGTTTTCATTGAAGCTTTTATTAAGACTCTTAATACCTTCGTTCATGTGGTCTATTTTCATATTAAGTTTGTTTCTAAGTCTGTCACCCTGCTTGATTTTATGAGTCATGTCTTCCGATATATGTTTCAATTTCTGGTCTTCAGAAGCTCTAAAGAGGGCTAACTGTTCGTCAATATCGTCTTCTCCAAAAAGAATACCTTTCAAAAATCCAAATATGCCGCTAGATCGTTTGGTTCGTCTTTTTACTGCGGTCTGTGAGAGTTGAAGTGCGTGTCGAATGTTTTGTTGTAATGTCAATTTCAAATTTAGAAGATTAGTGTCCATGTCGCTCAGTGCCTTGAATACTGTGGTCACCTCTTTCTCCATTGTCAGTAAAGTCTCTGTGTCATTTTCGGGGTGTATTTTCGTGTGGAAGGTTGTTTCCCACACACCCCTTTTCAAGAGAAGCGTTCCTTCGTGGTCGAAGAATATACCAGCTTCTTCAACTGGTTTAACTGAAAGATTGTCTGTTAGTTTCCATGCGGCTAACAGGCTTATAATGCATAGATACCGGGCCATTATAAGGTTTTACGAGATGCTTCCTCCTTTTTGCAGGAGGAGTTTTTAATTGTTCAGCTAATTTCTTGACGTAGGCGATGTTGACCGGTTTTTTAACTCCCCACGAAGGTACGTCTGCAATTTTCTTGCCCTTTACTTCTAGTACTGATAAGTTGATCACAGGGCGTTTGTATTCGCCGTTTTCAACTTTAATCTTTGCGGATCTAACTTGCCCGTCTTTAGCGGGATAAACTTCTACTACCCGGCCCTTTAACCACCTACCCACGCGTTGTTCGTCTGGGAAGACGACTATGTCATCAGGTTGTATTGGGTCTGAGCGTTCTATCCACTTTTCTCGTTTGGCTAATGTTGGGAGGTACTCCTTCAACCAACGTTCCCAATAGTTTTGGGTGATAACTTGTGCCTTCTTCCAGTTGTTTCTGCTAGCTTCAGCTGCTGAAATCCCGGCTGGCGTAGGTTCGGCCTCTCCGGAACACCCTATCAAGAAGTGAAACGGTGTGAGAGGTTCGTCGTCTTCAGTTTCGAGGGGGATGTGAGTAAGAGGTCTATTATTGAGAATAAATTCGATCTCGATAAAGGCCGATCTTAATACTTCTTCTGGCATATTATCATTATTTGGCAGCAAGCTCTTGACCTCTCGGACCATTCTCTCCCATACACCTCCAAAGTGAGGCGCGGCCGGGGGATTGAAGTGCCATTTGATACCGTTGGTTGCACATCTTTCGATGAGTTCCGTTATTTGCCTGTTTGCCCCAACGAAGTTTGTACCATTGTCACTGTATATGTGACAAATCTTTCCACGCCTATGCTGCACATTTTTTAGGCACATTATGAAGGAATTTGTACTTAAGTCTTTAGCGATTTCTAAATGTATAGCGCGCGTTGTCATACACGTGAATATCGCTCCCCATCTTTTTTCTACCCTTCTTCCGATTGACACTGTCATGGGTCCAAAGTAATCTACACCTGTATGGGTGAAGGGTTTTTTGAACACAGCGGCTCGGCTTTCTGGAAGGGGGGCCATCATCGGGGCAATGGGACGTGCGCGTTCATTTTTGCAACGCTGGCATTTGCTGATCACGCTTCTTACCACGGCCCTAAGGTCGATTACCCAAAACCTTTGCCGGATTGCCGCAATAACTGCTTCCATTTTTTTATGCATATAGCGTTCATGATAATGCTGTATGATCAATTCTGTCACGTGATGCCTCTTAGGTAATATTATGGGTTGTTTCACGTCATCGGAGAGGTAGCATATATTTGCTAATCGTCCCCTTGCTCGTAGTAGTCCTTCTATTACTTGTGGATTGAGATTCTTTATTGTGCTGTTTTTAGAGACTTGTCCATTGAGTGAAAGCTGAACTAAATCATCTTCGTATATCTCCCATTGTGCCTTTTGCAATAGGAGTTTTTCTGCTTTATCCAGGTTTTCCTTTTCTACTATCGGGGAAAATGCTAATCGCTTGACCTTGCTTTTCAAAAATTCTATATATTTTAAATTGATTGCCAGTGATCTCTTCAGTCTTAGCCAATTTGAACACCATTCGGTTTTTATAAAGTTGAATGTTCTCTTCTCTATGGTTTTAATCATAAGATTTGGACGGATTTCTTCATGAGTAATGATTAGCTTGGGGTCCCTATATTCAATTTCCCTTTGTTTAAGAAATACTGGGCCATTCAGCCATATAGATTTTCTTGTAACTACCTTGGTTGCTTCGTCTGCAGGATTACTTTCGGAGGAGACCCACTTCCATTGACTAGCATTGGTAGTATCTAAAATCTCTCCAATTCTTACCGCCACAAATTGTTTGTACTTTTGTGGATCGGCATTGATCCATCCTAGGACGGTTTTGGAATCTGACCAATAATAGTCCCTATCAGTGGTAATTCTTAATTCCTCCTTAACAGTCTCGGCGAGTCTGACTCCGAGTACTGCTGCTTGAAGTTCCAGCTTAAGAATTGAGAGTGGTTTTATTGGTGCCACTCTCGTTTTTGCCGCCACTATGTTTACGTCAATCCCCTTTTCTGTTAATGTTCTTAAGTACACTACTGCTGCGAACGCTTTCTCCGAAGCGTCAACGAAAGTGTGTAACTCAGTTACTTCGATATTGCTAGCCACCGAGTAGCATCTAGGTATTTGTATGTGTTCTAGTTCCTTTATTCTTTCCTTCCATCTTTGCCATTGTTCCATTATGCGTTCTGGTACTGGGCTATCCCAATCCAGTTCTGTTTTCCAAATTTCTTGGATGATGACCTTCGCTTGCGTAGTATAGTTTGCCGCTAGCCCCAATGGATCATATATTTTCATCAAGTAGGCTAGCATTTCTCTTTTTGAAATTATGGAACACGGGGTATGCTTAAGCTTATACCTTAACACATCGTTTGTTTTGTCCCAGTATTGCCCCAAAATTTTCTCAAAATTCATATCTTTATTAGAGATGTGCAGCAGCTCTTGTTGTGAGGATCTATCATCTGGGATGCTTCTTATTACCTCCTGACAGTTAGAAACGAAATTTCTCATAAAGAAATGCGCTCTATCATGTATGAGGCAAACCTCGTTAATAGTCTTGATTGCATCATTGATAGTCCGAAAACTATCAAGGTAATCATCAACATAGTGGTTTTTTACTATTGCTTCCACCGCAGTGGGGTATTTGTCTTTATATTTTAAGGCGTTTTCATTTTTAACGAACTGGGCACAAGCAGGAGAGCATGTGGCACCGAAGGTCATGACGTTCATAACGTATACTTGGGGTTCGTTGCGTGGATTATCCCTGAATAAAAATCGTTGAGCCACTTGATCTTCTTTGCGGATCCGTATCTGATGGAACATCTCCTTGATGTCCCCTGAACAGGCGATAGGGTATTCGCGAAAGCGGATTAATACTCCAAAAATTGACGTAGTGGCGTCTGGTCCGGACAAGAGAGTTGAGTTAAGTGAAATCCCTTCGTTCTTTGCAGCTGCATCGAAAACCAGTCTTGGTTTTGGAGTTGGCTTATTTGGATTGATGACCATAAAATGGGGAATGTAATTGATCTTTGGATCTCTATTCAGCAATTCAAATGGTGTTAGTTTACGAGCGTAACCTTTCTGAACATAATCAGTAATTTGATTTTTATACCAGGTTTTCATCTCGTCATTACCTTTCATTTTCCGTTCTTGACTTTCGAGCCTTCTTAGCGCCTGTGCGTAGCTGCTTGGTAAGGATACATTGGGATCTTTCCAAAGTAGGCCAATCTCATACTGATTATTTGTATATTTCAGTGTGTCATTCATTACACTTAGGGCTCTTTCATGGTCCTTTGATTTTGGGGTGAATTTGGTTTCCCTTACGCCAAATTCTTCTGTTGAAAAAAACCTTTTCATCAGGTCCCTCATTGACTTCTCTTCTTCCTCTTTCTTATCCTGTATTGTGAAAAGATGTTGATTTTCTTTTGCATCACCATCTCTGCACTTTCCAAATACGACCCAACCAATGCGTGTTTTGTGTGCCACTGGTTCATTGGGCGCTCCTGATTTGGACTCCACAGCTTGCGTGTAATAAGCATGTGGAAGTCCTAACAGAATGGTGGGTTTAGCATTTTTGTAGCTTGAAATATTTACCGTCTTTAAGTGGGAAAATTTTCTCTTCAACACGTTTGCATTGATGCTTTGAGTGGGTAGGTCCAGTTCTTTTACTGTCCTAATGTCCTTGACATAAAGCAGCCTGCCGTTTGGACCTCTGAGTTTCAGAGATACCGACGTGCTTGTATCCTCTACCTGGTTGCATCCATTTGTCCACGAGAGTGTTAACGGCTTCCTTGGGCCATGCAGATTTAGTTTCTGTCTTAGGCTTTCTGTCATGAGGCTCGTTGAGGATCCTGGGTCTATTAATGCAAATGTTTCGATGGAGTTGTTTTCGTTATAGACAGTTATTGGCAGAACTTGAAATAGGTATTGTTCCGAGTTTTGATGAAAATTTAAATGTGCCTTTGACGCCGCGCCCATTGAGTTAAATTTTTCTTCATGCAATATGGTGTTGTGTCGTCGTCCACAACCATCCACTGTACACTGCAGCCTTGAGCGACAGTTAATGGCCGCATGGTTAGAGAATTTGCAGCAGTTAGTGCAAACGTTTTTCTCCTTCAGCATTTTCCATCTTTCGTTTACTGAGGCATTCTTTAGCTTGTAACAAGATATGGTTTCATGAGGACGGCTGCAAATTAGACAGCCTTTATTTGAAATTTGATGGCTGGCTGAATAGTGAGTATTCAGCCTCGCCGGTCTGTCTCTTTGACCACCTTCCATAGCAAGAAGTGTGATCGCCACGTCTTCTGTTGGTTTCAACCATTTGCTGAAATCTTTCAAGGTTTTGATTTTGTCACCTTCCTCGTTAAGTGAATCTCTGAGCCACCTGGTTTTAAGGTCCGGAGAGAGTTTTGCGACCAGATCTGTAAGGAGCCTTTGGTCCATCAAGTACTCCGTTTGGTTCAACATGGTCATATTTTCCACCATGTTATTCAGTGCGTTACAGAACTCAATAATCGAAGATGGATTTTCCAAAGATGCCCGTTTAACCACCATAAGGTCTTTTAGTAAGGCGTTAAAAATGCTAACTGGGTTGCCATATAACCTCCCCAATCTTTCCAAGATTGCATCCACGTTACTTGGGTTCAACATCAACCCGCTAACGGATCGCAATGCATCTCCCTTAAGGTGAATTTGGAGCCGTGTAAGGTTTTCCAAATTCGAAAATTTTTCTGTTCGAGTGGTTTCTTCGAACAGTAGTTTAAAACGAGGCCATGTTCTATAATTGCCATAGAAATCCGGAAGTTTTAAAACTGTCTTCTTGTGTGGAGCAAAACC
Organism: Anopheles gambiae; assembly: GCF_943734735.2. Classification (NCBI taxonomy): domain Eukaryota; kingdom Metazoa; phylum Arthropoda; class Insecta; order Diptera; family Culicidae; genus Anopheles; species Anopheles gambiae. Next base: position 29,048,112 of record NC_064601.1, read on the forward strand.
CAAGTTTGCCATTTTATTTACGTTTGTTGTAAGTGTCTGTAGGTCGTCTTGTAGGTGAGTTGTGTCTGATTGGTTATGTATTTCTTCATTTCTTAATATGTCTTCTAGTCTTTCGATTTCCTTCTCACACCTTTCGTTTTCTTCTCTAGTTCTTTTTTCCGCTTCAGTTTTTTCTTTTAGTAGCCTCTCTGTTTGCATTAAGGCCTCCCTACTTCCCTTGCGTTCCTCAGCTATTGTGTAGCATTTTGGACACACATATTTTTTAACGGGACCTTCTAGCTTCAGACATTTGAGATGTAACCATCTGTCACACTCAATACAATTAACTTGTGTGTCCCACTCATCGGGGTTCTTGCATAGCTTGCAATTGCCTTTCGGGTTGCTTTTAAATATGATATCCATACTACTCACTTTGCGTAACCGGTGGATAAAGTAACTGGGCTGTCGCTGCCGATCTGGATGGGTGTCGTCGTGCCGTTGCTGCTCTTACAACGCCCCTGCTTGTCCTCCTCGAGGTCGTCTTCAGGTGATCCCCCGCGGTGTCGTCAGTACCCCTGTCTTCTGGTCGCCTTCAGATCCGCTGCTTGGGTAGTATTGCCGCCACGCTTTTTCGTTGGATAATCGGGTCTTCAGGGGCGATGACCATTGGCTACCGATCACCGTATCAACACACGTCAATAAGCTGGACACGTACTACTCCACTAGTTCGCACTCTTATCAACACCTTTATGTTTGTGGTTTCCCGGAAATGCTAAAGCCGGATACGGTTTAGCTCGAAGATTTCTTTTTTGTATGCACGTCCCGTATTGTTACACTCCCCAACTGTTGATCTTTTCTTGATCCGCACATTTACTTGTGTTGTTGTAATTGGAGTACACTGCCGGTGCTTTACGGGAACGTCCGTAAACCGCGGTCGTTAGCGTCTTGTGGGTTTTATTACGTTCTCACTGCGAATGTGTGCCACACGCGTAATTGTTTACACTGCACTTTGTTACTAGTACGCTACGTAATGATTTTCGATCAGATGTTCTCAGGTCGTCCGTTTTAAACGCCCTTTCTGAGGTTGCGTTTCACTGCACACACACACCCTTTTTGTTTTGTTTACAAACCTGTGGTACGACCGAAACGATATAGCGAACGTCGTTTTTTACCACCGGTGTCTTTATTCAATCACAATATATCGGTGATCGTACGGCGCCTTGCACTTTTTTGCACTCGTTTGGTTTGTTGCACTTTACGTTTTTTGGCTACTATTATACATTCGCGATGTTTTCCGCTTTTACGAACCTTCCTCTGTTGGAGCGCTGGTTGTTTTTCTCTATCGGTCAGGAATACGTTCGTCAAGATCGGAAGCTAACCTCCGACTTGTATGTTCCTGCCGACTCTGGGTTTCAAGATCGGAAGTTAACCTCCGACTTGTACGTTGCGAGGTCTCTACTAATCCTCTCTGGAGCCACCATATATTTTCCGCACCGAGTCTGAACTCGTTGGGAAGCGCCAAGACAGGAGGATTTTACCGTCCGACTTGGCTTGGAACAGACAAACAACTTAGTCTTTGAGTTCTTGTGCTTGAAAGTCGATTTATTCATGCTTATTCCTAACTTATATACTAATTTTCTGCTGATCGATCGCGATCAGCAGTTTTTTATTTGGTCGATATTGTTTACATTAGATTTGCTTACAATTGTTTTCGTTCGGTCGGTCAGTTCCCAGGCCGTGATGACCTAATTATGCGGCGCTGTCATCAACACGTGTTGCTAGAGTGTCTAAACTTGCAAAAAAAGAGTTTTACTGTATTTGTATTCACAAATACTTGGAGAGCAATTATTCTAAAAGCATCATAATTACTACTGCGCTCCCCAACATCCCGACCTAAAACAATGCAGTCTCGCGATGAGGCTAACGATTGCACTATTAATTAATGTAATGAGCACTTTTCATAATGTGGCACACACACACACCGTTGCCTGGGGAGAGGGAGGGACATTACTGTGGTACGTGCTGGGAGGTTCCTCTGTTGTGTGTGTAAGTATGTATATAGGATCGTTTCTCCTTTATCGACCTTCCCGCAGAGGAAGAAAGCTATGGTCTCGACTCTCCAATTATAACTGCCGAAATCTTTGCAACTATGCTTAACGGGGAAGCTGTTGGGCAAGTGGAACAAGCAAGCCTGCTGGAGCGACTCCATTTTGGCTTCAATCACCGCAACGGGACCATTTGGGGACGGCACATGGACGCTTCTCGTGCGCACCAGCCAACCAAGTCTCAAGCGTCGCAGTGGAGCGTTTTAATTCGTATAATTATTTTAATTTCAATTTCACATTCACACTGCTATGAGCGGCAACGCGTTTGTCAGACATGTCTGTTGTGCCGTCGGTTAGAGGCGCTTACCTGTGGTGCAATAAACTGGCACTGTGCCCGGTGCCCCCTTTTGCTTGCGGAGTCCCAGGCGGACATTTTAGCTCATCATAATTTATAATTATCGCTCGGAGAAGGTTTGCTTTGATGCATCGCACGTACACTGGCAGACAGATGGAACTGATACTGTTGTTTTGTAGTGCAGAGAATTGATCTACGAGATATAAGGGTAAAGGGGAGTAAATTTAGAGTAGGTGTTCCGTTGCCGAAAACGATAGCCGATAATACTTACGGCTAAGCTAAACCAGTGCCATTCTGTTTGTTTTGCCCTGGCAGTTGAATGTTACCCTCGAGGGCGATTTGATGGGCAAGAGGGATACAGTCTATAGAATCATTCCCTGCTTTCAAACTTGCTCTCGCTACGCGATGGCTGAAGCGAAACGAAACACAACCAAACAATGGGGTTTAATTCGCTTAAGAAAGCTATTTTTCTCTGTTTTCTCTTTTTGTTTTTTTTTTTTGCTCGTTTTTTGCTCTCTTTGGATCGTTGCTGGTTACTGTTTTGTACCGTTTAAATAACTGGCCCTATCGGAATTGCCGATTCCTGCCCCGTGGAGATGGAAATGTGTTGCTTCGGATGCGCATAAAGTTCTGACAGTTTGCAATTTCGACCCCGAAGTCTAATTAGGATGACCAAACCGTGGACAGTGGAGATAGAAATCACCTTTTTATTTTAAAAAAGAAGAGATATGCTAGAACAAACGCGGGAAAGTTAAAGCAAAATGAGCGCACGAAAAGGAAGGAAGGGAAAAGAAGAAGGAAGAATGAACCTTGAACCCAAACGGTCGAACAAATCACAGTAATTAACATTCAGGCAAGCGATTGAGCGGGGAGCGGTAAATTAGATAAACTGGCCACCGGTGGTAGTGAATTTTTATGGCGCCATGCTTTGAGTGCCTCGGGAGCAAAGTCTTACATCCACGATAAGCGCGAATGTGTCGGGCGTCCGGGTGTACCGGGTACCGGGCTGCTCCATCGCGCGTGAATGACCGGACGCCTCCATCGTGGCGCGCCCGGGGGATAATGCGAAACGAGCGATTTACGACATGACAACCGTTTGGAGATAAGCGTCGTGGATGGAGAGTAAAAAGCGCGTCGAACGATAATTCGAATTGTTTCACCTGGTTCGCCCGCAGCGGAGCGGAAGCAAGGTAATGGGCGTGGGCGGAGAATGGTGGAGTGAAAGTGGAAGCCATTTTTGCTTGCAATAGTCATTCAAGAAATCAGTCTTATCGAATTTGCTGCTGCCAGTGAGGCCGAAGGACGAGTGAGCTGAACAGAAGAAACCGACAAAAAAAAGAGCGACAAATGATAAGAAACGAACGTTAAGCAAACAAAGGCTTTTCATGCCCGCTGGGAATGGCATGATTTAGACCGAGCGCAACTCCCGAAGGCCGAGACCGACCGACCACCACCCGTATTTATGAATTTAATTATCGGGTAGGTTTCGATGGGCGCAGCATCTTACACACACCATAACGGTGGAAAGTGCTTTCGAAAAAGTCTCGTTAATGGATGCTGCTGTGACTTTGCCTTCAATGTAGCTCCATCTCCGGTGTGTGTGTATGAGATAATGAGTGTTAAATTTACAGTCCATTTTAGCGCACCGTTGGCAAAAGGAATAGGGATTAAATTTGTGACGTTTTTAGTCGCTTCAACATCATCCATCTTCGGGCTCGGAGCACTGTGCGCATCTTCCGGGTAGAAAGGAGGACACAAAAAATGGCCTCCGGTTGCAGCCATCAGGTTGGTTTGATTGAATTTAATTGTGCCAAATAGAAAGCGTGTAATGTGCTTATCGGGCGAAAGCGCTGAATTACTGGCACCAGGCGCTAAAGGTACGGCAACACAATCGGTGTTGGAAAATGGCAAAAAATGGGATTATAAATAGATTTGCTACTGTCGGTGGCACCACGACAACCTATTCCGATCGCTTCCGGTTGTGTGGGTTCGCTTTTTTTTTTGTTTTCTCTTGGCTCCTTTTCCACTAGGGATTAGTAGTGGCGGAGGGCTTGCGAGCACATGCTCTCGGGGGATACAGCTAGAATGAACGCATTGCTTCCCTCGGTGGAATAGCGGTTTGTGTGTGCCAGTTCTTTTTGCCTTCTGTAGTCGTGCAAACCCCCTTTCGAGGGATCCATTTTATTGCCATTGCTGAGTGCGGGTCGGCGGCTTCAATCATCGCCGGCTGGCGGGCAGGTGGAAATGTGAAATCATATTTCCATCATAATCGAATTAATTACTGTACTCCAGCTGGGCAGTGGAAGTGGACGAGAAATCGAGAAGATTTCCATCTTCGGTGCAATTCCCTAGGGCTGAGCAGGGCGAGCACACATTTGCACGAGCCGGTCGACCGGTCGATCGGTGAATGTGAGTGTTAAAATTTAATGCAATTAATTTAACGTGTAAAGGACATTGATTTTTTTTTGTAAACCATTTTCTCGGTGCCGCCAGTGTTAAGTGCAATCGAAGTGCTGGAGTACGCTCGAATTGGATTACAGCGCCCGTTCAATGGAACCGGCGAACAAGCGGCTAAGGATTGGTCAATGGTTTTGGGCGGAACTCCGAGCACAGACCTCCGTGCCGACCACCAACGCTAGATGTGGAATTTACATTATGTTATCGCGCGTAAAGCGCTCACTTTCCACAAATCCACCAATTCAGTGCGAATGGTGGCGAATGATGAAAGAGCGCAAATGCTGCCGGAACATACGGTCGCCGGGGCCGCGCCAGACGGTGCCGTTTGCGCGTGAAATCCGACCACCTGTCGGGCTGTCGGGTTCGTGCCTTCCCGTAGTAAAATGGCGTGCGAACCGTCCGTTAAAACGCTTAAAGTATTAAGGAATTAATTATCTCTTCTGCTCTCACTGCCCACTTGTATGCCATCCACGGGTACGGGGTGTGTGATTGCACGATTTCGCGTGAAAGAATCGAAACACAGTACGCCCCGGGAACGATCGGAGTGCGTTGGATAGTGAACAAAGCGTGTGTCGGTTGTGGTTGTGTGCGATTCAATTTGTGCAAATACTCGCACGGCCGGCCAGCCAGCCCGGACGAAGCGGGAGACGAGCCTGGGATCGATTTGCCGAGGCCAGCACGCAAAAGTCTGGCACGTGTTGCAACACGCGGCCGGATAATCAGCCCCAGCTTTTGCAGCTCTTTGTCCGCGCGCGCTGTGTGCAGGTGAAGGTGGCAGTTCAATCACGGGCCTGGGCTGTGGGCAAAGTGTTGTAGAGCGGGTCGGACGGACGGTTAGGAGGACAGGACAGGACAGGGTAGGGAGTTTTTGATGAAGTTTTCCAATCAGAGCTGTTTATTCGACGAGGTGAAATTGAAATGACAGAGTGGCATTTAGTGGCGCGGCTTTAGAAACGGCGACTTGGTGGAAGCCGCTGTAGGCTGTTTTTGATTTGATTGGTTTCGGCCGCCCGTTGCCGTTGCGCTGACTGGATCGATCAGAAATAGATAGCGTGAAACGGGATTGTGCGTTGTGTCGAAGAAACAAAAGTGGATTTAGTCTGAAACCAGTAAGGTACACCGTGAACGTTTAAACCATAATCAGTCTATGACTTTCTAGTGTAAGGAAGTGCTCTGCTTATCCTTCCTTCGCTTGCCGGCTGTGAACTTTATGCCTTTGTTGTGACAGATTTGCTGTCAAAATGTGCCACCCGCCACAGCACTATCGTGCACTAAATTTATTCTTCATTCGTCAAGCTAAGTTCATCAACCGACCGGGAAGGAAAGTTTCACTTTAGCAACAACTACACCGTCCGTTGGAGCACACAGACACCACGAGGGAGCGAAGGTTCACTCGCGGCTTTCGCCCCCTGAGCTTCGCCCCACGCTAACGGTATTCAATTACATTGGAATGTAATTAAAAGTTGTGCTGTCTCGCGCTCGTGCGTGTGTGTCGTGGATTTGCGAGCTGTCCCATCCGCCCGCCACACTGTCTGTCAGCGGTACACTGTTGGGCTGATCAGCGCACGAGATCGACGTCGAGTGTGGCGTCCTTATGTTGCAACAGTGTTTTCATTTGCATTTACATTTCCTTGCCTTCGTTCGGAGCCGCCGTCGTCTGTCAGCGGCTGGCTCAAACTTACCGTGTGACATAAGAAACTTGAACCAAGCAGTCGTCCGACATGACGAGGGAGCTTTAGGGGAGTGTTTTGTTCGCATCGCATGTCGACACGGTGACTTTATTGGCTTACGCGGCCAAAGGCAACAGGTACTTTACTAGGCGAGCGAAGTGGAATGCAATAGTTTACGGGGTTTTTCACTTTCATCCAACTAGCAACAACATTGTGTGTGTGTGTGTGTGTGTGTGTGTGTGTGTGTGTGTGTGCGTGTGTGCAAAAGGCGACAACCGACAAACTCACCTTACTAACGCGCTATATCCGTCTTTGAAACAGGGCTCGCCAGTGGACAGCGCCAGGACCAGGAGGACCCGTGCAAAACCAAGTCGAAGGTGGTCGGTGACGTGACGTACTGCGATCGGTACTGGGAGTGCATCAACAACCAGCCGGAGCTGTACGACTGCCCGAACGGGCTCGTGTTCGCCGGCAAGCACCGGGGCGTCACGGAGGGCTGCGACTACCCGTGGCGTTCGAACTACTGCGACGGCAAGCAACTGGCAAGTAAGTATGCGTCTGTGGGTGAGAGAGATGGAAGGCAGTTGTAAGGAGGAAAACGTCAAAAAGGGTAATTTTGCTGCACAGATTGCATAACTTTTGGGCGTTTTTGGCGTGATGTGTGTTTTTGGACGAGGAATGCAGAAAACAGAATGCAACTTGCAACTATTCCACAAAGTATAATTCATAAAATAACGCCCTATTTTGGATCTGTGCTGTACAGCATCCCGCTCTTGATACAAACGAAACCATCTGAGACAGAAAACACATCCTGACTGTTGTTGCACCACCGTGAAGAAAGCGGCCCAAGCTACAACTTTGCAACAATCGTTCGCTTTGAAGTGCGAACCCGGGCGGAATCGAGTTGAATCGTAGCGCACTATGAGTGTGCCCCAGCCCGTTAAAAACATCAAACCCAACCGGAATGGCAGCGCGAAACAACAACAAGAAAGAACCGATAGAAAAGAAAAGTAAAAGCTCTTGAACGTGAAACAAAGTTTGCCGGTGCATTTTCCGCAAATTAACCCAATTCGCCGGGCATTATGCAGCACTGCCATGAAGCCGTAACATGAAGCGGGCCACCCTTTTGCCACAGCACAGCAGAACTCCGAATTAGCAGAGCTCCATCAAAGGGGAGGTTAGGAGTTCAGTGTACTCTCCTGTACGGGACCGCTCATTTATCGGTCCAGCATTGGAGGAGGAGGAGGAGGAGGAGGAGTACGGTGGGTGTAGGAAGGACGCTGTATCCTCAAAACAGTACTTACGGTACAGTACACGCTAACTGCATCAAAGCAAGCGCTGCTCTCCCTCTCAGGTGAGAGTTGGGTGCAGGCGGGATCTCAAAACTTAATCGAGCTCGTTTTTTGATAGTCTTTGTTCAATTGCGCGCGCGTCTTTGGTGGGAGAGGAGGGGGTGTGCAGGAACAACATGGACAACAGACACTAGAGTGTGGGGGTGGTCCGTTCGGTGGTAGTGAAAAGGTTGGTTTTTCGGCGATGTTGCAACAAAAGAGCTGAAAATTGAAGTGTGCACTTGTGTGTGGACGTGCCTCGCCAGTGATGGGAGGGTTTGTTTTTTTGCTGTGTTCCGGCGTACCGTCTAATGGCGAGGAATCGTCCCTTGGAGAACTTGGGGGAAGAGAGGGGGGGGGGGGGGGGGGCATTTTTCAATGCGAAATCGACGACCGAAAACTTCACTGTACCACCGCTGTGTGTAGGAACGACGACCCGGAGGCACATTTTGGGTCGGTGTCGGAGTGTCGTTTCGGTTTTAAGCAGAAGGGGGGGGGGGGGGGGGGCGTAATGACCGGGTGCAAAGTTTGTTCTGTTGTTTCGGGTTTGTTGCTGCTGGAGGTGAAACCGTATGTCCGGTGTTCGTTGCTGCCTGGACGGGCGATAATTTTAATCCCCCCCACCGATGCTTGCTGCCTATCTCTCTCTCTCTCTCTCCTCTCCGCTACGACACTTCCAGACGGGCCAATCTCGACGGAGCACTGCGATTGGCTGTACGGCATCTTTGGGCACGAGACGTCCTGCACGCGGTACTGGACCTGCTGGAACGGTACGGCGACGGAGCAGCTCTGCATCGGTGGGCTGCTGTACAACGAGAACGCGCACAGCTGCGATTGGCCCGAGAACGTTGATGGATGCCAGAAGCACCGTAAGTAAAAGAAAATAAAACCTGCACCAGTCGTTTTTCGTAACACATCACACACACACATACACTCAGACGAAACGATACAACGTGCAATACAAATAACCCATTGCACGGGGAAACAAAACACACAAAAAAGGTGGCAACGGCAAAGGGCTTTATGGTGACAATTTGTTAGAAAGGACGTGAGAATGAACGGGCACACGGACGACCGAGGACGAGCGAGGTTTGAATTCGTTCGTTTTAGTTTCCGATTATGTCGTTTGCACAAATTTAAAAGTAAGTGCTACGGTATTTATTGTGTGAGAGACAAAAACGCAAGCAAAAACAAAACCGTTCGTAGGAAGGTTCCCTATTCACAAAGCAGGAAATTCACGAATGGATTGCAAGCTTTACCCGATAGAGATTTGTTTTTCTAATGTGTTTCCTTTTCTCTTGCCCCTGCATGGTACCTCCCGCCGTACTCACAGCACTCTGCAACGAGGATGCGAATGGCAACGTGCCGCTAGGCAAGTCCTGCAATCGCTACTGGCAGTGTCAGGGTGGCTACCCGCGGCTGCAGCGCTGCCCCGCCATGCTGGTGTTCGATCGGCGCAGTCTGCGCTGTGTCGTGCCACCGACCGAGGACTGTGATGTGCCAACGACCCCGCTGCCCTTGGAATACGAACCAGAACAGCAGCAGCAGCAGCAGCAGGGCAAGGTATGTCTGGGAAATAATTACTTTATAACGATACAATCTAGATCTGTCTTGAAATAAACGGGCAAACGATCGCGTAGGCTGAGGTCGATGAATTGGTACGTTTTGTGCTGTGAATTGCATACTTTTTGGGGGGTAAACTCTAAAGAGCAGTGGTTCAAGGTATGCAATCCGCTGTACAATACGTACCATAAAATCACATAATATGCATTTTGGAAGCAGTTCTATGGGTTTCTCGAAGGATATAATTGAATATGGCCGCTCACAAGCTTATTAATTGAATTTTCTAAGACATGAAGCGCCTTAAAGTATGCAAAAAGCTAGTTATGTTTTATTCATGTTATGTTTTTTTTATTACACTGTTTTTTGTGGTTTACGTTTCTTTGTAATTTCTAAAGCATGTCTTGCGTTGACGAAGTTTATGCAAGGATTATTTTTTGGATGATCGATCGCCTATGGAAATATTTCTAGCATTTTAACACATTAATGCACACCATTATATACAATATCTCATGCCAATGCCCGCCCTTTTTTCTTTCTTTTTCTTCTTCTTCTTCTTCTTCTTCTTCTTCTTCTGCTTATTGTGCACCAAACGACCTACGTCGATTTGCTTTCAGGGAAATCCAAACGCCATTTACCAACCGTCCGGCGCCGGTGGACTGCAGGGTGGCAAATTGCAATCGGGAGGACGAAACAAGAACTAAACAATCACTGTCATGCCACCAACACATGCACACACCCCATACCCACACACACACACACACACACACACACACACACACACACACACACACACAAACACACACACACACACACACACACACACAAGTTGCGGCTGGTGGCCGAAAACCGAACGATGAACTGCTTGCCTGGCCATCCATCCCACACCACCCGACTACATTCCCGAGGGCACTGATAACGTGCGAGCGTTGCGTGTGTTGCTTATCTTCACTTCAACCATCGCTCCCCGATCAACGGTACCTCTTCTCCGCAAAACCCCGTTCTGAATCCGGTTCCCGTTTGCATCCCACCGCCGTCAGCATTCCTGGGAACGTATTCCGTTGCCTGGTTTCCGAAACGTTTCCGAAATAGGGTGGAAATTGGATTGGAGTTTTTTTTTCTCGACGTCTTATGGGTGGCGCATCCCACCTTCACGCTACATTGTAGCCGGCGAGAGGTGAGCATTACTTCGCAGCCTGGAGAACAAACCTGCACGATGTGGATGCTGGTGAACGACAAACTGCAGGAAAATGTCCCCAACTGTCACCGGCAGGAGGCTAGACGTGCGAACGAAAATGGCGCACAAATGAGCTCTAACGGCTAACTTAATCAACTACGTCACCGTCACTCTGCTAGCCTGCTCGAAGCGAAGTTTAATTCATCCAAGCAACCCGTTGCCACAGTTTGGTCCTTCTTCCCCCGCACCCCATATTTCATTGCTGACACTGTTCCATCACCCTACACTGTTGTTCATCCGTAGGTCCGATCCGTGTACGATGCGCGTGCGTTTCGGGCGCGAAGGTAACAAGCTTACCTTATTTTATTCCCATTGTGTCACTATTTAAGATTGTGTAACGTACGTTTAAGCCGAGAACAGTGGAAACTAAAGCGTAAATAAAAGTGTAGAAGTAATCAAGGATCGTGTTGGTGTGTGTGTGTGTTTTTTTAACTGCGACGTTGCGAAGAAAACGAACTCTCTCTCTCCAGAGGGAAAAGACGGTTTTTGTTTTTAATCACACTTGGCATACACATTGGGCCCGAGCCACAAAGAAGCGCAGGAAGAAAAAGAAAAGTAGCGTAAGTAAAAAGTTTAAAGCCATAAATATCCACCACCCGTGGGGGGGGGGTTGGGTGCAGCAGCTGGCTGATGCATCCGCCTCTAATTGCACCAGGAAAAGGGCGATGCGCGCGTGCACGCCCGTGACAAGTACGAACGATTTAATATCTTCTCTAATATGACAGTTTTATGTGCGAAGACGATGTCTTCTCCCTTCTTTTCGCGCCTTTCGCACTGTTTCGCCAACGGTTATATTTTGTTTGCGCAAGCGGTAGACGTGCCATCGTCCGTTCTGATTCGGGCAGTTCGTCTTCGTTTTCCGTTCGGGACTGGACGGAAAGTGAACAGCAAACAGAGGAAAAAAAGTTATTTTCTAGCGTTGATTTGTGTGTGTGTGTGTGTGTGTGTGTGTGCGTGTGTCTAAAAGGAAGAAGAACCCACGGTGCGGTTTTGTTGAACGGAATGAGAACCAAGCAGTGCAGCTTTACTTGCACCAGCCGAATGACGGCTAGCTAGCTTTGGTTGGCTTGCTTGGCTGTTTTACTCGCCATTCCCACGGGGAGGTACGTAGTGAAAACAATAAATGAAAATTGCCAACGGCATGTTGCTGGAAGTTTTTTGTCCTCTCTCCCCCCTCCCCACTCTTTTTCTCGTTTTCTTTAGCACTTCCTGCACCGAAACGGAGCAGCGCGAGCGGAACTCCGATGAGCCTAGCGGGTAGAACAATTGTCGCCGCCGCGCACACGCCAGAAAGAAATGCCGCAGGACAGCTGACAGCGCGCACTGCACAATGCAGTTTCGGGAGGCGGGAGGCACAGGAAAGAGAGGCGGGAAATCATATTATGATTTGTGGCAATGGCAATAATGTTTGTGTTTTGTTACGTGCTGCGGAAGGAATGGCAATGAATGCGAAACCGAGGCAAGTTTGCTATTGTAAAGCAAATGTTTTCATTGTTTGTTTGCTGCACCAGCAGTACCAGCGGACAGTTTACAACAAATTGTGGAAAACTATAGTGGATGAAAAGTAAGCAGAAAGTCGCTTAATTTATTCCCTCTCTCTCTTTTTCTCTCTACGCAAGGATTGGAATGCATTTTAAATATAAATACAAGGACAAAATTAACTCCAATTATACATTGGATGGGCTCTGATTTTACATTATTACACTTTTTTCATTTAAATTGCTTACTTTTGGCTATAGAAATGTAATACATGTAGTAGGATGAGTCTGATTGCCAAAATATTAAACGTAGTTAGGCAAGAAATGATGAAATTGCCTTAAAAACGAGTTTTTTCATATATTTTTATAGTTACAACTTGTATAGGGGTTTGTTTCCCATTAAAACAATCCAATTTTCCAACGCTTCATTCTATTACGGGTCACAGGAAATACATGTCAGCAAGTGTTTGTGCGGGCTGTGTCAAGTCGTACATCGCAATCACTTTCCAGCGCACTGATTAATCTCGACATGATCATCGTCACCTTCCCACGGCCATAAATCGTAGCGCTACGCTGCTGTACTTGAAGGTTAGCATTAAACTGTGCTTTACGTCTCTTTATGCTCACAACAACAACAACAACAGCAAAGACAAAACAAAAAATCCCCCAACCCCTGAAATCAAAGTGACCCACTTCCGTCATATTTCACGCGTGTAGAAAATAAATTTGGACAAATGTAAGGCGCTGTCCCTGTCAGCCACATCGATCATGGTGGCGGTGGCGAAATTGTTGTTTCCCGGTCGTTTATTTTCGCCTAGGTGAAACTTTTTAAATTCCCTCAACGAACGAACAGAGAAGGACACCCCGGGAGCAAGTCGAAATTAAAGTCCAACTTCCAGTAGCCCGCACAAAGCCACATCCATCACGATCGTACAGAGCGCCCTGTACAACGCCGAACGTGTTGGAAAGTGTTTTTCACTGTTTTGTGCTACATTTTCGCGTATTTGCTCCGCTCCGTCAACGTTCTCCTCCTCAATCTAACACCAACGTGCGCTACGCTGCGCAGTGTGTGTGTGTGTGTGTGTGGCTTTATCGTTAATTTTTGGACATCAACATGAGTTTAATGGCGGCTTCCAAAATTGAAGCTAACGCAACGGGACGGCTTCAGCCGGGTGAAAATGTTACTTCATGTCGGAGCAATGTTCTTTTTGTAGTTGTTGTTGTTGTTGTTGTTGCTGTTGTACGCTGTTCTGTTCGCCCGCGTACGTCGGACATTTGTTACACGATGCTACTTTTCATACCACACCCGTGTCCCGTGGGTCCTCCGTGGACTACGTTCGCGCGTAGTGGGCAGAGGGGAAAAAAATACATCATCGTACGGCATGATCATCCGGCCCGTACCCGTACCCCCGTTCCTGTGGCTGGTACGTCCATCGGCCTTGGCGGTTCGTTGTGGTTCCGCTCACCTTCCGCCCCACGGAAGCTCGGTAAAGAAATCTTTATCATAAGCCTCGAACAACGCCCCGCACATCGGGAGGTCCGCAACGGCGGTCGTGGTTTTCGCCGTGGCTTTGCACAAGGTTTTACCAATTTTCGAAGCATAACCATATCGCCCCACGCTGAGAGACGCGCCCAGCAGGACGCCGGGGAACGCCGGCCGACGGTTGCTCCAACCACTTCATTCGTCCAATCTCTCGCAGAAGAAGTAGAAGGAAAAAAATGCCCCCCCCACACACACACACATAGAACAGAACATTCCCTTCCGTGGTGTGGCGAACAGCTGTGTGTGTGTGTCTGTGTGTGGGAAATCTGTGAAATTAATGCCACAAAAATTACCACTGAATTTAAAATTAATTAAAAACAAAATTTATTGGAAAACTTTTCGCGTTTTACCACGACCAAAACAGGTGGGGGGATACGGGGTACAGCAGTGAAAGCACCAAGCACTTTCTTGGGCCAGATCTTTGTGGGCGGTGGTTGCCTACTAACATCGTGCTGATCGTCATTTTCCATATCCTGTTGGGTGGTTTCGGTGGCAAATCGGGCGCAGGGGTTGGCCTTACATCTGAGGCCATTTAGTTTCTTGCTAGCGCTGGGTGTGGAGATTTGGCTTTTTTTTTTCTTCCGCCTGCTACGATTATGATTGCTCTCCAACCCCAGGGTAAGGTAAGCTTTTTGCGAGCTTTTTTGTCTGTGGCGAGAGTTGTTTTTCCTTCGCGTTTTTTTTTGGTTCCTCCTCATTCAACCAGACAACCCCAATTTGCACGATCAAGCAGACCGAGAGTGGGGCACAAGCGGGGTGGAGACTGGTAATATAAGACCGCTTATTAGTTGGACTCGTGGTGTGACAAATTTAAATGCAAAACAACGGAAGAAAAACAGCTCCACAGTGAACCAGGAATGGGGGGAAAGAATGTCATTTTATTCGTTTTTTTTCCTTACCTCCCGCAGGCTTCTACTCACAGCATCATATCTCATTATCACGGTGGAGAATGAAACACAGTTGCACCACCGCCACCTCTTTATGGTACACGATGCACGAGGGAGCAAAACAACGCTCGAAGAAACTTCCACTGGTAAAGTTGTGCCGTTTTGGGAGGGTGATGTAAACCGAATTAGACCGAAGGGACCGGAATGGGGGGACAGGAATATAAAAAAAAAAAACACGTAGCCAACCAACAGCTGAACACAACTCAGACGCATTGCAATGAAAACGGAAGGTGGGGAAGGAAAGGAAAAGGATGAAGCGGTTGGGTTCGCTACCGCCAAATGGAAAAGTTTAGAATGTAAATAAAACTATCCTTCCGAAAAGCGTTGCGGGAGATTTGTTCCGTTCAGTGGATTGTCCCTTCGCTGCACTCGTCGGTTGCTTTTGGAAGTTATCTGTGTGTGTGTGTTTTTTTAGTTCGCTTGTTTGGATGTTGTTTTGTATTTACCTCTATCGTACCCGGGACAGCAGCAAGTTGGTAGGATTGCATCACGTTTTCGTCTCTCTCGCCCCGGTGTTTCGCTCTCGAAACCGTTCCATAAAACTGACCACCACTGAGACGAGCGGGTGCAATTGAAGCTTGCAAAGAACTTGGTACTGTTAATCTGGCTGCATGGAGAGATGCAATGGGATGCGATAGCTTGTGATAGCGTGTGCGGGCATACAGCGTTGTGGTGGCGATGTGGCCATTAAATGGTTAAGCTGGGGAGCTTGGGTGATATGAGCATGGATTAGATGAAACAATCAAAAGAAAGAGACTGGTTATTATTTTATTATTTCTAACATAGCTTTTAATCATTATTCAAAGAAGCATAGTTTTGGATAGTAGGTAAATCATAAATGAAATCATAAAAGCTATTTGAACTTTCGATTCTCTACCGCACGCAATTCATCTTGATAAACTAGATAAGCTCGGACTTCCCTGCTCGCTCCTGCAGTGGCATTATTCTTACCTAATGAATCGTTCATAGTCAGCATAGTCAGCAGCTCAGGAGTGTCACAAGGAAGCAATATTGGCCCGCTTCTCTGCATCTTATTCGTCAACGATGTCACCCTCACATTACCTCGCGTTAGTGTCAGTCTGTTTGCTGACGACGCACACATTTTCGCACCCATACACAACACAGGTCGAAGTATATTCCTGCAAGACTACATCGATACCTTCTGCTTGGCGTGCAATCGCAACGGCCTGACTATATGCACTGAGAAACTATGCTATGCTATGCTTTTGTGTGTCCTTTTTTCGATGCAAGTGACTCAATCACTGCTACCTACTTCATAGACGGCACCGCAGTTAATCGACCCAATTATGCCAAAGACGTTGGCATTCTTCTAGACTCAAGTTTGCATTTTTGAACAGCAACATCGATGACGTCGGAGCCAGAGGAAACTAACTACTTGCGCTGACTATACGGACAACAAATTAATGTCGCAACCCTATGTGTATTTAGGTTGTCTACAGTAATGTCGTTCGCTCGATCTTGGAATATTCGTGCGTAGTCTGGAGCCTAACTACTGCTTCTTCAGCTGCTCGCCTTGAGGAGATTTAACGAAAGCTCACGTGATATGCCCTACGCCTACTTCTCTGGCAGGCGTCTTCTAGGTCTTAAGGTTCTTTCGGTTAGAATCATCATCGCCTTTGCTGCATCGCATCGATATCTACGAACCATCCCGACTACTTAGATCTAGAGAGACTCTACGGGTTGTTTGGCTCCCAGCTCCAGCGCTGGTCGGTCTGATCCTATGTTTCGCATTCAACACTGTTTCGGAATGCTTTGATTTTAATAGTTCAACCCAGTGCTTCAAAGAACGTCTACGGCTTCTGCCGTCGCCGCAGTGAACTGTGATAATAAGCTTGATTTTGCTATGTATCTTTTGTACTGTTACCCACCTTAACTAGTTCGTTGAAGATTAACTAATAATAGTATAAATGCTTAATATTTATACAAAATGTGAATGTATGGTTTCAGCAAATTATTCTCTACGTAACTAGAAGAAACCTATCAAAACAGCACACGTTCTGGCTTCGAAAGCCCCTTCGCTCATCTTTTCCATTATCAAACAATGTTTCCCACTTCGCGCGTTCAACCTTGTTATGCTTGATCCGGTAAAATAGTGTAGTGCTCAAATGCAAACAAAGCGGCAGCATAAAATGAAACAAACTAACGAACCAACGCTACGAAGAAACATTAAAGCACTAACGTGCTTGCGGTTAGGCCATACGCCGAACCCAACCCGCCATCGCTTTTCCCTGTCTCTTCCGCATTCGATGTGTGTAAGAGTGTGTGTGTGTGTGTATGTGTGTGTGTGTGTGTGAAAAAAACGGAAATTGAAATATTTACTGAAATTTTATGATCATTACAATGGCGGTGCTACCGTTTGCTGGCACTGAGTGCAAAGGTTTTGTGTGCACACTTACAAAATATTCCTTCCAAGCACACACACACACAGTTGCAGCGGAATCCGAACCTATCCGAGACAGACCACCCAAGCGCACTGCGAGCTGTGCAGTAATTGAGACCGGGAGATGTTGTTTTTTCACGTTTTTGTTTCGAGGTAAAAATTTTAGAACGATCAGCCAGTGGCCACTTCGACTGCTGGCAAAACAAACCGGGCAGGGACGACGGCAGGATGATTTCCTTGTTCCCCAGCTTCCAGGCAGCATTCCAGCGCAGCGTGCATTTTAGTGCCAATATTTATCCAATGTGTTCTGCGCTTCTGACCTGGCTGTGTTGGTGGGGTGTGGGATTATGTGGGCTGGAATGCGTTTTTTTGTGTATGTGTGTGTTCTTGCTGTTGCTAAGCCAAGCCCAGTTATTACTGTTGTTCGCCGTAATCTTGCGCTGTTGGTGGTGAACAAAATTGGGGTTTTTGTTGGATGCCGTTCTGGGTCGTTTCTGGGTTCGTTGTTGTGCGCCCGCCCGGAACTCTTATAGCTTTATTTGAGGTGTTGTGTTATTCGAAATGCGATCCTTGCTAGCATTTGTGTGTGCTTGTGTGTGTGTGATAATCGGCAGTATACTGTTTCGGTCTTATCATTTTACCCAGCCATCGTCCTCCGTCCTCTAGCGAACGTTTTTGCATGTGTAACCAGGTGCCTTCTTCAGGAGCAAATGTGTATGTGTGTCTGTTTGGTGATTGTTTTCGATTGCCAAGCACGATTTGGAGAGGAATGAAATTGCATCCACTTTCATCTGCGAAAGCGGCCAAAGGTGAGGTGGAAAATACCACAACCGAACGGGGGGGGGGGGGGGAAAGGGCGAAAGGTGGCAAATTGGCTTGCAGTGAGAGTGATACAACCGGAAGCACACATAAATTCCCAACCAAGGCTTTGTGCAAGTGTGCATGTGTGTGTGTGTGTCTGAGGACAAAGTGATATTATGTTGTTGATGTCATAAATTTTCTCGAGCACAGGCGTCGAAGCTTTTTTTGTCAACACCCGGGGTCCAACGCAAGTGTTATGCGATTCGCGGTATGCTTTGCTGCGCGATACGAAAACGGCGAAGCGACGATTGTTGGGTGTGAGAAGGGTGAGAAGGAAAAAAAAAGGCAAACGATAAGAGAAACTTGAAAACCTTCCCCTCACGGCAGCCGCAAACATAGTGAGAACGATTCGTAAGGATTTTCGTGGGGTAAATTTTATTAGTTGCTCTACTCTCTACCACAAACGAACCGCGGGCAGGCAACTGAACCGGGCGATGGGCGCTTGGTGTCAGTTTTTTTTTAAGATGTTGTTGTCCCCAATGCCCGCGACCATCTCGTTCGTCAGCAACTTACTACTTCATCATTCGAGAAAGTATTCCAGTGGGATGAACAGAAAAAAAGCGAACGCCCGTTTGGAGCTGGCAATGGAAGTACCATGCGTCTCCATTTCATAACGGGCGCTTTGCAGCTTCCCATCTCTTACCACCTGCCTCCTGCCGTTCTAGAGTGTGTTTGTGTGTGGGATGTTTGTATTGTACATCGAGTTAAAATGGTGACGCCATTTCGTACTGGTGACTGGTACTGGTACAGGCAGGACATCCTTTACACCAAACGGTGGCTCGCGTTCGTGATGGAAGGCGAAAATTGAAGCATTAAGCTGACGTGCGAAGGCACCGTAGGTCGGGCTGAATTGGCCACCGGAAACCGGTGCTTTTGCTGTACTCCCGGGAGCCCTTGGCCTGGCCAGCGTGCCAGTCGATGGGCTTTGCCGTTTTGATGTATTTGCCGTTTTGCACTGTTGAAGATGTCTCTCAACAGGTTTCGGTGTGTGCTGGCGCTGGTAAATGTTGATTAAAAGTGAAACTCCACTCCACCGGCAGGGGGTCGTGGAGGTGGTGAGGGGCCACGGGCAGGAGTGGCAATAATGTGCGCTAAAGAAAATAAATAGGCATTTTTATGGTGCCAAACTGGCTGTACTATGACGAGGGCTTGTTGGGGCGAGATAATTTGATGTGTGTTGTATTTATGTATGAACTGTCTGCACTGTTTAAGGGGAAGATGTTTATTTGCTTTTGTATGTTATTTTTGCGCAGCATTAAGTTTACCTGACACGTGTTAAAAATATAACAAATTTTACTATTGTTACATTACATCATTTGGTATCAATTGTACATGATTGGAAAAGTTAATTAACACTTTGACCGCCGGCCTGACGTCACAGTTTTTGAGTGAGCACGTAGCGCATGGCAAGAGAGCGATGAGAGCGACAGTTTCTCGTGCCATTGTTATCACTCTTTTGTTTGCGATAAGCGGCGTAGCACATGTCGTTCTCGTTCTCTCTTTCCTACCTCATTCGTTCTCAAGAGAATCACTGAGCGTCAGATGCAAAGCTGAACGGTGAGCAAAACCGTCATGCGAATTTATATAACACGACGCTTAAAGTGTTAATTTGATCAACTTTCACGGTTTTCCTCGAATAGTTGACATTTTACAGTTCTTTGCTATCGTTCTATTACTATTATTCATTTGTTATTGTTAAAATATATTACAAAACCGGTTTCAATATCTGTTCAATATATCTAAAACTCATGATGAGGCACTGCAAATGTTGTAATAGTTTATTCTTCTTTGGCTCAACAACCGATGTCGGTCAAGGCCTGCCTGTACCCACTTGTGGGCTTGGCTTTCAGTGACTAATTGATTCCCCCCCATAGCAGGATAGTCAGTCCTACGTATGGCGGCGCGGTCTATTTGGGGATTGAACCCATGACGGGCATGTTGTTAAGTCGTACGACTGTACTACGAGACCGGCATAGTTTATTCAATAGTTCATTACATCTACAGTGAACCCTCTCTTATTTGACACCTCTCCAATTTGAGAAATCTCTCTTATTTGAACATTTTTCACAGTCCCTTGATTACCAGTACATTTTTGTCCCTCTTATTTGGAAAACCTCTGAAATCTGTATCCCTCTTATTTGTGTATGGTGTTGCCATGGTTATTGAAAGATGTATGCTCGAATTGGCGATTCTGTTCGCAGTTTCCTATAGCAACAGTTAAGGCTGCATACTAAATGTTCTTTTTCTTTCTAGTTTGTATGGACCTTTCATTCACTTTCAATCTCTGTAATTTGAAAACCCCTCTTATTCGACAGTCCCATCGCTTCTCAAATAAGAGAGAGTTGACTGTATTTTAAAAAAGTATATATTTCCCTGCAATTGCAATAATTGAAAAATGTGTCTAGTAGTGAGCGTTGCAAAAAATAACGATTATACTACCATCTGCCACACAAACAACCCATGCTCTTTGCGTGTAATTGATAAACCGTACACCTTGATTTATTCGATAGTGAAGCTGCAATCCTTGGTGCAATCCGCAGAACCGAGCTAATTTATGTGTCTGTTACGGGATGCGGTGATAAAATATTAACGCAAGCCCAAGGTACCGCGAAGCGAACCAGTCAGCATGACCGGGGTCATGAGGGGCTTTTGTTTTATTTATCCGTTGCGCTCAAGCCAAAGATGGTCCAACATAAATCAAGAAATTCAGTTAGCTTTCCACAGTTGTGTATTGTATTTTCCTTATATTTCTTTCCCATTTCGGACAAAGAAAGAAGGTAAAGTTTTCGTCTGTTTATTTTTGTGTTCGATTTTTTATCACCTCACCAACAAGTTTCGTTGCAACGCAGTGCAAGGTTGTATCACTGTTTACAAAAAATGGGAAAATGACTTGCTTCCTTTTGCTGACCAGATACGATTTCTATCTCGTCTTAACTCTGCGTTTGACCACCGGAAAGAATGATAAAGTCAGCAAAGGGGTCGAGCAAACCAAACACTGCACCGACTAGCGCTGCTGAAGCACGAACCCATGAAAATATGACACTTTGACCATACACAAGTGCTTAACGCGAAAATTGCCACCTTTTCGTTGGATCTCTCTTTCTCTTTCTCTCTCTCTCTATCACACACACACACTCTTGAGTTGGATGCTGTATCAGCGTTTTTTAGTGCAAGTGTCAGCTATTGCGTGCTGTGAAAGAAAGCACTTCTTTACGCTTTCGGATAGATAAACAGGATGCGACGTTGTGGCCGGAAGGAACGGATAAGCGAAAAAGCAACAAAAAAAATGACAGCAAACCAAATGCGAAACGCTCCATAATCTCGCTGAGGCACGATAAGGTGGATGAAAAAGAGAAGTGAAAAAGGTCGTTCGAGTGTGTCACGGGAATGAATGGGACAGTGTGTCGCTGCACATCCTTCTTGTGAACCATCCTTGACAGCAGACCTAGCCTGGGGTAGCTGCTCAACAAGAGCTGCTGCAGCGCCTGGATACCGTTTAATTAGTTTAATGGTCACCTGGAATTTTCTGCTCAAAATAAATTACTCCCAATACAGGCGACCACCACGTAGCTCATTAGGGCGGTGGCTTCCGCTGCTGCTGCTGCTGCTGTAGAGCAAGTCACGTGTAATGGTGAACCGTGCGGCCATTACGGCGAATGACTTTCTTCCCCGGGAGTAGTTCTGTGGTTCCGCGCCCGGGTGGTTTGGATAGTGTCAGGTTTCCGAAGAAGCTGCAACGTTAATTATTTTGCTGCAATACACGGCTGGCTAGTGTGTGGTAGTGTTGCTGATGGGGATTTCTTCGCTTTATTCATTGAGGTTGTAGCCTGTCGGCTGGTTTGCAGCAGCATTGAACCTTCGAGAGAGGGGTGCCAAATAAGTGAAAACTAAGGCACATGTGTAAATCCAAATGAGTGGCAATAATCGTCGCAAAATGTGCAGCTTTTTTACCATCTTTGGTTGATTATACCTCAATGAAAGAAATATTGAACGTATGGAAATGATGAATGAAATGGATTGAACTGGTATGAATCAATTTAGTAAGTTATTAACAAGCATTTCCCGCGCAATTCAACATTCGCTTCCAGTTTCAAGCATGCAACTGAACAACTGTTTTACCATTCAATGACAACAATATTTGTGTAGTGTAATTTGCATCTCCGATAAGCTATTTGGTACAAACAAACAATCACTTCCAGACTAGGGTTTGAGAAATGTAATCAGTTAAGTAAGGGGTTTTTTCAGTTCACTTTAAACAAGTGTAATTTGAAAAGCGATTGACGTCAATCGTAACTTCTTTCCAGACGCGCAGCAGGAGCGTTTGTTTGAGCAAGTGGCGGCTTCGAAAGATTTCCGTTGAAACAGATGTGTAGCGTTGGGTTAATGTTCCGTTTTTCCTGTAAGCTAGTGAACAAATTATGCTGCACCTTGTTTTATGCATTTCGGAATTAGTAAGCGTTTTTGTTTACAAATCGTATGGTTTATGTAATCGAAATTAGCTTTATTGACTGTAACCAAAAGCTTCATGGAAAATTCCCATTCAATACTAGCCTTGCCAAACTGTTGCAAGCTTTATTTGCAAATGTGTAGTGGCATATGTAACACCATCTGCGTCAACAGCGGATCTGCGATCGTTGGAGCAGGGTACTGAGTGAAGATCCGAAATGCTTCTGCCTATCAAATACACGTCAAAGTGTGGTGTCTAAGTGCAAGTAACAATTATGGTAGCTAAATCGCTCCTTTTCAGGCTGTGTATGGTGCTCTTAGCGCTTAGTAGCATCGATGGTAATGAATGTGTGAAGAAATTGACTTTTCATGTGCATAGCCCGCTAACAAAATTCCCATTCGGTGCAGCCTATTCACAGCAGGTGTATGTCGCGTTTTTGCATCCACTCAATTTCTTCGAGTCGTGGCAAGAGTGTAACATTAACGGTGGATATTTGGCTTCGATCGAATCGCCGGCAGAGCAGGCCCTGGTGGAGAAAGCGATGGCCAAAGCACGGAACCAAACGGCCGTCTATTACGTTGGAGGCACGGCCATCGGGCGCGATGGTCGTTGGATGTGGATCGGGTTGAACAAAGAGTTTGCGCACCGTGGCTACAGGAACTTCTATCACGATGAGCTGAACAACATTAGTCGCGGACAGAACTGTCTTACCGTTGGCAACTGGGATAAACCCAACCGGGGTAAATGGGATGAACTGGAGTGCACAACCAAGGTCGATGGGTATATATGCGCTTTCCCCGCCGCTGCCGACTCTGCCTTCGTTGATGCACGGGGATAGTTCAACGAGTTAAAGATTGGATTGGTCGGGAAATGGTTGTATTGAATACGAATAAATGGTCATTGGATTGATAATGTTGTATGAAGTATAAACCATTATTAACGTTTTTTTTTCCACTGTGTCGGACACACCATTTAGACAGTGTTAGGCAATGCAACTGTTGTGTGTTGTGCTGGAAGCGTCGTCAAATGGACTCGTCGTCTTCGAATTGCTTTCAACAGTACCGAATTGAGGGACAAAATGATACCAGTTTATATAAAATGAGAAAAATTCAAAGCCTAATATCATTTATATTTCTTTTCGCATTATTTTTAATCAATATCATTTGTTTCTTTCTATGTTGTATCTTGAATATTCGATGTGATTACTATTTTACTAGTCCCAAGCCACAATGTTGGATATATGTTCAGATTTTGAGGAAATTTGTTATGTTTGAAAATATCCCACGACCTTGTTTGTGCTCTTCATAGCATCCTTTTTGCAAGCACTCAGCCATTTGGCAGATAATATTGTTTTTCAGACAAATATTGTGAAGCTTTACGGATCGGAAGCATCGTCCTTTAAAGATTCATCTAAACCAGATTCACCACATGTTTAACTACGTGAATCTGTTAAGCCTTAGCACTACTATCAAACATAGCAAAAGAAAGCTTAGCTAACAGACATGGCTAAGTCTGAGCAAAGCACTGGTCTGCAAAATTATGATCGGGCTCTATATATGTACTACCTCCTGGCGCATTGCAAAGAACATTTATTGACGCAGGTGGTGCATGTTGTGACGATGCTTTTTTCGTGAAAAAATATTTCCAAAGCAGATTGAGAACATACTGAACAATCAACACGTGGCAGTTCCAGAATAATCGAACTTGGCGTTGACATTTGAAGAGTTTAAGACCTCTATCGAATGTAATTAGACCAGCCAGCGACATTTTACGATGGTTTTAAGCATTCGGGATGACCGTTACAGCTTCTGTGAATTACAAAACAACTACATTGGGAGGTAGAAACAGGTTATTAGCAAGATTTCATACAATTATTCTACGCATATGGTGCACCACCTGTGTAAGCGAAAGATCTTACTTCCTGTATGCTGAAACTGGGTATAAATAACGAGCGAGAATCCGTTGCTCATCACAGATAGCTCAGTGCTCTAGCTCAGACCTAACCATGGCAGTCAAGTTTATTCTTCTGACGGTGTGCGTGGCGTTCTTCGCCATCAATCGTATCGAGGGTAAGTTTTGAGAACAAAAAAATCAAATGATATTCCTTTTTTTGCAATTCATTGCTTTTCCTCGTGAGCTTTCTATTGAATTTCTCATTTTTGTGATTAGCCGCAACGGTACCTAGGACTAAATATCTGGCTGTTCTGCAGCCTTCCACGTTCTTCGAGGCGTGGCAAGAATGTAACAGCAAAAATGGTCATTTGGCTTCGATTGAGTCGCGTCAGGAGCAGCTCCTCGTAGAAGAAGCTATGTCCAAAACGCGCAACCCAACGGCTGTGTACTTCATCGGTGGTACTGACCTGGGTCGTAGGGGTCGTTGGGTATGGATCGGTCTGAACCAAGCGCTCGAGGACGGAACTTACACTAACTACTACCCCGGAGAGCCCAACAACCTGGGTGGTGATCAGGATTGTCTGTCGATCGGAAACTGGCAAGGATACAGCCGCGGAAAATGGGATGACACGGAGTGCTTCAAGAAGCTCGATGGATACATTTGCGCTTTCCGTGCGTAAGCTGTTTTTTTAACTAAACATAGGCTGGTTGTTGAAAAAATGAAAATAATAAAAAAAATCAAATCCAATAAATCTTTCCTTCTATCAAATGAGTGTGTATATCGCAAATTTTAATTTGAACGCCCTAAAGATATGCAATGCGCACTACGCTTACGCATCTGTAACATGTAGCACAGTGGTTTCAACCGGTGCGGAATTCCACCATGGTGGGAATTTAGAATTATGGTGGAGGGGGGGGGGGAGGGAGGGGAATTTTGATCAAAATTACGCTAAATACCATGAGTTGCCACGCTCTCCCCCCGATCATGCACTTGTGTGGGGGGAATGAAATCCTACGTGCACTCAGCATGGCGGGAAAAGCTGCAAAAAGGTTTAAAACCACTGATCTAGCAGAAGTATGGAGCTTATTTCATTCGAGCGTTGGGCGATATTTACGCGACTGATCTTCACAGGATCCTCAGACTGAATTTTACTCTTCACTCTGGATAATCAGTCTATGCTGGAGTGTTCCAAATGTTGGAATGTAACTAACTCCGTCGTTTTTAAAACTGGTACATGTATTCTCAAATGTCGACTCCAAAATTATAATTTTATCAATCCATATATATTTTCAAAATCCATTACATATCTTAATCATGCCTGACTTGCGTAAAAGCATATTGATGAAATGCAATACATATAACAATGGGCATAGGGCAGAACTGCTATATTCAGCTTGGAATCTACAAGTTTCACATGATGTTTACTAAACATGTACCATTTGGGTTTTATTTGTCATATCAAACTGGCCCATGTGGGATGAAGAATTCTCACTATAAACGGGAGTGGCTCAAGCAAGAGAAAAAGGGACAGAGAAAGATCAGTAGCCTGGAGAAGCTGGAAGCAAAACACTGCGAATGAGACACTGCTCAACACGAATCGAAATTCGAATCAAAATAAAAATAATCTCTGGTCTTAGTAGAATCCACTAGAAGTGTATACGAAATTTAACATGGCGTGCACTAATAAACACATTCAGATCACGAACCCTGCATTCTAAGATGTTCTGTGCAAAGATAAGGTTTTACATTTGGCTTTAAACAGCTGCGAGTGCAAGAACCCATGACGGTGCACGCGATTAATTTAGAAATCTTCCACTGAATATTGAACAGCGTTTTTAATTTAAACAGCATCATGTCGGTTTTCTGCAGAAGCTGTTCGTGTTTGGATATTTACCACGCTGTCGCGTTTCTCTCTATCTCCTTCTATTTCTCTCTCTCTCTCTCTTTATCTCTCCATCGTGTATATCTTCGTAGATTTGCGGTGTATGTCTTCCGTTGAACTTTTCTAGCGAACTGAAAAATATCTCCCCTACCAATACTTGAAAGAAAAGCTGTTGTAATGTTACCATATGACTTAGCATCTGCGTAAATAGAAAATTCTCGTACAGTAGTAGAAATTTTCACCCGCAGGCTAATGTGAAGTAGTATAAATAACTCTTCAAACATCAGCCTGAATCACAGCTTTACATACCAGCAGTTAACGTCCAATCGTCCAACGATGGCAGCCCAGCTCCTGTTGACGGCGTTGTGCGTAGCGTTTGTGGCATTAAATGGCATCGAAGGTAAGTCCTGTGATTCTAAAGAACACTTGCCAAACAAAGTGTGTGTGTGTGTGTGTGTGTGTGTGTGTGTGTGTGTGTGTGTGTGACCGTTTTAACGTTCTTTCTCTCTCAGGTGCTACCGATGCAAAGTACAAATATGTGGCTATTCTGCAACCGTCCACGTTTTTCGAAGCCTGGCAAGACTGTAACATTAAGGGAGGCCATCTGGCCTCGATTGAATCGCCCCAGGAACAGGCGCGGGTCGAGAAAGCCATGGCCAAGGCGCGAGATCCGCGGGCCGTATTCTTTTTCGGCGGCACGGACCTGGGCCGCAAGGGCCGCTGGATGTGGATCCATTCGAACAAGCCGATCGGCAACGGTGGCTACACGAACTTCTTCCCCGGGCAGCCCGACAACGGTGGTGGCTCGCAGGACTGCTTGACCGTGGGCGTCGCGGACGGCTACAACCGTGGCAAATGGGACGATCAAAATTGTCTGTACAGGTTGGATGGATACATATGTGCGTTCAAGTCCCCTAGTTCGAGTGCATCTTAGCAGGATCAGTTTACTCAAGGCGGGAGATTTCAATCGATAGCAATGAAATGTGATACGCATAAATATGTTGCTGTTGTGTGTATGTTTATTTGTTTCCATATTCGAATAGGATTCAGCAGGACGCCTATTTAAAATACGATGAGTCCTAATTGCTCACTAAACTGCGTATAGTTATCATGATCATCAGCATAATCGTAACCGGAAGAGAGCAGTCATTCCGGGAAAATAGCGGGAAGAAACAAATTATTCGATTCATCCAACAGGCAGCTCTCTCAGCCCAATGCAAACCGTTTAGTCAATTATGTAAATGACTTTCAGCACGAAGCAGACCAAGAGGCGAGAGAACTAGTTCAGGATTCTGCTGAAAAGACGGAAGAAGGTGGGCTAACGACCACCGAGACTATGATATTTTAATAACCGATTGCAAACACCTTCTTCCCAACTATGATATCAGAACGCATAGCCAGGGTGAAAGAGGTCCCTCCGGGAGCCGGGCAACAGGCACTTATCATAAACATGACGGGTGTATCATAAATCTTTCCCCTAGCGTTGTCATAATTATCGTCCTTTCCGCCCTTGTTGCGTTCTTGCGCGCTCCGGCCCCCGAATGGGGGCAAATGAATGAGGTCTCAATAATTAGATACAGTCGAACTTTTGCTGGGTTGAGCATCGTTTCCATCATCTTGGCACGTTCGGGCAAGCGTTGTCGGTGAAACGGATCCTTACGGATTCCCCCTCCCGTACGTGTGGTTCGACTGTTTGTGCGTGTAACCGTTCTGTTGACGATCCTTCTAGTAGCTAGGATAAACTTTCCTCGCCCAAGACTCGCTCGGACTTTTAATGGCTCAAAGTTGGATGTGGCTACGTAGTGTTATGGTCCAAAAGTTTTTGGCTGTACAGTGGCGCGGTTTATGACTCCCCGTGGTGAAAGTTGTGCCTTACACGGAACGGAAAGGTTTGTTTTTTAAAATCCACACACACGCATTTGAAGAAGTCGAGAGGAAGAGAATGGAGGCACTTGCACTGGCAGCAGTGTACTGGAGTGATGCACACTTTTTATTAATCATGGAAAGTTCGTTTGAAAGTTTGTTCGAAAAGCAAAAACAGACGACGAGATAGAGCGATAGCAGTGGCACGAGATGCGCGACAACGGATGCCACTGTCCATCGGCAGGGAGAGCAATTTCCGCGGCCGTTTTTATGCGACCATGATGCGCCCCTTTGGCACATAACTCCTCCATAGCGTAGTGCTGCTACAAAACGGCTGAAGCCAGTGCAAATTGATTAGGCAGGAAGTTTTGTAATTTGATCAGCGTTCGTGAAGATTTATGATATTTTTATTCGAAAGTCCATAAAGCACTGGAAAGCTGTCTACCTTCTTCTAGGGGCCACAGCGATCGTGCGTCATCTTCTTCAGCCACTTGGAGTACGGGGTGGGTACTTCTTTGGTACTTAAGTGCGCGAGTTAGCGGTGCGAGCTCGTGGCTAGGTAAAGTTTTAACCATCATTTGTGCAGGAAAGTGCTGTCCTTGCTTCGCTTCGCTCCGTTCGAGCTTATTCGATTGCGCGCCAGGTAGGGCTTCCTGCACCTTTCCGTTCGCAGCGGTTTGAATGTAATAAATTTTCATAATTTGCTGAGACTCTCAATGGTGGTGACACGGCACGGTGGTGGTGGTTTGTGTCAGCAGGATGACTCAATTGTGGACAATTTGATGTGATCAGTCAGGTCAGGTCAGTTTGCGAAAGGTGGCTCAAAGCCATAAAGGCATCAAATAAATCTTTCACTCCCCTTGTCCTCAACCCAACGCATAGTGCATTTACCACACCGCAACCATTTACGCCAAAATGTATGCAATGCGCAGTACGTGAAGTTGTGCTTTACCGACGTTACGCGTAACGCTTGCAAGTGAACCGGTTCGGCTTGATGGGGGAAAAGTGTTGAAATGATGAAAATAAGACAACTTTTTGCACGTTGTAGGAAAACTTTAAAAGAGTTGAATCTGCAATATCACTTTTTTCAATAAATTGGATCATCTGGAATGCAAATAACCGCTCCCGTCTCTCAGCAAATAAAGCTCGAAGAGCTAATTAGTACCGAAAGAACTTTGTGAGCAATTCCTCTGCAATGCAACTGGATAAGTACGACGATAAATTACTGATCCCTCAATGGTATGCACTGGAATTGAAATGCATCGAAACTAACAGACAACAGCCAAAAAAACACGGCTCTCATTATATCGTAGTGATGAGAAAGTTTGATGCAAAACTTTCGCTCCAAAGTTGAATTCGCGCTGTTTGTCACTTAGGGAATGAGGATAACGAAGCAAGAACCACCAAGCCGGGCAAAAATGCGAACCATTTCGTACCAGCGATCCTTACGGAAATGCACTTCGGACTGATTATTTGACAAGAGAGAGAAAGAGAGGCCGCTGGTGCCAGGCTTATTGTTCGGGCCAAGGGGTTGTTGTTAATTAGATAGTAGCAAGAACATTGATTGATGCACGGATGATGCCGGACAGTCGCCAATCCCTTCACGGACCCCGCGCCGCATCACAATTCCAAGGCCGTTCGAGTGGTGGTGGTGTTGTTGTTGCATCACTGTGCGCTTCAAACGCCAACTGGTGCACTGGTTTGCTGCCGAACTGCAGCGATGACTGGTGTGCCGGGTGGGAAGCGAAGACGTAACGCCGCGGCATTGTTTTCCCTTCTTTCGCGATCGGCCAGCATTGAGACTCTCGTCAAGATGCTACACTGATAAGAGACTGCGTGGAGGAGCTAAAGCCCATGTCTCACGGTGGTCTAAAAAAGTGCTTTTCCCAGTCGGGGTTTCTTTTTTTGTGGCAGAGTAAGTGGCCCATTGTCCAGCTGAAAAGAAAAACTGGAAGCTTACGCAACTGCGCTAAGTTCGCGTGTGATATGGCGGATTTGTTGAGCTGCAAGCTGGATGATACTTACCGGGGGGATTTTTACAATTGAGGCACGAAAGATTTATCAAGCGGTTATGCAAAAAAAAGTGCTCTAAGCTTCATTTCAGCCAGAAAAGCGAGCAGATGATTTTAGAGAAATAATTAATACTTGCGTTGTACTTGCTTGGTGATTGCAATGCATTCCCAGTCTCAGAGTTACATCTACACCCTCCCCAAGCTGCAGAAAGGCTAAAGACTTCCATTGAATAAAAAAACAATAATTCCAATTTGTTAACCAGGCTTTGTTCGGTGCTGAAAGTTTATTCTACATAATCCCACTTCTCACAACAATTCGCCCGTAAAACGAGCGAAACAACGTTTCTTTGCGGCGCCCTGGCCAGTGCCAATTTCCGTTATCTTTCCGCATGCTTGCTTGGGTGACAAAAATGTAAATACGATGATTATTAGCACACGGCGGAATAGTGCGAAGAACCTTGCGAACTCCCATTCCCCTCAGCCCCGATTGGTGCCAAAGTATGTCAACCCGTACCCGCTCAGAGCTGTGCTCAAACTCATCCACCTAGGTGTTACGAAATTGGCCAGTGGCAAACAATTGCCAGAAAGAGAATCGGTGCGGTGGAACGATTTCCGACTTGCTTCGCCAGAATTCTTTGCAAAATCAACCCACTCAAGCAAATAGTAACCTGGCTGGCCAGGTCGGGTTGGTTCGGTGTGTATCTTGCAACCTGGGCAAAAGCTGTGTCCACTTTCCACAAGTAAAAACCACTGGTACAGTTGAGCGACAACTCGTTCGGTGCTGACGGACAGTTGATAAAATGATTTCATTGGCGAAACTTTTCCCCCTTGCTGCCAACCCACCCTACCCTATTCTCGTGTGCCATAACTGGACGGTTCTGATAAGAACTTCCAGTCGGTGTGCTAGCTTCAAACTTGGAAATGTCACCACGGGTCATTTAGTGTTTAGAAGGCACGGGAAACGCACAGCATGCGAAGGGAAGACCTTCCCTGGGACGAGCGAGTTGGACACGACACGTTTTTTTTCAACATTCAGAAAGGGCCATGAAGGGGCTTTTCATTGAAGCTGTCTTTAGGGCAAGAAATGTCTTGGCTTAGAGGCACACACTCTTTTGTTTGGCTTTGGCAGTGCAAAGAACACATTCTTAGGTTTTCAACTAACGTCTGGAAGGTCGTTACGATGTTCAACGGAGTGTGTGTGTGTGTGTATTTCAAGGTATATTTTGTTGTACACCGCCAAACCTGCTAATCATATATTTACCTGTCAATGTTACACGGTTCAGTCAACTCGAGGTATAGAGAAGAAACGGTTCTAGCATTGCTTAAAAACTCACCAGGTGATAATTGAGTACGCCAATTTTTCGGATCAACATTACACTTGCTCACTCGCTCGAATTGTACCTCATCTTTTGGCTGTCAAATTTCAATAGTTTATTCGTGTTCGTGTTTCCATTTCGTACTATTTATGTGTATATATATATATATATTTAGGTATGTTATATCATTAGCTCATAATCGATACCACAGCTGATCAGTTATTTGTGTATTTGTTTATTTATTTATTTATTATACCTTCGGTACGTTTGCGCTTACTCCCCCTCCTTCCGACCATTACAACCGACTACCATTCCGACTTCAATAGGTTTTAGCTAAACAGTATTAACAGACTTTTATTTTTACTCCCATTTTGTTGTCGCATCCTTTTTGCTCTTCTTCTAACTTTATCTTTAAATTTTTCTTCTGCTCATTTTTAATGCTTAGAAACGAAAAAACAAAAAGAAAAAGGTCACAGTAATACCTCTACTACACAACAATCACGCTTACACCTCCTGACGACCGCATGGTGATGACAAAATGTCGTTTTCATGACGCAGGAATGGAGGTGAGATATTTTATATCAGATTTTTTATTCTTTTTACAAGCAGTAAGGGATAAAACTATACAAACGGACACCCACCAAGCCTTTTGTTCTCTTTTTTTTTTTAAACAGCAATCGTTTTGCATCTGGCTTTAGCTTTTGACACGCTGGTGGAACTTTAACATTGACAAAATTGCGAATATGTGTGTGTTGGATAGTGGCAGTAATTGTAACAGACAACAAAACAAACCCGATTACACACAGAGAGAAGGAGAGAAAGAGAGAACGAGAAAGAGAAAAAAAAAGAAGTCCACATAACGAGGGATCGTCTCACACGTACCAACCAGGGCAGGAAGTAGACGTTATTAACGATTTAAGTGGATAACAGACACGGGGAGCGGACGGCTCTATATACAAAGTCACACATACACACTGCCTCAACGGACAAATGGGGAACCACATCAAACAGAACTGTTTTATTTTTACAAAATGTACACTTGGCGCATTGTGGAATTTCCACAAAAAAAAAACGATACAAAAGAAGAAGTGTGGAATGATGCTGCTTCCTAATCCAACAGATTGCGCTTAATGTTTAATGTTTTGCGCACCAGAAAACCATGCTAACGGGATCGGCCATGGCCATTCACTTTCCCATGCGTGTACCCAATGATAAGCAAATTTTCGTTGCAATTTCCGAGGATATCAATCACCTTTTCTCGGGGTGTGAATGTTGAGCCACGCCAGATGAGATGGGCCACAAGGGCGAAATAATAGGGAAGGGAGAGAGAGAGACAAGAGAAACAGTAAAGCAAATCATACTTAATCAAAGAGGTGGGCAAAGAGCATGATTGTGCGAGTAATCGATATCGGCCCACCCTCCCTTTCGATGGAGCGTTTTGTTCTTTCTCTCTTTCTCTCTTTTCCCCCACGTTGGCGTTTCCGGCAGTGGCAATGGCCACCAATTTGCAACGTATTATGCGGCGCACGGTACTTTAACTATTTTTGGCATCTTTGTTAACCTTCAATTTCTGCAAGCAGTCTGCTCCAATCACTCACTCCAAATGGTTCAATTCTCAACCCATCGATTTAAGGACAAAAGCGAGAAGGACAGCAGGCAAGCACCGAAACAACACTCTGGCATTTGAAAGTGAAAGAAACAGTGTATAATTTTACAAAAAAAAGAACATTAAAAAAGCAGATAGTTAACTACACAAGTGGATGAAAGATTAGCACGTTTTGTATTACCTTTTTGTTTTTTCTTCTTCTTTTGCTTCATGTCCTTCTCGTGTGTTACGGTGTTTTCGTTACATATGTTTCATTGTTTTAGTTATTATTCGTATCGTTTTACTATATTCTTACTATCATGGTTGGTTTGTGTTCGTGGTATCTATTTGTGTGTTTTTTTATACGCATCTTCCCTTTTCTTCCCCCCCTATTAAATACATTTTGCTGATGCATTACCGTTTCTCTGCTGCTCCACTTGCAGCCACGTGCAGCAACGTGCTTGCGCGTATAACTTAACTCTTCCCGTTTTCTGCGCAGTGCCACAGCGTCTTGACGGAACTTTGAAACATCTCGCTACCTGCTCTCACCTCCATTTGTTTTTTAAACGTAACAAAACAACAAAAAAAAAACAACAAGAAACATACATCACAATGGCTTGCCAGTCGTGCACGCGCGCGCACACTTGCGACGCGCCCGATGCGAAAATGCGTATTGACTTTTGCGTGCAAAACATTCGCTCTCTTTCTCTCTCTCCCTTTTATGATGCGCATTTTTATGCTTTCGCCTCCCCTCTATCGTAATGTGTGAACTTATGCTTATGCTCTATCTCAGCTACCACATCTCATCATAAACTTTCTAAGCATGAGTGGTTTTGTTTTTGTTGTTGTTTTTGCCCTCCTTAGGGTTTTTTTTGCTGTTTTCGTATCGACACTGATAGACTGTTATTTGGATTTAATTTTATTATTGCTCTGTATTATCTATCTCTCCTTTGCTCTCTTACACACTCACTCTCTTCCTATTAATTTACTGGCCTTTTAGAGCGATCAACTGTGTCGCGTGGAACGCACGAAGACGCAGCGCAACAGCGAACGCCTACTTAGCACAACACGTGTTCTTCTTCCGCAAGAAAACGCACTTCGAGGCTTCGAGGCTTCGGGTTGGATTCGTTCATAACAAGAAAATTTAACGCAAACACAACAAAAACACACACACACACAACCATTCAGATCACTCGCTCTACTTCATCTGCAGTATCATCCTGACAGGGAGTGTAGGTTTGTGTGTGTGCATGTGTGGTGTAGTAAAAACTTTGGCCTCAAAGAAACTTCAACCCGGCACCTCGCGGGAAGAGGGAGGGAACGGGGGGGTGATGGGTGAAGATCGGGGTTTAACTATTGCGCTACTAAGGGTATTGCTAACTCGTCTACTCTATCCCTAAAACACAACTAGTGGCACAGCTCGGTGCAGAATAACGGGTGGACTTTACCGGCCTAACCTCAATGCATGCGATCAATGTTCTGCACCGTGTGGATGGTGGTGCCATTTTTATTTCCATACGCTTACGCTCGATCTCTCCAAAAACCGAACTGAGTCGCTTCAGTTTTCTTACAGTGACTAAAACAACTTAAAAAACAAAACAAAAGTTCCCCTTCTTTTTCCCCGCGGATTTTTGTTGGCTTTTCATTCACCGATTCCGACCTCGGTTCGGTTTCGTTTGACACACACACAAGCAACTCTCGCCCCCCCCCCCCCCTCCCCCATGCTGGTTAGGAACCTCTAGGCCGCTCATGTCGAGGGAGTGGAATTATATGCTTAGCCCTACAAGAAACTCTCATATCACTCGTGCAACCATTCGCAATCATTCGCATCCACACACACATAAGTCATTCACATATACTCGCGCAAAGGAATTACCCTCCTACCTTACAGCCTAACATTGCCTTAGTAATGTGTCCCATTAGTCTTACGGTGTGCTGATACACACGACGACCCTTAGGATTCGTCCCACCTACTCAACTATGTACAGTGTGCGGCTTCGGTCGAGGAAGCGTGTCGAGGAGCCGGCTCGGGGAGCACCGTAGTAATGGTGCTGCTTCTGCTGCTGCTGCTGCTGATACTGGACCGGCTGTTCTGCCCGCGCGTACCGGTGGTTCACGGCGTGCAGCCGCCCGTGCCGCTCCTGCAGCTCCATCCCGTGCCGGTAGGCCGCCAGTCGCTAGGAGCGATAGAACCCGTTGGCATCCCGCTGTCCCAGCGCATTCGGCACCTCCGGTATGCCACCGTGCGCGTCCTCCTCGGACGACTTGCGGATGCAGTCCCGCACCGCCTGCAGCACGATGCCGACGCGCCGATCGAGCGCCGTCAGGTGCGGTTCCCACAGCACGGGCGCGATCGGATCCACCGCCATCGATTCGCGCATCGCCTCGGACAGTGGCCGCGGGCCGTTGTGGAAGCGCAGCAGCGTCTCGAGCGTGGACGCCCGTATCAGGCAGCACTGCAGCACCGGCGCCAGGATGGACAGCTCGTCGTGGAACGGTTTGCCGAACCCGCGCCCATGATCCAGATGGATCGGGAACGTGTCGTTGCCGAAGATTTTGAACGTTTCGTAGTGGTGCCGGTCCATGTTGCCGGTGAGGAAGTCAAACACGGCCATATCCATCAGGTCGAGCAGCCGGCGCCCCTCGTCGTACGGCGGTATGTCGCGCACCATCGTGCAGTAGTCGGAGTCGGTTTCCCACTGCGCCTTCCGGCGCTTGTGGTACGAGCGGCGCCACGGATGCCGCCACACCTTGCGCTGCGTATCGTCCTGCGTGGGCAGGAAGGCGGCGAACGAACCCTCGAGCGTGTCCGGATTGCCGCAGATCGCGTGCGACGTGTCGCAGTAGTACGAGCACTTGCCGTGAAAGCACAGATTGCTGCTCGGCGAGACGAAGAACGTCTTGAGCAGCACCTCATCCCCCACCTGGTAGATCTCGGTGGTGATGTTGAGGATGCGGCCGGTCACGGGCATCGCCCGCCGGAAGCCGAGCAGCCGGTCGAGATGGAACGCCGCTATCTCGGCCGTGTGCCGCTCGTAGTCGGTAAAGTAGAAGTGGTTCGGCAGGGTTTGCTGTTCGCGCGGGAAGCGCATCGGCTTGAACAGGGCGTGCACCTCGTTCGGGTAGTCGATGATCAGCTTCAGCTGGGTGCCGCCCTCCTTCTGCACCACGTGCAGGATCGGCAGCCGCACCATGTCGTCGATGACCGCGTTCACGAGCGTGTCGTCCCGCCGGTACAGCTCCCGCTTGGAGATGCGCAGCTGGAAGCGCTCCAGGTTGGAGGCGTTCGGGCCGGGCCGCAGATCGAGCAGCTCGCCGAGCGTCGGGTTCGCCTCGTCATCGTCGAGCGGCTCGTCCGTGTACGCCTCCTCGCGCACGATGATACGCTCGAACGGTTGCGGCGCCCGGTGCTTGCTCGAGCGGGGCGCTACGACCAGCGCGGTCAGATCCTTGAAGCGATCGTGCGGCGGCGGTACGGTGGTGGTGACGGCCGCCTTGCCCGGATAGCCCGGCCCGGATGTGTCGGTGTGGCCGCGATGCTGGGCCTGCTGTGCGTTCGTCGTCAGGTACTCCTTCGAGCCGGACGCGTTGCTTTTGGCGAGATACTTCCGGTGGAACTCGTTGTAGATGCCGGCCCGGTCTGGCTGGTTCGCGTACCGGATGCGGGCGTGCGAGGGTATGAACTCGCCGCGCGAAACCCCCAGATCCATCTGCAGGTCGACGACGAGCAGCAGGGTGAAGAGGACGAGCAGGGCGCCGAACCCGAGCGCGAGCCGCTCGCGCAGCTTCTTCGACCGGATCCAGTACATGATGCTTCGACGTGGATGGCCGGGTGGAGGATGGGATCCGTTCGCCACGGTGTCTGTTCACCGAGTGAGCCGAACCGCGCGGCCCAGAGCTGGGGGAAGATGCTAACTAACCGCGCACACACACAGATATACACAATGTTGCAAAATGTTACTTTTAGCACCTTTTGCCTACTTGGATCGCTGACAACGTTGCACTTCCACGGGAATGCAAAACCAGCGCCAGACACCTTTCCGGAATGGTCTTGAAGCACACACACACACACACACACACACACACACAGACTGGAGGGCACAGAATAATAAATAATAACACAACACAAGGTTCACTCACTCAGGGTGCTATTTTCACCGTTTCACCTTCACGACAGCGACTGCTGTCGTGTGGCCGCCAACCCTTTACTACAGCGCCACCTCCTCCTACTACCCCTTCCTCCAACAAGCTTATCACCTTGGTCAGTTTTAGGAGTCAGCCCTCACACACAAACACACTCACAAACACACACACAGAGACCTGTTCCTAAACACGGTGAATCCTCAGGGATGCGCCACTATCACCAGAACATTCGCCTGCGCCGAGTCTTGGCACTCGATCGGTTCGATCGGTTCGATCGCGTTCTTATCGCTCCAATCGGTCAGCCGGTGGTGGCTGGTGATGTTAATGGCAATCCGTGGGGCTCCGAGCGAACTGTGCTGCACTGTCGCTAACGATACCATCGTCGGGGACACGCTGAGCCACTGCTGCCGTCGGCTGTTTACAGTGCCGTCGCGCACTTTGCTGAACGCTTACTTTGCACCGGTCAGCATGTTTGGGACCTCGGCTGCTCGGTGCCACCGGTGAGTTCGACGCTGTTTGTGCACCCGAAAACTGCTCAACCGCTCGCGCAACAAAAGGCGACCAAATGAAGCAACTCGCGCCCGGTTTGTCTTACACGCGCGCGAAAAACACGCGTCACAAACATCCGCACCTAACGCCCAGGCTCTGCCGACACGATGCAGGATGATAAGAAAGTGGGTGAGTGTGCGGTTTGTGCAGCTTCTCTACTCGTCCCGAGAACTCGTCTTCGTTCGTTCGATTTTACATAACACCTCCACGCTCTTCACTCCACTGTGTACGTCACCCGTTCGCCCGGGGCTCGCAGTAGATCGGGTTCGCTGTCTGGCTGGCTCTCGCGACGTGTTTCGGGCGAAACTCGACCCAACACTGCCGGTTGCTGCGCCGTTCGCTGTTCGCGGCGACGCATTAAACTATCGCGCGCACCCGGCCGGCTCTCCGAACCCTTTTCCCGCTCCGTGACGTCCGACCGCGCCGCCACCGCTCTGGATATACTGCGGTACTCTCACGGTTTGGGGGTTTGCTGGCGGTTCCTATACTTTCCCCCCTCTCCCGGTGCTGTTCGTGCTCCTCTCCCAAAGCTGGCTTCCCACAGCTGATGGGGCTAAGTGTTGTCGGAAGCTAAGCCAATTCTTTCTCTCTCTCTCTCACACACACACTCTCTCGCGTTGCGTTGCCGGGGAGAACTTTGATACCGAGTGAGGGGTTGGTTTTTGGGGGGAAGCTTTTACACAATGGGGGGTATTGGGATGCGCTCTGACGATTGCGTTAGTTTGCTCAACGGTTGTGCACGGTGTATCATGGGCCCGGCCGACGGAAGGGAGGGATGATAGAGAGTAAGAAGATGCTGATGGTCACGCGTGTAGTGGTGTGTATCGATGAGCCGGGGAGCAGCTTCGAAGCTGGGAGCCGGTGGGCTTATTCGGCACGTATCGGACGCACAGGTGCCTCAGGAAGTGCGTTAGCGGTTTGTGGACACTTCTTGGGGGCGATTTGCTTTAGCATCAGCTCGGCAGCAGGCAAGTGGAGTGCTTCTCGAGCGGGTGGAAGAATCGTCTATCAGTGAGAGAGATCTTGATGCGAGAGATCACTACCAGTGGCTCTTGCTGCGTAGCAGGCTGCCGTGGACGTTGTGTCTGCAATTAGAAGACAAGAAGAGAATAGCACACATTAAGTAATTTGCACTTCTGCTAGGCGCACCGGCGCAGGGTACAGGCAAACAAGCTAAGAAAAATTGAATTTAATGTGTTTTTTTTTAATGCATTCATGCAGGTGGTTGTTTTGACCCCCTTTTCATTTATTTGCCACACACCCATGCGCGCCCGCTTGTAGATGGTTTTGCTCAGTGTAGTACACCTTTGTTTGCCTTTTTTGTGGCATGTAGATGATTTGACTGATCACTGGGGTGGGAGAAATTATGATTACAAGAACAAGGCCACCGTGGTGCATGCGTGCATGATGCTCAACTTGCTGATCGTATCGATCTCCCCCACCATCCCAAACACCCCCTCACAAACACACAGTGCTGTTGCCTCCCCAGCACGAGATCTATGATGCGTTTGGTGGATAATTACAGCTTGACCCATATATATATATCTATGCATATTCCTCCTGATTGGACGGCCGATTCGCACCATGCTGTGCTTCGTCTTGCCAAACGGGGCTACACTGTGCGCCGTCTTTTGGTGGATTTTGCGCCCATCCGTCAAGACTGTTTATCATCGCGCAGTGCAGGAGAGCATCCGTTTCGTTTGATTACGGTCATTATGAGTGCGAATACCTGCCTAGTTGGCGTGGTGAGGTGATTAGATTTAATTGGATGTGCATCCAAACACGTTGACCCAGTCTCCGAGTTGGAAGTGTGTTTTGCCTGTTTTGCACACAGGAAACAATATATATATATACATACATATCGCCCTTGGGTAGGTCGGTTGAGGTGAGACGATAAAACAAAAAACCCAATTCGAAAAATCTTCCCCCAAAAACGCAAAACGAGGTCATTCGCTTGGGTTCTTTTTTTGGGAATACTAAACTAGACAAAATTGGGGAACTCGCGGCAAAGAAAGGCTATGGGCGTAAGTAAAACCAAGCGGGATTAGTCCGGCTAGCACAGCGTGGGCAAGCATTTCCATTGGGGGGGAATCTGGATTCCCGGCGGGGCGGAAGACGCTCACATAAACCGCAGGAGATGATCGCTGCCTGCAGTGCGCTCCCCGCATGCGATCGTGAATGGGAATACTGATCCACATAAATCATATTCAACCAAGGTTCAAGCGAGCGCGGCTGCCACGCATGTCCGTCAGCTTCGCTCCCCATAAACGGGAGTGTGTGTTCAAACGATGCAAACAAGAGAAATGTTGTCCATCCCCTCTACCATCCCTCCACCCTCTCCACTGGGCCGATGACCTGACCCAGCTAGCACACCCGCCCGTTCCGTCCCGTCAGCCAAACTGTAACGGAAACAGCCGCTGAATGGGGAAATGACCGGAAATGCACAAGGCACAGTGCGGCGGACCGCATGCCCACGATTAGTCGGCTGTTGCTGTGTTTGTTGGGTTGTTTCGTTGTAGCTTTCCTCCCATGCAGCATCATGCTCGCTGGGCATCTAAATTGATTTTTGATAGTTTCGGTCTCGCGACTGGTCTTTCGGTTGTGGCGCCGTTTTGTCACGTGGTTTACGTGTTTACCGTTCTGCGACTACGAAAACACATAATCTGTATTAAATTGAAACTAACGTTCGGGCGGCAATTAAAGGAAAGCCCCAAACGGAACTGATGGAAAATGGGAAATGCTTTGACAATTTAAGGCTTGGACGGGACGACGGGAAATTTGAATAAATAAGAAGAAAAATGGGTTACACCTTAGAGCAGAAATCTCCACTGGTGCGGGTTTTGTGGTTTTACTCTGATTGGGGTTTTGTGTTGTTACTTCCATTTCTTTCTTTTTTTTTGTGATCGATATACCCTTCCCCACCCCCTTGATACAAACCACACCACCGGCACTTTGAACGTGCTTATCTCATCGATGAACAAGACATTAATCCTCACCGAAAAGCGCTGCGCTGCGGTAATTGTAGCTAACGGACCACCGTCCTGAGCCAGCTCGCCGCGGGTCCCTCACCCGCGGCTAACCGCCGTTATTGCCCGGTGCCAAGAAGCACCGCTAGCGAACACCGCCGTCCAACCGAACAGCAGCACACAAAAAACGTTCCAATCCAAAGGGAGAAATAAAAATTAAGCACAATAAAAGAAAATGCTAAACGTTCTCCGACCGTTCTGCCGTACTACTGCCACATACGTGGTTGATTCACCAATCTCTTATTGCATCGTTGTGCCAGGCATATCGACCAGCTTCGTTGGGAAATGAAATGGATCACTTTCCGACGCGGGACAACAACGACGGGCGGGCGTTTCGCGATCAAGAGAAGATCACGTGAAGGAGAACCTTTGCTACTGCTACCGGGTAAGCGATAATTAAACCGTACAC
The DNA here is from genome assembly GCF_943734735.2 of Anopheles gambiae. Lineage (NCBI taxonomy): Eukaryota > Metazoa > Arthropoda > Insecta > Diptera > Culicidae > Anopheles > Anopheles gambiae. The sequence goes on from NC_064601.1 coordinate 29,089,102, forward strand.
AGCCTTGCACTGCTTGTTCCCGCGAGTTATGAAAGAGGTTGGAGTACTGTTTTTTGTTATTTTATTCTTCCCACCGAAAGTCAATCAAAAGCGAAACTCCCGCTTAAACGCAGCGATAGATGTGGATCTTGAAACAGATCAGAAGACCGGAGTGGTCTGTTGCGCAACACTTGTGAGATGGGAAGCAAAGCAAAGGGCAAACGAAGGCGCAGCAAGAGAGAAGGGAAGAGCATTCCTTATCGTCTCAGTGGCATCTTTATTGCCAGGGAGGGATTTTCGGAGGATCTAATAACGCGATACTGGATCCGAAACCGAGACAAAGCTTACATAGAGAGTAGCTGGATCATCATTAACGGATCGCTGCTCGGGGAACGGAACTTTAAAGCGCCTGACGCTTCTTCCCTGTCGGGTGAAACACATACTGATTGCCATACAATTACTGTTGGTCATTGTTGTGGTTTTCGGGAACGTTTATGACGGTTGTATATGAGCCGCTTAATGCAATGTTTTAGGTACAGTTTAGTGTCAGACATTGCCTTTTACCATCTTGATAGGAATTCCAACGCTTCTTTACTGGAAGTTGTAGCAAGAACTTCAACCTATTTCGATGAAGAAAAATAGTGATTAGTGAGATAGTGAGACTTTGGAGCTACTTTGGAGAAGGAAGATCTTTAAATTCCCTTGAACTCAATGTAGCATAAGGGAACATTTTCCTGGAATGCTACCACACCGCAATAGGTTACAATCACTTCAAAACTGATCGTTCTAGAAATGTGTGCCTCTGCTCCAAGAAACGGTATAATTGCTCATGATCTCCATAAAAAAACAAGCCGCCTGCTGAGTGAGGCTTTAATTACCATTGATGAATGGTATCCGGAACAATCCACCTGGCCACGGTTGTTCGTGGTTGTTGATCTCATTTTTTTATCTTTTTGGTCAGAGTAGAGCGTGTCGGAACACACTACCAGCGGATTGTTCGATACCTTCCACGGGGTAGGCGATAATAAATCATTACCATCGATCGATAAGCCACCCAGAAAGGAGCACACTGGTAAGTTAGCTGCAGCTCTTTCACTGCCCTCCCTGGTAGCGGTGCTGGTGTCTACTGGGCAGGGTGTAAACCTTCTAATTATTACATCCAAGCGCAACGCGATCCTCACGAATGCACGAATGCGAAGATTCTTGACCATTTCGAACACGTTGCCACGTTCCCGAAGGCTCCAAACTCGTGCCCGGTACCGTTTGGCCTGGTTTTTGTGCTCCCCTCGCTGAGCCCATTCTTTACGATGGCGTGTTTCTGCATATTGTGTGTAATGGATTTTTTTGTGCATTCAAACACTTCAAATTCTGGATGGAGTAGCGTTAAGGTGAACTGGATGGCGGTCGTTTGTGGCGTTGGAAGATGCAAAGATGCTTGTTTAAATGGGCAGTGAAATAAGGCTTCTTGCCACTGGTTTGTGGGTTAATTGGGGTAGAGCGCGTTTTCATTAAAATGGCTTCGAACATCACTTACACGAGCTGTATAACTGGAACTGGACGATAAAGCAAAAGAACACGACCAGGTACATAAACTGCCCGGACGGTTTCCGGTGCACACGTGTGTGCATATGTGAGTGGGAAGCTCGGGAAATGTTAACAAACCCCGGGAGCCTTCTCCGGGAGTTTATCACGTGTTTGACCTTTTCCCGTGCAGGTTTAGGAAAACGAGATTAACGGCAAATAATTGTTACAAAGTAGTTTGCCTGGAAAGAGCTACCCGCTCAGTATGGCTTTCAGAAGTGAACAGCTAACTCCCACATAGCCAGTGCACGATCGGCCACCCTCACATCTTTTACAGCCCGTGCCGCTGATAGCACATACCCTCCTACACACGGACTCATCTTGCATGGTGAACAAACAGTAGAAAATATGCTCAAATTACTGACCCGCTCGAGGCGATCACGTGAAAGGCAGTGCTGTGTGAAAACAATTGCACAATTGCATAAACGCGCTGCAATTGACCTCGGGGCGGGCGCTGATCGGTATTTGAACTCGGCGAGTTTGGAAGGGATTAGCTGTGCCGTGTTTTGTTCGTTTGTTGATTCCGTTCCGATAGTATTGCTTGATAAGCGGAGCGCTCTGGTTGGTAAGCATTGCTGAGGAAAGAATTGTCCGTCAAATGATTTTTGCTCAATGAAGTAGTCTGATGGAGCGTTGTTGTTTGGTGGCATTTCACAAAACTAAAAGCATTTTTTTCCTTTATCTAACGATCATTTGGATTTGCGCTGCCAGAGCTAGTGATATGATTTAGTTTTTTATTTATGAGCAGAAACCACACCATCGTTTATAAGCATAGCTTAGGCTTCAGCCGATTTTTGTATGTGAAGTTCGTTCCCCTATCGGACGGGTTATCTTGGCACCGTTTTATTGCCTGCTTCCATTACTGCATTAGAGGCTCGAAGCATGCGAAGCGCTGCCGTTTCGGCTATTAATTAGCAGGTGGTTAGTAATCGGGACTAGTCGCCCAGGCCAGAGATTTGGACGGTTAAGCTTCTTGATAAGACGTACATCAATGGTACGAGTGAATAACCGACTTCGTTCGTGTCCGTGCCTGGCTCGCTTCCCAGCATACAGACGCAAATCAATGATCGCCAATCAATCATTGCATTTACGAGTCGCGTAAACGGAGTCGACATGACCATGCTAACCCTACCGCGAGATAAGGCTTGGAAGGCTCGGAGACCACGGCCGTCCGTTTGCAAGGTTACATCTGAGGAACGAAAGTTAGGGGCTGTTATTGTGGCGTTTTGCAACGATGAATTGTAGTTGTAGTTGTATGCATTTGTCGCGGTATGAACGTGATGATAGTGATTGCTAGCAATTGAAATAAAGAATTGCATGTTGCACATGGCGTAAGATCGATCTTGATTGACTTTTGTACAAATTCGTTATTACTATTGAGCAAAACATGTTGAAACCATAAAAAGACCGCCAAATTCCAATAAAACCAAGATCAATTGAACTTCCTTACAGATCCTAGATGACTTAATAGCTGCTGAGTTTCGTTGATTAAACACAGTCAATATCGACTTTCTATTCTATCAATCGCACAATCAGATTGATTCTCGTAGGGAGTGCTTATGATTCATATATTTAATCCAACCATAAATAAATATCACGTCCACCACTGTGACTCAACACAAGTACCAGCGTACCTGACTGGTGTGACGCACTGTGACGCTTTTATCTCCAGACAATCCCAAACCATTTCCATTTGCTTCGCACCAGCTCTGACACCGGGTCTCTGTGCCGGGTTACACACAGTCTTGCTCCCCAAAAACAACAACACACACACACACTCTGCATGACACAATATTTGCGCAGCGTGTTTTAATGAGACGATCTAGTCTACGTTTTCGTATTCGAGTGTTTTCAACTAATCTTGGTCGCTTCCCGCAACCTCCACTGGTGCTTTAATTCGTAAAGCGTGTACGATGTTTATGGTGTAAATCTGCCAGCAAACGCTATGCCAATGATATGCTTAAGGTCTCTTTTTTCAGACCAGACCTGACCTATATATCGTGACCATCGTCGGGAACCCCATTTCGGGACCGAGTTCCCATTGGACTGAGTGATGCGTTAAAGTGCGATGTCTAGGTCGGCCCCACCACTCACTGTCGCTGCGGTTTTGGACTAACAAATGTGATGCCCCATGAAGGAAGCCTCGTTGCGTAGCCAATTGCAGCTAACTGGCCATTCTCTCGCACTCTGGTACCGTTTTCCCGCCGCCGTCGTGACATTCAATTATGAAGGCTGCAAAAGTGTAACCGACTGTGGCCTCGGTCCGTCCCGCCCAGCCAGCTCATCCCCCGATTACGAAGGTCCGTGTCGTGCTGAACAAACGCAACACCGAACCTCATCTACCCCAGAGCCTACAATTTTCCCATCCCGCCCAGCAGCCGCGTCGATGCGTCCCCGTTTGCGGGTCAGGTCACGAGGGGACGAGCGCACGGTGGCTCGTCGTTGGCGGTGAATGTTTTCCGACGTAATCGCTCGCTTAATTTCGTACCGACCCCTTGGCGGTTTACCAGCCGCCGCACACTACTAACTAGCCGGGCAGGTGCGCAAACGGTATCGCCCCACCCGTGCCCATCGTTCGGCTTCATTTTCTTTTGTTCGGCTCCACGGCGTTCCGCCACGTGTTACGGTGTTAATTTCCGTTCTTCTGCACGTCCACGGCGTCCCGAGTAAGTGGTGCCGGTGTTGTTTTCAATTTTCGGCCCCATTCGGCCGCATTAATCGTCTCGCGTCATTGTAGCCACTTGCCGTATGCGAACATTTTTGAGACATCCATTACCGCCGGGTCCGCAGAAGGGAAAGAAAAATCCACCTTCGTGAGCTACTTTCCGAGATCACGGCTACAGGTAGATGGCCGGCTGGCATGTGGAGAATGGAACCGTTTTTCATGTCATGATGTGGTTTTTTTTTTCGTACCACAAAAAAGCGGAGGGAAAACGCATATCTAATTCTTGACCCAGCCCCAGGAGTTGAGTGCGAAAAGAGAAGCCGTCTCGAGAGCGATGCGCCGTCCGCGTACAGACACACTGCCGGCAGGCAGCTCATTATCACAATCTTCATCATCGTCGGCGACTAAATGGCGCTCGCGTGCAATCAACATCTTTCAGCACGTACGTATCTTTCGCCGGTGCGACCTCAAAATCGGAAATACGAAACGCAGCAACGGCAGGAGTGCAGTAATGTCCAGCGTCTTGCGGCGCGCGGGCGGCTTGTGTGATTTCTTACCATTTTTCACGCAACAGCGTGCGTGTGCGTGAGCGTGTAGCAGGCAAAAGGAAAACATACCGTACCCCATGTATCCATGTGCTAGATGACGGTATGTTGCCGTAGGTGCGCAACTGATTGCTGAATTTCACCCAAAGCGTGTGGCTGAAAAGCAAGAGTGATCGTCGGGATCGTCGGCGAAAACCAGAGAATGGAAAACTGGTATGACGCTTTATAGAAAACGGGGGAAGGAAAAGGCAGTTTTTGTTGTTGTTGTTGTGCCCTCGCGTCTGATGCAAAGCACAGAAATTGACCCAATTATATCGACATAATAGGCGCTTGGTTTGGGTGCGTTGTGTGCCCGTTTCTGAGCTGGCCTCGAAAACGCAAAACGAAAACTAGCAGCACAGGTGAATCTTTACGTTGCCTTTCTCGAGCCTCTCTTAGACAGATGGAGGCTGTCGATCGAAGATCGTGATGTGGTGAACATGGTACAAGAGCATGCCGCTCACCCCCAGTGCGTGTGATAATTTGCGACCTTATGTGCTGGAAAATGAACATCCAAAGTGGAAGCCAAACCAAACCAAAGCACCTTTCGCAACGGCGAGAAACAGTAGAAACGGAACAGTAGAATGAAAAAAATACGGCAAATTTAGACAAACACATACCCACGGGCGAGGCTGCGGTAATGCGTGTGAATGCTGTTCGGAAACGATTATTCAAGTGAAAGATCGAGCATGAAGCAGCTGCAAAAAAAAAGAAACTGTTGTCTCGGGCAAAGGAAAACCAAAAAACGTAGCCAAACTGTCGCGAACGAAACACGGCGGGGAAATTCCCGGGGCCCATCGAGTGTTGGGAAAAACGGTGAAAGCGAAACCATGCCAGGGCGTCCTCAAAACACAACACGGCGGGGAAAAGTAAAACGGCGCGGGTTAAACATGGGCGCGCACAAAATAGCGACCGGGCGAGAATAGCGCAACGAAACGAAACGAAAGAATCGCCAATGTCGGTTACGCATGGTGACAGTGGGAACGATGCATCGGCCCGAGACGCGTCGTAAAGTGAACCTCCGGCCACGCCGGCGATGTGCGAGGAAAAGGGAAAATTCGACGATTTGGAGAAACAAAAAAAGGAAAGCCAATCGAGCGGATGGGAAGTGCATTTGTTTGGTAGTTTGTTACCGCCACTTAGTCACTCGTTTCAAGGGCGCTTAGTGTCGCCGGTACGCAATGGGCGGAACGCAAATCAGCTCCTAATGTAGCAACGAATTGCTCTGTAAGTGCGGCAAATTGGACGGTGGCGGACCAGGTGCAAGGAGAAAGGCATTTAGCTATTTAAAATTACGGTGACAGTGTTGTTTTGTTGAGGTTTTTTTTCTGGTAATGGAAGGATGGCACTGTTTGACTGGAGGATAAGGAATCGGTGTCATTTTCTTTACGAGTGGAGTTTGCGAGTGTGAGAACAACCCGAATAACCAATATGTCTGAAAGCATTATATACCGCATTAGTACGTTCTATCCTAGAGTCTAATTCAGTTCTTTTCTCCCCATACTGTCACGTGTGGACGTCTAGGATAGAAAGCGTACAAAAAAGTTTCTCCAGAATAGCAATACACCGATTACAATGGGCTTCATCACAACATTCAGATTACCTGTCACGGTGCATGCTTCTTGGTCTGCAAACCTTAGAACATAGACGTCGGGCATTACAAGCTACTTTTGTCGCGAAGTTAATCAGCGGAGACATAGACTCTCCCTACCTGCTAGAACAGCTGAATCTTTATGCTCCTGAAGGACCTCTCAGGATACGTGAGCTGTTAAGACCTACGTTCTCAAGATCTTCACATTCCTACAATGACCAAATTAACCAAATGATACATAGCTTCAACAAATTCCAAAGATTCTTCGACTTCAATATTAGTATAGCTCAGTTTAAAACCAATCTCGTTTCCTTATTGATAGCGCTGTAGCTAAGTTTGCAGATAAATTAAGGATTTATTATATAAGTAAGTGTCCCACCAAATCTATGCAAGATACTAAATGACAAATAAATAAATAAATAAATAAATAACGAAGTCAACAGTATGCAGATGACATGAACGATCACAACAATATTTGTAATAACACAACTAAGTTATTCAAACATGTTTGAGAAAGAAAAGAAGTGCATTAATCAAGAAAAGAATGGTCTGTATCTATTTGTTGTGTTTCACTTCTATTGTATCTATTTGTTGGCTGTTTGGCTTAGAAACAACACAGCTTAGAACGCAAATAAACTATAAAAACAGTACAAACCCCTATCCACCCTCATCGTCCTCCATCGATCATCGATTGCAAAACCTCAAACTGCAAAAAGCCACCGACACATACGCAAGGTTTACCTCTAAAAGCTCTTTCGTACAGGGGACAAAACAAAAACGCGAAATGACACTGCAAACTGTCATCATTCATGTTCACAGTGCCGGCCTGATGGTGCATTTTTCATGCACACGACGACAACATTTCCCGTCGTACGCGACGCGAACGATTTGTGACCCAAGTGTGTGAGTACCTCCGTACTACCCCCGTCTCCAACGAGACTTATCATTTTACCACATGCTCCTTCCCCATTTCCACCACCCCCAAAAAGGCAAGACTTTTCCTTTCCATCCATTGTGCGCCCGCAACCGAACGCGCCTGTCTCGCCTGCATTGTATTAGGGCGTGAGGTGCGAATTTGATAGCGGCATGTGTTGTCATGTGGCGTTGCACGGTTTGCATGTTTGTTGCCGCTAGAACGGTGGAAAATAGGAACAGAGTGAAGAAAAACAGCAGCAGCAATGAAACACAAAAACACAAAAAAACCCGGCCGCCTGCAAACACACACACACGGACCAGAGAGGCTTCATAAATCAATCAACCGCCAGCCGAACGGATTTATGGTGCTTGTCAAGGTGAAGGCCCCGTGTTGTGGCCGCCAGCACCAGCACGCCGCCGATGATTCAACTCATTTACCTTTTCCTTCGAATATGCTGGGTTTGTTTTTTTTCCGCGACTGTTCTTTCGACTCGCACACACTCTCTCTTGTTTTTTTTTCAATTTCAACCACACACAACGACAAATCGATAGCCCTGACCATCTTCTTCTCGAGCGTCTTTGCTCTGCTGGACGCTACAAGCTTTCACTATCGATGGCGAAGGTGAGGGAAACAAAGGGTCAGTGTCGGTGGGTTGGCTATTGTTTCACACAATCCGAAGGGATTCCCATTTCCCGGTCAGAGTAAGGCGGGAAGGTTTAGGTCGTATTTAAGCGTGTTCCGCTGCCAATAAGTCGTCGGCCCATTGTCACTGAATCTGACAAATGTTTCCTTCCTTCCAGGTTGGTAGGAGTAGAAAAGAATTAAAATGTTAGAACACAAAACAGTGCAGCCATAGCTTCGCAAATGCAAGGTGGTGTTGTAGACCAAACCGATACACACATAAATGTTTGATTGTGTTGTGTGCGTTTTGCGGCAGCAAAAATCTATATGCTTTCTACCATGCATGTCTGGTTATGGCTTTTTCGGGTAAAATATTGCCGAATGATTTTTTTTAATTTTTTTTTCCTTCTCTGATTCCCAACCTACACTCGCTCGGGAGCGATGATGTTGATTTGAAAAGTTAGGAATAAAAAATAAAATAAAACGAAATTTTCATAAATATTTTCTATCCCACTAGGTCCTAATGGAACAAGTCCGAACATTCCCAAAAGGTAAAACGCCGTTGCGCAAACAAGCGCAAACAGCGTTGCGTACACTTTCGCGTTAATTCTATCGAGACCGAGGGGTTGTGCACACATTTGATTTTGTTGACCTTTAGAGTGTGGAAATAAAAATCAAACATTCCAGCAGCTACAGCCCGTGCTTTAGGTGTGCAGAAAGGGCTGGTCGAATGTGGTGTATCTTTTTTTTTTGTACATTTTTAATTCCCCACAAATCCCTGCCCACAAAAGAGAGGGTAGCTGCGACCGAGCGAAGGCTTTCCGAAACTAACATTGATTTTAATTGATTTTTCGCAATTTTCCCTTTTGCGTGCAGTTTTTGGTAGATGGCAAAAGGTCGTCGCACAATTGTTTGTAAATTTCATGTTGTCGCATACAGTTGAGCTGAGGGTTGGGAAAAATCTGAATTTCATTTACAAAAATTGGATTTTATGAAACAGCAAAACAAGTACGGCAAATTGTATTTGTGTTTGTGGAAATAAAAAATGCAGGAAATGTGAAAATGAACACATGAGATTGATTGGTAGTGCTTGAAATTTGTGGGAATTTTATGAATTTAACATACCAATGCAATGACCGTCATTGAAAATAATTCCCGAAAATTGATTTTTTTATCCCGACCAGTATGCTGAATAGGGAATTTAAATAAATAATACATTATTCTAAGTATGAAATATTCAACCACTGAAAACGAACAAAACCCATCAACCGTGTTAGGCCCAGTATACTCCGAGAAGATGTTCAATTTTCCCATTCCCAAGCTCCGCTCGGCGTGTGCAAAATGCAAAAGTAACACTCGAAAGCGATAACACACTTCAGCAGAAGAAGTTACGTCCGCCACCATCACCCTTAAGCCATCATTGCAACAGGTATCATCATCCCGTGCAGAAAACTTTCGGCAACCTCATCGAAGCGTAACATAAACAATCGTATGTAGTGCTGTTCAATTGTGGGAACTGTGGAGCGCACAAGTAGATGATACCGGTACCGACACGCTGCATGAAGCTGGTTGATTTGGCAGTAGGAAAGGGGTTGTTGGCTAACTCTGCAACAACACCACCATCGCCGTAAGTGTATCGCGCTCTTCAAAAACTTTACCCGAAAACTGAGGTGCACACTTCGGTTTCGGTTTCGAGGAGTTTGTAATTAAAAGCAAATCTTGCAAGGATTTGTTGCAATACAACACACCCCCTGTGTGATGAATCCGTGCTGGAGGGGTTTAAGATGCCACTAGCGTGCTTGTTGGCAGTTTTGCTGGAAGTTGATGGTAAAAGCACAAGTTGATTAGAAAGCAACTAAACTTTGTTTTGTGTGCCAATGATATATGGCAACTCTTGATCGCATTCAAAACGCCACGCAGCTCGTGCTGGTTTAAACGGAGCAACGAAAGAGAGCTGCTCTATTAAGCTGGGGAGTGAGGGATCGGTTACGAAAGAGATCGCACCCGGAAATCGGTTGTTTCCGAATCGTGAACCGTGAGACGCGTATCCCGTATATCACGTCCTACCAGTTCAGCGAGCCCGATCTTCGCACCCCCCCTCCAGAAACAAAGGAAGTAGTCGCGTGGAGAAAGTATATGGAACAAAGATCAAGATAGTTGTATGCATGCATCTCATTATGCGTTCCAGTGGCTTCCAGTGTGCAGGAGGTTACAATCAAATTTTCTTCACCGACCTCGAAGTCGAAGAAGATCTCCACCCCTTAACCCGGAGCGGGCGATCTAGCGCACCGAATAAAGATATGAGCAATAAGTAGAGCGAGCACGAGCTGGAAAAATGAAGACATGCAAACGAGTTTGGATCTTACGCGTGGTCTTACCGCACTGTGTAAGAGGGTACACGGTACTTGGGGCAGTGTTTTTGTTTTTCCTAGCGCTTCGCTTCACCTTATTGCTTTGACTTTTGAGTCTTACCCAAAACGTAAGACTCATCCAACACCCTCTAGTGTTAGCGAAAGGCGCTCACGTGTTCACGTCCTAAGTCGAGCCTTTTCTTTATAACTCCAAGCCATCTAAAAACAAAGCTAGTCGATTACGCTTGCACAATAAAGCTGCTTTAAAGCTGGACGCGATACGAGAAACGAAGCATCATCAGGGGAATAAAAGAGGTGACTTAATGGTTCAATTACGAATTGTATTTTCCCGTGCCACCGATGGACCAATGGAGCGGAGCCGGTGGCGCGGGGATCGGTTTTCATCAGCGGACCAGAAGCGCCATTTATGTAACGATTATAACTTCATAAACACCGGGCGGCGGCATCGTTCATTGCTTCGTACAGAGTGTGCTCGTTTGTGCGGTACAAGACACCAGTCCTCTCAGTGCCGCTGATGTATCCCTCTAGCGGGTCCGATCCGAGTCCAGACTCAACCAAGATAGAAAGGAAGAATTTGTTCTCATAGAATACCCCCGAGGAGGTACAACAAAGCAACAGCGTTGTTGGATCGTTTTGAGACTGACGCGATGGTTCTTTGTTGTTAAAGGTGGCGTGCAATGGGTCGTTTTTTGTGTGCTATCAATTAGCCTGTGTTCTTTCACGAATTAGCAGCGAGCTTCGTAAAGAATGCTGATCGATTTATAATCTGTAAAACAGCGGCTTTGTTTGCTTGGAAGCTTGGCACCATCGTTTGTGGAACGGTCGTGGACGTCGTCAGTTAGGTATAGAAAGGATAACATTTTCAGTTCAATTGCATCAATTATAACGCTACTAGAAGCTACATAGATACGATGAAAGTTTAAAGGAGCACAATAATGTAGTTGTTTATGAGGGCGCGTTTTTTTTTCGGTACAATTTGTAACCCACACATTCCGATAACGCCTTTGCAAACCATTCCAGCCGAACGATGGCCATAAAGCGAAATGGTGGCATTATCGTTAGCGCATGGTTAGCGAACACAGTTCGGTTGTAATAAAGACACAACACCGATGGTGCAAACGTAACACAAAAAAAGGCCCCACAATCGGCTCGAAACATTCCCGCTGTACTGCTCAATGCTCTGTTCCGTTCGAAGCAGCTATGCTAAAACGGTGAGTGACAGTAGCGACAACAGCGCCAAAACATAAAATAAAAAAACAAAACACGATCCTAATAAATGGTATAGCGCCACAAATGTACCGGCTGCGGTTTACGGGCACCACCGAAAACCACCGCCGTTTTGGCCAAACTGGATTAGTGCCGATTAGGCCTCGGTCGGAACTTGCCCGCACCCCGCCCGCAAAGCGTCATCATTCGCGGTTGAGGGGATTTGAAAAATTGATCAATTAATTGGACACTTTCCCAGTCCCCCGCTAGTCCCAGCGGTGCCGGGGCTGTACAATACTGGCATACCGCGAGAGCCTGACGCCGGACACTGGTGGCGGTATAATTTCGGGTTCTCACCTGGTGCTGGTGGTTTTGTGTTGGGCTTTTCTTACCATCTTTTTTTTTTGCAGGGTTTGTGGCATGCGTTGCAATGATGCTGCAAAATGAGGTTGTTTGCACGCCGGCACCTGCAATTAACCGTGTCGACATGGAAATCAGGGGAGTTTGCTGTGTGTGTATGTGTGTGCGTGTTTTTGGTAGGAGTAGTACGAGGGTATGGCCGATGTGGCAAATTGGATCGTGCTACCGGAAGCGGCGTCTTTGTAACGGTGTTGCCTAGTCGGTTAATCGATTCAATTTCCGCCCTCGGCATCGACCTTGACGTGGTGAGGCTTGCATCTGGGAAGGTTTTGGATCATGACAGGTGTTTTTTTTTCGTTTGACAAGCCGTTACAAGCCAAACGCTGTGTGCCATCACAAATTGAGAGGCGCTTTTTGGGTGGTAAAGTTCTTATTTAAAATTATTTTTGATTTTTAATGGTTCAGAGCACTTTTTAGCTTCTCAGCTGTGCCATGTTTTATTAAAGGTTTTCGAAAACGGTTAACTATCAAACCGCCAGATCTGAATCAAAATACTTCGACCATAAAACCTTAATTGAAACGTTCATTGTAAGCCCAAAGCATCGCACAATGTCAGGCAGATTAAAATCCTTCAACAAAAATACAAAAACGCTCCATAAGTGTATGCGTCAGAAGCAATTTCATGCCCGGTTTGTGTGTACCCGTGTGTACCCGGCCCTAAATTTCGGTACACAAATTCGGTTCCAACTTTCTACCACACCCGTCCACCGGGCCTGCTCGTTCCACAACCCCCCCTTTTGCTTCGTGAGTATGTCACGACAAATTAGCTTCACCTGCCTCACGTTGCGCCGATCGCCGATGCTGCCGTGCCGGTGTCCCATTTCCGCACCTGATCGCGACCCGCCAGTGGGCGATGGCTAGCATTGATTCGATGTGTTTTACATCGTGTCACCTTCTGGCCCAAAAACAGCAAAAAAAGCGAGGAGTACAAAAACACACATACCGCGACGGAATAATGGCACGATCGCTAGTCGTTCCACACGCGCACGGAAGCAGTCGGTCGGCGGACGGCAACGGTGGCGCGGCTGCATTGCTTCTTTTGATCGCCATGCTCTCCTGACACGTGACATACAAGGAACATGCAAACGGTTTGCGCTTAGGTTACGCCGGCAAACTACAACAAACGCACACACACACACACACACACACACACACACACACACGTATGCAAACATTGTAGTGTACCGGTAGGTGGGAGGTGGGTTCCGAATCGATCGGTTCAAGGTTGACGCGTCACGCACGGTAGCACACATCTCGGTGAAACCCGGTTGTACATAGAGCGCGAGCATCCATGGCGCGGATGATGCTGATAAACTGATGTGCCCGTTCGGCCCGAATGCGCCCTCACGCCACCCAATGATGGATCTGTTTTGATGAGGGAGGAGGAGGGTGGATAAATCATATTGTATTTGGTGGAAAGCCCGAAATTTTGTAAAGCTTGTAGCTGTGCGCTGGTTGTTCTGCGTGGCTTAAAGTTAGCCGTCGGTGTTCGCGTAAACGTGAGATCTAACGTTGCACCACTCGCGGGTTTTCGCTTACGTCAGCATCAAATGATGTGGAACAAAGGGGGAGGGTTTGGACCATCCGCACGCCCCGAGCAGATCGGTGACACTTTGCTGTCAAAAGCAAACAGTACCGCGCACGTAATCGGATGAACCCATCGGACCCAGGCCTGGGTTGATTGAATCATGTGTAGAGCTGTTTTCATTTTTATACGTAATCTAACCACGCCACCACGAGTGGATTGTTTGGCCACGGAGGTTCAAGGTTGTACATGAAATTCGGGAAAATTATACTTACAAAAGTTTACGGTTTGAGCTTGGTTTGTCTCACACACGCATCGCAATCGCTTTATAACTGGAAGCTGAGGAAGAAAAGCACACAAAAAAACGCATAGATCAGTATTTGCCATAAGTAGGTTAAGTTCATAAAGATCCATAGTGATTCCCCAATGATTGTGGAGCATAAATTTTAGTCACGGAATATTAACTCCACAGCCAACATCATTACGTCGTGTGCAGTGTGCTGCACGTAAATGGTTTAACCCAAACTTTACTATTCCCTACGACCGAATCGTCTGTGTGTATATCAGCTCATAAATCTCTCGATCCGACCGATCTGCCAGCGCCCGAATATGAACGTTTCGACCTGCAGAAGTAAGCTAATTGAATCGGGAGCACCAGCACCAGCACCGCGCCACCATTTACCCGATAAATTGTTCCCGGTATTATGCCCGTCCGCCCGCCCGGCGGCCAAATCAAACACGCTCTCCCATGCGCTCCAGGTGCGCACAATCAAATTTACTTCCAAACATGCCTCCAAACGCGCACACCAGGCCGCAAATTTCGCGAGCTAGATGCCAATATTGACACAATCAACAACCCCACGGAGTAAGCAATGCACGCGGAATGCTTCCGGAATCGCCCTGGGATCGGAATGTCATTAGCTGTCGGCTGTGGTGGTGGTGGTGGTAGTAGTGAATCCACTCCCGGAAACTCACCCCTGAAACACAGAATAAACAATAACGAGGAGGGTAAGGGTTCGTGGCCTGTCGCGCTTTGGACCATTCCATTGGACCCACCGTTGAATAATCAATCTCTCCTTTCGTATGGTTTGAAGGATTCCTCAATTCTCCAATACTGTGCCAGCCTCCCTGGTGGGTAGCGGGATGCAGGCGACGGCCATGTCTGACGAGCCGAGGCCAATGACGAACGTGATGATCCGTCGAACAGGACGGCTCACAGTACGTGGTGGTGGTAGTGGAGCAAATCTCCCGGAGGTCCTAAATCCGTCCGACCAGCGCCGGGTCACGCACAATCATCGAACATCTCTCGGGCCCCGTGTCAACCGCGGAAGTGCTACACCGGAAAAGGCTAATTAAGAGCTAGTTGAAGTCCAGATCCAGCAGCAGCAGCAGCAGCAGTAGTGGCAGAATTTGTTCGGCCATGCGCGTCACTGGTCACTGGGTTGGCTGTTGATTGCATTAGAGGCATGCATTCGAGAGCTAGAGTGAGAGAGCGCACGAGTTGTGCCTTGCTTGCATGTGTCCGCCCTGGGAGCTGGCATCATAACACACCAAAGTTGACCCCGCAAACAGCCTAACTAGGGGATAGGATTGCGATTTGTTTGCAGTTCGTTTGGTTAGCCTTTTTTTGTTGGTTGTTGTTGCTCCATTCCGTTCACCAAGGGGGAAGGGGCAGGGCTACTGACCGAGCGAACAACATTCGACACACCGGGTCTAGAGTGCATGGTGTGGAATAATTTGCCACTAATTCGCGTATCATTCGCACGTCGCCCCCGGGGAGCCGACGAAAGGAAGATATGATACGCGCTACACAGTACCGCACAGTGCACCACTGCACTGCACGGGAAAGAAGCCATTTCGGTTTCGGTTGCTGGCAAAATAATTGGATTTTCATGATTGATTGAGTTGTTTCTCGCTGCCAGAACACGACTGCATTCGTGTTTTGCGGGGCATATACGCGGTTCTCGGTGCTAGATGAAAAGGAGCATTGCTTTTTTTGTTTTTTTTTTTTTTTTTTTTTTGCTACTCGATTGATCAGAAGCTTTGCCCTTTTCGAGCGATAGCGAGCAAGCTAACAAACCAATTTTGCGTCGGTTAAATTTTGCCTACAAAACTGTGTATCTTCCATTACAAAGAATGGACAGAAAGTTGCATTTCCTGTTGGTTTGAATGATTGGCACAAAGAACCTGTTGATCTGCGGCAAACCTGTAAGTCGCAACATTATTACAAAGATGTAGGAAGCAGAAAGTATGCAATCTGCATTACAGAACGCCTCAAGTTATACCGTGCACAGTACAAAACCGTCGCATTCTGACTTTGTAAACAACTTGTTCATCCAATAGTTGGGGTTGAGAGAGAGAGTGCTAATTACCTTTCCATACACGGTTTGGCATAATTAATCGTACCCGAAACCGGATGTTGTAATGCGATAAAGCGGTCTAGCTCTAAAACCTTACGTTGCAAAAACCGTGCTACAAAACGGCTATAAAAGTGTGATTGCCTCGCTGGTATACCTTAAAAAGAAAAGTACGTCGAACGTGCCGGCAGCTGCCCTGTCGCGAAGGACGCCGCAAACGTCCGAGTGGTATGGCCGAGATGTGACCGCAGCGACAAGTGGGTCGGATCGCGTAGAAAGATTTTATTACCCCCCCCCCCCCCATCCCTCCTTCGCAGCAGCAAACCAAACACAACAATGCAGCTTGCACATTTGCATTCCTTCCTGCTCGCAGGCAACAGTGGCGCGAGTTATTTTTAATGGTCAACCGGCACACATTTATCATTGCGTGTCTCTCTCTGTGTTTGTGTGCAGTGCCTTTGTGCCGGTGTGATTGTAGTGATTTGTGAATAAATAAACAAACATTTTTCTATCGCGCCATCGGACGGTAACAAATCCAGTTCCGGATCAGCGGAATCGATCGCACAGACTGGGTGGTGTGATGACGTTAATCTCAAGTATGGCCGAGGTGATATCAACCGGCGGCCAATGAAATGCATATGATTTTTATTCATTATAACCGGTTTCTAATAATTGTTCCTGCTCTATCTAAGCTCTATTGCGTTGTCGTATAGGGGCCACGTAGGTTGTTGGTATTCACGAGATAAAACTAGAGTCAGAAACAATACGGGCAGTGCATTGATTAGATAACACTCTGCACCGTTTAAACTTGATTTTTAATCCACTTAACAAAGGAAGTCGTGCTCAGTATCGCTTATTCCGAACTAAACTTAGCGTAACATATGAAAATCATTTGTCCAAAACTCATAAGCCACCATCAAGCCGTGCAGCTCATGAGCAAGAACGCAAAGAAAGAAGCAGTAGCAAACAGATAAACGTAATCATCGATTAGAATTGCTTTCCCAATGTCACCTGCGCACTTTTTTCTCTCTTTTACTGCCAATCGGCTCCACATGTCTCGGCGTATACGGCACCATACGGGCCTCAGGTTTTTGTCCCACGTTTTGTCTAAACCGACACCGGGCCGGGAAGGACAAATCTTGGCGGCATTGACTTAAATCACACACTCAAATCGTTACTACGTGACTGGATTGGAATAACAAATAGTGCCAGGTTAGGGAGGGAGGGCCACTGTTTGGTAGGATGAATGGCTGGCTGGATGGATGGGTGTGCATAAATCGTCCAAAATGTCGATCATGTTGATGTCTTCCCAGGCAACTGCTCGGAGGAGATGTTCGTATCGGGGGCTCAGCATACACATGCACGCTCACACCGTTCGATGCCAATGGTCGCCCAGGACGATCCATCACTTGGAGCTAGTGGAGAGCTGTTAGGAATTTCTAATGCCGAAATCCTGAAAAGTAAATAAAATGCAAACTCATGCCCTGCAAAGCCGAGGATGCCGATGGGATCAGAAGTCAAATCGTTCGTTTGGGTCGAGACAAATGTTGCGGGAAGAAAAAGTGACAAACGCAGAGAGGCTCCGATCTACCGTGCTCAAGAAGAAATGCTTAACGGTGCTAAGCAGGAAACCGACATTTGTACTGTGCTGAGCGTAAACTGTGCGATGTGAATTTCTTCTTTTTTGTAGCATCTCCTTGCAACAACTCTTTGCAACGTGTGTAACTGTGGACATAACTGGCAAGATGCTCTTTACGGGCGCCCCGACAGACAAATAGCAAAAGTGTGAATGGGTTTCCGCACTCGAGCATTGGTTTGCATTAATGATCATCTTTTCTCTGAAGTTCTTTGCTTCGTTCGCGCTTCAAAGCACGTGTGCTCCCAGCTCAATGCGAGTGAGACAAACTTCCAGAATTTAATTCATCCAATTTGGAGCAAACACGTGCCGTAATGTGCGCCCTACACATAATTCCATTAAAGCAGCTTCATTAGGCAAACGCTTTTACCTTCGGTGTCACAACACTTTCGCTTGAATTTAATAAGCCTGCCACAAGCGCGTAACCA
Source organism: Anopheles gambiae (assembly GCF_943734735.2). Taxonomy (NCBI): domain Eukaryota; kingdom Metazoa; phylum Arthropoda; class Insecta; order Diptera; family Culicidae; genus Anopheles; species Anopheles gambiae. Next base: position 29,106,983 of record NC_064601.1, read on the forward strand.
GGCGTACGACTACCGGTGGCCCCAGGGTTACCCGGGAGTCGACATTTTCTCCGCCTTTGCCCGTTTGCCATTACAACTCCGCGGTTCTTGCGGTTCGGGAGCTATGCTCTTAAGGTTGTCACAATTAATTACAATCCAACTGGTTGGTTTGAGCTTTTCGCAACAAAAAACAAAACAAAACAAAGAAACTATCGCTCAATACAGGTTGGTTGGCTTGTATATTGTGTGCGTGCGGCAGAATCTTCCTTATTGCGTGCTAACGAACCGTCGTCGAGGAAGCCCCGGACCGTTAAACCCTCAGCCCTACGGCACCCCATTTACACGATGTCATTACGAGCATTGGCAATTAATCAACGACCAACAATTACCCACCCGCCGGTGGAGAACCAAATTCACGTGGGGGTGGGCGGAAGAAGTGGCCACGCATTCCAACGCACTGCCACTGCACTGGCTAATTAAAGTGTCCCTCTTTAAACAGCAGTTAAGCAGCGCTTCAACATCACCGGAATTGTGTAACAAGTCACCCCGCTCCCCGTCAGCAAGACCCGGGGCACAAAATCACGGACTCCCGGACGGGTGTTTCGAATTATTGAAACATACACAACATGCACATATACCGGCAGCCAAACGGGCAACTCAGAGACGCACTCGGTGGGAAACCATACTCGGCCATCAATATTTCATGTGCGGGCGATTGAAAGGAACGCCCGTGGGAAAAACGCCCGCGTGGTTCGTGTGCCTACCACCAGCACCATCACGCTTCCTTCCTTATCCAGCATTCAGAGTTAACCTGCGCGATAGCCACAGGTCCCGCGATGATGAGATGAGTCTTTTACTCCGCTCTTCCCGATGTTCGGCTACACATCCAAGCCCCATTCGCTTATTGATTGCAGTGTAAAGCTTAACGGGAGTTCGCTGTTCGCTGATGGACGTATTCCAGGCCGTTTCTGGGGAGGAAGCAGGGCCTCGTTAGGGCTGCTCATTTGCGGCACCCTAAAAATGCAACTAGAATTCCACACCAATTAACCACGGCAGCCAAGGCGGGCTGGCGCATCCCGCAATGGATTGAATTCTTCGTACGCTCAGTTCGCTCGTTACGATTTCCCAATGATTTCGGTAACTAGCATTCATGGAAGCTAGAACCCTCGAGAACGATTTTGGCGAGGGAGGAAAATTTGGGAACTGTACCGCTTGGGGTAATCGATTCCACAGTGGCCTCAATATCTCCAGCCATCATTGAGCCGATCAACAGTTGAATGTGTGTTTTGTGTGTGAATTTTCTCTTTCTCTATTTCCTTCTCTTCCCGTACGATACGATGGCTGCTAGTTCCGGTTCTAATGACCATACCATATTCCCCTGCGTTTGCTCAGCACTGAAAGTGCGCATCGGCATGTGTGAGGGACATGCTGTACGTCAGCCTCGGAACAGTTTCGTTACCTCAAATCTACTAACACATAACACAACAGTGTCGCGCACGTTTCAGGATTTCAGGCAACTGGGACGGTTCCCAAAACAAACGCCCAGTGTCCCCAGCAGTCCACCAGCATCGACAAACGGTCCTCCTACAACAACGAGCCCCGCCGTCACTGATTTATCTGATTTGCATGCTGCACGCGAAGTTCTCGATCGATGGGTGGGCGGCCGGTAGTTGGCCGAGCCAAACGCTACACGATTAGGGTGAATGAATTGTGCAGCGTTACGTGTTCGTTATGGTTATTAAGCCGTATCAGCTCGGCCGCAGTGGCAATTCAGCGCAAGACCGCACGTGGTACACCGGTCACATGGAGCTGCCGGTCCGTGCGTGTGCGTGCAAAGGCACGAGATCGAATAGAAACCCTCACTCCACGGCATCCTTGCCGACACTCTGTGCTGTGCTGCCTCAAAAACACGAGCCATAACACATCGAGAACAGAGGACTATCGTGATGGACGGTGGCGGCTGGACACGTCCTGGTCTGGTCTGGTGTCACAATTTTCCAACGAATGTCCGTACAAATGACACATCTTCTGCAGGCTGCCCCGGGACCCCGCACCGGCAACCGTCCGGGCCGAAAACATGTCTGTTGACGGACGGTGCCAACCTGCAGCCCATTCCCGGAAGCTTGCACTCACATTCCTCGGTCAGCAAGCCGTCCCGTGATGGCCGCCGTGGGGTAAACTTTGCCTGGCTGCGACAGCTTCTGATTTGCACTAATAATAAACATATTTATTTTCGCCACCTCCACCATCTGTGTTCGTCGGTGTGGGCCGGGCAGCTGATACGATGGCAGCCTTCCTCTCGCCGGGATTAACAGGGCGACCAGGAGGGGGTGATCCGGCGTCATCCGGCTTGTGTCGTCTGGAACATAAGTGATAAGCTGGGCTGGAGAGCATGTCGATGGTGCGAGGTGCACATCCACTTTCGCGGTTTTCCACCTCCCTTCCCCAAGCACGGATGTGGTGTTGCAGTTATGATGGACACTTTATCTAGCGCTGCAGATTTGTTGTCCGAGTGCACACTCGGACACCTCGCAATCGGGAAGCGAGAGCGTGTAATACCGCACGCGGCCCGGTTTGGTTCTTCGTCGGGGCTGATTAATTATATCATTGTTGTAGTAACGGCGTGCCCAGCGGGCTGTACAGTAACATGCAACCACGCTCGGCAGCAGCGAACGGACGGTCCGATGCACGATGACGATGTAAGTAATTCCACCATCAACCAGCTCCAGTGTGTCCTGAGGGCTTCAGAATTCAGAATTTAGCATCAGTGCGACCGGTCGGAAGACGGGCGCTGCTGCGATAAAGGGCCCGTTCTTCGTGTGCGCTCATGTAAGCGGGCTGGAAACTGCGAACCTCGTCGGTAGATCAGACGGATGCAGTTGTTTAAATGAATTTAAAGTTCCAGCTTTTTGGGTGATAAACTTTAAGGCATTTCAAACGTGTTGTTACCGAAAATGTACAGTTTGTATAACTCGTTTCTTGCCCAGTAAGGCTCCTCGACAATGCACTAGGCAGCCATGCTTCATTCTAGCGCTACATCACTTATCGATTTGAACTATTTTTATACCTTCTATCGATACAATCATAGTTAAATACCAACGACAAACCTACCTCACACAATGTATATCGAACAAATAAGACGGGCCGTCACGCAAGCACCTCTCAGCCGGCTGTCCGGTCCAGTCTGATAACATCTGGCACCCAGGCTAATGACCATTTCGTGTATCAGATCCCGATTCGATTACCGATGGCTTCCGGCGGTGGAAAGAAAGGAAGAAACCACTCCAAAACAGACCACTCCTCTCGTCTGTTGACAGTAACAAACAAGAGCAGTGACATAGAAGAAAAAAAACGTCCATCCCCAGAGAGCCACACACACTATCGACAGCCAACAACGATTGTGATGTAATCACCGAGGTGTGCCCCCGGGGCGATAGAAATCTTAATACCGATTTGACCCCATACCGTACCCCTCCGGTATTGTGCAAAACGCCGGAACGCCGCGCAAATGTTCTCACCGATTGCAGCTGTCGTTTGCGAAAAAGGAAAATCGCCTCAAACGCTTCTACAACGACGTAGGGTACCAATGGGTGGATGGAATTCCGACGCGGGGATGGGAGGTAAATTCAAATCAGCGCTCGACCCACGATTCCGAAACCGGCTTCATGCCGGGTACCGAAGCGGTAAGGAAACACCCATCGCACACACCATTACTCAGATCGTTCGATTCTATGCGATGCGAGGCGATTTCTGTAAGGTTCTCGCGCATTGACACCGCATTCTGTGTTAGTGGTACAGATGCCCTGCGGGGTGAGAGCCCGTCACATCCGTAATGTTTGGTGTCACCACGCGGTGTGAACCATTGCTAATTTGAGCGGGGCAGGTCGATTTTCGCCATAGAATTGAGGCCCGAAGCGCTCTCAATCTGGACGGAAAGTTTGGTCGAACGTCTTGACATTAACGCCCGTAGCATGCTGTTGTTCTATTTTTTTATCCAATGTATTGTTTATTTGCTATCAGTTTACAAATGCTCCCCTCGCTTCTGCTCCTTGCGAATTGTGTGAAGGTGATCCCAAATGATGCGCTGTTGCGTCGTTTAGCAACCGTTCCTTTTCTATTACGCGAATGTAACAGCTCAGCCGCAGGTAGCTGCATTAAATTGGCCAGTGAAAGTAGGTCAACCAAGCTCCGATTCACAGATTGTCATTAGGTCGTTACGATGCGATCCGGTGGCAGCAAATGAAAAACATCGGATCCAATAAAAAGTGGCACCATAATTAGACGTAATTCTTTGTATGATTTGGTCCATCCCTCGTTGAGCTGAACGAGCTTAAGTGATTGTATTAAAATCTTTACCAAACTTGCTGCAATCTCGACAGTTGACCCGAATGACTCAAACCAGAGGGCTTAATCTTTCAGCCCAAGACCTTATGCGTATTATTAACCTTCGCTCACTGGTAGATCTGGTGATTGGTGCCGCACCAGCAGCAAACCAGACCAATGCGTCTAGGCCTATCTGCACTCAAAAAGCTCCCACCAGCAGCATCGTTAGCACAGCATTGACCACCGAAACGTTAAGCTAAAAATCAAACACGATCCTACGAAAACAGGTTTCGATGGCTAATTTACACGCGTAAAGGGGGCCACACAAACGTCCACATCCCGTCTGGGCGAACGTTCTTTGAAGACGACGTTGGCGATGGTCATCGCACAGCTTCACCGTCTTCCAAGGTCTTCGTGAGAGAACGACAGCGAGATTTTATTTTTATTTTTCGTGTGCTCAAAACTCAGCAAAACAGCAAACAACGATGTTCCACAGTCACGAATGATGGTAGTGGTGAAGGTATGATGTCTTCCGTCCAACGCACTCGCCGCGCCGCTCGCACGCAAAGCCATCGATCGGTATTTGGATCGAATGGTGAGGCCAGTGTGCGGATTGCACACTTTTCGTATGCGCGGCTTTCAGGTGGTGGAAAATGCTTTATCCGACAGGGGGGGGGGGGGAGTGGAAGCATTTTTACGCCATATGGATCGCGGCTCGAACTATTCACGCGATTCACCATTTTATCCATCCGTTTCATCTGTTCTGCAGTTTCGGGTTGGGGCTTTCATGGTACACCGACCTGTGGGGGAGGTGCGTCGCATAGGAAAGAGTAAAAGTTTTCTATTTTTGCCTCCTATTTTCTCACACTTCTCCCCCTGCTTCTGCTGGTATTTTGTTTGTGTGTGTGTGTGTGTGTACATTTTGCTTCAAGTTCGACTCACGTGCCGATAGAAACGCTCGCGGTACGCACGTTTCATGATGTTATTTAAACGTGGCTAATAAATCATGAACAAAGCCGAACCGATCATACCACTCCACCAGGGTGGAAAATGGAAATGGGAAAGCTGAGTGTGCGCGAAATCGATTGCATTCTGAGGTTCGTGTATGGCTCGTGGAGGACCCCAAGAGTGGACTCCGGGTCAACGTGCACAAGCAGTGTTCGCTTTTGGAAGGGATGTGAAGACGAATCGAAAGTAAGAGAATGCATTGTAAGGCAAAACAGTGGTGCTGTTTTGCCTAGGGGTAGCACACACTTTTGGTGTGAATCAAAGGCAATTTTTTTACGGAAAATGGCAAAAAAGATTGATATAGTTATGCGTAAGGCCGACTATCAATTATTCTCAATTTAGCGGAATATTATTTGCAATGTCAATGCCAACCAGTCGACGGTGCGCTGATGAAACGATGAGGTCGTAACAACTTCACCCCTTCCAGAATTGAGCAAATTTCTCTTATTTAATAACTGCCCAACTTCACTTTACTCAACGCGGCCAGTGCAAACGATTGCCCAAAGAGAATGCCGTCTCCAAAAGCTCGGCTTCAAAATTATCTTCTTTTCGCTGTTGTTAATACAACTTTTCGGCGAGAGGTCAACAGACGAGGTTCGACTGCACCGAGAAGTACCATCCACGAGTCCAAGTGGCCACCGCCACCAACACAGACCCAATGCGCCCATTAGTGTGCTTCTACCTCTTTCTTGCTTTACTACTGCGCCACCGCTGTTACCACAAAAGCAGCACCAAAATCTCCACACCACCAGGTAGCATGCCATAAAATGGTTCCAATGACGTAAAAAGTAAGAGTGATGTAGAGTGGAGCATCATAAAAGCAAGAAGACGTTGGGGCTGCCTGATGCCCCAAAGCAGGAGGGGGCGGAATAAAAACAACATCTTGCCACGGTGCGCCATCCGATCCGATGATCCGCGTTGCCCTCTCTCGCGCAAGTAATGGCTGGAAGTTGGGGAAAAATGTTGGCAATGTTTGGCGCTGGCAAGGCTTTGGGTCGGAAGTCTGGCACCTGGGGGAAAGAAAAAAGGCGGGCGTTGAAGAAAAATGCAGACGCGCGCGGTGAAAAGATGAAATAATGAACCTCTAATATGATGCCATCGCGGGGGGCTGCGAGAAACTTTTTTGCTTTGTTTATGGAAGATTTGATTTTCTTTTCTTTTTTGGCTGCTGTGTGCGTGTGTGTTTGATTTTCATTCGGCACAACGAAGCTTGCCCGTCGCTTGATAATAAACGGTAGCAAAATGGTTGCAAAAGTTTGAACACAAACAGCGGCGGAGTTTTTCCCGCCCGCTACGTAAGGCGCACGTGCGCAGACTGGTCGTAAAATCGCATTTTTAGGATGCAAATCCCGCCCAGCTCGGGCACGTTAATGATGGATTAAAAGTTTGTTCTGATGGGATTATTTTACCGTCTGCTCCGCTCTAGCTGAAAGCGAGAAGCCTCGTCGGTGTAGTTAAGAAAATATGTTTGCAGTATTCCATATTTGTTAAGTTTTAAGCGTGTTTGGTAGATTTTTCATGACCTAACAAATCGAAATATAGCTAACCAGCACATCACTGACTTCTTGGTGGTTGTGCCCTTTAGATCGGAATTGATTTTATATTATTCATCGTGACCAGCGGAACAACAAAACAGCAAACCCAACTCCAATGCTCGACCCTTAACGATGCGAACCATTCACAAATAAGCTGGCCGATCGATCGTGTACTTCACCCACTTTTGCCAGGCTGCAGCTACAGCTAGAGTTCATGAATATTGGCCGAGATCGATTCCTCAAAACCAAAAACAAAAAAAGGAGGACGCGTGGCCAATCAAACAATCGACTTCGGCATCGAAAAGACAGTCGTGCGGTGTGGGAAAGCTGGAAAATTTCGACCCAACGTTTGACTAACAGCACGACCCATGCTAAGACGGATGCACCCCATGCAACGCAACGTGAGCTGAGCCCCGAACGCCCCAATGCATGAGAAACTGCAACGCCCTCCCTTCCCCAACCGTTGCATATTCGCGCAGTTGGTCCGTTTGTTTTCCTTCTTCGTTTTTCCTCCACCTCGGAATTGCAAGACTCGTTTACCACTGTTCCCACTGTCCCCCACTCCCTCCCCCTAAAAGGGTTGGCAGACCACACGGACACTGACCGCGATCATGGCTGAATGCACATGAATGCACTTTTCACGCTATTCTCGGTCGGCGAACGCTTGGCGGGTCGCACTTTTCGGGGACTCACTGGGTCAGTGGGTTTTGAATTGCAAGACGGCTGAAGGGTTAAATGGTGTGCTCGAGCAGGGGAAAAGGAAGGGAAGGGGGAGCAAAGCTCGTTTAAAAGGTAACGTGTGGCTGCGTACGCGCGCAAGATGACAAAAGTTGGGGCAAATAAAGACAGACGGTAAGAAAAGCCGAGATTCATTCGACTGACCTACTTTCCCGGCAGTTTTTCTTTCTGCACAAACGCACGTTGGTCGCTCGCATCGGTGAACCCCGGTGAGCACGGGACGTGACCATTCTCCCTGGGGTCATCAATGTATGCATTCTTCCCCGGGGGAGAATAATCCCGCTGCTGCAGCGAATTGCGTCTTCCACTAACTGAATTGTGATGTTTGTGTTCTTTGTTTCAATGAGCGATAGCTCCCCGCGGCACACATGCACCACAAATCAATCCTCATCGCTCTGTACATGAATCGAAACGGCACCAAATTTACTGGGTTCAGTAATTGAGCTGCTAGTTAAATTGTGTTGCATGTGTCGCAGGCCTAATGATCGCTCCGATCTTTCGACTCGCTTTCGTACCGCCTTCCCCCTATTCCTAAGATTGACTGTGCGAGACGGGGAACGCCAATGGGGAAAGATTTCACTTCTCACACATCCCCCTCGCTGTTTTTCCCTTCCTGCTCACTGCACCAGAGTTTGCTTTCACCCGGCCGTCACCATTTGGCGGAGCGCACGGGAGATGTGCACAATGCACAGACGCCTGCCGTCGGGGTGGGGGGTCTGTGGCTTCGCCGGAATGCAATCGCATGCCAGTGCACCGATACGGAACGGCAACGCAGCCAGCCAGCGGCAGAAAATCAACAAAAAGTGAAATCCCCTTGCCATCGTCGGGAGTTGCCATCTCCACCGTTTTGGTGGGGAGGATGAAGCAGCAAGATCACATCTCATGCGGTGAACGGACACATCAGGCAAACAGGTTCTTCTCACAGCGTTCCGGGATGAGCAAGGGCATGATAGGGGATAGACTGGGCAAGAATGTTTGTTGTGCTTAGGTTCTATGTCAAAGTGAAACTGAAATAAAGTTTTGTCATTTGGAGACCTTCTCATTCATACAGGAGGGAATAAAATCGAATCATGCAATGTAGTAGAGGTTAAATTGTGTCAAACAAGGTCACAAGAGGAAACAAATCGTTTCTGTGCGTTAGTTTTCCATCCCAAAATTTTGTCTTCTCATAACACTGCTCCACGAAACCTCAACAACCATCATTCTATTTCATTATGTTCATTTACCGAATTCATTTACGACAAAGGTATTGGTCAAGTAAGAAATAAATAACAAAACATGCGGCATGTCGTACAAAAACAGCAGATGAGAAGTTCGCTTATGCTGTGCCTATGCTACAGACGATGATGCTGCGTGAGAAGCATTGGCGAGAGAACGGGTGAGAGAGATTGTGAGCGTGAATTTGAGCTCCGCACGGAGCGCAGGGGTACACAACCCACGGCCTTCAGATTGTGTTGTGCCTTCAGAGCACATGTTTTATTTTTATTTTTTTAATATAAACTGTTTTGTATCATAAGGAATTACTGAGCATATTTTATCACACAGTTGTCCATTTTTTCACTTTGGCAATGTTTATAATCTATTTTTGTTTTCAGTGAGCCACAAAACTGAACAATATTTAAATTCTGTTTCAGCTCCATTGCTTAACCATACCTCCCGACAAGGTTGCTCACCCCTGCTCGACGGTGTACCGTTGGTTCGTAGCTGACACAAAATCGATAAACCCTCTCTCACCTGCTATTTTTCTCCCATCCACCAGCCTACTTTGCGGGGCGATTTCGTGCAACATGAATTAGATGCTGGGAGGTTCGGGGCATTTTCTAACATTTCACAACACGGCAGACGTCTTTGCACATACCCGCATGACCCCAAAAAAACGGTACACGACCTTCTCAAAGCTTCCTCCTCACACACCAGTCACCAGGCACATCTCACCTCGCCGTCTCACGCAGCTGGTTTCGTTCGATATTTTCACGTCTGCAGCAAACGTCAAAACAATGCGCACCACACCAACACCACCAACACTACCGCCACCACTACACGCGAACCAAACACTGCATCAGAGCCCGTGACTATTCACAATGTTGATAGGGAGATTTCCTAAACAAATCACTTTCCGCCACTGGCCGACAAACACACTGGATCGGGGTTGAAATCTAGGCGGAAATAACATTGAATACTACGCCGCGCACATCGTCGTCGCGCGGATGACGTACGGCGCCTACCCGTTGTTTACAGCGATCCGAGTTCCGCGGATGTGGGTGCAGGAATTCGATCACGTTCGGAATTAAATTCGGCTGCAATGCTCTACACACAGCCTCCTCTGGCAACATTCGGTCGCAACTGGCGTTTGCTTACCCTTTTTCCGCTGATGGGTCACATTACAGTCGGCCCGCTCGCTTGCTCGTAAGATGCACCTTGAGATGATAACGCACAGACGAACTCGCAGACTGATAGCGCGTGCAATGCGTGTAAGCTTCGCTGGAAGAAGATGGAACCAATCCGAGACCAATCCGTTCGGGTGAATTTGCACACGCCAACCGATAGATACGTCGGTCACCACCGCTCAGCACACTTGCGGTCTGATACTAAAATCCTGTGTGCCTGGAGTACGCGGCGACAACACATTTCGCGTTTTTATTAGCCTTTTATTAGACGAAGCTGCACAGCACAAAACGAAAAAAACCCCACACACACACGGTTCCGTTCGTCGCACGGAACACAACACACGGGCAACAAAACACAACCGTTGGTTTCGGGGCGAACAAACAACAGCCAGGCTGCCCTGTCTGTTAGGGCAGCGATGGGAGAGCGCGCCCGAGAGAGAGAGAGAGAGAGAGAGAAGGGCTGGTTGAGTTTGTGCGCCAGGGTGTGTAAATTTGAATCCGCACTAGCTGCAGGCCAAAACAACTGTTTGACTTTTGGTCTTGACGTCTTAAGCGAGGTAAGAAGAAAGTAACACTAAGCAACAAACACGAAGCAAATTAAGGTTCTTAAGAAAAAAGTGGAACAGTTTAAAATAAGCAAAAATATAACCTAAACGAGTTAACTCATGTGCAGTATTGAATTTAAGCAATACTGGAAGCTGTAGTAAACATAATAACCAATAGACGAAACTTTTGTATTAAATGTTATTATTTATTTACTCAATAACAAATTTAGCAATTATTTAAAAAATCAAAGCACAAAATGATACAGTAAAAACAAATTCCAACATTACAACAAAATCATATTGACAAACAAAATCATTCATCATAACAACTTACAAAAAATCATATTGTAAGCAATATCCTACGTGAGAGAGCATAAAACAATTAAGCTGCTAATCTATTTATACAATACCAAACATTGAAAGAAAGTGTTGCCTTGCGCCATTAGAAACATTAGACGGTTTCATTTTTACGCACCCAAAAGGTGCGAGAGAATTTGAAAAAGAGAAATCGTGCCTTTACGCGAGAGAGCTACTCTCAATTGAATTGTGATGAGTTTTCTCTTTATTTCATTTTTATGTGCGCACAGTGAGATCACTACACAAAATGTTGAGGTAAAAATGGTGAAAGTGAATTTATAGCTACTGAAAGACAGAATTTTATTTGCGAAACTTTACGAAAGTGTGTTATTTTCTTAAATCTACAAATTCTACTTCGGAAAGAAAATATTCCTAATTCTTAAAAATTCTAAAATAATTTAATATACTGAAAATGATTTGCTCACACCTATAGTGTGCACTGTCTATAATGATGTTTTTTTAAATTTCTGTAACTATCTATGATTGCTACTATTTGATCAAGTCAAGTAGTTGCTAGTACATTTGATATATTTTATTATTATTTGAAAGTAAGACCTTATTATTGCTCAAAGCACCCGGCTGGAATGTTGGTGCTAATGCAAAACAGAAGTTCATTCCATATTTTACAATGTTTTCTAAACCAAAACACTATTTCCCCTTTCCCAACAGCCCGCCCGCGGCATAGACCGGACCCGAGTCTAAATGTCAACAGCAAATGCAAAACCCGTCCCCGTCCCGCAGCATGGTGTGAGCGAGCCGTCGAAACAAAACCGCCACCGACAATCATCTGTGCTAACGGGTGGCAACATAACGGCGCAACTACGACGGCCACGGGGCAGAGCGAAATGCACTTGCAGGCGGGTTGAAACAAAAAAAAAAGAGGTGCAGCACCCGCCCGGCCTGGTGGGAAACTGGGTGCGAATTATCTTATGATGATAAACTCGAACTTCCCATTTGCCCTTGGACTGAAATGGGCGGGCGGGAAAAGGGCGGCACTGGAGGATTCGTGTCAGTTCCGACACATTGCACGGTTTCGAGAACGAGTTCTAACCACACAGCACCCACCCTGCCCACCCCCGGGGTAACGAAGTGCCGATGTGTGGGATGTAGCGTCTTAAGCTCGGCTTGTTGTCGGTTTGTTCGTTTTTCCCGGAAAGCTAAGTAATGCTCCCACGTACCCATCACGCCCGATCGTGACTATGGCGGCAAACCGTTTGCTTCCGGATTCCCCACGGCTCAGCACATGAATGCACATCAAGATAGATTTTTCTTTACACTTTCTATCACTCGGTGTGCATCCACGTTCGTTTGCCCCTCTACCGGAGCGTCCAAGCAGCCCGGCGGAGAGTGAGTTGCAATGGCGTAGAAAATAATGCACCTGTCACCCCGGCGAGCTCTATTTTTCTGCCACCATCACCACCTCCAGTCTCCAACGAAACTACGCAAAACTCAGTAAAGAAGCGAACCCTTAAGGGTGCTCTTCGTAAAAGAAAAAGGTATGCTGTTTTTGCTGAAATGCTTCGCAAAAAGGACTTCAGTTCTTCCAGTGGTATTTATTCTGGAAAGCACCTTTTGCTGCACTATTTTGAATTGCATCTTTCCCGTTTACTTTCCACCCGCCCCGAATGCCCGGGCTGATTATTTGCTGCGCTACCGTGCAGGACAAGGCGCATGTCTTGGGCCACCGCTGTGCTGCTGTCGTCTTAGCCGTCGTTGCGTCCCGCCAAGGAGTGTCTATTGTTTTTGGTTTATTTTTTGTTCTTTCTCTGCTTTTTTGTTGCTGCCCCTGCAATCACTTTCAGTCCGCACTCGCCCGTCGCTGGAAGAAGTCGCGGGGGAAGAACGACTAGCAACCCGGATGAGTTAACTGATCGTACTCAATTTGCCCGTGCCCGCGGTCTGGTCTGGACTTCTCTTTGCCTCCGTCACTCTAAACAGTCACTCGCTGGTTCTCCGTTAGTACACGAACATTGCTGAAGTGCGTGATGTGGATGGCTAGCTGTGTGTGTGTGTGTGCACACCAAACCGTTGGACAGCGTGCATTCCTCATTGAAGCAATAACAATTTCCTGTGCAAATTTAAATTAAATTGTCTCAGCAGCACCAGCACCAGCAAGTGGATGCCGGCACCATTTGGGACTGTCCGTCTGCAGCTGTGTGTTTCCATACCGTGCTTCACCGCGGCACCCGGTGGTTCCCTGTTACCTTCTTCCCTGGCATACGCCGTGCGAACGGGGATAGGTAACCGTGGCTTAGTTTGCTTTGAACTTGCCGCGGTAGCAGCCACTAGCCCGTTTACAAAACCGTTTTCAAGTACGTTTTCAGTCTTGACTGGTCTTGACGAACGGGAAGGACCGGGATGACAGACCCCTCGCCACTCCCCCCGGGTGAGGAGCACGGGAAGAAAAAGTACCCTGGAAACGCGTTTTTAAGAGCTCCAGTTAAACTAATGAAGATGAAGATGGTGAAGCGTTCTAGTCCAGTGGACGGTACTTATGAGAATTTATTCGATTTTTATTACTTCTAGCCGGGAACGTAGAGTTTATTGGGAGCGTTTACCTTTGTCTCCGAGTGCGTCATTTTCATTACTCTATTTTTTTGCAATGAGAGGTTATGAAAACTAAATATAACTAGGATTTTTAGTAGTTTTAATTATAGATGAAAACATAACAATTTTAGAATTAATAAATGAAAAGAAAATGATGTTACTATAAAAGATCCGTCTTTAAGGGTCAACTAATACTTCAATTCTCATTCCCCCCGATAGATCGTTAACGATCATCGAAAAAAAATCGTTTTCACACTTTAAAAACCACTTCTTACTTTCTTCCAATTAAATCGCTAATCAATTTTATCGTGCGCAAAATTCATACCGCTTTTTAATGTTTTTTTGTTTTTTGCTCGCTTTTCTCTCAATCCATATGCATCAAACGCATTGCTACTGCTGCTGCTGCGAACCTGTACGAAACATGAACGCATAAATTAATATTACCTTTATCAGTACAGTATATAATTGCATCGGATAAGTACAAAATGTATTCACGCGAACAAAAAAAATGAAAAGAAAAACTTCATTATAATATCAAAACGCACCCTACACTCGATCAATTTGCAAGACATTTATTACCATCGGGCCGGGATGGATGTGAAGCGTAAACAGTTTTCCATTTTTTATTCCTTCTCATGCTAACGGCTTTGTTATGTTGCATTGAGGATTTCATTGAAAGCAACGCAGTGAAAGCATCGACTAACCTAAATTCGTTTTGAATCGCACGCCACAGAACCTCGAGGAAAGGTGTCAGCTTTTTCTTCCCATTTTCATGCACCACGATCTGCGACGATCAGTGATGGGGTGGTACGGGATGCACTTAAACGGTACTGGATGAACGATCAGCACTAGGGCATTGCGTATGGGGGTTTATGTTGAACAAATTATGGAAACATATTATACCATTGTATACGTCACGTCAACGAAGATCCACCACCGCTAACGGCGGCACGTGCTGATCTTTATCTTGGCATGAATGTTTGCCTATTATCGGGTTGACGGTTTCGTGTCGTGTTTAGTTGAGATGAAACCCAACCCACCAGCAACGGAGGAATATTCTTCTTGATCAGCATAGGTAACTAGCCATGCTGGGGCTAATTAAATTAACATTAACAGCGCACGATGGTGAGCTGAAGAAGCAGACTGTTTTTCGTGAAATAGAAATTTATTCATGTATGTACAAAGACGCCTTTACTGTTCACGGGACACGTGACGATTTAGATAACACAGATAAGACACAGGTAATTAATGTTATTTAGTCCATGAATCATCCTGCAACACAGCTGTACTAAGAAGCATCATACTTAGTGGCATAATGAAATATTCAACACTCATCAGTTCGACATGCTAAATTTCCCTCGAAAGAACATGGTAGCTATTCAAACTCTTTTGTGCAGACAGCGCCAAACGCAGCTGAGGCAAACGCAAAACCCCCACTCGGCTACCATCTCTACAGCATCCAATGGGTCAGATCACCAACACCAGCACGTGAACGGTGCGCCTTCCAACGCACACTGACTCGTGCCAAAAGCGCACGACCCGCTGGGTTTATTATTTTGCCCGTCCATACGAGCTGCACAGGCCGGCTACACGGCTGCTCTGTGTCGGGGTGTCTTCGAAATTATGCATCTTGCGAAACAACAATTCACCCTTCGTGCCGTGCGCGATCCGTGCCCGCGGAACAATCGCGGAACCTGGCGATCTTCCTTTGCGCGAAACGGCAACCCCTCCGCAATCGCGCCCTTGCCCCGGCTAACCTCATGCTGCAGCACCCATAAAAGCATAAAGCTGTGGGAATGTTGCATAATACGTTCGAACTCACCCCTTTCATCTCTTTCGTGGCGCACACACACATAGACATTTCCGACCGGCAAAACCAACCGACACGGCCGACGGTGGTGGTTTTTCGGTGGAGTTGTTCGTACCCGTCGAAAACAAACCAGCTGGTGGGAAGTTGGCTCGTGAGAAGCAGTGCGACTGTGACTCTGGAGTGGGGAGGGATCTGTGAATCTTCCAAAACACAACCAACACCACCGCCACTAACCAAACAGCTGAAATGGTGAACCGTTTCGCGATAGTGACCGAAAGCGCAAAGTTCATGCAGCGGCAGCCTTCTGCGGGGCCAACGTAACAGATCCGCTGGGTAGAAATCAAAGAGCTGGTGGCCCGAAATTGATGCTTACAACGCCGAACGGGCTGATATTAATTAGAAACCGGCAACGGGATTGAAAAAGGCGAACGATATGGATCACATCGGAGGAGTGCTTGCTCTCATCGAAAACGGCTTGTTCGGGGACGCTTGTTCAGTCATTTGTTAGTACACACGGTAGGCTTTAACGAGAGGACGCTTTATTACAGCAATGGGTCGTCTAGTCGTCCAAAAGAGTAATAAGTGTGGAAATGGTTCATAATGCATTTCTTGTAAGTTAACTTGAATTATTTCTTTTCAATTTGATTAGGGGACTTACTCAGTTAACTTTCGCTATTCAGGTACGGTGGAAATGGTAGCTTTCAATAAGTTCTTAAATGCAACGACCTACTCAAAACTGCATCTGAATCATAGGAAAAGTAATGCACTATGTATTGTAAGTGTGGATAAGTTTTTTACAGTAAAACGAAATCCAATTATGAAATTACGCCTGTGCATAGTAAAAAACGAATCTTGCATGACATAAACAGACTACCAGAGCGACAGCAGCTGTTTGATTCGAAGAAAATCTGTCGACTTCAATAAACCTTCTGCACGGATGCATTGATTGATGTGCATCATGCAGTGCTACCGGCGAGCTGCTCAGTTAATTCCAGTGAATGTAGTATCCCTTTTCAATAATTGTTCGTGCATATGTCAACAATAGGAGCCAGGAGCGTTCAGGAAAAATATGCACCATTTCCTGCAATCACCCATTGTGTGATTGATGTTTGAACATAGTAAATGCAACCCCGGGCAGCGCAGCAGGTTTGCTCTTTTAGCATTACACAGGCGCTAAAAAAGAGCATCACGGTACACCCGTTGGGGGTTTTCCTCGTCCGTATGCATCTCGATCATTCGCTCAACGGTGACCTGACCGACAGGAACCGAATCACGGTTTGCTAAGCGATCGACTTTTGCCCGCGTAGTCAACAGATGGCTCCGATAGCTCGTTGACACAATGGAAACGGGTGCTGAACAGATCGAAAACCATCCTCCGGTTCGAATGCACCGGGCGTACCAGGGAGGGTGTACAGAAGAGCAGTGCAACAGTAACACTACTGAAAACCTCCGAATTTGCACCCCTGAACTTGATTGCCCTGACGTTGCGCTGCAGTGTATACGCATGGTAAGCCTCAAGTGTGGTTTTACTGAACGCATGTAGTACATGTGCTAGCAGATGCATCATTTTCACGAGGTTTCTCCACCCTTGCTCT
This sequence comes from Anopheles gambiae, assembly GCF_943734735.2. Taxonomy (NCBI): domain Eukaryota; kingdom Metazoa; phylum Arthropoda; class Insecta; order Diptera; family Culicidae; genus Anopheles; species Anopheles gambiae. The sequence goes on from NC_064601.1 coordinate 29,123,807, forward strand.
CGTCGTAAGTGGTGCCTGTTGCTGCTTCCATTTTTGTTCGCCCCATCCCGCTCTTCATTGCCATCAATTGCAATTGCGAAGCGAGTTTTGGTGTACGAGTGTCGAGATTCGAGCAATCGCAACTAATTCCTATTTGTCTCTCCTTACGGTGGTGTGGGCTTCACTTCTTCCCCGGGATGTCCCCTTGGTAGAACGATTCTCGCACCGTTTTCAGCACGCACATATTACCTTCCTGAGGAAGTATGCAAGCAAGTAGGAACAGGTGACATGAGAGTGTGTTTGCCTTTGTATTCGGTACAGTTCGTCGCCGATTTGTAACATTATTCCCACGTCGAGTTTGGTAATTAGTTAAGAGTAGCTTCAGGCGTTGTGTGCCGAATTGTACGCGATTGCTACGTTGCTAGGGTGGCTTATGTGCTATAGTTAGCGTTGGCGTTACCAGTTGTACAGTGCCATTTCACTCTCAAGTGGCTCCAATTGAGAACTTTTGTTCTAGGAACATTTCAATATCACCTGTACGTTTACATGCCGTAGTGTTGATGAAGCAGGTAGGCAGAGAAGCGTGTCGTCATTGCGTTCGTTATACAAACAGGCACACGCTGTCTGGCGGGTATATGGTGCCGAGGTTCGATGACGGATTATCAGTTTTAGCTGTAAAGTTAGACTACCCTCACAAATTTCCAGCACAAGGATACGCACATATGCACACAGCTCAGGCAACGCAGCGTAATCAGTTCAGTGACAATTCCAAATGCAATTCCAGTGGCATGAACAAGTGCAAAAACAATCTCGAAAGGGTGAAAAGTTGTTGAGTTCGAGGGTGCTAGTAGTGTCGCAGTCGGGCTGTTGAAGTGAAATTGGAGAGCTGCTTAGATGTTTAACGCATGGGGAATGTTATTAGTTCACGCATTGTTCTACCTTATAATGCATTGAAACTGTTTGAAGTAGCGTCCTGTTTCATAAAACCAGGCAAAAGGTAATGATTTCCCGAACAAGTTTAAGATAAACTCAATTTCGTTCCAGCTGTGTACTAAATGGCACAAGCGCCTCCTACCGGGAAATCTTTGCAATCAAACTGAAGCGCAATGAATGTTCAACGGAATGTTCTTGCAATCAGCTGCAATCTGCACTGTACAAACCTTTTACGTAATTTATAATGATAATGGGTCAATTTTAATGGCTGGGAAATTCACAACGCTCTAATCGGGTGGGTAGACTTATTTACCTGTTTTACAAAACATACCCCTAGGCTCTAATCGTTCGATTCCAGTGTTTCTGTTGAAGTAAGACTATCGAACAGATCTACCAATTAGTTTTCATTTCAAAACCACTCACCGGAGGCGGCTGGAGCTGAGATGGATTGAGGTGACCGTTCCATCCACACACTACGATCCGCACTAGAATAGAACTGATAACTTCTGCCCTCAATACGGCACCGGCCACACAACAACATCAACAACCATCCTCGAACGATCCGACCATCATCGAAGAAGGACTGATAAGCACGGTAAGGCCTGATCGAGTACCTTACGCCTGCGATGAGAGACTCTCAAGCGATGGGCTGGCTATCATCGGGCGAGTTACGATCGTCTTTTATTTTACAGTCCGTTCTGTTTCTTCCTGCATATCAGGTCTGTGTGTGTGTGTGTGTGTGCGTATGTCTGACTGGGGTTTTGTTTTCGTTCTGCTGCTGGAGCCTTTGCTGGATGGACCTTTCCCCTTGATACCCTTGACAGGCGCTTGTGTGACATCGGCACCGGCCGTACGTAATACTGCGCCGGCGCAAGTAATCAGTTCGCTTGCGCCCGTGCAACGTTCCGGTAGCTGCCCGGATTTTGTTTTATTTTGTAGACACCAGGTTTAAACGGTTCTGAAGTGTGCCAATAGTGTGTCGTGCTTTGGTGCAATCAAGCGTGGCTACAAATTCAAGGGTTCTCATACAGTGTGTCTTACAGCCTCGCAGAACTTCCAGTGTTTGGTACTAGTGAGTGTTTGTCAGTTTTTTGCAATAGAGGCCAAATCAAAAATTTCCCAAATTTTGGGATTCTCTAACCCCATAAAAAGGTAAAATTGTCTTCTAGAATCAAATTTGTTTGTCTGAACTTCATCTTCCCTGCGCTAGCGCTCGATCATCACGTTTTATTACGATTGAAACCGAAATAAACCATATCGCAATGGCAGTGAAACAGTTGCGGAACGGTTCAACCGCTTACCCGTGAATCTTTGCACAGTACGCCACCCGTTCTGGCAAGTTTATAGATTCCAGCTTGAGGTACCACAATAAAGCAAGCATTCGGGAGTTTCCTTTCATCAATTTACAGCCCTTACCGTGTGGTTCAATTCACGGGGCACAAACATACAATGCATCCTCACAGCACAGCACCGCGAAGGAAAGGGGAAAAGCGATAGCAGCAGAACCATCCAGCTGTGACAGAATAATATGGCCCGCTTTGCTTTCCCGCTGCTGGCCAAGACGAAAGACGTTCTCCTAACTTTCTCCGGTCTGTTCCGGTTTGCTAGCCCCCCGGATTCAGCCAGCATCGGCACCCTCCGCTAACGGTGGAGCGGAACCCCCCGCACACATACACACACGCGATTGCAGATTATGGCTTTTGTATGATTTTTCGTTAGAATCGAACGTAACGGGGCAACGTTTGCATCCCCTTCGGTACTACCGGAAAACAGAAAAAGCACACCACCGAGCAGTTTGACCGAGTTTTATTTCCCCCTTCTTTTTTCGTAACAACGTGCTAACGTAACGGAAACGGAAAGAGGGAGGATGGAAATGCAATCACCATCGGATTGTTTTGCCCGATGATTTACTACACCCCACCCCTGTCACTCTCCCTCACTCTCCACTTGGCCAACGGATCTCCCCCGGGGGGGAAGTCAAATCGGACGGTTTATGATTTGATTGAGTTTATTGAAATCGTAAAACGCAAAATCTTTAACGGCATTTGAAGGGCGTGGCTGTTGCACCTCTCGTTGTAAGGTTCTTGCTCCGTCCGTTAAGGTTTTGCTGGCCATTGATTAAGCGTTGAAAGTTATTTCTCAGTAAAAGGAAGACTTTTTCACGCTAAGTCTCTATGTTTTACTTGCGAGTTTACTACCCCCCCAGCACCAATTCGTTCAAAGCGCACTATCGTAGGAAAATAGCAGCTTGCACAGACACACGGGGGTGGAATTAAAAATTAAGCATTTGCAAAAAGCAGTTACAAGCAGTTTGCCAACTCAGAGGGAGCGATGGAAAGACAGAGACAAACAGAAAACAAAGCAGATGCAAATGAATTATTTACCGACGGGCAAAAATTGAAATCACTCAGCAAAAGCCCTCCACCGTTGGTGGCAATGGGCAGCAATGGGGTTGGAGGAACTTAAAAATGCCAAAAGCTTCGTCTCCTAACCATCACCGACCATACAACCGACTTCTAGCACAGTGGGTGCACTAAAGCCGGTGCAGCCTGGATGCACACTGGTTACAAATTGGCTGTGGTGGAGAAGAGATGCGCAAGGGAGGGACTTTGTAGCATTTAATTATTCTTCGCCGAGAGCTTTTGCTGGTTGCGTCCTTTTTTCGTTGTCGGTGTTCGGTGTGTCTTTTCTCTCCGATGAAAGTTTTGAGTTGCTTCGTCGTGTTTGAATGGTGTTCTGTTCGGGTATGTCTTTATTTATTACCATGAATATTCCCGACTGTTTCTGTTTTGGTCCTGGTCGCACTGGGTTGGTCTTGTTTTGTTGTGGGGCGAAACGAAAAAAAGCAGGGTAAGCAAGAAGCTTAGTGTATGCGTTGCTGACAATTTGCTGGCTACGGATCTTTTGTTTCAATTTTCGAAAAGGGGTTTTTTGTGTGTGAAGAATTCCCGTTTCTCTTTTTGGCGGATGAAACTCAGGGTTGGAAAGAACCTGGTTCTAAATCATTCAAACTACCGTCCGGAGGACGATGGCCGTACGAGTGGCTGTGCCAGACATCATTAAAGGCCCCCGTTTTTTTTTCAGCCCGCATTCCTCAACCCGGCCCGGGCTGGATGAAATTAAATCATAATTACAACAAGACACTAATTAAGTGCTCCCACCGGCCACACGATTCTTGTCGCTTGTTGCACTTGTTCCGCGGCTGGGCTGGAGACAGATGCCGGCGAGCGGCTGTAACACACGACTTTGATGACCATTTAGTGGTGCGTGTAAAGGTATGTCGCCGTGTTTGGAAGATACCGTACCGGGGAAGAAATTGGAGAGCATTAGCATTCGTGTAATGAGTGTTACTTGTCAACGATTATTTATTTGCTTGCTGCGAGGGACAATGCAAACACGTTGTGCCTTGTAGAATTACACAAAAAAAGCTCACCACTTTCTAGCAATCTGTTAACTCGCAGGAGATCCAGGAAAGAAGGATTCAATCGGACGGAAATTGTGCAGCTTTTCACTCTCATCCACTTTTCAATTAAGAGCAAGGCTTCGCAATCTTCTCTGCCACTTGTCTTGTCTGGTTACGAGTGATTTGTAGTAATTACACCTCTACTGTTGCGCTTTTTGATCCCCTTAATGGGTCTGTTTGTGTGTGTGTGTGTATGTGTGTGTGGGGTTGTTCCTACTGCTCATTACAACCAACTCCACCCGCCCGTCCGCTGTTCAAACTCAATCAAGAATCAGCACGCTAATGGATTATACACATTCAATGGCTGTCCAGAAACAAATGAAGCTAAATTTCCCCGAGCCCTTTTGCAGGGAACCGATCTTCTTCCGGGACTGCTTCCATCCGATCGATTATCGCCTCTAATGGGTTTATCTGAACGTACCTGGCGTGAGTGACGTTCGCATAAAGCAGGGAAGCATCCCCCCCTCGCCCCCGCCCAAAAAAACAACTACTAATTCACGCTGAGTAAGCTGAAGTCCGCAAAATGGGCGCTAAATTGGGCGCAAATTTTTTGTTTAGCTCCTCCAACGGGGCCAGCTAATTGATATCTATTGACAATCAACGGACGGTGGAGATAGGGGGGTTTAGAAGGTGCTATTAAATCACGCGCGAAGAAGGTAATCAGCCCAGGCGCGTATGCGTTGTGTGAAGCGCATATGTAAAAGTTCCGCTACTTCCACACGCGAGAAGCAGACTCCCATACGAGCGCGCCCGTATGGGAATGAGTCGAAAACGGGAGGAGGACTCCATGGTCTTCTAATGGATTAATAATAGCAATAAAGCTAATTCCCGCTGATTGTATGTTTTGATTAAGGTGGGTGGTTTTCCCTTTGCGCCTTCGCTTCTTGTCCCTGTGTGTCTTCTTGTGTGTTTTGCTCTTTCTAGTGCCCTTCCTTCCAGAGAAATGTGTCAGTAACTAGAGAATGAATCGTAACCTTTTGACTCGTGCAAACGATACACGATGCAAAGTAATGAGAGGTTGAAGAGGCAAGTGGGAAGCAAACCCCCCTTCCCCCTTTCTATTAGCGGGCTGAAGCTTTATCATTATCATGTTAGGATCGGTAACGATTGCTACTTTCCATGGAAGGTGTTAAACTGAGTTGTTACAACCTGACCGATTGAAGATGAAATAGAGAAATTGGATGATGCAAATGATGTGATTGGTAAAAATGAGATGAATTGGGCTTTGGAGATATAGAAATTCTCAGTTCTCAATTCTTTCTTTTCGACCCACGAACCAATAATTGAGCTTCAGAGAGGAGTAAGAAACCACTTATTACAGTAAGAGCTTTTTTAATAGAACTCTTCTTGATATACCTACAGAAATGATAAAATTTGAAACTAAAGTCAACCATTCTTGTATCGCATATCTTGGCACCCCAGGCAAATTTCCCTCATGTTGTTCCCTTGCACCATGAGCTCAGCATTATTCACACAGTACGCAAATGCACAGAAAATGCATCATTTAATAGGCACCCGAGTGACGCTAACGCTGACTCACGCTTACCTTACGACCGCCTCATATTACAGTGCAACTGCATCTAAACAAACGCCGGTCGAGATGTAGCCAAAAAAAAAACACACACACTCGGCAACCTTTTCCCCTGCCTATGACACCGAGGGCGTTAGATTAGTTAGTGCTTGTGAAATTCTAAAAACAAAACGGTAAGAAAATAATTTACACGCCTCAGCACGCGTGCGTGTGTGTGTGCGCGTGGTGTCGTAATTTTGTGCACTTGCTGTTTTAAAATACCTAAATGGCTGCCCTAGGTTTTTAAATACGCCTAACGGATGTTGAGGTGCACCTTTACGGTGGTTTTTGCGGACCGGTGGGCTAGAATGATGCGAAAGGAACGCACATACCGGGGCGGCCTGCAGGCCCCGGGGCTGACCATCCAGAGGAGGGTTGTAACCCCGCTCAAGCCCCAAAGTAACGCTACTCTCAGTCCCTCTCTCCCCTTGTAACTTACCCCGTGCGATGCGCCCGGTCGATGAAATGGACGTTGTCGTGTTGAGAAATCTCCCACTATCTCCCACTCCACCTTTGTTTGGTTCTTTCGCACTTTTGCAGCAATTATCAGGGCGGCAGCTTTCAGCACGATTTGAGGTAGAATTTAACTTCGGCCGGGGCGCTGGGCGGCCCACGATCGTTATCGCGCTGTGGGGCTCCCTCCGCATGGGCACCACACGTTCGATGGCGTGCCGGATCGTAATGCCGGAATGCTCAACACCTCTGCCAACCCTGCTCGGCACACGAGCGATGCGAAGAATGATGCGCTTACCGCCGGGGCAAAGATTTCAATTAAGAAATCTCCCAGCCTGGTGTTGCTGCAGGGTGTTGGAATCGCTTTTCTTCGCAGCGAGAAAAGTGAGCCTTCCGATGGCGGAAACACGTGTCGAGCGGTGGTTTTAATTCACGCGGACACATGCGGACGCACTGGAGACGGGAAGGCAGGGTTCCGTTGGAGTGCAGATACACTTCAGACACACACAGGCACAATTTCGCTCACTTTAGCAGCCGTGGTAGCTTTATCAGCGCGTCTTAGCACCGACCTGTCAGCGACTCTAATCCCAGGGAGCAATCGAAACCGAAACGACCGTCACTAGCGGATAACTGAGAGCCCTGTCACGCTGGTGCTGGTTCGTGTGCGGGTACATCGTTTGCTACTTTGGACGCAAACATTCACGCACGACCATTCACGGCACCACACACACACCCACACACGTTTGGCCTCAGTTGCATCGCTGATCATTGCGCTCGGTTTCCCACTTTCTTTGCCCACTCCAAGTCATTCGATCTGTCTGACTGCACGGTGAATTTGTGTAACAATAAGCCGTATGTACCATCGGTCTACCATGTGTGTGTGCGATGATGGGCAATGGTGGCCACGAAACCATCTTTCCCACTCCCCGAATGCTGCAACATGTGAACTGCAGCGACCGCACCAAACCGACCGGGCCGCGCGATCAGCGAGATAAGGCCGTTGCAGTTTCGCGACCGTTTCGGGGCGAGTCTCCCTGAGCGTGTGTGTGTGTGACACTGTGTCTTTGTAGTCGGAGAGATGATCTCGCACAAAAGGAAAGGGGGAAGATTTATTCGGGGGCCGTAAATTAATTAAGAGCCATACGGTTACGAGAGCAGCGACACACGGTCACAGCTTCAACCGTCTTTCACTCTTTCGCTTCTGGTCGGTTTTGCGCTGGTTAGTGGTGCGTAGAGTGAACGCTGGGCGATAGGTTAGGAATTTTGGCAGCTGGCAGCCTGCAGTGCGAATGGGTGCTTTTGTAGCACAAACTATTGCTATTGTTAAAAAGGCACACTGTTCGGGGGTGCCGCATCAGCAGGTTAAATATTTACAGTCGATTCCAATTTGCATTCGTTTTGCACATGGCACATGTAGCGGCGGTTGGCGTTCGAGTCGTTTGGAGGTCTTAAATATTTATGAATGAAAAAAAAAAAAACAGCAGTTTGCAGCCAAGTTGTACTTCTACTGCTCAGCTAGAAGTATTGAGAGTTGGAGCGAACTTGTAGTTTTGTTTGGTTTGCTGATGGATACACTTTTGTGTAAGGCCATATCTTTGCTGCTGGTGATGCAGCGCAGAGGATGCAGTAACTGTGTGATCACGCTGCACCATTTAGCATGCCGTATTAGAATTAGAATCGCCTAATTTGTATTCCAGCGTCGCTTCAACCAGGTACCATGACGAGACAAGCGTACCAAATGCATTGCTGTTAAGCGGGTTTGTTGCATTTTTGCTGCAGATTGCTACCAATGTGTGAATAACAAAAAGAAGAGAAAATCTGCTCTTGAAATGACGGAAGTGATCGTTTGACAATCAACTGATCGTTCGATAACGCTCGCGCTTAACCTTCCAACCCATAAGCTACAACGTGAGAGCTGCCTATGCCTAGACTTGTTTTTCTGTTTGGTTTTATTTGCTTGTTTATTTGCTTGTGCAAGAAAAAAAGGCTTCATAACCTAAAGGGGAAACGTAAACGATCGTCCAGCTGACAGGTCATCGGACACGGCGTCAACACCGACCCCGTCCCCGACAGGTCGTGGAGGATGAGAGGCGCCACGATTACGAAGACTCGCGCGCGACCATGAGATACGGTGTGATGCATCTATCTCCCATGATTGCATCTTTTTCAACAGCACACAAACACATACACAAACACACACATACACATATGCGTACGGGCACGTGCGAAAACAGCAAACAGACTGCGCTGGTACCGCTCGTAGAAACCCGGGAAGGGATATTGTTTTGATGTTACGCGCGGAAAACCCGGTCAGAGGGCCACGCACGGTGCCCGGTCAATGTTGGCGAGTTTGGTTGCAAAGTTGGTGTGTCGAGTTAGTCCACTCCTCACACACACACTTACTAGCCGCCCAAGACACCCATGGAACCGGGTCCGATACCACCGCTCCAGTGCCCTTGAGCTGGCTCAAGCATGTCCAACTCACGGGGAAAGGGTGTGGCTCTAAGGGGGGTTTCTTTTTGCTGCCTTACTCCCACCAACCCGGCTGCTCACTGATGCCGCCATGCACGGACATGGGGTCGCGTACTACTAATACGGGCAAATAGCAGTTGCAGTTTAACTGGTTGCTGGAGAGAAAACCTGTTCCGCGAGCGTTGGCGCTCTGTATGCATCGAGCCGCTTCGGTATTGAACTTCACCGCAAACGTCAAGGATCAATCTGGCCCCGGTGAGTGCCCGGAGGTCGCTCCACCGTGTTCCGGTTTCGCTTTCGTCGTACGGCGGCTGCACGTGCGAGCTCGTATACATTCCGCAGCCGAGCCATTTGGAAGGCTTGGAGGCTGGGATCTCGCCCATTGGCCAACTTATGGTCCCATATTCCACTGGAGCATTGAATTGAAGCAATGCAGTGTGGACGGCGTTTGACGTCTGAAAAATGGACCATTTCAATTGAAAGGGAGAGGAGGGTTGATGGTTTGATCGATGTTATTGTAATTTCAGGCGTCGATTTTAGTGTAGCGATTTTGGAGCAGGATGAATGTACTTCGATGTGAGTTTGTTGCGTCTTGGTACTTTCGATGTAACGCATGATTTGATACTCGCTGGTTTGAGCATAAAGGTTTTATTAAAAAAAAACATTACATGATACGTTACATTCTAACTTTTGAGTGGCAAAAGATGGGCTACGCTTGAAGAGAGTATCAAAATTCTACCAAAAATACCTCCGGCAAAGATTTATTCCACTTTGACCAGACCTTGAGCTTTAACGGTCACACAGTGTCAGGTTTCCGCCGTCATTCTGCTTCACTCACAAGAAACTGTATATCATTTTTGTATCATTTATCTTACCTTACGCGCGTTTGTGCATTGCTGGAAAGGTATACAGAGTGTCTCGCACACCGGCGCTCACACAGCTTCAGTGCGTTGCGTAGTCAAACCCTTCCGGAAGAAGCTAACGCCCCAAAAATAGCTGCTTGGTTCGTACTACGAAGTCGTATAATGACGCAAAAGATTAGATAAAAAAGGGTGGTAGCGCAAGACACGAACGGCAAGCCACATAAAGCACATTGGTAAGCAAAACGGGCACTTAATAAACATGCCGCAGCCGCCTGTTTGCCGTGTGCCGGTGTGTGCCGTGTGGGACAAAATCAACAGCCCATTTTGCGTACATTTATGACGCGCTCGGTGGTGGTTGGTACTATTTTTAATCACTAAAAAGGATGCAATTTCAAATAGAACCGTTTGTCACTTTCCAAAGAAACTTTATTTGAATGTAAGCTTGAATGCTCGGTTCAAAATGTCACTATCCTTTTGATGCAAAGCGGGACCAATTTCGCCGGAATATTTGTCGGCCTGCCTGCACTGAATGAAAGTTTACGGCTGTCAGGGCACATTTCACTGTATTGGATTCCTCGGTACCAATTGCCCGGGTGACGAAAACGCCATCCGAAGGACAGGACATGGTGAGAAAGCTCGGGGAAAAAGGGGTTGGCAGCCAGTTCGCTACCGGCCAGTATGCATTACACCATCATCGTCATCATCAGTATCATCAGCGTGATCCGAAGTGGTCCTGCGTCCGTTGTCCTGCACGACGCACCGCTGCCATGGCGAATAAATAAATCATTTTTATGCCAAATACGCACCGAAAATTGGTCGCGCCAAAGTCGCGCACACTCAAAGGACTCTGTTGTGTGTGCTGTAAATATGCAAGAAAGCAGCAGTAACTACGCCAAAAAAAAAAAAAAAAAAAAAACCGACCCGACAACATAAAGAGAAGAAGAGTACACATAGCTGGGTGGGAGGACATCACAGAAAAAAGGGGCATGACAGTGGGCGCCTGCTGTCCGAAATTGTGGAAAATGAAATTGAATATAAATTACAGGATTTACAACCGGAACGTACGCGTGCACGCGAGCGCGAAGAATCAGTTGCCATGGGAGCGAGGCGCGAGCGGTTTTCGCCCGAAACGAGGATTAGTATTCCTTTCCTTTATTTTGTCCATTTGTTTTCCCATCTTTCCGTCCTTCCGAACGCTGTGCACGGGAATCATCACGTGCAGGAAGAAGCAAACAAAGTAAAAACAAAACAAAAAATCATAACCAGCCGTGTGAAAGTGTGTCCTTTAGCGAGGGACACAATATTTCTATTTCTGGGTTCAACGAATAACCCCCTACTGGGTTGATGGGTCGTTCGGTCCAATGGTAGGACCGATTCCAGGAGATACCAGATTGCTTGTGATTGAATATTTGTACCACAGCAACGGTGCAACGCGCGGGCCGTACTGAGTGTGGGGAAGGGCCAGCGGAAGCGCACTTTCTCGCTCCTGGTGGGGGAGGACATCGTGCTTCCGGGAAGCATACCGTTTACTAATAGGATTCAAATCGTTACGTCCTCCGTTCGATTGCGAACGCAGTATCGTATCGTTGGCAACAGTTGGGTACGGCTCGGTTTGATGAAATGTTTTGCGCAATCCGCGTGCCTGACCTCCGCGAGATCCTTTCCGCGTGTTGGACTGCTTGCGTGTGATCGGGCCGCGGTTCACAAATTAGACACTAAATATGCGAATAATTGGTAAAAAGCTCCGGGACCATTCGCACGCACGGGCACAGGGAAAGGTGATGGATTTGCTTCCATTATTGGATCTCTTTTTTGATTTTTTTTTTGTAAAACCAACGTCACAGAACAACGTATGAACTGAAAGGGACCAAGCGTTGGTCGGTAGAATGTAGTGTTTTTTTGGTTGGTTAGTTTGTTTGCGATACGAAGTGGTAAATCATTTTGAAAGGACAGCAAATAAAAGCAAGCTAAATGGGGAAGAGGGGCGAGTTTGATTGTAACGATTCTCAGTAGGGCGGGGAAATTATTGAAATTCTCGATGGAATCAGCGCAACGGAATTCCCCTGACTACCAATTAGAGGATATTATCCAACCTCCATGGTCGGTGCTGCCAACGATGTTGGGTGGAAAATGAATGAATCAGATTCTACGTATTGGTGGTGTTGGAAATGTTTTTTTTTTCGAAGACGTATTTTAGAGCTTTTTTACCATAAGGGATTAAATATAGATATTCCACCAATTTAGTTTACGATTATGTTTGCCTATTGGAACGTAAGTACACATAAGCCTCGACATTTAATACTAATTCAATTAGGAATACAGTGGAGCGCCGTTTATCCGGGTACCTTTTATCCGGCTTTCCGTTTAACCGTGCTGTTGAGAAATGACAGTTCAATACAAACATTGCGTGACATTGCGTTATGAGGAGGATATTTGAAAAAGCGGTTATAAGAGCACATTGTCATCACAAAAAAACGCTATAATTCATGGCAAATTTTAAAAATTCTCTTTCGAAAAACATGAAGTTAATAAACACTGGGTTATTTTTATCAAAAAATAAGAAAAATTTCCAAAAAATAACCAGGAATTGGTGATAAAATATATCATTTGACTCATTATCCGTGTTTTTCGCTTATCCGGGTGAGGTCAAGTCCCGAGAAGCCCGGATAAACGGCGCTCCACTGTACTGATAATGGCAGCCATTTACGCGTATATTAGCACTTGAAACACAAACATGAAATGATAGGGAAAGAAGGATTTCCACAATATTTAAAAATAAAATAATGAAAGATAACTTTTAACTCAAAGATAATTAATTCCACAATAGTTTCTGTTAGCTAATTTTGTGCCTCACTGTTGCGTTGCGTTACCCTTGTTGTTTAACCGCGGTTCATCGTTGCGATGCATATAGCATACATTTAGGCGCTTTCATATCGGGGAACGAAAAAACTATTTTCTTCCGTTTTGTGGGCATCGTTTTTGCCCTTTTATTATTAGTTTATTTTTGTAGCTATTTGGTAAATGAGGATGAGTCTAGACGACACTGTAAGAAATACAATATCGACCCTTGTTGATTTTTCTTAAGCACGTGTTCCACAGAAGCAAAAAAAAACTGCTCGTGCACATTGCGTGTCACATTGAAAAAAAAACCCTCACACACACACACACACACACACACACACACACACACACACACACACACACACAGCTCGTTACCTAATTACGTCTTCATCATTATGCATTCTTCCACCCAGCATCTCATCAATCGGACCACTCGACAAGTAATTTGATAACGACGTGTAAGGTAAACGCGTAACCCGACGCACGAACCTCCTGCCGCCGGCGGCTGATACGACAAGTGGCTTTCACACACAATGCGCCCCCAACTAGCTGACGACACAAGCAGCATTATGATTGGCGTGTGTTGGTGTGATCCATCGCTTATCTTTGCCTAATGCCCGATTACTGGTTGGTGGTGGTATATGCAGTAATCGTACGCGCGCCGTATCAACAAAAGCGAACCCTTTGGTATTGGTACGCGCGCCGGCTGGATGTAAAGTTGAGTTGGAACATGCTGGATGTGTTTAATTTCACACTCGAACCGGGGTCGATCTCGTGTCGTTCGAGCGGAGTTGCACCAGTTCATATCTGCTAACTCGTACGCACAGTACGCTGTCATTGACTCGATTGCCGTGACACTCTGGCGTATTTGTTTTAACTGGAACCGGGGAAGTAAAATGTGCGTGTCACTGCGGCATACGGGAGGAGCCACCAAATCATAATACGACAAATGCTACCAAACAGTGAACCACCACTAGGAAATCGTGTCCAATCGATTCCCATTCAAACAAACCATTCTCTTTTGCAATGATTACTGTGAATAGTTAGCACGCTACTGGAAGGGTTCGTGATGTATCCAGGCGTCAAGTGTCCTTTTTATGTAGTGTGTGATGCAAAAAAACCCTTATTAATTAACTGACAGTCAGAGATGGAGTGTTTGGTCATACATATCATTGATTTGTGTTCTTGCAGGTGTGCGCTATTTTTGTTTTGCTTTCATCAACAACTAGCATAAACGGGTGGCAGAACATATTGCAGCAAATTTGCACCTCGCGTGTGAGTGTTTGCGTTACTTGGTTGATTGAGGCTTGAGCAAATGTTTTATTAAAATGGTACAATATTTTTAGCCATTTGATGTGCTGTTGTTACATAAAGTGATTTTTATCTTCACTTTATGCTTTGAAAGCAATTGCAATGTTCATTGCATGTTAATTGTTTATATTTCTTCATAGAAAACTCGTTAGTAGGTTGAAAGCATTTTTTGTTGTAGAAATAAACTGGCTGCAGCAGCAAAAAGACGTGTTTTTTTCTTCAACATGTTTTGATGCAAATGACACGAAATCAGTATACTTGCATTGTATGTAACTTTTACCACCAAACGTCCCATTACTAATCTACATTCCGCCAGTTTGGCATGAAACTCTCCCACCTCCACTTTCTCTGAACCCCCTGATTGCTGTCGATAAAATGTAACTTCCATCCGGCAAGCCCTCCGGGGCGTGCCCAATTCCCGCAGGTCATTAACAGGCCCGAGCGCCCCACCATAGAACACCGACTAAGTCGTTTTTCGCTTATTTAACACGTACACCACAAAAGCGCTGACCCCTTTTTTTCATGCTGTTACTCTGCCCTCATTCACCTTCACCCTCTATTCACCCCCATTGCCCAGGAGTTCCACCGACACCGAGGACATCGAGATGCTGTCGAGGGTAATTAGTTTTGATGAGGTTGTTAAAACATCAATCGAAACATTCCGCAACACGTTCGGTGCCGAGCCGGAGCTGGCCGCCTGTGCCCCCGGCCGGGTCAACCTGATCGGTGAGCACATCGACTATAACGATGGTTTCGTCCTGCCGATGGTAAGTGTGTCTGTCTGTCTGTTTGTATGTGTGTGTGTGTACTGATTGTGGTTGTGTGCATGTGTCATGGGCGAAAGATTTTCCCGGAGGAAAGCATTCACATTTATACAGAAAAGCCTGTATGGGGATGGGAATGTAGGAGCATTAGACAATCGCACGCCGATTAGAGCAAACACGGGTGAAAACGTTTCCTTTTGCTCAAAATTGGTGATTAGATTGATTTTATTTCTGATTAGAACAGATTTTTTTTCTTTTAGAGAAAGTCATCTCATCCGAGAGTTCGAGATACATTTAATTGCGATTACATTTGAAAGACTTTTCCTTTTTAAATTAAAAACAACTTTGATTTGTAAGTAAGTAAGTTACAACTTAGATGTAAGTTCGTAGGCTGAAATTTCAGCCTGTCAGCTGTTTGCATTGTATAGCAGCTTTCGAGCAGCTATCTAAGTGAGTATAATATACAGGTGGGCTTATCGCAAGATGTATGAATTTTGAAGGCTTCACCCATCCTGCCAAAAATTGATATTCAAATTCGGTTATAAAAACATGCTATGAGACCATTTGGACTACATACACTTTGATTCTAGATTCCACCACGTGATCTGTTTAATGCACCTTGGGGTAAATTTAAACAACATCGTGTTTTCGAACAGGTACTCGAATCTAATTCTAGCTTAGAGGCTAGAATAATCTAGACTAAAAATAGCAGGCTAGTTTTTCGTGTGGTTTTGTATGGAGTGTATACATGATTTCAGCCTCTAACTGTCAAACTCCATACAACTGACTAGAATCGTAAGGGCCCCATTTTGAGTTTTTTTTTATTCTGAAATTAGTTGTCAAATTATATGGGACGAGACTACCTGGTCTACATACACTTTGTGTTTTGTACGAAGTGTTATCATGATGTCTGCCGCCAAGTGTCAAACTCCATATAAAACAGCTGGCTAGTATCGTAAAAACTCCCAATATTATCAATCCTATGTTTTTTGCGGTGATATGATATCAACAACCCTACATACACCCACTCATCACCCAGACGGTTATAAATTGATTTTTAATTTAACCTCGAGGCCGGATAAAGTATCTCTTCCGCATATCGGTTCGTCCCAAGCCGGCAGTGTATGTCAACACTGCGAGAACAAACAAATGCAGCAGCACTTTAGCTTCACCAGGTACCATAAAATAACCTCGTAACAATCGACAAGGGCTGCACTGAAATTGAATAGACAATCGTAATAAAAAAAATAGAAATAAACATCCCTCGTGGTGGTTTTTTGGATGGCGGCGCAGCTCATCCAATGCCGTGTCCCGTGCTCATCCTTTCCACCCTGTGCGAGACTGATATCGGTGCGAGTGCTATTGCCGATGGTGCTATTAACGCACTCACTCTATTTGAATCGATTTATCAAGCCGAGCTACATCCAGCGCCGACCGTGATGATGGCTTATCAGCGGGAGCTTGGGGTCGTTATTTATCTGCCCAACCCTGGGGGCCGCGTGAGGAGTGCCGCGCTGATGAAAGAATAACACTTGTTGGCATTTTTATCAGCCAACCGAAAAAGGGGTTGAGTCGATTGGACAAGTTATCGTCAAAGGTGCAAATGTGTTACGGAGTGGTGAAAATTTTCCCTCTCGGTTGCGGTGGAAAACTGTGCACACGATGCTACATGAAAGCTTGGGTGCTTTACCTTCTGCGAAAAGGCATTAAATTGCCTTTTATTCCGATTCCTTCAATTGCTGCAACACAACTTTACGAGCTCAATGCACCAAGATCAATGGCTTCCAGGTAATGTAGCTGTAGCTTCTTTACGATCCAATAGTCGCCTTTCTCGTCAGCAATGCTCAACAGAAGGAAGACGAAGCGATTGCCCGAAATGGTTTACTACACTTCCGCTGCAAATGCTCTAATCCGATTCATTTCCGAGCTGCAGACAGGTTTGGTAAGGGGGATATTGGGTTGCACGAGCAGTTTGTCTAATCGATCGAGTGTTTATTAGCCGCCTCTCGTACAGCCACTCATTCGGGAGGCGGGGTGAGGTGATTATTGATTTTTGTCTGGAAGTAGTGCAAATTTGTCTAGCTTGTCTTCCGGCAACGATATGATGTATTACACCTAAATCGGCATTCCGAGAACGTTGATACCGATCCCTGGAATTGTATTGAGCATTGCATGATTGGCAAAAGCGAAATGAATCCCATTTTGCCTCGCTTGGGAGTGAGTCAATCTTTCATTGGCTTCTGTTATAATTGGGCGTATTGTTTTAACAAAGCTGCTGCGCTGCAGATTGATGAATAAAGCATACACTTGTTGCCGCCTAATTTTGGCTGTAAGGCATCAATTTTTGACAGTTCGCATCATTTCTTGACTCCTACGTACCTATTTTTGTCTGTAAATCATCCATATTGACTGTAGGAAATCTTGTAGCAATCATGATAATTTTACAAGGTATTTGAGCAGATTTATGACTATTGTAATTTTACATCACATGAACAAACCGTGTAACCAACTTTTTTCACCCCATTACCACTATCAAAATTGGCGTAACAATTTTTTACATTTACATTTTTTATTCTTTCAATGTAATTATTAACTACTTAACTCAAATTCAATGATTTTGGAACACAGTTTCAGACGTTACGTTAAATTTTGTAAATAAAACAATCGATTTACAGTCTAAAATTAATGCCTTAGAGACAAACGTTGATGTGGACTGTCAAAAATTGATGCTTTATAGGCAAAACTTGTGACACGCCGTCAAAAATTGGTGTTTTTAGAGACAAAAATAGGTGAGATAGAGCAACAATTTAGTGACAACGTCTGTAAATCTATATTCGAGTTGTTTCAAAATAATCATCCCATCATGTATAGCATCACTAGATAATCTTAAATTAGTTTCAACTTCTTCCCAAGGTCTTATCCTATTGACATATTGTGTTAATGATTATTCTGAAGTTTGATTACTTAGAAAATGCTGGTTGCAGACTGAGTATTTTTACTTTTTCTACTATTTTCTACGAAATCATCTTACATAAATTGAGTGTAAATGGCATTTTATATTTCAGTTTTACTCGATCGTTTAAACAGCTCATCATTTTGCTGCATTCGTAAGACGTATGTTAACGGTTTCGTGTCCATTTTAATACTTCTTTTATAAAAGTATACATACATGATCGCCATGCATCGCTTAGTCAATACGTAAAATTCTAATATTTAAGCAAAAAAAATGATTTTGAAATAATAATTCACCGACCGATCGACACATAACTAAATTCCATAAACTGCATATAATAGTAGTTTAAACTATATTCCAGTAAATTCACCACCCACCAAATTCGACATAATTACTCATTCACACACACTCTCTCTCTCTCTCACACACACACACACACAAACACGCGGCACCAACAGTCAACAGCTAAAACTAATTGTTTACCGCCATTAATTTCTTCCCCCCAAAAACCCACCGGCATCCGGCACCGATAGGCACTGCAGCTCGGCACGGTGATCGTCGGGCGGCGCAATGGGACCGACTCGACCTGCGACGTCGTTACCTGCTCGGACAGCATCCAGGAGGGCACGAAGCGGGCCCAATTCGACAGCAGCACCATCGCGAAAGGATCGCCCAAGTAAGCACGCCCATGCCTGCACCCTTGCTCGCTTCACGCGCCATCGAATTTGCCCTACCGAAAACGCTAGTTAATTAATTAGACACCGTTTGCCCGGATTGCAGACCACCCACCCCGCGACTTCCTTCACCCAAGTGCACGCATAATTTGCATTTGCGTGTCCCATCGCAGGTTCGCGGGGGGGGGGGGGGGGGGGGTTTGCATTGGAAACGATAGCATAAACATCGTATGGTGTAGGTGCCAATCGCGCGAAACGGCCTACCCCC
This sequence comes from Anopheles gambiae, assembly GCF_943734735.2. Classification (NCBI taxonomy): domain Eukaryota; kingdom Metazoa; phylum Arthropoda; class Insecta; order Diptera; family Culicidae; genus Anopheles; species Anopheles gambiae. The sequence continues at coordinate 29,142,351 of NC_064601.1, forward strand.
TTTGCGAATGCGTAGGCCGGGAAGCTGGGCCGCGAAAACACAGGACAAACAGTTGCCGGTACACGAGCCGGTGCGCGAAATTCCGCACTGCAGCAAGTGACCGCGAGCACACGTACATGCCGGAGCCTTCCAATAGGGTTGGGGTTCTGTGGTGCCACCACCGCTGTTCGTGGTAAGGTGGATCCTTGTTCGGCCATTTCGACCGAAAACAGAAACGCGGTGGTTACGGTTACGGCGGTGTTTTGTGTTTGAGTGTGTGGTGTTCGTGTGTTTTTACACCTTGCCGCTGCGTTTTCGGCAACCAGAGGATGCTGTTGCGGGTGATACAATGCCCGCACAGTGTGCCAAGCTTCTCTGAACTATGTGGGCCAGTGTTATTGAGAAATTGTTTGAAATTATCGGTTGGAGTTGGTTGTTTTCGTGAGGATTTGGTCCACGTGTGGTGGTTTTCGAAGAGATTTGTTTAATGTGATCACAACTCTACCCCACAAACCATCAAACTTTGCTTGAATATAAAGAGATTTTATTATTTGAAACTAATGCGTCCCTAAACTATCGTTTGCACTTAAAAGAAAGGACTTTTTCAGATGTTTCTTTCCTTGAACATCCTTTGAAAGGAAGTTATTGAAGCTTATTTGCAAAAATAAATCTAAGACCTTGCGGGCTACCTTCGATTTTTACCAATTCTTCATCAGTTATCGCGACCAAATTGTAGGAGTACAACTCATGCATCGTATTATTGGAGCAAATTTTGATGGGACGCAGCTGGGGGATGTTGGACTGGTGTCGCGTCGTAAGGTGTCATATCGAAATTCAGACGAAATTCGCTTTAAACGGTAGCATTTAGTTTTGCAGTCATTGCCGCTGGGAGGCCTTCGCGTGGATGCGATTTCTGATTTCTGATATAGTTTGTTCATGTTTCCCAGGTACTATTTCACTGTTTGGTGCGTTGCATCGACCTCTCGGCCAAGCGAACGCCACCACTTGTCTTTCTGTCTTCATTAGCAGCTTCCTTTGGAACCTTTAGGTGCTAAGGATCGTCGGCCATTCGAAACTGGGAACTTTCCTTCGATACTCTAATTGTTGTTTAATAGTGCCAAGATGCTGTAGATGCCGAAAGGGACTTATGCGACGCCCACAATCTGCCGCACTGCTGCTGCTGCTGTGCGTTTCTTCGACAGTGCACGCTTTTATAGGTAGTTGCTTCCCGTTTTTGGCCATCACGCTTAGTGTTCGATTGATAAAGGTGTCAAATTTTGTCTACCGAACTTCAGAAAACTATTAATTAATGGTGTCTGAAAGAATGAAAACGTGTTTGGTTAATCAAATCCAACATACTTTTCTAAAAAAACCACCTCAATTTAACCACCTCGATGGCTCACTGTGCCTGCGAAACCGTCCCGAAAGTTCACCGGTACACGAATGCACCATCGGAGGTACACGCCAGAGTATGCGCGCGCGCGTGTGTGTGTGTGCTGTTATTTTCTTTTTACCTTCCCTTTGCTGATGCACCTCCCCCCCCCCCCCCCCCGCACCGTGGCTCGTGCACACCTACGCAAGGAAAAAGGCGGAAAGAAAGCAGCGTGGCGCGCGTGCACGTTCATTTTCATATTCATGTATTTAAATTAAATAATACGACATCAAAACTCGCGGAAAATTCGCGCGCATAATGAATGTGCAAACGTGTACATAATTCATGCAAACTTTTCGCCCAACCGTGCTGCTTGCTGCTGCTGCTGCTACTGTTGTTAGTGGAGCCGCTCGCGCTACCCGGTTTTGGGGGCGCAAAAAAAAGAAGTATGCACATTCCCGGGGGTTCCGTGTTGCGCGCCGAAGAAACTCTCACATGTTCCCCGTGGGAGCGTTCTGGGTGTTTGGTTTTTTTCTTTGTTGCCCTTGCTTGAAGTAAGCGATGCCGTTGCCATGCACACACACACGCACGTGCGCGCGCTCGAAGCAGCTAAAACTAATCGGCTCACATCGTCCAGCTTAAATGTCCCGAGCGTGTCCTTATATTTGTCGATTGTTACGGGGAGAGAGGTTTTTATTTATGGCGTACTTGTTCCCGCATCCCGGCGGGGGAAAACAGGCACCAAGGGCAAGGTATGTGGTATATATTTTTTGTTCTTCCATTTTTCTTCCATCTTCTTTTCCTCGGTGGAGCACAGCACCGGATTTTGTTTGCCCCGTTTTAGGCGAAAGCTTGTTGCAGTTGGCTGCATGTGGGATTTGGTAAATGTTTTCCTCCGCCAGAAAAACAGTACGGCTTTCCTAGCTGAATTGATTAATCCCCCCCCCAGTCCACCATACACACACAAACACACAACAGCGACACAGGGTGACAAGGATTTTGGGGACATTTTGTGTATTTTCTCTCTCTGTCTCTCTCTCTCTGTCTGTCTCATTTGTTCTCGCATACATCAGCCAATTTGAATGTACACGGTCGGCTGACACGTGGAAAGGTTTCTGTACATAAAATGGTGGGGTGAAATGAAAAAAAAAAACCGATCCCCCTGCTATGTATATGTGTGTATGTGTGGTGCGAGTTTGCGTGGGAACGGATTGCGAAAACATGTGTCATTCGTGGTGGGTGGAAGATAAAATTTGATTAAGGCCCCTCCTCCATGGCACACCTCCCTCTTTCGCCGATTCGCACTTTCGGCTTGGGGTATCGCCATTGCAGTTGGATGCATAATCCGAGCTGCTGGCCGGCAACAGCTGGATGCTGGGCGACTTCCTCATGGTGCGCGCGTTTGTTGTCACCAATTAGCTGGTTGCTGGCATGGAAAGGGAAAACTCGGGAAGGGATGGGATGGTGGAAGAATTAACCAACACATCTGCACACACACTCAAACATACAAAGAAAAACAACGCGCTAGTCATGGCGATCATTATCCACCACGTTGACATCATCATCGTCGTCATGGGCGGTGAAAGTAGTTGTAGACACACATAGACGTAGCAGGCCAGGATTCGGTGGATTGCAGGTGGATTCCCACCGGGATAGGCCGTGCGTGCGATCGGGTGATTATCTGTGATTAAGGCGATAATGCACATGCCCCCCCCCCTCCCCCACTCTCCACCAGTTTCTGCACAGTGTTTTGGCAACAGTTTTAAGCCTCTTCCGCACGATTGTTTCACTATTTAATTTGACACAGTCACTGTTAGCACACACGAGGATATTTTATAGTATTGAGTTTCCTTTTTTGTTATGTGCAATGATATAAGTACAATAAAGCTCTCGACTAAAGCTTACTTGTATCGCATTGGTAATCCATTTGAATGCATTAAAAATATTTCCACACTCGGTATTTTCAGTGTGGCTAATTGTTTGCTAGTCGATGAGGCAATCAATTGTTTTGTAGACCTCGAATCATGTAGAGGTCTTATTGTATTAAAGTATAACCTGTTAGCAAATTGAACAAATAGAAAAATGCTTATATGCTTAATTTTAAGTTATATATCAAATACAAACGTGTCCCGTGAGTCAGAATTTGTTTTAACTAGTTAATTTGGACAGGTTCTTCTTCTTCTTCTTTGGCTCAACAACCGTTGTCGGTCAAGGCCTGCCTGTAACCACTAGTGGGGATTTGGCTTTCAGTGACTAATTGATTTCCCCCTAAACTAATTGATTTTTGAGTCTATTTGGGGATCGAACCCATGATGGGCATGTTATTAAGTCGTACGAGTTGACGACTGTACTACGAGACCGGCCCAAATTTGGACAGGTTACTGGTCCTAAAATGATTCTAAGTCTATGCCGGTTTCTGAGACTGATGCTTAATCCATTCCGGGATTGAAACTAATCCAAACCCCATATCGAACTGATATTGAAACCGTGACAGACTCCAGGGCCGACTTGTTCTGAGTACATACTGGAATGGTCACTGATCCTGGGGCCGATATCCATACCGACCCAGGAACTATTTCTGAATGCATACCGGGCCTATAATTGATCCTGGACCCATACCGATTCTGGAACCAGTCACGTAATTCGGTACCAATACTGGTCTTGTTACACATCCTTAACACATTCCATTTCTACAATTGATCTTAACCCTTATTGGTCCTGGGACTGATCCTGAACGCATGTCCTGGTATTGAACCTGAACCCATATTGGTCCTGGAACGCATGATGAGCCAAAACCGTTCCTGGATCCAAGTACTGATCTTTAATCCGGCACCGTTCCTGGATCAAATCCCAAACAAACGCCGGTTCTGGAACTGATCCCATATCAAACATAAAACTATTCCCAATGTTATGCCTAGAACTCAGTCATGATACGGATCGTGAACCACTCTCGGTCCTTTGACCAGTACAGTATTTAATTCGATCCAATAGCTGATTCCGCTACCATGTTTGTTAATGTACCATCTTCATCAGCAGATGGTTTTTTCTTTCTTTTAATAAATTTAGCACACACATTCAGCTTAGACATTAAGTCATGAAAGTGTGAAATACGCATTCCCTGAAGGAAAATAAAGCACAGCCTAATATTAGACGCCATAACTCACATCGTTCACACGTTGTTTGAGTTGTGCTACAAATTCATGATTATGGGTAAAAGCGCAAACCTCAGTGATCAGATCCTGTGTAAATTACAAAACCTGAGCATAATAGTTAGCATAATAATCCTCAGCAGGAGGATGTTAGTTTGAATTATCGAGCCCCATTCCTGGGGGGAAAAGGCCTTTTTCTTTGTCAAACAATTAATGTAATTCGTTTCAAATCGAAACGATACAGTATGTAAACCTTCAATCCATCGAATCGTTGCTGTGGATAACCCTTTGTACCGTTCCCTTCTTTTTTCCATAGCAGCTGTGTTGCGAAAAGAACTTTCGTCCGAAAATTTCATCAATTCGAGAGCTTATTGTTGATCCTGCCCCGCTACCCTGTCGCTCCTGCTCCAGTCCTTTTCCGCACACCCTGTTCTCTCCGCATCCGTATCGAGCCTCACCCATGCCCATTCAAATAGCACTAATTTGAGATGGGGCTCGAGTTAATTGCATTTATAATTAGCAAACTTCAACCTGTAGCATTGGTGCTGCCAGGCAGCAAAAACTGCCCGCACAAACCTAACGTGCCCTTCTCCAGCCGATCCGGTCAGAGCAATTTTCACGCACTCTGCACCATAATCAACGGTTTCGACACACTCTCTCCCCCGCGTACCGGGGAAACATTTTTAACCATCGTAATCATTATAATTGCAATCCGTTCGACGGGATGATTCGGTGCGGGCTTGTTTGTGCTTGATGTTGTTTTTTCACCCCCGATTTCGGAGTGTTTGCTTCAGATCTCATGATGGTTCATGATTGTGTAATGTGCGAACGCGGAAATGCATTGGAAGGACGTGTAACAATGCTGTTCACGGTACAATCATATTTCACAAAACCTCTCCCGACACACACACACACACACACACACACACACATGACGAGTGGCATCAAACGAAACGGCAGAATCGGTTGGCTTACTGGGAAGCTAATTTTCGCGCGGAAATGTAATTGAAAACGAGTTGTTAGATTGAATTTTCGGTGTGTTCACACTAGAGCTGAGATTGATTAGTTTGCTTTGGTGGGGGTTTCCCGGGATGCAGGGAAAAGTGAAGGATGAAAGGGGATCGCGCATGGTGGTTGGTCGATTTAATTAAAGCTTCGTGTTGATCAACCGGAACAAACTAAGAAGCAATAATAGTATCATCCTTGTGTAACTGTCGTTACTAAACGATTCTACTGGGCAAACCAATAATTGCTCGAAAGGCTATGCGGAATAAATCTAACGTGTAACGTGTAACCTTTGTTGCAGATGGCTTAACTACGTCAAAGGTGTGATGTTTCATTTCCGCCAGCCGGTACCGGGCTTCGATGCGGTCATCCACACGAACGTCCCCGTGGGCAGCGGGCTGTCCAGCTCGGCTGCCCTCGAGGTCGCCACCCTAACGTTTCTGGAGCAGCTGACGGGGAAACCTGTGCCAAGGTGAGTCGGGAGGTGATGGTTTATCATTCAATAATTACTCTTTTTACTATAACAGTATGTCCGACGGTGCCAAGATGTGTCAGCGGGCGGAGCATACGTTCGCGAACGTGCCGTGTGGCATAATGGACCAGCTGATTGCGCTCGGTGGTCGAGCCGATCATGCGCTGCTGATCGATTGTCGGTAAGTACGGATTACTTCACATCAAAACCATAGATTTAGTCTGGTGATCATCTTTTTGGGTTCTTAGCATTATACTCTAACGTCTTTTCTTAGGAATTTAGGGGTTTTCAGTTGAATGTACGCTTTGTACATGGGTACAGATTCCAGAAGTTGTAGCTCTTCCATCACGGATGGCATCCCCTAAGCTCTCGGATTTATTCCAACCGATCATACAGCTTGATTAATATATTTGCCCCTGGAGCTGAAATATTCTTTTACTTGAACTGTCGATAAAGAGGGTTTTGTGCCCGATCCTCCTCTATTTATAGTATTTGTTTTAGTGCGCCCTCTGCTGGAATCATACGGTACTACGATGAAAGCCAGGGTCTTAAAATTGTTTTAACAATGATTTTGGTGCTCTTGACGACTAATGGTGCACGATTTCCGAAGTTGCAATGAGTCAGTGAGCACGGTAAAACAAATGGGATAGTTTGCCGGTAATAACAAGAACAATTCGGGACATAAACCTGACCTTGTTCACTAAACCCAGAGCCGTCAGAGTGACCATCTGCTGTGATAAAAACCGGTCTGGGTGTGATCCTGGTTGATGAATCGTTCATGAAATTTACAGTTATAAAAAACCTCTGAATGACCAGATGTAAAGACTCCATACAACTCCATTTGGACAAAGCATTGAAGAAGACCGAATGTTTGGCAAAATATTTGTAAGTGTTTTAATGCTTTCGGTTTCATTTGTGACAACTCCAATGCGAAGACATACGAGGCCTGGATTCGAAAGTATCAGTATACTCAGTTCTATTTCAGTACAGGGTATCCAGGCAAGTATCTACAGTCTCACAACACAACGAACGTTATAGCTTGTTGGTCAATATCTTGAGCATTGAGTGGATTTGGGCAGATAATTCTTCGAAACATGGCCATAGTGGTTCGGTTTTAAGGAGATTATAATCCTGACAAAATTCCCTACCTGTAGAAACCATCATCATACTCTTTACGATAAAGAGTTAAGCTTTTACCAGTGACATGAATTGCGTGTTGTTTTTCATTCTACGAGGAATTTTGAATGCAAAATTGGTTATTTTGATGAGACTTGTTTCACGAAGGCACAGATTACAAGGTTGCAGAAATCACATATTGGGCTCCGACCTCCATCCTGAACCGTTCCAGTATGTTGAAACTTGTCTAAACTTTTACACTAAAGTCTATAAGTCTTTTTCATATACTTCAACGTTAAATTATTGTGATGGCATGGGATGGAGATTATTTAGTCGTTATCTTCCCGTGGTCACTCATTGAACAGGTTTTAAGCAGCCAATAGCCTTAGTATATCTTGCTTTCTGCCCCCAAGAATCACCAGCAACACGTGTCGCAGCGAACAGGGGAGGAAGAGTTTTGTGATTTTAAGGCATCTTCTCATGCGTGACACAATCACGGCACTCGTGATGGTGCCGCATTATGTGCATTATGTTCCAGCTTCTGGACAACGACCCAGTGGGGACGTGGTTTAATCCGCTCGCTATAAGCTCGGCAGGTGGCCCTAAAGCGAGCGAACGAAGGGCGGTAGTCGAGCTCCGGTCCGGCTGTCACTGGACATAATGCTGGACTTCGCATCCGCTCCGTCTCCGGACCGGAAACGATCACTTGACGTGAGGTAAACCCCTGCCCATTCGGAGGGTGAGACGGATGAAGACAACGAGTGTAACGCCTTACCCGGATGCATATCTCTTTAATTAAGGTGCACAAAATGATTCCCGACAGCCATCCGTCTCTAATCCGGAGCTGAAACCACAGCACGCTGCAACCATCCAGTCTGCCAGGCTTCAGCTTTTCTCCTTTCAGGGGAACATTACGTGGGTAATAAATTCGTAGTGTGTTTTCCAAGAAAAGCTCAACCGTTCCAACGACTCTTTGTCGAAGATGTCGGCTGCCGGACATAAGCAGCCCCGCTGCTCCGTCATTGTCAATGCGTTCTGAGTACTGCAAGGATGCCGGTTCGAACGATTAAGTTCGGTGAATCGAACGTAATCGTGCCGGAGTACAACGGAATGGGATAGGTGGGCTCGGGGGGATGGTTTAAACAAAATCTCGAACACCACTTTCAATGCAGCTCGTCCATGCTAGCTAATCCTTTCTCTATCAACGGTTCCGGTGGGTGGGATATATGGGTTAGAATATTCTTCATTCCCATCTGCTGCATCGTACGAGACGATGGAGTATGAGCAGCAATATTCCATTTTGCAACGTGCCGGACTCGTGTGTGGGGATTAAGCTTGCCCCGGCTGGCTGTATGCCGTTCATTGTGTGCTTAGTGTTCGGTGTGGCAAATGATTAGAGCATGTTGACATGCTGGTACGTTTGATTACGCTCTCCCAAATCTTGCCAAAATCGGGGACGAACGAAGGCCCTAACATTTGATTCACCACGACCAACTCCCAAACATCCCACCAGTGCATGTTCAACAGACCATCAAGCCTGACAGAGCGAGACGGAAGGTTGATTTTGTAGCTTGTAGCTAGGTTGATCTCTAGGTAGTTAGGAAGCTTTTACAATAGAGGGCACTAGCAGCTATGCGCTCATTCAGGGTATGTATTTTAGTATACTTATAATGTAGTACTCTTTCCTGCTTGATTCCTGCTTTCAAAAGTGTTTTATCTGCGAAAGATTGAAAGCGGAAGAATGTTTAGCCCGCCAATCACAGATTTTGCTATCGATTCGAACAAAACGTGGTGTACCTGCATGTGCATGTTCAACAGACCATCAAGCCTGACAGAGCGAGACGGAAGGTTGATTTTGTTGCTTGGGTCATTTCCAGGTAGTTAGGAGGCTTTTACAATAGAGGGCGCTAGCAGCTATGCGCTCATTCAGGGTATGTATTTTAGTATACTTATAATGTAGTACTCTTTCCTGCTTGATTCCTGCTTTCAAAAGTGTTTTATCTGCGAAAGATTGAAAGCGGAAGAATGTTTAGCCTGCCAATCACAGATTTTTGCTATGGATTCGGACAAAACGTGGTGTACCTGGACCTTTGATGCTCATGAATTGGAATACTAGCTGGCTTTTTGTTCGTAGTCGATTGTCTTATAAAATTGCTTGAAATTGCACCGTTTTAAATTCTAATCTCCTTTTAAGCATAACTTAGTCATAATATCGGATAATGTCGGAAACAATTTTCCAACGCTAACACATTCAACGTCTTCCTTGGCTATATTTATCCCTAAAAACGACACCGATCTAGAAATTCGTCACCGGTGTTCACTTACCTTCCACTGACTCTCTCCCACTCCCAATGCTTGTTGAACGGACAGGCTAGAGAATGCAAACATGCCAAGACACAATTTGTCAACCCGGTCTTATCTTTCTTCCGGGCTGCAAGGGAGTTACGTCTTATTTTCTCTTCCCAACACAAAAGGTGTCGAGTTGTGGGGCGCACGAGACGTTCATTCTCAACCCACTGCCATTCTGACAGCGAATGCCTTGCAGGGCATGAAGCAAGGGTTGCAACCGGACATATACAGGGTGAAACCCAGGAATACACCGGAAGACATTCATTACGCCTCAGTCACCCGCTCCCGCCGTCTGCGGAACGGAGCCTTAGAAAATCGGATCGGAAACGGATCGAATGCACCGGAAAGGCCTCCAATTCCGGACCAGATACACAGTTAAACACACACGCCGGTGAAAGATGTGAAAGGAGGATTGTACAAAGACCATCCGTGTGCCTTGTTGTTAACACGGGAAACGGAAATATGAAACATGCCATTGGTGGTAGCAATGGGTGCAATGCATTTACTGAAGGTACGAGCGATACTCACGAGGGCCTTGCACTGACGAGGGCTTACTAATCAGCCGCTTGATACGTTTGCCAACGCAAGGTGGTTGTGCGTTTTGTACGGTTGCAATATGTGGCTTTACAGATGTGCAGCTGACATTTGAACCGATGGAAACATTGCAACCGTTTTCCCCATCAGCACAATGCACACACACACACATACACACACATTACACGGCACAAGTAGAAACAATTAGTTAATGCGGAACGCCAGTACCAGTTGGCAGCAGTTACAGACATTCGAATGGAGAAGGTTTGAGCTGTGTCCTAGACAGTATTGTGAAAATTGTAAGGGATGAACAGTAGGTGAGCTGCTCATTAAGCATACAGTACAATCATTATAGTAGGTTAGTTCTTACGCTAATTGCTGTACAATATGTTTAATATGTTTAATATGTTTATTGATTAACCCATCGGGATCTTGAAGATCCTACATGAATGTACTTAAATTAGTGCTTATAGAGTATGTAAGGTACATAAATCGGTAGGGGAGAACTGGTGCACAAGAATAGAAAATGTATATTGAAAATATGATTATCACGTAAGTTGTGTCCTGAGTCTATCTCTAAAAACATTCTGTGGTATGTTGAAATCCAATAAATCATAATTATTGATGAAAGTTCGACACATAGCTGACATAGGATCAGACTGGCCAAAACTAGTTCTATAACGAGGGACGGATATGAATTGGCGTGTACGTAGATTCCTAGATGGCGCGTTAAATTATATCGTACCTAATAGAGTAAGAGTATCAATATGGTGGTTGAGTAGTCCTGATCCCTAAAAGCAGACACGGGGAATGGTATGATGGTAACATATACCATGGTATACATGGTAAGAGTCCATGGTAAGAGTCTTACAGCATATCTAGTCGCTTTTCTTTGGATGGCCTCGATTCGATTACTCCATTGTTCGGTGCAGGGGTCGCTAACAATACTGTCATATTCTAACACTGATCGGACGTAGGCACAGTAGATAGCTGATAGGTGATAGGAGCGAACAGCTTAACGTCGTCGGCAAACAGAACAATGTATGGTAAAGCGTTGTATCCCTGATAACCTATAACCTACTGCATAAAACTTATTTTATCATACTTAGAACTATAAATCCTGGTAGGTGCGTTGGATATCGCTGAGGCTCTCTATCAATTGAAACAAAATCAATTAGCACCATTGAGTGGCAAAGAACCACAGCTTGTTGGTTGAAGTGATTGTTTGCTTAGTAAAAGCATTAGTAAATTGTTTCCAGAAGAACCAGTTGCTCGTGTAAACGATTGATCGTATCAATCCAATCCATTGTCATCTATATAAAGAGCTACCTTTTCCTCGGCAAATTGAGTCTGTTGCAAAATATCCTTCAAAGCAGCACCACTCCTGAAGCGTTAAATGTCAATTAAGTCAGCTAAGCTGCCACTAAGGTGTGTAAATTAAGGCGCTTTTAAAAGGCAGCACATCAAACCGACCACGGCAACCATTATCATCCGCATGCTGGGTGTGCTTTATTAAACGGTAGAGGTGCTTGTGTGTGTGTATGAAAAAGAAGCTTGCTTCTCCTTGAGCTGGATGGATGGATGAAGCCAGCGAAGGGCCCATAACCACAACAACCCCCATGGTGACGCTACGAGGAAGATGGATGGCGCTGCGTCTTTGAGCGTTGGAAGCCACAACGTGATGTGATGTGCAAATTGTTCCGTTTCTCGCCCGAGCTACGGGCTTACGGCCTGCAGTTTCATCAAAGCCAGGAGAAAGTTCTTTGAGAATGTGATCTCCTGCTTCCCATTATCATGCCTGTATGCAACCCACATACATGTAACGCTAGAGAAATGTGTTATCTTCAGGGAAAGTTATGTTCATACTTTCGAAGCACGTTGCTGCTGGTACAAGCGCTGCCTCTGGTTGCAGCAATTGTGAAAGCTTGCAGCAGAAGCTTCCAGGAAAACGTTCCCACAATACACTTGCATCGGGAGATGCTTCAGCAAACTGCCAACCGTCTTGCATTTCTTTTGCAATTGTAACGTTAACGGCAATGTTTTTTTTTCTCCACTCAATGTTTACACTTCCAGCAATCTGGATACGGAACCAATCCCGTTCGATGCTCCCGAGCTGGCAATACTGATCTGCAACTCCAACGTCAAGCACGAGCTGTCCTCTAGCGAGTACCCGGTACGGCGGCGCCAGTGCCAGGAAGCGCTGGAACTGATGGGCCTGCACAGCTACAGGGATGCCACGCTGGAGCATCTGAAAGGTGAGGTGCCGGTCTGCTTGCTGTTGTTTCGCTTCGGAACGCCATCTGGTGCTAGCGTATTATTACCGTTTGTGCCATTTGATTTCAATTGCAATTTTATTCTCTCCCTACCACACTAGCGTTGGAAAATGCAAACGAGCTGCTGGTGCGCCGAGCCCGGCACGTCATAACGGAGATCGAGCGTACGAAGGCGGCCGCCGAAGCGCTTAAGGCGAAGGACTTTACCAAGGTAAGGGCGTAGTTGGAGAAATTAATTTCACCCCGTACACACCTGTTGAGGTTGTTTGTGTGAGCCATGATGGTGACAAATAATAATAGCTGATCAAAGCTGCTTGCTGGCACCAGCCGGTGGTAATTTGTGGATGAAGCACTAACAGACACGTGTGACACCGTTGGGAAATTGTAAAATGGGTGTACGCGATGGAAATGTTTCCGATGCGTGTGAACTCAAGCAATCATTATGGAAAAAAATCAATTAGCAGAGGAATGTTAATACTTTCTGCACATATTTCATTGAATAAACTTCATGCTAACCGACAAACTTTGAGGTTTTAGGACACACGATTGGTTAAACAACTTACAGCCAGTAAATAATAATGCAGCACTGCACTTAGATGCGAGATAACTCGTTTGCAACCGAGAATTAAATTCAAGCAATGGGCAAATGAAAAAAATGCAATGAATTATTTTCCATCGGAAAGACTAAAAAAACAACTTATTCATTTTATAGCATACAGCAATAATATTTTTATGGCATGCTACGCTTCCATTGGCACCGCTGACCACTCAAGGGTTAACTCTCTTCCATGCCACTCTGATCTGATCATTCTTGCACGCTTCACCCATCACGTGCGAGAGCGAGTCAGATAGCTGGTGCGTCGTCTGATCGTCATCGTGAGGGCGCTGCCTCTTTGCGCTCCTGCTTGCCTGTTACAAAACTCTGCGCGCGTCGATCGTTCCCGGGAAACGGCGATCGCGAACGGATTTCGATCGTCGAGTTCGATCCGCCTTCGAGGGGGGGGGGGGGGGGGGGTCTCCATTTTTTGTGACTTGCCTTTCGTTTCATTAGTCTCTCTTTCTCTCTCTCTCTCTCTCTCCCGTTCACGGCGCACAGATGGGCCAGCTGATGACGGAATCGCACAAATCGCTCAGCGAAGACTTTGACGTGTCCTGCTACGAGCTGGACCTGCTGGTCGAGGCCACCGTTGCGACCCGCGGCGTACTCGGGTCGCGCATGACCGGCGGCGGGTTCGGTGGCTGCACGGTGACGCTGGTGCAGCGGGCGGCCCTTGCCGACGTGGTGAAGGAGATGGACACGATATATTCGCGCAAAACGGGCGGCAAGTACCGGGCGCGCTTCTATCTCGCCCAGCCCGGCAACGGTGCGCGGCCAATCGAGCTGGGCGAGTATCTGCGGTAGAGTGTGTGCAACAGGAGGGCGGGAATATAGGGAACCATTCCATTGTTTATTAGAGCATTATGAAACAAGCGGAAATAAATCAATAAAAGCTTTACCTTACCTTGTTTAGTTTATTTCTTTCCTTCGTTCCTTTCGTTCGTTCTTTTCTCATTTGAATTTCTCTTCAATCGTCTCTTTCTTTCTTCTTATCTAAAATATGGAACGAAATAGAAGCAGCTTCGGCACAGTTTTTGGTTTGTTTCCATTTTATTCAATCCTTTTTTTTTACAAAAACAAGTCGAACATTTTTTTGTGTTGTTGTTGTTTCATGCACTTTCAGTGGTAGAGTTTTTGCTCTCGAGACGCCACGAGAGTCAGTACGAATGAGTCACGAACATTTGTTCACGACGCGTGCTCTCTCAGCAGGGCAGCAGCATTTGTCTGGTGTGTCGGTATGTCCATCAGCTGCTCGAACTTTATTTATCTTATCCCTTTAATACCTCTTCTGTTCGCATTTCTCTTTTCTCTTGTTTCGTCCTTTTTTGTTTTGTTTTGTTTTGTTTGTTTTGATTTTAGTCGTTGAGAGTCTCTTGTTGTGTTGTGTTGTTGTTAATTCAAGTCAAGCTGTTTCGTCACATTAAGTTAGCCTTTCTCCAACTCCGTGCAAATGTGTGTTTGTGTTGTTTGTTTTTCTTTACGTTTATTTATCTGCTTAACTTAAAAACATAATTAAATTTATCTAGCTTAACACCATATCACCCCTGTTTTCTTTCCTTTCCACATTTGTTGTTGTTGTTGTTTTTGTTTTCTAATTTACATTCTTGCATGTCGCACCTTCTGCCCCACTCCCCATGCAACAGTTTCGGTTTGGCTTTACCCCTCCCCCTCGAAAAACGTACCGGACACAATCGTTTCACGTTCGGTTTCTTCAATGTGGCTGCTGTGTTTGTGTTTGTGTTTTTAATGCGAGTGTTTTTCACGTTGTTTCAACGATGCATGTTTTACCTCCCCCCCCCCTGCTCCGCTTTTCATCAACTCCCAGTGGAAAATGCTACCCATTCCTCTCGCCTCGTTTTCCTTTTAAACTCCAAGCACTTTTGTTCCTTGGCCCTGCTTTTCCTACACCGTCGCTTATGCCGCCGCTAATCGGGGCTGCTGAATGGGGCTTCCTGTACACAATGTGCAACAACGCTGCAAAGCTGCAGGATGGAGCGGGGATGGGGATGGTTCGTGTTTTAAAAAGAGTTTCTTTTTGTTTTGCCTCTTCCACTTCCTTTCCGCCGGGTCACCTGCTAGCAACACTTTGCGAAACACTTTTCTCTTCAACTCTCGCGACGCGACTGCTCATGTTCCTTTTCCCCTTCCCGTTTTAAGCATTTCCACTGAACCCCCGCTGCCAACGGTCTCCCCCCGGTCCTTCGTGGGACGCACTTTTTCAAAATAAAAAATATGTATAGTTCAATATATATCTATTTAAGTGTAGTTGTATATATCTGTATATATATATATATAATATTCCCTAACTTCTTTCGTTTCTGTCTCCGCACTTTAGTTGCGTTTTCCACCGTACCAAGCCACACACACACACACACACACACACACACGCACCACAAACATGATGTGTTTGCGTTTGTGCGCTTGAATTGAAAGGGATTTTTGATTTCGTTTCCTACTCACGTACAACACCAGATTCACATTCACGCTCACATGCTGTTAACCATTGGTGGCACAATGCATAGTCACGCGCACATTCGTACAAAATTAATTAAACGCATCCAGAAAATGTTAAGCGGTTGGAAAATGGGTGGAAAAGGGTTGGAACTTGGTAGGTATTGATAGAAAAAAAAGATAAAAAGCAATTTCTTCATTGTGGAATAGAAAGAGAAATGTAATGTAGAAACGTAGAAAAGTGTAACGAAAATAGTAAAACGAAAGAGAATTGTCAAGAGTAAAACAATCCAGTAAAATAAGAGATATTATGAAGGATAAGGATGTAAAACTAAGAAAAGAAAAAAAAATAAGATACGAAACATTATGTAAAAAAGAATAAAAAAAGGAAAGAAAACAAAATAGCGGGAAAAATTGATGTAAAAGATTATTCTATTACACAAATAAAGAAAGTATAGTAAGAGTGTTCAAACAGCACAGATAGCTAGAGCAAGAAAAAAGTCCAAACATACAAAAAGAGCAGAGAATTCGCTTAAAATCACGCCCGTTTGCTGCTGAAAATGCAAGGAACCATGGTAAAGAGCGGGAAAGCCACCGCAGGACCTCTTTTGCGTTAAATTCCATTTCCCTCTCACATATCTTAAGCCCCCCGAAACACCTCCTCCCTTTTGTTTTCACGCAACCTAGGATCAAAGCGCTAACGAAAAAAAAAAGAAAAAAGATCAAATTTCAGCTTTCCCGCATCAGTCACTCGCTCGAAAGGGAAGCGGCCGTTTCCACGCAACCGCGCTGCAATGCAACTAATGATGAATGGCGACTACGCACCCGCGACACCCCGTTCGTTCCCCTCACCTGTCAGCCGTCAGTGGTCAGCCCTGCCGATCCAGCCGTTTGCCGCGGTTTTCGTGGGTGCAGGTTTTTGGTTGGCTTTTCGCTTGATTAAATGTCCGTTTCTTTCCCGGTGACCAATTTTCCATAATCACATGCACACTCAAAAACGCATTCATCATACACGCACACACACGCACAGGCAAACATTTGCGCGACACACATGCCAACATTGCTCACACACGCTTTGACACACACACAAACACACACTTCTTGTTAGGGCCATTTTCATTTGAATGGATGATACCAAGGGGGGTCGCTGGTTGCTGGTTGAAGATGAAAGTGCAGAAGGAGAACGGTAGGGAAGGGGCCATTTGTTTGAGGAGGGATGGGGATGGAGGGATGTAAAATTGTGTTCATTCCGCTTCCAAATCCATCCAGCCACGCGTAACAGCCTAGGTCCGGTGGGCGGTGGGCGCATACCGGAACGTCCGCTTCCCTCGGGCGGCGGTCGCCATCGCTGCGGTTGACCTCCGGCTGTCAGAGCGAGCGCCACGTCCTCCACCACCACCACGTCGTTGGTGCCTTTCTTCCTCCCCACCATCCGCGCCCGATTGGCCAGACTCATCCTCATCATCGTCGTCGTCGTCGTCGTTCTGCTCCTCCTCCTCCTCATCCTCATCGTTATTTACAATTGGTTCCAGTAAATCATCGCCATCGGCCGGTATCGATATCCTGGTGGTTCGGCCCGACGCCGCTTTCTTGCCTAATTTATTATACTTAATTCCAGTGTACATCGTTTGGCTACGCTTCTACGCTCGCGGTCGGCGTTGGTGGAACAAAGTTTGCAGGTCGGGACGGAGAGAGATGAAAAGAGAAGGAAAAGAAAGAAAAAATAAATAAGAATATATTATAACGAATGATTTTGTTGGTTTTTTTTCTGTACTTTTTTGAAGAAGTATGTAAAGACCTATTTATCACAGCTTTTTTAATCGTACAACTTGTAAAACAAATTCACAAATAAATCATCTCTTTCCTACTCAGAGTCTTACAAGTGATGAGCCTTCATCCATCTAAAAACGGTTGTGATTGATCCATTATGGTAAATTGTCGTATAATTGAAATGTAATTGTTTTTAATTGCTCACTCTCCTCGGAAGTGACAACACATACCTTATGCGAATGAACGAATTCGTTTTATGTTGTATAACCACACTCGCGCGAATAAATCGCTTAGCATGATTGGAATTGTTTGTTAGCAAAGCTAATTGTTCGAAGGCGTCAAAGGGAAAAGAGAACACATTCCAGTTGATTGCCGTTTTAACTCAATATAATTAGAAATGATCCAAACAGGATAGATTTGGTATGCAGGTTGCACTGATGTAGGCGCACTTTGAGCCCTGCATGAATGCAACTGGTCAAATATTAAAACCTGTTAACAGTGCAGCAAATTGTCACTGTCAATGTCATAAAAAATTCTCACAGAAACAAAATCCATGTCAGTTTTAGTGTTGGGAGATACAGGATTCGAAAGATTCGAAGATTCAATCCCTAGAAAGATTCGATCGAATCGGATCCAGTTTGTAGGATTTGAATCCCTAAAAGATTCCTTTGCGATTGGGATTTGATTGCGATTCGATTGGGAGAGGGATTCGTTTGCGATTCAAGTGGGATTGGGATTCGTTTGGGATTCTGATTGGGATGGGGATTGCGATTCGATTTGGATTGGGATTGGGTTTCGTTTGAGATTCTTATTGCCATTGGGATTCTGAATGCGATTGGGCTTATTGGGATTCTAATTGCGATTGCGATTGGGATTGCGATTGAAATTAGAGGCTGTCCTCCATGTCGAATCCGCCTATTTCGGGGACCTGTACTAATTATGATGTAAGTACTGCAAAGTTAAATTAAGAGTAAAACAGAATGTCTTCTTAGTCCACCCGTGACGAAGCGTGATGTCGTGACGAAGCGACTGACCAAGAGTTGGGTGTCACACACAAAAAAAATGTCACCAAGCATGTGATTCGTCCACCAACTGTTTGAGTCCCACCTCTGATCAAAAACAGTAGAAGAGCTTGTGACGCTGATATGATTGAGTCTCACCTCTGACCATCCCAGTTGTGTACGTGAGCAGATTTGAGCTTTGTTTCAGTCATGAGTGTTTGGCAGCATTGTTCACAGTCAGAAAAAAATCATGATTATTCTTGCGCCGGCATGAACCTCAGCTTGACAGTCAGAATATCGCGTTGGACTCAATCATTCGCAAGTCGCGTTCGGCATGTCATGAAGCACTGTCATTGAGTATCGGCAAGAACTACAAGCTACCACGGATATGTTCACTGTTTTCGGTGGTGATCGTCACATGATGCTCATGATGCTCATTTTGCAGCACAGCCTGTTAATAAAAACAAGCATGCAGTGCAGCTTGCATAGAATTCGGACACCTACGGCGGTGCTCAGTATTGCGCCAGCAATTATGCAATCTGTATGTGAAGTTATTTTCTGCTTTATCTGTACAGAATTTGTCATTTAGTTGAACTTGCATGTTTTCAACGTACTTTTTACAATTTAAAACACCTCAAAATGATAGCAACATTTTTAAAAAGTCATTATAATAGACCATCGCTTTGGGCAATGTCTTCTCTGCGGTCTCTTAAAACCATTAAGTACACTCAAAATACCTTATCAGCGGAGCAAAAAGCGTTTAAAGCCATTCCGACCACGATTCGAACTAGCACGAGCGCGCTTTAAGGCAACAAAACACGAGAAATAAAAGAACCCCCCTCCCCCCCTCCAAGCTCCGTGTTTCGTAGTCTGCGTACAAACACATCCGATTCAGTTTCAAATAGGACTTTAGTCCCCTCAGCCTCTTCCACGGTGAAAGTGAAGCAACGCTACACGCTGGTTCGACTTTAAACACCGACACCAGAAAGTGGTGTCAAAAGTTGATAATACCCTTCTGCGGGTGAAGTGGGCGGGGTTTGTCATAAATAAACACACCAAATTTCGCCAGCGGAAGTGCCACACCGGTAGCCGAGGGGGTTCCATTTCCACGCGTTGTTTTTGCCATGGGATTTTCCCGCGCCTTAAAACTCTTCTTGTCAGCATAGTTCGATTAGCTGTAGCGCGCCAACACGTAACGCAATCCAAGGATCGCAACGGCAAACAAGGTATGAACGGGGAAGGTACACCCCGCTAATCCGCTTGTGGGCTCTCCCACCCCCCCCCCCCCCCCTCTTCCCGGGAAGGCATGGCAACCACCCCGGTACACCGGAAGTGACGATGTTGGCTTAGCGCGACAAATTGATTTGCGGCTTGTCGGCGTGCACAAGGTGCGTTTACGCGGAAACCCCTAGCCGACTATCGCCACGTCCTTCGGCGCGTGGACGGAAAACTTGCCTCTCTGTTCGTCGCTGTGTTGCGCAAACACGGGGGATTCTTTTCATTTCCTTTCGCCCTGGCGCCACCGTCCCCTCGCCAAACACGGTCGCGGTTGGCTCATCGTAAATCAAAGCCGAAAATTGCGGTCGCCCTCTGGTTGTGCTGCGTTGTGCCACTGGGTGGTGGGTTGGGTTAGAAAGCTTCCCTTCACGAGTGCGTCAATATAGATGCCGGCAGGATTCATCCTTTCCTTCTCGTTGGGGCGTGTTGAGTGGGAAAGGATCTCGATTTTCTTCAAGGGGGAACACACTCAGATCCTCAGAACATCGCTTCACAAGCTCATCACCGTGGGCAGGAGGTGGATGGCCGGTGCTGGAGGTTCGCATCAGATTTAATCATATTTCCGATTAAACAACTTCTCCCGTCGCCGTGGCCGTGGCCAGAAAAGCCAGCAAAACCACCGTGGGATGGATAATTGGAATTTTCCCTTCTCTCTGGCAGCATTTTACCGGCGGGCTCCCTTCTTCAAAGCAGTCATTTCGGGAGCTTATCCGATCGATGACGCTGGTGGTGATTTATCGATGTCGTAGGTGGTCGTGGATGGGTGCACCGCGCGACATTGGCAAACACACACACGACGGGTTCAAAAATGGTTTCGTAATCTGCTTGCGGTGCCAGATACGTATCGGAAATTGCGAGCAGCACACCAATCGTTCAATCTGCCGGTTAAAATCCCTCAGACGCTTCCACAGCATTGCATCACGGCACTGACGGGCCCTGGATGCCGATGGGTCGTCGTGACATGTCGATCCGAACACGTGTGCACGCCTCGGAGAGGGTAAATTGAACGACGATTGAGGGTAGGATTAATTAAGGAATAAGATTAATAAGCAATGGGTTACGGATCAGACCCGCTACACAACCTTGCACGTTGGTTCATTGGCATTCTGACTGAAACTATAGAATGCTGGAGTGCTTTAAAGCGGCAAAAGGCTCCTTCGGCGATACAAAACTCACCTGTAAAACGGTAAATATCACTACAAACAGGGTAACAATTAGCAGGCAGCCGGACACGGCGACCACCATCAGCGTCGGCGTGGACGTGCTAGTTAGGAACTGCTGCCAGGCCCGGCCCGCCGCCTGACCGGGCGTCGTTGCCCCGCCATCGCCGGGTACGGCTGGCGCACCGCTCTCCTCGCCGAACTGCAGCAACTGTTGCTCGGCACCGATGCGTCGCTTGCCGGCGGGCGATGCGTTAATACAGCCACCTGTGGGGTAATACCGAAAACGGAAAGCCATCATTAAGCTGTTGTTGTGCTCCTATATGCTGGCTCCTGTCACTCTACACACACACACACACACACACACGCACACTTACCGGTCGCTTTGTCGCAGTGGCAGCAGCTTTGATCGTCGGGCGATGCGTCCGCCGCACAGCAAGGCACACATTGATGGTTGAGTCGGTCTAGGTGCAGCGGGAAGGGACAGGTGAGGCAGGAGAACTGTCCGGGGCCGCTGCACGTCCGGCACGACTCGTGGCACGTTTTGCATGTCTGCGTCGGCGGATCGTAGTACTGCGAGGCGAGACAGTCGATGCACAGCCCGTTCTGCAGCATGCTGTGCGCGGGACAGGTCGTACAGGCCAGCGGGCCAGCTCCTGTGTTGCGGCAAGAGGGGAATACAGTAATGCAACAAAGAGAAACATTCATTAGTGCGGTCGTCTTTACATGAACAGCATTCTGGGTTAAAAGTCGGCCATTGCACACTGAAAAAGCGCTTACTACACTCGAATAGCATTCATTTAGGCGTTTGGAACGCTCAAATAGCATACATTTAGGCGTTTGTAGCACTCGAATAGCATGCATTTAGGCGAATTGTAAGGTCGATCTAGCAGCTAGTTTATCAAACGAATTCTTACCGTTGCAAGTCTTGCAGTAATGGTGGCAGCGCTGGCAGCCGAACTTCGTCTTGAAGAACCCTTCCGGACACTCGGGGAAACATTCACCACCGGCCAGCTGCCATCCCTCCGGGCACTGGACGCACTGGTTCCGGCGCGGCCCGCTGCACGTGTGGCAGCTCAGATAGCATTTCGCACAGGTGCCACGATCGCTGTAGTAGCTGCAGAAAACAAGGGGGAACGCATCGCGCGCACATTAGCTGCTTGATTTTCTCTTGGTTTGCGACAAGCGACGAACTTACCCATCGGCACACGTGGTGCGGCATTCGCCGCTCTGCAGCTGCAAACCCTTCATGCAGGCGGTACAGTTCATGCGCGACACGCACTGGGTGCAGGTGTGCAGACACTTGGCACAGACGCCCACCTCCATGTAGTAGCCCTCGTCGCACACGTTCACGCACCGCGCGCCCTGGAGCAGCAGGTTCGAGGCGCAGGTCAGGCACTCGTTCTCCGTCGGCCCGGTACAGGTTTCGCACGTCGAGTGGCACGGGTGGCAGTGGCCGTTTTCAAAGTATTCCGCTGGAAATGGGAAGGGAGGCAGGAAACAATTAACAGTGAGAATGGTTTACTTTATTTCGATTTAAAAAAAAAGACAATATGTAACTATTTTAAAACTGTCCTTTTTTCCTTTCTTGGAACATGCTCAATGCAGTTGACATCATTAAAATGTATGTTTAATTATTTGCAAACACAACACAAAATTCCCAGAAGCGCGCTGAGGTCGTTTTGCAAAATTGACCTCATTAAAATCAATCGTAATATTTGCACAACTGGTACCGATTGCGTAACAACCAGACCGCTGCAGATGTCAGCGAGCACACCATTAATGTCGTTCCATAGTTTGATAAACTATACCTTCAATTACCTACAGTGAGTCCTAAAAATATTCGTCTTGTTGAATTTTGTACAGCAAAAGGTTAATAGGCATGGTTCGGTAAAAGTAAAGATAAGGTTTGATAAAGGGATACTTAATACACACAAATTTCTGAAACAATAAGCTTTAAAATAGAGTAATAGCGACTAAAGCAATTAAAAAAAGGGCTTTGACGGGTAAGCGAAAAGTATGCGTCTACGTCTAGTTTTGACGTAATCATGCGTATGAAAACAAAGGTTATGGAATCAAAAAAAATAATAATATTGATCTGGTTCCTGACTTTATTTATAACTATTAGTGACTCTACTTGACCAACACGCTAACTCAATTGAACCAACTGAATTAAAAAGGCGTATTTTTGCACCACTCATCCTACAAGACTTGTTGGAATTAATTTCTGGTAGTAATATCCCAAGTGACATTTGCTCGAAATTGTCTTCCCATATCTGCTCGATTAGTACTCGATACGCTTGAAATTGTGGATTTGTGTGTGATCAAGTGTGTTGAAAGCGCCAAGATTTTGTGTGTTCATAAATTAGACGTTCCTCTATCGATGGACCATGCCGTCGAGCTCATTTTTCATTCATAGCTATGGTTTTTTGATGAAAAACAAAAGCTAATTTTGTGTGACGTTATTTTACAAAAAATGGATATTATTTATGTATAAAATGGGAACATGGCCGACTATGACGATAGGAAACATCATTTCCGAGGGAATCTAGAAGAAAGTAACGTAAAAGCCGCTTCACAGTTAATTTTAAAGGACTTTTTCTAAATTCCCTTAAACTGGTGCAGTTTAAAGGAAGTTTAAGGCTCCAGTTTAAGGGAATTTGCTCGAATTCCCGATTATTCGTGCTCGAAAATGTCAATTGGGATTGCATTTCCGGACCATGTAGACAAGTTCCATTGAAAAATTGACAACTGATATAATATTGAGAATATATCTAGTCGTTTGTATTAGTTTAGTTACGGCTGGTTTGTTCTTTTGGGCAAATGTCAATGTTCTGTATATTCTCCCGCTTCAGCCGGCGTTGAAACATGTGATTCTTTTTAAATACATGTCCTCGGAACGGAGACTCTAAGCACTTTAAACATACAAGAATGTAGTTCCCAGTCTCTTTTCTTATCAATTTGAGTCATTTTTTTCTATATCAACTATGCTTAATGAGCTCTAGCATCATGGCACCATGGTGTTACGGTTACACAAGGATTTGGTGATGCATCTTAGTAGAATGTTTTCGCCATATTAGACGACGGCCGTATGATCTTGACATGTGTCTCCCACATGTCTGAATACTTTTTGGACGCACTGTACTAGTGAACCCCGACACACTGTATCGTTCCGTAAAGGTGCAAAACACCAACCCCTTCCAGGTGGCATGGCAATTTGGAGCGCTTATCGGGATCGAATGGACAGTTCATTTATGCCCGAACGACGACACAGCAGCTTTCGTACCAGTTCAGTAACAATCACGTTCCAGTTTTCTTCAGCATCCATGCACACGCGCGATGAGTTCATCTCTTCTCAATGGTTCGTGGGGTTCGGTGTCGTCATGGTAGCCGGCGTTACATCGTTACCGTCAACGCTTCCAGGGCTAACGGTGACTCATTCCGGATGACATTCTTTGCGTTGGGTTTTCTTCCTTGCATCCACAGAGACGGTGGTGCGGCTCGTATTGAGTTGCTTGTGTTTAATTTTATTTTATTATTTTTTTATTTTTTTTTTGCCCCGCTCTCAGTAGTTATTCGCGTTTAGCAGCAGCGGCACCGATGCAGTCATAATGATCCCATCGAACGCTTTACACTCGAACGCATTAATCGTGATCCCGTGATGGTGTGGTTCGTCATTTTGCATGAAGCACTTTTGAAGTGGAGCACGCAACGGTAGGACGATATTGACGGTTCGTACAGTGCGCACGTTAATGATGCTTGGTATGAGTAGCACATACGAGGAGAAAAACAGCGGATATTTGCGCACTGTGAACGAAAGCGATCGGTTACCTTTTATTATGGCGATGCGTTGATGCATAATTGCAACTAGATTAGATTCCAGTTTACGCACCGCAAAGCGTTCTAGTGCTGGGAAAGTTGAAGACTCTAATTTGCTTCATGTGCGCCGAAATGGAATCCCACTTGAGAAGGGGTTTGAAGTTATTCCCCGTTTGAGAAAAAAGTGCTTTAGAGCAGAAAAAAAGCATCTGTAACTCGTTGGCAGGATTTTGCTGTGATGTTCAGTGAGAATGGCAGCACTCTACCCTGCACAGTTCAATAGATTCGTAGCGTTGAAAGCGGTCCACGGCAACCATTGGCTTAATGTGCGCGCGTGGGCAAAATGCAAACGAACGTGCTCCGCAACCATGGCGTGCGACGTACTGGGCGACATTGGCAAACGCCTCGAAGCCCAAATGGACCGAGAAGCGGCGCCACACCATTTGCTTTTATCACGTGAAATAAAGTTGCAATCACGCTTCGCGCCCCGTTCATCTCTCCTGCTATCCGGGGGTCAATCGGCTGGCCAATACGGCGAGTGAGTGACGTAGGGCGAAATAAATGAAGAAGAAATGGTTGCTTTCGTTTTTATTACTTTCAATCCATTATTGCCTCGGCGTTTTAATCGGCGTCCACGGGCTTACGAGTTCCCGCATGAAAAAAAAAGCACTGACCATCCACCAGCACCGCTAAGTGGTGCCAAGCTTTCCATTTGGTTTGGATTTTTCCACCCCCTGGGAGTGGCAAGTTGCGGATCGAGTAAGGGTAGGGAAAAACGCTTCCCAATCCCAGCGCAAGGATATCGCACACCTTGCTTGATTGCCACCGTTCTTCGCTCTTCCTACCTACCCCGCTACCTATTAAAAGCTTCCACCCTCCCTTCCCCTTTCAACGAGCTGCACTTACATTCGTCGCAGTTGTTGTTGCCGTTGGCGATGCATTTCCCTTTCCGGTTCATGGTCCAGTTGTCGTGGCAGGTGATGCAGACCGCTCCATTGCCGCAGGTGGTGCAGCCGTGCGGGCAGGCGATGCACTCGTGCCGCTTCTTGTCGCCGTAGTAACCGTCCGGGCACGCGTTCAGGCAGCGGCCCTCGTGCGCGAACCGGCCGGCCCGGCACAGGATGCACTGGCTCTCCGACGACCCGTTGCAGGTGGCACAGGACGGATGGCAATCGGCGCAGCTGGAAAACGAAATTGGACAAGCGGACGAGCGGTTTTTTTTGGGTTAAAAATAGTGTAATTAAAGGAGTTATGTTTTGGGGCGGTTAGTTTAAGGTCGATGCATCATTTTTCCCAATTGAGGGTCGGCCCGACGCTTTTTCAGTTGGTTACAGGGTTTCCCACGATTTATTGGTCAGTTCCCATGATTTTTTGGTGTGTTCCCACGGTTTTTTGGTCGTATCCCATAAATTTTTGGTTCGTTCCCATAATTTATTGGTATTTTCTGATTGGATATCAATACAATTGGACCAAAAAATTCTGGGAAACGACCAAAAAATCATGGGAACGCACCAAAAAAATATGGGAACCCACCAAAAATTGATGAGAACCAACCAATAAATCGTGGGAAACCCTGTAAGGTTCAGTTGGTAAATGAATGAACAAGAAATAAGTTTCCCCCTGCAAGCGTTAAAGCTGAGTTGAGCTGAAATATTTATCATATTGGAAAGGAAGATTTTAGTGAATGTTCTAATTGGTTGGTTGCCAATTAGCCGTGTATCCTATTCAATCAGAATTGTATGGTAGACACAGATTCCTCGTATTGAAATATGTTCAATAATATCACACATATCCAATAGAATAAAGAAATGTTGTTAATTGAACGCTTTTGCAAGCGTTAAAACAATGTGTAAACCATCCGCCTGCTAATGAATTTTAGCGCTCTTTTGTTCGCGCTGTTTGAAAATGCCCACGGGGACGTTGTTCCCGGTTTAACGAGCTAGCACAAAAAAGCGGGCATCATGTATTATGTTGCTCGAATTAACTAATAGAATATCACAAAGGGCCGACAAAACAAAGGAGACGGCCCTTTCGATATGCGTGTGTTAAACGCTAGGATAACGCAAAACACATCCGGCAAACGGGAACGGTCACAACAAGCTGCCGCCAAAGAGATAGCCGCGGGCCCGCGTCGTGGCTGTGCGGTTTGGCAGTCAGCGAGCGGGCGACCCGCACTCAGCACTTTTACGATCGCCAGATGTGGCAATAAAACTTAACAACGAAACAAAGAGCACCAAATGCAGAAAGATGGCCAGTGTGGCTGGTGCGCTTTCCCGAGACGCTGCCAAACCCAAACCATCCCGATGCAATGTATCCGTGCTGTACAACCGAACCCGGAGAGCGACGGCAACGAATGCTTTTTCATATAACACGCACTTAAACACACACACAGACACATTTAGGGTGAGTTTAGGGCGTCTTGTTCGGTGGTACTGTAACGCCCCGGGAACTGTGTTTCTTCCGAGTGTTGCATAGAACGGCGACACACACACACACGCGGAGGTAGAGGAATAAAGCGAGTAGGAAGCACTTAAATACAGATAGAATTTTTATGTACACCTCAAGCAGCATAAATTATGCACACACGCCCTTCGTCCGCCCGTGATCCTCTGTGTCAAGATCGCCAAACACTGTTGAAGCTGAACTGAACGTCCACGGGTGTGTGCGGGAAGGCACGGGAAACCCCTCCCGTATGAGTTATGTTTCGTGCGACCATCCGGCAGTGCGCCGGTGAACCACCTGAAATTGACTTTTCGCTACGCTAGATCACACACACTCACACACGCGCGCATATATGACCAACATGTGCACGATGCCACACTACATTACCGCCAGCAGGTGTAGAGGAACCCGTCCAAACTAGTTCCCCCAGAAAACGGTGTCCTCGAAAGCGAGGGAACAAAAATGTGAAATAAGACATACACACACAGAAGCGCCACCGTCCACATCCTAGGCGGCGGCGTTTCAGCATCCTTCCGGCGCAAGATCACCGGCGCACGTAATTGCCACTTTTGCACCTTTCTGTCGCGACTGTCGAGTTGCTTTCCGTACCCCTTCTATTCCCTTTTGCCAAAACGCAACACGAAGGAGGAAAGAAACGGCCTCTACACGCTACACACAACACACGGCGCCGTGTGAGGAAGGTGTCTTCCCGGTTTTTCGCAGCACGTGTGTCATATGATAATGAAATAAGAGAAAATATGAGACCCCGGTTGCACCCCGGTGGCTTCCAGCAATTTTAGGTCCGCTACTTCACTCTTTATCCGTTTTCGTGTGGCGCGCAAGAGGATGTGTCTGGGACGGGAGGACGGAAGCACTGTACACACCCTGATACACGCCACACCACGCCGCCTTGATGTGCGCTACGGTAGTAGCATCAGCGCCATCTGGATAGCGCTATGCCGAAAACACTCGCCACCCGGGAAGACGATGGCGCGACAGCAAATTGCGATAAATAATCGTAAAAATATATGAAGTGACAGATAATATTTGCTACCGTCACTGGTTGCTCCCAAGGATATGGGTGACCGTGCGAGTCTCGGAGCAACCTCCGAGGACACCGCGGAAGAGCTTTAGAAAGGAGGAAAAGGCAGGACAGCGGCACTAATGCCCCCACTGTACTGTACCGTCACCGTTCGTGACGTTGACAGTGTTTCTATATATATATATATGCGAGGTTCAAGATGGCATGAAATTTTATTTTCAATTTTTATGACCCCACGTCGCGTGGGTGCAGAATTATCTACCGCACCATTTGTGCGCCCTTTCGTACACGTCAGCAAATGAAACAAAAGTAGCTACAAAAAAAAAGGCGGAAGATACACTCTCGGCTGCAAGATACACTGTGTGTGTCCATTAGCTGACAGCGGTGTCAGCGGGGCAAAAAACGCACCGGCACAAACAAAAGTGCACCTTGCACAGGAAGCTGTCTCCGTCTGGGGCAGCTGTCCCGGTGTGTATGGTGTTGTGCCGGTGAACGGAGATTTTAACGAGCGATAGCGAAATGCACCACGAGGACGTGCTGGGGAAGGTAAGCGCGTAAAGTCTAAAAGTCGTTGCTATAGAAGAACAAAAATGCAGGGGGACTCCAAGTACGCAGCATCAAGGGAAGAGAAATAATGTCGTTACTGGTGAGTTTGATGTTGCAGGAATGATTTTTTTTTTATCACGATAGTGCAGCACATTACATCATCTGCATTCTTCTAACGCTTCCTGGGTGGCTGAAAAGATGTGAGCACAGGGAGGGCAAGAAAGTAGGGATTGAGGTGGTTTGTATAAAGATTTCAAACAATCGACACAACAATGGAGCTGAGTTGTAGATTGAGGTGGATAAAACTCGCCTAAAGTTATGCAATCATCGTCGCAAAACTTTCCCAATAAATGAAATATTGAATCACTCGCACTAATTCAAGCGATGATTAATGCAAATAGAATTCGAATAATAGTTATGCAACAAGCATTACAAAACTATATTTGCCATGAAATCAAAATATAACTCAGTAGAATACGTGTATTAATTACGGTAGCTATAATGCGCCTACAAGTATGCAATATGCATTACAAAATTAAGTAATGTAATCAATTTGTTAAGTGAGCAAAGGAACGGTATTTTGATGCATGCCAGTACATGCAATATGTTTGCGTTTTAAAGCTAGAGTAGCGCTGGTAGCGCACAAAATAACGATAACAACAATACAAAGGAACGAAAAAAAACCAACACAGAATCAGCACAATCAGTTTGATCGTTAAAATCGTTGGAAGCCGCAACCAGATACTAAACCTCATTATGACTGTCACCGTGCTACAGAACCGTGGCTCGTGTTTCATTTGAAATGAATGGGAAAAGTGATAGTATGATGCCAAACAAATTGCCAATCGGCAACAATCAATCGATTATGTTCACTTGCAAAATTCGCCGAACAAATCATCCGTTCGAACAATGCGCGCTTCTGTTCAGTTTTCCTCTGTTCAGCAGTTGTTGTTTTTTTGCTTTTTCTTCTTGGAATCTTACAAGGTTGCGATCAACGTTTTGATTGTTATTATTCTGATTTTCCCGAAATCTAATTTTTCATTTCACTCTGTCGCTGGGTGGGGTAGTTCTTTATGCAATTTGAATTTTCTTTTTTAGTTTTTTTTTGGTTAAATCTTTTCGATCATGCATCATATTTCGCTGAGCCATGGTATTGTAGCGTTGAATCGTTTGAACTTACCACACAAACACACACTCGCTCTCTTTTTTCGCCTGATGCTCTGTGTTGTGTGTTTCAACCCAGCTTCTGTCCCATTTGTGTGATGGCTGCTTTTTTCCCCATAAAAATAAAACAATGTGCACACACAAAAAACAGGCGGAAAACTGGAAAAGCAAATCCACACAATTCACAACCACCGATTGGCGATGAGGTTTCGCTGAAATAATATTGTTTCGTTTCTTTTGTTCGGCGGTTTTTTCCAGCATTTCGCTTTTCCCCATTTTCCACCTTACAACGGGGAACGCATTGTGCTCGCGGAACATTCGCGCCAGGGTGTGACGGTAGCATAAAAGGAAATCCGTCGTCACCAGAAAACGCGCTACGATCGCAGAAAATATACCGCGACCGCGACGACGACTGTGTTTGATCAGGGTGGTGGTGGTGGGGAAGTTAGCATTCGTCGCTAAAGAAAAGCGCTTTCCTTCCAACCGAGAACGAGGCGACGTTTCGTGGTGGTTCGCTGGGGAAAATGAAAATGAAACGACACCAAACAATGAATGATTCCCCCAGAAGACTGCGAGGGGGGGGGGGGGAGGGCATTGAGCTGTCGATGGCATCACACAATGACCATTGCGCAAGCCAGACATCGTAAACAATGCTCGCGCACAATTGTACCAAACACGGTTGGCACGGTGTCAAACAGTTCCCGTTCCCGTAGTTTGGTTGGTTTTGTCCTTTCGCAGCACAAAGCTGTTCAAATAGTTTGTCGTTCGACTGTCCAAAGAAAATATTTTCTGTTTAAATGCAGCAAAAATGACGAATACTATCCGGGTCTGAAATGTAAACCACTTTTCTTGGACTTTCGCACCCATCTTCTGTGGGGCGGGTGGGAAACAAATTCCATCTTTAGGGCACCCACGTTGCCCGCGTTCGCATTCCCTTTAACGCCTGTGTGTTTGTGGCAAGTGTATGAAAACCACCAGCCAGTGCATTCTGGTTCGCAGTACCCACAGAGCGAGAAGAAGAGAGCAAGACATGGCGAGAGAGCGAGTGGATCAAATTATGATGGCGCGTTCAATCGAGCACATAATAATGGAATATCCGAAACGGAAATAATCCGCTACTCACACTCAGCGACTTGAGCGGAACAAACCAAGGAAGAGCGGAGGGCAAGGAGGGAGGAAGTAAACGAAGCGGGAATTTGCTAAATGGAAATCAATAGAATTACGCCAGCGGGATCATAATCGAAAATTGGCAGCAAAATGGCGCTGCACACACACACACACACATTCACACACATCCTCATACACTTTAAAGGCGAAGCAGAAATGGAGCATGGAAATGTCTCGCTTGACAGTGAATGAAGAAAAGCGCGCGTGAACGAAGGGAAAGGAAGTGTCGGGGAAACGCTTATCCTTCTGGCAAAGACACATTCAACTCTCTCTCTCTCACACACACACACACACACACACACACATACACACACACACCAAGAAAGGGTACTGCATGTTTGAACGATTTGCTGCCAATAGTTTAATGTGACGGCTCGTTCGTGTCGCTCGCTGCAGCGTGCAAGTGTAAGTAAATTTGGGTACCCCGGGACCGGTAAAATTACGCAAATTTCCCTGTCCCAAGGGATGGTGGGTAGGAATTTACACCAGGAAAAAAAAAAAACGACACAAAAAAAAATCTAACATTTCGCACTCCTACCGGGCTGGCACGTAATCCGATGCCGGACAGGATTAGAGCCGGTACCGGGCACCGTTGGTTATGGAATTTAAATTAATTTTGTGTTGGCGCATATTTTTTGCCTACTTTTTGTTGCGATTAGAACGACCCCTTGTTGGTGTGCTACCGTACACCTTTTTTCCCCCGTCTGTATGTGTGTGTGTGTGCGTCTGTGAGCAGATGTTTTGTTCCTTTCGTCGGTTTCCAATAAGAAAAAAAAAAGCTCCAAACAGACGCTAATCAATTATGCTCGATGAGAGTTTGCTTCTGTGCTTCTGGTTTTTGTTTTGCTATCCCACTTTTCTTTTTCTTTGTTTCAGTTCCTGTTTTTATCTGTTCCAGTTCACGCCCGAAACCTCATCACAAATGCATTGGTTTACACATCCCCGGAACGGCTAATCCATCATCCATCCCAAAAGCCCGCGTGGAAAGTGTTTGTGCCGCACCGGACGAACGCACCACCAACAGAAACCAATGAAAAAAGGGTCCTTCGATAAGCACACACACACACACTGAGCAAACAAAATAAAACAGAGAAGAGAGAAAAAAAAAACACGGCCATACCGGGCATTCTAAATTCGTTATTGCCCCTCCTCCAGCCAACCATTCCTCTCGGAAGCAATCGAAACAATCGATCCAATTTTCCCACGGCAAAACCCCACAGCTTCCGAAATACCTTCAGCTCCCCCGGGGTGGGAGAGAGGTAGCAGCAGGGTTCGTGGTACTTCCTTCCGATGGGAAACAAAGAAGAAGAAGAAAAAAAACCATGCGACTCCATCGGCCGGTAAGCGAGACAGACGGCGGGGAAGCGTTAAAATAAAACCGACACATACCGTTTATTGTGCAGCATAAGCGTTATTTTTACAATCGTCACTTTAAACGCACACACACACATTTGGGAGGTGCGTGAAATGAGGTGCAAAGATACACATACTCGTTACACGGGACGGGGCGCCATCGGCGGGAAGCGGAGCACAGTCGGTGAAGTTCGTGCTCGTCACGTTTGTGCGCCTCCGGGAGGAAACGAGATGTAATAAAATTTTATTCATAAAATAACCGAAATATTATCTTCTTTTTTCCTTCTTCTGTGTGTGTGTGTGTGTGTGTGTGTGTGTGTGTGTGTGTGTGTGTGTGTGTGTGTGTGTGTGTGTGTGTGTGTGTGTGTGTGTGTGTGTGTGTGTGTGTGTGTGTGTGTGTGTGTGTGTGTGTGTGTGTGTGTGTGTATCTGTGATCTTCTCCGGCGTAACGAAATTTCGATAAATGGTGGGTTGTGGAGGTTGAGGGAAAGAACGGTAAAGCCAGAAGTGGTTTCGTTCGACAACGACGACGACGACACGTGACTGTTTGGAAGTTTACAGAATGTAGCCCCAAACACTAATGCCCATGCCATGGATGGTGGGAAATTTTATCGAAAGCAAATTTTCCATTCTGGAGCGCTGGTTTTTCTGCCTTCTTCGTCTGCGCGATGCTTTCTACCACGACTACGGGGTTTATTGCAATAGTGTGCGGGCGCTACTACAACGACGATGCTGCCCGTACTTGACGGCTCACTGTCCCTTTGCTTCCTGAAAGCACGAAGGCACAGCAGCAATGGGCGCAGTGGGGAGGAGCTCGTTATGACAGTACGCACACACACAAACACAAACACGAGCAAAGAAAAGCGGACCGTTACCGTATCCAAGGACATCTTCAATGGAATATTAAATGATTGCTTATCTTGTTTTCAATTTGCCCCCGGTACGCTATGACGGTGTCGACCACCTGCCAGGGGTGCCGTGTGAGGGAAGCAAAACCATTCAAGCGTGCCCTTCGAGAGGACGTTTGCACTGTTGGACCGGCCGGATCGACAACTGTCAGCACCAGCAAAGGACGGCCGCCGCCATTGACCACCGTCGTCACCGAGTCGGGTCGCATATTTAGCAGAACGCCCATTTTCCTATCCCGCACCGAGCCCCTATCCCCTTGATTGAGGGCAGGGAAGCGTACAAACCCAATCGACAACCTGTTACAGTTTTGTTTACAAGAAAGTTAAACACCGTTCCCCGTTTCCATGCAGTTTCTTTGTCGATTTCTTTGTGTGTACGTGTGTGTGTGCGTACTCTTGGTAGGACATAATCAATATTTAACGGAGAGCATGGAATCGATGTTACCGCAAGCCGAGAAGTTAAAGACGCAAGCGAAAGCCCACAATGGCAATCGAATACCTGGCCGGTTGGCGCACTAGATGATGAGGCAAGCCAATAGCAAAGTGGTGCCAAGTGGCCAAGAGCGAGAGAACGGGTTTGGGGAAGAGAATTTGTTGCTCGATGGTCCACAGCGTGCGATGGCACACACACCTCGTGTGTTACGTAGAGGATTATGCTGGATCACTTCTAATGTCTGTTCCAAGTGGGAAGTAGTTCCAAGTCCACCGAGACCGACAACAGCCACCAAAGGAAGACGGTCACTTCCATGCACAACAAGAACATTTGCACCTCACCTCGGCTATGTGTGGCAACTTTTTGTTTGCCCACAGATAGAGGCCCATGGACACAGAGCGTCACTGCGGGCGGTGCCCATTGTGCTAGCCCAGGATGTGGTCCACACTTCAAACCACTCGGTCAAGCATGTTAATGCCCTAAAATAATACATCTGAAGCTAAAGGTAAGCACCTCGTCACGCTACTGGCTCTTGCCGGCACTGGGAGACACACTCCCGACGCTGCTTCTAATCGTTTCTTTCTTCACATGTGCACACATGTTACCAGGCGTCTGGTAACGACTTGGAGCGATTGTATGTCCACTTCCGGTGAAGCGAACACACACACACACACACGCAGCACCACTGGGAGAAGTTCGGTTGAGGTTCAGCGCTAATATTATCACAGTGACAGTGTCCTACCCTCCACAGCACGAAGCGCACCTTTGATTCCGTTGCAATTTTTCGGATCCACCACTCGATGTCCTTTCCAGCACCGAACCCGGGATGTAAACAATAGACGACCGTGGCGGTGGGGGTGGGCAAACCGGGGTTCAAACAAAAGCCGACCAGTACTTACTTGTAATCCTCCGTTTCGTAGGTGTTCTTCGGGCAGGCGGCGTAACAGCGGTGCTCATGCATAACTAAATGATGATCACAGCTCGTACAGTAATCGGGCCGATCCTGGCAGGAGGCACAGTTGGCCTCGCACGGCACACACGTTCGATTATCGTAGTCTACCAAAAAAAAGGGGGGAAAGAGAAAAATTGGTTAGTTACAGGCTACAAAACCAAACCGGAGCAGCGTTCAGCGATGGAGTCTACATTCGGGCGCAAAGCGTACATCGAACGTAGGCGCGGAGGCGTAGCACACGAGTTAAAGTAAACAGAATTAAATTAAAGTAAATGACCAACGCTGCCCCCCCTCGCCCACTTCCCCGAATGCCCCGCAACGCTACCAGTCCCAACGCGCACTGCTAGCAAGTTGAGCTGAGGGAAGGCATCCCCGTGGCATCATATGCTGGCGATGTGCTTTTCTTGTGTAATTATGCAAACATCAGCATCTTTGGGCCGGATTGGAGCATTTCCATCAAAAAGTGTATGCTTACATGATGCCGCAGAGCACAGAGCGAGTGAGAGAGAGAAAAAGAGAGAGAGAGGGAAGCAGTTACAGCAGTCGAACGAGATCGTATCCGAACACCGTGAGTGTTCGGAGCCCTGGGAGAAAAAGGGAACGGGATGGAGCGAACCAGCCACTATCGCATGCACTTAATCTGCCCCGTACCATCGCACTCTTTTCGGAAAATGGGTTCCTGGTGTTTTGGTTCCTGGCAAGCCGCTCGCCGCACTCTTCGCCGCGTTTGCCGGAACCGATTAGTTTGAAGATAATTGAATTTGCGTTTGCCCCAGCACACCAAAACGCCTGCACACTCACACGCTGCTCGGTGGTGGTGATGGTGGTGTTCTAGAGAAAAGATGCCAGCTACCGAACGGGGGTTTACTTTTCTGAACGCGCACGCGCCCCTCCCTCTCTCTCTCTCTCTTCCTTCGCAGTTCCCTTAGCACCACGGTGCACTGCAGCACTGTTAGGAAACAACAAAGATCAAAGACAACTTTTCGCAGCCTAATTTCCTTCGCTGTCATTATCACACATTTGTCAGGTTGTTGTTCGGCTTTTGCGGGCTGCTGCGGCTGCTGCTGTCTTCTGCATGCGGAGATGCCTTGCAGTTTACAACCACCAATTAACACACATCCCGGACCGTACCATTTGCCCGTGGTTAGCGGGCGCGTGGCGTGTCGAAACCGTTGCTTTTACGCGATTGAAAGTTTGCGCACCAAACGGTACCAGTACTAAAAGGATTTTGGTTGTGTGGAGCGTTGGTGTTGAAATGGCTGTGGCTGTGGGAGTCATGTGAAATTTTTAGCTTCTTCTCAAGCAGCTTTAAGACATCAATTTGATAAGATTGTACACACAAGCTTGAAGTCTTCTTCATTCAGGATGCAACAAGTCACCGATGGCTGTTTTGTGCCGCATTTGCTTGAGGCAAAGTTTGTTCGCGATTGCAACCTACTCCCAGTGACGTTACCAGAGCGCCGTTACAAACAGTAACATCTCAAAACACGCCCTCTACCCCGGCCATCTGCCGGAACACGGTGCGGTAATGGATGGGCAAATTTTTACAAATAACGCCACGGGGGAACCGAAACCGAAGCTCCAATTGCGCAAACATTGTGGAATACGCGGCCATAGCAGGAGTCCCCACCGGTCCTGAAGCGAATCACGCGAACTGCCGCAAACAAACAGAACACGAGCGAGTGTCACCCGCTTTCGTTTGCCCCCCTGAAAAACAGCCTCCATGCCAGGGGCGCGTGCACCAAACATCGTGTCCGCCGGTCGGCATTAAAATTAATAATTATAAATGACAAACAAACATAATTAAAACAAATTACAGCAGTGCTCATCGGAGTGATCATCATCGTCGTCCTCTGGGCTGGGTGTGCTCGGTACATTGCCCCCTGCCCCCGTGACATCGGCGGGCGAATGAGAGAGAGAGAGAGAGAGAGAGAGAGAGAGAGAGAGAGAGAGAGAGAGAGAGAGAGAGAGAGTGTACACGATGGGTGTGGAATTACAATTTCACAGCGCTCTGATGCCGTGTGTAACGACGACTCCCACACACCGAGCTCGTACACAGTTGACACAACCGGGACCGGGGTGAATGCTGCGCACAAACACAAACACGCGCAAAACCGAGCCTGCCGAGCCACCACCATACCATCCAATCACGTTCCGGCGCAAGCCGGTTGAAAGCATTCTTTCCCTTGCGGGTTCGTTCGTTCCAGCACATCCCTTCCACGGCTACGGCGGGAAATGGAATGAAGCGACGGAGGACGGGTATGGGGGTTTTGCGTTCCGAAATCGAAAAGCGAAAGATATTGTGGCACAAAGTACGGATTAAATTCATACAATCTCCCGATGCCCGTAAACCCCACCCCTGTTACGCGGCTGAGCGAAACACGCGTTGGGCCGCAGGCGACAGAATCTGTGTGCGGCGCTTGTGTTTTATGTTATTGCAGCCCGGAAGACCAGCGAGGAGTGTGGCTTCTTCACGCCACGCTTCAACAAGCGCCAGCAGAGAGTAGGGAAATGGTGGTTAGAAGGGGCGTGTTGGTAGTACAGTCCGGACAACTTCACGCTCCAAGAATGCGAGGTCGTACCATGCTAGCACCGTTTTTGACACTCACTGCTGGTGGCAAGCGCTGGTGCGGAAATGAAGTTAATAATTAAATCCGTGCTCGAAAGGGGGCAGGACGCGCCAACGCGGGCATGAGCTTTTCGGAAGCGAAACTTACTTTCGTAGTAGCCCTCCGGGCAGACCTGCAGACAGACGGCCAGATCGGTAACGTACAGGTGGGCGGGCGCACACGTCAGGCAGCTGTCCTGGCCGGCGCCGGCACACGTTTCGCACGACTCGTGGCACGGCCAGCAGACGCCGCCCTGGTTCGGGAAGCTCCTCGGGGGACACCGGCTGACGCAGGTACTGCAACGAGAACACGGAAACAAACACCAGGCCCAACCAGTTAATGGAACGGTTAACAATGCTAGTCAACGCGGCGGCCACTTACTTGTCCAGCCGGTAATGTTTGCAGGCAACGCACTGCGTCGGGCCCTTGCCGTAGCAGCCCTGCTGGTCGCACTCGGGGTCGCAGTCGTGCAGCACCACCAGCTTGTTGTTCGAGTCGGCCATCACGTTCTCGCGCTGGGCCGTCGGTATGTTGTGCCCGTTGAGCGTGGCCACCGTCTTGTCGATGCCGCTGCCCGCCCCGCTGAACAGGTTCGGGTAGTTCATGAAGTTGCTGTACAGGTCGGCCGACTGGTAGTAGCCGGCGCCGGCCCCACCAAGCGCACCCGCCTGCTGGTTCAGATCTGTTTCCGTGGGAAACACGAACGGATTGAGGCCGGAGTAGCCGGCCGAACCGGCCGTCCGCGTGCCCTCCGACTTGAGCCGGATCGGGTTCGTCTGGGTGCCGTAGAAGATGAGCTGCCACTTGGACAGGATGCCGGGCTGGCTGACGCGGCGCGGCCCCCCGTTCAGGATCTGCAGCGTCCAGCGGCCCTCGGCCCGCTCGCCCCAGAAGTGCACGCTCAGGAACGGCCAGTCGTCGAAGTTGGACTTGGTGATGTCGCGCGGCCGCTCGAACAGCAGCGTCGAGGTCGTGCCCATCGGCGAGGTCAGCAGGATGCGCAGGTTGCCGCGCGGGAAGAACCGCAGCGTGATCTTGCACTGCACGTGCTCGAGGAAGCGCACCTCGTTCACCGTGCCGGCGCACCCGTTCACGTCCATGTGCGTCTGGAGCGTGTAGCCGACGGACACCTCGATCGGCCGGTCCTCGTTGATTTCGCGCGACTTGCAGATGTGCTGCGACGGCACGGTCGTCCACTGCTCCGCCAGGCTGACCATCGCTCCGGCATCCATCAGGCCGTAGCCGAACTTGTGGCTCACCTTGCGCTTCACGCCGTTCAGTATCCAGCCCGGCTCCTTCTCGAGCGGATCGGACCGTGACGTCAGCACCACCAGGTACTGCATGTCGCGCCAGGTCAGGGCCGGGTTGGCTTCGAGGGCCAGCGCCGCTATACCGGCCGCCAGCGGGGCCGAGGCCGACGTGCCCGTGTGCTCCACCGTGCAGATGCGATCCGGGCGCAGCGAACCGTCCATGTCGACGGTCGCGACGCTCTTGTCGTGCCCGGGCGTGCCCGAGCTGTACGTGGTCGCTAGGGTGGACGAGCACTCCTCCAGATACCAGGGCTTGTAGCTGTAGTCGAGAGAAAAAAATTGAGCAA
Source organism: Anopheles gambiae (assembly GCF_943734735.2). Taxonomy (NCBI): domain Eukaryota; kingdom Metazoa; phylum Arthropoda; class Insecta; order Diptera; family Culicidae; genus Anopheles; species Anopheles gambiae. The sequence goes on from NC_064601.1 coordinate 29,180,890, forward strand.
AACCTCGTTAGCTACAGAGAGGATACGAGAAAAGGGGTGTGCGAAAGGGTGTACTTACCCGCCCTGGGTGGCACTCGAGATCGAGAGGGTGAAAATGGAGTTGGTGTAGCCGTCGCAGTTGCAGCTGTCGGTGTAGCGGCCCCCGTTACCGGACGCCCAGATGAAGATCGAACCCTTGCCCTGCCGGCCGCTCGTCACACCGAAGATGAAGGCACGGCGAGCCAGCGGGCCCGGCCCATCCACCGTCGAGCCGTCGTCTTCCGGGCCCCAGGACGCGCTGTAGATGTCGATGTGGTCCGGATAGAGGCCGAGTGCCTTCGCTTCCACCGCATCGTTTACCGTGCCGTCCAGCATCCGGACGCCTGTAGTAACAAAGCAAAAGACAACCCGATAAGACACAAGTTTACTTCTTCCCTTTTTTTTTTTGACGAAAACCCGAAAGTGTTTGCCAAACACGTGCGACCGGTAGCTGCTCGTATTATCATTTTCGGGGGAAAAATGAAGGCACGGTCCTCAACACTTCCAAGTAGTATGAAGAGAGGTATCGAACGTATTTCACCCGAAACAAAAAAATGGCGTACCAGCCAATGAAGAGATAAAAATAAATTCGTTTGCAAGTTATGACATCCTTATGCTTGCATCTCCCCTCTTTATTCTTCCCTGCTGGAGGGACCTGCTGCTGTGCTCCAGCGAGAAATACAACGCCAAAGAGGTAAGAGCGTGTGCGTTTGTTTCACAATATGCTCTTGGGAATCATATTTTTCTACGAAAACCTCAGAACGAGAAAGGTGATAAGAAACGGCAGTTTTGATCTTCCAATGGAGCGCGAGAGATAAACCCCCGGGCGTGCAGCGGAGTGCTCGGAAGATATGCAAACGTGGTAACAACATATTGGGCGTTGGGATGAGGGCGCTGAGCGGTAGAGAACGTCGAACAAATTGGAAGAAATATTACCGAACGCGCAGAGCACCCGTGGTGGGTGAAAATATGCGCCCTGATGCCGAGGAAAAATGTGGTACCATAAAATATGTAATCTTCTCATGATAGGAATTTCGTTGCATGGTGTTTACGTTCGGGGTTTGGGTTTTTTGTTGTTGTTTGTTGTTGGATCCTTTCCGTCTTCGTTCGTTGCTCTGCTGCTGCTGTTTTCTGGGAGCGATTCCATACGATCATCTTTAACCTTTCCTACTGGGTTGTTGATGGATTTTTGGGGCATAAAGTATCGAAGGAAATAGAAAAGCAAAAGGTTCGACAGTGGTCGATAAAGTGGATCGTTTTGCGTGTTGAATTAAAGTTGATCCCAAGGTAATGTGTTATGTGCATCGCTTATCGCTAACATAGCGCTCTTACGGAAACCTGTTTTAGGCCTCACAACGAATGAAATAACGTACAAACAGAACAAGTACAAAAACCTCCAACCAACAAGCGAGCGCAAAACAAAATCCAATCAAATCCATTTAAAATTGATCAATAGTGATTGATACGGTCGATTTAGCGGGGATTAATTCGAGCGCGAGCCAAAAACCAGTGCCGTCCTCTCTGCTGGAAGCAATGCAAGAAAAAATACTGCTCAATCGAGGAGGGGACCTCCAGCAACCATTACGGCCACACAGGTAACAAAGCGATTCTTAGGACACACATTTGTTCCAGCTGCTTAGATGTAATCTGATCTTAGAGCGTTTTGATAAATCGTTCGACCGGAGAACAGCACGCCGCACAACATTCCCGGGGTTAAATGAACGCAACTGATAATGGAAAGAAATGAGCTCGGTCCGCTCGGTTCCCCCCCGCTGCCTGTCATGGTGCGTGAACATTTCATCAACAATTTTTATTACAAAAACGTTTTGTGACACGCCTGTGTCTGCCTGGGAGGAAGAATGGAGAAAATGATTCGCTCTGCTTCACAACGGTGCGTGCGTCTCCATCGTGCGGGTGGTAAGCGTGCAGCGGGAGAGGGGGGGGGGGGGAGAGGGAAGAAAGGGCATACGCGTTACACTCGAACTAAAATGAACTGCCGCTGCACGGAGCAGCTGAAAATATTTAATCAAAATGCCTATTACGGCCCATGTTTCGAGTGCGAGGAATGGAATGGTAGCACGCCCGTTACACACATACATGCTGGAATGTTTTCGGGCCGAGCAAAGGGAAACGGAAACGGCAAATGGAAAGAGCACCACTCGCACACCGCCTGGTTCGCTTGTGCGTAAGGTAACAGTGCGCTTTTCCTTTTATTTTCCAATGGTTCCACATCAGCCGTTCCACATCAGGTCCCCTTGATCAATGATGGATGAGTACGGGGAGCGGCTAAATGGAGGGTGGGAGGACTAAATTTTTCACTCCTTTGCTTGCTTTCCCCTACCACCGACCGTGTAGGTTGTTTTATAAATGAAGAAACGAAACTTTATTATATACCTTCGTCAAAGCGTCCTACACTTTGTGCCGGGCTGCATCCTTACTGCACGATACAGATGTGTGTGTGAACGGCTAGTTGGTGTTCTTTTTTTTCGTTTATGCTGGCAGGACCGTGTGGATATGATGGATGAAGCAAATTTGTTTTGCAAACAAAGTTTTTCCAAAGTTTCCTACTTTAGCAGTCCATTTGTCCTTATGAGTATCGAACGAGGGTTCAATAAGAGCCGCGGGTGGCAAGGACAGACGGTGTTGATCGATGACCGATCAAGAGTGGTACAAACAGTTCCGTAGAATAATTTTGATACTTGGAATAGAATGGTCAGCTTGATAATGAATCAAATTGTTGCCTTTGCGGGATAATATAATTTTAAAAATAGCTTACAATAGAAGGGTTGATTGCTTCCCAATTGTTTGTTCGAATAGAATAGTACGATGCAATATTATGCCGAGAATACAAACCCGGTAGAGAAGTCACTTTACAACAAAGTACACCAGATCCACAGTATGATTCTTCTAGTTTCAGCAGAGAAAAAGAATGAACATCCTTTTTTCACACAACAGGAAGGCGAATACCTATATCTGCTTGTCCATTTCGACAGTTTGTTTCGCTTTCATTAGCCCCCGGTTATCGCTTAATTTGGGCTTTCCAAAGAATGAATAAAAGGAACCGAACTTGTCCTCCCCAAAAACATTACAGAACGCAGCACAAACAATGGAGCGAAAACTATTTGAACCATTCCGTATCTTTACCGCGCGTCGACAAGGACACATGGTGATGATTACCGAACCCCTTGCACCGGCCCCGGCTACTTACCACCAATGCTTGCGTTGTACGCCACGCCGACCCCACAGTACTGGTTGAAGGCGACGGCCGCTACCTCCCCGGCGCACCGCGTGCCATGCTTGTTGTCACCGTTATCGCGCGGCATCGGGTCCGAGTCGTTGCCGTTAATGTCGTACGATGCGGCCGGGTCCTGTGGAGGGAAAGCAACAAAAACAACAAACACTGATTAGACAAAGGACAAACGCTGTGTGTGTGTGTACGTGAAAATGCGACCCAAACAACGACCTGCTCGACCAACACTCGAAGACAATCGGTCAAGATAAGGAAACAGAAAAGGACTGAACGCGAATGATTGGCACGAAATTAGACGACTCTTCTGGCAATGTTGCTGCTGCTACTGCTGCTGGCACGATCAACCGCAACGCTGACTTTAATGGGTCGATTTTTCCATCCTCTGTAGAGGACCTATACATTGTACGTAAGTGTGTGGCTATGTGTGGGTATGTGGGGGAGTAAAGTTGTATTCAATCGATTGGAATAGCAGCAACAAATCCCCCATCCCCGTCCGCTCCGTTCACCCACGGTTAGCACGAATGAAAAGATAACAATCGAGTAAGGCAGAGGATTTTCCCGGCTGTAGGTAGCCGCCTGCCATCGTCCTTCTTTATACAACGGGAAATGCCCTCTTTCCCCGCGTCAGCGAGATGTTCTGCTGTCGTTCGCAATGGAGCGCGCAATAAATGTATAGTTAATGCGATGGACTATCAATTCCAGTGATTATTAATGAGAATATTGGACGACGGGCGAGCGAAACGATGGCGTAACGGCAAAGCTCAGGGAAGGGCAAGGATTAAGTGCTTCAGTACAATCGATAAACCGGAACCGGGGATAGGGACTTCAACGTGCCATTTCGAAACAATGGAAGGCGCCGTTGGGCAGGTGAATAGCATGCACACATCATACAAAAAGGAGGGAAATGTTGAAGGCATTTGGCATTATGAGAGACAAGAGAATGGAAAATCCGAACGATATGACAACACAGCGTGGGACGGGGGAGTTTTTTTTTCATTCATATTCGTTCTTTAAGGTAGATTCTGCTGAAGTTCTTGTAAAGATGAACAGAAAATAGGAAAGCTTTAATGTTTTTTAATACGATAAGCCAACTTGTAACCTTCCTGATCGTCATAGACAATCCATTTCTAGCGATATTCAGTTATTGTTAAAGATGACGCATTAACGCTTAAATACTGGAAAATCTTCTGTTTCCGTTGAAAATAGAAACATTATCCTCAACGCCGGCAGCCACCTGCCAATGCTTGTCATTTTGTAACGTTCTAAAACGTCCCAAACACCATCATTGTGGTATTTCGCTGGATAATAGGTCTAAATACGCATTGTACGAGCCTTTGGTTTTAGGCTAACGAGCCGCACGGAATACTTCCGATGCTGGAAACACCCAACGACATCCGGTCAAAATGGTACGCGGGGTAATAAGGCGCGTGAGATTGGCCGATCCCTTCGATCCATAAGTCCACAAGACGTTTCCATCTGGTAATGGAAATATTGCTTGAGGTTTTGGCGTAATTACCCCCATCGCCACTAGCCGGGCAAATGGGCCGAGACCGGGCCGCAATGGCCACAGCCGGAAATGGTGGCTTTCTTGCAGGAATACTGTTCCTCCCGGCTCGAGAACCTACCCACACAACTTCAACACCAACACCAATCGATAGCTCAGCCGAATATTAGTAGTCTCACAAGCGCTATTAATTTTCATAATTACGACCTCAGGTTCAAGCTGGTCGGGCTGGGGGAGAGGATGCAAACACCTTTGCCACCGCTCACCCGTGAAGAAGCAGAACGGGAAGCGACATGATGAGGCCCAACACACCCAGCAACCCCACAACACAACCCGACTTCCGATGGTCGTTTAGGTGATATGATGATAATGGGTGATGTTGCTGTTCGGTTTCAGGTCAGCAACAATGGCGGGACGAAACCGGCCGAACGATGGGACCCGGGGTGGGTGGGCAGGTGGTGGTCAATATCGTTTTGTCAATGGTTTGCCCGGGAGGTTCGCGCCCGTCCGATCTCCCGGGTGCTGCCAGAAGGTGCCTATTAGGGGCCATCACTCTTGCGCTGGCGTTGCGTTTCCGCCGCCTTCGCCTCGGCCTACAGCCTGACCCGTCCACCGCTGTGCGGTGATTTTGAGCAAGACACACACCGGAGCCACCGGAAGCCGTTGCACTCCATCGGTCGGTTGGTCGGGTGTTGATTTATGAAACCGTAATAATGTATTATTTGAAACGATCGGTACGTACAACATGCTGCCACGTGACCTCGTGGTCGTATTTGCGCTACAGAAAATGCATTGAAAGGTGTATGTGTATGTGTGTGTGTGTGTGTATGTATGTGTGTTGAACACACTTTTTCCCCGTCGTATCGCTGCGTAATAACGTTCCATTTCAGTGGTACATCCGATTCCTTTGTGCCACCATTTCCGAATGGTGAACAAGTTATAACTTTTGGACAACTTTTAGTTTATCCAACACGTTGCGGGTGTTGTTTCAAACACACTCATTCGAATATTTGGCATGCCGGCATAGAACATGAAACACGCCCAAGGACGATCATAATGCAACCGGAACCTGGCAGGAGGTAGCAGGAGATGGTAGAAATTTTCCCTTGCCCGAAATGGACCCGTTGGCTCGATCTAACTGCACCTAATACGGAATGCAAATTTGCCGTATGGCCCCCAATTTGGGTAAAATTCCACTGCAAGGTAGGTTGAAAAAATGAATGGAAGGATCGGCACACGGAAGCTAGCCCATCACGTGCGCCCCAATTCTTGCGGCGGTTCCGTTTTCCTTTTTATGATTTTCAACCTCCCAAAAAAGGGCCCCGGTTTTTTTCCTTTTTTTTCCTGCCGTTGTTGAGGCAATCGTCGATAAAAAGAAGCATTTTAAGCTGAACGTTTCTCATTGGCATCGCTAGCGGCCTGATTTTCATTCCGTCTTCTTTCTCCCATTACCCACCGCCATTCCGTCCCCCCGAACAGGTGAAAGTGATTTTCTATATTATTTGAACGCTGGTAAAACTTTTTACGCTCCCCTTTCTTGCCACCGCCATGGAACACCGCCCCTTTGCCATGGTGCTGTGAACGATAGCAGTGGCAAGGGGTTTTTGCCCGCACACTGGTGGTGGTGAAAATTTGCGACGATGATGGAGGAGGTGGCGGCTGCGGCCGATGTGGTATTCGCTTTTCAAAGAAACTTTTGCACACATGCAGAGGAGGTGTCCGTGGTGCCGCAGTTGCCGGAGTTGTGGTGGTGTGCTGAGGCGGCATGAATTGGTGTAAATTAAAAAATACTTTTCATGTTTTGGGGAAATTTCCAAGCAAAATGTTTCCCGTCTTTGCCTTCGCACTTTGCGCCGTTCATCTACTCGTTTCATCGATTGCGGCACGATTGATTTTTATCGCATCACGATTTTTACACCTGCACTGAAGCGACAATCGACGTGTGTGCGTGATTTGCATACATTTCGGGAGGGTAAAAAATTAAGCAATCAATAAAGTTGCAACATTTCACAGAGGCACGGGTGATCGTTTGGAGAAAAATGGAATGGAATAAAAAGCATTACACATCGCTCACTGGAATGGTGAACCGTTTTTACAAGCGATTCAAAGATAAATTTTCTTGCAGGAAAATGTCATCAATATTCATCGATAAAGACACGTAACATAATCAAATATAGACAACTTTTCAGCAGGCAATGTGTGATATAAAATTTTACACATGTACGAATTTTTCCAGTTTGTGAGCATTTGGGTCCAGCTCTTTTTAGCGATTAGAGCAAATTGCTGTGACTAATAAACGATAGCTTTATAGCAATTATAGATGATTGAATGAGGAAAAGGAAATAAAGAAAATCATGACATGAAACTATGCTTTGAACAGACAGCTTAACTGTGTTCCTGCCATGTCGATATAAGGTACATTGTTAGTGATTCCCGATAGAGGTTTAATTAAAATCACGACCATCCATCAACATCAAGTGCTGTGGCGCAGCGCTTGAACGCCAACCGTGTTAGCCGCAGATGGGGAAGAAAAAAGTAAATCCCTATCGAAGCGGTTGGGCGGCAATTTTCACCCCACAACACAAACGCACAAGGCTATTTACAACAAAGGCAACGGTCTCAATGGTTCAATCAGTTGATGTCGGCGGTGCAACAGTTGCAGCAAATCGTACCGGGTGGAAAACTCGAAAACAGGAAAAACGCAGGAAAGGGCAGTGTCCAGGCTATAGCTAACAATGGATCGGTTCTAATGTACGCCACTTAGCACCCAGACTTGCGGAGTGAGTGGTGGAAAAGTAGAGAAAGAGGCATGGAAAAAATAAGTCCCACTCATATGGATACTTTTAAACCTTAATTTGAACCAGGCAACAGACGATACAAGTTTCAAGGAAAAGAGAGAGAGAGAGAGAGAGAGAGAGAGAGAGAGAAAGAACAGGAGCTTGAAGCGTCGAGGTTGTACATGGTTCAGTTGTTTCGATGAAATGTAATGCTACCATACACACCCACACACATACACATACACGGATTACTAACCGATCAGAACGAGCAGCAGCAGCAGCAGTGGGCAGCTAGTTGTGGATCAATTCTACATTGGGGTGAAATGTCTGGGAAAGCTGCATCAATGAAAAAGCGCTTCAGAAAGAAGACAAACAACAGTAAAAAAAGCGTGCAAAAAGTAAACAGGAAAATAAATTATAAACAATCTATCATACTTTATACACGACACAAACCGTCCAGCCGGACGTTGCAGTGTAAGCGCGCCACAATTGTGCGCAATTCGTTCGCTTGCCCGCACTTTCGCCTTTCCCAGGCAGACGACAGCCAGCGAAATATGTGTATGGGTGTGGGAGCGCTAGTCAGCATAAAGTTCCCAGCATAGTAGCATAGTGCTGCAGCGCCGAAACAACGAGTCACAGCCGGTTTTTGCATTTTCCAAATGACAGAAACAAATTGAGATGACCAAACGAGTGCTGCTGTTTGCTTTGCTTGCAACCGTTTTACACCCACCCTATATCGGTGGGAACTGTTCCAGCTTACCCTCGTACATCCTTTCCTTTTTTATGGTTTGGAGTTTGGGGCAAAAACAAATAGTCCTTCCCACTACCTCCAAAGCAAAAAAAACCCTGGAACGGAAAGGAAACGAAATTGAATGCATCCGTGCAGTGTGCGCAAGAATATTAATGCTTTTTAAACAAATTATATCGCTCACGTTCACTGGTTCTCGTGCCGTTGCCGGAAGGGAAGGAAATGCGTACCATACTATACTCCTCCGCTCCCCCCTCTTTACAGTAGTTGTATCGTCATCATCACCCCGGAAAGGGTTTGAAATAGATGAAACTGCAGCATTGTTTCGTTGCATTACAGTTGCACCCGAGAGTGCGAAAGGCCGCCGATGGAAAGTTTGGTGTTTGCAAAGTGTGTGCCACAAACAAACATAAAAAAGTTTGTGTGTGTCCTTTCACTATCGAAAAGCATTGGCCAATGGCACTAGAATGTAAATGGGAACGTTTGGTGCTGCTACGTGTTTTTGTGCGACCGTGTGATGATAAATCACACTACAGCAGCAAACCGGTCTAGAGGGGGTAAAGGGGGGTCAGCAATCAGCTGCGGGCTGTACACTTTCTGCGGGCCTTGTTTTTTGTGACAGGGCGGACGGTATAAAGCCATTTCATTTCATGTCGGTCGAACCGAGCCGAGTAGGGTTGTGATAAATTAGGTACTCGAATCGAATTAATTTTGTCAATTAATTTCAATTTGTTTCGGGCTCAATGCTACCTGCCAAACTGTGCCGGTATCCGTTGGTGAAAGAAATGTTTGTACGTTGTGCTGTTTGTGTCCGTTGTCAATTTACACACACATCACACGCTGTGAAAATTCATTAGCGAAACGGTTCAAGCGTCACTACGGGAAGGTGTCGGAATCGATTGAAAATAACTATCCCACGAGGGTGTGTTATACGTGTGTTATCAAGCAACCTTGCTCAAACGGGATCGCGATGAGGCGTTGAGTATTGGATTGGCACTTTGCCTCTCGCTGGGAATGTCAGCAGTGTGAGAAACGTTTCAGTGAACCCGTTTAACCTGCAATTTCAATGCAGCAAGGGTCGGCTTGTGGGAGAAGGTTTTCTTTTGAAGGTGGTGGAAATGTTTTTACCCAGTGCTTACAATGCATGGCTTAAGGATGCTTTCTGACACTCCTTTCATCAGGTTGAGCGTATTAAACGTACAAACACATACACATAGACACACTCACAGAAGCTGCATACCTAGCAGCATCTGCACACTTTACCGTAAAGCATGATTCTTATCCTTTAAAACCGGGAATGTATATCGAGCAAAGCAGAATGATGATGATGATGGTACTGCCGTGAGGAAGAGAGGTGCGATGAAAAACCGTCCCCGTGCACAACTTTTCCTACGAGAAAATTTGTTGGAATGCACGGTGGTCCTGTGCATCGTTATGATGCCGTGCGTTCGAGAGAGCAACTGAAGCATCATGCTGGCCCATCTGAAGCAGTTCAGCAGTTTCGTATCGGAAAAAGCGTAAACGAGGCGTATGTGAGTGCTGGCCTTTTTAAAGTCGGCATTTGATCTTCACGTAGCGGATCTTAATTCTGAGTTGCCTACGGTTGCCTAAACGACGCCGGGCCCTTGTGCATCGTTTACCGGTCCGTTTTTGCAGTCGGTAGTGATGATGATGGTGATGATGCTCATGCGCAGACATCAGAGTATTTTCCCATGCTAGCCGAAGCGGCAAGGTGAGGAAGTTGTTGAGGACGTTATGGCAGGAAGTGGTCCCACTAGTTGGACGGATCATATGAGTCCCGTTGCTCACTGTTTTCATCAGTCATCCAGTGTAAATTGGCCGGTCTCGTAGTACGGTCGTCAACTCGTACGACTTAACAAAATGCACGTCATGGGTTCAAGCCCTGAATGGACCGTGCCGTCAAACGTAGGACTTACTATCCTGCTATGGGGGGACATCAATAAGTCATTGAAAGCCAAGCCCACAAGTAGTACAAGTGACCGACAGCGGCTGTTGAGCCAAAGAAGACGAAGATGCGAATCATGCAGAGCTGTTCTGCAAAATTTCTCGTATTTTGAATGCGCTCTAGGCAGCGCTGTATATATTAGGAATGAAACAAATGCGCATTCAACGTTTATGTTTAAAGTAAAAAGTATGAAGAATTCGTTAACTGTTTCATCATAAACGCTCTGGATTTTATTCTTTTAGCTCATCAACCGTTGTCGTTCAAGGCCTGTCTGTACCACTTGTGGGCTTGGCTGTCAATGACTTATTGATGTCTCCCCATAGCAGGATAGTCAGTCCTACGTATGGCAGTACGGTCTATTTGAGGCTTGAACCCATGACGGGCATGTTGTTCAGTCGTACGAGTTGACGACTGTACCACGAAACCGAGACGCTCTGGATACTCATGCTGCCTGTTATTCATTCAGAATACTACAGCAATGTTACAATATATTGATATAAAACTCAATCAAACACACTTACATCATTCGAACAAACTAGTGTCAGCGGGTTTAGTGACAACGCAAACCATCCGCTGTCGGATTGGATTGGATGCCCCTTCGAAACATAACGATCATGCAAAGTACCCATTCAATCAGTTGCAAATTAAAATAGGAAACCATTGCAGAAGTGATTGAGCACTACGGTGCACCCCACTGCGGCGCCACAGTCAACCGAAATCTCGCACAAACCAAATCTTTTTCTTACGTGTGGTGGTGCACTAACCCCCCCCCCCCCCCCCCCCCGGGTTCCACCCAAGTCTCAGTGGAAAAATATACGCCATTTCAATCTATTCAATCTGTACAAACTTCTGCCACTTTTACGTTTGCGGTGTTAGAACGATGGAGAGAGAGAGAGAGAGAGAGAGAGAGAGAGTGGTGACCTTCACAAGGCGTGGCAGGGGAAAATTTACGATGCCAATCTAAGGCAGGTTTGGGTGTGTGTGTGTGTTTGCCTGCCTGCAGCCCCTAGACGTGCAGCACGCTGTTACGGATGCAATTGGCTAACGATATGCAACGTCGGGCAATGCAATTGCACCAAACCAATACAGTAGTCTAACGAGATAGTTCACCGGAGCACGCAACAACCGGTCTCTGCTTGCGCTTGCTTACCTTCCCTCCCTTGTCTTGTTTACCGTTTTGCCGGCAGGCGGATGGGAAAGTTCTCCTCTCCATTTTGATTCGTGAACGCAAGAACACGATGCTGCTGCTGTGGGAGAACCTGACGCTGGCGGGCCCGCATACACTTTATTCGCATCACTGCTAAACGACTCCTGAGGGCTACATTGAGGTTAGATGAGCTTTGAGCCACTGGAGCGAGCTGCTGCTTCCAATTCCTTCCCTTAAAGCCATCGCCCGCTGCCAGCGCTTGTAAGAAGCGGAAACAATCTTTTATGCACACACACACACACACACACACGCGCGCGCTCAAACAAACACAAACAGCACCAGAAAAAAAAACTACTGAGTGCTCCCGCTCGAAAGGATAACTTGCCACGGCCAAGAAAAAGGATTTTGTATACTTTTACCGAACACCGATGGGAGGGGGTTTTCGGTGGGTGGTGGAATTCGGGCTGGTTGCACAACCCCTCCCACCTGCCCAAATAACAACAATTCGCAATCAAAGCAAACAAATCCACCGCTGATGATGCGGGGGGTTTCCCGGCTGGTCGCCGGCGGGATGAAACTGCCACTGGCTCTCAACGACCGCTGCATACGGAATCAGGCCGAATCAGTTGGCGAAGCATATAGGCGGAGCTCGTGTTCCGAGGCTACAATAACGTTTCGTTTAGCCCGTCGACCGATCGATTCCGGGGCGGCGGCGGACCGGGGCAAACAAACAAACAAGCGAAGGGGGGAAAGGATTGAAATCGCAGTGCACGCAAATCAAACCCCCGTTCCGGTGGGCGAATCTCTGATTCGATTCTCACCGGTGTGGCTCGTCTTCATTTTGCCCTAACAATACCCGCGCAGCAACGGTTTGCCGTAACCTACACCCGCCCGTCCTTCGAGCTTTTGCTTAGGATCGGATGAATGATTTTGGCCCGATTTTGGCAGCGCACGGGAGGAGATGAACGCGGATGGCGGAATCGGCCAAATTCCGATTCGATACTGATGATGGATGTCAGCGTAGGCAAACGGTACCCGCGTCGTTTGTTACGAGTGCTGCTGCTTTGTACCTCTCGTTACCTTTCGTCCTCTCACACTCTATAAATACGGATTGTAGCATTGGGCTTTTTGGAGGAGCAGAGCACGCCGAAAAGCCGATGAAAGGCGCCGTCAGCGCCGTACTTAGAGTTTTGAGGTTGAACCGGATTTCGACACTATTTTTCCACTTGGCTGATCCGGTAGCGAAGGTTGCGGATCTAACAAAAAAGGTTGCAATCACGGTTCCTGCGCCAGCAAAGGTGAACAAGCAATGCAGACAAACGATGGTTGGCTGGTTGGTTTGGATGATTTGCGTATAATATCATGCCGAAATTTTCGGCCGCGCTGTCTGACAGGAGAAATTTGAGAAATGAACCTTCACATTGGCATTACGGATTTTACTTGACACATCCTGTTTGTTTGGAGCAAACAGGAAATAGCTTTTCTTTGTATGTGCTGTGCAATTCAAAACAATCCAAATTTTATCTCCCATTGAACGTAGCGTCAGACAACATTAATACTCGTAAAGCAATCAGCTAATGCATTCTTCCGTTTGTTCCACAAACGGCATAGCTACACAATGGCGAAATGTAATTTGCAGCCCAATGGCATGTTGCAGATGACTTTCTCGCATTTAGCCCTTTCCACGGCTAGATTAGGGAGGGCAAGAAGAGACGGAAAAATGTTTGGCGACCATTAATCAAGAGCGCCGGTCATCGATCATAGTGTTGTGTTGCGCGCTGCAAACAACGCAAACATGAACGCAACAAATGGAATGAATCTGTTTTTTCCCCCACCAACATCCACTGCGTAGAATGATGAAAGGCGTAATTTGTGTTGCAGCTGCTTCTAATCACGGTATAACTGTCAAACGGTCAAGGTCGGAAACCTGCTCGATAGTGATGGAGGTGAAATGTTATGCTGCAAAAATCCTGACCAAACCACGGGATCGGCACAAAACATGCCTATATTGACTATGATTGATACAGGTTAATCGGCATCGAACCAGATCCTTTGCCTCTCAGCACCAAACATCCATTGGACGGCTGGTTTGAGGTTTATTATTTTCCCGAGCTTCATCCCATTGCAAGCCCATCATAATTCACGAGCTCATCAACCGAAGGTGCCATATGGGCATGAAGTTGGGCTATTGAGCACACTTGCGCCAGCAACCACCTTTGCACTTCTTCTGGCAAACGGACGGTCTTCCCCTTCTGTGCCACACGCCGTGGTGAACAACGGTGCAGCGTGCGGCTGACCAGAGGATAGAATTAATGTATTCCAAGCATCCAAGCATCTACACTGCACGGCTTACGGTGGGTGAAGCGGGCGTGTTCGATTCCTGTTGCTGAAACGATCGTTCCTGCCCGGGTGTACCCCGCGTGCGCCGGGGATCAAGTGGCAATCCAAAAGTTCGGCCCCAAGGATTGCTCCCACGGGAGGCGCGGTTGGAGCGATGAGGATGCGAAGACCCTTCCAAATCGTATCGACATACGGCGTGAGCTAATGCTTTCACGGGCCCGATTGATGGACGCACACGCCGGGCAGAAGCGGGCTGGCAGCAAGCGCTGTGGTGATGGAAGCAAACCAGCTGTAGCCCAACTTCGTTAGATATCTGTTTGATGAAGCCTTGGAACTTGACCTTTCCTCCTTCCCCGTACGTACTGGAAGTGACCTGCTTCGCATAAGCAACAGCCCGTGGTTCGGGAGGCAGAATTATGATTGATGGAAAAGGAGAGCCTTCTTTTGGTTGGTTCGGGTTGGTACGTGTATGGTTTATGAGCTCCAGTAGCCACCAAGCCGGCAAAGTCGGCACCGTTGCTACCGAAAAATGGGACGACTGCAGGGGCAGCGGCGGTAAAGTGTACACACCACGGAGATGTGGGGGGGGGGGGGGAGGGGGAGCACGTTTTGCTGATGTGTGGCCGAAGTCGAAAGGCAAACAAACAGCACTAACTAACACCACCCGGGCTACATCCATCGGGCAACGTGCGAGCCCTGTTGAAGTCTCAAAGCCTTCAACCCGCAGACAAGGGGCCAACAAAGCGGGTTTGCCAACTGGGAGTTTATCGGCAAGTCGAATGCGATGGGTGGTACACGGGAAAGAAAACATCCATCTTGGTTGGGGAGAAAAAACAAACCCACCGCCGTAGTTTCCCGTAAGGCACCAGAGTAGGTGAGACGCAGCACTCCTCTGGCGCATGGGAGCACACAAACCAAACCGAAAGCCAGATGCCTCCGATCCGTTCTAGCTGTCTGTCAAAGTTTCGGTCTGTCGACATTTCGGCAAAACGGAACTCGCCACAGCTTATGCAGCCGTACATGTGTCGGATGTGGGGTGTATATTGAGTGCGAGAAGATGGCAGAACACAAACACACACATACACACACACAGCAGCAGCAGACCGACAACGTTTTCCCAACACGCTTTTGCGCTCAATTTTCTCCCACCTGATTTCCGGGGCTGGCCGTCTGGCAAAACTGCTGGCAAAGCACCGGAAAAGCACCGGAAAAACGTGCCCTGACTCCTTCACCCAGGGGTGAAAAGGATAGGTCCACACCCGTCTAGATAGCCACGGAGAGTGGTGCCCAAGGGGTCAACGTCGTTGCAAACGGTTGCCGCGGTGTCGGTGGGAACGGTGAAGCTAATTTGATAGTTTCGTTTACAGCACTTTTCGGTAGTTTCGATTGATTGACGGAAGGCGAAACTTTCCGTCCGTCCGTGTGTGTATGTGAGACAAGAGTTGCAAGTGGTGAGACGGGACCAGTGTGTTAGCCACTCTGCCCCGGGGTCAACATCGACGACCATTCGATTCGACGATTTGCCTCGAGTTTGTCGGTAGGCATAAGGCAGGCGTAGACGTTACAATGATGCTCATCATATTTTATTGATCCACTTGCTGTTAGGGACCGTTTAGCGGGGGACTATATCGATGAATACTTTATCAGGCAAGTGTGAATGTAATAAGGACAATTTTGAAACGTTTAAAGTACGTTTGGCAGATAGCTCTAGAAGCTCAAACGCCATTAAACAACGCAATATGAGATGTATCGAATGATTTTTGTCGCCAACTATTATGTTTTGACTAGATCTGCTGCAGTTTTTTTTTTCGATTATTCCGCAGAAAAAACGTTCCCTAGGAAAGTTTCGTTTTACTTTTAATTCATCAGGAATATGATGGAATGAAAGTTCACGGAAACGCTTTCCTACCAGCTCCAATTCAATGAAATGGAAAGTTTTTCACGCTTCAAACAACTCCCGGGCGCTGCTCATCAAGGCACACATTTGTGTTCGATTCACTAGAACAGCACAAGCACAAACAGGCTACGGCAACAGCTGCGCGCGAAAGCATTGGTTATTGAATATTGCATTTCCCTCGTGCGAACTCGTGACAAAGAAGGGTGAATGTCTACCGGTACCGCAACAGCGTCGATGTCGTTTGACAAAATTAAGAGGAATTCAATCTTCTGGCACAGGTCCTTGCGTTATCCTGTGCACACCACCGGCGAAAGGGCAACACCCAGTCGAACATACGCGGGAGTTTCATTTATCTAAATCGGAACTTTTCCCATCGAACTTTGAGCACGTGTCATCGTCACATGCTCATTTGCGTATGCCGCCGTCGACGGGTTGGGTGAAATTTCATTCCATTTGCCGACTCGCCGGGTATCGACGTGGCGGTGGTCGCGGTGTAGGTAGGATGTTTCGTGATTTCAACGCAATCTCGTACGCCCTTGGGCAAACAGTCAGCTGTCAGCCACCAGTAATGAGCACAAATTGAGCCGCACACAGCCGATGTGGCAGAACCACACAGCCACACGCACGCACCAGTTTTCCCATGAAGGTTCGATACAGGCACGACCATATTGCTAGACAAATGGATGATGAAATGGCTTCAAAGAAGGACGCGCAATTTACAAAGGTGCGTATTTTCTGTTTTATTAATCTGCGATTGAAGCACTTTTCATGCGACTTCTGAAGTGTTTCAGGACTTCTGGAGTGTCGATAGCGCGGTTGAACGTGCTGATTGAAACTTGGAATACGGTCGCGCTGATGTACAGGATTGGAGCTTCTTATTCTTTTCATCTTCTTCTGTGTGTGTGTGTGTGTGTGTGTGTGTTTCGTAAGAAAACTTTGCTTAACAATGCCAGCTAGGAAGTTTCATCAGCCCCAGAGCAGTGCGATAAACGTATTCGATTTCAAAGCAAAAAGCATTTCCTAACTAAAAAAAAAAATACAACTTCTTTGGAAAAGTGATGGAAAAGTGATGGAACTCACATACCACCCAGTATCACCAGGAGAGTACATGTAGGTGTAAGATGCGTAGATGGAAGAAAATGCGTTGTTTGTTGTTTTGTTGTTTTTATGTCCTTTGTAAACAGATAAAGAGACGACGAGAACAAAATGGTTGTGACATGGCTCAAACGCTACAAAATATGCAACAAAACTAAGCCCAATGGTGTGTATGTGTGTGTACAACCAGCGAATATCGAGCAAACAATAAAATATTTAAAACATCCTTGACGAGTCGAGAGAACTCTTTGACAACAAATTTGCCCCGTTATTTACAGACCGTACGGACGAAGAGACGCGCACATCAGCACAAAAACATACGCTCCAAAACTACCGTGCTGATGGTACGACCAAGATAAAACAGGTTGTGATCATTTTCGAGGTTTGTAATCCGATTAGCATTGCCATGGAGGAGACTAAATAAAAGTTGAGGCTGAAAAAGTTTTGACAAACGTTCGCTTCAAACAAAGAAGCGTATGCACGTTGAGCTGATTTGATGTGTAGCACAAAACAAAGCTACTGATAAAATTGTGAGCTTTGCGTGATTCACTTTCGAAAAGATGAACACAAAAACGAACACGTCATCAACTTTCAAAAACGATTGTGTAATATTATTTTTTTTATTCGGGTGCTCTCGCTCTGTGCCATGCGCAGCGTTCATTTCAAGTGTTGGACGTTCCAGTAATGAGAAAAGGGAATTTATTCGTCCAAACAGCAGAAGAATGGCTTCCCCGAGATGGCTGTAATAGATGTGCTGAGTGTGACATTGTGTTCGGTGCAAAAATGGCAAGCAAAAGCGCACTCGTGGATGCACCAAACGTCGTACGGACTCGTACCTTGATGAAACTTGCACAGCATGACAAGCGCTTGACCGACAATGCTACCCACGGGGGCACTATCAACGCCAGAGCTCGGACCACTACCGACAGTGCAGCATCTTCACATGAAACGTCAATGCGGTGCAACTGTTGTGTACACTTTGTTGCAAAGTGAGTTTGTTCTGTTCTGAGCCGAGAAAAAAAAGTACTTCCAACACCAATGTGATTAGCTGATGTATGATAAGCTTTTTAACGTCATTTTTAAATGCTTACATCCGTTGAAGTCATGGTGCACGCTTAAAAGCTTAAAGCTAAAACAATAAAACTGAAACAATAAAGACTGAAACCGTTTTACGAGCTCGAGGTACCGAAATAAACACTTCCTCCACCAAAAGCGACATCTCTACCAGTTGCTTTCCGCCACCAGTCGGGAAATCAATTCCGCCAAAAACAAATTGAAAAGTCATTACAAAGAATTACGGCTTTGCTCCACCCTCCCTCCCGACGGGGTTTGATGCATTACCAATTTACACGACAACTCACCTATTACGACACCGAGCGACAAACAGTCGGGAAATGTGTTTCGCGAAGCTCGAACAATGGAAGGAAAAAGGGCACCGCTTCGCTAATGAAATGGATTCCATCGCTAATCCGATTCGAAGACGAGGAAGCGGTGCCAGCATACAAACCAAACCCAACCCTCCTGGTCGCACATCGATAAATCATCACTTTATGGGGTGTTTTGTTTCTGCCAGTGTGTTGCGCAGTACACCAGGGCCCATAAATGCAGGGCCATTGTTTTGTTTTCTCTACGCCGTATCTTGCGCGGGTAGGGTTCCGCCGGGTTCTGGTACGGGGCAATTGCCACTGCGTGAATCAGTGCTAAAACTTGTAACGTTTCGACTGTTTTGTTGCAAATTGAAGATAAATTTAAGACCACCCTCACACCAATGGGAGCGCGTAGTGTGGGAAGGGATTTTGTTATCCTGCAGAGGATAAGGATCCTTAGCCTAACCAACAAGCGGCCCGGCACGCACGGTCTGGCTTCGGCTGGCGGGAATGAAGTGAAAAAGTGAAGTGAATAAAAATCGAAGTAAATGAAAGCGTTGAATAAATTTAGCCCGGGGATGGTTCGATTGATCGGTTTTAACGGTCGGGTCGGGTCTTATCGGTGCGAACATACATCCCGCCCGAACCAGCCATAACAGCCCCGTCAAATAAGCTCGCGAAGATCCCATTTCCATCAATTCGGGACTATTTCGCGCCATTGGTCATGAATGGACGGTGCCGAAGATCAACTAGGTGGCAGAGAGAAGAAGCGGAACCATGAGCTTCTCATTTGGAAACCTTTTACCATCGTGACCGAAGACTTCAAAGCGCCCGTGACAGTGCGGGATGCGACAACATGCCTCGTGCTATCGGGAAGGGGGGGGGGGGGGAGAGGGGAGGGAGAGGAAACCCCCCGTAATACCACCATCGCCTACTTGCCTGTGTGGGAATGTGGGGCATTTACAAGGTCCTTAATTTGACAAGCATCGGATCGGGAGGAATGAGCCTAGGAATGCTACGCCAGTACGCGGGAGCGTACTCTCGACGATGGAGTGAAGCGGTGGAAGTTATTTGGCAAATGCCATCCGAACACGGCCCGGGAACATCCGAAGCCACCGCACGCTACCGCGACAGAGCAAATGGCCCAGAGTGTGCGATCGGAAACGCCGGGGAGGTTAATTTGAATAATGAGTTTTGCTGGAGCTTTGATCGAATTTGGTGCCCCATTTTTACGGGGGTTTTGCGGAGGCTGCTGCTGCTGCGAGGGCACATTTGTAACGGCTCCCCCTACTGCCTGATGATGAATGGAATTTGTACGTTCGTGATTTGTCATCTCGGGAGGGCGCGGGAGCTGTCACATTGCAATTCTTTTCCGCATGGGATACGAGGGTGGCGGCGTGAGTTGGAAAACTAATATGGATTAATGATGTTATCGCGTTCTTTTAGAAGGCAATAGGTTTAGCTAATCATTAAAGCTGAGAAGTATGAACGAGTTGTAATATAATCAATGGTTTTGAGAAGTTGTTAACACGAAAAAAAAGTCAAATGAATAAGTCTATAACGGTATGATATTGGATATTATCAAACTATTGGGTAGCTTAATATGTGTTCTTTTTATGCTCATCTTCAAATTAGATACGGTTTAAATTATGTTTGCAGAATGCTCAAGCCCGTAATAAAGCTACGTAAGTAGCTGGTATACAGTATTGGAAAGTAAGAGTATCAATAAATGCGTAGCTTTTTGACGTCATATGTCGCCACTTGTGTACTGCATGTTTGTTTCATCAAGCTATACTATTATTTTGAAATGTCATGTTCAGACTTTTCCTCATTTTGCAACAGTGAAATCATTGTTTTCGCAAGCTCCTACTCCTACCTCCTGTCCTTTGCAATCCAATTGTGATTGAAGCAGCACTATTTACAATTAAGTTATCCTAAGTTATAAATAAATCAAAGCGTTATATAATAAAAATTTCAAATCTGCTTGGCTGAGATATTTCCTAATGTCGTATCAATCAAACTATTGAGCTGCTGCGAAGAATTAATATAGCTTGGTTTGATTAGTATCGATTGCGTCCTTCCATCGCTTCCATCATGCCGCAGGGACACATGGTCCGGTCGATTGCCCACAGTGTCTGAATGATGGAAGTGAGCACAATTGGCATCCGTTAAACGTACACACACAAACGTGTAGACCACACGCTTTTCATCTTTATCATGTGAAAACCCCAATCAGCCGGACGTGGAAGTGCGATTTCCGGTGTGGACAGTCGTGTTTCAATAGCGCACCGTTGAACGGCTAGCAAGCATCGAGAGGCGGCATACTTCATTTTCATAATTAACTCAAACATAGCACGCAGAAACCGACCCTGCTGACGATACGTGAACGTAGCATTGACCTGACCGGAAGATCGGTGCGTCACACGAGCACGTGAACAACATGGTTTGCACTATACATTCTGGATATTGAAGGATTTGTTGCGTATCAGTTCACTTCTAGAATGGTAGTTTGTCTGTGGTGATTAGATTTGCACAGGTTTTGCTAAACTTTGGAAACAGCGCATCCGACATACCAAAACCTCATTCGGCAAAAATAACACAAAAGCAGCTGGCAAGAAAGGCTTCACGCGTTCTATAAATATTTATTGCACTCCCTTATCAGTTGAAACAGCAGTTTTTGAACACGCAACTGACTTTTTTTACTGAACCGAAATTTGTCGTTGGGCAGGAAACAGCACGATAGAAACGTTCCGTTATGAAACTGTTATTAATAATAGTTTGCTTTTGTTTGGCAAATGCTGAAACCGAACCCTGTCCACCGAGAGACAAAAACTGCTCAATGCCATTTCGATAGCCATGGTAGACGCACATACGGCAGCAGCTCAGCCACAGTGACGAAGTTTGGTCGCTCACTGTGTATGCTCCAATGAATGATGCATAATCTCGCAAGTCATCTCGGAATGCCATCGTGCAGGGCCTATTCTCGGAATGCTTGCCTGCGACAGGAGGCGCTCCCCTGCGAGTCCCGATAATGTACACAGTGCAGCAGCTCGAGCGGAAGCTACCAAATCCCAAAGTCGTGCCTAGGCTGGGCTGCGTGGCGATGGTCAGTTTCCGGGTATTTCCGAGTCATTCGTTCCGGGGCGCAAACGTTCGAACGATGATGTGCACGTGACGATTAACCGAGCGGGAAGCTTTCGGGAACCATATTTGCACACGCAATACACGCGGGACGCAACTGCGCAACGGTGTCGATGTGTCTGATTATGATAGGAATATTGCTCGATAAACGACATGTCCCGGGTAGGCTCTATTTGTTGGAGGAATGCTGCAACGCGTGCTGGAACAGCAGCTTGGTCTGTTATGTGTCATCATGCCGTTCGAAACACTGACTGCTGCGCTGAGAGGAATGGGGAAATCGATCAAACCCTGCCCAGAGAATATTAGAGCGCTTTTTGGCACAAAACGGCGCATTGATTTCATACGGTGGATTAAAAATTCTGCTCAACAGGCGCAAGCGCGACATTCGACGAGAATTCGATCATCACGCTGAAACAAACCCCTTCTATGGAGTGTGTTCGTCCGAATGTCATCGAAATAGAAATTTTTCTGGAACCTAAAATACAGTGCGTGTGCTCAATGCATAAACGGACGATTAAACTTGAAGGCTATCAATGCAAAAGCAAACACGCACCCAGACACGGCCCGAAAGAAAGAGGGTAGCACAGCAAGTGGACAGGACACATTTCGGTGAAATGCAAATCGTTTCTACTTACGTAGTTGAGAGCCAGATCCGGATGGTTGCGCTGGATGCCGTCGTCCAGGATGGACACGACGACGCCCTTGCCCGTGTAACCCTTCTGCCAGGCCGGTCCAACGTTCATGTCCGGTCCATCCTTGGCGCCACCGTTCTGCAAAAGAAGAAGAGCGAGAAAACGTTATAGCAAAGCCGTTGTCCAGCCGTCGTTAGCACACATCGAAGCGGTAAAGCGAAAGCATCGGAACGCTTAAGTTGTCATTAGCTAAAAGAAGACCGTCCGCAACACAAATTTCCCACTAACGGCCGGAAAAGCAAACAATGGACAATGGAGGAGGGCAGCGGAGGGGTTTTGCAACGGATGAGACTGGAAGGGAGGAGTCGTTGAAAAGTGGTCTTGTTCGTATGAATTAACAGTACAAGTAACGGCAGGATATTGAGGGCAACACGATTCTCCACCAAACTATCCTTCCTTCCTTCCTTTCTGTCGAGCCCCTTCTTGGGAGGGGAAGAGGAGAGGCAGAAGGAGCGATGGAATCTATGTCAGCAACGATTTCCCCTTAAGCTTAAAGGCTCTCGTTTCGCAAGGGTCAACCCCGGAGTGACCGCTCATGTGAATGCGTAATGTGAGAGCCGTTACATTTTAATTTAGTTAAAAAACACATACACACACAGAGCCGTATGAGGTTGTGACAGAAACAGAAGTTCATGCCGAAGGGACCGAATCACCAGCCCCGTACGTCCGGCACGCTGCATCGGAAAAGAAAATGGCAAAAGTCCATTGTCTCTGTCGTTCGGTATCCTGATTAAATCTGTCGACAAGTGCTGCTTGTGTTTCCTACCCAAACTCATCCTACATACAGAGGCGCATAGGCTCATACACACACACACACATACATACGGGGTGTTTGCTTCGAGACCTATGTTTAAATATTTCTAAACCACCAGCAAATCAGAGCCGGAAAGAAAACGATTTCCCACACATACACACATATGCACAAGTTCGGTCCCATGCCGGTGGTAGGCGTATAATTTACGCAATGAATTTGCATTATCCTTAAGAGCAATCTAATGGAACTTTTATGACGCTGTACGGACGCACTGGTTATATGGTTTTGGGTTGTGCTTGCGGGGGGCAAAAAAAGGAGAGTGGACGATATGATTATGAATTAAGTGATAAGGATAAGTTTGCCTGAGAATTGGTTTCTCTGCAACGTTCTACGTTCCTTGGCGCCAGAACATTTAAGTTTTGTAAATTGTTTTGTATTTTAATGTTTTTGTATAGTACTTTATGGATGTCCTTCCTAAAAATTATTTTAATTATTTGAACCTTAGCTCCGCGGTCGGTAAGCTTTGCGACAGAAAGAGCCAAATTCTACAAAAATATTTGTTGAATTTCACCAAATTTCAGCTCAATAGTTAAACCAAGAGCAAACATGAGTGAAAGTTCTACGAAAATATATCAACTGTTAAGAGCCGCCATTGCACCCTATAAAACAATATACCAAATTGATAAAAAATACAGAATTTTATAAAAGGTAGCAAATAAATTAACCATAAAAAATATATATAACATAAACAGAGACGTTTCGAATATAAAGAGAATGCTGAGAAGTAGGACTCCACAAAATATTCCTGAATTCCTGTCACACAGCAAACTTACAAGTAGAATGAAAATGGATCGAACGTAAACAATTGAACTTGCTTTTTTATGAATGCTCATGTTTTTTTATAGAATTTTCTCGAAATCTCTTTCCACAAAACCGTATACTATAGGAAGTTTATTTCATGCTGAATATTTTAATATACATTTGGAAATATGCAATAAAACCTTTAAATCAATGATCCCACCAACTGAGAAGAAATAGGGGCTATAAAGCCAGGCAACAGCAATAATCATGATTATTTTCTACTCTTTAGCTGCTGAGAGTGTTCTCGTGTTGCTTCTTGTTTTCTTTAGCAAAAAAAAAATACTTCTGTGTATGTGTAAAACAGCACAAATTTGCGGCGAGCAGGCAGGCACACTACAAACAACGAAGGAAGAGGATGACATAAAATACAACGCGAACGATTTTTTTGTTGTCATTTCGCCCCTGCCACGTAAATGATTGCGGTTGAGTTTATCTGGATGTCGTTTGGATTTTAACAAACTCAAGATAGGCGTTTCCGCACGTAAACTTCCACCCATGCACACGCCATATACGCGAATTTACTCCTTTCATTTCGTTTACCAACAACACTGCCACCGACAGACGGGGAAAACATTCCCCACGACCAAACCGAAGCTTTGCGCTAATCGGCTTTCCTGTACTGTTGTTCTTGTGTCACTGCAAACAAATTTCCCATCGTGGCTACCACCGTTCCATCTAAACCCCCCCCTCCCTCCCTCCCTCCCTCCCTCCCTCCCTTAGCACGTACGGAGCGCGCATAAAGTGGCACATTTTAGTGATGACTTTTCACCGGCGATAGTCATCGTCTTCGCTTGCTTGGCGTTCTACAGCGAAATTTCACATGACACGTCTTTGCTGCTTCTTCTCCAACGGCGGGCCAGGGGGATTTGTCACATGAGCGAGCGACGAAAGTATTCGGAACGCTGAGGTCTTGTGCAATAGTTCGCGGGCTTTCGGGGGGAACAGTTTGCTCAGTATGCAAATGTTGAAGCAAATTCCATTTGCCTCTCCTTGTGGCGATGGTCGCGCTGGAAAAACGTCCACACACCAGCCGCCGCCGCTCATTGTTTGTGACAGGAGTAACTTTCCCGCAGCACACCGTCGGCCACAGCGCTGGCAACGGCACCGTGTGGCCCAGCAACAGCCTTATGAATGTTGCAAAATTCGTGTCGCGCTGATAGTTTGGAAATCAAGTTTATGCTCATGAATGTACAAATTTTCCCCGAGCCGCTCCTCCGCGGTACGGCGGCAGGGAAAAGGCAAGGTGGTGAAAGTTTTACACGTACAGCGGGAATGGCAACAGCACAAACAGGCAGGTTTTGGGAAAACAATTTCACTTATGAAGTTGCCATCAGTTGCGTGGAAGCGACGCGGGAACGTGACACGCGGAATGCTAAGGACTTGCCAGCCGCAGTACAACTGTGACATGTAAGGGAGTCGAGCGCGCGCGTGTGTTGCTGCAAGCCCGGTTGTCACAGACAGTTTGTTTTATTTTTGCCTTTTTCTTATTATTATTTTTTTGCTTGTCGTTGTTTGTGTTTCGCGCACCACGGTTGTGCCATTTGTTTTTCATTAGGCTTATGAATTGCGACAAGATAAATATTACCGGCATCAAATTTGCTTCCGCATGGGCGTGACGTGCGGAGGGACGCCTCTCCTGTTCGGAAAAGCATGTGGGAAAACTGCTAGTTACGCGAGAGGGGGAAAAAATAGAGCGTGGGAAAAACTAAAAACGAGTTATGGGCTAAGTTGCTTAATGAGTTTTCGGGGCCTCACATTTTAAAGCAATAAATCATACTCATGGAGGGAAAGGGTGAAACTTTCAGCCCGCACACGGTAGCGCAAAAAACGATAAAATCCCGTAAGACTATTTGGCATGGCATCTTCGCATCTACAGCGACCTTTTTTTATATTTAAAGGCATTTTTTATTGTTGAGACAACTACTCGACAAGGAAGCGAAGTTCTAACCTGCTCCGAGAGTTGCTTCTCTTCTGCATGTCGGCGGCAAAAACAAAACTCAAATTAATTCTTTCCTTTCACTTGGGGTCCGTGTGCCATTGTGCCATTATGTCGTCGTTCAAAACGCCGTAATGATACGGTACGGCAACGGCAGAAGGATGGAAAAGAAATGCAGTTAACGCATCGGGACCGGCAAAGCGGAAACTGGCAAGTGGGACGGGACTGGGGCAGGGAAAAACCGCGGAAGCTAATTACCGTTTATGGGTCGCGGAGGTGGGGATCGAAATGAAAAATGAATTAATTGAGAATGTCAGCGAAATGCATGTTTAATAAATTTATCGAGCCACGACACGAAGCGCAGACCGTCAACCGCACACACGCAAGCCGGACACATCGAAGCGGTCGCCGACCGCACGCAAAAGGACGGCCGGAGAGTAAGAAGAACTTAATGAGGAAAGCAGGGTTAAATCGGGAGAGGGAGGGGGGAGGAATTGAACACGCTAGCTGGGCGCGCTGGGGACACCGTTTTGTGGTTGTGTTGATTTAAGAGAGACCCTCGGGCCAATCTCATTTCGCAACCGCAAGGCACGCCCAATTTAAGGACTCTCGAAAACGCGAATTTCCAACGCACAAACAATTTCTCCGGCGAGAGGAGGGTGGAGTGCGAGCTAAAGGGTGAGCCGCCGTTTGATGTTGTCAAATGTCGTTTCCCGCGCAACTGCCCCTTTCTTCCTGGGCGCAAAGTGAATAAATTTCACATTAATTATGTACCGAAACCCGATCACATCCTCACCAGAGCGGCACAGGCACATTAGTTTGCAATTATTGTGCCCGTGTGCAGCTCATAAAGCTGTGTTTCGCGGCCCTGTTTGATGGGGTGGCTGGTGGCGTGTGAAATCCGTTCCAGCAAAATATGAACCTGGCGTGTGACAGTGAAGCCACATAGCCGTCACATTTCGAATGGCCGGACGAAAGCCCGCGCGAAATTTTATTACCTTTACCCCATTTCCAGCAAGCAGTAACAGAAGTTCCCACAACCAGGGCCCGTGTTCTCGCAGACCCACCCGTGCACACTCGCTGGTGGCACACTGGAAATGAAGATAATTTATGGCCGATGTAAATCGAACACTTGCAACACTGACTTTCCGATTGATGGGTGGGATTTGCCGCAAACGCGTAACGCGTAACGTTTTTAATCCCACCGCGCTGCTGGATTTACATGTGCTGCGTGCAGGGGACGGTGGTAAGGTAAGACGCAAAAGGCACATCACAGGCACACGCACTATTCTGTCATAACAGCACAAAGCCTCTCGGAGGAGCGTCGTTACTGCCTTGCGGGCGCCATCCTGATGTTCCGGGTCCGTTTAGGTCGTTTGATAAATCGGTCGGCATTAATGGCTTTATTGTCGAGAGCTGGACTCTGTTGGATTTGATCGCACCCAGCTTGCACAAAGATGACCTCGGTTCTGCTCGGTTTGCATCATCCCCCTTCCCTTTCGCGGTCATCCCCAGCCTAAGCTTCATCGCCCACCCGACTAATGGGGATGGGATTTTAATAAATCATGAGCAATGGTTCGATTTATGCCAGCGGGTACCGCACCTACCACCACACGCCAGCAGGGCTTACCATTACCACAGCACCAAAGCGGTACGCGGGTGCTTTACTGTTGTTAATTGTCACCCCCGGGGAAGTTTGGGAAACATTGCACCCTCCCCATCGACCGTTAGCCATCACAAAGAGGTTGGTGGTCAGCTGCATAGTGGTCAGTGTGCAGTAAAGATGCACTGGATTGTAAATTCCGTCGAACATAATTAGCGACGAGCATGACGGGGTGCGCGCGCGAGCATGAATCGTGCGAGTGTGTAAATTGCAAACCACTAGCCCCACGGGCGATTGAGCGATCTATTAATAAACATACGGGCGGAAGCGGTGGGGCGTTCATTTCAATTGATGGTCGATTTACGCGCGGCATGGTTTCTTCGTTGAGCCTTCCCGTGCGCTAATAAAGTCGTCACGACGCGGCCTTTGGAGCATGGAATTGTATCTGATTGTATGCAGATGGTAGAGAGGAAAATTTACTACCGAATGTACCTATACGAATTTGGATTATTTTACAATTATTGCTTGCAACAAAAAGTTTAAAAGAAATTTCGATAAGGTATCGTAGGATATACCATTTTTGAAAATTGCCAACAGTTTTTCTGATAATAGCCAACTGTTTTATATGAAGTTTCACACGTGGCGACTGAAATCATGACAACGCTCGATACAAAACACGCAAACCTCACCTCAGATATAGGTCTTTATTTTCAGAGCTTTTCGTCGTTTGTTCGAACAGGTTGGTACATTGATTTTTGTTTTTTTTTTTTGCTGAAGCATAAATAGTTTGTTAAGAAAGGTTCAAAAAGCTGTTTAAATCGATGTATTAAAATTATTCAAAATCATAAGTGTAATAAATTATAACCCATTTAAAAACAGAAAATAGAAAACAACGCAATTATAAAAAGGCGTCCTTATCTGGGACAAGTAAACATAGAACGCTTAACATCGCTATTCGACAAAAGCATGGAACAATTACTGTAACGAAAGCTTTGCTGGTATGTAATTCAGTCGTCCAAGTTGTTCAGTCGATGTAAATTCGTTCCGATTCGCTAGCAGCAAAAAAAAAACAAAACGAGGCCAACAAGGATCCAGTTAGAATCCAGCCATTTAATTTGTAATAAATCAAAGACGTCTGAAAAAGCTCCTTCTTCCATACAGTGCGGTTTAAAGCCCGAAGAAAGCAGAACCGGAATTGACACTAGACAAGCGGTTTACCCCGGCGTACAGCATTATCCATCATGCATCGTGTGGATGGCAGCAAAAAACGTAAGTCATCTTGATGTTACATTCTGTAGAATTTATTGATGTGTGAATAAGACAGGAAGAAAATGGAGGAAAGTATTAAAAAATAACTCACACACACATACAACGGACAGATCCTTTCCAAGGGCAGCCCGTTAGCAATTGCGATGGAAGAGGGACCCCAAGCGCGGAGACTGTCGCGGTAAACTAACTGGAAAATTTATGTTACTTTTTTGGCCGATTCAATCCGAACTGATACGTCGCTCGCGCGAATTCTGTGCCAGAGGGGAGCAGCGAATAGCGAAGTGCAAAGAGGCGAGTGGGCTGTTGATGACACTTTCCAACAAGCAAGTTATCTCCTCTCTGCCAATTTCGCAACATCAAACGGGAAACGAACGAAGGAAGGCAACCAGTTTTGTATTCTGTCTCTCTCTCTCTCTCTTCTTCGAGTTCACTTTTCCTCGGGTGCTAATATTTACGAGCTTCCGAACAAGTGGAACGATTGCTTCCGTGCGCTAAGAAATCGGCACGAAAAAGTACAAAAAAAAAACGCACGACGGCAGGGCAGGGTGAGCGAGTAAAAATGAATGATATACGACCAAAGCCCGAAATGGGAAACCGAACCAGACACCGGAACCGGTAGGGGCACGGTACGCAAAGGATTCTGTCGGCCTTTTTCCAGGGAAATGTATTTAACCGTGCGGATCTTAGGCACCGGCGGCGGACCGGTGGCAAACGGCAAACAAAGCGCGAAAGGAAAACCTATCGATAACGAGAAGCCCTATTTTCTATCTTTGTGTAACTTGTGACACTCGGCCCGCCCGACGACCCTCCCCTCCAGCAGGCGAAAGAAAACTCTTCCCAAAGCAACGGGCACGGTGGAAATGCGAAACGGTGAAAATGCGAAAATGTGATACTGTGAAAATGGGACTTTGGTTTGTGGGCGGCAAAACATTGTCCACTGGCGGGGGAGCCGGAGTCGGAACACAGAACAAAAGAAAATAGGACCGAGAGCAGGCGAACAGCCCGGAAACCGCCTCCTGTTTGCTCGAAAAAGTTGACTGCGAAAATCTCGTTTTCGAAAAGTAATTAAATTCAAACCTTTAAGCTTACCCGCCCTGGTCCCTTGGTGGCTTGGTTTGGGGTTTTGCGTACCGGCACCAAATTCTACCTCCAATTGGTGTGGGAGAAAGTGTTCCAGGAAAATCTTGCCCCACTCACACAACGGTGTGTGTGTGTGCGTGTGATGATGATGGTTGGAACTTTATTTTCACACCACTTCCTTCGGCGAACAGCCAGCGTCATTAGTAGTCGAGCGCAATGTTGTCGAGCCGACCAACGGAATGTTTCCCTCGTTTTATTTTCCCTCTCCTTTTGCGCTCGAAACGTTCCTGGCAAAGCGGAATCCAACCTGCCAGTGCATTCTTTGCCGGCGGAAGTTTCGAATGCCGGTTACAATCAGCACCCGGCCCCCGCAAAACACAAACCAAATCACAAATAAGGGAATGGAAGAACGGAAAGAGAGAAGCGAACTGTCGGAGGATATCACATTTCAGGCGAGCGCAAAAGGATCCCAAAACCCCCAAAACGGCCAACCGGGTGGAAAGCGTAGGAAAATACATAAATCAAAAGCTGCTCTCAAGCAAAAGTCAAACATCGCTACAATTTCGAAAGGATTAGGCGAAGGTCACAGGCGAAAAGCAATGCGATAGTACTGGCGCGGCAGTGGCTTTCGGGTTCCGCATCTGTGCCAAGATGCTTGCGAGGAGCAAGGCAGAAGAGATGGCAAAACAAGAAACTCCCGCGCGCGCGTTAAGGAGTGGAAAGAGTATGCTGCCAGCAAATCTTAACACACATGGTGCGTCGTCGTTATCAAAAAACGCGCTGCAAGAAGTTAGAAGCTAGACGATGGGGAGGGAGCTGGGATGATCGGTACACTACCACTTTAGAATCTTTGCGAGCGAATCCACATTTTGCAGATCTCGGCAAAAGGGTATTTTTGGTGCGAGCAAAAAGGCCAAAAAAAAAGGGCGTATAAACATGCGAATATAAACAGAAAGCTTCTCATCAACGGGTGCTGAAAAGTCGCGATCTTGCACTGCCTGGCACGGCTGCTCCGGTACACTTCTCGCAAGAACAATATTTGAGCTAAATATTTCATGTTGAATTTCTAGCTGATTATATTTTCTGCCGTCTAGCGTAGCATTCGTAGCACCCACAAGAACATATGCGGCACAGGCCGGAAGGGAAGGGGAAGGGGAAAAAAGCACACACAGCAGCAGTTCACGGTTCACTGAACGCACACGAGGCAGACTTTAACGCGTATTATAGCGCGGGCTATCTTTTGGGAACATTTTGTTCCTTTGCTGCTGTTTTTTTTTCGTTTCCATTTTTTATAAAACTGTGAAAAGAAGCTTGTGAAGCTTCTCAACCAGCCAGGAGCTGTTTGTTTGTTGCTGAATGTTCTTGTTTTGCTTCGCTAAACCAACCGGCTTGACTTTAACTTGGCAGTACGGTGCGTGTTTGCTTTGATACGCACATGGGAACGCGCTAGCGGGCTGGTTTTGCTGCAAACGGGAAAACAAATAACTCCTCACCTGCTTCTGTACGGGAAGGTGTAAGCAAGTGATAAAGTCGAACAATTGAATTACTCTTTAAAATTGAGTAACTGATGCAAAGTGACTTGTGACGTTGCAGCGTGCACTTGGTTACGTGTAGGAATTGTCGTTTATGTGCCGTTGAGAGGGATTGCGATACAAATTGGACATTGGATGGAAACGAAATACAAAGCCTTTAATTTAAAACGCTACTCATTTTGGTTCTGCATCAGTTATAAGCGAGCGCCTAAATGTATGCAATTTACAACCACCAGAGTAGTAGTACCAGAGCGAAAGCTGCTACAATTGGAAGCTTTTAATTTTAAACGACATCTCACATTTTAACACGCTAAAGAAACTGCTTTGCTAAACAAAAACCAACAAAATATTTGTCTGAAAGTAACACACAAATACACACACACACAAATGCATTGGCAAAACGGTTTGAAACGGAGAGAAGAAAGAACACCTACGGCACTCACCAGGTACCACTGTTCCTTGAATAGTGGATCGGGAAAGATGTTGTGGGTGCTCGTGTCACGGTACGCCATGCGCGTCCCGGACACTAGCGACCGGAAGCCGGGAAATCGCACGAAATCCTGATCGAACGTGCTGTAGTCACGCTTGAAGCGGGGCTTTTCGTGCTGTTGCTGGACCCATCGAACCTGCAGGCAGAGCGGGAAGAAAAAGAGCACAAAAATAAAAGGATTATTAACGTGTGCGCGGTATCGCGGTAACCGCGAGACGAGCTCGTAACCGCAGCGCTCACTTACCTCCGGCTCGGTGTTCAGGGCGTTGTGATGCGCCTCGCTACGGTCTACCGAGCGTTTGCGCACGTGATTGTGATGGAACAGATAATATCCTTTTAGCGGACCAATCTGGAAAGGGAAGGGAAAGAACGATCAAAATAAATTATTAACGTGAAAATGGCGTGCTTAAACCATGACTTTAGTTTCCCATACTGTCACAATTTAATCAGCGTGGCAAATCTGTTCAAACTATACTCCCCCCTTTTCTTGAACCTCGCTCGCAGCTTTAATGAGTGCTGCACAAGTGCACCATTCGTCGGATCGAAGCTCTCCTAGACTTTGTCCATTCAACAGCAAGCATCCGGTCGGAAAGGCACGTACGAACGAAGTGCACGTCAATGATGCTGGGACATTGGTGCCACTGCTACTGCAGGCTCAAGAAAACGATGCCCTGCCGTCCGTCTGAAGCGGGCGCAAGAAATGGATGCAGCGTAAGAAAATAATAGCCACCATCATCGGACATGGAAGAAACCGAAGCAATAGAGGTCAGGAAATTGGCAAAAGCAGAAGAAAGCATCGCACAAGCTACCCTCCTCCTTTGCCTCGCCACGAACTGGCAAGTACGAGAAGTACAACAAAACCCTTTAGGCCAAGGGAGTGTGAAACCGTGCCGCGTGGGGAGCCCGAAAGATACAGCAGCAGAACCGGACAGAAACCCATCGTTGATCGTTTGCCGGGAAGTGTTGCGAAAGGATTTTCACTCCTGCCCCAACCGCACACCCGGCTCTACTCCCGCGGAAGCCAAACGGGATACGGCCAGAGCCCGGAAATCTCGAGCTATTTGATTTATTTTCCAATATATCAAGTAATTTAAACGATACACGTCGTCCCTGCATGGACCAATATTTATGGTAGCGAAGAAGATTGCTACAATTTTGCTGCACCCGGGATGTTTGCCGGGGAGCGTCCGTGTTGACGGTGGATTCTAACCACATGGAGTGTCAAACACACACAGACACACACACACAAGCGTTCACATACGCTGTATCTAGGGTCTTTGGGTTTCTATTAGCAAATCAAGAGTACTTCCGAGCAGCAGTGGAAGTATGCTACCACCACGTTCACGTCTGACACCTACTGTTAGGTTACCACCTGCTGTTGGGACTAAGGACTAAGGCATGTAGCAGCATGCAGGACGATTAAGTGAGTGCTTGCACCTGAAACGAACAGTACAGTCCCGTGATCGAAGGTAGTGTTAAATAACTTTTGCGTCGTGCATGGTGATGCTGGTTGAGGTACTAACCGCAAAGGATGTTGATGAAATAATTGAGCAATGAAAGGATGTCCTCAGAATACTCGAATGTCTTCCCAATCTAGATAAAAATAAACAGTACAGCCAAGTGTACTGAAATTTACTTAAGGTGCTTTAAGGTACAACTCTACTAACATTACTTTTTACCGATTGCAAGATAGTCAGATTCAGTATGCGCTGATCACCCTGAGGATTACCGAGAAGATTCAGTTAAATTAGCAAAAACAATAACTAAAACTTATTTGCGCATGTATACATGCTCAATTCATTTTATTATTAAAGTAACATCGACTGTACAAGAAAATGAAAACGTACTATCCCTACCAAACATAAACGCGACCCACAATCACGGATACATTGCAGGGGAGATCATTATTTAATAGCAGTGCCAGTGAGCTAACAGCAGGCGCATTCGGTTGCAGTTTGATGCAACATTGCAATCAGCCATCGGATCATGTTATGGTCGTGATGCAGCAACTTTCAGGTTTCAGGTCGATGGATGAAAAAAGAAAGAAAAGAAAACATACATAAACCGGTCCACAGGTTGACCTCGTGTACCAGCTGCAGTGGTCCCATGCAGAGAGTGGTGTGAAATGATGCTGACACATAAACACGTGTTGCAATGCAGTTCCGCGCACAAGTATGCAAGATTAATAATCGTAAAAGAACTAACGAAGCGTGGTAATTTAAGGTCAAGCTGTTTGGGGATGCACTGCAATGTATCGAGGTCAATCGTGTACTGTGTATGTGTCAGTCAAACTAAATAAGATTTGTCTCCAAAACGACACCTTCTACTAATGAGTGTATCGACCTGCGTTCATTATAATCTCATCCTATGTAGCGCCAGCGCATCGTACATCACAGCTCGTCCAAACAGGTAGTGCTTCATCAAAACGATCCCCTCGGATGTGAACGAGCCCTCGCACCAAGCAGAAGTCATCTCGCTGCCCCTTTCATTTGCACACCATTTAATGACTTAACGTTTGATGGGGGGCTTCATCGGACCAGTTTACGACCGATTACGCACGGGGTAACAAGTTTTATGGTAAAACCAAGTGGGAGGCAATGCTGAATCTTGTCTACGAAGGTAGGCTATAAAAGCAAGATGGACAATTAGTTCCGGCCCTGGTGGGACTGAGGGTTTGGGAGGATCGGAAAAGGGTACCGTTGATGACCGGAAAACGTTCGCTAGATGATATCCGATCTGGTTATAGGTACGGAAGTTTGCGCTCCGAGACGTTAGGCAGCGATATACGTTGTAAAAATAATGAGCAAACCGAATTCAATCCACAAAAGATAAGCAAGAAAACTTCAGGTGTTGGTAGATTCTTTTTTCGCAAATTGATTTGCTGTATCACTGAAAGTATCATAATAACCATCTGAAAGAAGCTGTTTGAGTAAGTAGTTGTTCAATGGTTTTGCTTGTTTAATTAAATTACTTACAAAAAAGTTTACTCGAAGACAAAACCACTCAGGTGAAAGTTGCTTGTGAAAAAATAAACATGTAACACCATTCTTCAGCGCCACGCCACGCCAAGCGCTGCTGCCTTCTGTACCGATAATTTATGACTACGGGCAAAAGGTCAGCAATCAAAGTGCAATATTTCATCCGAAGATGCTCCCCGCCTCTGGCGTACGAAACACCCAATGTGGACTCGACATACAGACAGCGATAATACCGTACCGATGGCGTAAGCGCCACCTACTACTTGTACGCCGACCGATATGTAGCAGTGGCTTATTTTTATGTATCATTTGCCATTGCTTTCGTTTGTTTTGTTTTGTTGCGAAATTTCGAGAAATAAATTGCACACTACCAAAAATGGGATGTTTCAGCTGTACAAATTGCGAGATGTGTCAAAAAACATGCGCAACAAAACAGAACAGAACTACCGCAATTCGATACTGACTGAAAGCGAAAACGCCGAAAAGGCGTACAGAAAAATGGCGTCCAAAGGGAAATACGAGTCGAAGCGCGGATTTATGCCACCACCTCATTGAAAAGCCCTGCACCTTCGTTTCGCCTACATCCACAGCTTCTGCACTGCACAATAATGCACTATCCTCAAAAAAAAAAAAAAAAAAAAAAATACAGGACACGACCACACCACCAGAAAATGAAGAATTACGAGCCAAGCGAAGTGGACAACAAAAAAGGCCAGCCCGATCAGACGAGGCGGAGGAAAAATGGCTCTAGCAATATCACACGCACACACAGAAACACACGCACACATGCCGGGAAAATGAAAGCTTGCGAGAGACTGTGAAGCGGCGCAAATGTGCAATCGAAGTCTGGGCAATCATTTCACCGATCGGATTGTGCAAAGTACCGGCGCTCCGTGAAGCTCTTGCTCGTAAATTGTGGATTAATTTGATGATGGATTGTAGTACACGAGTGCGTGTGCGTATGTACGGTGTGGTAGTGAACTAGGGCAGGACACATAGAAAAGCGAAGAATAAAATCAGTACAGTGCTCAGCTCTTGAAAAGGAAAAGCAAAAAAAAACAGCTGCTGCATGTGCAACTGCATTTTACCAAGTTAAAACCGACAAATTATTGCCCGGCTTCGATGTCCCTGTAAACAGTCGATAAGAAACTGTTTTAATCCATTTAAGCATCGATGTCAAGAGAAATGGGTTTGCATTGCTTCGTTGTTTTCCCAAAAGCTAGTAAACCTATAGTCGTACGCATGAAGCAGTGATGAAACAGATTTTTCATCCAACAGAGCAATCGCGGCTAAGTGCTGCCGACATAATTAATGTGACGCTTACGACTGATGTAAACACAACTCTTCCAAATTTCTGTTTCTTTCTAACGTACATTAAAAAGGTTAAAACAATAGCAGAAATACATGATTCAACTATTTCACAGAAAAAGTAAGTAACATTTTCTGCTGGTTTTAATATCGTTTTATTGTTTCCATCGCTTTCATTATGCTCACGTTATGCTAATACCCTTAGGCCGTTCAATTTGTTGTCTATCAATAGTTGCGCGAACCGCGCTCAATGACGATAAAATGAAATTCAATTAAAAAGTTTTCCCCTGCCGGTAGTGATGCTACTAGTGCGCTTCGCCAAGCCCCATACAAACCCCGTTCCACGATCGATAACCCGATAAAGCTCTGATACTGATCCCAAGCCAGTAGGCACCATCGCCACAGACTGCTCCCCTGCGCAGTGTGGAGGGCAATGGTTTCGATTTAATCTATTTTCTCCTGCCTCCCGATAACCCAACGACTGCAGTAGAAAAAAACATACAGCACAGAAAAAAGAAGACAAAACTGTCAAGACTACGATAATATTAAGATATCAATATCTTGGTCTCTTTCCAATCGCCCCATCTGATAACGGACAAGACCCTTCAGCTTTGTTGACATCTTGTCCTGTCGTTTTTGTTTCCTGGCCGTCCCTTTCTCCGGCAGCAAAGCTTTACCAGCAGCCCGTTCCCAAGACAACGCGCTCTCGGTATCGTATCGGCGAAGCACAAGAAATGTAATAACGCCCCGCGGTCCAGCCCCTGCCTTATGCCGGGGTACGCGTGCTTGTCGACAAAAAAAAGGGCGAGAGCGATAACGCCGCATCCCCGCGATTTGCCGCTCGTAGGCCGGCGGCGGAAAGCAAACGTCTTCGTCAGCCATTTTGCCCGTCAGGGGCTTTTTAACAGTCAAGAACAATGAGCAGCAAAAAGGGCGATATCTCATCCTCACCCGGCGACGGATGGCGCGTCGCCTTGGAAAAGGAAACTGAAGGGAAAAGGGTGGCAGCGACAACAAAACAAAAAGAAGCTTTATTGTCTTCGCTGGTCGTAGCAGCAGCAGCAGCAGCAACACACCGCGCACGAGGCCCATCGTGGCGGACAATTTTACGCAGCATTCGCACCAGGCGTACACTTCCACGCTCCTAGCACGCCTAGCGTGCCTTTTGGTTGTACCCGATCCGGAGTCGAGTAACGGGCGTTAGCGTGTCAGTCATTGGCGAAGTGTCTTTCAGGAAACGGGGCATTCGGGTACAAAACGTACAACAGGAGGGGTGATCAAGGGAA
This sequence comes from Anopheles gambiae, assembly GCF_943734735.2. Lineage (NCBI taxonomy): Eukaryota > Metazoa > Arthropoda > Insecta > Diptera > Culicidae > Anopheles > Anopheles gambiae. Next base: position 29,217,929 of record NC_064601.1, read on the forward strand.
CAGGGAACGGAGTGGCATGCTTAACGGTTGGATGAATTTGAAGAAAATTATTTCCCGCTCATCGTTAGCGAATGTCTGGTGCGAGCGATGATGGCTGCCGAATGGCGAATCGTTTGTCGCAACAGTTGTTACTGACGTTATTTCTTCCCGCGTCTCTGCGTCGTTTGTGTGCGCACTTTTTCTAACCTCCGCCCGGTGGCGCTGCCAGTACGGTTGTTGATTATGTGCGCTTTTCAGGAGCCAACCAAAAAAATAAAACACGTCCCACATTTTGCGCTATCATTGGCGTCATTGCACAGCTGAAGGGGCCGAAACTTTAAAGCTAACAGTGCAAAGCGAAGGATACAAATAAGGTTAGGTTCTGAAAGTACAGATACCTGCATTGGCCCTCGAACTAGGCGAACTTCACGCTAAAGATGTAAGTGGAAGATAAAATAGGTTCGATTATGGAAATTCGCATTCGTCATGATCTTACTTTAAGAATGTATTTACTGCAAAATCCAGATCATCTTAAAATATTTCAATTTTGATTGTACCTTAATATCTTGGCACTTGAATAATATGTTATCTTTGTTAAATGTTAGGCGCTTAACTTTTCAAATAAAAAGGCAATATTCAATTGTATACGAATAGGAAAATCAATGAACCGTGCGTCCTTTCTTATCCTTAAAAGGTATTATGAGACCAAAGACGATGCATTGTGCAATTATATAATACTTGCAGGGACAATCTTTTCATTTCTCAACTGCATTGTTTTGAAAAGCGGTTCATGATCAGCAAAAGGGTGTCACACAAGTAAGTCATTTGACATGTAGTACACGACAGACTAATCAATCATCTCAACATTGGGATTAACAATAACCCTTTTATGTTTACAAGAATAAAAAGCTCGAAGAAATGAAAGGGAAGCAACAAGGTTAATCGGAAGAATTCTGTAATTAGAATTTCAATAACGAGAAACGCACACCAGACAATTGGCACGAATATGATATCTTGCTTTCATATGAATGCGGATGAGCTAGTTGTGTGCTTCTTAGCATAAGTTCTTTATAAGAGCTTCTTATGTTGTTGCTACAACTGCCGTAATGAAGTAGTACAAAATATAGAAGCGACAAAATAGCATAGCATACGATATAAAGGTCTATTCATGCTTTGCTGCTCCCTACGAAAGAATGTTAGTATTTGCTAAGTATTACTATATGAAAAAAAAAACGATATTGCATCTGGTTTCATTGACAAGATACGCCAGCAGGATTACATCGCATCAGATTTATGTTCAGCATCACCGACATCGTCGACATAAAACATGCCACTATATCGCTGAAGTGAGATGTACTCTGACGGCGTAGTGCAAATTATGACTTCTAATTAAAACCGCAAACATTGCCACGATGTTCAACAACCCATATTCACCCGCTCATTTCGACCTAGTTTTTCCCTTTGGTAGAAAAGCTCCTTCTTCTGCAGAGTTTCACATGTCGCACCATTGACGAAGGAAACAAAGTGAATAAAAAAGGCCCCCCAGCCCCACTCCGGAACGCGCTTTGAGGGCTATACCACTACAAGGTTGGTGGCAACGGTGACATGACATTGCCCACAAGAGCCTGCCATAGCTCGTCTTAATTATCCACCAAACTTCTAAACAGCGACACAGCGTACGTAACCATCGGCAGACCGGGGTGCGTGAAGCTTTCAACCAAGTGCAAGAACGCGCAGGGAGGAACGAGGCAACCGACCGGCGACGATGTGTCCTCGTCTTCGGGATGTGTCACAACTGTCACAACTAACGTCAGGTAGCATCATATAATTAGACGTAATTTCCAGCACCCATTCAGCGACAACACACACACGCGCGCGCTCGACATGGTACGCGTGAGCAAATTTTCCAACCGACAAGCAGCGGTGTCGTCAAGGCAGGGGGCTGCTGCTACTTCTGCTGCTGCTGCTTTTGTGCGCAAATAAGGAAAACCGGCGCCGCACGGTCACATATGTTTTGCAGCCGCTTTCCTTTATCTGTCGCTTCAACCGAGCGCAAACTCGACCCGGTTGAAGCCGTTTTGTACAGCACATGGCCACGGCTGGATGATACGGTGATGGCATGGACTAGGGTAGGCCACTCTCGTTTAGTAGTGGCGTAGTTGCCGTCGCCGCCGTGTGCCACAGAGTGTAATGATTTGCCGCCGGATTTAAAATGCAAATTAATGTAATACATTTTATCGTGCGCCGCTGCCTCGGGCCGGGAAGACGACTTCGACATGCCGAAGACTGAGTGTCGAAGGGGGCTGAATGAATGGAATGGTGGAGTGGTGGGAGGGGGGGGGGGGGGGTTTGAATGCCGTGTTGAGGTTTGCGAGAAGCCTTACTTTGTAATTGTGTGTGCAAGGTAGCGTGTAGCTTTCAAAGTCAAGTGTGAGGATCCTTTTGCTCCGCAAGCCGATTGTGGCTGGAAGTCAAACGAAAGCGTATACAAATCACAGTTAATTCGCAAACAATTCTGAAGTAGGTGTAGTAGCAAGCCATGCAAAAATCGGGTGAGCTTCTATGGCTGTTTTAATGACACTTTAACGAAGGCGCATGGTGTGGTATTTCATGCACATTTTGTTGGCATTTAAGCGCAAAACGAAAGATGTTGGAGCCGGATTTGTACATTTTAAATTTTATTACCAGATTGTCGGTAAATGCTTCACCTAGTTAGTTTCCCAGGAAACGAGTTTGTAGAACAGTTTTCATTTTCTACTGCATATCTGTCCATTATGAGCAAGATACTTTAATTTCAATTGCCGGGGAAATTGATTCAGTGGCATTCCATCCAACTGCAACATTTTTTAATATAATTCTTTATAGCATAAAGTTTTTGTGTTACATATACTGTAACTATCTTAAGAATTTTTACCTTAAATCAAGGATGTTTCAATTAAGATCCTCCCAACAGAAAAGCAACAAGAAATGCTGCCAACGATGAAACTGTTCCTGCATACTGCCTCCTTACTATTTTGTGGTAACATTTCACAGTGTGGTAGAAAACTACTTGTGCAAACGAAACACTTCTTACTATTGTGAGAATAAAGCAGGAGCGAAAACCAACAACTGGAGGAAATGTGTCGCCGTGCCAGTTTTTATTCACCGCCCCTTTCGAAGCAAGATATTTCCAAAACCCGAAGCTATTTTACTAAATTGTGCTCGCCGCGTACCTTGTGCTATCTCTCACCTTTCTGCTCGTTCTACTTTTCTTTCCTTTTTTCGATTGTCCCTGACCCGCACCCTGACCGTACATCCGTCCCGACCACTTTTGCAAACGCGTCCCATGAGTGGCGGTTTGCTGCACGTTTACGGATGTGGAAAACTGCATTCCATCTTTGCCCACACTACCTGCATACCGCACACTCGCTCGCAACTCAAATACACACACACACACACACACGCACACACACATTGAACTTGGTTGGTATTTGAGGCGAATGTTAAGGATTTCCCTCGCACGATGTGCTACGAGCTACTCAAGACGTGGCAGAGAGGATTATCTCCTACCCTCGGTAGTGCTCTTGTGCAAATCTTCTTCAAGAATGCCATGCAGTTATGTGTAACGCGGAGAGGAGTGTGTCGGTCGCTGCGGTGCAGTACTTTGAAGAGGGTTGCAATGCTTCCCCCGCGGGGGTATATGCTTTGAAATCGGCCCCTCGTTGCTCCCAGTGCTGCTGCTGCGCTGCATGCTTGATCCAGCTGGTTTTGCCGTTTGCTAATGTTTCCCGCTCGGAAAGCCACGGGAAGAGTACTGACCCAACGTACGTTCCACCAACGTTCCCACCGGGAGTTGGTGAAGAATCTTAACAGTCTGCACCTGTGGCTGCTTCACCTGTCGAGGACGCTAACCTCTTCTCGGCTTCTAGGGTAAACCATTAAAATATGGCAGATAAGAGAAGCATCTTAAACGGTACGGTCGTTCTCGAGGTCGCTTTAGAACTGTTCTAGTTATTTCGTTAAAACCAACGGAGTGGATGGAGCAAAAGAGAAAGAGAAAGAGAAAGAGAAAGAGAGAGGGAGAGAGAGAGAGATAAACAGGAGCACGATGAGATGAAATACTAAGATTCGTTACGGTGTACGGCAGTTTGGAGGGCGTACCTTAGTGAAGGGGTCCGTTCTCAAGTGCTCCGGAAGCAAAATTGGAGCAAAATCTAACTAACCGAGAGTGCAGCGCGGTTTATTAGAGTGAAGTCAAGAGTTTCCGCCGGGATATAAGGGAAGATTTCATTAGTTTCTTGAAATAATTACCATCAGAGCATTGGAAACAAAACCATTGCATATATTTTTCGAAAAGAGGTCACAAGAAAAGCGACATTTTCGGAATGCGCATCTATTGCAACAAGTAAATCGGCAAGCGTATGATTTTGTATGCAAAAAAGATTGGTAATGTACACACAAGCTCATTAACTACTTAAAAAAACAACTAAAAAGCAATGCTTAGATACTGAAGAGATATTTTACATCTTGTTATAAAATCTAAAGCAGTTCATGTTATTGCACGAAATAAATACTCGCTGTTATTTCAAAATGCGTGTGTGCAATAACAGGTTGGCTGATAAGTCCCCGGTCTGACACATAGATTCGTGTCAAAATTTGACGTCTGTATGTCAATTAGTTTGTGAGACAGAGCGTCTCTTGTCAAGCAACTTTTGTTATTTTGTTGTTCCACCAAGACAACGCACCGTGCCACAAGTCATTGAGAACGATGGCAAAAATTCATGAATTGGGCTTCGAATTGCTTCCCCACCCACCGTATTCTCCAGATCTGGCCCCCAGCGACTTTTTCTTGTTCTCAGACCTCAAAAGGATGCTCGCAGGGAAAAAATTTGGCTGCAATGAAGAGGTGGTCACCGAAGCTGAGGCCTATTTTGAAGCAAAACCGAAGGAGTACTACCAAAATGGTATCAAAAAATTGGAAGGTCGTTATAATCGTGGTTATTTTTGACCAAAAAATGTGTTTTTCTTTGTTAGACCGGGGACTTATAAGCCAACCTGTTATTTTTATCCTTTTTACATATTAAAGCTGTTCAGTTTCTTCCCTAAGTGCAATATCTACTACACGCAAAAGGAGTCCCAAACGGCTTTATTAACCTTGCGTCACGGAACATGGGCAGCCCATACTTCCTAGCCTGCAAAGTACAAGAACGCGTGTAGTTGGTTTTGGTCGTTGTTAGAGCTGACTGTATCTCTCTCTCTCTCTCTCTCTCTCTCTCTCTCGCTCTCTCTCTCTCTCTCTTTATTTCTCTTTCTCTCACTCTCAGGTTACGGTCTCGGTTTGATGAAGATGATAAATAAATGTGATATTTCCGTCCAGTGCCGGAAGCGAACTGATGCTCATGCCCATAATGGGTGGCACGTGAATGCCCGGTTTCGAATTCATCTGTCGCACTGGGCAAGCGGAACACAAACAAAGGCGGGAGGAAGTGGGGAGGGAATGGTTGTGTGCAAATGGGGAGGAAAGATTAATGTGATCGCGGAACTCTTCTCGGTCACGCCGCATCTTAAGTTACTGCTCATAATCGCACGCGGTCGCGTAAAGAGGAAAGCTTGCAAGCTACAAGCCCAAATGTATTTGGAGGCTAGGTCGAATATTCGATTCGGTTTTGGGGCCACGCGTTTTGAGCCACCAAACATAAACGTCGAGAGCGGCGTGATAAATGGTTGCGGCAAGCCACGGCTGATGTTTGATGGACGTGTTTCGGGTCGCATGGATGTCGAAGAATGTCAATCGGCGAATCATTTATTATGAACAGTGTGGTTGGTTCGGGTTTGCCGTCACCTTTACGGGTTAGAAGAATGTTTATCGATGGAAAACAATATGAAACCATGTAACTGGCAACATGGTTTTTTTTACGCCACCGGGAACTCACCAAGATTAGTTAAAGTATGTCTGTTCAAGAGCGGGCTTATAATTTAACCAGTTGAAACAGCACAACCACTTCTTCGATTGAAATATCCCGAAATAATTAATACGAAGCGCCAATAGCGATAATAATCCCCAACCTAATTGAGCGAACAAAGCTCCAATGTTTAAGTGGCAGCTTAAAAACATGCCTCTACACACCACTCCGATTGACCAACAGGCATCGTTTCCCGAAACCCCACTCGTTAGTCTCAATTTGGACGATCCTAATCGACTGTAATAGTAATGATCAAAACCTCACCATTACCAACCCGTCACAACAGTTGACGCTTTATGTGTGCTCTTAAGGCACGTTAAGGCAAACGCTCCGAACGGTTTGTTCTTTCCCTTTGCTGCCCTCTTCTCGTGAGGTTTAAACCTCACGTGACCATAATTGCCGGATGTTTCGTTTGGTTTGGTTGTCCGAATGGCTAACATTTCGTAATCACCCTTTTCCCCCCTTTTGCCACCCATTGGCCATTCACGTTGAACGAGCAGCCTCTCGAGCCTTTTTTGGCGAAACATTCGCCGGAATGATAATCCTATTTGAAGGAGCCGTAGCTTCCAACCTTCACGTCCAGCACTCTCCCCGTTTTATCCTTCTAGTTTGAAGCAGAGGAAGAAAACAAGACTCCTGGGGCTTAATATTTAACAACAAAAAAGGGTCAACTCCAGCAGCCCGGAAGTGTACAGTCCCCGTTGGACGTCCGCGGCTGATCGGGACGGGTCATGCACCATCTTTTCTCATTTCATTATCCCTTTTTCGCACAATAATGCGAGCAAACTAGCGCAGCACTAGCGAGGAAAATGCGGCTCGGATGACCGAACGAGGCCGGAAACAGCCGTTAAGATTGGTGTCATTGTCGCATCATTGCCCGTCCGGTTCGGTAAGCCCCGGAGGCGGAGCTTTTTTCCCCGGCCTGGCAAAATCACGGCACCGTTCGTCCCAAGAGCGCAGACGACAGCATTCGCTGACAAGATGGCACAGACATTTCTTCTGCTTTGTGCCCGTAATGAGAGGCAGGACAGCGGCAAGCGGATGAGAGCAATGTGCGGCACAAACAGAAAGCCACTTCAATCGACATTCGACATCGACCAAAAGCAGCGAGATCCCGGGGAGTCGGAGCAATCCTCCGGTTTTTTCACACTTTTTTTTCTAATTCATCTGTATTTTCGCTTGCACACCAAGAAAGCGCACCCTTCACCCGGTCGCGGGGTGCGAAGAAAGATGCTATTGAAATAACGGCCTTTGAAAAGCAAAATAAAGTAAGAAAAATTGAAGTTAGGCTGTGAGTGCTTGCTATCAAAAGCGGACGTCGGTAGGCCGAGGCCGCTCTTCGACGAAGGCGAAAACGGAGTCATGCAATTTGGCAGAGACATTAACAGACGGATAATGTTGTTAATAGGAAAAAGCTGCGGCAATCCTCAAGGTCCGGCATGAACGTTGAACGCTGGAAACGTTTGATGCAGAACGGAAGATACAAAAAAAAAAACAATAGTATGAACATAATAATAAACACTATTACTTACTAGCTATTGGAGAGCAAAGCTTCTTTTCAGTCATCTCATTCTCAGATGAAAGTGTACACAGTTTGCACAGAACGCGAATACGTACATACCACGAATAACGTACCTACTTGGAAAAGATTTATTGGGACGGGGGCAAAATGATCCTAATGATTCGTACGGTCCCAATCAAACGTGTTGCCATGTTGCTTATCCAATCGTTTAGCCCGGACCGAAGGGATTTCATGGGACAGATTCCATGAAAACACGAGCAGAAAATCCTGATCAATAGCAAAGCTTCTTTAACTATACAGTGCTCCCAAGGTTGTACCGCATCGCTCGACCTGTCGAAGCTACGGTATCGCCCTATTATCCCGGCAATCTCTTTAAAAATGAACCAGCGTCCCAAACGGTGCCTACCCCATTCCACTACCCAAGCGACTAAGAGCTTCCATTTCAATGAGAGGGAAAATTTAGTTCAACCTACCAACCCTCTCTCTCTCTGATGATGCATTCCGGAGCTGTAGAAGGCGAACCTTCCGCCGAGAAAACGAGAACCCTTTCAGTGTTAATAGGATTCTAACGCATCATCAACCAGACCCGGGGTACGAGCATGTGCGCGAGGAAAATTGAAAATTGAATCCATCCCGCACCAAACATGCCTTTTTACAAAAAAAAAATGTATCCCCATTCCTATTTGAAAACGGGACGAATATGCGTCCGAGATGTTCAGTTTTACTAACTCACTTACCACATACACACACACATACGTCCCTGTAAGGCGTGCGGGGCAACATCCTACTTAAAGGGAGGACGCTATGCCTTCATCTGTCCTTTTTTTTCGCTCGGACTATTGGATTAAGGAAGGAAAGTGTTGTCACTGGACAAATCAACGAAGGGACGTCCACTTTAATGCACAGTGAAGGAAGGAAAAGAGACAGTTCAACAAATACAGGCAAACGGGGGGGTTCAAGGAACAAGTTCGATAAAATTCGTACTCCGGGAAAGAGAAAACTGCAAGCCACTATCGCCAAATCTAGATCTCCAGCGAGGCGTCATTCTTTTCTGTGTGTGTGTGTGAGTGCAAAGGCGGCCAAAGAAAATGGTACACGAGTAGCGCCAAAAGCGTCGTCAAAATGGTCTACATCCGTGTCCACTGCTCCCCAGCCCTGAGCTGAGTCAGTTGGGCGAGATTTCGAGCCGGATCAACCACCGTCAACCCGTACACACTAGTGTTGCAACCCAAACAACAACATCGGCACCCAACTTCGACCGAAATTCACCAACCCCACCAGACACACAGTTTCACGCTCGCACTCTCTCTGTTTCACTTCCGGGCGCGCGCGTTCGTTTCGCTTGAGGGATAATGCGATTTTTGTCGAAATTGGATTTTGGAGAAGTTCTCTTATTATCCTGCTCCACCCGGCCCACGGACGGCTGTTCGCCCAAACCTGGGGAGCCTGTTCCCTTTCGCAACGACCACGCCAACGAATGCCAACGAATCCGATGATGATGATGATGATCCGGAAATGAGAAGGTTTGCAGCGAAATTTGTTTCACTTCCTTCCTTCCTTTCGCAGTGATCCTCCAAGCAAGAAGCGCAACGGTGTGTGTGTGTCTGCGCTTTGCTCTGATTTGCCGCGTCGACCCAGCTTCCCCGTCCTCAAATTACCACCCTTAAAGAAATACTCATCTCTTACGCTTCGATCGTGTGGATGGCTCGTTCAATGCTCAGTCTCGACCATCATCCTTTTTCACACTTCGTTTGCTGCCAATAGTTTGGCTGGTGGATGGAAAAGAGGTTGCATAAAAATTTAAATGAGGCTAAATTGACTCCAAAACATCTCCACTAGATTGTGGAACAGAGGGAGGGGGTGTGGGGAGGGTGGGAAGGATACTGCGCACCGGAAATGCCACGGTCAGTAACGGCAACTTCAGCACAGTCGGTTCATTGAATTGTACTTAATCGCACACCGCGGCAAGCACGGAGCTTTCAAAGCAAAAGGGGTAGATAAGATTCACCACTATCGCCCGCGCACATACACACACACACACTTATTCACATTGAACGGTGGTCTCAAATTGTACACCGGCCAATAATCGATGAAATAAAAATTGTTCCGCTCTTTTTGGAGCTACAGTCATGGTAGGATTTTGGATGATTTTTGTTACGGCTTTGTGCGTTTAGTGAGCAGGCAAGAGTAAAAGGAAGAAGGTACGCGAATCAGTATGCGCAATTTAATTTGATTGTTGGCACCGATTAAAGCGTGACTCGGCCACAAAAGTGTAATGACTGTAAAACGGAAAAGCAACACGCAATGGATCGTGCACTAGATCGAGGATCAGAGTAATCAAAGAGTATAATGTATTTATCAGTGATTGTAGAATTTAAAAGAAGAGAATATTACTAATGGAAATTTGAACATTGAATTTATCAACAAATAAAAATCCAAGATCATTCAGCATAAGTGTCTTAAACTGCGCAATTTATATATAGTTTTATATTTAAAAAAACAAATGCAGTTATTTTCAGTACAAAATTCATATTTTATAACGCTCTTTCTAATGAACTAAATTTCTTACTTTAACGATCAATTTACATTTGCTGCAATAGAAACGTGGCAATTTTTAAAATGGAACTGTTTTTATTATGAAGTTCTTCCAAATAAACTTCTCCCCCAGGCAGTAGATTCTGCCCATTCGCACGCAAACAACACCTCGTAAAGGCTTACTGTTTACTTTTTCACATGTTGTTCTGGGTTAGTGCAACATCTCTCGTGCAACGTTCGGATGCGCGCTGTGCCTTGTTCTCCTCCCTCCCCGTTAGGCTTGTGCTCCTTCCGGTTACAGCACTTCCAGAGGCGGCCCATTAATCAAGCGGCAGCATTAATGTTTTATGACCATACTATCACGCTTTCGTACACAATAACACACCAGTCGGCTGCCAAAGCCTGAGACGGAGACGGGAAGCGTAGCGTAACTTTTCCTCCTGAAAGCTTCCTTCCCCGGACGACGGGGCAGAAATCGACCGCGCCAGGACGGTACGGGCGGGCAGGCAGGCCGGGAAAGTTCAGAGCAAATTGTTGCTTCCCGTCAGCGCCTGGTAATGTGCTAATTAATTCATTAGCTCGGGGCGGGCAGGGTACCAGAAGAAGAGAATGCAAAAAAAAGCCAAGTCAAAACCACTTTTCCGCACAACTTCACTGGCCCAACTGGCTGTGATAAGCTACTTTGCACTGCAGTTGACGTTCAAATAGTGCAAAACTAAATGCAACGCACATTACAAATTTATTTCAAAAACAACTCAACATTATTGTCTGTAAAGCTGCAATCTGCGTCGTTCGAAGAATGTGATGTAAGTGAATCATGATCATTTAATCGATAATGCAAACATTACAAACGTGTTAGGGCAAATCGCTCTCCAAACAAAATTTTATCGCAAAATTTCATTCACCGCAGCTGACTTAATCGCAATCAAACACATGCCTAGCAAAAGCTAATCATTCAATTTGTGTTTGGCTGTGGGGATCGGGGAACAATTTAACTTAATTTTATATGATTTTCACACCCCCAAACACATACCAGATACACCTAGCTCACACACATAAACACGCGCGCGTTACCACACTGCCAGCATCGATGGCAAATATTGCGCTCAATTTTCGCCATCGCTAGCTTGGGATGGGATGCTTGGGCAAACAAACGATCGTTGATTGGATTGGATTTCCATCAACTGACAGAAACACACAAAAACACACCCAAACACACACACACGACCTTACACAAGTACACATGGCCACTTCCGGCCCCGGATTGTTTTTATGACGTTACGGTTTCCGGCGAAATCTAATCATGAAACTGCAATCAACGGAAAAACGCTTACAGCGACAGTAAGCGAGAATGCATTTAACGTTTATCGCCCTGCTTTCTACCGCCCCGTGCAGGACGACTACCGCAAAGGGGGTAGTGCTACGAGAAAGACAGACGGGAGAGGGTGGGTTTGGGCCACTGCGATTGCCAAATTTAATGCAACCGCTGCTGCAAACACTGCAAGTCTTTATTCACACTTGCTATAACAGCGTGCGGTGCGCGTTGGAACGCTGTGCAAGGAAAATGTGCTAGCATAACGCAATCAAGGGGCTGGCAACAGGAAGCTCACATTATGGTGGGGCAGCTAAGTGGGAAACGATGGGGGGAAAGGGTTCGCACGTTGCACAAATGCAGGGTGTTTAGTGGCCGAGTTTTGTGTACATCCATGAGGGTGTGCTGCATCATCCAATAATGTCAATGTTTCAATCAAATTGCAAGCTCAATAGTTTGCTGTTTCTTATGTAAAATTTTCGCTCCTTTTGCTTCTGTTCGCAGTGTCCCAAACCGTTCGATCAACAACTGGAGTAAGCTGCCGGCCGGGTGCCACCAAGTCACCGAGGGACGTATAAGCGAAAAACGACGGGAGCGAAAAACCCCAAAGCATTGTTTCAGGAATCGCCTGACAATATCGCCTGCCTGCCACTGCCAAACGGCGGTGCAGCGGTGGTACGCCAGGGCGAACAAGGCTGAGAGAGATTTCCGCAGTCGTCACATGCTGTTATGATTATAGGGAATACCCAAGATAAACCTCATCTTGTTTGCCTGGTCGTATTTTTCTTTCACCCTCCCCCAGTTCCCGCCACCATTCCCCCAATCGCCCTATTATCTCGTTGGCGGGTGCTGCCTGCTCTTCCCGGCGGATGAAGAATGTGGAAATGCTTCCTTCCCCGTGAGATCCGGGTGCGGTTACAGCGCGTTTGTTCGTGGCGCCCAGGCACAGGGAATATAAGAGGGGGGGGGGGGGAGGTTGGTTTGGTACTTTCTTCCATCTCATCTCATTGTTCAGCCCGAGCACGTTGCACGGGCAGAGACAGTGGCAAAATTGAAGGAAGATATACTGTGCAAGAACGAACGAGACAGAGAGAGAGTGAGAGGGTCTGCTCACATTCCTCCGTACGGGAAACCATCGCCCAAGGATGCCGTCGAAAATCATTGCAATCTGGAAACTGGAGGGCGATGGTTGGAGGCGTGACACAAAAGGGGTTGTAGCGCTGTGAGGGCAACCCCATCGAGTAACTGCACGAGTAACGAGCGACATACACACACCATGTTGTTTCCTTTTCTCTCGCGTCTTACTCACACGCACACATTCACATTGTCGCCGACACTAGCAATCGCTCGACCGTTCGGCACCACTTGGCGAGCAGCGTTGGCAGCAGAGCCACCAGAAAGGCGATCGTGTGTGGGGAGCAGTGGGAAATGGAGAGAGGTAAATTGCTGAGGGTATAAAATTCCGATCACGTTTTTATTGTCTTCGCATTTTCGTATGACCTAAACTATTAGGAGCGAAGAGATTTTCTCACTCCCACACACACGCTCTCTGCCCTGGAAGGAAATAGAGTGGCGTGCGGAAAACCGTCTACCACCCAAGATTTGCGGTCCTGGCGACTATTTTTACCACCGCCTTTTGCCGCTCGCTCTGCTCGACGTGGCGATCCGCTCAACTCCCCCGAAAGGATGGCGGGACTTTGGCGTTGCCGGCGTGTTTCCCTCCCCGAGGAGCGCATTATTGGTTGCATAACACGGCATTGTTCCGCTGGACTAGTGTGGGTGTATGTGTGTGCGCACATTCACACTCGAGTGGTAAATGCCATTGTCCGTCGGTTAACGTGCCGGAAGGAAACGAAGGGCGAAAATCAGGAAGAAGGGGAACAAAATAAAAACAACAACACGCCAAAGACGTCTTCTGTGTTGGGGTCATGAAACGGTTCAATGAATAGCTCATTTCGGCAAATGAAGATATAAATAATAAACATAGCATGAAGGGGATACAGCGGGACCCACCAAGGCATGCTTCCTTGTACGAAAAGCGGGCAACTTTTACACACACACACGGACGTATGATCCTTCGTGGGATGTCGACATCCGGAGCGATTCAACGAGAAAGCATGGTTTGGATACGGATAGTACGCGTTTAACGCGACTGCTGTAAATGAAAAGGTTGACATTGCCTACAGTAACAATTGTGGAGTAATGATCATTTGTTATGCGTATAATGGTGCGCATACATTGAAGCTTTTGAAGGGACACCGTTTTCGAGCCCAATTAAACAATGTTACTGAGCTTTTGAACTTTGTTCAACTATTAGTAAACATATTATGACCAACTAAAATTCTAATGCTATTCTGAACAACTTACTTTTATATTACCCTGGTTCGTATCTTTGAGGCTAATATTGTTTGGAGATATATTATTTAGAGCTGCTTTTTCATTGATTTTGAACTTTCTTAATAATAAAAGACACATTTTGAAGGTATCGGGATAAATAGTTGGCAAATATTTTTAAACTAATTTTTGTAAATGAAGGCACAAACAAAAGTCTAAACTTCATACGTTACGTTACGTTTCGTTACGATTGAACGAAGTTCTGATAGACATCGATGATTCAGTTGGTCGTTAAATGTTTACATTCAGTTGAACAATGTTAAAAAAAAACAGCTTAAAACTGTTTATTAACCAACTGGTATTAACAAACTGGCCTCGAAAACGGTGTAATATTATACTGCTTAGCAGAGACAGTAAACTGAACAAACATATGACGGGAATGTTGTTTTTTTTGTTAATCGCATCATTGTATGCACTTAACGACGCGAAACTTTCCCCAAACCATCGCCCACCGCATGAAGTTAGTCGAGGCATTAAAAGCGACTGTTTATTTATTCATTATTTCAGCCAGCGGAGAGAAAAATCTCCACGAAAAACGATGACACACACAAGATGTGCGCTATAAATAAATTGGAAACGGATCATTTCCTCGTCGGCTGGCAACCAAAAAAAAAAGACAAAAATGGTATGAGAAGAAAGTAACTCGTGAATCACAGAGGCGGAAGCAGCATTTCCACACAAACAGGAAACTGATTCCGAGAAGTCAGACGGGCAAAGCTTTACGATCGCACACAGTGTAACGTCAGAGAGTGTGTTACATGGTCGGTGGCAGTGGTGGAGACGCCTTGTCATTGGTACGTGATATGGAGACGCCTCATCCTCCGTGCGGAAGCGGACCGAACCGGAATGCGGCAGTGTGGCAGAGGCTCGGAAAACGAAGTCGAAGCAATAGCTGCGTGTACTGTCAAACGCACTGTACACCCACGGGCCGTGTCTGTACCGTACGGGCGGCGAATGCAATTGACAATTGGACCCTGTTGCTGAATGCCGCTTCTTGTCTGATCAAGAGAATGCGACAGCGAGAGAGAAAAAGAGACCGGCGAAATCTTTCGGTAGTCGATCTCGGCGGGTGTGTAGTATCTTGCCTATCGAGCAAAACCTAGCATGAACTGACAAACGTAAATGCAAGGGAAATATGATTATACAGGTTTGTCGGTCTAGCTTCCTTGTGTGCGACCAGTACACAAAACGCGAGCCCGAGCAGCATCATTACAGTACCTCCTCTCCCGCTCCCGCTGCCAGTGGCGTTAGCAGTCTGTAAAACCTACGCTAAAGTAAGTCAACCAGCACGAGCCCAACAGAACGGAAGCAGCTTAATGACATTGGGTTTAATTATTTCGAGCAAACAACGCAAAGTTTGCAACTAGTGCGGCATCCGGGAAGGCAACGGAAAGTGCTCTCTGTTTGTTCAGCAGGCGCGCTCTACACTTTGCACCAGCACTTGGGGTAGACAATTCTGTGGCAGGAGCAATTCTAATGAATAAGTCAATGTGCTCTGTGTGTGGAAGCCTTCGGTTGAACGCTTCAGTGCGCTATCGATCCATGATGCATCGATGCATGGGTGTTTTTGTAGGGAAATTCAACACAACAGTGACAGTAACAGTTCAGCATTATTGCACATTGTCAAAGGCAAGTTTTGAGCCGTGCGCCAGGCAATGAAGTCAATTTATATGATAAAAGTCTCAGAGTTTAATTAGTGATTTTTTTTTACCCATAGTATCTTTGATGCACACGGAGGAACATGAAAAGAAGAAGCCTGCATATATATTCAGAACGTTTGTTGTGGAGTTATTTCAGCTCGAAGTGATATAACTTTTAACATTACCGAAACATACGCAACGCTTTACTGTTTATTGCTGGCCTATAATTAATATGCTTTAATTTTTAAAAACCAATCTCTACCACCATTGCAGAGCATTTGTTAATTGGATGGATCAGCGTTTAAAAAATGAATAACCATCGAGCTCAGTCGTACAGGCTCACGAAACTGTAACGTGCAAGTGACAGGTGAAAAACCAATTAAATAGATATTGTTAAGCACTCGCGTTGTTTTTTTTCTTGATTTTTCCTCCTTGCCCTCCTCATTCGCACACGCATGTCACCAATCGGGCGTGATAAAATAAATCGCATCAACTTAGCAAACATTACCATGCTAATTAATTTACGAGCTTTGTTCCGGTGGGATGCACACGATCAAAGAGTTTTGCCATTTGTTCCACTTTTGAGCCGGCCGGGACGGTTTCAATTTCACACGCAAACACACACACAAACACACCAGTATTCCTGGAACGGATCGTACTGTCCAATCCCTCCCCAGTAGCTTGCAAAAGAGACACAAAAATTAATTACATAATGAAGTACGTACGCAGCCGCCCAGCACAAATTCATATCTGGCGCGATGAAAGTCCGGCATTGTTTAAGGTCACAAGCAAAGTCAGATCTTTGGGTTGGGGAAATCCATGCTAAAAACATCGCCCTACTGTAGCACTGCGGTAGCTGAACGCTTCCGCTAAAGGTTATTATGCCCTGGCTCGAGCGATAAGCGGCGTGTGAAAGCGAAAACTTTTTTTAATTCTACAAAGCAAAAAAAAAATGCTTTCCACAACTTGCGTGGAAAATTGTTGACACCTTTGACACAATCATACCTACACACGCACTTGCTCACACACGTATAAGCCGCACGATTCGAGCGTGATGGGTCTGACCCGTGGGCACACACACACAGTGTTCGGCCCGCACGTTTGCCACTCGATGGTGTCGAGATGTCTTTCACTTCAGTGCATAAATATGCTGAAAGTGACATCGCTGACGGGTGGATGGGAAAGGGTTTTTTTTCGCATTTGTTTCCCGTATGATGAGCAGATAAAAATATGCCAACCATGCATTTTCACAGCGACCGGGGTACACACACACACACACACACACACACACACACACACACACACACACACACACACACACACACACACACACACACACACACACACACACACACACACACACACACACACACACACACACACACACACACACACACACACACACACACACACACACACACACACACACACACACACACACACACACACACACACACACACACACACACACACACACACACACACACACACACACACACACACACACACACACACACACACACACACACACACACACACACACACACACACACACACACACACACACACACACGCACGCACACACACACACACACACACACACACACACACACACGCACACACGCACACACACACACACACACACACACACACACACACACACACACACACACACACACACACACACACACACACACACACACACACACACACACACACACACACACACACACACACACACACACACACACACACACACACACACAATTCCTTTCAATGTTCGAAAGCGTATTTTAATCACCTGAAATATTGCAGCACTTATGGGTGCGTTTCGTTTGTCAATTGAAGCCGGCAGATCAAAGCCCCAAATCGTGTATGGTCGTCACCATGGCAGTTGTTGGGCAGTAGTGTTTTTCATGAAAAAAGCCTGCATTTGAATCTGATGGAAATTTTATCCATCGTTTCATTTTAAGTACGAACAACCAAAGCGCTTTATGTTTGGTTTAATGGAAACTCATGTTACAAAAAATATCGTAGGATAATTTTACTTACTCGTGGTAAAAAAGGTAACAATCAGATTTAAAAACAGCGTATCCATTTATGAAATTTACCTGTAAAGAAAATAAAAATCCATCATTATTAAATGCACCGCGCACAGTGTATAATAGAGCAACATGGTGAAACAGAGCATTGCTGTGGATACCAACGCTGGAAAGGCGAAATATTGCTCCCCCAAAAAAAACTCGCCAAAAAGCTTCTAGAAATGAAGCATTAAAAAGTTTTACCCATAAAAAACCCATTTAAGCCAATGGAAGCACCTTTTCGAGTGCGGCTACTCGGCAATTGAGACCCACTAGCAGCGAGGAAACAACGGCTAGTCCCTGACCAGACTACTCCATTTTCTTTGCCATCAAGGTAATTTGTTGTTGCAACCATCGTGAAGAAGTTTGAAGCCATAAAACGATACCAGCGCATAAATGGAAAAGTAAAGCTATTGAGCAAAAAATAAAAAAAAATAAATCTTGGTAGTTGAGAGTAGACGTTAAATCAGGGTGTTGTTGAGAAGATGGATGTTTCTAAGAAATTTGATAAACATTTGGTTTAACAACAGCTGTATGTCTGTTTTGAGACAGAGAGAAAGGGAGCAAATTGACCAATGTAATACAATACTTGGAAAAGCTTTATATTAATCTGTAGAGCTACATCATCTTCAAACAGAAGTCGTCATTTTTATGCACATATAATGGAATAAACAAATAATTTAACCAACAGTTGTCAAAGTTAAGCCACAATCTACACCGAAAGAAGCTGCGATTTTGGTAAGCCATGCTAAAACCGGTTCCACAGTCATATCCAACACTACAGTGATAATACCCAAGAGGCAGAGCGAAAGCAACTGAAACTTGGCAAAACTAGACCAGCACAACAACGGCAACAACGAAAAACAGAAATAATACAAAAAGGATATGCCCCGTTGACAGCAGCCATGCAGCCGGAAGATGTCAGGACCCTCTCACTCCACACGTCACACGACAGCGACACCGGAACCTCGGAAGGAAAAATAAAGTGATGCAAACCGGCGCACCCACGCGCACCGCACGGTCAAGAGTCGAACAGTGGCCGGGAGGAGCGAAAGCAGGGAAAAATAATGACATGTTCGTGACCGTTGCCAGGAAGTTGCGTGAAACGGGGAGGCGAACGGTAGACTTAGACAGACACCTCCCCTCTCCAGTGTGACCCGGTTTGTGGCGCGAAGACGAATAATCTACGACGGGGCGGGTCGTTAGTCACGGTTTCACATACATTCGAAACCGAATGCTGCAAATGTGCTGAAAGGGGACAGAGCGCGTGAGGCAGGAATGGGCGAAGAGGGTCCAAAAGTCGCAGGCAAGAAACTGGCGGCAAAGTCTCCACGACACGGATCTCGAAGCATCGCGCAAACCCGGTGTGCGCGCGCGAATGTAACCAAACAACGACAACAACAAAAAAAGGTAAACTCTCTTTCTCAACTCTCGAACGGAGCCCGACCCGTGCGGTGAGCTCTGCCAAGGGGATCGGATATCGCCGTTGTAATGGCAAGAATAACTCGAAGGATAATAATGAACTGTCATAAAGACTTTTCATACACTCCCTCGGCGTCCGTCGTCGTCCGTCGTCGTCGCGAGGCTGCTAGCAAACTTTGCCCATCGCAATACCCGTGTCAGTGGCAGCTCCCTTGTTCGGTTCCCACACCACTCACAAAGCAACATACACGAGGAAGCTCCAACTTTGCCGGCAGCAGCCGTCGTTGAAAGATTTCCATGTACACGAGGGAAAAGATTTTTCTTGCACGAAGATGGCTTCCGGTTTTTTCTTCCCTCTCTCCCTCTCTCAATAAATGTGCCTGCTTCCTATGCGAGGTGAAGCAAAAAAGGCAGAAACAAAACAACCACCAGCACAGGAAAGGTGATGAGTGCAAAAATATCGAGAGAAGATAAGGGGAAGGCCCACAAGGCCAAGCACATCATATTGCGCTTTAGTCTTTGATTTTATTCACCTTCTACTAGGGCGAGAAAGTAGAGCGACAAACAGCTCTTTCTTTTCAGCATGGCGACCGTGAACCGATGTTGAATATTCTCGTTGGAAAAAAAGTGCGCAATCCACAATACGAAAAGCTCTTCGCAAAATGCTTCCACATGCTAAAAGAGCGAGAGGGGGAAGCGATGGAAACGGCACCGATATAACGTCGCCATTCTGTGCTGTGACACATTCTAGCAGAAGATGATAGAGCAATCAGGTTTGTTGCGGGCCGATCAGTCAACTAGCGAGGGTGAGTTGGTTTTTACGACCAAGCAACAACTGTTCCGCTATGAAGACATGCAAGTTACAAGAAATTATCGTTAAATGAAAAAAAAACCCACACAACTCCTTTTTGCAAATGATTGCTGATGTCTGCTTTGAAAACACCCGATCCAAAGGCCATGTATCATCAATCCAATTCTTTCAAAAAAGCACTTTTTTAAATGTCTTATGACGGAAGTTTCTGCCAGTAAATAAGCCTCATAAAACGCTGAAATTTGTGTAAACTTTGAGACAGCAAACAAGCAAACTGTACAGGTGACAAACATGACATTCCAGTACTTCAAATAAAAGCCTAGAACTCGAAACCCAGAAACCCAAACTTTTCAAAGCCACTATTCACTTCCAAAGTATGAGAACAAGATTCTCATGCTTTCACCCCATACACAAACACACACACACACACCCTGACCCTACCAGCGACATCTTGTCGGGTGAGTCATTGAAAACTACCTTGCAGCATCAGGCGTAAAAGTAGATCAACTGTGGCTACAGCCAACAAACTTTCCCAACCACCAACCGGTCAACCGGTGGGTCAAAGTAATCAGAACACAATAATAGGATGTTGGACATCTTCCCGTAATGGTTTGGTTTGCAACAGATCGTTCCGTTCGATCCGTACTGCAAGGGTGGTATTTGTTTCTGTTCGTAAGAAAAACTTTTCCCCGCCGGTTGGGGCAAGAAATATTAGCACTGCAGTAATCAACCAGACCGGCAGACGTCAGCAGGACTATCTTGAGCAAGAAGCATGAAATCAAGCGCCCCTTTCATTGCCGTTGGAACGTGATTCGAGTGACACACTTTGCAGTGCTGAAGAAGCTTCGTAGAACGTAGCTCCTTCCTAGTTCGCGAAGGGGTCGGCTGCGCGAGTGAATTTCACCAATATACTGCAATTAATTTCCCGACCCAACTTTCTTGCCCGACTTTCTGGGAAGCTTTAAGAAAAGAGCTTTCATACACTCACTGCTATGGGTGCCCCACCTCAAGCAAGGAAAGGCTGAGGGCCGCTGTTAAAGTTTGATAAGATCTTTTGATTGAATTATTAATCATGTTTTATTAGATTGAAGGATGGTTAAGGTCGATCGGCTTTCTTCATACATTTTTTTGTATTCTCTCACCGCCTGCTGCTTCGTCCGGCAACAAAATTGGAACACTCCAAAACGGGAGGGAAAGGTTCAGCGTGGAGTTAAGCGACGAGGAAAGAAAAACTTTTTCGTCACGTCCACGAGAAATCGTGAGGGCGCGCGCGTATACGTGTGGCAGTGTATTTACAAGAGGTTTCGAAGTTGACTTCTAACTTTCACTGCCAAGCAGCGAAAGGGACGCAACGCATTGGGGGTACGGACGCTTTCCGTTGCCCGTTCTATCCACCATTACAGCCAAAAAAATAGCCCCAACCAGGCCGTCAAGCGGACGAATTGGCGTGAAAAGTTTGACTGACTTCCAATCGCCAGATTGTCGTCGCCTTTGGAAGGATTTAAAGATCGCCAAGCGGATTAGGAGATCCCAGGGCTTTGTGCTTCTTTTCTTTCACTGTTGCGAAACTGTGAGTGGGAAAGTGAGCAATGTAGACCGCGCTGAGTACGGTTTGCTTTTTCTCTTTTTTCTCTCCCGCTTTGATACGAGCTTCCAGTGTCAAAGGATCCTGATTGGGGTGATGACTTTTTAATTGATTTATTGGTTGCTCGCTAGAAAAGGCCTCGTCCTCAACCTAAAGGTGCCTAAAGGGAGCGCCTCCGCCACTGGTTTGCTGATGCGAGACAAGATTGCTGGTGGGGAAGGGAACCGGTTGGCCCGGAGATTATAAGTTTGCCCTCCGGGGGTTCATAATGTGTAAATTTGATAATGTCATCAGGGCAGGATAAGCAGCCATATTTTTTGTGTTCAAAGCAGACCCATATTCAATCCCTGGCTCCCGGTAATCCGGTGATAAATTACTTAACGAAGGGTACAAATTTATCAAGTTAATTTATTTTCCTCACCTCACTGAACGGCCCATATTTATGAGTCGATTTTATACATTAATATTCACCATAAGAGATGATTGGAATTGAAACTTTAATGCTGAATTATATTTTTATTTTCATTATACAGGCATTACGTTCATAAACGGGCTTAAGAAACGAGTGATGTTAAAATCAACTTGTATATTTATGTTTATTTTTCTTATTTTTATAAAAAGCGATCATTTCTCTCTCCCCGTCATGGATAATAGCACTTGACTAGACAATTCTAAAAACAAAAGCGAAGCGAAAACAACAGCAAATTTCACGTAAACAAAAAAGATGTACAGTACAACAAACAGGCCACGAGCAATAACACCAAAGAAGCTAATAGGAACAAACGAGAGAATAAAAGCAAACGAAATAAAAAGCGAAATAAAGAGCTCTAGACGAGTCCCACCGACAATGGAGTTCACTTTGATACGACCATTAATCGATGTGCCATGGTCAACGCCCATGCCACAACTTGGAACAACAACGACGAGACGTCAAATTGTTTCTCGTTTGGATCCGGCCCACTCTGGCTGGTACTGAAAGAAACGCACCGAAGGGAACAAAAAGTCAGGTAAGATAGTACGTCTTAGACACAACCCTCGGAACTGGCGGTCCACTGCGCAAACAATTTGGTGGCAATGATTAATAACCGTTGCAAACGGTCAGTGGCAACATTTTGACACCGCCTTCAAGTTCTTTTGGCTGTCGGGCAGGACGACTCACTCCGGTCGGCAGTCGTACGGGCTCAGGATATAAGAAAGAAGCTCGGGACACTTTAACAAATAAACTTGTTGCCCAAGCTTACGCGGACGATGCCTTTTTATCTCACAGACACTTTTATGTGTTGTTTTTTGCGTTGCCTTTTCTTTTGTATAATTTTAACCACGCTCTCTCCACGGGCAGTTAATGAATGCGTCGATGTCCGAAAAGTCATTTGCGTGTATTTTGCGAGTTTGGTGTGCGTTGGTGTTTAAATAAAACATTAACAATCGAATCATTTTTGGTTTCTGTTCTTATGGTTAAGTTTGCAGCAGATGTACAGGATTCAGGAGTTCAACATTTAAAGCTATAGCTCTCAGTGATCTGAAACACTTTTTGTGTTATGAAAGCCATCTATGTTGTGATGATTTAACATCAACCTTTGTGATACTCCACAATAGACCATAGAGTACATGGGGCTGTATCATGTTCGCTATCGATTCGGTTTTTTTTTCCTACTTCCAATCATCAGTTGTCACACTCTATTCCTAATGCCGACGTCAGACGGGAACCAGCTGGCCCGGCTGCTAACGACCAATGCCAAGGAGCCAAGGACCTTTTCAAACGCGTTCAGAGGCGTCAACCTACAATCCTGAGCGACTGATTTGCGACAGCAAGGACAATATCTTATCCTGACCATCCTGGGCCAACCGCCGCAGCGAGATAACGCTTAACAATGCTAAACGAAGCTCCACAATGAAACCGACAAAAAAAAAACAAGATACCAAACGCATCGTTCCGATATCTTCGTCCCCAAACATCGCCAATGCATTTTCCCATTCTCAGCGTTTACTCCCCGATCCGGATGGCTGATGTTCTCGATACCGGATCATTAATAAACATGTGCCTTCGACTTCTGCTGCTTCCCTGCTGCCCCTGCCACACGGCAGGAGCAACCATCAATCGCCCCCCGACACCAAAAGGCGGCGCCAATCAGGGGGCCCTGAAGTTTGGATTGCCGTTTCGTCCCTCTGCCCGCCCGAACACTGTTGTGCGAGCGCTAAACAACGCATAAATCCGTCGATGACCTCTTTTTCCCGGAGGCTTGTGTGGTGGTAGAAACCAAAAAGGAAAAAAAATGAAAAACCGACAGCAAAAAAACGACACAACACAACGTTTGGCTTCTACGACCGGAAGACAGATGTGTCTTTAAGACTTTGGGTGTATCGGGACCGCTCGCTATCTTCACTTCCTCCTCTCCTCGCTCGTGTTGGGCCGGCTCGTTTGCCAAAATCTTCCGCCGCAGGAAAATGCCTAACGAACACACGAACGTACACAAAATGAAAGATGATTGTGATGAAAACGGTCATCAGTTTTCGATTACGCTCTCCGGCGCAGAGTTTTGCAGTGGCGGCAGTAGTGTTGTCGATTGCGTTGACAAGAGCGAAACACGATCGACCAAGGTTGTCTTCATGCGCTCGGGCAAAAGAAACCGGTACGGAATGTACGCAACATCGACAGTGTGTTGTCGTGCTGTGATATACACTTGTCTGTACTTGCAGGCGAAAGAGGAGAAGAAAGCGATAAATCATTTTGAATAAAATTATCTTGAAGTTTTTTGTTATGATAATATTCAGCTAATTTCGTGAAATTCTTGCTTTAAATATCTCGCAAGTTGGGCAAACGTTTGAAAATGAAGAACTTTATACGGTGCAAACCATTCAATTATTGGATACAGTATTTACCAGTGTCTTCACAAACATTTTTTTTTACATCACAAGCACAAGCATTCATTCTGTGAACAGATGCATAGTGCATATCAACCAATTTCCAGTTTGCTTGCTCTTCTTTTGCATTATTTGCTACTTCTCGTCCAAACATCCTGCTTGCTTCGTCTGACTGCAGTGACATAAACAATAGTTATCTTACTACACTACTCAACAGACACATCCCGGGCAACGACGATGCGGAGAAGACAGACGGTTCCACTTTTCGCTTCTGCTTCAACCATCAATCACCAGCCATCTCCAGCCGAGCTAAAATAAGTCAATGGGGACTCTTCAGTGCAAAAGACCACTGACACACACATACACACACCATTTCATTTCTGCCACTTCGACAGTTACCGGATCCGAATGGATTGCAACAATCTGCAACATTGCGCTAACCGACACACTCCCGAAGGGCAGGCCCTTCTTTGCCGGCCCACCGGAGAGGAAAACCAGTGCGAGTTTATGTGTTTTCAATCCTACTATCACTCATGACATCATTCAATCCGTTCGACACCTGACATCTGGTTGCGATTTATTCTACACCTTTTCCCTACACACACCCACACTTTGCTGCAGGATTCGTGCTCAATGTGCAGGGCGTTCTGCACATGCACGCGCGGGCGGAAGCTCTCTTTGTTTGCTGAGTCACTCGAGGAATGTTCGAACCGGCCGGGTAAGGAATCCCCAACTACGAACTTTGCACGGCTCACAACTGTTTTCCTTTCGTTTGGAAGTATTCTTTTCTTGGGGATTCTTTTTTTGTTTGTTATTGTGTGTGCCTCACATCAACTTGGTTTGTCTTATGTGTCTCTTGGGAAGCCGATCGGTTTTGCAGAAGTAGCAGCAGCAGCAGCAGCCCGGTATCGGTTATTGATGTGACGGGAGAGATTGATTTTGTGCTGCCAACGTTGGCAGAGCGAGCAGAGCGAACGAAAGAGAGAGATAGTGGAAAATGAACAGTCCTGCACAGCTAATACAGCATTCCCAGCCGCACGAGATTACGTCAGCGGCGGAAACGTGATGCTATGGCAGCAGCGTCCCTGATGGGAATATTTAGTCACTTTTCGTTCGTCTGCAGGTGTCGCACGGGAGGAATAATGACACACAGTGTG
Organism: Anopheles gambiae; assembly: GCF_943734735.2. Taxonomy (NCBI): domain Eukaryota; kingdom Metazoa; phylum Arthropoda; class Insecta; order Diptera; family Culicidae; genus Anopheles; species Anopheles gambiae. The sequence goes on from NC_064601.1 coordinate 29,243,171, forward strand.
TGTAGGGGGGTTGGAAAGTGAATCTTTCGCATACTAAGTCAGTTTTCTTTTGCACCAAGCATCAAAATAGAATCATCCCTCACTGTCACGGAGGCGTGTCGAAACCAAATTTGCAGAAGTTTGAACATTCTAACCAATCCATCTATGAGAAAATTTATCCTATTTTTGTTGAGAGCAGTAAGCATCTTACGAAAAAAGCTTACGTACAAACAGCTTATGTATTTAAAGGTAATTGAAATTATGGACCATATTCATCGAATTTAAGGAATTCTGCCTTAAAAATGGAAGTAATGCCATTTCATAAAACATATACGCAAATACACGTAAGTCTTCACTTCAACGCAAATAGCTTGCAGTTCAGAAGCATTCGATAGAGAACGTTTTAGCAATCAAGATAGCACAAAAACAAAGTCAACGTATTAACCCAGACTGGGGACAACATCGTGATGTACATACCGTGCCTGCTTTACAGGATTATGATCTGTTTGCCAGCACTTATTTCTACCACCGAACCGTATGCACAGCTCCCAACCCTTCCTGGTGGGCCACACCCACATGTAACCCTTCGGCAGCGAGGAAAAGTAAAACATACTGAGACCGAACGGTACGATACGAAAATCAAAATGTCATGACATGATGTTTTGCGCTGCTACCTCCGCTTTGCCAGGAAAAGCCTTCCAGCGTTTCGGCAAAACACGACGCAAGGACGGGGCTCAGATCGTTGGATACCATCGCTGGAACTACTAGCGGCAGCAGCACAACATTTTAACCGACGGATCACACATACACACACACATTCAGTGTTGCTAGGAGAGAGTTGCTGAGCACGCGAACGTGTATCGTGCACACGGCTCAAACATCACTTATCAATCAAAAACAAATTTCACCCATCAGGCGTGTGGTGACGCAAACGGTTGGAGGGACACGCGCGCGAAGCATGATTGAGAGATTTCTTGCTTGATTTTTTTTTCTTCTCATCAGCCTTAGTACCTTCGGGCAGTTTTTGAGGATTCGCTCTTGTTGCGACTATTCTGCTAGTGGTACAATTTTTTCCGATGGATGCTGTGTCATCGTGGATGGTGCTGCCGATGCTGCCACCGTACCAAAGCCACCGTACCAGAACCCACGTAAATAGCCCGATAATGTACACACCGGTGTAGATGATGTTTGCTGCGAAAGTGTTCAAAGCAGCGTTGGGTGTGGAGGATTTGGTTGAAGCCTTTTTGTGTGTGTGTGTGTGTGCGCAATGTCATTTCCTTTTTACTAGTAGCGTAAGGTAATATGCCATTTTTGTCGCCCATTGCTTCAATATTGAAACTGATTGCTTGGAAGCCCGACGAAAGGATTTCAACCACTTGAATTCGTTACTTTGATGTAAATTTGATTCAGAGTGGAATCTGAGAATGGATCATTAATACGAATAAATCAAATGTTGGGAGTACAAATCTTCTAAACATTCTAGCAAAATCAATCTCCCACGATAATCAAAAGATTCTTATGGATTCAATTCACAATTCGATTCACAACTCAATTTGCTTCATCTCTTTCGATTCCAAAATTCAACAAAAACGCCAACCAGAAATACCAAAATTCTACAAAACAAAGTTAAGCTTTCTTTTCATTTCCATTCTGCTTGTAATATGTTCGACCCAATGCACAGAAAGCAATCTATAAATAACTCAACAATATTGCCTCTAACTTTCACTTCCCAAAAGCCCAACCCGAGACAAACTCATCAAAAGCGCATAATCCTATGAATATCATTATGCTTCTGAATTATCTTTGAACGCACCCTCGCCACCGAGCAGCTGGCTGCTGCCGTCCGTACACTCGTACACTCTCTTATAAACTCGTCCAAAATATTGCTCCAGATAATTACAGCACACTAATACACATGGAACCACCTCCCGTGGCTGTGCAGTGTAAGCCGCCGCCACTGATCGTTTGTGGGCGAAGTTTTGTTTCTTGTTCGGCAAAAAAATAAAGAAAGAAAAGAAAGTTATACCAACATTTTGCACACCGCTTAGCCTCTTGTACGCTGTGGCTGTGGCGTCTTAAATATCATCGTTCTGCCGCGTTTCGCTTCCCTTACCCATGAGCCTCCATTCTCCCCAAACCGTTGACTTTCTTTTGTTGAGCTCGCAAACAAAAACAGTGGGTGGAGGGTGGCCCATCAAACGAAGTATTCCTATCACATAAAGCAAATATAGTATGATAATATACAACACCATCAGATTAGATTGGAATTTCTTTTCATGCTCAAACGCCACTTCTAGCTTCTTATAGCTTCTGGGCGCGGTGCAGCATCAATTCCACGCCACCGCGCCCCAAAAATCTCCACGCGAAGAGAAACGACCCTAATAGTGAAACGGTTGCCAAAAACGAAGCACGGGGCGCTAGAAGGAGCAGCAACAGCAACAACAAAAAAACTGCGCTTAGTTTATAACGAAGCGCGCTATAATTTTCAACGGTGCAAGTGACGCAAGCGAGTGGTGGAGCTTTTGGACAAAAAAAAAAACAGTTTATGAAAAAAATAGGTAAAGTGCTGCAAAATAAAATCGAGCACCGATCACCAGCACAGCTTATGGTCCGCGATCGGTAGTTCAAAAGCCAAGCACTGATCTGCCCCGAAACCCGAAGAGAAGGATGCTGAGCAGACGCGGAGGTTTTGCTACGTCGCCTGAAGAAGCCACCATGTTTAAACAATACACAGCAAAGGGTGGCGTTCACCTCCCCCTTAATCTATAGCCTGCGGTCTCCGCTAGCAGGGCGTTATGAAATTTTTTGGAAAAATTGTACACGAGACTAGGGCGAACATTTTCGCAAAATACAGGAAAAGCACCGTCATCTTCTCGAGGAGCGTGTCCGCGTGCCGTAAATCGAACTATGGTGACCCCGCCCGAACAGTACGTGTATGTGTGTGTGTGGGGATTTGGCAAGCAACGTTGCTATCCGCGGGTGATGATGACGGTGTAGTCGCAGACTATTAATTTTGTGCCATGTATCGATCATAATTTCCCTTGCCACGGTAGTTCTTGCCGACCGTACCGGACCTAGGCACACAACTTCCGTTTCACAGGGTCGCTTCACAGGGCATTATTCTTAGTTTCTTATGATGTTGCTAGTGTATGCGTGTGTGTGTGAGTGGTTCCGCCCTACACGGAAGCAATAACAACGGATGGATGAATTTGGGTTTTGGGCTTGCACTTTTTTTACTGCTTTGTTTCATCCCGAAAACGAAACACGAAACTCGCTCCCCATCAATCCATGGCGCGCAAGGCTGACTAGGCAAAAATAGATTCTGGGGAAAAAAAATACACGAAACCTTTTGTGATAAAGCGCCGATTGCTGCCGAATAAATCGAAGCAGCTGCAAAATACAATTACTTTGTTTTATGTCGACCGGCGCCTGCACGAGCAAGAGTAGCGCCTTTGATTAGAACCGACGTGCAATATACACTTATAAACTGGTTCTATACCTAGAAGGCTACCTATTCCAGGAAGCCAAGACTTCAGAAAATCTGCCCCGACAACAGTGTAGATTGTTTTGTCCGACGTTCAGATGACTGCTCTGATATTCGGCCAGGTCCGCAGGATGAAAGTGCTACCCTGATGACAATATGTTTCATTACTCTGGCTGTCTGTCGCGCTACATACTTTTGCGACACGCCTGTAGCAGTCTTTTAGTGTGCCGATATTACGTGCTCCAATTTTAGGACTTTTTTGTCCACCATGTAAAGAAGAGTCCTCTTTAGACGTCCTGTCACCAAAACGCCCCAATATCCTTTCCAAGGCTCAAATGCTTCGCGTCAGCAGGCAGCAGTTTTGCCCGCGGAACTCTGTTACGATGGTGGCTTCCAATGGCAGTACCAACTCGAAGCCATTATCGACCATAAAGCGATTGATTGATGACCGTGTCCGTTTTATGCGCCATTACGACACGCTGGAGTGCAAACGAATCTCCCATCTTGGCACATTCTATCTTGCCGCTTTACATGCAAGTGAGTGAGTGTGCAAGGACGGGTCTGATCGAGATTTGCTGCTGCTGGAACAAAGCCTGAGGGCTGAGGGCGTAACTTCCTAGTACGTTACACAATGCCATTATAACGAAGAATGCAGTTTTGTAAGTGTACTTGCTGTGGGTCGTTACTGTGGAGAAGCTAAATCTTTACCGGGAGGTACGGTTTGTGTGCATATTTGCAGATGTCAGATATTATGTTGCTGTCTCCAGGCTTTACATTCCACATAACTAATATACTCCCTCATTTGCCCGCAAGCTACAACTTCTTTAAACTAAAACTTTGTTGGTAAAGTGCTTGCAGAAGAGTTTACGAGTACGAGAAGCTACTTTAGCATTTCCTGTTTATTCTTTAATGTCCAGTTCCATCTACCTCATTCGCAACCTTCCAACTGTCCCAATTATCGTAACCTCTCAGGGAAATCTGTTCTACTTTCTATGGTTGCAATACATAAATTATCTCTCAGAGTTTGGCCAATGCCTGGCGGCAGAACCATCATTTACTAAAGCTAGCACACATATGCCCTGCACAAGTTTACTGGTAAGTTATTAATCCCTAGCCACGTGCGAGGAACCGAAAGTGCAGCTCGCCACGTTGGTGTTCCGTAATCAACAGATCTAATCCCGGAAAAGTTTGGTCGGTGCGCTTCCCCAACCTAACAATATTGCTTACCTAAAGCTTGAGAGAGCGCCGTTTCGATCAAGTGCAGTGATTACTGCTGTGTGGCTATGAGGAAGCTGTTTGCAGCGTAGGAGCACTAAAGAACGTTCCTTGAAAGTTGTGCTACACCGGTTTAAACTAGTTTAAAGACAACCGAACAGTAAATAAAAACGCACTATTAACCAAGTCAAAATTTTAACATTCCTCCTGGTGAATTAGGCCAATAAGACAGTCCTTCGCATTGATAGAAATGATTAGTTGAATAATTACTTAAGAAAGAAGTCTATTGAATGATTTGTTTTTATTTTTGTGGAATGACAAAAATATGTGTGGAGTGGAACATAATGTTGAAACTCGGTCACAAATCGAATGAACGTAAATCATGAAACACGTGTCACCTTCCATTAAACAATATTACTATCATAAGTTGTACTATTTCCAAAATTTCATATTATAATTCCAAACACCCTTATCTAGTTCTGCCCGATTTTGCTCAGCTTATTTGTACTCAACATGACTCATCCGCATACAGAAAGTAATGTTGCACAATGCCTAAAAAAAACTAACAATTCGAAGGTACATTTTTGCGTAAATGCGGTTCGCATAAAAATTCCAAAGTAAAAGATAACGTCGGGACAAGAGGATATTATTTTCCTGCTCCCTTTTTTTTTGGTGCTACCGCTTTATAATCGACAACATACCATCGCTGCCGCTATATAGCGTGGCGATTTTCCAACAAAAATCGGATATTTTAAAACCACACGATAACTATGCTTTAAATCTCGGCAAATATCTCCAGCGAATGCGCACCAGGAAACATTGCAAGCGACAGCGTAGCAACCATAAAAGGAAAGAAAAAAAAACACAGAGAGGAGCAATTCTGCTTTTTTTACAACAAAATACTTTAAACCATTCCAAGCGGTAAGCTTACGTACTTCAAACAGCACTCGCATGCTCGTAGGGGTATAAGTAAGCGTTTACCGTGTGCTGCAGGTTTTGCGGCTATGAAAGGCACTTGCAGCAGGATCGATACCGACAAAGCGCAGCTAGCGCCACGGGCACACAACGGTATTAAGCCAGGAAGAATAGGGTTGAAATGAGATTTTCCACAACGTTTACTAACAAAACCTCGATTGGGAAATCTCACAATGTTGGACATATTGTTTGAATGTGTTTTGTACATGTTTTTTCCTTTTTCTTCTGCCAATGCTACTAAAATTATATTATAATTAGAAAATGCTTTCAACTGTGTTGGGAGATATTTAAAAGCGTAAATACATGTTATGGAAATTTGTTCGTTTATCATCAGCCCAGCTTTGAGTTTGAACATACTATGCATACTATACCTTGGCGATTATTAACCAATCCCTGCAAGGGACAGGACACACAATCTTTGGCATTATATGAAAAGACACATACACGGTCGTGCTACAAAGAAACTGTACTTACGAAGGGACTACGTTAAATTAAAGACATTTGAGCCAAACAATTATATACACATTCCCCAATGGAACAAGAAACCAGAACAAACCCATACATGGGTCGTTTGGTATGTCTATATGTATTTTAAATTAGCCTATATTGTTGTTGCTATCTTTTCCCAAGCTGTTGCTGGTTTCACGTAGAGAGATACAGAGAGGATTGCAAGAGTTTAGTAAGGATAAGGATTAAAAATAATAGTTTATCGCACCCAAAACGAACCATGATAGAAGTTTGAACAATGCTTCAAACTACAAGGCAAAGGGATCATTCTCAAAGACGGCACAGGAACTAAACAGGCCAATCAACACACCGTACCGATCTTGTCAGGTCACCCAAAAGGGTGCTAATTTGATGCCACATTCGGCACGGAATGTACGGCGCCGAAGAGAGATCTCTTTTCACAAGACTGCCACAAACGTAAACCGGGATGTTTCGATGGAAGCACTCCAGAGCATATGATCGAACAATTTTCAACTTATATCACACGTTTCAGCCCGAACGGCAGGACATAAGGAAGCCCCTGGCGTGCCGAAAAGTGACTCTAATTTGAATAAATTTATTTGCCTGTTTTTAGTGTGCCGTTCCAGTCACGTAACGTACCAAACATATTCGCTCATCGCTAGCACATGCACACGCACACATACATACTACCGGAAGTGGCGCACAGTTCTGCTGCGACCGGAACGCCAAGACACCGTCGTCTCGTATGTTTGTGCGTGTAAGTGTAGGCGGTGCAAAATATAAAAAAACACCCACTCGAAACACGTACGTACACAAGCATCGTCAAAGTGCCATCGTAGCACAACTTCCGTTCGGCAGAGGTCGAGGAAGCGACAGCAGGATCGGCACCGGAAACGTCAAGTCTCGGTTCCGCCACCGGGGAGCAGCCCAACGAGAACAGTTCGCTTTTTTAGTTATGATGGTAATGGGTGCTCGTATACTAGCGCTCGTTTGTCGCTGCCGGGTCGAAAACGGGATGGCATTTTTAGTGGGTTCGTAAGGGTTAAACGGTAACGGCGCCATTTATGCACACTCCGCCACTAGGCGGAGCGAAGGGACCGGGCAACCGTGGGTGTGATGAATTTACTTACCGACCTGTATTGCTTCGTTTAACGTGTTTAGATGCGGTACTTAGGCATGCTCCGACCGATCACCGAACCGGGTTTGTGCGAAGGTTGTTATGCGTCTTCCAACACCGGCCAGTGCGCGGCCGGGGTAAGTTTGATTTTTACAACCTCGTCCAGCACAAAAGCCCTGCCCGTTCCATTTCGGACCCTCTTTCGACCCCCCATTGGGTAAGTCAGTTTTGGCCCAAGTTTATGAAAAGATTATGCGAAGGGCGTTTTATGGAATGGTCTAATAAACATAAATAATCAGCCAGCCTTTCAAAGACCGGGAGCGGTCACATGCAAAGCACCTTTGAGTGCGCCTGAAGAGCTTTAATAGCACGAGTGTAATCTGCCATCTTGTTTATTATTCACTTGCACGATTCTAAGGCGGTTAAAAGAGGATTGGAGAGGAACACAATCAAAATTGTGTTGCGGTTCTGGGGCGTGAAGCACCTTCCAGTTGTAAAACTCTATAATTCGTTCAAACAAGACTAGTGGATGGACAGTGAAAATGATACACAACAATACCTGAACAGAACTACAAAAAAAAAAAAAACCAATGAAGTAATATCTAGAAATGATCTTCAGAAAGACAATGCCTTGGAATCAATTCTACTCGAAGTAGCTTCGCCAAAATAACTTCAACTTCATAAAATGTCTGCGAAGGAGCTTTACCGCCAACTTCACCAAGCTAGTGATGAAGTAACGCTAAAGAAAGTGTCTCAAGGAGTCGAGTTTTCCTCGCTCGAGTGAGTTAACCAGCCTCCCAGTGTCAGACTCACCGACTGCTACACCCCAGAAGCACGAAGCAGTGGGAACAATTCGTGTTCGCAGAAACGGAAGCCTGGCCAGGAAATGCTGGTGCGGTATCCGGTTCCGTAAAACGGTTTAATTGGTATGGCACAAGTTTTTCCGCCCATCACCAACCCCATTGTTTCGGTGACGGAGATGCTTGCGGGATGTAGAACACGGAAACTGAATCCCCGTCAAGCAAGGGAAGAACATGTTTGGATCACAGCTCACTCCATCGCCATAACAGTCGTGAAGGTTACTAAGCAGAGGGGCTAAAAACGCGCGGCTAGATTGTCCTCCGAGAGTTTTCAGCAACTGTCTTTTCATTTGTGTTCTGCCTTTATTTTGAATCGTTCCGAAAAATTTCATCTACGGATTCGTATATTTTCACCATCCTCATTTTCGTCCCCACAATCCACGCTCTTAACCTTTTTGTTTGGAAAGGATCCGTAATTAGCAGTCAATCGATTTTGCATTCAAATGAGATTCAATACGGCGTTACGATTCAACATTCATGGCAGTGGAAAAAGGGCAAATCCTTTGAACGGTTCGGGACAAACAAAGGGCATTCGATTGAATAGCGATGGATTTTAATTCCATCATCGTGGCATTTTTATGCTGATTTGCCATTCATCTTACAGCAGCGAGATAAGCTGAGCGCCCAACGAGACATGGTGACTAGCTGATTTCGGAGATTCTCCTTGTCGTCTCAAACGAGAAGTCGAATTTTGATCAGATCCTTTTTGAGTTGTTCTTTTTTGACTGTTTTTCACGATAAACTCCAGCGGAAATTTTGTGGGATCGTTGCTGTTTTTTACACCAAGAGCAAACTTTTATGGACAACAGTCCTTTCTTTTCGACGGAAAAGCACACTACTATCTCGGCCTGGCTGGTATTAGCGAGAAAGAAGACATGCTGTGGTCGTCAGTGCGTCGCGGCTGCCGCCTGATTTCTCGTTCGTCTGCCTCCGGACGGGTAAAAATGGAACCCCGAGGCAGTACTAATTTGTCACTAATTAAGTAAGGTAGCTTTTGTTTGATCTGACTGGATTAGATATGCAAAAATTATGCTAATTTGGTTTTACCACCACTGCAAGCCCATCATTTGGTGTCGTATCTATGGCCCACCTACTTGTGGCGTCCGGGCATTACAAAACGTGTTCGAGGGAATGTTAGAGCTTAATGATAATGATGCACAAAAAATAATAATGGATATGCATCTATTAGAACAAACCAACCAAAAGAATTCTTTAAGAAATCTCGTAGTTTAAATTATTTTGTTTTTAAAGTTACACATTTCTATTACTAGTTAGGAATATGATATACGGATCTGGACAGCGTTAGGAAGTGAAACCAAATTTCCGTGTCAAAAAGGATTTTTTTATTTCAAAAATATATTTCAAATCAAATTGAATCGCAGAAAACTTATTCCACCAGTGGCCAAACTCAACTGCAAAACACAAATGTACCATACAAATTTGTCAGAAAACACCCCCCAATTCTGCCCAAAGTGTGAAAGCGTTCAACGATGCTGACAAATTGAAGTACGTGCCAAGAATGGTTGGTACACACCGACGGCCAGTGGGCGCGACGTACCGAGCTTCCTGGCGGCGAATAAACAAACCAGCATTCTATATTCGTCCAACCAACTGGCAGTGCCGTACAGAGAAGCCACGTTTTCCGGAGCAGTTCCTGGTTGGCAAGGGTTGCTCCCAGGAGATTAACGAAAAAGACCGTACCGGTCCTGTTAATCCAGCATCGAACAACTTCAAATACATATTGCATGAAGCGCATGAAGCACAACGCAACTGAGAGGTCTTTTAATAATAGCCCAAACGTGCCCCAATGGGAAGAATTATCAACAAGAGTGTGATTTGTCACGGTGAACTTTAAAAAGACCCAGACCAAAATCGATATCTTAAAACCATTCTGAACAGCGCCTAAATTGAATGCATACCAGTGAGGCTGCGTTCTACATCATTTCATATTCCACGTCACCAAAAAAAACCGCACAAATCAGATTCAATCTAAATAAATGATAAATCTGTATCAATTTATCAGCCAACCTTGGAAGTGATGATAGCGCGGGGTGTGCCCTTTTACTGCCCGAACATTGATTTATCTTTTTTTTTGGGGGTTGCTTCCCCGTCCGAAAGAGAATCAAAATACTGACAGCTACAAATCGCTCGGTCCTCGGAAATGTTGATTTTGTTTGTTGATGTTCCGCGGTCCGCGGTCCTGTGCACAGCGCGGACGGAACAGGCACGACACGGGATGGGACCATGTTCACTCGCTCAATCAAAATCCTATTAAACGATTAGCCCGCTCCTAAACGGTTTATGATTATACATTTTAATATTCATTTGCCTGCCAGACCGAAACCGGGAGCTCGTCCTGTGCTGTTGTGCCAGTGTGGCGTGGCGGTGACACTGCTAAGAGGGTTAACAAATCATGGCTCCATAAACTAACGTATAAAATGGCCTCATACATCGCACACTGCGGAAATATTGCCTGCTCTACCCCACGCTGCACAACTATGCAGCAAAATGCATTCCCCCAAATCATCCCATGCCCTTCCCCACGCCTGAAATTGCTGCCAATAATAGGTGTCTAATGGTGTTGTAATTTTGTCACATCCGCATCATTGTCGCATGATCATTTTCTGGCGAGCGTGCGAGCGCGCGCGCCCGGTCATTTTGAGCTGACATTTTGCCTGACATTTAACCCCCCCTCGCCCTGACAAGGATATTTGCAAACCGGTGCCCCAGCCTTACCTGTCCCATGTTGCTGAATCCGTACTTGTGGGCGATGGAGTCGGCAACGTCCGCGCCCCGCGGAATGTAGACGGCGAACTCGTTCATGTAGATGGCGGCCGGGCGCGCATTGGCACGCTTCGGTTTGGCCGCCTCCATCGCCGCCAGCGGCAGCGGGCCAGCAAAGTACTCGAGCAGCCCGGCGTTGATCTCATCCGGCGTAATTAGATCATCGCTAGCGCTCGCGTTGTAACTGTGCCGCTCCGAAAGCTTCCCATTAACGCTTCCATTAGCGACGGTTGCGTTCGGCGACGCGCCAACACCGTGGTGGTGCAGGGCGACCGCTACTACCAGCGCCACCAGGGCGACCTGCATCCACCTGCCGCCCGCCATACTGCTGCTGGGTTGAGCCCGGCTGTGAACAGATTGCTGCTGCTGCCTTCGATGGCTCTGGTTAGCGATGGCGTAGCATGGCCGCAGTGACTGTGCCGCCATTTTGTGCACCTCGCAGGTCCTAGCTGGTGACTGCGGTTGGGTCGACGGACGGCTGACAGCAGCAACACCGTTTGCGGCGGAGTAGCGATGGGCAGTTGTTTACTCGGTCGCGAACACTTAGCGCGCTCATAAACGCTGGCTGATTTCTTTTACTTACCACACACACACACACACACACACGCACCCGTCACTACCCACACAGCTGGGAAAAGCACGCACCCAGCACAACAATTGCGCGATGGAGAGCAAACGGGAAGCGAGAGCAGAGGATCGTGCAGAGGATTATGAAAAGATTATAGGGAATTTGGGCGGGGCGCTGTAGTGGCTAGTGCTGTTCTAGGAAATAAAAAAAGCGTGCGCACTACAATGGCACACACTTCGATTCGGATGCTGCTCGTTTTACCCGACCATCATTTGCAGCAGCATGGACACATTAGGTGTACATCACTTGCTTTCAATTCATCATTTTGCACGATTATTTTGCAATTATTCGCCACGGTCACTTCCTATCGCCAGCAACTTCAATCTGAAAAGAAAACAAAAACGAGAGAAATAAGGAAATTGCTTTTCTTTACAATTGCATTCTGTATGATATCTCTTTTGCAACATAAATAAATTAAATTTAAACATCCATGAAAAAAACCCCAAACATTCGCGAACTGCCTTGAGCTTTCTGGGGTTATGCTTCGGATGGATCAGAATTAATATCCCGTTATTGCCAGCAGTTAGTAGATAATCTTGCTTTATCAACTGCGACCACCATCAGCGCAAACGCGAGCGACGTCAAATTAACTTGAAAACTCCCGTGCATAACTAAACCAACACAAACCACAGCCATTGCGTGCAGACGGGCTCTTTCAATCCAGTGCGCTGGAAAAAGGGAAAATTTAAACCCCCGTGTCACATTGTTGCATCTGACCACGGTATCGTTGCCAGCGGTTGATCAAAATGTAAATCACAAAACAGCATCAGCGTGCTCGGAAATTACACTGGCGGCTGAATGCCACGTTCGTGATAGTTCGAGGCAAAAGCTAGCAACATCATTATCCACAGGCTCACGGGCAGGCTTAGCGGCAGCCACGATAAGCTTCTCCGGTAGCAGCCAGCTACCCGGCTAGCAGAATGCTGCCCGTACCGCGTATCTCACTCGTAGTGCTCGAAGCGAAAGAAAGAAAAAAAATGGCGCTTGACTTTCCTTTCTGCTGCAGTGCAAGCGAACATAAAACCTCCCATTTCCTCAAGCTTACTGTCACACTCACAAACGTACATTCAACGCGCACAGCTTCGGCTCGATTTTCACCTTTGGGGTTGCTGCGGTTACAGGATGCTGCAGGTTTGTATTCCCACACCCTGTCAGGTTCTTTTGCCAGCTTTAGGCAACCATGCAACGGTACCAGGAGATGATCTACGCCGGTCTCTGTCTACTGCCATTATGACGCTTTCAGACCCGGGCCCGATGGCTATCGTAGATAATAATAAAATGTAATCAAAATAGCCATGAAGCTGGTTCGTTATCTTGTGGTTCCCCGCTGCAATCGGTTGTCGCGTTTGCCGTTGTCAAACAGGGCGCGTTCGCACCACCGCTGACACCGTTTGCACTTGCTTAATGCGGAATCTCAACCTGCCCCAAGGGAGTGCACTAACCGTAGCTCACCAATTGTGTATGCTTTCTATGTCCTTTACCGACACTAAACCACAAGAAAGCCGTAAACGACAAAGAACAAAAGCACATTGACACTTTGAGATAAACATAAATGGTAAAGCTTTCAAGAGAGATAATAACATTGTCAAGAAACTCCATACTACAATTTAGAGCAACACAAAATATTGCTACGACGGTTTTAATTTTAAAAAGCAAGCTAGTACATCACGCTTTCAAAGCTCTTCTTTTTATTAAATTGTTTTTATAATCCTCCTATCGAATCGTGCAAGTAAAAATCCAAAATGTGTACGTGTGCCATTGGGAAGCTTTTGCAAAAATATTAACTAATTACATTTACGCCAAAAGATGCGCAAGTTTACAATCCAATCTGAGGCAAAGCCAAATCCCAACAAGCTGAATGTCACTCGCAGCCACTTGTACCGGGGCTGGAAGTTTTAATTATAAATATTCAAATGTTAATTAACCCGCTGAAGGCTGGGCACGTGTTACTTCACTAGCGCACATAAACACACGCACAACAGAACGAATCGAAAGCAACAAGAACAAGCCGACGAAATATAGCAAAAGGACCAAAAAATACAAGCACTTCAAATCTTGGCTTTCGCATTACCATCGCAGGCAAAACGTTTCCGCGCCTTACATCCACCAGCACCTTAAGAACCACGATTTCAGTTGATTTACAAAACCGTCACATCGTATCACTCGGGTCGCGGTGGTGGCTTCCGAAAGCAACATGCCGCATGAGCCGCATGCCGCGATGCCGCAAAACACCGCCCGTTGTACCCCCATTTCGAAAACCATTACACCTCACACCGTACCGGCGCTCGTTCTAATATTTAAAACATAATCAACATTTGTCAGGTTGATTGTGGCATCGTGGGCCGGAAGGCACCGCCATTACTGGCCTTCCTCCTACCCCGACCGCACCTGTCGGCAAAGGTATGTTCTGCCGCTGCTCGTAGGGAATTGCGGGCGAGTTTCTTTTACTTTTGGCACAGTAAGAAAACGGAACGTACGTACATTCATTTGCGTTTTGTTTTGTTTTTTTTTTTTCCTTTTGCCCTCACCTGTATGGGTAGGTAGTGCCGCTTCACCTGAAATACGTGTTTGTGCCGAGAGCTGTTAAACAAAAAGGCAGAATAACAACAAAAAAAAACGACTCATACCTTTCACCCAAAGTTGCCCTCCATTTGCCACCGTAACTGAGAAACATGGAAAAACACGACATAGGAAAAACAACCACGACATCGCTGATGGTTCCCGCAAAGAACGGGAAGTGGTGCGCTGAGAAGGGATATTTTGTCGGAACAGCTCACAACCATAATCCAATTAAGAAGAATGAACGATGGCGCTACGCGTTCCTGTTGCGTGTGAGACGGACGCACGGGCGGAGGGTGTATTTTTTGTGATTTAATGTAGCAAAGCAGGATTGTTGCCCAGGTGGACGGGCAGCAAATACTCATCTCATCGCAAAAAAAGGTGGAATAGGATTTAAGAAGTTCCGATATTGGTGCCGAATCTAAGGAAACGAACCGGAGGCAGCTGAACCCCCCGCGGTACGGATGGGAAACGGAACACGACAACACACATCTAATCGTCAGCATGCCAAAAGGAACCGTCCCTGAGGCTTTGCGAGCTTCGCTGGAACGCGACCTTCTGCGTCTGATCTAATGGTAATTAATGGTGGCAGGGGCGAGAACGTTGCAACCTTCCGTGGTACTACGGGAAGAAAACGACAGGAAAATTAACATTAAAAGGCATGAAATAAATTAAACTCTGTTGCTAGTCTGCAAAACAAACGACCTGCCCTAAAGTAACGAACGGGATGTTATGACTGTTGCAGGTGGGGGATTTAAGTTTTATTTTTCTCAAAACTGAATGAAATACAATTTTCTATAGCGACCCGCTTCTTAGGAATGTTGGCTTAACATCATATAAAAAAATCGAAAGCGTCATGAATGTGACAAAATTCAGCGAAATAAAAATAATTTCACATTTATTATAATTGCAATGCAAATGATGATTTTGTGATTTCTGCTCATTGCTTTGAAAATTTGTTTTATTAAGCTATGAAAAGAAGCAACTGCCCAAACAACAATGAGAATATCTGTAAATGCATTCATAAAACTACTAAAGATTGATTTTTTATTTGTTTCCACTATAAACAACCATGCGTCTCCATTACAACTGCAGTGGAACTCCTCATAACTAGTACCCCTTGTTACATCTATTAACGAAGAAAATCTCGCATAGCGAGCAATATAATTCGTGTTCAGGATACATTCTCTGGTAGCAAAACTGAAATCTAGATTACGATCGATTAACAGTGAGCATTTCTTTCATTTTGATTATCGCTCAGACAAATGTGGTGTGTTTGATTTTCATATTCCCCCTCAATCCCTTCGCCCCCTCTTCCTTCAGTTCTTTGACTCCCTTTTTGTTTCCCCATCCTAATACTTTCATTTTACGTGTGTTGGCTGTGTTACAAATTGCTTGCTGTCTAGTATATGTTTGTCTAGTTAGAATTAAGTATTTGTTTGTTATCATTAATTTTAAGTTTTAGTCAGTAAGTTTCCCTATATTTAGCCCTCTGAGGCGGATATTTGTATCGTAATAAATAAATAAATAAATAAATAAATAAATAAATGAGTTGGAATCCTAACATTCGTGTAATATAAAACTGCCTGCCAGGAAGAGTAGAGCCGAATAAATGTTGCACAGTTGCTCAACAACCGTTGTCAGTCAAGGCCTGCCAGTAACACTTGTGGGGATGGCTTTCAGTGACTTTTGGATTACCCCCCATAGCATGACAGTCTGTCCTACGTATGGCGGCACGGTCTATTTGGGGCTTGAATCAATGACAGGCATGTTATTAAGTCGTACGGGTTGACGACTGTACCATGAGACCGCAACCAATTGCTAGTATTATGAAAACATATGGCTACCAAATGCTAGTATTATGAAACGCTTTCATAAAGAGCACTCAAGAACAGATTTCTTTGTTTATTATTTTTTTTTCTTCTTTCAATCCGGTTGTTGCCGATGACCGGACACTAGTAATGCTCCAACGATGCTGAACTAAGGTACAGTGAAAGATGCATTTCGCTGAAGCAAATACAATTATTTGAATAAAACGACGAACCATTTTCTCAAATTATTATGCTACCTGTTTATCCTTGCACTTAAATTTTTATAATGTCTGATTGTACCTCTAACTGTGGTTGGCGTACCTTTCATCCTTGCCCTTTAGCGCTCTGCGCCGTTTCCTTACAGCCACTTACAGCAGAGTAGTTCAAATAACCTTATTTTAAATTTCCTTTTTCCGAATTACAGCTTAGCTACCCTTTTTTAATGTAAAAGCTGCCGAATACGTTAACATTGCTCAACCGTGCTGTTCTCCAGTTGCTTTCTTTTCATTCAAACAACCCTAAACCCCGTTTCAAAAAAAAAAAAAGTAGCTGCTTTTTTATTTGGCTCCACAACTCGTCGGATTGAAAAGTGTCAGCAATTATTAGGCACACTTCAGGAAAGTACCGCCACCCTAGCAGCTACACAATTTGGAAAGCTTTTGATGAAGCACAGTAAAACTCGAAAAGGAACAGCAACACTTCTCGGTAAAATAAAGAACCACTACCAAAACACATTTGCCTGAAAGCACCCTTTTTGTTTTTGGGCAGTATTCACCCTGAGATACACACGGCAACAAAAAAAAAGGAAGAAACAAAAATGCTGAAGCTGGCGCATTAGAGTGCGGGTCCGCTTTGACGCCAGTTTTAAGAAGGGCTGGGCAGATAAGCTGGGACGCAAAAATAACAAAACCATCCGCTCATTTTCCCAAAAACCGAACCAGCCCACAACATCATTGCCGTTCTCTGTATTGACATGAGAAAACGAGCGAAAAATAGCCCGTGTCAAACTGGGCATGCCAATCCCACACTGACACACACACACACACACACACACAACACACAAAGCTATCCGGTCAATAAAATACGAAAAGCCATCACTTCCACAGTGGCCACAAAAAGGGAAGGAATGGAACAAGGAAGGAGTAATGCCGAAAAACAATGGCGTTTTTCACCTGTGGAAGCCGATCGCAAACCGACCGTCGAAAAGTAGTAAGCCATTTGCTGGCCCTTTTCTAAGAACAATACGGAAAACTCACCGACCGTATGATTGAAAGAGAGAAACAGAAAGAGTTCTGGCTGGGCGAAGGAGGCAGAAAAAAAGAGCAACGCAGCAAACGAGCACCGAGGTTTGATGTTGTTTCAAGTAACGACTTACTTTCTTTCGGGTGGCAGTGAAAGCTTAGCAAAAACACACACATACACACACAAAAGAAACAAAACCACCCTTAGCGCCTGACTGCTCCATTGTCTGTTGGTCAAATGGCCAAGGAGCAGGTGAATCAGGGGAAAACAGAAATGCCATTTTGAATGATTAATCAAGGGCAAAAGGGCAGAAGTAAAAATCACTTCAGATATGCAGGATATCCCTGTTATGGACGTCGGGAGCGACGAGACATTGAACGAAAAAGGTATATAAAAGAAAGAAAAAAGGGAGAAAGGGAGAGCGAGATAGAGAGAGAGAGAGAAAGAAAGAGAGAGAGAAAGAGATAGAGAGAGAGGGAGAGAGAGAGAGAGAGAGAAAGAGAGAGAGAGAGAGAGAGAGAGAGAGAGAGAGTTTTTGCCAACAGTTAACAAAGCTCGCACGGGTTAACCTATGCAGCCATGCGGGACGACGTACGGGGAGGCAAACATATGGCGGGCGACCATTTTCCATTTTGCCTTTCAACCCTGCCCACGGTGCGCCCCCAGGCACCAACTCACTGGGTCGTGATAGATGATCTGCAGCGTGCTTTTGCCCTCGATGGTTAAGAGAAGAAAAAGGCACATACACACTCCATTCCCGCCTTAAATGCAGAGAATGTGTACTTTTTCTTTCGCCATCCTCTCTTCACTGTGGCGCTGCTTGAAGGGTACACATACACGGGAGGATCTTTTGCAATGCCGATTCACTCACTTACGACCATTGCTACGCCCCATAAAGCACACGAAGTGATTCCTCCGCTCCCTCGGGCCGCTCTCATGTTCGTGTGTCGTCATCGTACGAAACTGTTAGCCTTTGGCGACACGGTAAGAACAAAAAAAAGGATAATGTTCATCCTGGGTGACCTGACACGATAGACCGCTGTTTGGGCCGGCTACGGTCAGGCAGGCAGGCCTGTAGTCGTTCAACCGTGCGCCGGAGGGTCAAACGAAAATCCCGCACAAAGTCACACACTAATCAGGAGCGAGAGTAGGTGAAGATAAAACCTTGTGCAGGATGCTTCGGCGACAACAAACGACACGCACACACACACACGCTGACCTCGCGGAACAGACTCTCTGTTACATTTTTATCAGTGGCTTTTTGAGCCCTTTTTTGTAGTCTTTGGCGACATAGTCCAAAAAGGGGTCAGTTGAGAGTCAAGATGATGATGATGATGATGATGATGATGATGATGATGATGATGATGCTATTGGCTATGTGGAATTTCAATTTACTAGCTACCCATTCCCATCCCTCCAAAAGCTTTTATGGATTTTGCAATGAATTCTAGCTTTTTTGCCGAAAACCAAAAACGGTCAAATGCTACAAAACTCAATTATCTTTTGTATCATATTTCAACCCCCAACCCCGTTCTGCCACCCTGCAAGGTATAAGCGCAGCTTATCAAACGCGAATAAAAGCAGCCATTAAGACAAAAAAAAATCAAGTGAAAAACAAACAAACACAAAAAACAAGGTATAATCGGACACACATTTTGTTTTGTTCCGGTTCGCTCGTATTTATCCGACACAAATAATTTATTCAATCGCTCGCTCTCGGATGCCGTTCACCTCACACTGACATCAGCACCATGCAACAGGGAGGGATCGATTCACATGCATACACAAACACATATCCAAATCCTTCGACTCAGCCATCCATTCCGGAGTTCCGGACGTGAGAGTTATTTATTCAAAAGCAGCAGCAGCACCACCATACCACCCACTAGCGGCCATGCGATGAGCGGGGTTCGATTGTTTGCCATTTAATTTCCGTTCCCGTCGCATACCTGGCCCCACCACACTAGCATACTTGTGCCTTTTCACAATGTTTGATGGCGTATTATCTGTCGCCTTTATGCGTCAAGTGCATGCAAACGTCAAGCGGATGATGCTGATGATGATGCACACACATGCACATACACTCTTTTTCTTCAACCCTGTGCTTGCGCAAATCATGCGATCGAATACAAGCGAAGTGAAGCATAATGTGCATCGACAAACACACACACACACAAGGGACGCCTTTTCAAGTTGGTTAAATTTTGCAGCAACTCAATCCTACCCCGCCCACCAAAAAAAATGCAACCTATCGAAACATAATGCTAGCCATGCTTTCTCACCTTCCCCCGAGGTAAGAAGCCACCCGAAAAGAAGCCACTCAAATTGACGCTTGCAGGCACACACGAGATGCGAAAGATGATACGTATGAGAACAAAACAACAACGAAAAGGTGAACATCGACAGCTTTCTCCAGCTAAACAGCAAATGTGAAGAGTTTGCCACGTTCAGCAGGCAGGCACACTGCCAAGGAGAGCCAGCAAAAATGACATGCATGCGGAGGACACCGACTATTCGGGAGCGATTCGGAAGAAAGTCCCTGCGAGATCCCACCGTCGACACGGTACACCGTTGCTTCCTCCCGTTTGTTTGCTATCAAATATTGAACCCGCCCGACAATGCTTTCCACGTTCGACTGAGTGATTTCGAGCCACCGGTGCGGAGGGGGCTAAAGATTGAGCGAGCGCAGGATAATGTATTCAAACACGCTGAAGAGTCTCCCTGTGCAGCAGCCCGGGACTTGTGCGGGTGCCCGGAAGGCGCATTGCGAATAATTTATTGAACAGTGACAATAACGAGATCGATCTCGCCCACTTTGTCGAAAGCTAGGTTGTATGTATATTTAATAAAACCGGAAACCGGCTTGAGGGAAAATAAGAGAGTTTACCTTTTTTGGTTTTACACAGTAAATCCAAGCCAGCTAACTAGTCGGATTGTTCTCGAGCTAAAGGTTATTCCATTGTCCTTCCATCGTGTAGAATAAATTGTATTGACATTTATGCTCATTTGTCATTATTCTCTACTACTCTCCCATACCCCGTACTATCCTGCTGATGAAATCGCTCCTTCACTTATGTACACGTGTTTCAGTTACACACACATACATCCTTGCGATTCGGCTCTTCTTCTATAGCGGACTAACCAAACACCCAGCTGCTTCCCTCCACCTCCAAGAAACCAAGAATCCAAGAAAGTAAATATTAATAAACTTCCCACTCGACGGTAATTGACAGTTTGACGGAAATCAACTGTCCAATTACATAACAAATGACCAGCCGGACCCGGCGAATCGACCACTCCCACCTCCCGTGTACCATCATCTGGAGTACACATTTTCATCATAACGATACCGATGCGTGGATGCACGGTCAGAGCGGGTGGGAGGGAAGTAACGTTGAGCAGGCATCGGTCAAGAAGTGGTCAAACAGCTGGCGCGGATGCATACGGGCATCTGTCTTCTGTGGTCAACCGACATGACGGAAAGTCGACAAACCCCCGGGTAGACACACACAGACACACACACACACTTCTTTTTGCCCACATTCGATCATCAAATCATCTCTATTATTCTTCACACACTCACACTCGCACGGGGGTGGGGTGGACCAGGGGAAACTGGTGGGAAACTCTCCGGCCGCTTTTTCCGGCCACGAAGAACATTATTCATACGCCGATGCACCATCTGGTAGCATCCGGTCCGGTAGTGCGGTGTGTATTTAGGAACTCGGGCACACATTCACACACACACACACACTCCCCTTCCTGCAGGCCTCCAGGTTCCATTTTATCATTGAACGTGTGTGTGTGTGTGTGTGTGTGTGGAGTTTATTTTTTACTGTTAACAAGCAATGGTGGTACACTGTGGTATGTGTGCCACCGTACACCGATCCATTAGAGCGAGAACAGGGACCAGAAACGAAAGAAGAAGAGGAAAAAAACACACGCACACATACACAATCGTGTCCTGGAAGACATTCGCGTAAAACTACCTATTGCCTTCGGTTGCCTCGGTTGTTTGCTCAACACTCAGCATCCTTCACCCGAGTTCGTGTGCATAAGTTTCCTCAGCGTGTGTGCGCCCCGTCCAGATAGATGAGACATCTTTCTACCATTAGTCATCGTTAGATGATTGATAGTGGCCTTTGCGGTCGGCCGGCACCACCTCCAACCGTCACGCAAGGGACGGAAACGAACCGTGGATGCCTGGATAGCGTCAGCAAGGTGGAAGCAGCGGGGAGAGGCAGCTATAGCCAGCTTTATCATGGTTTTCCCACACCTTTCGTTCTAGCCCGAACCTTAATGTGTTTGGTTCGTAAGGAGGGTGGTGTGTGAGTTTAAAAAATTGTTCGCAAGGGTTTTTTTTCCATCTACAGTTATGTTTAAACTTGCAGCATCTATTTGCGAGAAGTAGGGGAGCATATAGACCGAAAGCTGTGCAAGGCAAGCTGAACAATGTAATATGTGGGCATCCACTATGTAATGATATGCCATTTTTGTGATGGAAGTGTTATTAAAATACATTTTGAACACATCAGAAAACATCATCTTAGTACTACAGATTACAGATCACAAGATATAAAATGAGATCAAATTATTTATAACAAACAATTCGAAAGCATTCTCTCAAAACAATGTCCTGCACACTGTTGATGATGTCTCACTTACGACAAATAATAGTAGAAGACAGCAAATGCAATCCTCCTGTCCCCCAAGCCACCACCAATCTAATGAGGTGAGCTGACACTCGGTGTCAGCCACTGCGTGCGAAGGGCGACTGACAGTTGTTTCAAAAATACTTGACACACCTAGAGCAAAAAAACAAGTGCGATGTAGTCCCCAGGACGGAAGAACGACGATGGTGTAGACGCTTTTTTGAACTCTCAATTCAATCAATGTCTCACTCCGGCGTGTATGGGCGGCAAGCAAACGATTTTATTTCCTCGCTGTCTCCTGGGAACACGATCCACCGTCGCCGTCTATACTGCTGTCGTCCGGTGTTGTTGTCGATTCGATCGTAGCAAAACACACACGCACTCACTCGCACGACTATCACCAGACGTCATCTCCAGTTGCGATCTAGCGAGCTCGGATAATAGACGACCAGCGGCAGCAGCAGTTCAGGCAAGCTGTCAGTTGTATCTACCGCTACTTTGGTCGGTTGGAATGTTATGATGTGTGTATTATATTGACATTGTGCGGTACCGATTCCTCTGCCATACACGATCACTCTCTCGCTCTTTCTCTTTACCACGACTCTTGACATCTTTTCGAAAAGTTGTAACTAGGACACACCAATAATATGAAAGAGTAATACTTCCCGCACACTAAAGACTGGTCCGGTTACAACGCAGAAAAACGCAATCCTCAAAAAAACCGTTCCAGGACCAACCGTGGGCGAGATTTTGGAGTTCGCCACTGCCGAGTGTCAAACATCCAAAGTACTAAATCAAATTGAAAGCGTTTTCCAATCTGTAGCGAGACTGCAAACAAAATGTTGGATATCCTCGCACGGGGCGAAACCGAATGTGACTGATGTGTACTGTCGGATGGGGTGAGCAGCATTCGTCTCCTTACCACACGCGCAACGCGATAGGCTCAACGAGAGCGAAAGCATAAGCCCCGTGAGACGAACATCCCTCATCCCCTTGGCGACCCCACAACGCAACCAAAACTCCACAACACTTTCTTCCCATTCGCCCAACAACAACATCAACTTCCCTGAAGTTGATTTCTCTGTAACGCCATCCACGTCAATCGAGATGAGAATGAATTGGAAAGCACTACCCGAGGGAGTTCAGCCGAAATGTCATCTGCTTGCCACCTGCCAAACTAACCTGCTGAGTGGTTTGTTTTCGTTTTCCGCGTCATGTGCTGCTGCTGCTGCTGCTTACTACTCTACTCGTCCTCGCCCGCTCTTCGACTCCAAAAAACAAACACACATGGAATGTATGGGAGATATTGCGGGAGAGTCGAAGCGTGTACGGAACTCGAATAACAAATCCTTTCGATAAGGTAAAAAAGAAATCACACCACTACACTACCGACAGCAGTGGAACGACAGGCAACAGCCACGGGAAGAGTTTTCATTCCATCCTAATCCCGTACCTTCGTCAAGGATTTGCCAAGGATGGGATTTGCGAAGGATTTTCCCTATTATTTAGTCGCCATCCCGAAAAGCTTTATGCTTGGAAGTGCGGTCCTTTCAAGAGCGAAGGATACAAGGCAAACCAAAAAGGACATACAACACACACACACACACACACACCCACACACATCTAAACAATGGAAATGTGAACTACGCGTAATGTTTCAGGACATGTGGCAGTGTACTTTTGCTGCCAGCTGCCAGGGATGGTTGTTCCGCACTGGCCTCGGGGCCATTGAAATGAACTCAATCTACGAACCAAATCCATCATTGCTTATCGGAGCGGGCCAACACACGGGGGCCACATGATTGTGCTCGCACAAGCACCGTTTGGAAAGTACGACAAACTTTCACCAGAAACTATTCTAAACTAGAGATCGAACGGCTACGGCCACGTCAGGGTGAAATGTACACTCTCAGCCTGTACACCCGACGGGCCGTGCGCTACCAAACACACGGTGGTATGCATATTGCTCGCTCCCGGTCACACCATAACTGCCTGACACTCGCCTTTTAGCCTGTTTGGAGTGCACTCGGGCAAAAAGGTGTTCTGTACGGTTGCGATCAGTGAAAGTTTGATTGGATAAAGTTTCTAATCGGGAAAAGGATTGACTGCAGCAGCAGCAGCAGCGGTACCAGCTTCTGTCGCAGAAAATTGAGAGAGTGACCTGGCCGCCTTTTACGGTTCGATCTTCGATAGGATGTCGTTCCGCTCCCACGTTCCCCGGTACCGGTGGAACCAATTTTCCTGTCACAACGTGTCCGGTGGCGCAGAACGATATACGAAAAGTTTTAGCATAACCCGATGCAAAGTTTGTTTTTCCAGGCTCGGATCGGGACAGAGGAGGTGTTCGTTGTGTTGGTTCGTTCATTCCTGCCAGTGACATAGGGTTTGAAGCTGCCACGACTATACTTTAAGGTGTTGTTCGAGAACCTATGCTGTGTGTTTAAAGAATTGTATTTTTTCTTAGCATACATTACGATCATATTCTTTTAAACCTTTAAATGGGAAAATCGAAATTTGTTACATTTTCCCCTTTTACGAACGTTCTATTCTTAGTCCATTAGCCGAAAATAATAAGGCATCAAAAGATCGAGGGAACAAATGATTCTATTTGCCCGGCACAGCATTTCCCTCGCTCGAACGAGGTCAACTTATAATCGATTTTAAATTATCTACGCCAACGAGGTCGATTCTGGCCAGCCCAACCAATTTAGAAGGCTTTTCCCTCTCTCCCCCCCCCCCCCTCTCTCTCTCTCTCTCTCTCACACACACACTCTCTCTATTCACAAATGTTTCACCATCATTTGCTGCTGCTGCTGCATCATCGTACCGTGAGGCGTTCCTTCAGCAGCGAGCTGAAAGCGACCGACCAAAGTCAGTCAATCACGCGCTTTTGACTTCATCATCCACTAAGGGCCAACGGCGACGGTGGAAAATCAATGCCTAGTAAAATAGCAAGACTCACTTTCAAAAACACCGCTCAAAAAGCTACATCATTCATATTGGCAATGAGTTTCCTTCGATTTTCGTGCCGTTGCTTTTTTTTGAGGAGAAGGGGCAACCGCAATTGCGCCCGACGTGCTGCCGACGCGATGAAACAACCATCAACCATCAATCATGTTGTGTAACCAATTGACTCTCATCCATCGCATTCGTCTGTCTTTCTGAGAACATTGGATTTGGTACAAATTTTAGGCTTTTTTCGATTCTTTTCCCAGAACAACATAATAATGACCAGCTTCAGCTTTTCCCGCTGCTGTGCTCCTTCCCTGTCCCTTTCATAATTCAATCCAAACTTCAACAGTGCTCGTTTACATTCCGATGAATCGATATGGAATGGAGAAGCATCGGTGATGCTCTTTTAATGACCACCATCATAAAAGTTACCCGGTTGGAAGTTGATGCCGTCGCGCCAGCACACCGACACACTGTACCGCCGTCCTTAGCAGCGTTGGTAGTATTAGCTCTAATGGCTAACCTGTCCGCATGTGGAATAATATTTGCTCAACCACGGTAAAGTCATAGAACACACGAATGACCGAGTTCGCAAGACAAACGACCCGATCGGGAAGGTAACCGATGCACTCTGCGCGCTGTGGAGTGGATCGCTTTTCATTACCGCCCGCTTGCTGGCGATAGTTTTCCAATCGGCTTACTAAACTTTCTCCACACCAGCCGACACGAGCCGTTCAGAGCTCGGGACATTACTGTATAGCCGGATTGCGGCCAACCGGTGGTGGTCCTTTATTTCTGCGGTTGCCATGATGTCTGTGACCATCTGTGCGCTGTGGCTGAGCAACTTTGTAATGAAGTGATTTTTCATACAGTCGGTACATCCTATGCACACGTACAAGTAATTAAAGCGATCTGTGTTATCGCATTAAATCGAGATAAATTCCGATTGCGAATAATATAAATAAAAGCCACAGTACAAACAACAACAAAACTGGACGAATGCATATCTGCTTTCGTCCACTAACTAAAACCTTTTCATGCTTTTAATCTTCTCCAACTTCATTACCTGTTGCCCAGGATGGCGGTGGTTCCATCGTGGTGGTTTTATGAAAGTTAAGGTGTGCATACAAAAAAGGACACCTCAACCAACGAATACGAAATAGTGATGATGATGAAAACGAACCTCCATACAAGAAAATAGAAAGAAGAGAGAGCCCTTATCGCAAATTAAGCGAACGCTTTTCTGAGGTTGCTCCTATTCTTTCGCTTGAATTGCTTCCAATTTATCCATTCAAGCTAACCCACTCACACACACACACACATACACGCTACAACACAGGATCCTGTTCTCTCATGACACTCCCAATGCACTCTGCTTGGCTGTCAATTCGAGCCATAGCATTTTTGCAGGATCTTTTTTCCACCACAGTCCACAGATTAGCCTAGTGGAAGGCAAATGGGCTCACGCCGGTCCGGGGCACAGCAACGGTGCAGCTGGAGAGTGAACACAAGCATCAATTTGTACATCCCATTTTCGGTTGTCTCGTTAACAGAGCTGCATAGTGTGTTGTTTTTTACTGCCTGTTTGCCAGTTTTCTTCATCCCTGTGCATCGGTGTGCTTCAGGTACGAAAGCGTTTGGAAATAAAGCGGCAGACAACAAGACAAAAAACGCTACACGAAACCTGCACCAGCAGCACCAATATACCTCTCTCGAGCAGCTTTCTTCCATGGAAATAAGGAACCCGGTGATGAAGTTTGCCTTTTTATCTGTCCGCTTCTCCCTTTTTTGCTCTATTTAAATACAAAGCGCTAACGGATGATGCTTTTTTCGACCATTGTTTTATTCAATTTGCACCAGCCCGCCGGCCCCCGTGTGCAGCCCTTCTTCCATCCGCCGCTGGCTGGTTTGGCATTGTTGAAATTAAAAACAAACCCACCCGGCATATGGCTGGTGGCGCGGCCAGCAGCAAACTGGTACCTACTAGCTGTACACTTTCCTTGAAAACACTTTCCTGCTCGGCTATTTTCTTTGCGGAGGAGTTCGGTGTCTTTCAACTCACCGGTTTTGTCTCACCGGGGACACCGGTTTGCGTTTGCGAAGAAAGCAGTCGGAAAAAGAATGGAAGCGGACTTCCCACTGCGTGCTTCATTGCGAAGAACTTTCCTTTCGCTAGTGCTCCGAGAAGCGAACGGTTACCGACACTCGACCGAGTCCGAAGCCCTACTATTTGCGCCAGTATTTGTCTAGCCGCATCTGCATCTGCTCCTTCCGGCGACGACTTTTATGCGAAATTTCCACTTCATTTGTCGAATCGTGCACTTTTCCTTCCGATCACTCTCGGGAGGCGCTTGTGCTTTGTCATCGAGGTGGTGTGGCAGAAGCTATCGGCTCGTTGTTTTTCCTATCGAATGACACACACACACATACAAGCGCTGGCGTATTGTGTGCAAGGCGCCACGAGAGCGAGCTTTTTGCAGCAACCGAGCAAGCAAGCAACCTATTAATTTGCTTTCAATCATCAAAGGGAAAAGCTGAACCAATGAGTGGGAAAATTGAAAATACCATTTTCCTCTTCTTTCGACACTCAAGTTTCCCGGCAGTGCGCTTTTTACATTCACCGTTTCCTACTAACGGGATGATTCTAGGATTTGCTGGCAATAGAAAAATCAACTTTATGCTGACATTTTCAGCATTTGCATAAGAAAATATAGCACGACAAATTCATGCGAATTTTGAGGTTAGAATTAAAAAAAAAGAATAACTTTGAAATTTACTATGAAGCGTCACAATCTAATATACTTTTCAAACCAGTTAGCTTTCATATAAAAATTACACATATTACACAAGTACACTCCATTACATTTAGGCTTGCTTAAGCCACTATAATACTAAACCAAGATATTGTTGTGCAGAGATAATCAAAAGAATTTAAGATAAAGTTACGGTAAATTTCAATGAAAATCATCCACGCCAGGACAAAGCACAAACACTCTATCATCGTAGTGTTCCACTGTTTGTAATTATGCACGAAACACTCAACAGCAATCATTGCACACTGCCAAAAATAAGCAATGATCCCATCAAGACTCCTACCCTGACACCATCAAGTCCAATCTGCTCTCCTTCGCTCTAGAAACAATCATTCATCATGGAATCAGTCAAAGCAGTCAATAATGGTTTTCCGTTTGCCAATCATAGGGCAACACTTTTTTTAAATACATTACAGCATAAAATGCTTTAAAAAAAACCCACTCAGCATCAATCCAGTGCAGGGGATCTCGTACACGATTCCATTCGTGAGTCGAGATAACAAAAAAAAAACACACACACACACACACACCACACAGCATACGAAAACATGCAGGGAGCAAAAAAGTAAAATAGAAAATGAACAAATTTTATTAGATTTTCAACATGAAGTGTTCCGAGCGCACGCGGCCCTCTCCTCAATAGACATGCCCTCCGCTGCCAGCGGTAGACATATGTTCGCTGTGTGCTAACGTGCCCGCACGAAGGAAGCTTCTTCAGAGCAGGCGAGTCGAAACAGAATATGATGCCAGAAGGATGATCTATGCTCAGGAAAGCGTTCTCTTTTCCCTTCTATCCACTTGGGTGGCGAGCGGATGGGGCAAAAAATCAGCACCGCTCGATCACGCTGGTAATAGTGAAATGCTTTCCGGCATCCGTTGCACCCTCCACTTACTTCCGCCTCGCGATGGGATTGGAAACATCCCGCAGCAGCCGCTTCAATATCGATAGTGATGATGGAAAATCGCATTCGAATGTGCGCGATGAACCAACCGAGGCACCAAGAAGAAACGGCGGCACATACACAGAAGAGAAAAACAGCCTTCCCGTACCTTAGCTCCGGATGCTGGCGTATAAATTCTGCTCACCGTCATCGCCTTTCCACAGACATACACACAAACACCCAGTGAGGCCCGCACGATCAGGAACGAAGACAACTTTTCGAGCCCAACGGGAATGTGGATGAGCCTTGCCAGTGCGGCCTCAGGATTGACCCACTTTTTATAGTGTGCATTTGTACGCGTGTATACATGTGTGTGTATGCATATGTCTACACACATACCGAGCAACACATGTGTGCAGTAAATGGGATGGCACTTGCACCCGTGCGATTTGGTTGCAGTTTTCTCTTACTTTTTCAGTTTTGGAGCAACAAAAAATTCCGCTCAACTCCACTTCCGCTCCAGAATGTTTCTTTTCATTCTGTGTGGTCTCGATCCCATTTTATGTGTTTTTTTTCTTTCTCCCAGACTTCTCTTTCTTCGCCCTCTTGCTCTCCGCTGCACGGTAGCACAGCACACACGCGCTAGAGAGCATGAATGTGAATATACATTTTTTGTGTATTACGGGTTCAGTTTTCTGTGCTCTGTCTCTATTGCGCTACCTTACTGGCTAGTCTACTGCCTTACCTCGCCGCGCCCCGATAGTGAATGTGCATCCGGTCGGAATTGGATAGTGCACAGGGGCACGCCGCGCACATCCATCCTCTCCCACCGGAAGCTTTCATAGATGATACATTGGAGCTACACGGTAGATGCTGCCCGGAAGGCCGTCCGGTAGGTAAGGGGCACTATGACCACCCGCTGGTGCCTTCGTTTGCATCGTTAGTGCAAACGATTACGGAGGTCTTCTTGCACACTACTGCACAATGTTTACAATTTGGGAAAATATATTAAAACCGATACAATATCACAACAAAATGGTACCGACCACCGTACGGTGCAGCAGCGAATGATCGGGCCGAAACCGTTTTTTCCGAAAATCTGACGCAAAGGATCAGTTACCCCCGTACCGTTAAGGGTCGCGGGGCAAGCAGCAGCTTGCACCAAGCAGCTAATGCGAAACCAAGACCGACCGGTGTCTGTTACCGTTCGCTCTGGGCTGAACCATTATTGGATGAATGAAATTGTTGAACTAGCAGGATTAACTATCATCAGAATCAGCTTTCTATATTAAATATGCTGCAGATGAAAACAACCATTAAAAAATAACCTTTCAATCCAAACCATGAAAAGGTTGGCATGCGTAGAGTGGCGTTTGTGACCCATCATGCAAAAGTTTATGTCCGTTTCAGCACAATAAAAACGACACTCGCAACAGCCCTGAGCCCTGATGAAATCGATCGGCTTGATGAGCGTGGTGCAGCCAATGTCGAACCAAATGCAGCGCACAAGAGCATGAATTTGCATCACTAACACTATCTTTCTAACATTTAACACGACGTCGTAAAAAGCGTACCTATTGTGTACGCTGCTACTGCTGCTGTTGCATTTCGCTTTTATGAGGGCTTTTCGCATAATGTTCGCACCAGTTTTTGCCTGCAGGGATGATGCTGGGAAGCATACAAACGAGTTTTTGTGCTTTATTGCGCCTCATTTTTTGTGCCCAGAAGAGTGGATGCATGGAACAAAACATATCTCACTAAAACACTCGTTCAGCAAGGATTTGGCCTTGGGCTACTTTACGGATACGAATGATATACATTGCCAGATGGTAGTGCTGTGGGTTACGCTTTTTACGACACCAGCATAGTAGTTTAGCAACTGACAGGCGTTTGTGATTAGAAACAGATGAACCACCATATTATTTGCCACTGTATTTCTTCCTTTTGTGTGTATATTTGTTTCAAATATGAAAAAAAGATTCAAATATGTATCTTTACCGATCAGCGTATTTCACAGAAAGCCATGGCACACAAAATCGAAATAGAAACATACAGGGAAAAAAACAAATCTTTACCACAATTCAACCGCTGGTAGTTTGCTGATCTTACTGACCACAACAAAAAAACCCAAACTCAAACAAATGCCTTAAGTGGATCTCGTTCACCGGAACCGCTCACAACAAACCGTGCGTCAAATCCAATAAATCACTTGATTAAAAATTTGTCCCCACTGTCCAAGTGGCACAAAAACCGTTCGCTCTCTGTCGGACATTTTCACCAGGGGAAATTCCAAACACACACACACACACATACAGAAGCATGAACAACCGTGCTCAAACGATTGGTGAGGAACTGTTGCTTAGCAAAGACCAAAGGTACAACGGCGACGAAAAGGTCACTTGACAGAGGCAGCAGCAGCAGAAAAAAAAGAACGAACAGAATGAAATCCTCATTGCGACCACCGCAGGACATTTCCCCTGTCCCTGTCCCTGTCCTTCCCCAACGGAGGCGACACCGGATCGCCAGAAGCGGCGCTGGCCACTGAGGTAATTTTTCCGGCACCCATCGCTCTTCTGGGAAATCTAGGACCCGGTCGGTTCGGTTGTGGACACACACACACATACACATACAGAAGAAGGTCGGACATCGAGCGCCATCGGATGTTACCATCGAAAACATACACATACAAACACACGTTAAACACACTCACACACACACATGTACATCCGCACTGTTCCACATCCGCTCTGGGTGTTCGCCGTTCGTCCCAGCGGAGGTCTCTTCTGGTGCCGCTGATAAATGTATGTTAATTAAATTTATCATACATTTTTCCACTTCCGCTCGAGGCCAGTTTGAGCAAGCCAGCCAGCTAGCCAGCCAGCCAGCAGCAGCACAATGGGAAAGAAATGTGTCCCTCCGGGTCCACACCACTGCCCCGGGCCCGGGGGTTGTTTCGGTGCGGTGTGATGAGTAGTACATTGAAGTGGACCGCGAAGGGACAGAGCCATTTTCGTTGCGCTCGTCGGTCTAGCAAAAGGGGATAGCGGCGGGAGCGGGAAGGCTCGCTTTATATATATATACACGTAAATACACACAGTCGACGTAGGCAGGGCAACCAACCGTAAAGTAGACACTGGCACCATTTGTCCTTCCAGAGACGGAAATAAGATTACGCCCGGGATTCGCTTTCGCTTATCTCCAGCAATTGGGTTCACAGCGTTCCGGGAGCTTTTGATTTTTATTTGCAGCCGGTCGTCGTTTGACAAAGCGGAAGGCACTGCGTCACCTCTTAGGCCACGCGTCTGCGTCCCGGGAAGCGCAAGAAGCGTCTTTGTAAATTAGGTAATATTTATTTCCATCTTGGACCGCACCGGAAGCCCATTTTGCTGGTCAGTGTGTCGACCGCCGGCGGAGGCTTGCCGTTTCGCCATCGTACGCCTTTACAAAGGATCGACCAACTTAATTAGCACACGTTCAATTATTACCCTGTCTCTGTACAAAAGCAGTGCCAAAAGGTGCAGTGGAGTCGGGTTTCGCTTCATCCTTAAGGTGTGATTTTATTCACCACGGGAAAACGAAATATGCTCAATGGATGTCCACCAGCTGCTGTTTGCAGAGATGGGAAAACATTTCTGCCGATCAAACATTTGTATAAGTTTGCCATGCGAGGCACTTTTCCTAGCGCTTTTCCTCGGGCGGTTTGAGCATGTGTCGAACGGCGACGCCTTCCGTTAGCCTAATGAGATTGAATGCCATAATTTAGATAAAGATAGTAATTAAATTTGGTGCTTCCTTTCCCCGCCCGACCGGCGCGACGATTCGAACACACACTTTCCCCTTGCGCCACGGCAACGAGCGGGCGACAGTTTCGAGTCGCCTTCAACGAACCCATCCATGCGAGCGTCAGGGTCAAAGAAAGATGATGTTTGCCAACGCGCACGAAGCGCGCCCGAAAGTTTGGTTAATTAATATCGCCTTGAGATATCAGCGAGCGTAACACCACTACCACAGCGCGAAAATGCCCCAGCGGATGGTGAAAGAGAGCCGATGGTGATGATACGGGGGAAAAACGGGAAGCAGCGGCAAGAATTCACCCTGATCCGGAGGGCTCACCCGGCAAAACGCGTCCGCATTGGGTCGGAAAAGCAGTGGCTTAATTATGTTTCCCCAATTCGGCAGACGCGCGCTGGATGGCCCGAGGCTTCCGCTTCGCTCTCGTGATCCATCGCACACGTAACACACACACAGCAGTTGAGCCACACACCACATCGACAGCGATTCGGTGGGACGCAAGACACAATGGAAGCCTCTTCGGTTCTGTTCAGCAATTACCAGGAACCAAAAAAAAAAAACAAAAAACAAAACGCAGACACACACGATACGAAGAATAATTAGATTTTTGCGATTTTACGGCCCGTCAGCATAAGTATGTGTTCTCGGGTTTTTGGGTAGGCGGCGGCATCTTGTAGCTGTGGCAAACGTTAGGGAACAAGGCAGGGTAGAAGTTGTGTGACAAAACAGCCAGCGAGATGGCGTGATAAATAGAGTGTTGATGAACAATCTCTCCCGAAGCGTTCCAGCGAAGCTTCCAACCCGAATCCCAGCTAGCGTATGTATGGTCGAAGCAAGAAGAATCTTGCCTGTCGAATCGCCTGACGAATTCTATTTTCACTTTCACTGGAAACAATTGCAAATTACTCCAGTGAGTACGATTGCGCACACGATTCCAACGGCAAAATGTGTTTGCTCCGCCTTAATTTTGATCGTAAAAATGAAGCCAGAAATAAAAATCCGAGTAAGCTACAGCTTTACTGCAAATTATCGCAAATGATTTATATCAATCAGACCGATAGCCTGCTGCAATCAAGTTGTTATCACAAGTTTTCTTCTTGTCTAAGCTTTGGTGAAACAAACCAACAAACATACTTTTTCATGTTATTCCAATGATGATAATCAGCTCAGCGTTATATCCGTAATATCTATGAAACGATGCTCACAATCTCGTATTTTCTCGATTACAATCTGTGAAAAAATCTGATCAATCAACAAGACAGAAGCGATCCCAGAACTAGATACAAGCGATTTAAAACATTTTACATTCGCAACAACAGCAGGGCAATAGCATATTGAGAAAAAAGTGATGCTAACATTCATGGTTCATCGGCTAGGAATATTAAGTAGTTCAGTGGGGAGCAAAATAACAACCACGCAAGCATTGCTTGTGTGAATATTCGTCTCAAAAGGCACAATGGCACAATAGATAAGAATTCGAACGGGCAGCGGTTAGAATATTATGTTGATTGACGGGCGTAAAATAAGATTAAAAATCTGATATTTATTGATTATACAAATAATACTATGAGCGTTTGGATGCGGCAATAAGTATTTGCAACTTTCAGTTTGCATTTAATTAGAATTTTGAAATTTTACATAAATATAAACGCGATCATCGATGTGTATCAATGTTTTATATGTGTCTAAAAATCCACACGCTCAGCAGCAACATTTGCTGAATCACAATGTTAAATCCTGCCAAACGAACGTATGCTACCGTATACTCATTGTCATTCGTCACGAAAAGCATTTCGCATCACGAGTTTCATTTTTTTTATTTTTTTTGCATATTAAATTGATTCCGACAAACATACGAAACCGACTGTTCGAACACAGCTCGAGTAGTCACGTTCATTTATAATGCGCCGTGTGAACAAACCATTCAATGCCTGCAAAAACATGTTTCCAATAGCAGAAAACAAAACTGTTCATTGCCCTTGCACAGTTTATTTCGGCAATGAGCTTGAGATTCTAATTTTCTAATCCAGACCGTGCAGCGTTCAATGCCCGAGTCACGACTCCCAAAGGTCACCACCGCCGCAGTAACAAAGCTGCAGGAAACGGTAAAGTGACTAATCTGATGGCATTTTTGAAACTCTTTCACATGTTTTGGAAACAGCAAACACAATACTAACCCATCATTGGCGGAAGTTAAATTTGAAGCCGAAGTTGGCATGTAAAAGTGCAACACACGAACCTGCAAGTGGATAGAGAGAGAAAAAAACACGATTAAAACAAAGCTAGCACTGCTACACGACAGGAAAAATGCGAAAGGAATTTTAATTAGCTGCACAACCCTTTCTCTGAACTGTCTACGGAATGCTATCGGAATACATATCAGCAGTTGTAAGCGAACTTGCAAGGGAATTATAGTTTTTTTTATGGCAATCGCATAAATTGAATCCTCACGCGATTATTTTCAACATAAATTGAAAAGATATTCTTCAAAACGCACAGCTTGCACGGTAGTCAATAAAATGATAGTACATCATGAGCTCCAAGTAAAGGGAAATTGATTTTTTTCCAAATCACCCGACTCCCAACAGTATCCACTGCCGGTGTCATTAATTGAACACACTCACAACCACTCAAACACATTTTAAACTGCAAGGGAATTCAATCACGAAACCTTTTTTTACCCCTTTATCGAAGCATTACATTACCCGATCGACCCAGACACATCATGAGACAATTTATTGATTTTGTAAACATATCAACACATGGAAGTAATACCCAACGGGAACACATTCAAATGTGGCACAGCACTGTAGGCGCCAATACAAAGTTGAATACGAAACCAAGGAGATGGTATGTTTTTGCCTCTTGCTGGTGTTAATTGAATTACGAATGAATGAAGCAACATTTCAACGAGATTGTAACGGTTTTGACACATTTTTCGTACCGCCCGTACCAACGAGTGCTTCGTTTTCGTTTTCAATTGACTTCCTCGCCGAAACCAAAGGAGCAAAAGTATGTCAGACCGACGTGTCAATAACAATAACTTCGTAACCTTTTGTTTGCATTTTTCTATCGCATTCGTAATATCAGATTTCATTGAGCATGAAAGTGATAATCACTTTCCCATGCCGTTAGGTTGCTGTTTGATGTTGTGAAGGGTGTCGCTGGTAATGTCGAGAAATAGTTTTTGACAATGAATTTTCAAGGTCGTAAAATGTAAGATTCGTGTCTGCGTTTAAAGACGTTCACGTCTTGATGCACCACTTTAAAGCTACTTCAGATTACAGGATATTTTATCATAGCATTGATGTGTAATTAAACTTCATAAATCATGTTGAGAATCTTACATCAAACCATTCATGAAGCGTAAATCATCTGCAACAACGAACTTCTCTACTACTGCGTTGCGATCGGAAGTCGAACCGACGACACACCAATTCCCAATCTAATCAAAATTTGCAAACGAATTTTTGCTCATTTACCGCTCAGTTCGAGTTAACGAAAGCGAAACTGAAGCACTGGCGAGATCTACCAATTCCCAACCGGCCATAAGGTATAACGTCAGTGAAGCACACAAACACATACACAGCATTCATCATATCACTTGGGCCGGTACTTTGGGTTAGCAGCTCGTTTTTTCGCCCTCTACCGGCGAGAGACGGTCAACGGTTGCCCGGCGTTGCTGCTGTAGCAAATCTCAGAGCAATAGAATTCTGTTCATTTACGTGCACGGTACACCGGCAGAGGTTCGTACACACATGTGCTTCATCATCAAGCGCAAGCCGGCACATGATGATGTTTGCTCATCACGATCACGAGAGGAATCTTTAACATCACCGACATGCTGGGCTGCGCTCTCTACAACTGCAGCGCAATCGACGGCACACCAGTAACCAGGCGCTTCACACATCAACGATGGAAATTGGATCAAGCCCGGAATGAGCGGGCCTTCCCGGTGGCCAGTATGGCAATATGGATGGAAATGAACAGCAAAAAAATAAACACACACACACACACACATACACGAGTGTGAACAGTTTTGATAGTTAAGTTTCAAGCGTGGTTGATTCTGGTGAAGCAGATGCAGTCTAACCATATCGCAGGAGACGACGAAGATGGGAAGTAAAAAAAATAGAATCGCCACTGTCCAGCACCGGAAAAGGCAACTGCAGCTCAGAAGGCATTGGATAAAGCACGATTGTCGGTACCGTTTTACGATAGATTGTCACCTGATATCCGATCGTGCTTCAGGATACGAATCGTCTATCGTCACGGTGCACAACCCGGGTATTGGACGAATAAATTGGATTATTCTAATGTCGTCCTGATGATGCCATTCGGATGTATCCATTCGGCGGTACGGAGTCCTTCGCGTATGAGATAGAGTTCAACAGTGAGCTTTTTGTATCCTTTTATATCGTGTGGTTCTAGGAATGCAATTGAAAGATTAAAAAAAGAGTTTTTTTAATATTCGTTTTTGTTCCATAAAAGTTTTGATAACTCCATAATACGTAAACGGCTATACAAGCGCTATAACAGGGGAATACATAAAACTCTTTCATAACACTTTCATATTATACTAATACTCAGTGAAACTATCTATCTTTATTTCCGTCTCCATTTACACTAAGATTAAGATGTTGCACTAACATGATGAAAATTATTTTAACCTATCTTGACGTCATAACAGCACGCAAGTTATTTCACAAAATCACTGCTAATTGCTATTAAATATTAACATGTTCTGCACGAATCTCATCGCACAGCAACATGCTGCATACTTGCATAATGGTTAACCTGCATAACTCTCTCTTAATTTCTCCCCTCCACTCGCTTCCCCGCCGGTCGAGTGTTGCCGCACTGCCGCAATTTTCTCTTAAAAGGTAGACTAAGTGTCCCCAACCGGCTTGCCGCCTTCTCTCGGCAAGCATGTCACGTGCAGCGCCGGTGCGGAATAAAGTCATTTTCATTCCATGTCAACAACAGCCAGTAGCGTAGGTAAAAAGAAACAACGACAGCAGAAAACAAACACGATAGCCAATCGAATGCATAACACACCGTGCAACACGGGTACGAACCTGCATATGGCTGATTGTTTCACTTATGCCGACAGCATTTACAGTTTACAATGTTAACCTAGCCGACCGCTATGCTATGAATGCCAACATTGCAAAAACTAAACAGCTTCATCCCTTCCCCCTGTACCCTGCTTATGCGTGTACTGAGTGTGTCCGTGCACACGCCAAACCGTATGTGTGTGGTAGGTCATGGTATAATCTGCAATCGATTAAAACCGTGCGTGGAACTACGTTACTGGAACTGTCGCTTGGTCGCTGTCATGCGAAGGGTAAGTAGAAACACCACACACCTCAACCCCGATGCAAATCGAATCCTATTGAATTGCGTTGCTAGTACTTAGGAAGCGGTAGCAGATATACCGTAATAACACTAGTGCTTTCTAAGCGCAGATACATCTTGGACGAACAGATCGACAAGCGTATCAGAGTTGAGTAAGCAAAGTAAAAATTAAAGCTCTATTATTTAAAGAAATGTATTAACTTCGCGATGTGGCAGAAAACAGGCACCAATGTTCTTTTCGCGAACAGCTTAACGTACGTAAGCATGGTTCATTTTTTTAAATTCATAGTACAAAGACATTCTTGAAACTTAAAATACTAATATTCTTATGACATTGATAGATTTTTTACCTAAACATCACAATAACCAAACGAGAAAACCAATTTTTTAGCGCAACATCTAGCTCAAATCTCGAAAAACATTCCCCACTATGCTTTATGACATCTACCACCACCCCGAAGCAAAACAGTCGTCAGGCGCCCAGTGTTATTGCATAACGCCACGGCGACGGCCTTGCGACAATCGAGCGACATTGTTGGCCTCGATTTTATCCCAGCCTGTGATTCACAGCGGCGCTGCCCTACCGTCGCAATGTCACCGGTTTGGCGTGCTAAAATGCATCAACCATAGCGCAACCACACTGCTCGCGCAATGATGCACGCTTTCCGCAACACCACCCAGGGGGGGTTGCCACAATGTCTGTGGGTAAGACGTTGGAATATGGTGGTGGGCTGAGGTGTGAAGAATAACGATCCCCGCTGACACGGCTACGAAACTAAAGGGTCAACCGTACATGCATATACGAGCAGTTTCTCTTCCCTGGCAGCCCTATCGAAAGAATGAACGAGGTGGTTAGCTTTCCACCATTAACCAACCATTAACGTGCGATGGGAAGAGAACGGAGAAGGGATGAATTTCAAGCAACGGTGTGGCTAGCTTTTTGCCTTTCTTGAGCGTTTCTTAGCACACCAACAAGGAAAGCCCCACTTGGGCACGGCACGGCAAAAACAACAACAACGTTGGTGCTTTTTTCTATTAACGCAACTGCAGCGAACGTTAGTGCCGTCATTTATGCATGCATTATGTTTGATTTATGATTCGTTGGGATGGTTTGGTCCTAGCCAGCAAACAACATGCGATCGTTTAGAGGTTAAGCAAAATCAGCTAAATGTGGCACAAGGGGAAACGAAGATAACGTTCTCCTTATTCGTCGCAGGGATACGATATGAGTGTTGACAAAAGTTATGAGCCGTTTTGGGACACATTAGTCCTTGGCATGCAATGCCACTTGTTTGCACAATCGTATTACGTTTTTTTTGTTTAGAGTTTGATTTATTATATTTTCAAATGCTTCGATTCGTTTTCTTCAATGATCACAGCTGTTGGAATCAAGAGCTATTGAGAATAACTCGAACACATTTAGAAACAAAGCAATACTAAATCGTTTGCTCAAATTTCAAGCTCACAGCTGCTTCAAATTTAAACTTTTTTATGTAGGTGGTCCTATTGATTTGTCCGACACTGTATAATCCTATAAACTAAATTGACAGACCAGGCAGCTCACAAACGATACATATTCCTTTTTTTGTTTAAGTTTTTTTTTTTTAATTTCAAACAATGACTGCTTGTTTTCAGCAGTTTTATACTGGTTAAGCATCATTTTTTGACATCCTTCATAACTAACACAGCTATCGTTCTATCCATCAAGCACATTGACGATCGACTATTTCGACTCTTTTGATAATTTTGGATTTTTTGGAAACATTACTCATCATCAAGCATTCGCTTTTGAAAAAAACCCCGGTCGTTTCGGGAAAAGGCCAATAGCTACATTTCGGGAGCTTAACGTCCAGAAAGATGAGCTTCCAATGCATCCAATGCATGCGGCTGGACAGACTAACGCAACAACGAGTGCTTCAGAATACCTTTTCAACAGCTGGTGTTGGTGTCAAAGTACGTAACAAAAAGTTTACGGAAGCTCGTGCTCTTGATTGTTTAGCTAGTAATAGCCTAAAAGGATGCACTTTTTTCAGTTCGGTGCATATTCATCTGTGTAAACCTACAACACACTGGTGGTGCGAACGAACCCACCTGTGTGTTGGCTTTGTTGCCTCATAAAAGACTCGATGAATAGCAGCAACAAGCAAAAAAACAGTATCGGCTTGAAGCCCCAGCTCCAGCACGAACAACTGAGCACCTTCAAAGGACACATCAAGTTGATGACTGCCCACTGTTTTTGGGTTTACAAGCGATCCAGAGTACGGATGCAACCCGACACATGGTTGGTTGTAAAACATTCCACAGACGCACCATTGGGGGACTGATAACGTTATACTTGAAAGCACTGCGTACGATGCTCCGAAGGGTTTTTACATTTTGATGCAACGATGGAGCGTTCATGTTTGAGGGATACAATTGAATTTCGCTTCCGTAGGCACTATCATCAACGCTATGGTTAAGAATGGGAAAAAATGTATGGTTAGAGAACATTGCAATCTACGATGAGCATACATTTTGGGCAATGAAGCCACTGTACTGCTACACATTGTTCGATGAAGTTAAAGCAACATCTTAATTTTGTCATAATTGAAAAAAAACATGGCAAAAAGGATTTAGCAGACGAGACAAAATAAATGAACTAAAATCAATTAAGTCAAATTTGAAATTGCATTTAGCTTTACATTAAAATCGATGAATACCATAATCATTATTATTTTACAATACTTTGATTTCTAACATAAACGATAGCCGATTTCGCAGTTTTCTTCTCCTGGCACACTTCTTACTGGAAACATATCTTAGACGCGAATAAACCCATCTACGGATACGGTCAACGAGATGCAATTGCCGCAGTTTTGCACAGTTTCCATGGGTTGCTTTTACTGGACGATGTACGAATAACATACCACACAATCGAGAGAGAGAGAGAGAGAGAGAGAGAGAGAGAGAGAGAGAGAGAGAGAGAGAGAGAAGGAGAGATAGAAAGAAAGCGAGAACCGATGAAACATATCAAGACAAACTTCACCCGCTGATCGTAAAACATTCTGACGGAAGTAACTATCTTCCCTTCGTCGGTTGTTTGCTTCCGAATATAAAAATAGTCGTAGGAAAAAAGAAAACCAAGACAGTTAAGACAGTCTCTCTTTTCGTCGAAAATTTGTTCGTTTTTTTGCCGCTTTCTACGATCCTCACAGCCTGCGGGGTAAATCATCAAACAATCGGTGCGCTTCCTGCCACTCAGCCCTACCCCAACAATGTCAAACTTCCTAAAAGATAGAGTCATAAAATAAATTTCCACCATCGGTACTACGCTGTCAGTGACCGGGCTAACACGAGGCAAGCTTTTATGACACCACAGGGTTGCGCTCGAAGGTAGGGACAGTCGGTGCTAGCAGTAAAAGAAGTAGTACCAACCATAACAGCAGCAGTAGTAGTAGTAGTAGTAGTAGTGGTACTAGTAGTATAAGTAGTGATAGTGGTTGTTCATGTTGTTGGTGGCTGCAACAGTAAGCGAGCAGAAGAGAATTTTATCGAAGCGAAACCTTATACCATCACCACTGAACCCAGAAGTTGGTGCGTTATCGATTTCCGTTTCGATGGTGGTTGTGTCCATCAATGCTCTCCGCTTTCTCCACCTGCTCCATCTCCACCCATCACTCTAAATGTGTGAATGTGTGTGTTAATGTTTTTGTTTCAGCTCTAGTCAGCGAGCGAGAGAAGCCGGTACCCATTTTATTTATATTTCTGCTTAGGTCTTTCTTTAACCACTTAACAAGTTTTGCTTCGCTCCTGAAGCCTCTTGCTGTCTGAAGAACTGCTTCAACTTACACACACACACACATACACACATATACACGCACACATAATCGAAAACACTCTTTTTCTCATTCATTGTTTATTGTTATTGTTTGCTTTCACTGTCGTTCTTTCTTGTTCTGTAGAGGTTTGTCGATGGTTTCATATAAATATAACTAAACTTTTACTTTAAAAAAGTCTCAATTCATTTCTCCATCCATTTTTTTGTTATATACGTACGATCTTACACTTCTTGTAATTTGTGCTTTAGCGTGCAGATAAATATTCCATCAGTATTGAAACTTTCATTTTCATCTACTATCCTTAAAGCTTCAACGAAGCGACAGCAAAGGAAAACATTTACTACAGGCAATACAGAAAAATAGAGGGAGAGAGAACGAAAAAGGAACGCGCACATGTACATTGTTAAGCATTAAATAATATTTTAGGGCACCGTTAAATTGACACCATCTAAATAGGCATTTGTCCTACTCAGACAGTAAATCACATTTATTTGCAGTTTTCTCCGTAATGCTTTTTTTATTCTCACTCTCCAAGGTTCTCATTTTATGGTTTTATTTTACTGTTATGTTACTTGCCCACATTCTTCCGATTCGATCCGAGTGTCAAGTTAAATAACACTAGAACATTCACAGAGCAGCAGTTTTTCATACGGAATTGAGTTTAATGCTTTTAACAG
Source organism: Anopheles gambiae (assembly GCF_943734735.2). Lineage (NCBI taxonomy): Eukaryota > Metazoa > Arthropoda > Insecta > Diptera > Culicidae > Anopheles > Anopheles gambiae. Next base: position 29,285,236 of record NC_064601.1, read on the forward strand.
TTACAATATCGTTTGATCGTTCTGACACATGACACTTTCTAGAAAGATTTGAAAGGACGATACGAAAGCCTCTTACCAATTCAAATTAAAACATTCGAAACATTTTTCGAATTCTAGTTCTAATTTGAATATTTTTTCTTCAACATATAGATATTTTAAAACAGACATCAAGCCACGTGGGAGAACGAAATTTTCAAACGTTAGCTAATTTCGCTCATAAAGAACCGATCTCGGAATATAAACACCACATCAGATTGATTCATAACAATGTATGCATGCCAACCAGAAGTTCTTTAGCAGCCAGTTTTCTAATTTCACAAATCTCCATTCTCACCGACTGCGGTTAAACGAACCGAAGCTAGATTTGAATTTCCATCAGGCTGCTGTTAGACCTCGTGCCAATTAACATACTTATCAGATCGTCCTCCTTGCCCTCGCAACCAAAAAACGGGGAAACATCATACGATTGATGGTGAATTGAGATTCCTTTCCACCGTTTTTCAGTTCGAATGTGTTCAGCCAAGTGTAAACAACTATTTCAACTCCCGTGCACTCGTGTAGCTGGCATTTTCCATCCGAATGAACCACATTCGACTACCCAGCAGAGACGCTTCCAATTAATGGAAATTCCCTCACCAGCAACCCGACAGATGAGTTCCACTGCATAAGCACGTGTTGCATCTTTCCCGGAGCATCCCTTATATCCTGAAGCAGCACCTCCGCTGCAAGGAGGTAAGAAATTGCAATTTCATTTGCCAAAATCCCTCCGAACGCGTCTCCCCATTCTCCGCACCTGGAGCAACGAGAATTGGGTTTACATTGTACTTTTCCAAAATGATACGACTTGTCGTCGTAGTCGGCAGCAGAAGAGTATGCTTCGGTTGTAAGTGGCAGATGAAACATCTCCTCCAAAAACTCGTGTACATCCGTGAATGGCAATTCAATCGCACTCATACTGCCTACATACATGCACATAGATGCTTGGGCAGACAATAACATATCAATCGCTTCAGATCCAATACTCCTTCATACCAATTCCTGTTTCATTACACATGGTGAAACGAAAATAGGAAAGAAAGGGAAGGATGTTTCATCCAGATCTTGTTTCAGCTAGAACGACGATGATTTGCAACCAATTTGCATGCATTCCTGGGTTTCACTTGCCGTCCCATGCAATTTGGGCAAGACGAGGCTCTGAAACAGTTCCTTAATAAGATCCCTAGTTGTTTTTTCGAGGGTTGAAGGATTCGAGAAAAAAAGGATCACATTTTTGAATGGTTCTGATTCAGCCGTCGTACACTACGGAGCGGTGGAAAGGGTTTGTAATATGATTGCAATCAGGCGAGTTCTTTGAATCACGAAACAAGCGCTTCGCATGATTGGATATCCACTAAAACCGCAAGCTTAGTATAGGGACCGTGCTTCCAATGATTAATTGGATTTTTAGAACGAACAAAATTGAACCAAGGTTTGATCAGACCGATCGAACTAGAGTTTGAAACGAATGTGGAAACGTTTGATCGTTGAAATTAATCAGTCTTTTCTTTGTTAAATCAAATTATTTACAGTATAAGTTTTTGCCACATTAGTGCGTATTTTCTTGCTGCAGCAGCTTTTGTTCTTCTATATTACACGCAGAAACTTCAATCTCCATTACTATTTCCTTCGATCTGACTCATTTTTGATCATCTGCAGAGTGCAGTGCTACCGGAACGGACCGACTTCCATTTACATACGTTAGTCAATTTATGTTGTGCATCATGCTATGATCCTGTCCACACCCATCATTGTTGAGAGTTTCCTGCCCTCTTAACCTACTAAATCGCACAACATTCTAGAACGATGTACGCAGAACGGAACATGTTATTGTTATGTCCTTCTGCCGAGCTACAATCATGCACATGCACTCACCAACACATCCTGACAATACTTTCAAATGCATTCACAACAGGAAGGAACCAAGAAATTGATAGTTCTCCTCGACCACCCCAGCTTCATGATGACCACTCTTCCCACACTTCTCGTCGGTGAAGAAGCAGCTACCCGTCCACGCTGCAACACTGTCGCCAACGGTACAGCTGGTTCGAATGCATGTCTCTCGGTGTGACGAATGACAAGTTATGCTAATTATGTCGAACTGATTCGTTATGCAAATTGATTTGAATTTATATTCATTCGTTGGCTCACCGACGACAATTTGCAATCGGTATTTCATATTGACAAGCTATTTCCCGACCGACCGTGCGAATTGGTTTCCGTGTGTATGTGTGTGAGTGACCTTGTGATGTGGACACAAGTAGGGCATAGCATCACGAGTGGATTGAAATCGTACCGATGCTGCAACATTTGCTACAATCGAATACATATCCCAGGCAAGTATTCCAGAGTGCTCAGCTTAGTTGGCGAGGAATGTGTTCCGGGGATCGAGCTTAACAACATTGAGCCGCACATTCGACTGCTGTCCATGAGAAGGTGAATGCGTTACACCGATAGACCACAGACAGGAAAGAGTGCGGATACACTTGGGCAGGGAGTGAATATTCCAATCACCATGCTTCTTGGATCGGTGTACATATTCTTCTCAAAAATGAATTGATATGATCACATAATAAGACAGTTTATGGCACTAAAACACACACTGTATGACAGATGATGATGATTTCTTTATAGGAATATATTTTTGCATACGCTTGTCATCCATCTATTACATTCAATTAGTTTAGAAAATGTAACAGAAAGGATTATATTGCACGTAGGTCAACAGGGACTGTTTTAAGAATGAAAGATCAGAAAGCCAACATACATTGATTATCTCAATAAAGACTCATTTTAATTCTGATCAATACAAAGAGTGGAGAATTCCTTAAATTACGCAGAATGTACACGGGCTTCAATCGATTTTTTTTCCAAAATGGTATAATCATCCCAACCTACAGCATAGCAAGAAATCGAAAGCATCAACTCACGAAACCGGACACAAAACATCTCCAACATCTAAGCCCAACTTTCGCGCAGAACTTTCGGATTTTTATCCGACTGGCGAAACCAGCCCATTCGGAAGAATTGCACGGGTTCCGCCCGCGTTGCGGTGAAACAATGAAATTAATTTCTACGATTCAACGACTTTCGTTACGCTATCAACTACCAATCACCGGGAAAAAGGCGTTCCTTTCAAGCTTCACAAAAAGGTAAAGTTGTCTTTCGGAGCAGCGCCACAGTCCGCTTTTCCGCAAAGCCGGCATGCATTCTCGGTTAAAACCGGACAAAAGCAGCGAGGAAGCAGACGGATAGTGGTAACATTCGGATGGTACGTGACGTAACTTGCTCTTTTTTCTTAGAGGTTTGAATTTGATGTCGAGTGGTGATAGGAAAACTGCGCAGCAAAAGCAACTCTAAGAAAGGATAATTTAAGGCAGTTTGCAGTAAAAAAAATCCATTACACTACTGTCGGAAATACTGTCCACCCACGGTGTACACTAAGCAAACTTGTAGCTATCGTAAACGTGACCTTACGCTTCTGTGAGTTTAATTTTCTTTTTCTGTAAAAAGTTTTAGGATTTCAGAGATAGTCACTAGCTTAAATAGCTTTCATGGAAGGAACTGTCACCGATAATACTTCTTTAGAAATATAATTTTCTATGCTGATGAAATTTCACATCTCACTGTTGCTCATTTTTCCCAAAACTCATACCCTGCTGGCAATGAAAAAGAGGTACACAAACAGAGCTCATAAGCCTGCCTGGAAGCGCCAGCTCAACAGTACGAAACCCAAATCACAGTGGACAAGGCACAGGGATTTCCATCGTAACTGGCTAAAGTAAATCACTGGGCACGAAAAATGTCAATTAGGTAGCAGTCAACGATTTCTCTACGCCTCCGCATTGTAATGCGTGCGTGGAGCGGGACCTGACAGCAAGGCGTATGCGGGAATTTCCACTCAATTCACGAGTGCGCACCAGTTAATGCTGTGGCATTACCTGATTGCTTTAACGAGATCGTCCTTCGGTTCGTTAAGTGAAACAACTCAATTAATGGGTTCGCGTCACACACACACACACACACACACGCATGTACAGCCCACAATCAGGAGAACATATTATCAACGCCCAACAGCGGCAGCAGCAGCATCATCATCATCATCATCATCATCATCATCACCATTATCATCACCGGTCATTTCTGTTCGTGCGCGGTGGAATGCATTTTCCGGAAAGTAGTCATACTGGCAAAATGGAAAGCTGAGCCGTTAATGATAACATCAACGCCTACCCAGTATGCCCACACACACACACACTGGCTGGTCCTTTGCTGCGTCTGTTGTCTCCTCGGCAGATGATGCGCACAGTGGGTGTGTAATGGCGTTTCCATGCTCTCATACCTCACACCTGAGCTGTCGCAATTAGTCACATTATTGGGACTAAAGGACTGTTCCATGAACGCACGTTACCGGTGCAACGTGGCGTGCTGGGTGCTGGTGAAATAGTTACAATTTGTGAGTGAGCGTGATTATAATGCCAGCTGGTCAAACTGCCGCTTTGCTGCGATTTATGACCGGTCTGGACATAGCTTTGGTAGGATCTTCCAGGAAAACAAACGTGCTTCTAGAACATCATGTTAAGCACTTTGTGGATGAACATTATGGAATTTAGTAAAATTTAGTAAAAAGGTGTTGCTTTGTACTATTGTGTTTTCTTCGATCCTAGCATCTCTACATAGAAAATGTTACGTTTTATTTTTACTGCGGTGCTGGTGCTGAGAAGGACTCAATCAATCATTTTGTGGCAGAGAAAGCCCAGACAAATAAGACCCGTCATGTGAATAGGAACTGAATAGGTCATCAATAAACAGTTTCTGTAAATTGGCAAGGGTTCCGATGAATTGATATTAAAAATCAACATATAAGCAATAACTGATCCTTCTCAAAACAATTTCACAAAACTTGAATGTTCATGCGAAGGTATCACAAACGTATACTCAGACTTTGGTTGTATTTTATGTGAAAAAGGGCTTATCAATATCACATTAAAACCCAACTTTATTTGTCAACTTCTTATTCCAAACATAATTGCTGTTATAATACACTAATGTATTTCTTTTCATCTTGTCTAACTTTTACCAGCTTCACTAACGAACGTATATTGTACATAGAAAAAAAAAACCCATTACATCACATCTCTTTTCGATTGCCACATACACATGCGCAACAATTTGAAAAGTAATATAGCTTCGGTTGCACACATGACAGCATCGCATTGCATAGCAACATTCATGCGAACGGTGCAGCGTGAACGGAAGCCAGCGAAGTACTTCATCGGAAAAGTTGCAATACAATCCATCCGCACATCCGATTCAACAACAATAACAACAACATTCACACAACCACAACGTGCCATGCGATGCTTGAGCAGAGCGCCTCATCCTTGCTACATTTCCAACAAACCCCAAACTCATGGTAACCATCTTCCGCCGTAACGACTATTAGCAGGAGCACGAAGCAAACAGCACCGGTACGGCGTACTCGATCGAGTGCCGTATCTCGTAAATTGATGGGGACAATAATGTATGCAATGGAAACGATGACAGCTCATCTCTTCCCCACCTCCCCTTCTGGCCCAGCCGTACGACTACTCAGTAGTGCCTCTAAGTTCTCGGCATTACCATGCGCTCGTACAGACTCCACCGCCATCGGACTAGGACACCGAGGAATGAAAAGGGAGGAATGTCGCACATATAGACGAGAACAGTGTAACCACCACATACACACACAGCTACTCTCTGCTTTGCTTACAGCTTAGCGTACCACACCCACTTCCCATTCCGTCGCGTTCCACGTGACCGGAAAGTGCAAGAGCTCGATCGACCGATTCTCGATATCTTCCGGCTGTCAAATTCATAGACGACAGCGTGAGCGCATCCACCCAACTCGGTTTGAACGCCACCGGAAAAAGCGCCTTTCTTTCCCACCCTTTCGACCCACGGTCATACTAAAATGAAACCGAGAAGATAATATGTTATGAAAACACTTCACCGTAGCAGCTGACAGCCCCGCCTCGCGGATTGACGTCTCTGTTGGTCGACCGAAACAAAACCGATCCCCGAACTGAGTTGTGTGCACATGATAGTGTCGAACTTACTTCCGACGGGCAGGAAATTAAAGTGTTAAAAATAATGTTAACTAACGCGAAGGTTCTGGGGTTGTTTTATGGAATAGGGTTGAAAACAGTGCCGATTGAAGGGAGATTTATATTAACTTCGATTTATTTTCCTTTCGTTTGTCCATCACTAAACAGTCACGGATATTGCAATCTAGATGAGCTTTGAATGCTTCAATTTTCATCTCACATTATTTGAAAAGATGGCTGGATGAAAACAAGAGGCTTTTAATATTATAACAGAATCTTTTTGAGAAAAGTAGAGTACAGCTTTGATCATTAAAACATAGGTTGCAACTATGATTACAAATAATATCTCCCTCTGAGAATTAGCATTTGCCAATTTCAATTCTTGGCAAATTTCATCCAAAACCGGCACTGAGCACAACCCACGACAGCCACGTAACTTAACGTAGTATACTAACCGAGTTCGCTTGATCCTAACGCTTACATCCGCCACGTAACCGACCTGTCGTAGGATATTGATCCCTCTAGCCAACCGATTAGCGCTCACTGACCTGAAATGAGAAACGATAATTTCATTAGCAAAGCAACAACTACGGCTGGCCGTGACGTTGATGACGATACACCCCCAACCCCAGCCAAAAAGGCACGGCGACGAAAAGATCCGAACACACCTTACCAGCCAACCAACGTGCAGCGTCCATTCGAGCGATATAAGCGCTCTTCCGTTCCGTTCTGCGAATGGAGAAAACAAGCGCTAAATAAGGGTCGAAAAATTTCATTACAAACAATATTGGATCATTCTTCTCGTTTGCATGTGATTATCGCACCGGCCGACATCATGGTAAAATGGGGAAAACAATCAACTCGCCCGCCCAACCCAATGATGAAACCTGGGCAAGCGATATTTACTATTTTTCCCACGGTACGGTGTACGGTACGGCTTTAAGAGCTGAGTGTCGGTGTACATACAACGCAAACTTCCATCATAATTTTCACCATTCGCGCAAACGCCAACGCCATCGAAGCGCGAATGCCACAGCTTGCCGTGGTGGATGTGGAACGTTTTCGTAAAGAGCGTCAATCAATTCCCATAGCAATATGTTCCTGCCCGGCGCATAAACTACTAATTGAAAGTGACATATTTGAACATCCAGTGAGTGTGCAGCGAAATGAATGCATGTGTGCGGAGGGGCCGTGCGTTAAGCCGGGATGTTCCTACGTGCATTCAAAGTTGGCTTCACTTCGCATTCCCGCTGGAAAAGGAAAAGACTCGCTGCGGTACAGTTCATTGTCGATCGCGATGCATAGCCATCGAAATAGATTTCCCCGAAACAAAAAACAACAACAGAACACTTTTTGGATGGATGAGAATTTAAAAAGTAATTTGCGTGACATTTAGGATAATTTTTAACAGCTTTTTAAATCTAACTTTGCATAGCTTTTATCTGAACACAAAAGCAAATGTGTTAACACCGTACCATACCGTTTGCCATACCACATTCATTTTCAACGACCCCTAGGCTGTTGATTTCCCACACATGTCGTTGTGCCACCCGGCAAGATGCCAGTAATTCCCGTTCGTGTTTTATCTCCTTCGAACCGTGCTCGCTATTGCACGGTCCCACCAGTGTACGAAAATCAAACAGAGAAGGCAAATTACACCATTCGCTGCCTCGCACCGCCTCGACGGAAACGGAACAGCGAGCTGATGACATCATTTGAAAGCGCACGGTGGCGGCATGCAACAGGGTGTGTCGATGTATGTGCACATGCTAACGCCCGTGCAAAAAGATAACACAGCTTTAGATTCTGTTTCCGCCCTGAAACATACACCCGCAGTTAAATCTGCCCCTTCAAGACCCCTTCTTGAAAGGAAATCTTTAAATGACATACAACTTCGAGGTAAAAGAGAAAAAAAGCTCTCTGTTTTGGAAAAGCGGCTCAAACCATTCGGGGACGAAGCAATCTACTAAAGTGGGCCAGAAAGAAAAGGATCAACCACTGGGGACAAAAAACCAAAGGAGGAGATAAACGAGACAAAAAAACCATTCCGCATCCGCTATTTTTTCCCCTTCCTTAGCTACTCCTCTTTGACAGTAGTGCACTTGGAGAAGATAGGATACGACCGCGCACTTAGTAACGTTACATTACACGGTTCTGCTGTTGCTATTGCACGCCACATTCGTATTCGGGCGACACGGAACCAAAACCGAAAGATGCGCAACGCTTCAGCAAAAAGCAGCAGCATCAAGAAAGGCACAAAAACAACAACCGGCAGCGAAAATACTTTCCGCAAAGATAAAACGATTCATTCTCTGTCGAAGGATGCACGAACCATGGGAGGCGAACGGGATATGATAGCAAAACCCTGGCAAATCCGACTCACCTACAGCACGAACAACATGGCTCTTCGGGAGGAAACGATGTTTCCTTTTTCTTCTTCTTCTTCTTCTTCCTCAAGCCAACACAAGCTGCTCCTTCCAGAACAGAAGGTTACAGCTCGGCTGTTTCGCCACCTTGCAGTATCAGCGACGCCTTAAACGTTTTCTTGACTTCCGACCACCGTGAACCACCACATCCGTCACCACAAACAGGAAGTAAACTTGCACGATAATACTCCTACGAAGGCTTTTGGATGTGTCGTCACGCTGATTTTTTTTCCGTCTCTCTCTGTTTTTTCCAAAGTTATTTTTCAGTTTGTTGATAAGAAGACTTCATATTCGACAAAGTGTTGAAGTTTCTAATATAGTAACCTAAATGACTTCTTCAGGTGTAGTTGGCGAGGATACATTTTCACTATAAAAGTTTCGAATTGTCAGTGGCTTCATTTGTTCGTAAGATTACGCTTGTGTAGCCAAAAAATTGGCCAGATATTGTTCAACGTTTTTTAGACCTTTCTGATGAGTAGTGAAAGCATTATCCTCTAATTTATTAATGCCATGGAGTTGCAAAAGCCAAGATTATGAGATTCCTTCAATGCAATTTCAATTTAGAATTCCTAAGATACAGCATACTAATATATAACATATTAGTAGTCTTTCGTCACATTTTATCATAAAATTGATCTCTCTTCATGCTAAAACATATCAGTAGGATTACAAGTAGATATATGAGTTTGGCGTACATGTAAAAAGTACGACGACGCTCCAATCTCTAGTACCACTCCAAATTCCCTATACCACTCCACTTTCCCTGTAATCGTTACTCATACGTTTGTTCTATATTGCCTTCAAAACATATTGCATGGTAATCAGGATAATCTTAAACTAACTATAACTATACTGCAAGCTGCGCATCATTCGACAAGATGTGGTACATAAACATTAAGTTCATTACCTTCTACTTTCCAGCACGAGGCACAACATTACGCTGCAAACGCATAGCCCTGTAGCAATGCCGGCAAAAACACACTGAAATCACTTGTTCTGTTCTTCTCCCTTATTCACTTTTCACCGTCGCTCATATTGCCTCTCTCAATGCCTTTCCTTTCGTGGCTCCACTGAACTCCAACCATGAAGCTAATTATAATAATTTTTATTCAACCACGTGTTTCCTAACGCGCACAGAGCACAGACGCTCGTTACAGTGAGGCTTATTCTTACCGTAGCACAGCGCCAACTAGAAAGCAGTGTCAGTAGTAGCTCGTCGTCATGAAGACGCCATAAGATAAAACTGCCTTTACACAGCTCTTCCAACTGCAAACAAACCAGGGAGGAAGGGAAACTTTTCATTCTTTCCCGCCACCTCCATTTCCGGCCGAAGCAGCAACAGCAGGCGTGCAAATTAACTACAGCACGGTTACGTGGATCCCTCTCTGCCAATCCCCTCTCCCAATGCCGGCATTTGGGTACATTTTCCGACAGAAACAACTTTGCGCAACCTGCTTTCAGCCAGGCGCGATGGAAAATGATGATTTTTCTCACGCCGGTGTACGGTTCAGAACGAAAGAGACGGAGGGATTTACGTGCTTCGGAAGTTTTCTTTCGGTCCCAACCTTACACCTAGCCCGAAAACTAACCATTGCCATGTTTCTGCTAAACGAAATTATCCGCCTTCACCGGATCCGACCGGTTGCCGGTGGGGGAGGCTAGCGAGCAATGGCTCGACAATAGTAAATAATATAAATTCTCATTTAAAAGTTGGAAATTTTGAATTTATTCCTTCACTGTTCAGGACGTGAGTGAAACTTCCGTACGAGCAGCCACTCATTTGAAGGGTTCAGAGCAGCTGAAGGGTTCGGACGGTCTGTGCAGAGCGTACAGTGGTTCATCGCGCCAAAACCATGCGCGAGCCAGGGGAACTACGGCATACGGGATTCGCTTCAATTTGGTTCATTTCGTTCGGTTTGCGGTTCTTGCAAAGAGTTTAGCTTTTCTGTGCTCCATTTTTGGCACACCGGAAATTTTGCCAGCACACGTTGCAAGGCGCGTTAGAAAACGGAGCGCAGAATTTCATTCTATGTTCGCTACATTCAACGCACTCTTCTTCCAACCACCACCACTCGCCGTGTGAATGTGCAAGTAGAACGAGTTCGGATTAAATTTGGCAAATATTTCAACAAATACTTCCTGCCAAGCGCACGATGCACACAGCGCGACCTGGTGCTGCTGGAGCGGCACGGTCGATTGCAAAGGTGCTAAAGCATATTGCATTTGATGGAATGTTTTTCCAGCAATAGAAAAATCTACCGTACAAAAAAACGGTACAAAAAAACTGTATCGTGTAACCATTGTTTACATAATCAATCAAATACTGAAATTGTAACAATGTTGATACCAGCATGCTAGTCCAAGCATTACCCTTATTATATTTTTTTTTTTGCACTACAAAACAATGGTATTAGTTCCATTGTCCTCCAAGACCGCTAGTGTTGCATTTTCATCCACACATATTCACAGCAGCATCACATATTCACAAACCAGCCTACCCCACCTATCGACGCATCAATCTGAAGCTTTAATTCCATTTGCAGCTATCAGAAGCTGCGATAAACAATCTCATCCAAGGGCGACATATACACCCCGACTGCCAGCGAACTTACACCAACAGTTCTCCTTCCGCGGCTACGTATACTGTTGGGAAACTGGAACGAATGGCAAACGCAGGAAGGATATTGCTAGAGCTTGGACGTTTGCCCAGAAAGGATTCGAAATGGAAACGTTATCTGCAGATACATTTACTTACCCTGCCTTACCACCCAGCACAACCTCTTCTTCCCAGCACAGGTGTATAGCACAAGCGCAACCCCCCAGCACCACAACGCATGGCCTGGTAAAGGAGGCGCAGGTTTGGTTTGGTCCGTCGATAGGGGAATGGTTTGTAATTAAATTTTGGAGCTCTCTAATAGTCTACGAGAAATTTCATTATCAGATAAGGTGCAAATGAGAGAATTTGACCGGCAGGCACCGTACACTTCCGCTTCCTGGTGTGCTACGTTGCTGGAACACACAGCCAGCCAAAAGCACTTCACCTTATCTGCAAATCATCCTCATGGTTTAGCTTCGGATCGGTTTTATGATTACTACCTAACCTTCCGTTTTGGGGTTCCTTGTTTTTACGGTTGCTACCAACGAACCGAAAAGATCAAGCGAACAATCAAAATAGCACTAGGTTAGAGCTTTGATATACGCTACCATCATCAACATATCAGAAATAAATTTTCTCCTCCAAAAAGCGTTTAAAAACGAAACCATCACTTAGAAGCTGCGATAATTCTATCAAATGTACTGATATGTATCTATGAAAATATTTCTTCTACGAAGGGAACGGTTTTAAGCAGAATAATAAATATGCCATTTGCGCAGCACTGCCGATGGTTGAGTGAATTGAGAGTGGTACTCTTCACCGGGAAAGTAACTTAATTTTTACACGATAAAACCCGCCCGAAGTACCTGGAACGCATATACTAACTATACACAGCTACGCTTTCAATGCACTACAATGCACTCATCGAGCATTAGGAAGCATTGGAAAAAGGCTCACACAACAGAAGCCTACATACGATGCCGTGGAAGGGAAAGGAGCATTATCGAGAAAGCAAACATACTTCGCTCAACGTAATTATCCACTATCGTCAATCTCGCTGGCACGAGTGGTTTTCATCCAATGGAGTCAATAAGATCCGATACACGCGATATGTATCATGTCAATAAAAGCTTGTGAATAACATCATTGCCTTGCCTTCCGCTTAATGCACAACTATAGACTCGCCCGGTTCGTAGAGCATCGCAGCTAGCTAACATTGTATACCATCGTTCATACGAACCACTCAATCAACAAATAAAAATCAATCACTGCTCAGCGAAAATACTTACAACATTGCGAAGTGGAAGCAAATAATTGAATCATGAATTACGATACAAAATGCTTTCTATCGCGAACGGAGTTAGGAAAAGATTACTATATCCTCCCAGTACTATACATAAACTTGTTGCCGTCTTTTAAAAGCGTTTGCATGCATACATAATTAATGAGGTGCGGTTTTATATGACATCTGAACTTTCTGCAAATGCTCACAAACCAAACTAGTATCGGAAAAAGTAACTTTGTTTACCTCAAACTGGTTGCTATAACAACAACTTAGAACCTAGAATCTCAGCCCTACGACCACGTCTTACATAATCCATCAAACCCATTGTGCGGTTTCTACCAACAGTTCGGTACGGATTTTATTTGACATTTATCTGTATTTATTCATCATTTCCTCGCCCATACACTCTCTTTCTAACTCGCATACTTTCTCGCTTGCACATCAAATGATAACTTCTGTCCCTTGCCGAATTCATCCTGTCACCATTAACGACCAGCACACAAGTGTATGGAGAGCTCGGGCACGATCGACCGGTTGCATTTTATTATCCACATCCTCTTGACCGACTTACCCGATTGCCGCATATTACCACACTTAACTTCCATGTGAAGTTATCCTTCCTTGCCATGGCAAGAAATTGATAGCAACGTCCTACTGTCCCGTATTCCAACGAACGCGTCTGCTTGCATTGGCCAGATAAAATGATCTGTTTATTTGACAAACAAATAATCAAACTTTTCCACATTCCCTTTTCTCTCGTCTTATGGCAGAGTGGCTGGGAAAATTGTTCAACAGTAGATAACTGCTAGAACATTCCAACAACCATATCCAGTACCGTCTATGCTGTGAGCTTCACTCCCTACAAGGCAACCAGATCTGTCTCCGGCATAGATAGTGGAATAGCAAAAGTATGATGATCAGGAAATACATGAACCAACCCAGAACACGCTTACTTCGAGTGGTTGCTGAAGCACATGTGCTGTAAGCGAGCAAAAATTCTTTTGAAATAAATTTGAAGAAAGAAAATCGAAACTTCAACCAGCAGCAGTGGCCGAAGGGCGAGATCAAATCGAGGAAAACTAATGCCGAACAGAGCAGAACTTTCTGTGTGTGACGCTACAACCGTGCTGATAGAATTAGCTGGAGAAGTAGTGCAATGTCTGGTTGGCGTGGAGATTGATTAATTCTTTCAATGAACTCACTGGTCGCTATCATTGCTTCTGAATTCCAGTTCTCGTTTGTGCATGACTATTATATTGGAACTTATGCTCTAGGGAACGACCATCTTTCCCTCCGTCGAATCAGCATACATGCGGCAGGGAACACATGTAAAGACATTTGTAAAAAAAATACTTTTGCCGAGTGCACTTGCTTCTGAAAAGATGTCACTCCTCCAAAAACTTCCGACACATGCTCTCACAAGTAGACCGTGACCGACCTAACACGACCAAACAGGTCCAGTATTAGAATAATGATTGTATGTGCCGCTTCCAAACACCGAACAGCAAGTACTTGGATGTCTGAATGATTCGTATATTTCACGGAACATTGGATCACAGGTTTTTTGCAGGTCCACTTCGTGGATTTAAATTTCACGCCCTAAAAAAAGATTCTTGTGTAAGTCTGAAATACTAATGGTGGACTAAAACTAACACTTCCATTCAGTGCGATAAAGTGAGACCAAGAAATAAAAAGAGACATCAAGCTGTGCTGGTGAAGCTGACAGCTTTTTATTTGCATTTCTTACTCGGTCAATTTTATCGCCTTCCTTGCCGGAGATCGAAACCGACCACGTTGCTATACCGTTGCGTCCCGAGAGGACACGAGTACTTCCCTGCGTTAGAAAGGTTTCGTGTTTGTGCCATTTTCCTGTCCGAGCAGAAGTAAAATCGTTTGCCATACTTCAGTTGGAGAAATAGCCCAACCGTCCGCTCTTTCTTCCTGGGCAGCAAAAGCGATGGCTTTGGTTCCGTTTCCCTAGACGACACCGACGACCACGACGACGACACTGTGGCTGTTTATGTCATTTTGTGGGCTTCTTGACCACCGGCCATTATGTGAGCAAATTTATGGTTCGATCATGTGACGCGATAACCGACAATGAATCGACTCGATAAAATCGAGAAGATGAACAAGCCGAGAGCAACCGTTTACAAATGGGTTTACTGCTAACACAGCAGCATCTAGCACGAGGTTCATTAATGAGAAGGTCATTGAAAACCGTTTCAAGAGGTAAGAATTAACCTACATCTTGTAAATGTTGACTAATTCTACCACGAACTACTAACGAACGCAAGCTCGATATCGATTGCATAATGCTCGGTACCTTACCCAGCACCCCCCACCATTGCTTTAGGGATTTCTCGTGCAGAATTCTAGTGACGATGAATTATCAGCCACCGGGCTACTTTATACGAGGCAAACATTTGCCGCGTTTGTTTCATCAGCCAAACTACTACAGCAAACCACGCAACTGTGGGTGTGTGTGTGTGTGTGGTACGGAAAAGGGCCCACATCGCTCCGTGAGTGATCGGTAGAGAGTACTTTAATTAAATTTCCATCCAGCTGTACACAGCTCGCTTTCCCTCCCGGGTCTGCCAACCCCGCGGGTGTAGAAATGCATCACCAGCATGCCCGTTCCAGTAATCGAAATGGTCCGCTTCGCTCTACCCGGAATAGAACAAACAGTACCATCGGTACGCCATCGGTGCAGCAATGTCATGCTACCTCCGTGCTCAGCTCGAGAGATGTCGTCTTTGTTTTTCAACCCCGTTGAAAACGAAAGAAGGAAAGGCTTAATTTCTATCTCGATCGAGACGAGCGGGCAGGCGGTGAGGCAGCGAGTTACTGAGACGTTGTAATGTCTGTTCTCAAGCGTCATCCCCTGACGGACGCATACATAACCATGAATGACACGGAACGGCAGTAAAACCCGGACAGCTCCTGCAAACCTGGATATGCATTGCGTACCCTCTCACCAGCTGCATTAGAATCCCCCTGAACCAACACCGACTAATACGCTCGAACGACAAGGAATACGAGTGGTTGGAATGTGTTTCACAGCTCAAAAGGACAGGGACCGAGCTTCGTCGTGTCACAATGTTGTGGCTCATCGTATGCTGCGTTCGGAGCGCAATGACGAAGGTTTTGTCGAATGAGTACCGTTTTCCAACAGAGTTTGGGTTTGGGCGGCACACGGATAATCAGTATTGGGCTTACGCAACGAGCTTCGAAAGCCTAGATAGTTGCTCGAGCGTGGCAAGAATGGGATCATTCGCTTATTTGATCGTTTAAAGCTGACTAAGTGTGTTAAGGCATGAGTTCTTGGTATTAGGCTACCGAATGCACCACCTGGCGCCAACAGATGCAAAACTATTAGAACTATAACCATTTAAAGAGTTTCATTATGTTCAATTTCATTATGATTCAACTTATTTGTTGACAATATACAGGAACTACCGTTTTAGTGTGAAGCTGTATTAATCTGTACTATAAACTATTCAGCTCTAAATAACACATATGAACCAATCCATGCCAATGACTACCACCCTAGAAACGGCGGGATCCCATTCACCAACATTCACTTCATTACCGAACGCACTTACTGTATTTTATTCACATTTCACAAGCACCCACCGACAGCGGACCGTGAAGAATCGACAAGGCTTTGTCCGCCAAATGCACACAAATGAGCGGGCGCATCACGGTGCCTGTGCCTTACCAGCGAGTGCCCCGCAGCCAGGCCGGCGCCAGAGACCTTAGCACAGATTTTCTTTTCTAGGTTACGATCATAGCTCACCGCACCCACCACCAGCAGCACGCAACGATCGGATCGTGTGAACTCTTTCTTCAGTCAATAATTGCAACCGACCTTTTGACGAGAGGGTACTGCAGCACAGCAGCCCGCGGCCATCGCCAGAACTTGACCTTTCGTGGGCCATTTTCAGGCCTGCGTTCACCGCCAGGGTTTGCGATTGCGCACACACATTCTCAGTACACCCGACCGCGCAAAACCATGCCAAGGGAGAAATAGTGCGAGTTTTCTGTACAAACCCCGTTACGGAAATTAACTTTCCCCTGGAGCGTTATTTAACACACAGCGCACAGTAAGAAGCATCGAAAGTAAAACGTGCAACACTACGATATTGGACGCCGACTGGTAGCTTTGCTGACTGGAGCATTTTTCACCGTGAAAGAACCTTCACCGGTTCTGTGACGACGACGACGACGGCGACGAGAAACGCTACCGTGACATAATCCGTTGCGCTAGCACCGAAGCATCAACATAAACATGCACCCATCAGCACCGTTTTTCTTTTTGCTGGCGCGGCAACCCGCTCGTGGTCGTGTGGCACTAACGAACGCCGACGCGTGGCCTCCAGAGTAAGACGTCCGTTACACCACAACCACACACACACACAAGCGGAACGAACGTTTGCTTCTAATGACGATTATTAAGCAGTTTTCTTTTAGTTTAGCAACACTCGCGACAAGGTAAGCGGTATGTGCATTTGTGGGCAAAGTGAACGTAAAAGCATAACAAACTTTCCCTGCAAACCTGCACACGCTAAGACGTAGAAAGGGTGAACGTTGTACAAAAGCGTGTTTTGGAATCAAGAATTAAGGTAGCAATGTGAAATGAAGTTACCAAGAATGTTTCAGATGTATAGATATTAAAAAGGATCTGGAAAGTAATTAGAGTAACAACGGTTCTTGTTCGTGTTTTCGCCTACTTCGCTTAATATAAATCAAAATCAAATCAAATATCTAAGTTAAAGGGTTCTTATCAATATTTACATTAATTTTTTATGTGCTCAAGAAAGAGAAAAAACAGCAGATTAGTATAAGTATGGTAATACAAAATATAGCAAAAGTATCCCTCTACTGCAACGGAATACTCGCCATCCCGCATAGAAATCAGCCCAACTCACCACTGGCAAACATTCATCCAAACCCCCAACGAATGCAGCAACGTTTCAGCACGTCCAAAACACCATTTATTCCTCTAAGACCGATCATTAACGGTGCTCCCGTTCGCCATGGTGCGTACCTGGCGCGTACCATGACGACAAGCGCAAACGACACCACCAGGCTCTCGCAACACCTCCAGGCTCACGGTAAAGAGTGTGTGGTACAGAGTGGACCGTACAGCTAATTCATAAATTGTATGCCATTCGCATTGGGCACACTAGCTGCATCTACTTGTCCCAGAGCTCCGCAGATGGCACAGAAAACAGCCGCGAGTTTGGGCTGTTGATAGAAACGCAGCACGTGCACGTCCGTGAGCATTACGTACGCATGATACAGAAACAGTTCGAGGACACAAAATGTAACAACAAGCACAACATCAGCAGCAGCAGCAGCAATCCATAAAACAACCCGTATCTGGACGATGAAAAACACCACCAACCTGTGAACAGTGCGCAAAAAAAAATCAGCAACTGATCGCAACAGCGCAAGAAACACAATCTATCTTGCCCGGCTCGTGTACACACACACGACAAGGCGGATGAATTGTGTTACACGCATTTGTAACGCAGCAACAGGTGAGCCGTTCACGCAATAATATATCAGTGGTAGTAGTGCTGAGGTTTTTTTTTATTTCGTGCCTCATTCCAGCCTTGGTTGCAATCGTATGACATCGAGCCGTGAGGGCAGGCCTCTGCTCTGCGTTTGAACATTATTTCACCAAACGACGAACGTTGGGCGTTTGCACGGTGGGTGTGGCCGTAACGCCGGTTGCAACTGTAGCGTAAGTAATCGCTGCTTTCGTGCTATTTCACCTGGTGCAAAAAAAACACCCAACAAACCCGAGCTGAAACCGAGATTCGGAGGCCCAATAACGATAAATCAGACGACGATGTAACACACCACGTGACATATTACGGTGCACACGAAACACATCAAGCCTTCGTTTGGCCGAAATGTATGCCGCGGCGGTACTGTTGATACCCTCGGTACGCAACTCGCACACGCCACTGACATCCAAAGGCCGGCACACCGGTCGATCAAATTGGCGAAACGCAACCCGAAAGGAACCAGTCGCAACTCGCCCGAGTTCGAATCCGTTCGATACGGAGGGCAACCGTTTTATTGATTGCATGCCGCTAAGAACGCCCTCTGACGTTCCATGGAGTGGATCTCTTTTTGCTCTGCTCGTGCAGGATGTAGCTCGATGACGCTAACCACCTGTTAGAGTCTGCCAATCGGTTTCACATTCCACTAACGGTTTCGGGGCGATTTCGTACGATTTTTCTTCCACCTCCGAAAGATATATGCCTCGTAGCTACAAAACCGAGCGCACCACCATCACCGCCGATGATGCGTTCGACGGCGACCATGAGGAGGACGTAGCAATCTGATCCAAAATCACACCGCGTACTTGATGGACCATCAGTCGATATAGGCATATGGGAAGCACCTTCGAATCGTTCCTGCTGCCGGTTTGAATCACCAGAACGTGCCGACACATAATAATGCTAATCAATCGATCCGATGTTAAAACTAGCTGCTATTCTATCTGCCTTCACCTACTCCCGTCTAGTAATGGGTATGTGCTACCTTACTCTGAGCATAATATCTCGGAATTAACCGGAACTCCTGCTTCAGTTTTTGTTCTACCTCAGCAAACACGAAGTCATATAACATTTCCAAATGGCAGCGGCTGTTTACAGAAATTGATGAGTGTTAACGAGAATTCTTTTCCCCAACAGCAGCGGTAATGAAGCTGACAGGACAGCACAAGCTGCCTGTGGAAAATACATGACACTCCGGCAAGGGCACGACCCATATTCTACGGAATCATATACGAACGCAATATCTGTGGCCAGCGATGCGAAACGGTACCGTATTACTTCCCCTCCCAAAAGAGCACCCAGCCCCGGTTTGAATTGGGCCTCAATTTCTACCGAAACTAAAACCCTTCTCCATCCAACGAGCCGTTTTGTCATTAGCGCTAGCTTCATCGATGCTGATCAATACCGCAACAGCGATGCTGCGCTAATGAATCTGTAAGGGTTGGTAGGAAATGGTTGCAAAATTATACGTTTATCAGTCATTCCCCGCTCGATGGGAATGGAGAGTTCCGATGAGGCACCCCCCCTAAAATCGGATGGATGGAGACCGGTGAAAGGGCCGGTGAGTTAAGTGCGCTCATGTGAAATGGAACCTAATTGGTTTCATTTATTGAGTAACGCCACTCAGCTGGGAAGACGTGAAACTAGTACGGACCGGTTGGTATATTGCCTTTGGGGCAGTGGAGCAGAGGAATCTATGTGTTAGCGTGGGCATTCACGTTTGATTACAGTTGATGTTGAGTATTAGACACTTTTGGCGCATCGCACACTCTGAATATGACGCTTCATCAATGCCACTTTGATACATAGGATTTGGAATGATGCTGATGTAATGAAAAGATTTACATTTTGCACACGCGAATGAGCATTATGAAACAAGCGTTGAATTCACTGTTTTAAAGCTTAAACCCTGGCGATCATCAACCCGGTTCCAAAACCTGACCAGACACGCGTACCGTTTGCTTCGAAAAGCCATCACTTTAAACCATGATTGAAGCATGGCTGGCACACAACTTGGCGACAGCAAGACAGGTTCCAGACAAAGGCGAAGGAACTCTGCAACCTGAAGGCCAAATGCACCGTGAATGCACAGAACTGGCTTCAAGGTGACCATGGTTAAATGAGAACAAACGAGTTAAAAATAACCCTCCGTATCTGGTTTTCGGGGGTTCTTTGGTGTTTCATGACCTTCTTGAGGTTCGGTTTCGGCTTAAATTTACAATCCACATGCTCCGAACGGGCTCAACAAGCACCGTGAATGTGAAATATGTTGAAGAGGGAATCAAACAGTTGCATGTACAATTTTAACATTTTTCAGACGCATTTCGACCACTTCCATTCCATGTACTTTGTTCCTTTGCTTGCCCACTACACAACGTTTGACTAACGCTGCAAACCGTTCACAATACAACACCAACCAAGACCGAATTGAAGTAACAACAATGATGTTGCTCTTCCCCTGTACCCTACAGCTGCCCAACAGACAAACGCATCAAATTGGCAAATGATAACCTTGGCAGCAGATTTCACGTCCAACCGGCACCGGATCAATCGCGGTCGAGCTCCCACCGCTCACCCCAACTCTTCGACAAATCCACGCGAAACGTGAACATCGCTTATCTGGTCCGCCGATCGGGCAAAAGCATCGAGCGTGAATAGGAGTCCGCACGCGCAAAGTACATGTGTTCAGTTAGCACATCGAGACCAACCATTCCACCAGCAGCTTTAATCTGAAGCCTCCTACCAGAACCAGGGTGAGGGGGGTGAGCAAGCAGCGAAGGGTGTAATATAATTAGCCCTGCCCTTCCGTCCTGCCCCGTCCTGCCCCGCCCTGCCCCGAGCACAATGTGAGATCAATCGCGGACTCCGATCATCCAACGGGCGCACATCGCGATGCCTTTGTAGCTCCGAACAATTCCACAATGCCGGAAACGATTATCGCTCGATTGTTTTCGATTGGTCAGCGATGTCGGAGTAATGATGGTGGCGATGCTTGCGCTAGCGACCCACCAATCGCATCGGATCCTCTCTATTCCGTGTCCGTGCGAACACCGAACAGAGCGTTCCCTTCCACCCATTCCACACCAGCCGACGCCAGAAATGCATTTTGGTAATGCCGCATGTCGCTTGAAACGGCGATTTTCACGGTTTCCCAGATGGAATGTCGCGTGCTCAACGGTTGTGCTAATGTCGGTCAGAGAACGTACTCTTCTTCCTCCTCGGGTCTTCAACTGCCATTCATTGCCACGAGCAAACAAACACGGCTCATCCCCCCCCTGCCGCAGCGATTCGTGAAATGCGATCGTGAAAATGTCCGGAAAACAATTACTGGAAAATCACATCACCTCACAAACCCCCACCCCACATCAAAGAGTGATCTTCATACTTGATTTGACCTACCACCGCATCGATGCTTCGGCCAGCGCGCGCACACAACAGCAGCCAAAAGGTCGAGACGGAGCGGAGATGCGGAAATGGAGCGAAGCGCCCGGCAACGCGAAACGCTGCCCATCCGGGCGACCCGCAACGACATTGATCGACAGTACAATGGCGATGAGCATAACATCAAACCCTCCGCCATCGCACTATACACTGCCATTCGAATCCGTCTCTCGTGTCTTTACTAATGCCACCGGCAAGGCCACACACACACACGAAAACCGGACGCAAATTGGCCGATTCGATGCGATGCAATGCGAGGCGCCGCAGCGACGGTCGCGGGTGTGTCGGACCACGCTAGAGCGCTATGTTTTGACAAATCTCGCTACGAAAACAACAGAAGCTAATCCATTCATCTTCGGTATTTGGCGTGCACACACACATACCAGCATGCTACAAATTCGTAGAAATGGCTCTTCCCAAAACACACCATTTCGCGAATTGTTCAATCTATTGGCGAGGCAAAGGAAGGACAGACGTCGTGAGGCTTGTAATTCGAGCTAATGTTATGATGGCACTCGAGGTTTTGCAGGCGTCTGTGCCCGTGTTTGCCCACACAAATGGTAAACAGATCGCTTTCGCGTAGAACTCTTACTCGTTTGGGAGCAGTTATCGGTTGGGTTGGTTTGCACCCTCACTGTCCGCCGTTTAGCCAAACAACCAAATTGCATTGAGATTCAAAGGTGATTTATGTGTTGAATGCACTTTTGGACACTTCTTTTTAAATTGTCCTCTGCTCTGAACTCTGTCCTAAACACAGAGTTCTTGGACACAAAACAATCAGAAAACTTTGCAATTGGGAATGTGCACAGCAAATGATAACAACGAAGCAATTGTATTATGTCTTGTGGTTTTGATAACAACGCTACAAATCGATCGGGGAAACCCGAGTTGTAGAAAAATGGCCATGCCTTGTAGTAACAAACACGTATCACTCACAATTGATTGCAGCAAAAATTTTGATATTTTCAACAAAATTACATTTCAACAGATTTTATTATTATTTATCGTAAGGAGTAGTCGTATTTGGCCGTTTCTCTTCAACAGATGACAGAATTAGACTACAAAAATGTGTTCAAAATTACGATTTGTGCAAACCAAATCAATTGATACTCCGTACTCGCGAGCAATGCTTGGAACTTAATAAACCTGTATTGGCTGGCATGACCGCCAAGGGCCTTAGTCGAAGTATAAGAAGAGAAAGAATGAAAAGACAAATTGATATACTTTTAAAACATATGATTTTTTATAAATTCAAGATAATTTAGCTGCAGGTTTTCTGTTCATTAAGAAACCACAGCAAAAAGCGTGCCCAGGCCCCACAAAAAAATGCCAATCAGGCTCGTAGCGAACGCAACTCCCCAACAATCAAGCCATGCCAAAGCTTCCGGCAACGAGCATTGGCCCAACCGGCACGAAATCCTTCATCAACTCGGCAGCCAATGATGTACAATGAGAGTAGAAATAATAACAACAAAAAAAGGTTCTATTAGCATAAAATCCACTCGCAAAGACAGCCCCCCGATCTGTTCTGTTGTGTTGAAATGGAATGTGCTTCGGAGGAGTTTTTTTGTTTGTACCTCTCGCTCCCCCAAGCAAATTGCACAAGCACAAGCTCTTGCGAACCAAACAAATGGATACGGCCAAACCAAATGCTGCTATTTTTGCGAACAATGCGAGCCATGGAAACCTTTCAAAAACTAACAACACCAACCAGGGCTAACCTTTTCCGTTGATCCGTAATGATCCCTACGGCCGGTCCCACCATGGATACGGATTAGAGAAGAGATAGAGGACTGCCCAGGCTACCATGCTATTCTATCAAACCAAGTCATCGAGCGCACAACCGTACCTGCAAAGAGAAATCAAAGTACACAGAAGAGAAGAAGAAAAAAACGCATTAGAATAAATACTAGAACGATCAACTTTATGAAAACAACTTCTACCAGCTCAAACTGGCCGAAAGTGAGCACGCTTTAAATCCCACCCACCGAAGCTGTCACACACACACAAATCAAGGGGATCAAACCTCATTTCAAGCTCTCGGACAGCCATTTGCACCGAACGAGCGGAGGGTTTTATGCGTCTCATCCGCTCTCCCCTGGTTCCGCACACCAATTACACAGGAGCAACACCAAAGAAAAGCAAAAAAAATAGGTACACACGCCCTTACAAAAATAAATACCGGAAACAACCGTGTAATGAAATGCGAGGCAAAGAGAAAGAGAGCTGTAAAAATTACGGATGCCAAGGATGCTTTCCTTTTTACGGGCGCAAGCACCGTCCGTTCGCTTCCGCCTGCACCAGACACACGTGTCCAGTCCAAGATGGGCCAAGTGGTGGCCAGCAAATTGCGAAGGTCGGCGTCGGCGACGGGCAAACGGTAACCGCATAAAATGGAATGGTTTTTAACCGGGGAGGGGAATTGGGAAATAAAACGTCAACAAACAGCGACCGTTAAAACAGCGTAATCTACTGAACAGCGTGGCAGTCGCGGGTTTTGCTGGCTGTGTTAAAGTTAAACCACCCAAATAGACACGAGGCTGTGACGCGCGTGAGATTTTTTTGTTGCGATGCAGGGCGGCAGAGGAGCACGTTTCGTTAGATGTTACATTTACTATGCATCCGGACATTTGAGCATTCTGGTAGTTCTAATTTCGGGAAAAGCTGCCTGTTAAGAGCATACGTTCGTAGCACCAATTAAGCTTTGAACCATTTGATGGTTCGAGCCAGATAAAAAGTTCAATCACTTTCCGATCAGGCATAGATATTCAAGCAACACTTATCATAGTTATGTATTACATTTCCCTTTCGAAAAAAGCCATCCCTGCAATGTGTTTGTACGCTACAAACCCCTCTAAACTCAATAAAATCATCAGTTGATTGTGCGCTATTCACATCCCCACCTGGTACGCATTGAACGCCGCGTTATCAAGCCGACCGCAACACCAATTGTACATTTTTCTCCCAAATTAGCACAAAAACACTTTCGATTAGGTTTAGCTTTTAGTTTTTAGTCCCCGCGCGGGACACCCATTACGAAAATTGAGTCATAAATGGGTGATTTAAGCCGAATGGGTGCGCTCAAATTGATACGTTTTATTTGTACACCCACAAAACGGCCCAGTCCATTCCACCCTTCCCGCCATGCCCACCAAACACACACATGCACACACACACACACCAATCAACCGGGATAGTGAGAGGCGCAGGTGGAGCCAGTCCATTAATTTGGCCACCGGTTAAATGAAGGGTACACCGCACGTGCATCGTGCCAATAGCATGAAACATATCCTGCCATTTCTCCACATCCTGCCTCCTGGCCAGCGCCAGGGCGCGGCACACCACATTCACACAAGCTGCGGGCGATTTTTTCTTCCTGTTTTTTTGGTTCTTTCGCGCGTTCTAGCAAACGCGAACGCAACACTAAAAAAAACTTCCCGAAAAGAAATATTTGCAATCGAGCGCCAGTGGCGGCCACAGCAGCATCCAGCAGCATTGGGGTCAGCGCTCGTGTTTGGTCAGCATTTTTATGTTGCACGCGGTGGAATATGGGGCTGGGCGTTCACGTGACCGCCTACACTCATAGGCAGCAAGAGCAAAAGCATGGGTCTTCACTGGCAACAATCCATTTCGCAAGTTTATGCGCACCAGGCCAGCTGAACAGTTGAATGGTGTTGTAGTGTTTTCCCTTTTTTTTGTGTGTGCGAGCATATTTGGCTATATCACATTTTCCCAGGGTACACAAACTTCTCCCGCTCCGCGGTACCTGCCTCGGTATCCCAATATCTCTCTATCCACACGTGTGCGAATCAGCGCTGCATCAGTAGTAGTGGAAATGAAATTTAATTAAATTAATTATTCACTTGAAACAATTTATTTTACCATCCAAAAGGGGCGCAGGAACGGCACGGGGAGTACAGGAGGAACGGCAATTTTATCCAGGTGCCGGGTCAGTTGCTACCCCTTCATACATACATACAGTACACCAAAAAAAGCCAAACCCGCTCACGCACACCCGTTGGGCTCATTCGCAGGACGCGGGACGACCACGGATCCGCACGAACGACCGGTTGAAATGTGCACCCTCTGCCCCATTTTTACGATCACTTTGCGCCGAAATTGCCCTGGATTTCCGTGGCTTTGGTGGTTTACGATTTTCGGCGGTGGCTTCCGTTGTCCAACCATGCTGGCGGGCAGAACTTACTCCCAAAGCCCACTGGGAACAGCATTCGGAACTGCCCATCGAAGGACATGGAAGCATCGCTGCATCTGCCTACTCAAAGCTTTCATAAAGGAGCGTTTGAAATGGAAAATATCCTCAACGGGAAGACTACAATACAATCGTATGAAGCACACAATTTCCTTTGTGATGTATTTAAAGAGCCGATCAATAAAACTCATTTCGTTCGAGTGACATAATAAACCACATTTTCTTCAACATTTCAACCATTCCTTCATACTTACACATCCTTCACGAGCACCTGTTTTATGGCGGCGGACACCACAGCTAACGAGAGCGTATTCAAACACCGTACACAGATGTTTATCCACCCCGCCACACACAAACACACCACCGCATGCATTGCCTGTTTCTTTGCCACCTGCCCGGTCTGATAAGACATTTTTATACCACTGAAACACTCACGAAATGTCCACCGGAGGCCGGTGTTTCCGGGCCGTGTCAAATGAAATCAACCAGGTGCTGATGATACCCAGGAGACCCAGGAGTTTCCCCATTACCCACCCACCGCTAGGCACGTGATCTAACCGAGCGTTCTCAACCTCACCGTCAACTTTCTCCTGCCCTGGGGCACGCTTGCTACATAAAACCTACTCGCAGTGTACTCTCTCTTTGCTTAACAATACCTCTATCACACACACACAAAACCCCGACAGGAAAAACGGTTTGTTCTGTCTTCCCTTCTCTCTTCTGCCTGCTCACCCCCCGGAACCTCAACCATAATGAGATTCTCGTCGGTCCGCGCGTGTTTGCCAGCGGTCTCTCTGTGTGTCTGTGTGGCACGCGATCCATACCTTTCCTTCCCCCTGGGGAGAATATACCCCCCCTACCCGTCCCACCGGACCCAACGCCGGCCCCGTTCGGTAGCAGACGGGGCAGAAGAAGCAGGACGCAAACGAAACCCCGAAGCGTCCAAACACACGAAAGTAGATTTTAACAAGCCCGAACGTGCGATGTTGTGGTCACGAAATGGTTTCATTTCCACACCAATCTCACACATTTCCCCGAGTCCGAGGAAAAGCCACGGCAGGAGAAGGGGCATTATGCAACCGTGTGCGCCGCCGTGTGCAAGGTATACTATAATTATCGGGCCCTTTTATCGCTGGATGGATCGCGGGAGCACTGTTCGTGCACTAACGATCCCTAAATGAACATTAGAAATGAAACAACACTTGCGCCCGCTGGATGGTAGTCGTTGCGGTTAAAGGGGTATGTGTGGGAACAGCACTGGCACTGGCAACATATTTTGTTGCTGCTTTGGTGTTGTGCAACTCGAGACTGAAATAGTCAAGGATAAAAGCTGTCGCAAAAGAACACAGAAAAAAAAGATTCACTCGGTTAGCATTGAAAGCTTTCCGAGAACATCATCAACCGTGAAAGCGAAATCCACTCTTTAAATTTTCAACAACATCAAAAAAATCTTCTATCAGAACATCACTGGACCCGGTAGTAGTGTGCTCAAATTTATACGCTTCGTTTCCGGAAGCAATTAAAATGCTTTTTACCACCTACCCAGTTGATGGAAACCAATCGACCAGGGGTGAATGGAAAGACAAAGTGGAGACGCTTAAGCGCTACTCGTCCCAGTCCTTTGCTTGGTATGGTGCTGCGACGTCTGCCCCGAATTCGAACTAATTACCGAATTGATCGATTTCGCTCCTTCACATCCGGCGACCGTGGCGTACGCACGGAGCCGCCAAGGTACCAAACGGTTTGTCACCGTTTCACTTTCGTTCGATTTCATCCGCTTTGATCGGTGATTCCGATGAAGGCCGTTATGGAGAGCACACTCTCAAGGTGGCAAAGCAAAGGTAAGGATCGGTCATTTTTTGCCCAATCAGCTATTTAGTTTGATGCCATCTACAAAGCACTACATGGAATGATAGAATTACACTACCATGCTCAGTGCTTGCGCAGCGTTGCTGGTAGTATTTTTCAATTACCTTGGGAACTTTATCGTGCGAAAAACAAGAGAGGAATGGTATGACATTCAACTACTTAACTAAGGATTCGTTTGTAGCCTTCCAACGGCATTTAGGAGTAGAAATCATTTGCTCTAGTACATTATACAATGCACATACAAATGATATGTAGATTTTGTTTTGCCTGATATTTTAAAATTCCCAAAATATGATGCAAGAGCCTGTAAGAGATGTAACAAAAAACCACACATCCCTAAAATGAATGAGAAAGTGAAAGGTCCCGTGCCACACAGAGATACGTACATAGACAAAGAAACTAGTACAGCTTTTTTTTTTTAATGTTTTAAAAGAAGTTTGCTAAAACTTCAACTGGATCAAACATCACAGACAACTTCCCTGCCGGAAGTCTCATACCAGTGATGCTTTAACTCAATTTTCGTGGCAACATGCAAGCACGAGCGCGGGTTGCCGTGCTGCAAAACTTTTTCGGTGACTCCTCCCCGGTGGCCAAAACCACTATTACCACCCGCCCAGAACAGGGAGGACAGGTGGTTAGGTAAGTGACTCCAGCGGCAGAAGTCGTTCTTCCAACACACACAAAAACGAAACAATTTGAAAATTAAATTTTGATTCAAAGTTGGCTCATCCCTTTCCCACGTGAGTGCGTGTATATATGTGTGTGTGTCTGAGAGTGTGTGTGTGTGTGTGGGACGCGGGTGTACGTCCTCAAACAAAGTTAGCATTCCCAAATAGCCAAACGAAAATTTTGCAAACTTTCTGCCAACTTTCTGCGCAACTAAGAAGCCACAAAGGCGTCACTGTGCGGTTCGCAAGTCTTGCCTTCCCGGGGGTCTGGAAACTCTTCGCCGACAAACTGGCGACTGTCCGCGTACGCTACTGTGTATATATGTGAGTCCCTCGTGGCGCATAGTTTTTCGGAAGTGATGCGGAAAAAGACTTCATAGCTGTTTCTACCCTTGCGCTACACATTGCTCTCGGTGAAGTCCACGCGGTCGTGATTGAACTCCACGATCCTACTGGATTCAATGTCGCCAAGTCACAAACAGCAAACACAGGGACCGGATCCAAATCTTGTTAAAGAAGTCCCTTGAAGTATTCCCCTTCCCCTGGACGGCGAGAGTAAAAGCCAGCCACTTGAGTGCACAACTGAACTCTGCCCGCTCCACAGTGACTCTCTCGTGTTTGCGGAAGTTGAGACGACCGCGAAACTACTACCTACGCTATCAGGCAAAGTAAACGGAATCCAAATTCTGGCTGGGAGTTTGGGCGATTGGTTTCATACTTTTGGTGGTTTAGTGTGGACAAACGATGGCAACCGTATATACAACCGCGCAATATCGATGTTTGCAAACCATTTTAGTACTCTTACCAGTGCTCGTTCTCAAGAACATGAAATCGAAGAAACGAATGGTCCTGGAAATACTAACCATCCGCCAAATTGGGAGTTCCGAGAGATCACTGGAAATCAGGCAGTAGACAGTTTTGTACAACGTCTCGGGTTTTCTCTACGACGAATTTCATTATTTAATAACATTTTTGCCACTTCATGATAAGAAAAACCAAACATCTATTAAATCACTTCCCTGGAAGCACATTGTCTAGAAGAAACAGACGGTGACGTGCAACAGCTATTTACAGCAGGAAATAAAAAGGCTTCATGTAGCAAGATTTATTTTCCCATCCCTATTCCATCCTTGCATAGTGGATTGTATTGGATGGATTAGTCAAGCGATGGCCAGTTTTTTTTTTGCTTACACTTCCATCTCTTGACAGGAATTTGTTAATGTCCGTTCCGACGAAATTCCCTTTCACTAACCTAGCGAGACAGCCGCGCGGTGGTGGTGATGGTGAAAAAGGCAGCGTAGATAAATATTGGTGATAATACTAATTTATTGCTATCCTTCAATCGTTGTGGACTGGACGATACCGTCCCAAAAAAAGGGCACCAAAAAAGCAGCCTCCCCGATAAGACACATCTAAGGCAGGCATCTGCCAATTGAATGTCAACCAATTTTCCACCTCAATAGCTTTTACTTTGCCACTCTGTACGCGCGTGCCACATACATTTGTAAATGATTGGAAGGGACGAAAAATAAGGATAACATCGTTCGCAAGCGAAAGAAGAAAAAACAGTCACCGTCACAATCGGCAGCAAACGAAGTGTATTGAGCAAACTAAACAACATGATTATTTCGAAACGCGTTCGGCTGGGCACTGAGTGTTCCGAGCAAAAAAAAAAAACAGACAACGGCATGTAACACGCTGTGAGCGTTAAAATTAAAACTGACAGCTGAATGAATGCCACTGAGCGACAATAGGACAAGATGCTGTTTAAGCATTAACAGCACCGGAAGCAGCCGTATGCCGGGCTACGGCTCGCGCGGCAAGTCCTCGTGGGAGGAAATAAATAAAACAGTGTCTGGGATTCGACTTGGCCAAGCAGGCAAACCCGGAAACACGAGAAGCGGAAGGTTTTTCCTGTTCTTTTTTCGCTACACCCATTCTTGGTATTATTTATCGAAAAGCATCATTTCGCACAAGACAGCTAAAGCTCGCAGAGGAGATAAAAAAATCCGGCTTTCTCTGCCGGATGCGCAAACATATTCGGCCTATCCTGTTTCATCTATTCAGTCTACCGAACAAAACCAAACAATATTCTCGCCTTCCACAAATAAACCTACAAAGATATACACGCATACACATAAGGGCTCTAGGGGACAAAAGGGAAAATATTACACCAAGCATACAACTATTTCATTTCTTCCGCCTGCAGAACTTTCCGGCCTCGCTCCCTTATGTGAGAGACCTGACCCTATAGGCTTGGCGGTCTGTGTCGACGTGGAATAAATGTTTGCCTTTGCCCACCGACTACAGTAATGGTGTTTTCTTCCCATGAACTGCCCAATCCCCCCACACCCCCCTCCTAACAGGGAAGAAATCTGCCTTAAAGATTGATTTTCAGGCGCTTTCATCTCGCTATCCGACCAATGCAAACTATACCTCGCCAGAAAGGGAAAGATAAATCAGTTGTGCTTGCGTCTAATAAATAAAAGATCGAAAGGAAAAGTGAAAAGAACCCATCGACGATGGGGGAACAAGAACCACAACAGCGCAAAAAAGTATACCAAAACACACACACACACGCAGAATCTCACAAAGGAACAGGGGAAAAAACCCGACCACCCGCGTATTGGTTTCCAGCCGGAAGGAAAAGTATCTCATGCCTCGGCTAACTCGCCACTCTGCCCTCGATTTTCTAACAAAAAGCGGCGCCTCTATTGGGCCTGCACATGTGTGGGGCCGAAGTTATGAATACGCAGTGTGTATGCGTGTATGTGTGTGCAAGCTCCAGAAGCCTCGAATGCCTTCTTTTCCACACTCAGAAACCGATACTCTGCCACAGTGATCCCCAACTAAGCTAAAGATATCCGTTCCCCGTACCGCGGCCCATTCACGATCCTTTTACCGGTCCCCCTCGCTCTAGCGCGCGGTCGGCCAACTGGGTGTCGTCCCAGCCAAACGAGGTGTCCTGCACCGGAATGGTTTGTTTATTGAAGGGTAAATAATCGGGCAATAATTCATGGTTTAAATATGGGGCCAAGCTTGAATGGAGCTGAGGTAGAAGGAGCAACTGGCCAGGAGCACGAGGGGATACATATTTCAACGGGACCGTATAAATATCCTTCGATTCCGGCGATATCTTGAGAGCAATATTTAAGGTTAGGGTTTCTTTGAACTTGGTAGTATGGTTGCTTCGGCAATGGAGGAAAGATGTTTTTCTTTTTTTCTTCTGCCTTCGCTTCTGGCCATGTTGCCTTTCTCGAGAACCGCTGTAGCTGCTTATGCAAACATATTCATGCATGCTGCCTAAATTGCCACCTAGAAACCCGGGTCCGTGAACTGTGGAGTTTTTTTTCGGAGCAATCCGTCTGCGCGGAAAGATTTCTCTCCTTATTTTCTTTTCGCCGCCCTTCTGCTCCTTCCTATAGATCTTGACTTTCTAGGCTAGGCTGCAAAGGTGCAGCGGGAAAAACGTACCACATACACCCGGGGAAAAGAAATCCCTATCCTCGCTATGATAACTTCCTTCCGCCAATTCCACCACGTACCTATATTTGGCTGCAGGTGGAGCCGCTCCTTGCAATGCGATTCTGCGGTTCACCATACGGGTTATACTATTTTGTGCCTGCTTGTGTGCGCTCAACAAACTCACACTGTTTACCTTTTCACGAATGTATCGATTGGTCATCTGTATGGTCAAGGGGAAATTCAACCCAGTTACCCGGTTTTGCAACCGGAACCCTTAGCCTTCGGGAGAAAACATACGTATCCGACCGATTCGAATGTATCGGACGCTTTCTCTCCCTCTGTCTCTCTGTCTCTGGCATCTTGAGAAGAAAACTAACCTCTTTCCGTTCACGAAATATGACTATCCAGTATACATAGTGCGTCGCAACACTCGACCGATGTTGTAGCCGTGGGTCGGGTTCGCTTCGATCCCGGGTTAAACCCAAAAAACCCCCCGGAAAGGATAATGGAAAACAAATTTGCTCCACTTTGCAGCAACACACAGACACTATTAACAATGCACCTCCACCCTTCACGCCTTTCTGCATGTTCGTGGCTCATGGCAAGATGATAGGTTGTTTTGGGAGGTTCGTTCGAGCAAAGCCAAGGATTGAATCCTTAACGTTCCTTCGCTATGCTGCTACCGGAAACATCCAACCTGAAGAAACGGACAAGATTTACCTAATTGGGTATTCCTAATTTTGGGATTTCCTGTTCCCCTAATTTCACAACAAGATTTAAGTACTGCTTAATGTTTCTCAACCCTCTCGCTTTGACGAGCGGGGCGAGGGAGGTTGAGGCGAAAAGATTTAAATCTGAACGATATTGGTTAGGAAAATTGAATTCCGTTTAGGATGAAAAGTTGATTTCCAAAGGACAGAAAATTGCAGGATAATAAAGATTTCCATGAAATGATTCATAGATTAAGCTGGATTCTATTTGAATTTCTGATTCAAAAATATTTAAAATAAAGATTCAAAAATGTCAACACATTTAAATTGATCCAATGTGATGAATCAATTAAACAGCAGAAGTGTTCCAAGTATGGACTAACTTTTTCCACGGAGTACCATTTCATGTTGTCGGGGTTTCTTTTTACAGTAAGACACACACTTCTTTCAAGCCATTAAATGCAGCAAAAGTAAATACAACCCACTCGCTTTCGCTCTTCCCACTCACTCAATGGGCCCACTTAGGGCCCTTTTCAGCTTGTTTGCACTCAATAAATTAAATCCTCCATCGGTAGCAGTCCCCTCAAAGTGTGTTTTGTTTTTGAAGTAGTCGAATCCTTCGCTTTGATGCGCGCTTACCGTTTTCCTTTTTGCCTTTCTGGAAAGTGAAACAGACTCGCTCTTCGTATTGGGAGTGTGCTTTTTCCCTTCCATTCTACGCTTTGCTGTTTTTGCTTTCGCTTTTAGTTCACCCTTCTTGGAAGTGCGAATCAGAACACGACCAATACCATACGGTCAAAGCTTCTGGCCTCGTGGGTGCCGGAAAAATGAAACACAAAATGAGCTTCAACGCAAACGACCAGCTCCGGTTCCGATGCTCTTTAATTGGTTCCACAGGCCATTCATAAAACCATTTGCTCGGGATTCCTTCAGAGGTCGATTCGTTTTCTTCCCCTACGCACCAAACCGGTCAAGTTCGCGAAGGGCCGAGAGTTGAAAGCCCAGCCCATCCGCTGTAAAATGTACTGCCACGGTTCGGGCAATTTAGCAAGCCCAGTGCGCGCTTACGAAAGAAACCTTGCCGAGGTCTGGACCTTTGAGTGGGAAAGTTTTTTGTACTCTTCCCCCCTCTTACCCCCGTAATGAGAGTGCCGGAGACGAAGAGCGTTCTACGAGAGCGTCGACCGTCACCACTTCAGTCAACTCGGGCAGGGCCCGATGGCTGCATAATTAGGCCGACCGGAACGCGTGGCAAACAGACGAAGCCGAACGAAAGTAATTATTCGTTTCACACTCTGACCTAGGTACGCCGGCACAAAACAACAAAAAAATAGCCAGTCAAATCGAAAGATAGCGAAGGCCCGATGGTGTGCGGACTCGGGGACGGCGTGCTTTGATGCTCTTAGCATAATAACTCATTTTCTTCTCCAGTTTTCTTCCAAACTTCCTACCAGCGACAAATTAGCCTGTCCCGTAAGTTAGCTCACCGCTTGCAGCCAGCCCTGCCTGGCTCCACGTGCGACGAACACGAAGGCCATCTCGCTTATCGAAGCGCCAAATATGGCTGCCAAAGGGAACGGCGCTCCTTAAGGTACACGAGCTCCCGATCCCCAACTCTGCTCACTTGACAGCGCCGGAAGGTCGCTCACGTGTTCGGCTGGCCCGGTTCGGAAGCTGCTCCAAAACCCGGTCCTGTGCGCGCGATAGAAGATGTTAATGCACTCGAGTGGACTTGAAAATGTTGAGTGCTGTTTTGGCTTCCCGCACCTCTTCCCGACCGTCAGGACTGTGCCCGCTCAAATGACCCGACCCCAGTGGACCGGTGGTTTCGACTAGAAATACTGCTTGCCGGTGCTGTGGCAGCGTAAAACGGTAAGACCCTTTTAAGCTCCGACCCGGGCATCTGATTGCATCAATTTGCTGAAGCTTTCGCCGGGTTTCGCCTCGGTCGGTTTGTGTTTATTGAATCTGGCGATCTGGCGGAGGGGCTCAAGTTTTCACCGATTGAAAGACGTTAGGGTGCTTCTGCGATGCTTATGCTCTTTTCAACTCAAGTGCTTTTTTGATGAAAAGCCCGTTCCAGTTATTCTACCACTACTGCTGCGCTGCTTCTGATTTTATGAAATGTGTTTTTGTTCATAATCAATTTCATAATAGATGAAGGGTAAGCTTTAGGTCAACTATTAGCGATAACAATTTTTCAATCAGCTTGTTAACTGATTATAAGTTCGCCAACAGCTCATGGTACAACAATTATCTTCACAAAATAGAAAACAACATGCAATTTGCAACGGATGTATTATTGCGCTGTCCTAAGCATATACTTCACCAGTAAGTGATAGGAGCGATTCCGTGTAAGGCACATGAACGCAAAACAGTTCATTTCAGCTGAATCCAGAAATAGCGATGAACTTGCACACAAGCGGCAAAAGAATACATAAAAAAATCACCCCAACGTCATTGTTCACGTAAACAGCCCGTAACATTGCTTACAGCTACGCTCATTCCTTGAAACCGGATGGCCCCAACAGCATCCATAAACTAACGAAAGATCATCACACTTGCCCGTTACAAGCACACACGTTCGAGGAAACAAACGTGCAGATAATAGAGAAAGCTTCTGGTGAAACATCATTCCATTCCATCAACTGTGCAGCAGGAGAATGACTCCGATCACGTGCCCGAAGCAGCTGCTAGTTGCTCATAAACAATATCCAGCGTTTGCGTATGTTTCTTTTACTTTCGCCTGCCAATGAAGACTTTTGCTATTTTGCTCCTTCTCCAGCTACCGCTGCATTGGTACGCCTTGTGGGGGACTAACAGCACAAAGTGGGCGCTATAGTGTTCCCGCGTCAGAAACCCCGGGGTCAGGGCACACGCATCCCGATGCGGTAAAGTAAATGTTGATCTTCCACCCATCGCGAAGCCTGTCCGCCGGTACGATGCGCATGTTGTAGTATGCCATTGTGCCAACCTGGAGGGAGAGGAGTTAGAAGGCTATAGAAAAAAAAGCAACAGAGGAAAAACAAATTCTTCCGAGCGCGCTTCTCCATTCTCCTGCGTGCTTATGATGTCTCGTGGCAAATTCATTTCCCCAGGTTACGGTAGCAGAAAGCCCCGTGACTTACGGTGAAGGTGCACACGCGCCGCCTGCTGTTGGTGGCTGCATATCCGTTCGCAGCCGATGGGCTTTCTGCTGATGCTGCGAACCGAGCGTGCGACGGATTAGTGCGGAGGAAAATCCTTTCCAGAAAAAAAAAAATAAAAAAACACAACCGGCTTTTGTCGTGGTAGGTTTTTTCTTCCACTGCTCCCACACACACACACCGCACCGATCCGTGTTCTAAGTCTCGCTCATCATTATAATCCATGTCGGGTGAGGCACCAACGGTTGGTTTACATCAATCCACGCACCAGGGTGGGGGAGAAAACAACAACTACAATCCCTCGAGTACTTGCGCGAATGTTGAGCAAACAGAGCGTAACGAATGGCGTGATAACGAAGGGCCTACGAAAGAGCAGCAACTCGAACGTGTGCGCCACAAGGACACGTAGGTGGTTCGGGCAAAGACAATATTATCTAAAAACACTGTCTGAGCAGAGTGAAGCAGACATTTGGATGGGGAAGCGGAAAATTTTGTTCAAAGCGCAAGATTAATTTCTTTAATACGATTGACAAGGTGTATAAACGGAGGAAAATTGAAAGTAGTTACCGCTTGTCAATCCATCCTCAATCAAATGGTAAGATTCACAATAATGATTGGAATGTCGCAAATAAAACAGAAAAAAATTGCAATAATAACAACAGTATGGTTGCAAAACATTTCCGCACAACAAGATACAAAAGCATTAAACTCTAAACAAGCATAATGAACCTTTGCTAAAACAAAAACGCCAGCAACAATTGTTATGGAAAGTTTCTCACAATATGGACAGACATAAAATAGGAAACAAGCTTCGTTTGCTTGGTAGGTTGGTGCTGGTGGGTTGCTGCTACTAGCGCCACTACAGACGGCCACATTTATTTCAATCCACTTAGTGCTACTCTACTTCCTTCCATTCCAGACAAACGCAACACAACCGAAAGCGAACGCCAGCAGAAGGGAAAAAAACGTGCAACCGTGGAATGAAAATCAAGGTTCAGGCGGAAATCCACAAGCCCTCCAGCACCACGTGCATTAACAGCCAGCGCAGCGCACTATCGGCACGAAATTTCACACCATTGCAAACCCTGCTGCGCCCTGCTGTACCGTGTAAGATTCGGGTGTGGTTTACAACAATTGCCCTTGGTGTTAAACTAATCAAAGCACATTTAATCGGACCATTTTTCACGGACGCACCTCATGCACGCCATGCCACGGGAATGGGTCGATTGTTCGCGGGTGGGAACACGTTTTGCAAAACGCTCCGGACCGTGACGGAACACTTCATTTAGCGACCGCGGAACACTAACAGGCCACCTCCCTCCACTTTCTACGGTTTGTGCGATCGCGGCCGGCTGCATGAATACAAAGATCTAATAACAAAATTGCAATAATGCCACAGAGTTAGCTGGGCAGGGCAAAAGGGTGGGGTGCCGATGCGGGGAGCAAAATTGCACCATTGCATCACTAACCGCTGGCGCTCACCATACTCACATTACGCTCGGACTAAAATTTGCACTCATGAAAAGAAATAGAGACGATATTGATGTGGTGGTGTTTCAACATTAACGCAGTTTTTTCCCACTTTTTATTACTCTTCAACAATGTGTTTTGTAGTGCGCAGTACCTCTTGTCCCGTGGCTAGCGTCATCCACGGACACACATTTCTATTTCCCAGCAACAATGTGTCCTACGATTGGAAGCCTCCTTTTAAAGCTTCGCAAATCGCTGCAAAGCCCCGTCCGATAAACGCAACATCCGGGGACTTCAGCACTACACCGTCGATACTATCCTGAAGGGGAAATATCTCGGAACCGCATCAGCATTATGATTACATCACAGCGGATAGACCACACCACACCTAAGGTACCGACCATGCTGTCAATCAGCAGGCAAGGCTTGTAGCAACAACACCTAGCACTAGTCTAAATGCTGAATGGAGAGCCGATAAATTCCCCCCGGGCAATCGGTTTTCGTATCCAAAATAACAACACTTTATCCGCCACTTGAAGCAAGACGCCACAACCGCCCAAATCACCTCTTGGTGCGCTTACTTTTCCAAGAAAATGTGCACTCCATGCAGCAAGGACGACCGGCCGGGAGCACCATAGCCAATTGGTCCGACAACGACGAAGATGATGATGCCGATGGTGAAGCTCTATTGCCTGCCATCGTGTGTGTGTTTGTGTGCCGAACTCATTTCCACGTGTTCAACGCAGCATGAAACGGTTTGCCTTTCGATCCAGAAGCTAGTCCAAACTAACTAAGGCAATAGCGCTATCGTTGGTTGGACGTTTCAATAACGCAATAGCTGCTACGGGACGCGTACGAGACGTAGGCACATGTCCAGAAAGTAACGCAGAATGAACACATTAGTGGGTACGCTCACGTCCTTGACGTTGCTCATGTTAATCACTACCAGGAAACACTTCCGGTCATCTACTAACGTTCACCGCCACAGCCGGGCAGAATATCCTAATGCAGCGAGCGAAGGGAGCTGAAACTAACATTTACCAAAGCGGTCGGGACGAAGTTTCAAAACAAGTCCAACACCAAAGTGCCTCTCGTGTATTTCCACGTTCATCAGTCAGGCAGGTTTCTTCCCGTAGAGTCTTACGTACAATCGTTGGCTTTAGAAATCTTAACACCACTACCCGTTGCTGTATCTAAGAATCTCTTGCGCTTTTTTTGTTTACTCCACGCTATTTGCTATCTTAAAAGCGCAAGGATTAAGTACGCTAGGTTTAACGGCTTCCAAGAAATCGTTTTCAATTAAAATTAGCCCCGAAAGGAAACTGGTACCCTCTTTTATGCTAAGACCAAACAACGCTCCAAAGCAAACAACCTTCTCGCTGCGCTCATGAACCCAGTGGCCAGTGGCTGCCAGTGACTCGTTTAGTGCAGTGTTAGGTGATGCCGAAAGTACACCACCGGGATCTATCAGCAACCGCTAACCAGTGGACAATGTCACCCAAAACCGTTATGACCTTGTGACCACTCTAAAGAGCATCCTGGCACACAACCGTCCATCCGGGCTTTATTGATCCCCTTGCCAAGCGCTCCTCTCCGCCACTCGTAAACCACACACACACACACACACACAAACTGGAGGATTCTTTATTTCTCACGTTCCCAGTGCTGTCGCAGCGCCGGGGCCCACCAATCGTGGCATCCAGAGAAGCCAGGAAGGCGTCATAAAAATGTCCCACGTGGTTAGAGGGCAATAGTGCTTTTCCAGGATTTATTGGTCATTTCGCTCACATAATATCGCGCTTGTGGGACCGCTCAACGACAGGCACGGGGTGGGAGATGCCGAGGGATGAAAACCGAGAGGCAATAAGCCGGTAATGTACATCGGGAACGACGTTAGTTCTACGCTCTTACACACACACACACACACACACACACACTCTAACACACGTAGAGTGTACAGTAGTTGCGGCACCCTCTCCCGACCATGCTGCTCCCCCACTGCCCTCTTGCGGTGACCGTTGGTTATTACACACTGACGCTGGGGCTCACGCAATGAAGTCCTTCTGTCGACCGACAACCAGACAGTAGCCATCCAGCCTGGGCCAGCGCAAGCGAGCGGAACACAAAAGTTTTTCGTCCAGCGCGAGAGTCAACCGAGCGACAACAACAACAGCAACGGCACAAAAAATCCCCCCCTAACGCCGGAAAATTGAATGGGACGGGGGAAAAGACTTTATTAAAGCAGCCGGTGAACGATTCGAGCCACGAATGTACACAACGGCTAGAGACTCGGTGCGGTGGTTTGTCTCTGGGCGCATGCTTCGCGGCTGGCAGCGCCCGATAGTTGGCCACATAAACAGATGATTAAATGGACGGAAATATTGTCCATTTAGGCGATCAATTTAATGACGGTACGGGAATAAAAACGGGAATGCTACGGAAGTCCGGCAGGAGCCAGGCGCGCTAGATCGTGGGAACTTTTTTTTTATTTGTTCAAACAGCGGTAGTATGTAGTTGTAATTGAACTTGTTGTTACCCTAGCATTGTACAGGGCTAGATGGTGGAAGGGATTTCTGTGTAGTTCTTACCAGACAAAACATAACCAGCTTTAAATGCAATTACAGAACTTTAATTTCTTCTATTTTCCCTTAGCTGCAAGTGCTTTGAAGTAATAAAACGCACACAATAAAACTAAATTCATTAAAACCATAGAATGTTCTGAAAACGATATCTATGCAATGTCACATTCATGACGTTGAATTCTAGGTACACAGCCTGCATACATCACACAAAAGTATGCTACACGTACCACAAGATCAGAGAGTCGGATTAGGTTACTGTTCGTCAGCAACAGAGAAACCAACATTTTCAATCCCATTATAGTCTGGACGCGATGACATATGCTCGGAACGCTAGGAACGGCACAACAAGCCTCCCCCGAATAGCAATAATAATTAATCCTAATGATGATGGAATGGTATTGGAATAATGATTATCATCATTCTTGCGAAATGCCTGCGAATCGCGTTGATCGGGATGTGCGTTAACCAATTCATGGGAAATATTGCTCACGCTAGTAGTTCACCGTTTTGTGGCCTCTCCAATGTTGGAAGGTATGCATCAGCATTTCTGATTCCAAGCGAATGCGATAGAATAAATCATCATGTAAAAAACATACAATGCCTCGCTCTGTTGATACTGCCATTGTTATAGTTAAAGCATAAATTGATGGGAATGCTCATCATAATGTCATGCGATCTACGGTAAAATGTGTAATTATATTCACTGAATACGAAATGCTACTAGAATCATAACATAAAAATCCACTATTCCAGCAAATATTTTAGTTTTATTCCTTATTTTTGTTAAATCAAGCGTTCAAGTGTATATGTAAAACGACAAAAAATCCTCATCGATGGTACCAGTCACCATTTCAAACGCATATTTTAGCCATCGCTTCAGCACCCACTAAAACAACGTCACATCCGTTAGCAGCTCTGGACCTTTGCCATGCCGTTGTTAGTGCCGGCTGCTGCCTAACAGCTTTCCATTCTGCTGTAATTGGCAATCGCCAACCGGTCGTTTACAAACACACTCTCTTTTTTTGCTACACCCGTCGTCCAGCTAGCGCCACAGTTTGGCCACCTAGGAGAGACACCAACCTTTTTTTTTTTTTTTGTTTGGTTGGTTGCATGTATTTTTAGGCCGGGCACACCTGCAACAAGCAACTGCCGCCAATGGCGTACCACTCGCCTACAAACAAATGTGCCTAGCATCCCAATCGACGTAGAGACAATTTCTAGGCACTTTGAAAAAAAAAACGTGCTCACCAAGGCGACGAACCCTGTCAGTTTCTGTTTCCCGCGCCAGTGTCAGTGCAAAATGCAATCGTCCCATCGTGAACAACCAACTCAGAGCTCGGGAAGGGTGCTAATAAAGGGAACACAAAAAGCTTCCCAAAAGCAAACAACTACCAAGGGATCTGCGACAACGGCAGCGACGAACCCAGGCCAATAACAAAAAAAGGCCCCAACCGCATGCTGAGCCCGCTCCGAACAAGCCCGACCGACCACTTTCGGGTAAAAGAACCACGTGTGTGTGTGTGTGTTTACCGTGTGTACTTGCGCGTGCTGTAGTATGCTAACAACCCCTGATGGTGGGAACACAAACGTCCACGGGTGAAAATTAAAAAAAAGAAAAAGAAAACCCGCACACTCACCTCCCGAGCCAGTGAAAACGCACAAATAGGCAACATTGGTCAATAACATCTTCCGCATGTTTTAAGTTAGAGCCGTCGGCGGGGGTACCCCTGTCGTGCATGATGTGTGTGTGTGTGTGTTTGTGTGTATGTTTTTGCTCCATTTCCATCTCTACTCCACTCACCTTTCACTCAAGTTTTGTGTGTGGGTTTGGTGGGGGATTTTTATTTTTTCATTATTTGCAATATTTTCCACCATATGCCCTTACACACACACACACATCTAGCGCGGACTACGCGGACGCTAGCGTTTGCACATTTGGAGTGTTTCTACCACCAAACCCCCTCCTCCTCTTTAGCCAACCTGTTTGGGGTTATGCTGTTATTTTCCCTCGACCCTTTTATACAAACACTCGCGCACAGACGCGCTAAACCGGTGCGCAATTGCTGTTGGTTTGTTTTCTGTCCGATTTTTTTTCCTTCTTTTGTGCATTCATCCCTTCTCCCAGGCGCGAGGTTGCGTTCTGCGTGAGGACCACCACACAATTGTGTCGGCAGTGCGGATGCGGTTGCTAATGGAAAATGGAAAATGGGCAATGGAATTAGCCTGTTCGTGTGCAGTCGTGGCCCGGGCTGTGGACCGGTCGGACGTGTACTACATTTAAATTTTACCAACCCGGCCAGGAAGTGGTCTACCCCTACGTGTGTATGTTCGCTTTGACTAGCAAGTAGCGGTGGTTCGTGAAGAGCGCCCCCATGCAGGTCGGTTGTGGTGCATTTTCACGAACAGCTGCGACTCAAACGACTAGTGTTGCAAAGGATGCAGCCAAACACTGCGTCCATTTTACCGAGAGGTGTGCATGCAATACTCGAAAACAATTCGTTTCATTAGTTTAATAAAGGTTAATTTGCACACAAAATCTCTCTTCATATCACATTGAGTTATCTTCCTCTTTTACGATACTAAAAAAAACGCTCGCAACACACGAAACATCAACCTCGGCGCAGAGCGAAGAAAAAATCAGTTTTGCTTCCTTTCAATCCGATCACGTAATGCGATACATCCTTACACGATTAAGCACACGAGTTTTTCCACCGT
This sequence comes from Anopheles gambiae, assembly GCF_943734735.2. NCBI lineage: Eukaryota > Metazoa > Arthropoda > Insecta > Diptera > Culicidae > Anopheles > Anopheles gambiae. Next base: position 29,327,517 of record NC_064601.1, read on the forward strand.
ACTAATCCGCACTTTAACTGACAAAATAAAACAAACTAAATCGCAAATAAATCTAACCCACCAAACACACCGCAAAAAAAAAGCAGGACACGACCAGAAAACTTTGTACACAGCGGACTGTACAGCGCACACTTATACGCGCCTTAGAAGCATAAGCACCTAAGTAAAGCTATCGGAGAGCACGTAGAAAAGTTTCCAACGAAAACGAAATTACGCTCTTCCCGGGCGCCGATGGTTTACCCGGGGCGCGGCCACATTCACATATCCGTCTCTTTGCTGTTTCCTGTTGCTATTTACAGTCCATGTGTACAGCGGGGGATGACGGTGCGCATCGAGAGCGGGCAAAAAGTGTACATTTGCCACCAGCAGAAGCAGCTCAGCTTGAACTCGCAAACGACTTTTGGTTCTAATTTTTCCTTTTTTGATTTAGTTTTCCTTTTTTCTTTTGCTCGTTTTACATCCTTCCAATAAGACTTTTACTTTCTTCCTTTTTTTTTGGGAGAGGAAATGAAATCTTTCGCTCCTTTCCGCTGCCTCGCGAAAGCCAACTTTTCATCATTGCCTAAGGGCAAATCGTTCAGGGAGAGGGGGCAGGGTGTATGTGTTTGCTTGTGTGTGTGTGTGTGTGCCGGAAGCTCCTCCAGCTGGTGCAGTTACCTCAGATCAAAGGAAAGTGGAAATATATTTTTCCACTTGTGTAACCAGAGCCACGGAAAGCCACGGGAGCAACGACAAGGGTGAAAAAAAACGAAACACACACACTCACACTGAGCTTCGCGAAGCTTTAATGCGATTTAATGCTGGAGACGTGAAACCATAAAAAAACACAGAAACCAAACAAACCAAACGATCATGCGGTGTGCCGGTAGCTATTTGAAATTTCTACTCAAAATTTCCAGCGCTTCGGGGTTCGCGGGCTCCAAATCTCCGGCATTTGCCAAACTCCACCGACTCCAGGCGCGGTTTCTGATACTTCTCTCCCCTCCCCTCCCCCCCCCCCCCTCACGCACTCCACCTCCTCACACTCCCCACAAAGCCAAAAAAGTTCGAATCAAATCACAACAACACGGGAAACAAAACGCAAAAACCTAACTTTCCACCGCACAGAGCGTCTTAAATCTTACATCATGATTTGGTTTCCTCATACCAGGAGCAAAGTGCCAAAGGAATGCCAAGCGCCAAGAATACCGTGCCAGGACGTGTCGAGCATTCGTGAGGAGCCGGCGCTCGAGCACACCGGACGGCGAGCAGGAGGAAAACAAACGAACAAACAGCACCACCTCCCAACACACCGAACGCTGTAAATTGAGCTGACCACTGGCGTTTGGACAGTCGTACGTTATTTTGCTACGGACCGGCCAGGGGAAGGAAGCGAAAACTTCCAGCACACACACACACACACACAGACACACACACACACACACACACACATACACAACTAAATCGAATGCACTTCAAACGCAAGCAGTAAATCGAGAGGAAAACCAACATCGTTTCGATGTTCCTGTTGTGCCACTTGTTTTTTTCTAGCTTCACTTTGTTTCTTTATAGCAAATAGGAGCAGAAACTCAAACACGGTGGAAACCCCCCCTACTACAGAGCAGCGAAAAACGGTACACACCACAAGCGATTAAAAACACACGTTTTGATGTGACGTAAATTAAATTCTAGCAGCTCGGTTTCAGTTTGCCCCGTTTTGTGCTGCGACCCCGTTTTGCTAATCAAGGGAGAAAACACTGAGCCGCCAAAAACCGCAACACAAGACGGACGGTAATAAGCAAACAGACGAGGAAACAGTGTGCCGTCTCGCAGCAACAGTGTGCCGGATGGGGATGGGGGTTCAATGGTGTAATAAAGCTATCTCAGGAGCTCAGTAACCACATACACAATGGTTAGTGAAATATGAAACAGTTTCATTGTGCTAAACGGCCGGTCCTAAGGTTATTGGCTTTTGCTTTTCTGTAGCACTGACTCATAAGGTTCGAATGGTTCTTTTGTTTTCAAAAATACCGTTTTAAGAGCAAAAAAAATACATTCTAACGACTTTTTGCTTTAAAGCTCATTATTCCTTTTCTTTTTATAGTATGTTTGAATGCCTGTTCCAGAGTGTTCACACATGTCTAAATAGTGTAACATTGCCAAAACATTGCTTTAAACTTCTTCTACAAAGTGACCACCCTTTTTACTAGACAATAGCATTGGTTTAGCTCAATGGTTGGTTGTTCGAGAAGCTCTTTGAAGATTATTCTCACCATAATCTTTTGAAGCAATATAGAACAAGAAAATATAATACAAAGCCATATATTAATATCCATAAAGTCACACCAAAATCGGCATTGATGTTTGTGTCTTATTGCTTTTTGTAAACATTAATTGAATTTTTCCCATAATTAAATGTGTTTTGCGCGCTTTGATCACCATTCACACAAAAACTTTCTATCGTAAAAATGCCGAATATTTAATTAAAGCGCCATTTGACCGCACCAGCAAACGCTTCCCGGAGCACACAGAGAGCACACAATGGAAAATGATAATAAAATTTTGAAAAAAGTTATTTTTCCTCCAAACACCGTAACAAAGAAAAACAGGCAGCAAACAACTATTCGCACACAATAGTTTTCCCAAACTTTGTCAACCGAAATTCAATCACCATCGAACAAAGGCACGTGCCTGGTACGCATAGAAAAAAAAAACACCCGGAAAACCCCTGACACAGCAGCGTACCCCGGGCATCGCTCGCAAAGTACGGCATCCGGCAGCAGCAGGAAAACCCCGCAATAAAGAAAAAAAAATCTGAAAATTTATCTCGAAAGAAGCGAAAAAACGGAACCCGATCAGGAGAAGAAAAAAAATCACCACTCCGCATATCACGATCACCGTCGGTTATCTCGTGCCGGCGGACGGTTCGTGTGTCAAAAGCTCGCGCACAAAGCGCCACGCTGTACACCGGTGAACCGGTGAAGTGAATCAACCAACCAACCAAAGTTTACTGATTAGTGTAAATTTTACGTTCAAACGAGCTGAAAAATGCACAACTCAACCCGTTAAGTCGTTTTTTTTTCCTTCTTCTTCTCCTGTGCGACCCATCATTCGGGATTCTTGTTTATTTTTCCAACCACACCTTCACCCTACCCGACAGCAAATGCTCACATTTTCGTGTTTGGGCGAAAGGTCTTTTTTTAGGATGGAGTTTGATTTTTCTGCCTTTTTGCTCCAATTTCCCGCTTTCCCGATTCGATTCTTTTAAAACGCAGTCAAAGTTGAACAAACGAAGTGGCCATTTTTTGCGGTATTAAACCGAGGGATGTATATAGCACGCACACAGCCTTACCGACCGCTTGTGCTTTTTGGTTGAGTTTTTTTTTATTCGTATGGGAATGCAGTAGAAAGGGTAAAATATTCATAAAACAAATTCGTTATTGTAAATAAAACCCTCCCAACACGAACGCACACAGTACATAAACTAACATTCCTTTCCCTACTGTGAAGGGGACGGCGTGGAATGTTTCTATTGCATTGACAATTTTTTATTGGTTTTCGATTATCGGAAAAGACGAAATAAAACCAACGAACGACGCGCAGAAATCATTCCAATCGTTTAACTCTAACTATAAAATTACTATCATGTCAAACATTCTATTTTACAGAACAAGGGTAGTTTTTAAAACTTTTTACTATATATCAGCCTTGTTCAACATAAAATGAGAGAAACTAGCAAAAGAAAAACATCAACCTCTCTCTCTATCAACCCTTCATCCAATCTTCCTATCAAAAGTATTCAATCGAAGCTCATTTTTATGATCCCATTATCGATCTTCACTTTCTTCCCCGTGCATTTTCTTTAAAATTTCACTCATTTAAGTAAGCTTTTCCCTAGTCCATCCTGAATAAAAAAAGTAAGCTTTTCTAATTAAAAAGTGAAAACTGAAAACCTCAAACCCAGCGTCGCGAGCCCTATAAACGCACATTTCCACATTTTGCCGGACGTGCAAAGTGAAATAGTTCGTCTTTTATGCGTCGGAACCGAGCGGAAAACGAAAACACACAACTGATACAACAACACACGGTAGGGCACACAGTCGAGGGCGATGAAAGCGTACGATTAGGGAAGGAAACATAATAAAGGGAAATGCGCACCGATCGGTTTTTTTTTTTTTTTTTTTTTTTTTTTTTTTTTTTTTTTTTTTTTTTTTTTTTTTTTTAAACTTGACGACGCAGAAAGCAAGATCCACCGCGCGTGTGTTAAGTAACGTGTTTATGGTCGCCGCTTCGTCTACGAAAACCACCTCATCCAATCAGCACAGACACGACCACCTTCTTCCACCCCGAACTCGTGCAGCAGCAGCTGATGATCGGCCAACCGACCCACACACGGTGCAAATGCAAAAGCTGCTTTTAAAAATCGAGAGCAGACTCTAGCTGAAATCGAAACCCCCGAATGCAGTCATGCGTAATTTCCTTCGGTCGGGCCGTAATTTCCGTCAATCGCATGGTGGCGGTGGCGAACATCTTCGAAACTCGATCACTCGATAAGAAAAGTGGGCACCACGGTAGGTGAAAAACGAAACCGACCGGTATGTGCGTTATCGTGCGTTGTGTTTCGATTGCGTGCAACCAAGCGCAAACAAGCGTTTGCTTCACCCAGTCACCCGGACTCGGCGGCTCGCGTATTACCGCACAAACCCCCAGAGCAAGATGATCGTGAATTGGCATCGGTCCGGTTGCATCACACCGGCGTTCGTCGTGAAACGGCACATGATGCGTTGTTAAAAAATTACGCTAACAAGAGGTGGAAGGAGCTGTGTGGGGCAAACACAAATGGACCAAACTCGAACGGGCGGTGGCCCACGCACAACCCCGAAAGCGGCCAAACGACATGTCACACAGGTGAGTGATTAATGCCATGATGATGGATTTGTGTTTGGGCTTGTACCGATGGATTTGAGCAGCTTGTATCTTCGCGCTTACAAGATGCGTTAAATGGTGTCTCAAAGCTGGACAGGTTTGAAAGGTGAACAAAGAGGACCGGATACATCGAAGCAATTGGGATTGCGACGATCAGAAATATGTTTGTAGGTTGTTATTCATGAAGTAATATTCGCTTGCTGGAGCCTTTTGTAAATAATCTTAACAAGAATTACAAACATATTTCAGCAATGAAATAAAATGAATGCTTTTCAAAACAAGAATTAAGCTCCAACATTTTCTCTGATTTTGTCATTATTTTACCTACAGACTAAATGCAGAATGTTTCCCGGTTAGATTAATGATTACCACAAGCAAAGCTCCTCAACTTTTTCAACCTCATCAATGCTTTATCCACTAGTGATGGGAAAAATGAAGTTATCGTCGGAATCGAATCCGAGTAGTAGATGCGGAATCAGTTTTTGGAATCGATTGCGGAATCGGCTCCGGACTTGGAATTGGCTCCGAAATCGAAATCAACATCAGCGTCTCCATGAGAATAGGCGTTTGATTCCTATGCTGCTACGATTGTATTGCTATCCGCAAAGAATCTAAACGATTCGCATGAAGATCCAATTCCAGATATATTTTTGATTTCGGTGCCAGTACCGATTCTGATTCCGGTGCCGATTGTGATTCCATATTGTGAGGAGTTGGCTCCGGAATCAGCTCTGGAATCGGAATCGTTTGCAGAGTCCGAATAGGCTCCGGATATTGATGCCTATTATCCCCAATCCATCTCGAGAAACGCTAAACATAATCCCCAAAACCATTCACACGCCAATTCCACAAAGATCTCATTAATCATTTTTGGAAGCGCAAAGTGTCTACCTTTTTCTATTTAATGTGCTTCTCCTCCAGCGTACGCCTCGTCATCACATTACACTGAACAATGTCTCAAACTTACCTGTTCTTATTGGTGCGTTGGTAAAACGGCAATTCTGCAACTGACACTCCGCGACAGACGGCGTTTGAATATATGAAGCTTTCGCAGGTTTTTTTAAGACGCTTCACTGCAACGAGCTAGATCAAAGCAGGTACGGTACCTTTAAAATTGACACTTAGGTGAAATTTGAAGCGCACGTATCTTCACGTACACAAGCTAAACCAACGTACTCGTTGGAAGCTAGAGAGGAGCTTGTGCATTCGCGCCCGGTCACGCACAAACACAAGCTCACAATTCACCTTTTCTTTTACTATTTTAATGCTCGAGTATTTCTTCAATCACTTCAGCTTTCCACTTGCAAGAACTTTACGACGCGTAGGCCTTTTCGGCCAAATTTTCCACTGCACAACTTTAAATTCCCACCCGACGGAGTGACGCGTGCGGGTCGCTTTTGAGCATCTGCCTCTTCGCAATGGCAACAACCAAAAGCAAAAGCCCACCGGCGGGGTAAGGGCTCACACCATCTATAACGCACACTTTAACGGTACACACACGCACGAGGTCGAATGACGGATTCTAGCGATTGCGAATGATTTCTATGCGTCATCTGCTACTTCTCCTTGCACACGTCACCGTCGTCACGCGACCCGAAATTACGCACACCGAACGACCGCAACTGTTGCCTCTCAGTCTCAGTGCTCTTTATTCTGGAAATGAAAAAGAAACAAAGTGGATGTTAAATATAAAACTCCCAGCAGCACAACTTCCAAACGCGGGGACGAAAGAACTGTCACATAATCATGAGTTGCTTTTAAATGGAAAAAGTTTGCGTTTGTCCCAATGTTTGGCGAGAACCCCCGGGGGCGGGTTTTTAGCACACCGAAATGGGTGTCTCAGCTGACTTAATCAGCGTTGGAATCAACAGCACAAACCGTGCTGGCCACAGTAAGATACGGACCTCTTTTTTTAGGAACAGAGATCGAGAGCGAGCAGCTAAACAAACCAGCAGCGGTGCTAATCGCTTATTGTTGCCCAAAACATGTCCCAACAGGGAGTTTTAGTTGCTCCGGAAGAGTACTTTAAGGTGGTCTCAAATTGGAATTACTGTTTTGTTTCAATTGACTTTGGGAGCTTTCCGAAAAATGTGTGATTTATATTAGACTTTAGAAAGCTCTTCTAGGAAGATCATTAAACATTCGGCAATGAGAGATTAGTTTTATCGTCTTTCCAACCACAATCGATACAGCGTACCGGCCGATGACATAAAGTCTACTAAATTTGAAGGTAAAATTCTTTGTTCAAACCTTTGTTTGGGACAGACATACACTCTAATACAAGGCCCTCACATCAAGACAAATTGAATTATTAAAGTTGACCACAAAAGCGCAATTTCATGCCGAAGCGATTTTCAGGTTGCGAACAAAATCCAATGTACACCCAATGCATCAACGGCATGACATCATCGCCATTGTGTACCCCCCAGGGGGGGTTTGCTGCAACTCAAGAACACGATGAGCCGGTTGTAGAATACAAACCGATCCTTTGCTGGTATGGTATTGCTATGACTCAAAGAAACAAACTCTTAAAAGCCTAACCCACTCAGCAAACCCACACACACACATGTTTGTTTCTCTGCGTCGTCGTCTCTCTCTCTCTCTCTCTCCTCACCAGCGTCACTCACACAAACCTTCACTTCTTCGCCACACAAAATCGGAAACATTCAACACTGAATTATTTGTTGTCCTTTCCTGGCCCGGCACTTCAAACCTTCCCAACTGCTTGCACACAACGACCCACGCACACAGAAGCAGCCACCTGATTTCCGTTCGCAAAGCTTCTTTCCCCGTTTGCCTGCAACAGCTATCCACCAATAGGCCAATATTTTTCCCGGTGTCCAATTTCGTCCACCTCACACGCGCCTTTGATAAGGGTCGTTTCGTTTCGCCCGGGACGCGCAATACGCACCGAGACACCGAGTTGCGGGCGCGACGGGCTTGCGAGATTTGCAATCGGACGTACCAGGAGGGGAAGGGAGGGTGGAGGGGGAATCCTAACCAAACCAAAAAGGTGCCGGATGATGAAATCACTGCAGCAGTGGCAGTGGTTCCAGGATCTTAGCTGCCTGAGACTGCTGGAGCTGCTTGGTGAGCAAAAAGAAAGAGGCTACGAAAACAATCTATCCCAAAAAGGACGATTGAAACGCCTACAACAGAGCGGTTGCAGCATAGCAGACATATATACACACACACTGACACGCATACACGTCCCCCTGAAAGGTTCCGTTTTCTGGTCCTGTCTGCCAAGTACGAAACAACAGACAAAACGAAAAAAAAGCACAGACCTAACCCAACCCAAACCAAAACTCCACGCCCGCTGCCATCGGCAGGTGTTGGAATACTTCTCCCGGGAAGCATGAAATAAAACGCACACGAGAATTGCCAGTGTGCTGTGTCCGTGACTAAAGCTGCACAGCTTTAGCTCTATTGCCGGTGGATGAGCCAAATCCTTTTGCCGATGAGTGTGTGCGTGCAAGAGAGACAGAGAGAGGAGGATTTTTTTGTTGGTGTGGGCTACTTCTCTAACCGAAAACACCCGTATCCCTAATAATATTTGCAAACCTTTTCCCCCGTGCCCCGGCACAACAAAATTTGCGCACAAAATGAAACAAAAACCATATCGCATAGAGAAAAGCACACACACGCACACAATAAAGGTAGCCACAATCAATCGAGGGCGATGGGGCCAACAAGAAGAGAACAAAAAAGCACAAACCCAACAGATCGGGGTCTAGTGAAAATTGGACAAGCATTTTTTTGTATGTTTGTTGGGAAAAACGTCCTACCAGAATACCTGGACAATATAGGTGAGGTGGAAAGGATCGCTTTTTTTCTTCTTCTTGCTCCCTCTTCCTCGGGCGGGAGGGAAAATATGCGAGAAACACCAGCCACACAAAGCCACCGGCAGCAGCGGCTGGGCTGGTGGGAAGCGTAATCGCAGGGTTCCGGTTCCGGTGGGTTGTTTTAATTTTCAACGCCCACACACACACCCCGACCGGTCCCCACAATTGGCATGGGAGTTTTTTATGCTTCAATTTCTAATGTTTTTTTTTTGTTTCTGTTTTGCTCAACACAATTCGCACACTTTTGTTTCTTTTGCGCGCACACACACACAGATAAACATGTACATAGAGATACCCTAAACTAGGCACTGTTAACGAACAAAAGCGTGATGAAATTATTGTTCCGTTTGACGTAAAAATGGCAGAAAAAACACGCACACACATAGCCACTGGATTGATGCTGTGGGGTGGCGGTTTGTTGTCAGGAGGGGCGCAGATGGCAAGGGGGCTGCTGGCCGATTATTACATCGCTTTATGGTTGCGTTGAGACTGTCCACTTCTGCTGGACATATTTAACCCGTGATCGGATCAAATCACGCTCGCATACGAACACTCACACAAACACACACACACACACAAACCCGATTGAACGTAGTTCCAACCGAGTGGGTAAGCTTTGCGCAACAATTCATGTGCCCTCGCAGCCCAGGCCCAGTGAACGCAACAGCAGCAGCAGCAGCAAAAACGCTGAAGAGCTGAATGGGGGGGAGCGAAGAGTCGTGGCGGAGAGACAGACACCGACCCCGAAGGTGATCAACAAGGTAGCAGCAGTTGATCTGAACTGGCCAGACAACAACAACAACAACAACAACATCTTCGACAACCACCGATGGCGGCACGACGTGGGGAAAAGAATGCCCAGCCAGCAAGATTGACGGGAGGGACGGCGTTCGTTCGTGTTCGTGGGGCAAATGCAAAAAAAAAACAAGACAACAAGCGCAACGCAACCCACCCAGTACACGTACATTGCGAGTGGTACGAAGAAGTACGAATTGGCAACCCGCGGAATTCACCGTGCAACAGCGGAAGGGATGAATTTTGGGGTTAGGGCCTCGCGCTGACCACTAATACACACGCACACACACACACACACACATACAGAGCTACGCACAAAGGGTAGGGTTGGAACATAGGGACTTACACTTTTCTTTTCCAACACCCGCCGATCAGATTAAGCGACACACGATTTCCGCTTCTCCGGGCAGCTAAGAACCGGAAGGGAAAAGTTGTCCCGAGCCGATGCAGGGGGGAGCACAAGGTGCGCTACATACGCAACAACAACCAGGGGGAGGGGAAACGACTTGCGGTACGCAACACGCACTACCCCTGTGGTAAACGCAACACACAAACCGACAAAAAAAAACACACTACCGCGAGCTCGCGTTCGTTCGTCCGTTTATCGCCGTTGTCGATCGTCTTCGACACACCGTGACCGCACCGGAACGCGTTCCAACACTGAATGAATGCGTGAACACGGCGCGGCATAGCGAACCTGCTGCCCAGCTCCCAAAAACAGCTGCTGCTGAGCCACCCGAATGCCGCCCCAAAACCCGACCCGAGACTGTCGTTGCTCGTGGCCCCGTGGTGTTGTGGCCAGTGTGAAATGAACGCAAAATGAACGGTACACGACCGCGGCCGACGACTTCGAGGCACGAAAACCCGAACCCACGAGGCGCGATGAAGCTTTCGCAAACGCGCACGCAAACGCCCGAGCAATGAACATCATCGCAGATAAAGGGAGAGAGAGAGAATGAGAGAAGAGCGCGTAGTACACGCACAATTTTGCTCTCGGAAGGCGGTTCACCGCGACAGTGGGAATGGGAATTCGTGGGCGACCTGGGGGTCCGAATCTTGATTAACCAACCGGTGAGTTTTGTGAAGGCACGTCGGTTGCACAAACCATTCGTTGGATAAGGTGGCTACAAACCCCTCACGCAATCGGCCGCAACAGTAGAGCACGATAACGTTTGATAATCGACCAGTATCGATACAGCTTCCTGTGAAGAAACTACAAAAGCAAACCCGAACCATCGCCCACTTTCTTCCCCCCCCCACACAACTCGTGCTCAAAACGACGAACTCGCCCTCAGGGACGCTCTCAGGCCCTTCACCGAAAAGAGAACACTACTCTTTTCGGAGCGTTGTCGAGTGGCTCTCCGATTGCACCGCGGTGGCTCGGGCAGTATACATTCACAAACAACAACAACAACTACAACAACATTCACAAATAGGAGATTGTTTCTGCCACTGCCTCACATCTCGCGCAAACGTCCTTCGAGAGACATTAAGAAATAAACAGAAGAAGAAAAAAATGTCACACCACAAAAATCCCCTTCCCTTTTTCGACTATGGAACGGAGCGGGGATGTAGAGGACGGTAAAGAAAAGTGAAATCGCGTGAAGCGGTTTGGTCAGCCCGTCAGGCCGGCCCCGGCCCCGGTGAGTATCCAATTCGGCAGGAGGATTACACCAGCACACAAAAACAAGCAGATGCGTCTCGAAAGAGAATCCCCAAATAAGAAATGAATAAAGAAATAAGACGATTAATAAACAACAAACAAACTGAAAAGAAAACACCACAGGAACGTTTTCGTTTAACCGATGGACCGATGCAGCAGAAGTGAAACAGCATTTGCAAACTAATTTTATGGATTTCAGCCGAACCAGCTCAGGGTCAGCACTCACTGGAAACGTTAATAAGGAAGCGGCGCCCAACCGTGCGGCAGTAGTTCAGGGTTAAATGTATTCGGTGCGAGAAAATAGAAAACGAAAACCAACACACACAAAAACTGCATTCCTGCGATGGCAACTTTTTGGAACACGAAAAACGGCAAACGATGATTCAAACAAAACTTGCTACAACCGAAAGCTGGAAAGAGAATTCATTTAACCCACATTCAGATACAGCTTCGCCGCTTTATAATAGCATTCAAGCGCGTCTAAGCTGAGCTGGGCACATAGTGTCGTGGTGAAGTCTTCGGGTAAGCGCACGATAAGTACTGAGTTCGAATCTCGTTGGGGATAGTTCTTCGTACAGCTCAAATTATATGCGACTTTTATAATACCACACATTCACTACTATACTACTAACATATCTGTTGATTTGAATTTAGCAACTGTTTGCATGCAGTATGCAGGGATAGCGAACCAAGAAGAAACCTGCGTTTATATCGGATTTCCGCGGAAGTCAATTTTATCACTCCAAAATTTACAATTAGCTTAATTGTCGTGTAATTTTGCTTGAGGCGGTGTTATCTAGCCTCTAAATTAGTAATATGATATTAGTTTGACAGAAAATCACAATTTTGAACCTTTTTTTCAATGATCGACGAAAATTACATTAATTTTGTATTTGACAATTGATGGTACGATATGCTATGATAACTTCGGAGAACCGCATATCACCCAATCCGCGTATAAGAGGTATCACGTATCTCGGTAACTGTCTATACAAATTTTACCAAAGTTTTTTTTTTAAATAATTTCCTCAAAATATATTATCAATTAATTTATAATTTATCAAACATCATGAACAGAAACACACACATCAGAGGGACAAATGCGACCCTGTCAAACTGCCACCTTTTCCATAAACGAATCAATCCACCATTGATCCATTAAAAAGCCACCACAAAACGATGCACCCCACACACCGCACCGTTGCGATAAGGTAGGAATAGAAACACAAACAAACAAACCGACAAATCACATCCACCACCATCTCACACCACCACCCGATGGCAATCAAGCGATTCGCGGAAAGCGAAACACAAACGCAGAAAAAAGAACTGCTACCCTTTTGCATAAACACACACACACACACACGCGGTGCATCGGCAAACGGTTCCCCTCGCCTCCACTACTGCCCTGCGCGCATCTTGTAACGTAATAGAAACCAGCTTTAATTGCCGCCATTGTGCATTTGCCAGTGAGCGAAATTCCCTTTCCAGTATGTGTGTGACACGGCTTTGATAGTGGTATGTGGTCCCCCTTATCGTGCTAACTACCCCCCCAAACTAGTTGGGCAGGAGTTGAACCGGTGGGGCGGAAAGGGTTGCACGTGGCCGCTGCAGCTGGCGTGATTTGAAATAGACGCGAATTGTCAGAATACAAACGAACAGCGCGAAGGCGCATGCCGGTCCGCGAACACGTACCGCTCCAATAGAGGGGAGCAAACAAACAAAAAATGACAGAGCAACCACCACCAGGTCGTCTGACAAGAGCAACAAAAAAAAATGCATTTATCGGGAGCGCGAGCATGTGCCCAGGTACGAAACGGTAGCTTGATGCACCATTTGAAGAGAAACCCCCGGTCATTGTGCATGCATTTGGTAAGTTTGTAGCTTCGAAAAGCTTCGCTTTATGATTGTCCTATAAAGTAGAATGATTTTGTAGCAATTCTAACACCTGAAGCCTGCGCCCCGGATTAGTTTAACTTTTTTTTTATAAAGCGCTGGACAACGCTGGAGCCACCAGAACAGCGGAGGAGAGGTGAACAAAAAGACAACGACAACATAAAAAACAACAACCTCCCTCCCTAAAACGTTCGCCTTAATCGTAGCTTTCAAACCACAATCCAGCACGTACTTCGGGTAGCCGATACATGCGCCCAGGCCACATTGGTAAGCGCAACACTGGAAAGGGGATTAACATGACGAGGACGGGGGAGGGAGGGGATCCCGCCAATCGGTCTGCGAAGGTTGTCGCGCGGGGCGCACGCGGCACACGGCTAACTCGCGCGGCGGGTTTTGCATCGATGTTTGAAAAATCCATTCCAAACGATGACGCCAATGCACAATGGGCAGTTTAGAACAAATTGCGGGATAAAATTATTTTCGCAGAAATTGTTAGTTTTTATCATTTGTAGTAGAGTATTATGATAGTAAATAACATTTTATTTGTAGTTCGCATCCATACCACCAGGTGGCGCTACATAAAATAGTGTTTTAATGGATATTTGCTTAGTTTTATTAATTTTGTGTGTTTTTTTTCTTGTATTATTTGTTGCTAATAGTATAAACCATTTTAAAATATACTGTAATGTTCCATAATGAAGATTAAATAAATAATAATAATAATAATTTATAAGCAAAACATAATAATTTTGAATAAAATAATTTTTTCTGCTTTGTATAGGACAATTGTAGCTAATTCTCGTCACTTTTACTCACAGGTAGTACAAATATTAAAAATTTACATACACAACTTAGGTGGATGCTATTACAAGCTCCTGACGTCTAGTTCACTTTTCTAAAGACATGAATAAAGGCATTTAAATAATTAGATAGAGCAGGTGCATTGAAATAAAGTACTTCCCAAATTCGTAATGAAAAGCAGCACATATTGTTTGTCTTTGAATATTCATCCAATACCTTTCCAAGTGCTGTACTGCCTTCAGAAGGGGTAATAAAACTAAAAATCCTTCTTGTTTTACAACTATCTGAAAAAATCAAAATTGCACGATAGCTACAAACTAAGTATTTACTTCATTTGTAAAGTTAAACCCTGTCTTTGTTTTAGTGCGTGTAGCTACTGATATTGAACTGGTTAACGAATCAGAGAAATACAGCTCATTATACAAAATGTCCTTCTGGATGCATTTTCTTTCTTGCAAAATATTCTTTGTAGCATCTCCCCTCTATCCTTATATTTAGTTTGTCATGAGTTTTGGGAGTTTCTTCTCCCAAAACGCCAATAGATGCTACTGCATTCATAACGTTTTCCTGTTATGCGTATAATTTAAGAATTACTTTCCTTATATCCTTCTATAATCTGCAGTAGGACCAAAAGGTATTTGGTTCTGATTTGCTTCATTATATTTAATGATAAAGTTAGGTTAGAATAGAAATTTACATATAAGATAAGTACATGAGCTGAAACTAAGATACACAGCTTCGTAATTGAAATGAAAGTTGATCAAAAGCACGTAGAATATATTTTTGTAGAATACACGAAATACGCTACACTAGGCACCTATGGAGCCGCCTAGTTACGCATGTGTCTATTTTTAGAAAAAGTTGATGTGAAAAAACTTCAATAAAATTCGCGTTCGCAAACTTTCGCAGAATATTTCTTCACAGATTGATAGCATATATATTACACTATGATGTGACATATATAAGACAACGCCACTCTACGCCACTTCCATAATGGCATCAAGTCAAAACTTAAAATGATGAAAATTTTCGGGAAATTTTTTCAGTTATTATCGTATATTTTTGCATAAAATTAACTTAGCTCAAAATTTTTCATGTGTTAAAAAGCTGACTAAATATCCTTTATAAAATGTCTAAATTTATCAAAATCGGTTCATATTTGAAAAAGTTACAAAGGTTTAAAGTTTTCCAAAAAAGTGAAGATTTTTCTGCGTTTTTTTAACAAATCTCGACTTTGAGAGGTGTTTTCTAGAGAACCAGAACAGATAAAGAGCTCATATTTGGAATTTTTCTTAGTTTAACCCTTAGTATTAAAACCTATTATTTGGAATTGCGCTATTACAAAGTTGATTTTTTGAATTTCATCCCGGCAAATGCCCATTGTGCAATGACGAGAGTATTAGTGCGTTGTGCTGCCGGCCACGACCGATCGAAGACGGCGACGGTGCAAAGCGGTGGGTTTAAATTGCGCCACCTCAAAGCGAGTGCCATCGCATGATGGCAGCAGAGACTGTGGCCATTTGTCGTATGATGCTGTCCAAAAAAAAAACCAGGAGGAGTGGAGACCATGTTTGGTGACTTTCAAGACCTGTTTCTACCATTCCGAGCGGTTTCAATTGGTTGTGGACAGAATGAGTTTCGTGAAGTATGCCACGTTGCTTCTCATTACTCTGGAGCAGTGGAGGGTCGTTAAGTGTTTTTTTTTTAATTCTCTTTACCCTTTAAAGAGTTAATCGAATATTGTTCGCGCTTGAGTTCATCCTTCACACTGCTAATGCACACTGTCAATAAAGCAGTGTTTACCAATAAGCGAAATACACCTCCGGCAGCCTGCAATAGCCCACACCCGCCTAGTCACTAAAATCACGCCACCATAAATAAGCGCTTCAATAAATCAAACTCATCCGGTGCTTCTGGCCCCAACCGGCAACAACCGTGTACGGCCGGAACCGATCGAACGCGTGAAGATAGCACTGCCGTCGTTCGGTCGGTCCTTCCGCTCCTCTGCCGACAACACACGGTGATATAATCTCCAAGATGCATTCGGCTCAACCTTTGACGATTCAAGGTTGAAAAATAAAATCACACCAACCGTGTGGTGGTGATGGTTTGCCTCTTTGTTCCGTTCGCTTTCCAACGTTCGCTCCGCTCCCAACGACGCCGATTTGCAGCGTAGCACACCCTTCCGCCGAGCGGCCTTCGTTTAACCGTTTGCTGTACAATTATCACCGTACACGTGACCTCGCACCGCACCTGCCCCATCGTTGTCTGTCGCCGGCGGAACCGTCCCGGAAGTGGACAACTGCACCTAACCTGCTGCGCAGCGTACGTGTACGTGAACAGAAACGCACCACGAAGGGGATTTTTCGCATCGACGCCTGGTCTGGTGGCTTTGTGTGGTTGAGTGTGTTGTGTCCCACCTTGAACGCTGTCCAAACGCGATGTTCAAGATGAAGTTCTTTGCTCGGAACGGAACAAGCTGAAAGCATTCCACTGTAGGTACGTTGTTTGGGTTGTCCATCTGCTGCCACCAGTGGCGATAATTAAAGCCCGACGAATCGTTCCGGTGTTTGCCGGGGTGGCATGTGGGTCAGGTCAAACATTATTATCAGTAACGGACCGATTTTCGAATGGGGAATGTTTTTTTTTTTTCGATTTGCTCTATCGCTTATTGCGCTAAATGATAAAGATGTGATAAAATAACCACAAACACTCATGGGTGGCGAATCCATGCCAATTGAGTCACCTATCGATACGGGAAGTTCCAATCCTAAAGTACCCTCATTTCGATTTGTACCACGTTTGGTCGTGCTTCTGGTTCGGTTTCTGAAAAACTCGTCTGTTGGTAAGCCGCTCACACGCGATCCGTAAATAATATGCGCATTTCAGACCCACGGCAAACGTGCCCACAAGACGGTACACGCCAACTGCCCGGCCAGGCAAGAGAGTCTGGCAAACAAATAAACAAACCCAAACCGCCTGATGCCGCCGTGCGTACGTACGTACCGCCAGGCCTGCGGGAGGAATACACAGTTCGTGTGTGTTGTTGAGGCGCTTACGTCATTTGCGTGCTCTTGTTTATTCCTTCTTTTGGTTGTGCAAAAACACCCACCGCTGTAATGGATGTGGCCTCACTGAGCCTCTTATTTCATGGCTGGTTTGGTTCCTTCGGTCGATGTGAAGCCATCGTAAGAATCATTTGGTACTGAAGTGGATCTTGCCGGACGAGCAACACCAAGATGACCAACCAAGAATGGCAATACTTAAACCAAACTGACACTGTGCTTCGTTTTCGGTAAAAACCTTCCATTTGGTTTTCGTAACCGCGCCTTCGTAATGAACCTTCCAGTGAAGCCTGATGCGGACTATAATTCAGGATTATGAGATACCGGCAACCACTCGATCCGGATCAAGCAAACTGCACCGTTTCGGGTTGCAACATCATTCCCGTTCGGGTGTCTTCATGAAAATCACGTAACAACGGGTAGGGCCTCCGCTTCTGATGACCGTGATAGAGTGTAGCTCGGTTGGCCCTTTTTCCAGCCCGCCCATATCGGTGCTGAAGGGCCCGACGGTTTGATCGTTCACTTTACATATTGTGAGTAACGATCGTTCGGGATGAAACGCTACGGCATCCCATCGATGACGACGTTCTTGCACACGATGGTGGCGATGCTGCTGATCGTGATGCAAGTTGCAGGACCCAATAATTGCTACATTGCACAAAAGGGGCAGCGCAATGGTTGCGCGAAAGTGCAACAAGTGCACCCTGATGCACTGATTCGCCTATTCTTCCCTTCGGATGCAGTTTCTTTCCTGGTTTCGCGCACAGGCGGCACAGGTTTTTGAGCGAGCTTTCACGGTGATGCCGGCGTGCCCTTTACCAAGCCCGGGAATGGCATCCCTCTCGCCGCTTTAGCTCACACATCCGAAAGAAACAGACACCACGGAAGGGGTCCCAATCCGCTACCCCCTCACACACACACACACACAGAAAAGAGCAAGGGAACCCCGAAACGGCTGGCACACCATTCGGAAAGTGAAAGTAAATTACCATTTCTCTCCCGCTTCCGACCACCTCCAGCTGATTCCGACCTCTCGGCCGCTCGGTGGGGAAGGTTAAGCCGGTAGAGGAAGCAAAGCACTTTTACTATTCCGGTCTCCTCCGTGCTCGCGGTCGCGATTCCTCACCTGTCTGCCTGTCTCTCGAGTCGTCGTACGGGTCGTGCCTGTGGGACACAAATGGAGACACACACAGCCACCGAAGCTTATCAACAAAACCGGACTCACGGGGGGCACGGGCTTTCCGGAACCGAAGGCGCATTCACTTCGCACACTGCACTTGCACTTCCCGTTCGGGCACCAGCGATCACGACTGCAGCACCGGGCACACGTGAAATTAGCGACGCAAAACGCGGCCAGCCCCGTACGAACGAAACCTGTTTGGCAGCCCCCCCACACGCACGACAACAACGGACACACGCAGCGATTTTGACAATCAGCTGTCTTGCGCAGTAGTACCGAGCGCCGCCACACCACAACAACAGCGCTAGCGCTCCGTGGTGCCTAGTGGTGGGCCGTCGAACGGAGATGTTGGGAAAATTGAGAAAATTATTTTTTTTCGCAAAAATTACGAAAATTACAAAAAAAATCATAAAAAATTACGCAAAATTGTTGAATTTCGTTAGAATAATTTATAAAAAGCACGGAAAAATTACGAACTACTAGCAAAATGGTCGAATTCCACTTGAATAGCAAAAATTTCAAAATTTTCAACGGTCGCGTGTGGCGGGAGTCGGAAAAATTCAAATTTCGCGATTGGATTCAAAAAAATTGTTGCTTTTTTTGTTGTTGCAATTTTGACGGTTGGCCGCGACACGTGGTCGAAACGAATTGGCGCGATTTTCGCGGAAAAACGAAAGGAAAAAGCAAGCAGCGATCGTGGAAAACGAGTGAGAGTTTTGGTTTGGCCGTCCGAGCGCACATGGTCTGCGCATGCGTGAATTCCGGTTTGGTCGTAGCATCTCGACCTCACGGACACGGCCATGGTACTGGATATGACCTTTAAGGCATGTTCCCAGTCTAATCGGAGGCAAATCCACCACAGACCGCATTTTTGCATCTCCGCAGATCCTCCAGAAGTGCCGAGAGCGCCCAAATCCCTACGCACCCCACCTGTTCATCGACTTCAAGGCGGCGGGAAAAAGAGCTATGGACATCATGCAGCGGTACCACTTCCCTGGGACGTTGATCCGGCCGTAGAGACCACCACGAACGAGGTGCAGTGCAAGTCACCTTGCAGTCGGACGTATCTAGTATCGAACTTGATGTCGGAACTGTTCAAATCTCACAGGAATCATTCGAAATGCGGGTCTAGACAACGACGTCCATGGCACGATCCTCTACTGATCTCTCCAATTTCTCGGCTTCGCGGATGACATCGACATCATCGGTAAGACAACAGCGAAGGTGTGTGAGGCGTACACCCGACTCAAACGTGAAGCAGCAAGAATTGGATTGAGAATCAATGCGACGAAGACGAAGTACCTGCTTGCCGGAGACTCAGACAATCTGGGAAGCAGTGTACTGCCGACGACGACAATCTCGAGGTAGTAAAGGAGTTCTGCTATCTTGGGACGGTCGTTACTTCTGACAACGTCATCAGCAGCGAAATCCGGAGATGCATTGTGCAGGGGAATCGTATTTAATCGATCATATGAACGCTCTGAGCGTGGTTGTGCGACGCATCCTCCGGACCATATTTGGCGGTGTGTTCGAGCATGGAGTCTGGAGGAGAAGGATGAACCACGTACATCCTGACGGTGGCGAAAGGCTGGCAGGATACGATGGCTGAGGCATGCTATTAGGATGCCGGACTCATGTCCCACCATGAAGGTGTTCGACAGCAACCTCCAGTTCGGCATGAGGTGCAGTGGAACACAGTGAACTAGATGGATGGATCAGGTGCATCGGGAACTGTCGGAGATCGGGTTTCTACATGGATGGAAGGCTGCGGCCAGAGACCGAGCATCCTCGAGAAAAAGAAAGATTCTGTTTGAGTGTTGTAAAGTTTCGGAAAATCAGCGGGCCTTAACGAAGACGCAGAAATGGCGGGTGTATGTGAGAGAGCGTCCCCCATAATGTCCTGCCATCGGTAATAAATAAATCACCAATACCAAGCCCATTTGTGGTAAAGACCGGACTCGACAATCAAGTACAGTGCTACGGCAAATAGGAACAAGAAGGAGAAGAAGAGTTAACCTGCTCCATACTACAAAAACCGTTCGTGATTCATTTCTAACATCCATATAGCTAGACGAGTATCGATAATGGGACAGACGAAACAATTTCGACATTATTTGTAAATGCGGTTGCGCAAACAAAACACCCGTCAACAGAACGAACCCACAACGAGCATTACGCACTTCTTTCTTCGCATAAATTACTGCCCACGATACCTTACACAACTTCCTCCCAAGCTCCACGATACCCCACGAAACCCGCCAACCGACAACTCGTCACGCAACCACTCGGGTGGAATTTCTGCGTCACGCGCTTCCAATTTATCATCACACTCCATTCCAATGCAATCATGTGCTGGTTTCTAAAAAAAAACCGGGGCTTAAAATAATAACACTCCCACATGCCGGTACCCATTTCACTCGCGAAAGAATAAATTAGTTGCGAAAAAGTTTTCAAATAAAACCCACCCGAATGAGATCACCACTCTTGGGCGGGCGAGCGTTGGGGCTGGAACTCGTTACTTGTGCTCGTGAGACGATCTAGCCTTTTTCTCTCTTTGGTTCAGTTCAAGAGCAACTTTTAATCGTGTGTCATTACTCATCAGCCTAATTTTTGGCGAAAGCGAAAGATAATGAATGCACACCAACGTGGTGTTCCCGGCTCGATTGCGGGTGTCGCTACCACAGCTACCAGCTGCAGAGGAGAATGATTAGAAGGTCTTTAGGAACTGTTCCTCCACACGTCCCCAAACAGTAAGAACGCTTCAAATCTCTTCAAAAGACTTTGGTTCCTGTTTGTCCCAATCGTCAGGAAGGAAGGAGTTACTCGGTTACAAGTAATTTAAGAATCCTTCCGCCACACACCACATCCTACCAAACGGACCCATTTCAAAGATTCCATCGTAACATTCGACTGTGAAGCAACTCATTTCAGCGACACATCCAAACTACAATCTTTTCAATTCATCTTTTGGGACGGAATAATCAAATTCAGTCATCACACAAACCTGCTACGGTACGAGTCATGTTTTATGAGTGGATTTCCAACGGGGGCACACTCATTGCCACGAACCAAACTCAGCAGCTGGACCAACTTTGAAGTGCATCTCGTAAATGCGAACGACTCCGAGCCGCACCGCGCAACAATGTCGGGTACGAAAGTGCGAAAAATACTTACCGAAAACCATGGGAAGCTCGAAAAGTTGATTCTCAATAGGCGAACACCAAGGCGGAACACAACTTCTGACGTGTCGGCCATTCAGGTTTTTGCAAAACTTTGTGGCCAGAGTCCTTTTCTCCTTCTACAAACGTCAAGTTTCGTCGTGAAAGATTGTGCAGCTAGGCGAAGGAAACAGTACAGTTTTTCGTCCAAATCATCGTCCTGGCTTTGTTTTTGTGAGTCTCGTTAAACTCATTACCCATACACAGTGGACACTGGATACTGGACAATGCTTCAAAACTTTACCAAACGAAACGCTTCCCTCAAAACGTTTCCAGCGCAAAACCTTCACCGGAAATGGATAAGAGAGCATAAAGGAAAAATGGACTTGCTGGCCTCACGCTGTACCTGTACGGGAGAAACTGCTTGCGCAAACTTATCGTGACTGCTTTTGACACCCGTGTGTCCTTCTTGGCAGCATGTAAGAGGTGTGTTCATAGCGGGGAGTCGACAGAAACAAAAAAAAACACACACACACATACCTAAACACAAGAAGTGCAATTGCACTTACCGCGCCGGAAGCAGCGGCAAAGACCAGGAACGGAAGAGCACAAGCGTGGAAAGATAAATACGCTTTTCGAGTCAGGTAGCAAAGTTATCCGCTTTTCTAGCGCCGTGTGTAAAAATGTTTAGTTGCTTTTGACAAGCGGCTCGGCCTCGCACGGCCATCCCAAACTAGAGCCAACATGGAAGAAAACCGCAAGAAAAACCAAATCAAGAACCGGAAGTTTATTTACATTTACTTTGCCACTTCTGGAATCGGGTAAGCGGGCAAAAGTTTGGTCGAGAAAAACAAAAGTCGCAAGAAAATGTATGCAATTTGTGTTAACTCAATCTGATGTGCTTTCGCGTGAAGTTTGTTCCACCGGTGTGCATATTCTACATTCTTACAACAAACAGGACAGGGTTAGCGAATTTTGGGGAACGGAAATAATGTGAGGGACCAAACAAGGAATGGAAAGAAGATTCACAGTGAAGCAAAACAATTTCCGTGGTGAATTTCCGGGGAAAAAAAACTAATGCTAAATGAAACTCGTTTAAGAGAATATTTATCAGTTGTCTTTCAGCTGTCCAATTCACAAAACCATTCAAATTATTTGTATTAATTTATCTATGTTATTCAACTGTTGATTTTTAACGCAATCGAAACATTTAAAAGCTACATTCTGACTGACTATTTTCACTATCATATCCTTTTCATCCTGCCGTCAATAAATCTCTAGGGTTCAATCGGCTGTGGACGTTCTGCTGCCGATAGAAAAAGGGTTGAATTATAAGAGAAAACTGACTACGCAGAAAACGTTACATCGATTTGTTGTCTAGTATAAAAATACACTTCGCTCAGACCTTATTCCGGTACGAGATTTAATGATACTGTGGAATTGTACCTGTTTTTGTTTAAACTACAGACAATTCCATTGATGGAATCACCAACACTCCCAATACTCCACACTGGACATTGCGCCATTGACATATCACGCTGGAAAACGGGACAGACCGATTCGTCTATTCATGTCCACATACGTCTCCAGCAACGAGCTATCTTGTTCGATGTAATTTCCAACCTGTTGTTGTAAATCCTTTCACTCCTTGACGCCACATCACATCGCACTCGAAGCCGCCATGCTCGGTGAGATTTTAATTTCCAGCGTAATTGAGGCAGCAAATTAGGTTTTTGATTATATTTCGGCTGTTCGGCCTACATCGTGTTCTGGTCACGCTGGTCGCCCATGGTCGACCATGGGATGAATCGTGCCACCTCCAGCTGTCATGCAGCATCCCTTCCCCGTTTTAACCCGTGTTTTTTTCCCGCCCATTGCTTACTTTCGCCACCCCGTGTTCGGTGTGTTTGTCATGTTGAATTTTCTGTTGATGACAGCGCCGCATAATTAGGTCATCACGGCCTGGGAACTGACCGACCGAAGCAAATCTAATGTAAACAATATCGACCAAATAAAAACTGCCGATCGCGATCGATCAGCAGAAAATTAGTATATAAGTCAGGAATAAGCATGAATAAATCGACTTTCAAGCACAAGAACTCAAAGACTAAGTTGTTTGTCTGTTCCAAGCCAAGTCGGACGGTAAAATCCTCCTGTCTTGGCGCTTCCCAACGAGTTCAGACTCGGTGCGGAAAATATATGGTGGCTCCAGAGAGGATCGAACTCACGACCTTCGCGTTATCAGCACGGTCGTGCTGATAACCCCCGCATCTCCACCACATATATTTTCCGCACCGAGTCTGAACTCGTTGGGAAGCGCCAAGACAGGAGGATTTTACCGTCCGACTTGGCTTGGAACAGACAAACAACTTAGTCTTTGAGTTCTTGTGCTTGAAAGTCGATTTATTCATGCTTATTCCTGACTTATATACTAATTTTCTGCTGATCGATCGCGATCGGCAGTTTTTATTTGGTCGATATTGTTTACATTAGATTTGCTTCGGTCGGTCAGTTCCCAGGCCGTGATGACCTAATTATGCGGCGCTGTCATCAACATCCTGACCCCCGTAATTCCTCGTAGAGGGGTTACTATTTGGTGACGGTTTAAACGGCGGGGGGCGTAAAGTGTACATTTTAGCTCGTACTTGTTTGATAATAAATGCTATGGTTATTCCTAATATTAAAGTGGCGACGCAGGCTATTGTACTTGTAATTATTATGAGGTAGAGCTGATCCATATTTGTTTCTTCTTTTTGCTCTGCGCTTAAATTCAGTATTTTGGCCAGCGGCTTGAAATACATTTTTGTTTCTACAGCTTCAATTTTCATGGTTGGCTGGATTTCTATGTTCTTGGTCTGTATTTTACAGTCTTGGCTAAGTGTTATTACCCCAGCTTGATACGCGGGATGTGTCAGTGTTTTGTTACATTTGAGGTATATTTCGTTAGGATGAGAAGAGTAGTATAGGATTTTGTTCGGCTGGGAGAGCTTTACAAATTTGGTTATTGAGTTTTTAATTGGTTTTATACCACACAAGCATTCTGTTTTTATATGTCTGAAAGATGAGGATATACAATCCAAATCTCTTCTAACGGCTACATCGGAGGACACGTGATGAGTGCTATTGTATCGCGTAATATCTGTAGGGTATATATAGTGTATATCGTTTATAGCTATTACATTTTCATCTAAGTCCAGAGTTGTAAAGTTTTTTAGGTTTGGTATTACAGTGATATGGAATATTTCGAATCTCTCTTGCGAAACGATGACGTTTTCAATATGTACTATTATTTCTCCCCTAAATAACTCTTTGCTAGAAATTCGGGGGTGGTCTAGAATTGTATACCCATCGGGTAACCTTGATTGTATCTTCTCGGAAATTTTCGTCGAGTCGAATATGCTAAGGGGCTGGATTTCTAACTCTAGATACCTTGTCGTAATGTATTGTACTATGTCTTCAGCTAGCATGATTGTTTCTGTGACATGCTTTATAAGTACGTTTTTTTTGTTTTCATTGAAGCTTTTATTAAGACTCTTAATACCTTCGTTCATGTGGTCTATTTTCATATTTAGTTTGTTTCTAAGTCTGTCACCCTGCTTGATTTTATGAGTCATGTCTTCCGATATATGTTTCAATTTCTGGTCTTCAGAAGCTCTAAAGAGGGCTAACTGTTCATCAATATCATCTTCTCCAAATAGAATACCTTTCAAAAATCCAAATATGCCGCTAGATCGTTTGGTTCGTCTTTTTACTGCAGTCTGTGAGAGTTGAAGTGCGTGTCGAATGTTTTGTTGTAATGTCAATTTCAAATTTAGAAGATTAGTGTCCATGTCACTCAGTGCCTTGAATACTGTGGTCACCTCTTTCTCCATTGTCAGTAAAGTCTCTGTGTCATTTTCGGGGTGTATTTTCGTGTGGAAGGTTGTTTCCCACACACCCCTTTTCAAGAGAAGCGTTCCTTCGTGGTCGAAGAATATACCAGCTTCTTCAACTGGTTTAACTGAAAGATTGTCTGTTAGTTTCCATGCGGCTAACAGGCTTATAATGCATAGATACCGGGCCATTATAAGGTTTTACGAGATGCTTCCTCCTTTTTGCAGGAGGAGTTTTTAATTGTTCAGCTAATTTCTTGACGTAGGCGATGTTGACCGGTTTTTTAACTCCCCACGAAGGTACGTCTGCAATTTTCTTGCCCTTTACTTCTAGTACTGATAAGTTGATCACAGGGCGTTTGTATTCGCCGTTTTCAACTTTAATCTTTGCGGATCTAACTTGCCCGTCTTTAGCGGGATAAACTTCTACTACCCGGCCCTTTAACCACCTACCCACGCGTTGTTCGTCTGGGAAGACGACTATGTCATCAGGTTGTATTGGGTCTGAGCGTTCTATCCACTTTTCTCGTTTGGCTAATGTTGGGAGGTACTCCTTCAACCAACGTTCCCAATAGTTTTGGGTGATAACTTGTGCCTTCTTCCAGTTGTTTCTGCTAGCTTCAGCTGCTGAAATCCCGGCTGGCGTAGGTTCGGCCTCTCCGGAACACCCTATCAAGAAGTGAAACGGTGTGAGAGGTTCGTCGTCTTCAGTTTCGAGGGGGATGTGAGTAAGAGGTCTATTATTGAGAATAAATTCGATCTCGATAAAGGCCGATCTTAATACTTCTTCTGGCATATTATCATTATTTGGCAGCAAGCTCTTGACCTCTCGGACCATTCTCTCCCATACACCTCCAAAGTGAGGCGCGGCCGGGGGATTGAAGTGCCATTTGATACCGATGGTTGCACATCTTTCGATGAGTTCCGTTATTTGCCTGTTTGCCCCAACGAAGTTTGTACCATTGTCACTGTATATGTGACAAATCTTTCCACGCCTATGCTGCACATTTTTTAGGCACATTATGAAGGAATTTGTACTTAAGTCTTTAGCGATTTCTAAATGTATAGCGCGCGTTGTCATACACGTGAATATCGCTCCCCATCTTTTTTCTACCCTTCTTCCGATTGACACTGTCATAGGTCCAAAGTAATCTACACCTGTATGGGTGAAGGGTTTTTTGAACACAGCGGCTCGGCTTTCTGGAAGGAGGGCCATCATCGGGGCAATGGGACGTGCGCGTTCATTTTTGCAACGCTGGCATTTGCTGATCACGCTTCTTACCACGGCCCTAAGGTCGATTACCCAAAACCTTTGCCGGATTGCCGCAATAACTGCTTCCATTTTTTTATGCATGTAGCGTTCATGATAATGCTGTATGATCAATTCTGTCACGTGATGCCTCTTAGGTAATATTATGGGTTGTTTCACGTCATCGGAGAGGTAGCATATATTTGCTAATCGTCCCCTTGCTCGTAGTAGTCCTTCTATTACTTGTGGATTGAGATTCTTTATTGTGCTGTTTTTAGAGACTTGTCCATTGAGTGAAAGCTGAACTAAATCATCTTCGTATATCTCCCATTGTGCCTTTTGCAATAGGAGTTTTTCTGCTTTATCCAGGTTTTCCTTTTCTACTATCGGGGAAAATGCTAATCGCTTGACCTTGCTTTTCAAAAATTCTATATATTTTAAATTGATTGCCAGTGATCTCTTCAGTCTTAGCCAATTTGAACACCATTCGGTTTTTATAAAGTTGAATGTTCTCTTCTCTATGGTTTTAATCATAAGATTTGGACGGATTTCTTCATGAGTAATGATTAGCTTGGGGTCCCTATATTCAATTTCCCTTTGTTTAAGAAATACTGGGCCATTCAGCCATATAGATTTTCTTGTAACTACCTTGGTTGCTTCGTCTGCAGGATTACTTTCGGAGGAGACCCACTTCCATTGACTAGCATTGGTAGTATCTAAAATCTCTCCAATTCTTACCGCCACAAATTGTTTGTACTTTTGTGGATCGGCATTGATCCATCCTAGGACGGTTTTGGAATCTGACCAATAATAGTCCCTATCAGTGGTAATTCTTAATTCCTCCTTAACAGTCTCGGCGAGTCTGACTCCGAGTACTGCTGCTTGAAGTTCCAGCTTAGGAATTGAGAGTGGTTTTATTGGTGCCACTCTCGTTTTTGCCGCCACTATGTTTACGTCAATCCCCTTTTCTGTTAATGTTCTTAAGTACACTACTGCTGCGAACGCTTTCTCCGAAGCGTCAACGAAAGTGTGTAACTCAGTTACTTCGATATTGCTAGCCACCGAGTAGCATCTAGGTATTTGTATGTGTTCTAGTTCCTTTATTCTTTCCTTCCATCTTTGCCATTGTTCCATTATGCGTTCTGGTACTGGGCTATCCCAATCCAGTTCTGTTTTCCAAATTTCTTGGATGATGACCTTCGCTGGCGTAGTATAGTTTGCCGCCAGCCCCAATGGATCATATATTTTCATCAAGTAGGCTAGCATTTCTCTTTTTGAAATTATGGAACACGGGGTATGCTTAAGCTTATACCTTAACACATCGTTTGTTTTGTCCCAGTATTGCCCCAAAATTTTCTCAAAATTCATATCTTTATTAGAGATGTGCAGCAGCTCTTGTTGTGAGGATCTATCATCTGGGATGCTTCTTATTACCTCCTGACAGTTAGAAACGAAATTTCTCATAAAGAAATGCGCTCTATCATGTATGAGGCAAACCTCGTTAATAGTCTTGATTGCATCATTGATAGTCCGAAAACTATCAAGATAATCATCAACATAGTGGTTTTTTACTATTGCTTCCACCGCAGTGGGGTATTTGTCTTTATATTTTAAGGCGTTTTCATTTTTAACGAACTGGGCACAAGCAGGAGAGCATGTGGCACCGAAGGTCATGACGTTCATAACGTATACTTGGGGTTCGTTGCGTGGATTATCCCTGAATAAAAATCGTTGAGCCACTTGATCTTCTTTGCGGATCCGTATCTGATGGAACATCTCCTTGATGTCCCCTGAACAGGCGATAGGGTATTCGCGAAAGCGGATTAATACTCCAAAAATTGACGTAGTGGCGTCTGGTCCGGACAAGAGAGTAGAGTTAAGTGAAATCCCTTCGTTCTTTGCAGCTGCATCGAAAACCAGTCTTGGTTTTGGAGTTGGCTTATTTGGATTGATGACCATAAAATGGGGAATGTAATTGATCTTTGGATCTCTATTCAGCAATTCAAATGGTGTTAGTTTACGAGCGTAACCTTTCTGAACATAATCAGTAATTTGATTTTTATACCAGGTTTTCATCTCGTCATTACCTTTCATTTTCCGTTCTTGACTTTCGAGCCTTCTTAGCGCCTGTGCGTAGCTGCTTGGTAAGGATACATTGGGATCCTTCCAAAGTAGGCCAATCTCATACTGATTATTTGTATATTTCAGTGTGTCATTCATTACACTTAGGGCTCTTTCATGGTCCTTTGATTTTGGGGTGAATTTGGTTTCCCTTACGCCAAATTCTTCTGTTGAAAAAAACCTTTTCATCAGGTCCCTCATTGACTTTTCTTCCTCCTCTTTCTTATCCTGTATTGTGAAAAGATGTTGATTTTCTTTTGCATCACCATCTCTGCACTTTCCAAATACGACCCAACCAATGCGTGTTTTGTGTGCCACTGGTTCATTGGGCGCTCCTGATTTGGACTCCACAGCTTGCGTGTAATAAGCATGTGGAAGTCCTAACAGAATGGTGGGTTTAGCATTTTTGTAGCTTGAAATATTTACCGTCTTTAAGTGGGAAAATTTTCTCTTCAACACGTTTGCATTGATGCTTTGAGTGGGTAGGTCCAGTTCTTTTACTGTCCTAATGTCCTTGACATAAAGCAGCCTGCCGTTTGGACCTCTGAGTTTCAGAGATACCGACGTGCTTGTATCCTCTACCTGGTTGCATCCATTTGTCCACGAGAGTGTTAACGGCTTCCTTGGGCCATGCAGATTTAGTTTCTGTCTTAGGCTTTCTGTCATGAGGCTCGTTGAGGATCCTGGGTCTATCAATGCAAATGTTTCGATGGAGTTGTTTTCGTTATAGACAGTTATTGGCAGAACTTGAAATAGGTATTGTTCCGAGTTTTGATGAAAATTTAAATGTGCTTTTGACGCCGCGCCCATTGAGTTAAATTTTTCTTCATGCAATATGGTGTTGTGTCGTCGTCCACAACCATCCACTGTACACTGCGGCCTTGAGCGACAGTTAATGGCCGCATGGTTAGAGAATTTGCAGCAGTTAGTGCAAACGTTTTTCTCCTTCAGCATTTTCCATCTTTCGTTTACTGAGGCATTCTTTAGCTTGTAACAAGATATGGTTTCATGAGGACGGCTGCAAATTAGACAGCCTTTATTTGAAATTTGATGGCTGGCTGAATAGTGAGTATTCAGCCTCGCCGGTCTGTCTCTTTGACCACCTTCCATAGCAAGAAGTGTGATCGCCACGTCTTCTGTTGGTTTCAACCATTTGCTGAAATCTTTCAAGGTTTTGATTTTGTCACCTTCCTCGTTAAGTGAATCTCTGAGCCACCTGTTTTTAAGGTCCGGAGAGAGTTTTGTGACCAGATCTGTAAGGAGCCTTTGGTCCATCAAGTACTCCGTTTGGTTCAACATGGTCATATTTTCCACCATGTTATTCAGTGCGTTACAGAACTCAATAATCGAAGATGGGTTTTCCAAAGATGCCCGTTTAACCACCATAAGGTCTTTTAGTAAGGCGTTAAAAATGCTAACTGGGTTGCCATATAACCTCCCCAATCTTTCCAAGATTGCATCCACGTTACTTGGGTTCAACATCAACCCGCTAACGGATCGCAATGCATCTCCCTTAAGGTGAATTTGGAGCCGTGTAAGGTTTTCCAAATTCGAAAATTTTTCTGTTCGAGTGGTTTCTTCGAACAGTAGTTTAAAACGAGGCCATGTTCTATAATTGCCATAGAAATCCGGAAGTTTTAAAACTGTCTTCTTGTGTGGAGCAAAACCCAAGTTTGCCATTTTATTTACGTTTGTTGTAAGTGTCTGTAGGTCGTCTTGTAGGTGAGTTGTGTCCGATTGGTTATGTATTTCTTCATTTCTTAATATGTCTTCTAGTCTTTCGATTTCCTTCTCACACCTTTCGTTTTCTTCTCTAGTTCTTTTTTCCGCTTCAGTTTTTTCTTTTAGTAGCCTCTCTGTTTGCATTAAGGCCTCCCTATTTCCCTTGCGTTCCTCAGCTATTGTGTAGCATTTTGGACACACATATTTTTTAACGGGACCTTCTAGCTTCAGACATTTGAGATGTAACCATCTGTCACACTCAATACAATTAACTTGTGTGTCCCACTCATCGGGGTTCTTGCATAGCTTGCAATTGCCTTTCGGGTTGCTTTTAAATATGATATCCATACTACTCACTTTGCGTAACCGGTGGATAAAGTAACTGGGCTGTCGCTGCCGATCTGGATGGGTGTCGTCGTGCCGTTGCTGCTCTTACAACGCCCCTGCTTGTCCTCCTCGAGGTCGTCTTCAGGTGATCCCCCGCGGTGTCGTCAGTACCCCTGTCTTCTGGTCGCCTTCAGATCCGCTGCTTGGGTAGTATTGCCGCCACGCTTTTTCGTTGGATAATCGGGTCTTCAGGGGCGATGACCATTGGCTACCGATCACCGTATCAACACACGTCAATAAGCTGGACACGTACTACTCCACTAGTTCGCACTCTTATCAACACCTTTATGTTTGTGGTTTCCCGGAAATGCTAAAGCCGGATACGGTTTAGCTCGAAGATTTCTTTTTTGTATGCACGTCCCGTATTGTAACACTCCCCAACTGTTGATCTTTTCTTGATCCGCACATTTACTTGTGTTGTTGTAATTGGAGTACACTGCCGGTGCTTTACGGGAACGTCCGTAAACCGCGGTCGTTAGCGTCTTGTGGGTTTTACTACGTTCTCACTGCGAATGTGTGCCACACGCGTAATTGTTTACACTGCACTTTGTTACTAGTACGCTACGTAATGATTTTCGATCAGATGTTCTCAGGTCGTCCGTTTTTAAACGCCCTTTCTGAGGTTGCGTTTCACTGCACACACACACCCCCTTTTTGTTTTGTTTACAAACCTGTGGTACGACCGAAACGATATAGCGAACGTCGTTTTTTTTTTTTTCACTGCACACACACACCCTTTTTGTTTTGTTTACAAACCTGTGGTACGACCGAAACGATATAGCGAACGTCGTTTTTTTTTTTTTTTGCCACCGGTGTCTTTATTCAATCACAATATATCGGTGATCGTACGGCGCCTTACTGAATTCTGTCTCTGTACCTTGGACTTCTTAAGCACTGTTTCAGGCGTTTTTTTGCACTCGTTTGGTTTGTTGCACTTTACGTTTTTGGCTACTATTATACATTCGCGATGTTTTCCGCTTTTACGAACCTTCCTCCGTTGGAGCGCTGGTTGTTTTTCTCTATCGGTCAGGAATACGTTCGTCAAGATCGGAAGCTAACCTCCGACTTGTATGTTCCTGCCGACTCTGGGTTTCAAGATCGGAAGTTAACCTCCGACTTGTACGTTGCGAGGTCTCTACTAGTCCTCTCTGGAGCCACCATATATTTTCCGCACCGAGTCTGAACTCGTTGGGAAGCGCCAAGACAGGAGGATTTTACCGTCCGACTTGGCTTGGAACAGACAAACAACTTAGTCTTTGAGTTCTTGTGCTTGAAAGTCGATTTATTCATGCTTATTCCTGACTTATATACTAATTTTCTGCTGATCGATCGCGATCGGCAGTTTTTATTTGGTCGATATTGTTTACATTAGATTTGCTTCGGTCGGTCAGTTCCCAGGCCGTGATGACCTAATTATGCGGCGCTGTCATCAACATTTTCCAATTGGCACAAATAATAGCTACGCGAAAAATTCGATATCCTTTTTGACTGTACGGCGTGCAGGGAAGGGTGGCGAAGGGTTTACCCCGAGAATGGTTAAATGGGACAACGGGTTGCGATCGCTTTCTGCATGATAGCATTCCGATAGAAGAGAACCCCTGATGGAAGAAACTAATTGGTATCGATGGTATGCCCACCCAATTGAAGACCGAAGCTGAATCGAATGACGGATGAAAAATTGAGATTTCATCATTACTTTATTGTAGATCCGAGCCCGCGTTGTTCGGGAAATTCGTGGAAGTCGACCAAATTTATTTCGTTGATGTAGCAAAATGGTTGCTGTACAACGGGTAAACACAATCAAACGGATGAGAAAACTCTTCGACCCTGTGCCGATAGCTCAAAGAGCAATGATTTAGATTATTCCATCCATTTGGTATGTTGGGTTTGCACCGAAATCCCATAATCAACACAGTGCTTAGCGCCGTGCCGTTCACAAAGCGCTGTACGTGCTCGAAGCGTTAAAACGCTGCTCGAGGCTTATCCAGCTTAAAACAATTATCCAACGAGCATCACGTGTCGCATATAACCGTAACAAAAACTCCATCAATAAAATCGGAAAATTTTACTCTAAAGTTCGTTTTCCCACTCGAACCTTAGAGTAAAACAATTTATAGCAAACAATACACTGTATTTGATGGCGTATCGTGTAGAATAGCGTGCCAGACAACCCGGAGCAATATTCTCTCATTGTACTTTGCACCCAATCCCACCCTTCGATTGAATTTTATTTTATTTTTAAATTCCCCTGCCTAAAACAAAACAAAAAGCACGCAACATTGCATTCTAGAGCTACTGCTCGCAAAGCTCAACCCCCTAAAGCCATCCCTTTCCTTTTTATGTGCTGCGAATGCACCATGGATCATCAACGCTTCCCAATGGAATTCCTCAATTTCTGTTCTCCTTCTCCACAAAAGACCGCTCTCGTCCGCTTTCCGATGAACTTGTCAAACAGTTAGCGTTTTTTACATCGAAGCTCCAATAAAAAGCCAATACATTTACAAATACATATACGGATCTCCCTGCCATCAGTGCGGCGTGCACGCTAAGTTTCAATTTAATTATCCTTGATCTCGACTACTGCAGATCGGCCCCTGTGAGTTCATCGCCTGACGGCGTCAAAATTTCCCCTGGATGCTCTGAGTCAAAGGGTCTGAAGGAGCAACAGTCGGAGCAAACGGGAAAACCTTCATCATCTTCTCAGATGCTACCAAGAACCAAGCACCCGATCCGATGGATCCGATAACCGGTGGGAAAATTGTTTTCCCATCGAAGAACATCTCGGGCATCGTAACGGGTGGGCGTGCGGTGCCGGTGCATCAAGCATGTCTTCGGCACCATCGTCATGGTGGTCGTCCCGCGGGACATCAACGGAAAGAAACGTTGATTTCGTTACACAATCACAACGAGCTGCCCCGCTGGCTAACGTGACGAGTTCTGAAAAGGGGTCAGGTTCGATAAAGGGCAACGGTTGTGTGCCTGCTTGCTTGCTTGCTTTCTTCAACTACTTTTGCACCTCGCCCCTACAAATCAACGCCAGTCGGGTTGTGGACATTCTACGGTGGTGGGTAGTGTGTCGTCTCCTTTCAGCATATCTTGTGCTTGCAATACGATATAGCCTGCCAACCTGCCAGCCCGAACGGGTGAACATCCTCAACGATAGCTCAATCGACACCGCCATTACTGAGCATTGGACGGGAATAGGAAAACACGGGAAGCAGATACTTTATCCTATTTCCATGGTTTTTTCCCACTAAACCTCTCACCGTTGCCAGGCCTTGTGTAATGTTTGGACGCTTCCTTGTCGAACGATTGAACGGATCGAATTTTTCCATTGTTTCATGAGTTGTCAGTGGGAAGCAAAAAAACAACACGTATACGCCAATACGCTGCACTAATGGATGATGAGGTCAGGTACGGTTGTGCAGCATCAACGCTTTGTTTTAGGATGGATGGAAAAAAATCAATCATTTATCATCGGCCACGAACGAGCAAGCATTTCCCACCGGAGCGGTTGCAATTGTGCAATCATGCATTCATAACTCACCCCATCCCCGGGTTGTTACGGAGTAAATCAATAGAACTCGATACCGTTTGGGTACCAACGTCGATCATTAGTTATGAGACGAGGGCTGTGTGGAAAAAGAGATAGTTCGCGAATTGACCGTTCGAGAGGTTTTATTTATTGACGTTACATTGTGTTTGCGATTGATATAGATTTATATAGTGTACATTCCCTAAAGAAAATTGCTCTACTACTTGTACAATTAGAAGCAAACCTTCATCGGATCATCATTTGATCAACTTTTGCCCATTATCTCCAACTGCCCATCAGCACGGACATCCGTTTAGGCACTACACAATAAGCAACAAAACTGCATTTAAGTAGTAGCACACTTTACCGATCGTACTTTGCCCAACATATACATTCAAACTCACACGATCTAATGGTGGCAGAAATTTATGTTACTACCCATAAATAAGAATTAATTGTAGAACATTCGTCGACCCATCAATTGCCACCGTAGATCACGACATCAGGTGTGGAACGGGGATGTACACAAAACACCCACCCACCCGATGCGGTTAGATTGTTTCCTGCTCCGAATTCTCCGGAAACATTCTTCACTCAACAGCCATTGCCCTCCCGACCATTATCCGATTGCAAGACGAAAAATCGTCTTTTCTTCCACCGAGCACATGTATCAACAATTCACGCATAATTTATGTTGTTTGGTTGTTTGGTAGCTGTCCCCGGGGGTGGTTTGGTTTACGGCACGCTTCGTGCAATGTGTAGTAGTCGGTGGTATAATAAACATTTTATCAACACCTTTACACCCTTCCCCACTTCCAACGCGGTGGTTTCACGGTGGCATCCTGGGTTCGCTCTAGCACTCTAATGAGGGCTGTTTGCTTTCGCCGCAAGGAGCGCACCCGCGTAATATGTTTGCACACCACCACCTAACACCGGTACCATAAATCGTGTAATTGTGTGCAAAGATTCAACGGCACCGACAGGACATGCACAACAAAGAACAACACAGCACTCCTGCTCTTACGGCTTGCGGGTGGATTTTTATTCTTGTTTGCTACATGTTTGCTACCTCATCACAACGCCCGACACCGGCACCGGTGTCGAAGTCGAAACGGATGTGATCTGGATAAAAGGTATGTCAACATACAGTTTGCATCATCCGGAGAATGAAACGAAACCGACGCAGACGGGGAGGGGATACAGAGCATACAAAGCTGCTTTTATTGTAAACCAAATTTTCAAACCATCTCGAGCCGCAGGGGATAATGCGTAGCGCTTGCATGTTTGTCTTATTAAAACCATTGACAAATGCCCGACCGACAATGTGTTCGCATTTCTCAACAAGTGGCTCAGTTGTGTATGTGTGTGTGTGTCAGTTGTAACAGATAACGCTCTGTTTCCGCCATACGCAAGGCCTGTCTGACACCCCCAGCAGTCGATGTGCTCGATTGAAATTCAAACATAAAACTCTGTGTCATTTCTACATGGCAACATGATTCGTCGTTACGTTTTTTTTTCTCTCTATCTCTCTTTCCTTTACTGTTACAAGAATAAAAACAAGGTAATACTTTACCAGAAGGTTACAGTCGGGTGCGTGTTGATCCCCGTTTCGTGCGATGGATATTTTTAAGCATCCCAGCCTGCCTTCACAACGCGTTGGAGCGTGCCATTTCTCGGCACCTTTCCACCTGTATTTATGCAACCCATTAGTCATTGGGAATGGAGCCGAATAAAACGATTCAATTGTTTCTCACTCATCCGCGTAAAAAGGGATGTTTTGTAGGGATTTTTTCCGCTCCCTAAAACGTGAAAACAGAGCAAAACTGTAGGTAGATTCTGACATCAATCGTGGTGTGGAAGGGTCTCTTTAAAAAATCAATCGCATAAACTGTTCTGAAAGACATTTATCATAACATATTTGAATTGCTAACAAATGTTCCCACATTTTTCCACATTACTAGCATATTTGTTGGTATACATATTTTTTTGATGGTAGTTTTTGATCTGATCTGAATTACTGAACAGATAAAATAGCCCCATGAAGTTTAATAAGATCCCCAATTCCATTTTGGGATTTTTTAGTGAATTTTTGCACTAAACTCAGCATAGAAACGAAGCGTAAGCGTCCAGGAAAAAAACATACCAACCATTCAAACCGTTCACCTACGTTTACAGTTTTTTCATCATCATTTCCATTGTCGATATCATCATCACGCACTGCTATTTACCCTGACGATGATGTTTTCTTTGATAAGCACTCTTTCAAGCGCATTCAATCGACACCAGAATCGCCCAAAATGACTTCTTTCCATGATGCCAATCGAGCGTTTGATTAAAACAGCGCACCTATGTCACATTCTTCCTTCCCTCAAAAATTGCCTTTTATACCGAAAGACATCGCAAACCCATCTCGACAAACAATGGCCTGAAAATGGAAACTTTCCTCGAGTGAAAGGATGACGCACGCACGCTTGTGGAAATGAAAATTTGTGCCACAAAGGGCCATCGCGAATGAACCTTTGAGAGATATTGATGGAAAAGAAGGGTATCACCTGTACGCTACTGCAATAGATTGGTAACATTCATTTCCCTTCACATTCTGAAGGAGGTTTCCTTTTTCATTTCCTGCAGCTTCTCCCAAGCGTAACATGTATATTGGCCAAATTAGTCTCAGATCGTAAATTTTCATGCAAGCTTCGCGAGGCAACATGGAGCGGAAATGCTGCGGAATACAATCTTGTCAGCGGGCTGGGTGTCCTATCAACCCGTGGAGTCATCAGACGTTTGTGCTAACGACTTTTGAAATGAATGTTCTTCCCTTTTGAACAAAAGCAAACATGAATAATATAAAATGGAAAGGCAATGATAGTAATATGAAGAAAGGTAGAAAACGAATACTCTAATATAATTACACATTCGATGATCATAGTGAGACAGCTTACATTGGAACACGCATGTGCACCCGAAATGCAAAACCAGCAGAAAACCAACATTAATTGCTGTGGGAAAGGAAAGTTATCCAATTATTCGGACAAGATGCATTCGTAAACCGCAATGTAAAGGGAAGCGTTTAAGGATTGTTCCACTAATTGCGAGTATCAAAAATAACGATTCACTGCAATTTTAGCAAACTTTTAACACGTTGAAAAGTATTGCTTACCCATTTTGCTCGTATACCTAAACTATTCTTTCAGCAACGATGACATAACTCCCATTCCCAGGACAGATTTGTGTCATAGATGGAGCATATGCAATCGGTATCCTCTGCTACGAAGGCACTCACTTTGCTATTAAACTCACAACAACCCGGACAACTCTAATGGGAAAGTAAAACACATTTTCATATCTTATCATGCCGCCGAAAGCGGCTCCATTCTTACACACAATAAGAGCTGCGTGCTTTGATTGTCAAATTGACATTATGCACCATGCGAGTACGTGTTACATCTTTCCTCAGCCGAACTTTTGCGCACGGTGCGATGATGATGCTAGGCATCATAACAAACCGGGACACATGCGTTCCACCAACCCTCCAAGCCTGTACCAAGCGTTCCCAGGCAAAGCGAGACACGAAAGAAACACTCAATAAGAGCATATCATTTGTGTAATGCTAAGCAGATTTGCAAACATTCTTCGGTCGTTACGGCAGGCACGCTTCACGATATTGCTAGGAAGATAATTATTTTCCTAGAAATCGTGCACGGTACAGTTTGGAACTGCGAGTGAACTGCTTTTGTACTTCTTTGGGGGAAAGTTATGCCGTTCTTTGAAAGGCAAACATATTTTACGTAGTGTTTTGTTTTACGAACAAAGTTGTATTAATTATAAGATAGAGTATTTCCACAAACAATGCGACAGATTGCTACAATAAAGCAGGAATAAAAAGATAATGTCTTCAGTTATTACTGCTTAAGTAGGAATAACTCATCATCACCATCTATTAAAGCTCTGAAACTTACATTAATCCAATTAACGATGCAGGGCATTAACAAGATGTGTTGATACTCTAAACATACCGTCTGTAAGCAAACGCATTTCATGCTAACCTTTCAACCGTACCATTACAAACGGAGTTTTTTTTTTGTACACTTTGTACTCCGGGAACTTTACATTCCTTCCTGTGGCGGTCAGACATTTAATTAACAAATCTGGCCCGTCTGCCCCTGACACGAGTGATTATGAAAATAAACTGATATTTATCCCGCCGTTACAAAAGCCACCGCAAACGGTCACCGCATAATGAAATGATATTCTCCATTTGCAAAGTTTAAATTAAATAGATAAGTTAAATTTGTGGTTTATCTTGCCTCGGACCATGTCCTTCCCGGTTTGAAGCTCTTCTCTGTATTTTGGTTTGAGCGCTGCACACTCTTCCCGTGAAGCAGTAAATGAAGGAAGAAAAAAACACGCAAAACACAGGAGAAAACAATAATATTTTCAAATCAACCTCCACACATTCCTAGCAAAACCTCTGGTCATGGTGGATGCTTATCGCTTTTAGCTACCCCGAGTCGGATATCTAGGTTGACAACATTTTCCATTTCCCTGACCAATCCATCATACCTCATCCCTCGACGTCGGTCGACTAGCACGTTGCCCCGTTGTCAAGAAAGATGAAGATGTCATCCCGGGTTCGCTGCACGGTACTATTCCCTTTCTGGTCAGACTTTGTTCACACTCCGGTTCACATCAACCCACACCCACCGCAGAGCATACAGAAACATTCGCAAATAAACGTACGTTCGGGCAGGAGGATACTCGCCAACGATGAAACTTGGTCGCTCGCTAATGGTTGTGTCATACCGGAAAATTAGAATGTTTATCTGGTGTTGCAAGATATGATATTTGGAGTGAAGCTAACGGCGAGGACGGGAGGATATCTGTTCTCTTTTTTTCAAGTTGAACAATTTCTAGATGGTCTTTTTTTCTTTCACTAACCACACATACAGCCATATATACTCATTCAACACTTCCTGGCACAGTTTTGCAGAGCAAGAAAGTTGAAGCTCAGTGTGTGTTACGCTTCATGTAACACCGTACGAGGTTGAAGCAGTCGCCTTATCGCCACAGCGACATCAGACTAACCTTCGGATGTCACAAAACAGATGTCCCGCTCTGGTCGGTCGCATCAGTTCGCGGAATGGCAAGCGTCTTGCAATGACATCAGAAGAAGAAGCAAAAAAAAAACCACTGTCACCGACCAGGCGTGTCCATTAAGTTTAATTTCTTCACAGTTCATTTCCTGCGCTCCAAAACTCTGAAAGCATGTTCTCTCCTGCAGCGCGGTACGTGTGATATTGTGAGGTGGCTTTTTTTTTGGCTTCGCAACCTGAATCGAACCGAAAATCACTGAACGTTGTCGGGTGGATTGCTGTTAACGAGTGTCATTTCCGCTTTTGACACTTTGAGCGACGATATAACCACCAGCGTGGCATCGCGCGTCTTGTCCAGGAAGTCGAAGCATGTGAGAGAACAAAGTTTTGCCCCTTGACAGCACTTCTTGGGTATTTGGGGCGCTCTAGCTATTGGCCACTGTTTCGAGTACCAATTCCTGAAGATGTTCGGTCGAACTGTCACGATCACTGGTGTGCAATCTTATGCGGTTTTTTCACTAAACCCCGCAGGTCCAACCGCTACGATCGCTCGGGGGTGGAAGAAAAATGTCAACTATCAGCAACCGAAACCACAGCCCACATCGGCAGTGAGAGTGTGGCTGTGTACAGTGAACTTAAACCTAGTGCTGATTCAACAAGACGTCTAAGAAATCCCGTTTACCACAAGATTTCCACACTTTCTTCTCACGGAAGAGCGGCAAGTCGAAACCGAGCCGTTCCTCCAAATCATGGCAGATAGTTTCCTTACCCTCCAAAAACTGACATGCACGCACTCCGGTCCGGTACGTTCGAATTCGACACTTCAGGATGGTTTCGGGCAACCGCATGGAAAGTTCCACCCGTCGGCCACGGCCACGAAAAAGATATAAATTTCACATCGTGCCTTGTGGATCCGGGAGCGCATTTGCGAGTCGCAATTCATAGTGTGGCCACGGCACGAATGAACGGTGAACGGTCCCATTACGACAAGACGTAACTTCACGCCTTCACCAACTTCGCCTTCATCCCAACGTTTTGACCACAGTTTCGCACATTACTTTGCACTGTCTTACGCTTTGGCAAAGTTCTCTCATTTCAAGCTCTTTTTCGTTTGCAAAATGAAGACAAGCGCAGGACTGTCGGCTAAGAGACTCCGACCAGAGCACTGGGTCGACGATTAGACGTTACCACCACGACGAGCGACTGACAGTATAAATCATTTTCAGCACCATTAACATAAAATATTATTTATTAAAATACGCCACCGGTACCGCCCGCTTTTCGGGCCGAGATAAGGTAGAATAGCGTTGTCTAACGAAATGAAGTACTTTGTGCACATGAGTTAATGTTCACAGCCCGTCAGACTGCGTTGCACTTGAAAGTAGGTTATTTTGTAATGTGTGTGGCTATTATAACTATAACGATTCTCCAGATATAATGAAAGTAACAATATCTGTATGTAAATAAGATGCTGCTACTATTCTATAATACAGCGTAAATCAAGTTTTAACCCTAATTCCACACCAAAGTTCGTACATGTAAACATGATTTAATTCGGACATCTTAATAGTAAATAATATGAAAATAATACGGGATACGATGTACTCTGCTGGAAGTGGAATTTTGTATTCGTTTCAGTTATATCATTAACACAAATATTCTAAATTAGTTTTGCGCCCTGCTTAAAGCTCCATAATTCATATAGCTTATGACATTATTACGCTGTTCTGATAGGTAACTTTGTGACTCTGATCTCCTCAACCAAACGGACAATAAAACACATTCCGACGCGAACGTAATAAATCTACGCGAACGTACGCTGTATCGATACTAGAAGTCCATTTATCTTCGTTTCCATGTGCGATATCCAGCATTCAAATCTCCGTCTCCGGCCTTAGAAACGACCACATTGGATTATCTCATCAGTTCGAGCGATCATAACGAGTTGATGGAAGGGCAGATTAATCAAAACCAATCCCAACTTTTGGGGCGTGAATTGCATTAATACAATCGCACCCCGAGTCCCCTTTTTTGTTGCTGCAGGTTGTGCTGCAAACTCCGAAACAGAATCACGTACGAATTGTGCTGCTTTTGTAGCATTCCCCCGAGCGGGTTGTCCCTAAATCCTACCCGTAACCGGACGGATTTGGTACACTGCCCAGGTGTGCAATCTTTCCGCACAGTGTAGCGTTATGGTTGTGCCGGTTGAAATGAAACGAACCGGCAACGCACCACGGCTGACCGGACAGACGGATTTGACGAACGAACGAAGGTAGCTCGGTAGCTCGGATACAGAATAATAAGCACGCCAGTAGCAGTCGCTGGCACTGGTCTTTGCGGAGCAGTGACCCAAACCGAAAACTAACAACCAAGCGAAGAAAGTAAAGCATATAATCGCTGTATTAATGTGTAAGGTAGTTCTATTTTTTGTACTCTTTCCTCAAATCCGGGATGTTGCCAGAAAGCCGAGGTGATTAAACGGAAACGGTTACGGTTTTGACGAATAGAAAGCATCGGATTAACCGGACTTTCGGACAGGTGGAACATGATGGATGGGTCCATGGGGCTTGACGTGTTGAAGGTGTTGAACGCGCATACCACAGCAAGAAAAACATTACGTGATTTTCATCATAAAACTGTCCAACTCTATAGACATCTCGTTCGTGAAAAGATGAAAACGGTCCGCAAGAATGTATTTGTTTTGAATTGAGAGTACAAATTAAACAAAAAAATGGATAAGTTAATCAGGAAGTCGGATATAAATGTGATTTCAGTTATGTTTTCACATATTTTATTTTGAGAATACGAGTAAATAAAACACCGAGGATGAGCAAATGATGATTGAAACTCTTTTATTCGCAAGCATCCAAGGGTTACAAGGTTGCACAGCAGTAGCAACAATGACAACTCACTGAACTAGTGTGCAGAAGAAAAAGGGCAAACAAAAGGTTACACCCACTGACAATCTTTTCGGCGGGGGGGCGAAAACTTTTAATCACCAACACCGAAGATAGCCCGAACCGTTGAAATGCGTATATTTCTACCAGACACGACACCAGAATAGTTAATGCGTGACCAGCCGTCACTCATGGGCCACCATGACTATTAAGCTTTCGGGACCAAAAACCTTCGTTAGCAAGGCTCCACCAACAATGGAGCGCACTGGGCATACATACAAACGATTTTCCAACAGGCAAACAAAACACACACAAAAATCTACTAAACTTAGCCGCAAGCAATGTGAAAACCCCGTGCTGGAAGGATTGACCACCAGTAACGCCGGGATGGTAAGATACTGTGCCGCAAAGAAGACGGCGGATACGCTGCGTAGCGAAAAAGTAATTTACGGCCTGCCACCGGTGACGCATCTAATTGACTTACGAGAATGTGTTCACCTTCAGCCACCAGCCACCACCAAATCCTGCCCAGCGCTACCAATTCCAATGAAGCGGGTTAACGGAAGATCTCGGAAATCCTGCCACCGGTGGACGGAAATGAATTTTGGTCAACCCAGCGCTCGTCCTCGCGCAGCTTGTACACAGAAGGCCCATCACGTTCGCTGCGCCTGGTTATGGAAGGGAGCGTTGAATCCACACACCAACGTCGCCCAGTAAGGCCAGTTGGAAGCTGTGCCAAGAATTAGCCAAAATCATGCAACGTCCGGTATTCGGTGATTTATGCCCGGGCAAACATTGCGCTCGACTGTGGGAATGTTCGGCTCCACTCAGTGCACGACTGAGTTCCCCGGGTGACGATTCGATGGTGGAAAAATCAAATTATCACCCCCAACAGGGGCAGCAGCACCATCACACCGTTTGCTGCGTGGACGGATTGAGCTTCAGAAAAGTGGACTTCGGAACGGAAAAGTGCACGATAAAATTGACCAACTTGAGTCCCGCACCTCACGCCGGGTGGGTTGCCGTCAACACTCAAATCACTGACACGAAAACACAACCGGAAGCATACTACATAGCATGGAACGCGCACTAACGATGAAATTCGAACTGTCCTTCGTGGGCT
Organism: Anopheles gambiae; assembly: GCF_943734735.2. NCBI lineage: Eukaryota > Metazoa > Arthropoda > Insecta > Diptera > Culicidae > Anopheles > Anopheles gambiae. Next base: position 29,370,824 of record NC_064601.1, read on the forward strand.
GGGCGGGCGATGAGGTTGTCCATGAAAGCTGTCATCGGAATGAACCGGTGCTGTGGAAATGTCATCCATACGATAGCGACCCTTGCTAATAGAGGCAATCGAATGTCGACAGCAGTTTGTTGAGCATAATGAACCAGCAGCAAGTGGCGCTATTCCGGAAAGAGTACAATGGAAAGGTGAGATGGTCACTTATTGGGCGTCTTTTGTAATGCTAAGCGCAATCTTTTGTCAAAGCTGGTCAAACAGTTTGCTAGAAATAACTCTGCGTAAGGCCTCATTGATCGTAGACTTTGATGTTCTCCGTTTGGCATTTAAACAGGATTTTTAAGGCAACAGAAGCAAAACAAAGGAAGTCATTATTTCGGTCAATATTTACAATGCTCCATTTATTTCTTTACTCTTCCATTTTCTGAATAAACATTCTTCTAAGAGAGCAGAAACTATCGTTCAATAGGAATATCGTTTCCGAGTCCTTCAAATACTTTGTTTCCATTTCTGATACAGTGCTTCATGGCCATTGGCTTACATTTATTATGGCCATCTAGTGCCATCATTGTTGTTGATTGTCTCAATAAAAAACCGACTGCGGAAATCATTAGTTTAAGATATGTGACGTACTGCTCGAATGTGCATGTAGCATTTATGAATCGAGCATTGCAAATAAAAATAGCTCTCTCTCTCTCTCTCTGTCTCTTACCCTAAAGACGACAAAACAAGGTAACGTTTGCGTGCATTCCAGAAAGTTAAAGTAATATGCCCTGAAGATACAACGGTTTGTAGAAATCAACTTTTGTACACTACTTCCATCTTTTAGCCTTGCAAGAAACTTATCTCAACTCACTTTTGAGGAATAAATGTTTTCAGTTCCTTCCAAAAGAGAATAACACAGCCTCACATCAACCCATCACCGGTTAACCATATTACGATATGGCACAATACCTCGGTCCTATTTTCCAAATGCCACAACACTTCGCAGCATCGTAAACCTTTCCGCACCATAAACATTTCAGTCATTCGTTGTTCACCTCTAACTCCACTGTTCCATTTCGAGTCACAATCGATCAGGTTTAAACCAGATCAGATCAAGCCCAGAGCCCGTAAAGCTTGCTCCCACCATGAACCACACAGTCGCACAACGAACGCATTATTACGGCCGCGGATCAAACAGTATATGAGAACATTCCATCCACCACGCGCGCCCGGTATTTCCAGTTAATCAGCGCCTACGTGTCGGTGATTTCCGGTAAAATTAGTACACATCATCCATCCAGCAGCCTGTTCGCCTCCTGTCTCCCTATCTACCCATCCCATACACACATTCCAGTGTGCATCGGATTCCGATGGCACAGCAATAATTTTATCCTTCGCTGTCGTAAATTCGAACGTTTACAGCATCTTAAAACTTTTCCCATAAAACTGGACCGAAACGGTGGCCACGGTACGGCGGCTAGCTTTACCGGCACCGGTTGGAATGGTCTTCTAAAATGACCGATTTTATGACCGAACGGTGAACACTGTCGTAATGTGGCCCCTTTCTTCACATTCACACGCATGCTCACCCAATTGCAGTGTCTTCGGCTGACAATTTGCCCCTCTCGGGGGCATTCCAGTCGAGTGCGCTACCATGGCGCGCCCGGACTGTCTCAACAGTCACAGGGAAACAACAGGGGAGAAATTGTTTTCCAATTTTCCAACAATGAGATGACAATTACTTTCTTTCACTCGTGCCCGTTTAGTCGCGAGACGCCCGGGGAGATTGCACCGGGTGTAAATAGGTTTAAAAATTGATTCACTATCGCCATCGTCTTCTAAAACGGTCGTAATGTTCGGTCAAGGTGGTAATAAATAGTTTTGCTGATGTTTTCGTTCTACGAATGCACAAAAGCACTCAATGTTTGCAGTAAAAGAAACGACCTAGGAATGGGGAGAGTATTGTTAACAAATGTTGGATACAATTTTACAATGCTTTCCAACGATTTTGGTGCAGGATGTAAACATTAAAATGAACTGCACCACTTTATGAGATATTAAATTCATATTTAGAACTATAAAGTTTGGTTTATTTCAGAGCTGTACAGGAAATGATCTACAATATAACATAGTAGCAATTGAATTATTAAGAGAACCAACAAGTTCGCCGAGTTTTGATATTATAGGCCTTCTTTTGTTTATTGTTGTTTATGCAAGGTTTTAAAAATCAGACAGAATCTTTATTTGAAAGTGTCTTAAAGTTCCATCGTATTTAGTGGAAGTTTATGATAACCTCTTTCAGAATAATCTTTTCAGTAATGGTTTGCGGCGATTAAATAAGTATAACTAGAGGCGATCCTAAATGAAGATCCTGCACAAACACATAAACATGAACTGTAGCCAGGAGACGACGAACACCGTCTGAACATTGAGAGCAACTACTCCTACTACTCCTACGAAGCCTAAATGGTACTAAAAGTATCAAAAAAGGTACCACAAATAACTAAAATTTAAAGTCCTATGTAGTTTAATCTACGTTAGAGTCGCCAATTTCCCACACTAAATAACGAATGTGTCCATGTAAAACCGCTACGAACTTATTGGTACTCCTAATATTAACTGCTCTCCTGACCTGAATGTAATAAAATATAACAAAACATTGAACCACGAACCAGTTGCACGGTTCATTCTGCCAGTTCAACTCAAAACGTTCCCCCAATTTACAACCTATTGACCGATGCGTCATGGAACATGGTCGGGTCAGCACGGTTTCTCGCCACGTTTCATTGCCTGTGTCGTTCATATTGACCATTTTTCATTGGCACCATTTCACTCGATGCCCCTGTCAGAGAACTTTACGATCGGTCAACAAAAAGCCCCGCAAAAAGGGACGCATTACTTTGCGGGGTGGACAGCTGGGTGCGAGTGCTGAACCGAACGCATCGGCGCATCGCATAAATAAGAATTTCCTTTAATACACTACCACCACCACCACGTTTGATGTTAGTACGTGTTATGGTAGGCGTGTGTGGTGCGTTAGAGAGATGTACGCCGCATGTTTGTTTGTGTTTTTATTTCACCTCACCTTCGACCCCATTGCCCAAACTATCCTTTATTTGCCGTAGGCAAGTGCTTTAATAATGATAATGTGGTGGTTTTTCCTTCTTTTTTTCCAAGCTAAAAGAAGCTGTTCTTTTGTCGCCGATGTGCTTGCGATACTCATTTCCCAAGTCTGGGTGATTTTCTTTCCTACAACGTATTTCGTTCATAATAACGGCAGCCAAGCTGCCTTTCTTTGTCCCTACTCACATTGTTTGATGGTTCGTGTGTGTTTTTCGTTTTCTTTAGCTTAGCTTTAGATTTTGCTAGAGATGGATGTAATGAAAATGTACCGCACCAGAGCAAAGGGTGTCACAAATGCATTGAAATCTGAATCAAATGGTGTGATGGTGACGTTGTTTTTTAGTGCAGATCTCAAGCACACCGTGAAAGTCCTTCAAATCTAGCTTTCTGCAGGGATTATGAAAGCACCAACAGCGACAGCAAAAAAAAAAGAAACTCAAATATTTACTCCACCCATCCAGCACCACATTATAACATTCATTTCATGCGCCATGCTAAACTTGACACGTGGAGAGCAGGAGAGAAAAAAATGGAGTTCCACGTCCCTTGTTTGTGCTTCACATCATCAGTAAAAAGCACTTCACGCGCGCGACACTCGACCCATTGTTTGACTTGCCCCACCCGTTCGGGCGTTCTGTGTTCGTTAGCAATATTGCAGTGATTGTACCGTCGCTACATCATTTCGTACGATTTCACCATAAATCAGTACAACCACGAGTACAGGAGAGCCCGAGCTTGCGGTTTCGGTGGGCAGTGCGGTTTGTGTATTTCGCGCTGTCAAACGCGCCGGGATAAACGGGCACATAATGAAACGAAATCCAACTACAATGCTGCCCGCCAGTTTACTGCGCACGGGATGAACCGTTTCGTGCCGAACTGTGTCATGTTGTCACAGTAACCGTGTGCTTGGTTTGCCGATTGAAAAAGCTCCACCAGTAACAACTGCTCCCTTCGTTTGCGCTTTTGTTGCGTTTCGTTTGCGGGCACACTGGACGGGACGCATAAAATGGAACTAAAATATTAATTCGCTGGTAAAATAAAACCTTCGCTCTCATAATAAGCAGACACACACGAATGGGTTGTAAAACGTACAACAAAGAAAACAGACAGGAAAGCCATATCCTTGCATAACATAACGCATTGGTCACTATTCGATAGCCCCAATCAGCGCATTCTGTGCCCTGTTTTGCCATTTCAGCTGGAGTGGATCGTTAATGGGACATTCGAAATGAAATGAATTTTTCACATGTTGCCCGGTAATGAGATTATCATTCACCCAGACGGGTGAAACTGAAACCAATCATAAAAAGCTTGTTATGTATTGTAAATGTTGTGCAATGTCGTTTTTGTTATGTTTTTCTCAGAATTGCTCACACACAAAAATAAACAATCGAAAATTTTGACAAATTAAATAACTAATATAAAATAAATACAGTGTAAAAATTCATGGTAATTTGATACAATTCTTATAACAATGTCCAATACGAATAGCATAGCAACGAGTATCATCCCACTATTCACATTGTTCTTTGTATCAATAATTGTAGGTTTAACATTACCTTGAAAATAAACAACAAATATCAAAAAAGGAACATATTGACAGCTACTTCTGAACATTGGTCATCATTTTCCATTAAAGCAGCACAGTATCTTGTCACAAAAATCAATAGCCCTACCTTTATAGCTCAATCCATAGCTAAACTTGGCAAATGGATTGCTATCGGGTCTCTAACAATTACTAAATTATACTAACGAATTTGATGAAAATCGTTTGTCACGAACGTTTTGCAATTGCATCGAAAGGTCTCCATTTTCATTGGTCCCATTATCATCATTCATACCGAACGAATGCATCTTCATCGAAGTGCATTTTCCAATCAAACAATTTATATAATCAATTTTGCTTTCCCACCCATCGCTGCACACATTGGCGGGCAATGATGCAACCTAGAAGCCGTTCGAAATTTTTCTTACCGTTTCGCTCACGTCCCTGTCATAGCCGGGTCTGGAACGAAGCGGCATTGTCACGTTCTATGGACGGCCACTCACCCCAATCAGGCCCGAGCCCAATAATGCCGATGAACTGATAAATTTATTGAATTTTTCATTAACTTTCTCCTTCTCTCGTTTGGTTTGCATGGTGCAATGTGTGCATCGGACTGTTTGCAATGGATATTTTCTCACATTTTGTTCAATATTGTGACTTTTGATGCTTTGTAGGAGTACTCGAATGAAGTTGTCGGATGAAGATTTTCTCCACAACTCCACTTGAGAAGACAGAGCGAAGCTTAATCCGATTTTCAATCCAAAAAGGGTATATGGTTCGTTCGGGTAAACTTCTTCGTGTTTTAAAGAATACTAAGCAAATGCTGAGTTATTTCTAAATAGCATATACATAGAAAAGCTTTCGTCGTTGTGCTGGTAGGACTCGAAAAGGAATGGGTTGAATTTAATATAAAAAAAAGCAAACAAAAAACCATCTGAAAACAAATTATTTTATATCACTCGTAGATGTCCATCCCATGGAACTATAAGACAAACCCACAATTATAACACATTTACCATAGTGTATAATACAAGATAAGGCACTCAATTTAGTGTTCTCAGCAAAAAATGGTCAATTCATATGAGCCGGTCGTCTCGAACAGAAGAGTGCATTTTGATGTAAAGCTATCAAAAACACATCGCACACGTAGAATTCATCCTTTTTGTCAAATAACGCATACAATCGGTACCAGCTGCAGCCGAACTCATGGTACCCAACAACTTTGAAAGTAGTAAAGACTAATTACTTTCAATCCTTTTTTTCTTTATTTAAATTTTGATTTCTATGTTTATACATGTTTCCATATTTTTCTTTTCGCTTATAGAGAAACTGATTTGAATGAAAAAAACGCTTCAACTTTTGTGTTGACCTTTTTGAACGCAACATTCCACTCACACAATTGGTCTGTTTTACGTAAACTATCATTAAACAAAATTTTCCCCAAGCCTCGTGTACCGCTAGAAACAGCAAACAGCAATCCCGTCCATCCTCCAAGCTTACAAATCGAAATGCGCAAATCTACGAGACGTGTCTCAATTTGTCATTCGCTGCGGAAACAAACGATAGACTGCCAAACGGACGCGCTAAAGCGCTTTCCCTTCGCACCCGAGAACAAACAGACTCCTTCGACTAGGGAATAAAGGATTCGCTTTTTGCTGGGAAAGCACAGCTTCGGAAGCCAAACCAACCGCTAAGGAAGAACACAGTCACAAGCGATCATATCAGAACAGTTACCAACTATTCGGTTCCGCTTTGCGATAAGATGCATCATTTTTCACTACCTCCCCAACCCGTTCGCCACTACAGTCAGCATCAGCATCCACAGTCGCAACTCATACTGTGCACACACGCACACACACACAAGCCCCCAACCAAAGAAGGAGTATAATTTGAAGCATCATTAAATCTGTCAGCTTCCAAAATCAACTTTGGCACAACGGGTGCAGTGGGAAGAGTGGGATGAAAGAAAAAGAAAGAACAGGCAAGAAAATGAAATGCTAGAACACACACACACACACACGGTGCTTGCATCCTAACGGTCTTACTGTGTTTTCTCGCGGGATGAAACCCTCGTCCTTAGGGGTGGAGCAAGTTTACCTCGGCGTGTACGGCTCGTCGTGTATAGGGCTTCAAATTTGCGCACGTTAAGAAAGTGGTAAAGTTTACCTACAACTCCTACCGTACCACAAGACGCTACAAGCAGCAGGCGCTACACACACTACCCATCCCGTCAGTCAAAGCCTGCACTTATGACGCAAACAAACTGCGATTCTTTTTTTCGGTTGCGACTGAAATTTGTTTCACTTTTCTTCTTTTTTAGCGTTGCATCATTTCAAAGGCGAGAAAGAAATGTTTACGTTCACCGTTGTCGAAATAGAAACAAGCAAAGCACGCCACTCTTCAGGAAGCTTTTGAGTGGTTGCGATGGTTTCTGCGTGCTCGTATGTGGGAAGTGCTTCAAACATCCCTGCAGGAGGTTTGATTTGATGTATGTTGATTTTTCTCTCGGCAAATGTTATGATGATTGATAGTTTCCTTGCAGAGGTAGGAAAAGCGTGAGGTTTCGGTATGATAAGTATGAGTGTGTACAGTGTACTAAGCAGGTGAGTTTTTTTTTTCTTTTTTGTGGAAATGGAAATTGAATGCGAAACGTACGTTAGAGCTTTATCAAATTTTGTGAAAATGGTTGAGATCCAGTAAACATTTCTTTTGAATCGTACATAAATTCTTGTTTAAAGATTATTTTAGTTTTATTCAAAAATAGCACGTCTCAGTAATTATATTCTTGTTCACTATAAAACTCTTAAAGAACAAAAGATATTTAGATTTGATAATACTGAATATTTTCTTTAATATCTCTCCATAGCTACCGGTAGGTTGCTATTCATGCCCTAACCGCAGTAACTACAATGACCACCAAATTGGCAGATTGATTGCAATAAGAAATACAAACCACCACTTCCCACCACACCTGCGCCAATCAAATATGCATGATGAAGCAGGATTGCTCATGTAGTTGCCAGCATACACTATCACACTTACCTGCATCATCACCACTCACCATTCACACTGAGCAGGAGCCAAAAACCACCAGTTTCTCTACCCGAACTCCATTCCAACACGGAAAGCGGAACGTCGGAAGAACGGCAGGGGTAACCCTAAAAAATCTCAACCACATCACCACACCGACCAATCCGGTGCGATGAAATGGCAATTCATTCAATTTAAAATGTTGCACGACGGGGGCGCATCTTCCTTGCACTGCTACTGCAGGTACTTCGAAAATGTGACACCAAAAAGGAAGGGATGCAACAACAAAAAAAAGAGGCCACACGACTCACCACTATCAGCCGTGCCCGGTTGCCGTGACCCGCACGGGTGAGCTTTTGCACAGCGCAGTATGGTACGCAGTGGGGTGGAAAGTGAAGGAACCGTCATACATGTCGAGCGATACATTGACGATAAGTGCAAACTGCAATTACCAACCCACCCTCGAGATCCGCAATGCAGCCGGCAGTGCAGAAGTTGCTGGCTGCCATCGCGTTCCGTGGCTCCCGCCACTGAAATGCTAGCAGCAAATGTGCTTCTTTTTATCTCCACCACCATCTAATGATGAGCTGAAATGGTGCATTCACCAAGCACTCCGTTGCGCTTGGACGGCACTCGCTGAAAAGTGGAGAAGAAGGAGAAAAAAAATCTCCCCGATCCCGACCACGATAGATAAGGGTCGCGTCGGATGCAATTTAGTGGGGATGAGATGTGTGCTTCATTACCGAGCGAGTTTCACGGGTGTAATGATTTGTTTGATGAGAGTGATATAGTCTCGCACTAATTTCCCCTAACAATGTACGGTGAAATGTAATGAAAAAGATGAGCATTTACGGGCAGAACGTCGTGCTAGCATGTTTTGGATCCAGTCTGGTTGAAGCATTGTTAACGGAAATTATACCACTTGAACGTTCTCGGCTGCATTTAATTGCGCTTCTCCCGCTCTGCTCTTCTCACGTTCACGTTTGCTAATCTATTTTCATCGATGCTACGATTTTGCTCCTAATAACAGCAATCTCAGCTGCCAAAGCAACTTTCGATCAACGTCCGGACGTGCTTGGAAGAGCTTCACCGAACCAAACCATCATACCGCATTGTGAACAGCATCAGTATCGATAGCCCGAGCCCCGAATGTCTTCAGCTGAATTTCTTCACATTCACGGCGACTCATCAACCCACTACCCGCCCAAAAAGCCAATCCAATCGTGACAAAAACCATGCAATAATGCCCATTTGCAGTGGAGGCGCCTGGTGCCGCGTCTCTGATTGAGGGGCGTGCACAACGCTTCCGAAACGCTGCCCTGCAGTCAGCCAAGTGTACGTGTTTCAAGCCTTATCAGGCAAATCAGCATCAACGTAGGGGTGGGTGGGTTGCCAATACGCCAGCCTAGCGCCTTAAGTTGATCGATAGAAGTGGATGGTGGTTTGGTTCGATCGGTCACGAGCAGTTTCTTTCTTGATGCAGGGACCTATCAAGGCAGAGCACTAGTCCCACTGGCGTTTGTATCGAAAGTCAATCAACTATTCAGCACTCGTCCTATTGGATGCGATGAATGCGGACCGTCCGGGAGGGAACCGTTCAGCGGCCAACGATGCATTTGCCAAAAGAAACGCGCGGGCTGCACAAGGTGGTCCTAGGAATTGCAACCGATTCTTCAAAACGTTCGCTGTCGTGTTGGAGGCCTAGCTATGAAATCACAGTGAGAAAAAACCTTGAAAAATATTTTTACTTTAAATAGGATTTTTTGAAGCAAATTTCAGTTTTATGATTTGGATTGAAAACCAATTTTATGAAACACAATGCAAACATTTGCATAGAAAACTGGTATTAAAACAGCCAAACTATCGCCTCTTCTCACTGTGCCCGAACCATTTAAGCAGCCGTCCTAGAAACGACCGAAATCCCACGTTTCCACATAGAAGAAAGCCAGCATAACGTCCAACCTTGTTGGCATCTCGATTCCGATCTTACCCCATCGGCCCCACTAAAAACGGTCAGCCGTGAAACGATGCGTGAAATGGTTTCAGTTGCTAGGCGAATCAATGCATCAAATCTTCCCACTAGACGTCCACTGCACCACGTTCCTAAGGCCGACGTGCGCGAAAGAATTATGTGACAGTCCGGGTACCGCACGGCCCACTGAGCAGAAAGTGCGCTTAGCAACTATTAGGGCGGGTACGAAAGAGCCGGACTCGTGTATACCCTTTCAACTGTAGACGGGGTTTGCTGCGGTTGCGATGGTTGCAGTGGGTTTGCTGTCCAACTGCTGCTTAAACTTACAACCTTTACAGCCATACCGAATTGAAGAGTGCACCCCGTAACACACTGAATAAATAATGGAAACAGGGTTTGCGAAAAGAGTGCGCTGCAAGATTGCAATTTCCCTACACGGTGCACAGCTAGCAGGTGTAGCAGGAAGCAACGAGCTTCGTAACACCTAGAAACACCGTCAGTAAGATCCTGACATAACCGCCCTATGCCGCCTCCTCGTTTGATGCGAATATCAGGGCCGTTTAATTGAGAGCAGAATGGTACGTACGTCGTGCTGACCAGTTCCTACAGTGGTACACGGGACAGCCTTCCAGCGCCATCGTGACCGTATCCTAAAAACTCCCATTCTGTCCGGCTGTGGCACACAGAAGCAAAGAAGATGGAACGTTTTCTTCGCACAAAAAGCGCTTACCGTATGTTACCACCAGTCTCTCAGCGTTCCGGCCAGTACCACACAGTGGATTTCTTCATTATCCAGCTCCCATCACGTGCTGATGCCTTCGGTACCGGCGTCGAAACATGCCGGTATCTTTGTACGCCAACACCTGCGTCGGATGGGCGGATGTTGTTCACTCTTCGCCACAATGCACAGTCCCCGAGTACGTCACCTACCGTGTCTAGGCTAACGGCGTTTGGTTGTATTTTTAACCTGCATGAATAGGAAAATGTGGTTTTTGGGGTTGGAGCATTATTTGCCTCGGCTCGACCAGGACGGTCGAACGATAAACCACATTTCAGTAATTTGAATGTGAGTGTGTGTGTGCTAGAATTCTTGAAACACGAATGAGTGTATTTATTTTTGGTCCGTCTCATTGTTTCATCTAATGTTGCCGACGTGCTTCGAGCGGTTGGTTCCATAGTTATTTCATATCCGTAGATGCCTAAGCAACGAACACGTGTGGTATCCTTTGTACAGGCTTGTGTCAGGCGCATATGAGATACTAGTTACACGAAATTTGGGCTGGATCAGGGATTAAATTTTAATGAACAATATCTTTGAAAGCATGGAATGCTTTAACATAAACTTACGGTCATTGAGACAGATTTTATTTCCATAATAAAATCTCTAAATGAGTACGCGTATCGAGCATAACGCCAGGAAGCCATGGACAACAATTGAAGATAGCAGAACTTCGTACATCCAGAGGGGAAGTATGCGTTAGTGTTTTTCTAGGTCCGGTAGGACTTTGGTTTATCTGGAAGCGCCTTAAGAAATGGTAAAAACTTAGGATTATGAAATGCCATAAGCAATGGATACAAAGTATATCTGTACTTTTCTTTTTGATTCCTGATTGGCTGACAGTTTAAGAAACAATTATCACATAAAGTCTATTCATACAAAGCATCTCTTTGAAATCATTTCTCCTATAAATGATAGGTCATCTCATGCTTTGAATGGATTTATTCATCAAATAAAAGTGAACCGTAAGATCAACCCACAGCAAACTATGCGTCCAACGGAATGTATTACCAGTTACTACAGCAACGACAGCATTACTCTAGCGACAAACACCACTGGCTTGATACTCACCGGTACCATCAAGAGTGTGCACCCTACGCACAGCACGATACTTCAAAGATAAGCAAAGACAATTAAATCCTCCGTCCGGGCAAGAGAGCATCAATACCGCAAGGGATGGCCATTTTGGGATGTCGATAAGAGAATAGAGTCCAGCGTGGAATGGACGAACATTTCGGCACACTGCCTTTTCTGCGTAACCGTCGAGCTTCTACCAAACTGCACCTGTATATACCGCAAGCATGCCAGCAAAACGGATCAATGCATTCCTCAGCCCTTTGTTAAATGCCAGCACTTTGCATCAGTGAGAGATGCTAAATTCTTTACGATTCTTCCCAAACACACTACCTGTACCCAACCAGCTAGTGCGAGTGCCCAGAAGGATGGGATGGGATTTTACCTGCGAAACTCAGTCCAAACCCGTATATAAAGATGCCTGAAAGTAAAGTGGCTTCGTGCGCGATAAGCTACAGCACTTGAGGCTTATCCTTTATGCAAATAGTGAGGTCAGTCTTCTTACAGGGTTGCAAAACCAGTGCCGGTTGCCAGATTGCTTGGTAGAACTGCCCCCCCCCCCCCCCCCCCACGAACCACAGCCATCGTCCCAGTTTGCCGGAATGGACGGGACACGATTGCTGCCCTATCCTGTTGACAAGATCTCGTTGACCCGTGTGCTAACCAGTTCAGCGACAAGCCACATACACACAGTGTGCTGGCGCTTATCCACATCATCTGCAGCCGGTCTGCGTTTGACTTCATTCAGCTGTCGGTTATTTTGCTTTGTTTTGTCAGCACCACTGTTGCCACGGCCGGTTTCTTTTGATACTGGTTGATTTGTAAGGGCAAGTAATTCCCTCTTGCTTCCCATTTGCCGAACGGTCGTTGGTGGGTTGCGTTATCTGCGAGTTGACTGATTGGAATGTCCACGGCAGGATGTCGTGTCTAGGCTGCATTCAGCGTGAGGTCGACGATAGCATACTGTGCAGTAAGACAAAGGTAGACAATGGGAACGATTTACATAATCGGGGCAATAAAAGCTGTGTGAGCTACAATAGCGGTCAGTTGCAGAACAGAAGCAATCCAATGAGCCCGAACTAGGGTGGGAGTGGAAAAACTATACCCACATTTGCATCATCAATGACAAGGTTGAGCTTTGAGCTTGTCAGAAATGTTAGAAAGTGTGTGATTTTGAAGCCTACATCATTACATTTTTTTTTATACTAAATATATTAGATTTTTCTATACCAAAGAAGCATAAAAGGTATAAAATTGACCAAAAAATATTATATCCAACCCTTCCACAAGTGTTTTTTTTCTGAAAATACACGTAATAAAACATAGTGGCAACAGCATTTTACATTAATAGTGTAAAGAAAAGCTTACGTTTGCTAACAGTAAAACATATTGCAGCTGCCTATGTCATAAATATTATATTGTCTTATCATATTATTAAGAATATCGTTTCTTTCATGTGGAGTATTAAAATGTGATCGTTATAATCAGTCATCAGCCAATTTAGTTCCCTAAGAAAAGACAAAACAACATACAAAAAAGACAACAGTTAAATGATTTTTTACATCGTCAATACAGAACGTAACGTTTATTTTTACAACACATGTACCGTGCGTGCGAAAAAAAACACATAATAGGCAGAACGTTAAACAATGTAATAAAAAAATCAAAACCGGTTGATGCGCAGACTCATTTGGGGCAAAGGCACAAATTGCTCCCCCATTCTGGCACGCTTCAGGCTGTAGCTTTTGCAACAAAAAAAGCCTAACATTATATTTTACTAAGCCCCCAATTTGGATACCATCCAGTGTGTTGCGTACGCATTGCTGAAGACGCTTTCCCCCAAACTCAATCTTTGCATCATACGACACACCTGAGAGTTTCGAACCGGTGTCGTAAAATAGACATAGAAAATTGCGTGTGGGAAAATTGTGAGCAGCGGCTTTACACAATCAACTTGCGGCGTGGTACATGACTTACCACATGCACACAGCGGCACCAACATGAAATTAGTCTGTACGGCGCAAAGGTTATTACAGAATTTATACCAAATGGGACAAGCGTTTACAGCGCAGCTGGTTATTGGATGGGAATTTGTATATTTTATGAAGCTACGGTAACAAAAAAGACATGCACCTGTTGTAATAGGAAACGTAATGGCTCACGGAAAAATGTGTGAAAAATGCGTTCTCTTTACTGACGTAAAGTACGAACGGTACTTAAATGCTGCGCTTAAACTTGTTTTCATGTGACGATAGGTCGCGGGGACGAATGAAATAATGACTTTACCATGTGTAAAGTAAACCAAAAAAAACACAAAATTCGACATATCCAAAACACCGAATCCACCAAACTTTCAACTGAAATTTGAAAAAGACATTTATCTAATCCACTGGTTCATGCTTCGCTAAGCACTTTAACGCATTCAAGCTAGGTATCACGGTAAGTTTGCTAGCGAAATATGGTTTCTTCTGCCAAACTTTGCATAACATTTCCCAGCTATTCTCAGGTAGAGACCTCAACGTTGATTACCGAATGCAACGAAGTGCAGAACTAACGGGGATAAATGTTCACCTTAAACTGTTGAACCTATCCAAAAAAAAAACAACGATAACCATCTGCACCAATACTCATATCACGCTTAAAGAGTTCATTAATTTGAGGTTAAGCGACCGGAAGAAGAAATAAAATGTAAGAAGTGCTTTGCAGTGAAGCCATCACGTGCAAAACGTGAACCTATAACGAAGCCAACCGAGTTAGTCAATAAAAGAACAGATGCAACTCGCTGGCGGTGAGCGCTGGTTATTGGAGAGTAATTAAGCGCCCAGCATCCCCTCGAACGGTACTCCTCATCGTTCGTAATAAGAGGAACCGCAAGAGCTGAATCAGCTGCACCGACCGTGGGTTGGTTGTACAAGCACACACACACACCGTACGGGATGGTTTGCCTAATGAATGAATGGATTCAGCCTCAACAAGAGAAAGGAAATGCACTGCAAGGAAATCTGATCAGCTCCAGCCCAATCGAAGGGAACGCATTACCCACCCGAACCGAACGACTCGCACCATGCCCGTCCCCATTTCCTGGTCCTGGGACGCTCTGGACGCACCGAACATGACAAAGTTCAACATGAAACTTTTGCGGATTACCACAAGCTTTTCGGCAGATTTTCATTTTACACAAACACATGCCTAGCGCAAAACCTAACTCCCTGCCACGGCACAGTCGGTAGTACGATCGAGTTTTCGAGCTTCTACTGTAACCATTATTCCTTCGCACCCTGGTTTCGACTTCTCACCTTGGTGCCGTTTTCTTGCAAGACCTCGAACGCGAGAAAGCAGAAAAAAACATCCCCAAAACTGGCTGGGAAAAGTTGTTCCTCCTACTTCTCACACACACACATACACACACCATCACAGCTCGGGCAATGCAGACTTCCGGGTTGACAATTCTCCGAGATAACTATCCCGTAAATGGTGTCAACATATCGTAATCGTATTTTGGATCACCGGAAGCCATTGTGCTGGATGCACTTCGAGGACACTAAACGGGGAAAGGTGTCTTCACGGAACGAACGAGCTTCGCCGTGCGGGGAAGGATATCTAATTTAACGGTTCACCCAACACCGATACCGCCTCACCCATGCGCTCAGAATCATTGCGCGGAATTGGGTTCTGGAATAGTTTTTATTATTCTTTCGTCCTATGTCCTGCACGGACAATTCCTGTTTGCGAGAGCGGGTGTGTAATAAAACGAGAGAAAAAATAAGGCAACAACCACTGAACGACACTCTTTCCCCCTTTTTATGGCCACACTGTAACTGGCCATAGATATACAATGTCGCTAGAACAAACGGGTATAGGAAAAGTTTCCCATTTCCACTTGCTTTACGCCACTTTGATCCGCCTTTTTTTTAGTTGTCCCACAACATACACACAAATGGACATTACACATAGTTTTATTTTCATTATTGCGCTCTCATAATATGACGTGTGCAGGGAGAGCAAAGTTAGTTGGCAGTATAATTATCCTATTACACCATTAGCAGCGACCGCAAAAGGGCACGACTGCACGGCTAGCCTATGGGTGCGACCCAGCAGCCAGTGCCAGGGACAACAGCATTGCAGTAATTATTGAGTTTGTACAGTTCAGAAGCGGTCACAACGTCAACGCGAGGCATGGAACAGTTATCACACAGCCAACTTTTTGTACCCATACAGTCCAGCCGGGCAGAAGGAGTTGCTAACTTTCTGATTTTATAAGCCGCGTCGCATCGCTTGAATTTGATGCTTATTTACTTATGTAGCGTTATCTCACTAGCTCCATTTACACCAGTAGCAAGAGGTCGTTTTAGGGTAGAAAAGGATTAGTGTTAAAATGTACATATTATATTAAGGTTTTGAGTTTTGTTCATAAATGTGGAGTTTTTTATTCGGTTTAAGACAAAATAACGCTTTATTGATTACTTCAGTTCATATGTTATTCGCTTCGCGGTCCGAATTCAACTCCTCGCGCTTAACCCGCGCTCCCGAATTTAACGCTGCGCGTTCTCTCTCTCGCAACTCGTTCCTAGTACGCTCTCGTTCTCCTGATCTCGCTACCGTTATTTCTATCTCCCTCCCACTAGCGCTTTTCCTTTCTTACATTCGGCCGTCCTACCCTATCTTCAGCCCCTGAAGATTTTTCTTCTAATTCATTTTATTCATTTTCCGATTCTGCTTCATCTTCCGAAAATACTTTGTCGTTACTGATGGTAAACGACCATAACTTCATGTTGTCGCAACTTGTTGTTGTTATGTTCGGTCCCTCGCAATTGGCTGCCCTTTTAACCTTGTATCGTCCGTTACGATTAATTTTAATAACTTCATACGGTCCCAAAAATTCGCTAGCAAGCTTTCTTCCGGCTACAAATTGTGTTCTTTTGATGGCTACCAAATCTCCTACCACGTACGCATATTCCGGCTTTCATGATAAATCATAATGTTTTTTATATACATTTTGCGCATTACAAATGTCATTCTTCGCTCCTTTTCGCATTTCCTGCCGTTCACAATCAAAACGATCATACGCTTCCTCCTCCAGTAACCGCGACAAGTCTTCCACCTCCGACGTCCTCATCTTTGTCCCGAACATCAACTCGAATGGCGACTTTCCAGCTGCTACGTGAATATGAGAGTTAATCGCTCGCTGCACAGAAGGCACCACCTTGAACCACTTTCCAGGATCTTCCGATGACAACTTCGTCAAAACCGATAACATGGTGCGGTTCACTCTCTCCGCTTGACCGTTGCCCCTCGGCACTCCTGTTGTACAAACGACGTGCTGTATACCATGGCGATTAGCGTACTCACCAAATGCGTTGGCTGTGAAAGCTGAGCCCCTGTCGGTTACGATACGAGCCGGATAGCCAAAAATTGTCGACCAGCATTCCAGCTTCCTCAACGTTTCCTCCGCTCCAGTCGTTTTTGTCGGGTACAACCAGACGAACTTGGAAAAACCATCCACTACAGTCAAAACGTATTTGTACTGCTTTCCCGTGGCGTCCATCGGCCCTACATGATCGAGGTGAAGGGTTTGCAGTGGCTGATCTCCCTTGTCAATGGGGTGCAGGAACCCTTCCTTTCGTCCTAACTTCTTATTGTGGATGATACACTTCACACAGCTGTTGAGAATCAGTTTCACTTTTCGCTCTAAATGCGGTATAAAATACCGTTGTTTTATGGCGTGCATGGTTTTGCATAGTCCAAAATGACCCTCACTATGAATGTCCGAAATTATTTGTTTTTCCATATCACGCGGAATCACTAAAAGGTCTTGTCCTTCGACACACTTGTATAAAAGTTCTCCTTTTATTTTGTAATCTTCGTACGGTCTGGTGTTAAGAATTTCAACTATCGCTTTTATTGAATCGTCCCTTTGTTGACTTCTTTTAACACGAGCCGTCACTTCACATGTCACCATCATTGTTAACTGTGGATATCGACTGAGACAATCGACGTGTTTCAATCGGTCTCCGGCACGATGTTCCACCTCAAAACTAAACTCCTCCAAGCAAATAACCCACTGCACCACCTCTCGCGGAACGTCTGCTTTCTTCAATGTTTGTTTGAATGCATTACAGTCGGTCACAAGCTTGAACTTTATCCCCAGGAGATAATGCCTGAATTTTTTCAACGCAAGATAAATAGCCTTTGCTTCCAACACATAGCTGTGATGTTTGGCCTCTGCATCGGTTGCCTTCTTGCTCCAAAAATATACGGGATGCAGCTCTCCATCAAACCATTGCAACATTGTTGCCCCAAACCCTTTGATGGAAGCATCCGTGTGCACTTCTGTTTTAGCATTTCGATCGTATATTTTGAGCACCGGTTCTTTCACTAACGCACTTTTCAAATCATTAAAGGCTTCGATCTCTATACTACCCATTTTAAAATCTACCTCCTTCCGCAACAAGTCAGTAAGAGGATTGGCCATAATAGAATATCCTTTTATAAATTTCCTAAAAAATCCCGTCAAACCCAAAAACGCTTGCACTGCTCTTATGTTTTTCGGTATAGGGAAATTTTTCACCGCACTAACTTTTTCTTGTCCAGGCCAAATCGATCCGTTTTCAATATGATGTCCCAAAAACTCAATCGATGTTTGAAGGAAACGACACTTTTTCCACTTTATTTTTAATCCATTTTGGGCTGCTACTTCAAACACTTTCCCCATTTTTTCTAAACACTCCTCAGCCGTACTACCACAAACCACAATATCGTCCATGTAAATATGCAACACATTCTCTCTTAACAAATTTTGAAAAACGTAATTCACAAACCTTATGAACACCGCTGGCGAGTTGCATAGTCCAAATGGCACACGATTAAATTCAAATAATCCCGATTTTGTAACGAATGCGGTATACTTGCGGCTAGCTTCTTCTATCGGCACATGAAAAAACCCGTTTTCCAAATCCATAACAGTAAACACCTTTGCACTCTGAAGCTGCTCCAAAACTTCTTCTAACAATGGAACTGGAAACCCATCCTTTAGAACCATTGTATTCAGTTTCCGAAAGTCGATACAAATCCGACTAGTGCCGTCTTTCTTTTTCACTACCACAACGCGACTTGCAAAGTCTGACGTCGATGGACGAACAATTCCCTTCCTCAACCATTCCCCTACATGGTTTTCGACTGCTTCTTCCTCCATTAAAGGCAAGCGACGGGGCGTATGCCGAAAAGGTGACGCGTTTTCTTCCAACACTATCTTCATTTGTATGGGACAATTGTCTTCGTAATTATCCACCACTGAAGCTTCGTATTGACTTTTCAGCGCTTGTACCTTGTCTCGAAACTTCTCCGGCACTTCCAGTTCTTGGATTTGTTCACAATCAATCTTATACACAGCACTTTCGTGATCGCTACCCGATTCCTCATTGTCACTTTTTTTCTTAAAAATCTGCACTCCATCGTTGGTTATAGCGTAACAAACACTTCGAAGAAAATTCATGCCTACCAGCATTGGAACCTTCATCGAATTTGGAGAGACCACCAGCAAACCGATTTCGTATTCAACGTCATCGATGCCAATGTTTGTTACCAATTCGCCTATCGGCTTTTGTATGATTCCACCAAAACCACGCAATTGTTGTATGGATTGTTCCATCCTTTGTTGTACACACCCTAAATCTTGCAATGTGTCTTGACGGACAATCGACACTTCGCTGCCTGTGTCAATAACCGCTTTTATATTTTTTCCCCCCAACTGGACCATTTTTGTCGGTAGCTCAGCTTGGACATGGTTTATCAGGTTTGCACTTGTACCCGGTTGTTGTTTATTCCTTTGCCCACACTGATTCGCACGATGCCCAAACTCGTTGCACTGAAAACACCGTGGTCCACTTCTTTGTTCTGGACAATTCCGTACCATATGTCCCATCACACCACAATTAAGACAACGTGCTTTTGTTGCATTTTTCACAGGAATTGTGTCTTGAACCGGCAAACTTTTGTTCTCTTTCTGCCCCGCGCGCTCGTGCCATGCAGATCTCACCGCACGTGTTTGTTTCTGCGCTGCACGCTCTTGCCAGGCAATTTTTTCTTTCAACTCTCTCACCGTGCGTGCTTCGTACAATGTGGCGCGTTGCGCTTCGCTCTCCGCGATACCATCAACAATGTACTCACACACACTTTCTTCGTCAAGGTCAATCTGTTTGGCAATTCGCTGCATAGAGTAAATGAAATCCAAAGCAGATTCCCCTTTTTTCCGTCGTCGTGATGCAAGTTGACGATGAATGTCCATCGGACGCACTTTTTCTCCGAATTCTGCTACTAGCGCCTTGCGAAGAGCCCCGAACGATGAGACCCCACGCATCGTTAGCAAAAAACTTCTCGCTGTGCCCACCAACTTTTTTCGACACATCACATATTTTTGCTCATCTGACCATCCCGCCATGGTCGCAACATCCTCAAAATCGGTCAGCCACGCAGCAAAATTCACCGAGCCATCTGCACAAAACGCCTCAATTCCCTCTTCCACGTCCCTAAAGGAGTAGGGCTGCTGCACTATGCTCGGTTCCACTTTCGCTGCTGCACTGCTAGCTGCCGCTTCAGATTTTTCCTCCATGTCATGAAATTGATCCATTGTAGAATCATCCACGATGGACATTTCTTCACTTTCCACTAGTGATCTTGCCATTTCTTCTTTGGTTCCCGTTGAGGGCAACCCTTTTTGCTGGCACCTTTTCGCTAGGCCAGTCTTCGTGAATTCTTCACACAGATCAAGAATGCGCTGCTCCAGCTCATTCATTTTTGATCAGTCAACTTTTTGGCGAAAATCAATCGGTCACAGGAACGAACACTTTCCTTCACTTTGACTGACTTTCACTCCACAGAAATTTGAGTCTAACTCTGATCACCTCAAATCAATTAGTCACGGGATCACTTTTCCCTCACTTCAATTGATTTTCATATATCAATCTACTCAACGTTCTAATCACTCTTGTTCATTCCACAAGCTACACGTAAAACCACTGTTTGCTGGATTTTCATCCCACTTCTGACACCAAATGTGGAGTTTTTTATTCGGTTTAAGACAAAATAACGCTTTATTGATTACTTCAGTTCATATGTTATTCGCTTCGCGGTCCGAATTCAACTCCTCGCGCTTAACCCGCGCTCCCGAATTTAACGCTGCGCGTTCTCTCTCTCGCAACTCGTTCCTAGTACGCTCTCGTTCTCCTGATCTCGCTACCGTTATTTCTATCTCCCTCCCACTAGCGCTTTTCCTTTCTTACATAAATTCTGCACAAGTATATGATAACAAACTCCCAACAAGTGTATGATAACAAGTATATGATAACAAACAAATTAGTGACGTTGGTTGATGCTTAACATTCTGTTGCTGGACCTGTTGGAAGTTGTACTAATCGTGCATATTTATAAAAAAATCCTATCATTTTCCTACAGCTGATGCTGCTTTTCATTGCTGCGAATCACAATATAATCAGGATTGAATCAAACAACAACGGCAAACCAATAAAAAGGTATAATGTTACTGTATTGGCTGTTTGCTTGTTCACTTCTGCTAACCCAAAACCGTATGAACATTGTGTATATCCTGTGATAGTTATTATTTGATTACCAAAACAACACACTTTTACAAACCAAACTCATACAATGAAAGCAAAACTAGCTTCGCTTCATTGAATTGTTGTAAAACCAAAAAAAAAACAGTGGCCAGAAAAATAAAAGTCAGAACAAATCAAAAGTTCAGCAGGATCGCAGCGAATCTAAATTGCATTGCTGATTTGCATTTAAATTAAAATTTGCTTGTTTACGTATTTTTGCTTTCCCGTCGCAAACGATGGGCTGCTGTCCATGGACTGCCGGTGACTGCTGTGTTTTTGTCAGGATGGATGGCCATCGTTCGATTGGACTATACGATGCCCGGATTCATTAATTCTGCCCCGAGCTTTGCCCCTGAAGATTTCTGATTTATTATCAGTGCAAAATGCAGCTCATATTCATGAACCCACGATGGAGGAGGTTTGAAGGAGAAAGGCGGAATGGGTGATAGCTGAAATGGGTGAATGTGCAGAACAACAATGAGATCCATAACCTAGGAGCAAGAAATTAAAACTGAATAAAACGTTGAGCAATAAAGAGCACGTGAGCGACACGACTCAACAATGGCATGTCTGTAGCATGCTCATAATTTCTCTTTTTGTAGAAGTTTGGAAGCCTGGAAGTTGTTTGACTTTTATAGCTCATTAAGCTCCTATCATTTCCACCTTAAGTTGAATTTACCATGTTTTTATTTACAAGAAATATGAAAAACTTCATTTTATCACTCTCCACCCGCCATTGTTGTTGATCTGTAAAAACTATTAGCAAACGGAATCCTCTTAGTGAAACCGTGAAACACCTGAATCGAGTGGAACCTTTTTTTTATTTCTCAAGTTTACTCTCTCGGCTCTATGGAACGTTTCCGATCATTACTGCCTTTGCTGAAAATAGGCGAAAGAAATATGCTCATTAAATGAAACCCGTAAAGCGAGCCTATTTCCACAACCAGGTTTAATGTCAAGTTTTGCCGACAACGAGCGTAACTGCTACGCAATGCAATGGAAACTAGCAATACATGCTGCAGGGAATTGCAGCTTTTCCCTCTAATTGCTGCTCAACCACCGTTAATGTCCAATTGCGCAGAAACGAATGAAAATAAACAGCCCGCTTTTGCAGCGGCAGCTACCGGCAAAAAAAGAAAGAAAAACTTTAACAGTACCTCACTGCCATTGCACTGACGTTTTTTTTTTTCTCTCTCTCTCTCTCTCTCATTCCTCTGCTCGGACACAAATAGAGGCATAGTACAGTAAAAGCACCTACAGATTAAAACACACCTAGAAAGACACCAAGTCCCATGCTGCCCACATCGCCTGGTTGAGGTTTTCATTTTTCCAGTTCCACTTAGCTGAAATGGGATGCGTTTTTATGTGCCTTGTTTATGGTTTGTTTTGTGTTTCTTGCGCACCATGCACTTTGCGTCAAGTGTAATTGCATTAGCACCGCAATATCAGCGCTATGCAGCAAAGCAAGTTCAATGTGTTGTCTTTTTTGCAAGGGCAGAACTATCCAACAACTACCTTTTAATTAGTTGCTAGTTCCCCTTTTCCATAGCATTGTTCCTAAAATAGAATCTACTATTATTCCTACGCTTTGAGTTTTTGTATTCGTTTCACACACAACAATTGGGATATAGCGAATACATAATGCTTCAAAACTAAGTGCAAAATAGTACAAAACGATAAAGAAACTTTTTAAACTCTTAAATAAATGTTAAAGTTATCATAATGCTGTTTTTGACAAAAGAGCAAGGAATTCTACCATTTCACCAAATATTAGTTTCACAAACAAATGCTAAACGAAATGCAGCAGTGCAGATGCTTCCATTGCTCTGCTTCCTCAAATAGACACCCTTTCCTCTTTGTTCATTTTCAATCAACTCCCCGAAGACATCGTTAGTGAAAATCACATTTAAAACACAAACGCGTACATACACAGCCACATAAACGGCCAGAACCTAGGGAAAGATCATCACGTGCGGTAAGAGAATAGTGTGCTAACCGCCCACCCTAAGCGGAGAGCCAATCAACCCAACTTTCTTTTCAGCACAGGATATTTCAATCCCAAGGATAAGAAAACGTTCACCCAACGAAAGATTTCCCTCGATCAAATGACGCTTTGCTGGCGAAGAAAGCATATATGGTATGGCTATGCTTTTTCAATCACATCACCGTCCGATATGCAAATCTTACGACCAGCACCAATAGGGAAAGTATGGCCCCCGGCACATAATGTAGCATGCTTTCGTCTCGTCATTGGAAAAATGCGGTAGTTCCATGCTCACATACGAAGGCATGCAAATTAAACAATCGACAAACACAGCGTCGTAACCTTTAGGTAACGAACGATCGAAGAAAGCTTGGCCCGAAGCAACCAACGCAAGGGTGGAAATCGTATCCGGATGAGGAAACCCTTCAATCCTAGCCCTCCTAACGCGATAGAGCAGACGAGATGATGTGCGCGATCAGAATGAAACGATGGAAAGAAAGGCGCACTTTCGCGCAAGGGAGTGAAAGATCGAGGCAAATTGTAAAAAGCTTCTCGGAAGAAAAATGATCATCTTCTTGAAGCACGATAAAAGCACACGGTAATGCCGCTAGATTTGATTTTTTTTCGGTTACTTTCCAAAACCCACACACCCTCTGCTCCCTTCGGCGGGCAAGGTTCGTGCTGATCGCCCCGATGTACGGACGTGCATGCAACCGGGCTAAAAAGATTGCATGAATAGCAGCATGTAAGTTGATTTTGATTGCTTTTCGGTGAAATTGAAATAGTTTCTGCTGTCCACCGAGACGGGTGTGTTCGATGATGGAGGAAGTGGATGGGGTGGCATTAGAGGAGAAATTTGCTACACACACACTGACACAAAAATACACACGAGTGCGGTCGTTCAAATATACAAAGCAATGCAGAAAGATTCACACAAGGAATCCCGTTAAGTAAAGCTTCGAGCGGTAGTTGCGTTTTACTGTACCGTTTTACACAGCGCACAGCGCCTGGAGCCTGGATGCATTCGGCACCGTGCAAAGCATACATGCAACATTACATCCGTTCTCCTTCCCGAGATTGAAATGCTGGGGAATGAAATTGCTTTGTTGTCGTAGAATTTTATACAGCAAAACATAAAACTGTATTATTTAGTTGCGATTCTTCCCCATCGGACGCTTTCGTCTTTTTCCTCATTTGTCCCGTACGGCAAGAATGCATTCCTCGTACCACACTCGCAGAGTATTGTGCGGGAAGTGTATTAAGCACCCTTTCCCAGCTGCTAAGACTCTGGAATTATTTGCATTGTTGTTGCAGGCAGCGTGACTCACACACGTTGACCTCCGTTCCATTCTGACCCCGCAACACGGTCCCTGACAAATGGCATTTTAATTCACTTAGTGGAAACGCACACATTATACCATTTCGTTGAGAAATTTGCCTATTCGAATTAAAACTTTCGACTGCAGCTTTCAGTCCCCAATCGCCAAAGTTTTGGGGTGAGGTTTATTATGGGGCATCTCTTGAAAACTACGGAAACGATGGATTTGGTTGTGTGTTTCAAGGTAATTCTGACCAAGGTAAGACAGAGATAGTTTTAGTTGAATATCCAGTAAACCGATTTTAGACATAATCTAAAACCAATGTTCATAATGACATGTTGTAAAGATACGTTTCTAATATACAGTTTTTCCTTGAATAATAAGGTTCCTTTTACAGGTGTACACGTGTCCCATGTGGTCTAAACCTTCGATGAACAAAGTCATAATATTCATCCTAATTATCACATCGTTCCATTTATTCATAGCACATCAATCATTGACCGTTTCTTCCTGAATAAAAAAAAACCCATTGACCGAGAAGTAAAACACACAACAACAAAACTTCACAAACACCTATCACCAATCCCTAAAAAGCTTTGCCTTAATCCTTCCCCGAATCATCAGCCTATTCCACACAGCTTGGGGGAAAAAAATGTTATAATAGAAATGTAATCCATAAACGAACACGAAGTTTCCGTCCACCTTTCGGCGAACGTTTGTTTTGCTTGTCACGCGCACTACCTCCAACAAACCACCGGGAAGGTCAGAACTCATTTCAACTAGATTTAAACTTGCTCTTCACAACATCGGCACATCGGATAGACTGTGGTGTTGTGGCAGTGAGTTCTACTGTAATCACCGCGGAGCGCGAAGGACATTCAGCACCATGAAATTGATTTTGTTTCACTTCATCATCGATCCGGCGTAGCACTAGCCGGGTAGCTTTTGACCAAGAAGCAAGAGATGAGAGAGGGGGAAGTGGTAGAAAAAATCTGTAATCCTTCCTTGCAAAAGATTTTCTCGTTGTACGTGTTCGGAGTTGGCTTCCGTTGGTTCGTTTCATTCCTAGGCATTTATTGTCGCCCGTCTCGAGCTCCGATCTTGGGGCAAAAATTTGACCAATTTGCTTTTCCTTCTTTGTTAGTGCAGAAAGCTAAATAACATTATGCACTTGAGGAATACAGATTTTGCCAGTGATGTAATTGGTCATGTAATTAAGTTAATACATATTCTTAAATTGAACGAACTAAAAACATTCCAATGGTAGGTATTGTTTACTAATAGTAAAAACAGACAAATGACTAAGAATAAAAGCACTAAGAAAAATACTTAATCAAAAACTAAACACCCCAAACTACTTTGTTTTCCAAAGTCATCATTCCGTGGCTCGTTTCTCAGCCACCGATTGGGCACCTTACGTCGTGCTGCAGCAATTAAATAAGTAATGACGCACTGTGCCCACCTCAAACCGCACCGTTAATATCACTCTTACCGAACTACTTCAAAGACTTCATCCATTCTCATCATCAGCAAAAGAATTATCTACTTCACACATCACCTCTCGTTACACGCTCCGTGGCGCACCTTGGTCCCCGGGAACGCAATAAAGCGGTACCCACTTTATACGTCTTTTTCCCTTGCCACCTTAGATACTGGCTCGTGTTACATCGTGCAACAAGGCGTCCCTCGACGGGGAGTGGCGGCCGGCAAAAATTAAGGCCTCTGTTAAATTATCGCTCTTTAACGATGACAGAACAGTGCCATCGAGGGAAAACGGACGGCTCTACGAATCTTTTCCCTACTCTCCTACTCTCATGGGGGAATTTCTCGGCCCAACGTTCTCACACACACACACACGTGGTGGAAAATGGCAGTGCTGGGCCCCCGTTTTACGTTCCTATCTTTTTCCAGCGGGGAACGGTAGGCTATAAGGCACCGGCCCCATAAATCTACCCGGCATACTCACAAGCGTCCACCGGGACGCCTTCCTTCCCCCGCTCCACGCTTTCAACCTTCTAAAAAGGTGAGTTTCATTTCGCGCAATGCACACTGCTACGGCCACAAAAGGATGATTTTCACCCTACCCTACGTACCCTTGCCAAAGAAATACAGCGGGAAGAACACTGTACCACACAAACAGGGGAACACGGGCTGGCGGAAGGAAATACAAATAAATTTCCCCATTAAAGTGCCGTGCGATGAAGCTAACGGCGTACGGCAACGGGCCGAAGCCATGTGTGGTAGCCTCTACGCTGGCTCTGCATCCCGGACAAACGAATCGTTACACTAAGCATCTAGAAATTGACCGGATGTTAACCCCCGGTACGGGCCTTTGGCGTTGTAACGGTAGTGGACGATAAGCACTGGGTAACAAAAAAGTGTGATGGGAACAATGGCGAAAATTGATAATAAAAGCCCGCACGTGATTGGCATGCCAAGTCGGGGACAGAGGGATTGCATGAAAAATGTATTAAATGGTGGGAATGTTGTAAGGGAGGGGTACAATTTAAACCCATTCGCCTGCGGAAG
The DNA here is from genome assembly GCF_943734735.2 of Anopheles gambiae. Taxonomy (NCBI): domain Eukaryota; kingdom Metazoa; phylum Arthropoda; class Insecta; order Diptera; family Culicidae; genus Anopheles; species Anopheles gambiae. The sequence continues at coordinate 29,397,760 of NC_064601.1, forward strand.
GAAATCCATTTAACAATCGCATTTAATTCAATACACAATACTGTAGAAATTATTTTTCAAGCTTTTATTATTGAATGTGTTCTGCTAACATAAATATAAAAATAAATCAATTAATAAACTAATCAAATAAGCAAATCGGAATAAGTAATGTACAGGCAAGTAAATGCAGTACACCTGTAAATATAGTCAGTAGGATATTTATTTACAATTTATAAGAATATATTTACTAATAAATCATAAATTATAAGACTTCAGCAAACCAGTCTTTGGTAAATAACCTTTTGCTTACAATGCTTGAGCCCAATACACACTACCGTAAACGTAGGTTGATGTCATCGCGTAGAAACTGCACTGCATAGATGCCTTCTCGATTGATGTAACAAAATTCATTCATTTATCATATTTGCTGCAGCATATCTGCAATTGCTTGAAAGCTGACGCAAACGGCTCCCTCACAAACATCATTGAATGAAAATCAGAAAGCTGCCCAAACACACCGACACATCATACAAACACATGAGTGATTCATTTGCATCAATTTGTTTACACTTTACAGGCTGCCAATTGCAAAGGCAAAAATGCTTTACTTACACAATTAGATAAATCTGCACACAACTATGCAAACGATCCGATCACTGCATCTTCAAAGCAGGATGGGGGAAGGAAACATTCCTCACTACCCTGGTCGCAAACAGCATGCAAACGAGCGATTTGAATACTCTCGCCCCTCCATTCCTTTCATTCTTGCCGGGAGTTTTATTTTAGCTCTTGTCGAAGGCAAACACAACACAAGATATAAAAAAACTCGGTAGCGTGCATGGCAGGGGTTTGATGGAACCCAAGGAACGAAACTTCCACTTCCGATGCACGAGAAGAAGCGCTTTCGAGGAAAATTCTCCGACCGACATGTTTGCTCTCGAGTGGCATACCATTTGTCTTCCCATCAGAGAGCTTCCTTAAAACATGCCTGAACAATGGTTTGGTGCGAAGGGAGGAGCCAGTCGGGGCAAAGGGAGACAAAAGGGGTGAAGCAAACTTCTTTCTTCTTACCCTTTTGGTTGCATTTAAGGAGAAAAAAACAACACGATCTAAAAGAAATGCTTCGCAAAGAATGAAGTACCACACAAACATTGAACTGACTCGAAGAATTTCCATCTGCAGTACCCCTTGGGGAGAGTTGCTGGATAAAAAAAAGTAAAAAATCACTCCAAACCCCCTTTCCCTTGGTTGGTTTTTTGGTTTGATTGTTAAAACAGTGCCGAACCGGACCATCCGGAAACAATAACGAAGCACCCAACGACGTCCAGCTTCCGCCCGCTTCCCTAGCCAATTCCCAACTCGTTCCCAACAAAACCATCATCATATTTTACTATTATGAATTTGATTTTCGCTCGGTATTGTCTTTGAATTATGTGATTTGAATATAAAGTGCGGTGCAAAAGTGACTTCCGCCACTTCGGGGGGGGGGGGGGGGGGGGGCGAGCAGAACAAGCATAGAAAGAATTTGCTACCCCGTTCCGATCGGTTTAGTTTCCCGAACAAATTTATCAACCACCCTCCAACTCCTCCGGACAGCATTTTCGTATTCCGCCCCCCTCCGACCCGACTATCCGACAGTTTGCGATATCTGCAAAATGTGGTCGATGCTCTGCAGTTGTTCTTCACAGCCGTTTTGCACCGATTTGCCGATCCGATCGTTCGTACGGCACTGGCGCACGTACATGGTGCACGCTTGCACCCGCTTCTCGATCACATGCCACACTCGTTGAAGGTGATAGAAGATGTCAGTAATTGGACAGTGGAAAAACAGTGGATGGGAAAATCATTCCACCATGAGGGAACGGCCCACAAATGGGGTCAATGTGCGGCGTCGAAAATCAAATCGACTAACGTCAATGATGCGCATGGTTACTTCGCATGCTTCACTTGCATTGCTCTTTGTTTGCCACTCCCGATGACTGTAATGGTTACTGAATGTCCTTTTTTTTGGTGGCAGTTATGGAAAGGGAATTTGATGAAACTAATTTATGCTCACGGCACTTGTTTTAAGGTTCGGTTAGGGTGAGCTTTCAAATATTTGTTTTAAAACCAAACATTTTTGCCATAATTTATGCGTTAAAATGAACCCAAATTCCAACCAATTTGGACAGCATTATACTTCCTTGCAAAAGCTACCATATCATTAACGATTGTTCAATCGAAACATCCTTTTTAAAATCAAATACCACGCCCAAAAGCATTTGTTGATGTTGACAACCTACACATCAACTGAATATAATCGTGTATAATGAATATGTTCGCACCAGTAAGTTCATCGATGCCTAAATGAAGCATTTTTCGGAAATTAAAAAAAAAAACGCAATCAAATTTCACTGCCAAATGGCAACGCTAGCTCTGAAATCCGATTAACACAACTCTCCCGTGCCACGCATGATACAAAATCCAATTTGAAGTGTTCATTTTATCTAGCCACACGTAAATTTCGCAAAAAGCACCTCCCACCCTATCAAGCCCTGCCTGAGTGAGCCGAGCTGTGACAATTTAAATACGATCCAGCTGCAACATCCTAATAATGCATCAATTGTTGAGTGCGAGTAAAATGTTTCGACCATTGTCATCATCATTAAACAACGACCGTTTGCCACCCCTTCGGCTAGTCCTTTAATCCAACGCCCTACATGGAGCTACGGCATGACCGGAGTCAGCACAGGAAGAGATAATACCACGTAGGCACATAGTAACATGGGGCCAATCGGTTTTGCCACTTCAACGCCAAACCGAGATTTAACGAGATACTCTCCCCTAACGATCCGTGGCAAAAACACACTCCCCGAATAAAACGTACCCAACCGCCAACGCAGAGGCCATTTTTCCTGCTCCGAAACTTTATACGGTGGTTTATGCAGTTCAAAACCAAACAATCGTTAAAATACGCTGCCCGCCCATCTGCTGCCATTTCCGTATTTCAGGCTTGCAGATTGATGTGTAACCGAACCGATCTCGAACGCAAATTATCACCCTATGGTATGGCAGGGAGGGGAGGGGGGAAAGGGGGTCTTTTCATGCACGCCAGTGATGCGGTGCACTTCACTTGATTCGGATTATTAAATGCTGCCAAAAATGTGCTGTCCTCATCCTCCAACACAATCGGCTTCGTTTGCCTTACTGCTTTCCACCGAGGCGTGCAATTGGGCGGACGATGCACTACACCACGGACTCAAATAAACCGACAAGCGGCGGAAATAGCCTGTGTACGGCGGTGTTCGACCGGAAATAGCTACCTTACGCTCTACAACTGGCGGTTTGTTGCTTAATGAAGCATTCAATTAACTGGATTCCAATCGTATCCGAATGCTCGGAATGGCGTCCAAAGCAGAAGCGAAGAGCGTGCCACAAACCCCGACATAACGATTCGGTCGGTGTTGCACAAGCGGCATCGATATCGTTGCAACGGTTGCAATGGTGATATTTGCAGGATTAAATATCAATTTTTCAATATTAAACAAGGTACGTTCGATACATTCCAATCCATTTGGATTTCTTTCACAATTCCACTCCATGCTCAAGTGCAAGATGAACAACCAAAAAACTGGTTCCATAATTAGTTTTACCCCACAGACAAGCTCACTTCTTCCAGAGTGGATGTTCAATTTATGGATTCGGTTTCAGAAAGCTTAGACCAAAAAGACCACTGACCATGCTGGGCAGCGAACCGTGCGCTTTACTTAGGAAAAACGGTAAGTCATCGTACCGGATCCGTCGATTCCACTGATTACTTTTTTAATCATTTGTATTCTTTTGCGTCCAGCAAAAATAGAAAAAAAGAACATCCGGCATCCAGCATGCAAATTCTACACACAGCGGTACCTGTTACACCCTTTTGCGCACTGCTTGGTTTGGAAATAATCCCTCGGAAAAGGGCACACACTTTTTCGCTCCATACCATCCACTCCGAACGCATTTGCAGGTAACGGAGAAATCAAAAAGAAATCAGCCCAACTGCTTACTGCTTGCTTTACGCAACCAAGACCTTTTATTCTGAGCGATCATTCGTTGGAGGGGAAGTTTTTTTGCTTTGTTTCTTGATTCGTGACGATTTAACAATTGTATTCCAATTGCACCCGTTATTCGATCTGCTGCCGCTCAACGGAATAAAGCCATTCTTAGGCCATTCCTTCTTCGTCACGCCATTCGTGTTATCAAGCGCAAATCGCCATCATCAAACCATTCCATGGGCCGTCCCTTCCTTTCCTCGATGGCCTATGCGAATGCTGTGCTTTATTTCCAATCAGCAACTTTATGTGCAGTGGCCCGAGACGGCTTTATTTCAGCCAGAAACCAGGGCCGCTCTGAAACAGCTGCACTAATGGGAGTTTGATTTTTGCACGTCAAGCACCATTTGCTGAGCCTACTCCGTTTCTACCGAGCGCAGATTCGCCTTTGGAAGGTTTATTAGGAGAATCTTTCCAGTGATGCTGCTACAGCCGCCCCGCACAGGATAACATAAACCTCCGGTGGGCCCGGTGCTCTTTAACAACTCACTTGACCTCACTCTATCGGTGGAACGCATGCTTTTTCTAAGGGGCCCGCTCTATTAGATCTAAATTAGAACGAAGAAAAAGTTATGTTTTGTTGCGACCGGTTGTTCGGGGTGGGCCCGAAGATGCCTATCAAATTTCAATCCCCGGCTTAGACAATCTCACCCATGGCGGGTGGGTCATCTTTTATATTCATTCCACTCTAAGATAGCGATCGATCATCCGGATGCCACAAACGCTCATACTCTCCCACCCGTCCCCGTGCGGAAGCGTCCAGCGTTTTCTCGTAAGATTGGAAAATCAATTTCTTGCCGACAAATTCGGCCGATGCTTTCGCCTTCGGAGGCCTAACCGATTAAGCGCGCCAGCCTCGCTGCCTTTGTGGGTCACCGCTGGGAGGGAGAAAAACACATTAATTTTGATTTAGGTCCATTTTATGCGTTTTTCTCAACCCCCGAGCAACCCACTTCGGAAAAGGGGCACTCCTGTGTGCGTTCGCCGTGTGTTTTCGGTGATCGTAAATCAACATTTGTTCGCTCGTAAATCGACACACACACACACACTCACAAATACATATATCCACAAGCCAGACGCGGATGCAATGGGACGACAGCACCGTTGGAAAAGCTTTCCCCAGATGAAGAATGATAATGACACACTATCTGGTTGGTTGTATTCTTTTTTTTTTTGTATCTTTTCTTAAGAAATGTCTCCTTAAGGTCGTTCTAAATGAGTCCCAGAGTTGAGCTAGTTTTTGTGATTCTATAAAAATATTATCAACTTTATCCAGGATGGAGTATCCGGTGATCACTGAAGCGATTGAAAGAAAGCCAGACGAGCAGAGGCTGGCGAAAAATCATACCCGAGCAAAAAAAAACCCGACTAATCCGACTATCTCAAGCGAAATGGATGGTGCAGCTAGCGTAAGTTATGTGACAACGAGGGCGAAAAACTTTCTAACTCATAAATTGATCTCGCAAGCAAACCTCGGTGGCAAAAAAAAAAATACAGAAAACCCTAAAGCATCATAAAACTGACTTTTCTACAGCACTGGCTGGCTGGCGGGGGTGAGGGAGGAATAAAAAAAAACTTTCCATGATCGTTCCGACGAGCGATAGATCCAATCAAAACGAATTATCACATGCACAGAAAGCGAAGAGAAGGTTCGGTAGTGCCAAACGTATAGCCGACCCGTCCGGGTGGTCCTCGTAAATGAACGCGAACCGCTCGGTCCACTGAGTGAGTGAGGCCAACCGGAAGGAGTGGCATCGCATAAAATTCCCCTCTCTACCAGCCCCCTCTCCCCCCCCCCCCCCTCAGAAAGCTTCATTTCGCTCTAGGTGGCCGATTTTTATGACTATAGGCGGAAGCTGACCTATCGTTGTGAACCATGGCACACACACCCACAAAAATAATGCTTGGAATAAGATTTTTTAAGGTCGGGGTTTTCTCACTGTTAAACGATTGCTTATACGATTGCTAGCATGAAGGATGCTTATATGCAATCATTTAAAGTTGTTTCTAAATTAAGATTTTGCAAACATTTTACTACATTTCAGGTCAAAATAAATATCATTATAGATTTTAATTCATGCATTTCGTCAAGGAGCTGCAATGTATCAAAACACCAGGCACCTCCATTATTTGGAGGATTTGTTTTTATATGTATTTTTGTAATTGGATTGTGCATCCGTGCACTTCTCTGTGCAACTGATAAAAGTAATTAAGCTATAAATATTCATTTACCATCTACTGCTACGAATTAATTACATCACATACCCCTGCAATGTTAGATACGCTTGCATAATGGCGTTCTTTTAGTGGCCCGCAAAGACAAATCGTAATTGTTTTCGGTGCCATTTTTAATATCCCCTTTTTATTTACTTCAGCTCAAATCATAGTCACATAAAGCTAAGTTTTCCAACCAAACTACAGGCAAATCATTGTAGCTGTAGTACGAACTACTGTACTCGTCATTTGAACTCAAACCATCCTCACTTTGCCGCGCTGAAAGGAAGTGAAGGGAATGATAATGGATGCACTGTACCGCCATTGCCAATGGAAAGGGAACAGATAATTGCTACCTGACGCAAGTGAGGAAAATCCTGAGTATAAATAAAACGTTAAGATGATTCAAATGAACAGTGTTTGTGAAATATTTAAAAAAAATCCATTTTAGTAGGTTATTTATGTAAGGAATCTTTCACAAAGACATTAATGCGGGGAATAACGATTGGGTAGAATAGTCGAAACAGTTCTTAAACAATCATAGTAATTCTCAACATAGTAAATTGTCACAAGCGAAGCTGTACCCTAGTTTAGATATGTGTATTAACATTACTTACTTACTTACTTATATACATTAAGCTCCATTACTTACTTACTTACTTGTATATACTCTGCTAAGACCCAACAAAGCTACAAAGCACAATACGAAACGCTCGCCACTCCACTCGTCTGCTAAACGCATCCGTTTTCACGCGCAGCACACCAGCAATGAAAGCGCGACAGTCATGAACGGGCAAACTCAGCGTCAAATGGCTTGCAATAATTAAGTGGATGCATTATTTAGCAGACGTTACACGGTCGGATCGGCACGGAAGCTATAATCATTTTCGGCCAGCCATTCATTTCCATCCCGTACCGTCTACCCGTCCGATAACCCCAAGTCCGGTAAGCATTTGCATCGCTACCAAACCGAACCAACGAACCAAGCAACCGCTCAACACACACACACCAGCATCGGGCATCTTTTCGCATGAAATCATTTTCAGCGACATCTTCGCCCGAGCTAATCAACGTCGAATGGCACATCGTAAGTCGGCGAAACGTTTTGCAAGCTGCCTCACGGTTGCGGTCCACTGCATTGCACTGTCTGACAGTGCTGACTAGATGGATCGTCATCGATCCTCGTCACGGGTAAATTTATCGTGTGCAAGTTCACTTTTCCTAAGCAGCATACAGTTGTGATGTTTTTTTCCTCTATAAAAAATAACACATTCAATACTGATGTGCAAAGCAGATAATCAACATCTTACTTCAAAAGGAGCAAGGTAAATGTGCATAAATCCTGCCAGACAAACGAGTTGACGGCATTGGCAATGCAAAAATTTGAACCATGCAAAGTCAAAATTGCATGCAGAGCAATCAAATTTATTTTTGCCACCTCAATACACCGATCGTCTAGCAATCGAAAATGGAAATCATTGGGGTGAAATCAGCCAAAACAGGACCAAATCAATCGCCATAAGCTTCTCAACGTGAATGGTACCATCTTGGCCCGGAGCTTGCGGGGTCATGTGTGACAATAAAATGAAACCAAACGGACGTTTATCATTGCACCACTGTTGATGTGGTCTCCGACGATAACATACGTTGGACGAGAGGCATGGGAGTGGCGAGAGTAAGGAAAAGAAATCACCGTGCACACCACAATTGACTAGTACACACGCAATGCGCATGGTGATTCGCTAGGATAGGGATGGTGCATTGATTTTCCATCAAACACAAACCCCGACTTCATGGAAATTGTGTTCCCGTTCGCAACAAAAGATGATTGAGATGCTGTTATATTTTTGCTACCTTGTATGCTTAAGCTGGAGCTTTCGCGCGTACACACACACACACATTGTGCCAAAGAAAATTATGCTTTTTTCACCTGCACCTTCAGTGCTTCTTCGCGCTGTAAAGGATTTCTCTAAATTGGTTCCATTGAGGCATCAACAATACGGTCACAACCGCAGAAAACCAATTCACTTCTTTATGTCGAGTTCCATTTCCAATGTTGGAAATGTTGTTGCTGTTGTTCGATTTCTCGTTAAGTTCGGGGCTACATTTTCTTGCTCCTCAATCTCGCTCGCTGCTTCTCTCACCCTTGGTTGGTAGATGATGTTGATTATTTTCCATATTTTTACGGTTCCCCAACAGCTTCAGGTTAAGCGGCTTGTTTTCAATAGCACTATGGCAAATGTGGTAGGATTACAGGGTTGATTCTGTTTCTCTCACTCATACATGCTCTCTCGTTCTCTTCCTCTCTCTCTCTCCCTCTCTCTCTCTCTCTTTTGCCTTTTTTTCGATAAGGCTTTTATTTCCGTGTGTGTTACAAATGTAAGCCCTTCAAATACTCCGACCCCGACCAAAGTTCATCGAATTACTCGGTTGAATCGAAACTTTTCTTTCACCCTTGTCCCGAGAAAATATTCTGTGAAATATGAAAATGGAAAAACGCCTTTGCGCCTAGAGGGTGATTGATAAGAGAAATTGTGCATTGTGAAAATACAATTGAACAAAGAGTGAAATAAAGAAGCCCTTCATGTGCATAAGAATGGTACGAGGCTTTGGATTCTATTCTGTTAGCGATATGACACGTGTGATATGATGAAAAGCAATCATACGCACAGAGCGTGTTCGCTTTACAATACAGTCGCCATGAATGCGCAATAAATGTTGTAAAGAAAGTACATTGTTTGAATAGAAGAGCATTTTTTCCGGCGTAATAATACTCCTCTTTCAATAAGAGAATGCTCACTATGATATTTTGAATAATTCACAAATTTTAAATAATTATTCATTTATTTGTATAAGGTTCGGCATCCTATTCTTGTTCGTAATAGGTTGCATTATGGATTCTATGAATACTGCATTATTTTCAATTCTCCATGGTCCATGGTAAGATAAACGCACATTGTTTCAAGCGACGCATTCTCCCGTCAACTACAAAGCTTTTATATGGTCCCTCCAAACTAAACCCTGCTAGTGACAGACTTCTGGGAAATAATGCAAATCCATCACAAAACGGATACCGCTGCCCAACGAACCCATTCCATGATCCGGGGTGAAGTGAAGAGCAGACAACAGTGAACATCATAATGACGGATTTGTGATAATATATTGGCTGTCCCCTCGAGTAGACCGTCGACATAAAGCGGTCATACTGGCTGCTGACAGGCACTGCTCTAATGCTTAGCAAAATGTTGCCTCCCTCCGAAAGCTCTTTTGCACAAAACTTACCATCCAAAGGGACGGAGATGGGTCCGTGGGATGTATGGCCTTTGTATGAACTTTTGCACGTTTCAACGGGTGAGGTGAAGCACGAACGAGGGACATTAGAAAAGATGTATAATCTGTCGAATGACCCGCAACCTCTCGCTCTGCAAAGGACGCATAACGCCTGAGTCGAGTCAGACTCGCCCACCAGGCCCACCAAGTCCACAACCCTCCACACGGTTCGCATAATGTAACGGCCAAACTTTTTCGGACCGTCATAAGATTTCCTTCACCCTTGATCACACACACTCGGAGAGTTCAATCTCCGACCAAAGAAAACCTGTGGCAACACATAAATCTCATTTAGCAACCCCTTCAATGTGCTCTCACCGGGTCTGCAGGGATATGTACGTTATCGCATAATTCTATTTTTCCTTGTCCGATGACGTTGATGCACCGGTATGGGAAACTTTTCCGAGACGGGAGGGGCTAAGAGGTACAGCAAAGTACTAAAACAACACCAAAAAATATATATGTATACAACGAACTCGTCCACTGGGCTGACCACAGTGGACAACCGAGAAAGGTTTGGCTGGGCCGGAGCTAAACGAAGGCAAAGCTCAACAGTGCTCACTAAAAGAGGGTTTGCTCGTTGTGGCCGGCTTTCAGGGCGCTTTTTGAGAAGCGCTGGGCACAAAAGATGCAATGCGAATAAATTTCACACAATTTAGCTTTTTACCAACATACACACACACAAGCATACACTCTCTCTATCTCTCTCTCTTTGAGGAATCTACTAGCAGCTTGACCATTATCAAACGGGTTGGCAAGCGATCGTTGCATGTTGTGGCAAAAATTGTGCTGTACAAAAGCATACTCTAGCGGTGAAATAACATTATGACACAAGCCGAGACGACTTTTATCCATCCTTTGCAAATGGACGCGGGGACAGCAATGGAAACTGGAATGGGGGATGGAAAATAAAAATATCCTTGCCCGTCTTGGATTTATTTCTTTCCATCTTTTCTTACGAATGCACACCCCGCACGTAAGTGTGTGTGTTTATGTATGTTTTCCACCTTTCGATGCAAGCTGCAGCTTTCGCCTTTTGATACTGTATCGCTGTTATCTTCGCCTCCTTCAACACCCTCGACAGTGCTCTTGTCGTGGAAAGTGAATTATAGCGTACTGGTGTGTCCTTGTTTTCAGTGCAGCCTTCCGCTGGGCCAACATTCCCGGCTGCACTGCAGTGTGCAAATGCGAAACCAAACACCGAACTCCCGCACTGTGTCACACCAAACATAAAACTTACTCATAACACACACACACACTCGAGGCACGAGTAAAAGCTAACAATCTTTCATATGCAAATTCTTTTCTAGTTTTCTGGTCTGCATGAAAAGAAAAGCAGAAACCAGTGATTTGAGGCACCAGCACAACGTGCATCGCTGCTGAAGCTGGAGCGCTGGAAGTGCCCATGAGTACCCACTCCAGGCAGCAATCGTTGGAATATAATCAACATATTTTCCATCCGGAGCTGCTACATTGCAAACCCACATGGGAGAGTGCGAGTGGTTTCCGGTGCAGGCAAGAGCCTTCCGAGACGGCAGTTGCTTCCTTTGCCTGTGATATTGCCACATGCCTACACCCCTGTCCCGGCCTACACCCGGAAACTATTCAATTCAATTGAAAGGAAGCTGTCCGATTGAATTCTATCCACCTTCCACACACACACACACCGGAAGTTGATACGTTTCCGAGCTTGTTTTATATTTTTCGAACGATTTTTTGATTCCAAAACCTGAGGCACGGAAAAGTTTGCGCACTGCGGCCTGTGCACGTAACCCTTTCCTGTGAGAAGCTAGGTACAACAACAAAATAACGAGGAAAAACCCCAACTCACACTTCGACATATGTATTGTCCCATCGAACGTTGAATTCCAATGCAATGCCACGAAAGAACGTTTAATTAAATTCAGAATTTTCAGTCCGAATACTCAATTGCGGTTTTTTGGTGCGAGTATGTGTGTGTGCATGTGTTTTTGGTGAGCCGTGCCCTGATTGTGCCCAGCTCCAGCTTCGGCACCGGCACACGTTCACCGAAGGGTTGCAGTGCAGAGCATTTGATGAAGCGCACGATTTCGTTGATCTACCGCACTGCCCAAGTGATATGCATATGAGCTTCATCACCGCTTCAGCCAGCATGATTTTCATTTACGATTGCTGTGAGTATATGTTTTATGTGTGCGCTTTATTTTTCACCTTCGTTGTGGTCCCCCACCCAACCACCCCTGGCCCAAAATCCGGGCCTGCAGAGTTATAAATATCAAATCAGGCGTAAAAAGAATAGCATCCGGCTGAATGGACTGTTGATTGGTGGGAGGGGGAAAAAGGTGGTGGTGGAGGCTTTTCCATTTTTCCTCAACTCGCCGCAGTGATTGGTAAAACGGTGCAGTTGATTGACCGGTAGAGAGAGGCACTAGCGAAGGAAGGAATCAACCGGAGTGGTCACACACTCACACACACCAAAACAACATGTGAGTGTTTCCGCCAGATCAAATGGTTCATGGTAATTCAATTAGCACGAACATTGGTTTTATAATTGCGGGAAAATTTTGGGACTTGTGCTTTGCATTGCATCAATGTTCGGTATGAAGTGGTGTTGCGTGTTTCGAGCAATTAATAACGTTATCTGGGAGAGAGAAAACTGAAAGAGCGAGAGAGAGGGGGAGCCACATGCACCGGCACGTGCAGTTGTTATTATGGTAATCACAGCTAAAATCGTTTTTGGTAGTTTTCATTGCATGAAAGTTTGAGGGTATTGCATTTATGTGGAATTTATCCAAAAATTTTGGATACTGGGTTTAGGGTCGTGAGTTGACATAAAAATGTGAGTATTTATTCATTGCGTTATTCTCGTTCTCGTTTTCGCTAAATTCTCGTCGTATAGGTGATTTAATCACAGCAACAACAGGGGAGTGCGCATATAAAAGAACTGTTAACAATTCAATTACGCTGCAGTCAACCAAAGCACCATCCATCCATTGGCGAGCGAATGTGTGTGTGTGTGCATGTGATACATCATAACATTGCATACGCCACCGTCACCCACAAACCACCACACTTTGACTTGACACAATGATCCACCCATTATCCCATTTCCTTCGTCTGCGAGCCATTTCCACTGTTGCGTCATTTGTATTTCACTTCGGTCGCTCGCTCGCTTGTTGCCATTGCTAAGATAATAAAAACTTTTACAGCGCATACACACACACACAAAGAACTCGGCTCAGCACGTTCCAATTCTCCCCTTCCCTGCACGGTACGTACGCTACGTACCATCGTGCATCAGCCCCCCGGAGGACACGATTTTCCTTGATGTTGGCCGAAGCTCTTCCGTGGCAGAGTAAATGGACCAGAAAAAATAGGGAAAACTCTTCCCACGTTTGCAACGCGCTCGCGAATGCACTCTTCTCACTGTTGTTGCTGCTGCTGCTGCCGATGCTCGTGCTGCAGTTGCAGGATGCAGCTGCGCCTTTTAAACTGTCACCTTGTCTTCCCTTTCCTCTCCTTGTCACGAAACGGTCGTTCAAATGCAGATGCACTCAAGCACGGGTGGATGGGCGCGTATCGTGGTTTCAATTTTTCATGAGCTTTCATCCAGCGTAAGAACAACCTCCCCCAGCACGAAGCGATGCTGCTGCCGTTTGCCATTGCATGGCGCACGAAAGGGCCAACTTTCCCGCGCTGTATTGCTCATTCTGCTCAGCTTTTGGCTCCACTGTCCTCCGCCGCGTTGTTCGTGCTTGTATGTTAAGCAGAGGGTTGCGGCAAGATGGAAGGAAATGATGTTGGAAACTTTCTACATTTGTCATTTCTTTTGATGTGTGTGCATGCACATTGTTTAGTGATTTTTTTTTTATCACGAACCCATTTGGAACGTTCCTCTACTTTGTACCCGGTCGTTCTTGTGCAAGTATGATGTGCCTTTTTCTGTTTTTTTTTTTATACAAATTAATTTACAACGCGTGAGACAAAGCTAAACGTGTAGTCCTTAAGCACCTTCCATACTTAATGGTCTCATCATAGACTTAATTTCAATGAAAAAGAGAAACTTTGTTCATTGAAAACCATTGTCCCTACAGGCACACATTTAGAAATTCAGTAGAACTTTGTATGGTTACCACTGTTTTTGATAAGAAATTTGAGCATTTTGTAATAATAGCTACAATATTACTTAGAATTCATGCGCACGATTCATTGCCACTCAAAGGAAACTTTCAAATTTCGGGAATAAAACCAGTTCCATTCTGGGATTTGTTCCCTTTGTGCTACTTCTCCAACTAGCAACCACAGGTCACTCGAAATCAAAGGTAAGTCGGACTGGTTTTATCTAGAATCTGGTGCACACATTTCAAAGTAATGTATATTTTATTTGACTCTCTCACGGCACCATCCATGGACCGACGCCAAAAGCAGGTTGGGTCGAACCTATCGCGTCTGTAATCGAGTAACCACCATCGATGGGACGCAACTTTCCAGGAAACCACCATTACTCAACAGTCCGATCTCGCTATCTATTACCAACGAATTTGTTTTCCCCGTAGGAGCTGCACGGCGAGGTACAGAGACTGCGCGAATGCAAATGCCATTTCAACCCCCGATGGACCCACCGGCGATGGAACAGCAAATAAAGTTCCCCCGTGTGGCCTCGGGATCTTCGGGTGACGTAGCGGAGCCGTGGTACAATGTATTAAAAAATTCATTAATTCTGTCCACATGAATAAATGGTTATGATAATGCACTCTGTCCGGTGATAATTTTTCGTGGTCTGATCGGATATTTGGTAAGCTGCCAACGATGGCAACCGACAACGACAGCGACGACGACAACGACGACGGTGCCAAACGGAGGTATTCAACCGCGCCATCGCACCCATCTTGAGCCGTTCAGTCGTCGTGAGCAACTTCATTTTGCAGCGCCGGATCAGGATCCTGGCAAGTCAAGCACGCTCACCAGGCTGAATATGGAAGAAACTTCGCCGCGACGGGTAGATAACGATGATGATGATGATGATGATGATTTGGTCACAAGCAATCACAACCCGGCCTGGTGTCTCGTCGTGTGTAAGAACCCCGAAAAGAACTTCGCCCGCTCGAGGATCAAGCGTTTCGGAGAGAGTGTGCAAAATTTGTGCCTCGTGCCACAGCTGGAAGAAGTAAGATAGACGCCATCGTGCCCTAATGCTTACCGGAATTTCATTCGGACGCGCCGGGCCGGAACCGTGCCGGAACCGGAAACGTGGCGGATAAGCCAAATGCGAATGCTGCCGGCCCGGGATGAAACATCGAACGCTGAACGGTGGTCAGCACATGAGCGCTGCGATAGCCCGGCTAGCCCGAGAGGAAGTTTGTAAATTATCGCCATTTTATGCACACAAACGTTTTCCGGCGAGTGAGATTATTATTACACAATAATTGAGTTTGGGTTGAACGCGCTCCGTGGTCGGTATGGGCCTGGGGTACCGGGCAAAGGATTACTGGCTGGTGGAACCGTATCGATGACCAGCTCACAAAAAAGATAGTCAAAGTTGTGTCTTTTATCAACGGTGGACCGGTGGATGCCAAAGTAGATGGGAATTGAAATTTATCGCTTGCTAGCCGATGATACAGTGTTTTTCTTGCTGTTCCATTTTCCTGTCTGGAAAATACAATTTTGCCATTATATGCTGGCTAACAAGCTAAGGACAGTTCTAGTGACTGGTTGATTACGGACGCAGCAGACGAGAACGTAAATATTTTCCTATAATTATGAGATATTATACTTGATGCACAACAAACCTCATAGGAAGAGATCATTTTACCAATGAAAAATATTTCATTTTTGAGTTGCTTAGCTGTTAGTAAACATAAGATACAGAATACTCTTGTAAACAATAATATTTACAGTCACGCTCTATTTTCATACACACACTTCTTGACGCATGAGTTTTGCGTCACAAAATGTACAAATATATTCTACCCCCATTAGATCCATTGGGATCGTTTCCCATAAAACCGTTCCTGCAGTGCCAGCGATTATTACAAAACAATCGTAAAACACTACGCGAAAACTCGGGCACATGTGTCGTGAGCAAGGATGCATGGCACGCTGGACAATAAATACTGCCTCCTCAGTACCTGGTTTCCCGTCTCCACCTCGTCTCAAAAAACCAGCCAGCTTCACCCAAAAAGGTGCTTTCTCGTGACGGACCATAAGCCATAAATCTTCGAAATCGATTTCCTTCCGCGTTCCGTAGACAGTAAATTTTGAAAAGCCGGACTTCTTCCAACTCTCCGTACCGTACTATCTCAATCGTGTGCGACTCTTGCTAGGGCGCCCTGCTTATGCCTCAGCGAGCGTAGCGTCAGTCTCGGTCTCCCCGGGGCCGAAGACGGTACAACCTTCGATGATACCATCGCAATTGTCACAAATCTGTATTATTTGTCCACCTTTGTTGCCGGTCGGCTGCCGGATTCTGGGGCCCGGGCCCGAACGTGCGCAAAACCCCGGTCCGGCATCCACACCGGGGAGTGCGTCGGGAAGAATAACGAACGAATTTTACGATCAATATAATTTCAAGCCGATCATCCAATTATGTAAATTGAAGTCGTAAAAGAAAGGAGAAAAGCCGTAAACTGCATCATCATTCTCCATCCGAGCGTACACCACACCCCACACGGGCGGTCGGCTTTTGTTGAGCTCTGCCTTTCAGCAGAATCTTGGCGCTGGCAGCCGGATTCTTGCCGCTGACGAAAGCCGCGCCAAGAATCTAACCATTGCACTGCTCTGTGCAAACTGTGGAACTGGCTGAAATGGTTAGGGTCTGCTTGCCGTTTATCGGAAGCTAGTATGCCAGCACTGGTTGCTTTCCTGCCGTCTGTAAGCTGCTGGGAAATGGAGGGCTTTTCAGGATAGACATATTTATCTGCACGTCAACCAAGCGCACTGAGCCAGTTTCAAATGACCGTTAACGTGTTTAGAAATGGACGATTAAGGAAGTAGATCGATCGCACCAAATTGTCATCGGAACTATCGCTTGTTACCAGACAGTATAAGTTCAACTCTGCACATCCACCTCAACCGAAGGTCAAAGGTCAGTATAGTAATAACATTGCTCAATTGCTCAGGGCTTCAACCGAATCATTACACCGATGAGACCTTTTTGCAACTGTTACGACTTCCGTTTTCCATTGCACTATACGAATGTTTCTTTCGGTCACTGCGGGCTCGACACTATGACAAATGGTGTTCCGGTCACCACCGCTACCCACCGGGCCAGCGCGAAAAACTGTGAGGAAATCGGTAGGAAATATTTACAAATTGGATTACGAGTACATAATTCACATTTTGTCACCCTTTTCGAACCGGCCCCATAAATAACAGTGTTCGACATGGGTGGCGAACCTGTTCCGCGATCCCCCGCACTGCCTCGCCCGGGTGCACCGGGTTTGCTACGCTCTCTACGCCCTGTGCCGTTCGGTGGGGTGCACTGATGGAAAGCGACTTTTCTGCATGAACTGCAAACAAGATCAGTGCGAGTCGGGCTGCACGGTCCGGCCAGCTGTCAGGCTTGTGCAAACATATGCTCTGACGAGTGTGGGCACGCTCTATAGCAACAGCTCTATAGCCGGCCGTCCCCTTCCCGGGTTTGCCCGGTGTGCCGTAAGTCACTGGCAAAACGAACGTTGACGTTGTTGAGTTTACAATGTGATTATCAGCTTTTAAGTTCAGTACGCTCTGCCCTGCGATACGGTGGGGGCGAGAATCTCGCGCGCGGGAGGATGTTTATGTGTGGGTACTCTTCTGCCCTGTTGGGTGAGCGTTATTTCCTGCCCTGTCACCGTCTCACTTCACGGTGGGTTTACCCTCAACCAGTGTGTTTTTCTGAGCCGTGACGTTCCACAACACCCAAAGTCCATAGATTATGGGTTCGAACGGAACGGGACCGTATCCTTTGCAAAGTTCTTCTACCCAACGCGTTGAAGGTGGAGGTTGTGGCAGGACCTTTCTTCACCGTATGAAGACTGACACCATAAACCTCAAACCTTTCAGCCGGGTTGGCATAAATCATCATTGAAACACAACTGCCCCGAACTAAGCGCAAGATTTGTGGCAAACTTGCCCGCACGGTGGGGACTTCGCAGCGACTTTGGTATGAATGTGAGGTTAAAACTTTCGCCATATCGTTTGGAGTAAGTTGTAGGTTGTCCCATCCCAAGGCCGGGTAAATCATAATATATGCTCACTGCTTGTTTCATCGTGCCTTGATGTATGTGGTGATCCTTTTTATGTATAGAAAAATTGTCTACTATACTCATAATCCAAATCCAATTAGCATGCATGTCTGTACAAGCTTATACCAATGTTATCAAATCCCCCAAAATATATGTTTTTTTTTGTTTCAATTTTTAACTAAACTATTAAAAGCTTATTTTAACCTACAACTCCAGAAACTGCACCATGCATGCTTCATTCACGGCAGCACCTTTTTTACCCACCCACGGCGTGTGGTAGTGATTTAAAAGGTCTCACAAATTCGATTTCACGTCTGCCAACTGTAGCAGCAGCGTTTGAGCGTGCCGAGTGAATATCGTAGCCCGTAGTTCCTCTACCTCGCAGCATAGCCGTGAGTGAAGGAGAGCAAAACTTGTCGCCATTAGATTTGGCCCGTTGCCCAGAAGACGGAACGGAAACTTAAAATTCCACGCAAGCATCCAGCAAAACGATGCACGGGCCCGCCGCGATGGCACGCCTTAAGTGACGTTTAATTCGGGACGGTTTGCGGGATCAGATAGGTTGAACGAGTTGGCAGCCAGGATTGTCTCGGTGGATGATGATAGGAGTTGCTTTTTTTCGAAGATCGCTTCCTATTCTCGACGATGCATTCAATTTTATCTGCTTCTATAAGAAACTTTACAGCTTGTTAACCTCAATCCAGTGGAGTGTGTGCGAAAAAGATAAACTAATTCGTTCCTTGTGCAAAGCGTTGTGTTTTATATGCTGAATATGTAGTGTTTTTAAACAACAAAACTAAATCGTTCATTTTGTGTATGGGAGGTAGCTTGTTGTTCCACAAATTCACATGCCTAATTATTTTTACCTTAGAAGAATGGGTTTAAAACAACACACGCCCCGGGTGATACTAATGACTCTATTGGTGCCACAAATTTATGACCAATTTTGCTTGTTCCTGCTAACCAAACCAAACGCAAATACACAAGCACACACGGACGTGC
Organism: Anopheles gambiae; assembly: GCF_943734735.2. Taxonomy (NCBI): domain Eukaryota; kingdom Metazoa; phylum Arthropoda; class Insecta; order Diptera; family Culicidae; genus Anopheles; species Anopheles gambiae. The sequence continues at coordinate 29,416,562 of NC_064601.1, forward strand.
ATGGTGAAAATTTATAGCTTCATTTTGCCAGCGGCACGCTTGAATGGGTTGCAGTGCTAACAGCTCTATTCTTATCCACTGTCACCGATTGTGCGCAGACACACACACTGCACTGCAAGAGTGCACCCAGTGTACAGGCTCCGATTAAGGCTAAACCATACAGCAATGGCACGACCGAAGGGTGCGTGCGAGAAGTGTGTTTAAATAAAACAACGCAAAATATTTCACAAAACAGCGTTCAGCCGCCTTGTTTGACGTTCGGTGCGGCAAACCTACAAACTGCTAGCTGACTGGGGCCAACCACTTTAATGGTGAGCTGAAATTAAGCGCATGAATGGTGTGACTAAACTAATAAAACAAACAATTACACACGCTGCACACGCTAGGATCGTACCATGTACCCCCCTCCCCCCCCCCCCCCCCCCACCCCATCGGTTTACGATAGCAAATAAAGAAGCTGTTTTGTGTGTACGGTACCATGTTGGGCACTAACCCGAGGAGACGAGACTTAATGCCATGTGCGGGGCTGAGGAACGGTAGAAACGCCCAACACACCCAACGTCCCGCGCACATGATAAGTCTGCCTTTCATTGTCTGATAAATTGGTTTTTGATACCGGCTAAGCGCTTGTTGCAATCGGCACCAGTCGTGAATCAATTTTCACCCCCCAAAAAGGGTACGTCGTGTTACGGCTGTGAATGGGCCACCATTTGCTTGCAGTAAATTAATTTGCTCAGCAAGTTAGCCGTGTAATTGAGGTTACTGGCTTCACTTTTCGCTGCCAAAGATGTGGTACAATTAATTAAACGCACCTTGTCAAGGTGTTGTTTTTGTATTATTTCAATGTGTTTTAGATTCAAAATCAATTAAAAATTTCATTTTTGGACGATGTTTTCGAACAAAGGACCAACGAAGCAAACCTTTTGACGCAGCCAACATTTTGCATTCAAATCGCCCCGAAGCGCCTACCGCCTCCGGGGAAATCGACAACAGTTTCCAACTTTTTTATCGATTCAATTCCGAGCAGCATTATTAAGCCCCGGCCACTCCTTTCGTCTCATCAACCGGTAGCAAACAATAAAGCAATCCGTTTCCATCTCTGATTGGCGTTGAAAAACTTCTTCAATCATGTCGCCGCACCGGTCTCGACAGTGTGCTAGCCCAAAAAGATGTAGGTCGAATTGATTGATTAGACTTTCTGATTATTTCCGGCCGTCGAATTTTCGCCTACAGCTTAGCCGGCTTTGCCAAACGGCCGTTCGCTTACAATTTTCGAAGCTTTCCACTACCCCTTTTAGTAGAATCAATATTTAATCGAGTGCCAAAGCAGACGGCAGGCTTATTGGCTTAAGAATTTCCTCAGTAAGGTACAGAGAAAGTTCACACCGGTTTCTGCCCTCCTCTTACCTTTAGGACGACGTACAATTCAATCATATCGAAGGCTAGCAATCAACAACCAGTTGATTCGAGACAATGCAAAGATTTGGCACCGTGCGTCATTCAGCGGGATGGAGCGCTCGAGGGTCACATTAACGATCGATGCATCGTGATTTGGATGATTGGCAGGATAACTTTCTTACCTGCGCGAACTGTGTACAACGTGGCGACGTACAAACAATGTGCCAAAATTAGTGCTGTGCTATCCTATTTACCGGAAGGAATAAAAGCATAATTAAAAATATAATAAATACGAAAAACTAAACTTCACCAATTTATAGATCGACTTTCTAGTTAAAGAAATACCAGCCTCTTTCACACAAAGCCATCAATATCAAGGCCTTAAAAAACTAACGTTTTCAAACGCAAATATGAAACATTAAATACCAGTTTTATTAAACGTTAACAACCCAACCTGATAAAAAAGCTATCAAATTGTTCTATCGCAATAGAACAGAGCGCAACTTTGTTGCTAACACCATCTAGTGTGAAAATAGCAACTCTCATAAAAGTATATGACAGATCGACATTATGCCGAAAAGCTCCTTTCCTTGCAGCGAAAGCTTATAGAACGAAGCTTTCATGTTTCCCTCGAAACAGCTTTCGAATGAAACACATTTCCTGGTAAGATTCTGTGATTGCATAGCATTTGACTTTACGGAAGGTTTCAACAATTGTAAATATTGTACAGGGTTTCAACGTTGCTTATTGTATTTTGTTGTTTTCATGTTATTATTGATTTTGTATATACTTATACACGGACAACTGATAAACAAATTGCTATAGTTCTTTTAAACAAAGCATGTGCATGTAAAATATTCACAAGATGATTACTACGTACACTGTTCCATTGTACATAGAATGGGTTAACGTATTTGTACGATCAATACTTTAAACCAAATACCATCACGATTGTTCTCCACTTTCGTTTCCCCTGAACAACTCAATGACCGCAAACCAAGTTTTCAATGTCAAGAACAGCCGAAGCACTTTAATGCAATTATCTACCGTTGCTTTCATCTAATACAATGTTTGTTTCAGTCATTTCAGTACGTAAATGGATTGGGTGAAACATGATTGTTTTGATTTTATGTCTGGATATTTTCATTCCATTCTTGTCCTGTATTTAGGGATGATGAGGTTTATGAAAATAAAACAACGTCACATTAAAAACATTTTTTCTTTATACATTTATTGAAATATCATCATCTTATTACTACTAAGAAAAACGAATATTACTTATTTTTCACTTTATAGTGTTATAAGCACTTCTTATGTCATACTTGATAAATTAAACGACCTGCCAAACGCTTTGCTTCTCATGAACGACTAGTAACAGATGACTTTAAACACGAAATTTCAAGCAATATTCCTTCTTGTTATCCAAAATCTTTCTCCTTTGACATACCCCAAGCTGTGCTGTCAATCATGCTAAGCCTATCAAATAGGATAAGGAGAGTAAAATCCCAATAAGGGAAGACTATAAGTGCTTTGAATGAAAAGCTAGCGGGAAGTTGGCGGAAAAAAACCGTACTCACACCAGTGTGTCATGTTGCTGGTGATATTCCTTACGCGAGCGCTCCCAAACACAGATGAAGTGATAATGAAAATGATTCAACAGTGGCACTGAAGTGAGGCTAATAAATTTGCTGAACCACTTGAGCGGAGCATCTGTCTTGAACTTCAGCCCATTTCCATTGCTCAACCCAATCCAAATCGAAAAGCATGGCACTTTGCAAAGGATTACCCTCGAAAAACTTCCACCAATTAGGAATCCCCTCGCTAAAGCGACGAGCAAAACGTCAACCAAGTGAATACAAACAAAACAGATCTCTGTCCGGTGCGCTAATGGAAAGTTCATAAACTTCTTGGCGCCAGAGGTAAAAGTACTACCTTTAGCCGATTTCCACGAAACTAACTCAATCGACGGGATTCTATCGTGGCCAGTAGGTGTGTTTGAATGGGATGAAACAGGTAGCTGTTTTCCTTTCTTTTTCTCTTCATCAGCAACGCAAAATAGAAGAGCTAAATAAGAATGGTTTTAACAAATGGCGATGTGTTTATGCTGTGTAAATGATTACCATTATCATTAGCTTGATGAACTGGTAAAATGTTTTTGCCTTTGAATTGTTTGTATTGTACGAGTGCATTTTTGATGATATTATTACAATCTTTAAGAGTACCTTCCACCTTTTTTGTCTATAGTACACTACACAGCTCTTATAGCATCGTGGAAGGAAACCCCGTCAAAAGAAAAACGTCCGCTTCAGAGATAGGAAATAACGGAAAGGATAATAGCAACGTTTCCAAAACAAGTCGCACTGTAGAGAAACGGTGAGAAAAGCAACTAAAAACAAGTAAATGATGAACAAATCGGGTATGAAGAGAGAGATGAACAGCAAATGAGAGTGTACGGAGAGTTTTAACACAAAACTGGTGGTTTAGCTGAGAACAACTATTCCCAAACAACACTCATCGCTCCAGCAAATGCAGTACTTTGTTTTACTAAAGCAATGCCTTCCCGCACAACTTTCAACTGTGCGTTACACTCAACCCGAAAGCTCCCCGCGAAGCGCTCACACTCACTGGCGAGCGCCCAAACGTGTGTGTACGCTTGCAGCAGTGTGACGTCAGTGTTATGACATATTTCCCCACGGCACATGCAAGAAGCCAGCGAACGATGCTTCCTCTCCAAGCTAAAAGCTATCTCAAGGCAGCTGTTTTCTTTTTCCTTAGCAAAAACAGCAGCAGCAAAAGTCCCCCTAATGGCTAACCAAAACAAATGTATCCCTTCAATCTGAATGGGGAAACATTTCTTCCAAAATGGTATCCAACGAAACGCTTGAAGTAAATGTTTTTTCTTTTCGGAAAAGTTTTAGCTTCTCCGTCTCTTCAAAGCGGGAGGAACGAATTTACTTGCGCCTGAACCAGGTACCAGACAGCACATCTTGGCATGTTCAAAACAACACTTTGTGTCACTTTTAGGATCAACATTTTCCGAATACCTTTTTGCAAAACGATGGTATGTCACCTTTCTTCCTTTTCACACGTGCTCTAAATTCCAGCATGACTTGTACAAGCAAAGAACCCATATGGCAAAAGCATTAAAATGTACCTTCAGCAACCAAGAGTAATTGTTCGGCTCAGCTAACATGAATCAATTCTGAAATTTCAGATTTAAATTATATTTTCTCAGATAACTGGTTATAAAACAAACCACTAAAATAAAACTAAAACATAAAAAATATACAATACAAAAAATATGCATATGACTCCATTTGGTTATTCAAACTAAAATTGATTTATTTGCCTATTAATCTCACTCAACAAGACACCGTCAACCATAAGGTCATAGGTTCGTTTAAAAACTCTTTTCAGGATGCGGTGATGTCTGTATCCCTTTCCAGCAGAGTAGCTTCATCTTTGTTTGCTTACCAATTTCACCCCCGGCGCATCGAAAACAATCCTGAATAAATAGCTCATCTTAAAATAGCGGTTCTGAAATGTTTTCTTCATCCAACCGCGTGGCACTACGCGTGCCGTATACGCTAACAAAACAACGTAACGCAATACACACACACACACCCACACAGTCACACCCCTGCTCGTGCGGGTGGAGGCTCATGACTCATGAGGCTCAGGGGAGGGGACAAAATAACTTGCCGGCAAATGTAAAATATCTAGAGTGCCTGTCCCATCGTTCCGCTGTTGTACCGGTTTTTTGTAACGCAAGTCACTCACCAGGCGCCTCCATCCCATGCCGACCGCTCGATGCGTAACGGCACGCTACTCTCACCGCTCACCGGTACGCGTATCCGCCAGCGCACTCGCTCTCAAACGCTCTCGTAGCTCTCGTCGGCATGTTTCTCTTCCGCAGCTCAGCTGACCGCAAACAAAGCATGCGGAACGCAGGGAGACGTTGCAGTATTTTGAAGTCTCGAGACCGACCGAGAAATCGGAGCAGAATGTTTCAGTTGCAAAAGTGTGCTCGTGCCAATTAGACGCGGACACGTGTGCGCGCGTACACCTTGGGTCCAGCATCGTAACGATTGCATTTGGTCGCTGCTCTACCAACACACACACCCACATTCACCCTAACACAACGGTGCGATCGATTTGTTGAGTCGTCCAGGTGAATTCTGCACCCTTCGCGGTACGATGCGTAACAACACACCAGCCGACCGACGGGGCGACCCAAAGGTGGCCATTGCCTAGCTTCCAGGTCGCTCGGCTCGGTGGTCCAGTGACGCGTATCTTGCTCCCGTTCTCGCAGGATAGCTTTCGCTATCCCTCTCTTTCTCTCTCTCTCTCTGTCGCGCGCGCACGCAACAACCCAACTCTGCAGACTGCAGATAAACCAGCAGACGGTTGGACGCCTTTCGTGCAGAGGGTTTCGCGAAAGGCACCCCACACAAAAAACGGAAAAAAGAATACCAGGTAAAGAAGTGCAACAAGAAGCAGTAGCAACAACAAACGGTGAACAAAAACCACCCTTCCACCGCAGCATAAGTTGATCCGGTAACCTCGCCTGCCCGAAGGAAAGCTCGCACCAGCGCGTACCACTGCGGTGTTTCCTCTTTATTATTTTTTTTTTGTTTTGTTTTTCCTTCTGTGAAAATTTTGGAAGCTTGTCTCCAGTGAGTTTTACCGCAGTGTGCCAGTATGGTGGCAAAGTGAAAGTAGCGGCGTGCGTGTGTCTGTTCGTCTCTGCGATGTTTGTGTGCGACGCGAGGCTTATATGCCGACGGCTGCGATTGATGATGCGGTAGTGACCAGTTTGCTTCGTGACCCTTATTGTGTGACCCTTTTCGTGGCACGGTTCGTGAGGGTGAACGGGGGTGCCACAACAATGGTTTGGGATGTGTAACCGTTCATACGCTGTTTTCCCTCTTTTTGGCAACTTGATGCTACCCCTACCATTCGTCGCCAATAAACGTGTGTGTGCTTTTGTTTGTGCGTATAGGTAAAAGTGTTCAACCGTTCTACGATTGTCGGAAAAAGGATTTCATCCTTACAATTGATTCACAGAGGATCAGGTGATTTTAGGTGTGTTTGATTGATTAGTAGTGTGGTGTGTGTGCCGGGTGCAATGTGATGAGTGGATCCAATTAAACCGTGTGGTGCGACCGTTCAGTGCAGTTTGTGCAATGTTTATCCCGTCCGTAACGAGCAGCTTTACATAGGAATAATACAGTGCAGTTTCAAGCAGCGTACATGCTGGTTCGACATTGAAGACGTAAGTTCTACCCTTACACTGTGCCGAAAAAAACATACAAACACACAAACACCAGCAAACCAGAATCGATACGACCAGATTCAGCGAATCCTAACCCAGGGAGGCTGTAAATAAGCTTCAATGCAGCAAAGTTTAAATTTTCATCAGTTAGCTCATGTTTAAGTGCATGAGCCAGAAAGAGACGGTTGAAACAAAGGCCGAAACTTACCCGTCCTTATAATGGTGGCAAAAACATCGTTTTTATGTGTATCCGTGTGTGTATATGTATACTAATATTGATGTATTAAGCTATACATTTTACAGACACAAGGGGAATGCATTAAGGTAGAATTAATGTTATTAAATTTTCATTTTCCACGGAATAATAATCCTAAAGCAGTGCTATCACATACTGATAACTTTAATATGTGTTTTGAAAAGTTTTGAAAAGTAAAAAAGGCACCAAATTGTTTCATATTTTGTACCCACATAAATTTAATAATATCTACTCTCTGAGGGAAATTGAAAAACCTTCCACCGTGACCAGCCTCCCGTGCGGTTTCGCGACATTGATGCGATTCTACTGTTGTGTTCAAGCAGACGAAAGATCGCACATCATTCGGATGGTCTAAAAATATCACTGCTCTCTGACGGAGGCGTGGGTTTTTTTTTCTTGCTCTGTGTCAACCCATCGGCCCTCTATCGTATCAGGCGTTTCTCTTCTGTTGCGGGTTGGAACATGAGCTACAGCTCAACATTTCAGCACAATGCTCAGTCCGAAGCGGAGCATCGGTGGGTTTGACATTGAATCATCTGTACTGTGCTACTTAACGGTCTAAATTCATGTAATAAGTTTGAAACTTTTGTAATTAGTTATAAAAAGCAAATACTTTGTCCCTGTTTGACAAAATTTCAACATTTTCTTTGCGGTAAAATATGTCCCTATTAATTTACCCTAATTATTATAATGCAATCTTAAATTACGTCAAATGTGTTCGTATCAGCATCCAGCAGCTAGTTGCCGTTAAAGCCACCGGAGTGAATATCGCTCGGTACGGTCGATTCGTTCCCGAAGCGTTGTTGCAACAGACGCCACTCATCAGTTTCCGGTTGTTTTTGCTTCCGGTTCCCACATAATGACGCTACCCCGAAGGACTCTTTACTACCTTTGCCATGTGACCGGCTGCACAATGATCCATTATGGTGCGGCACGTCGGAACCGACTGCATGGCCGCCCCACACTGGGGCTTGTTTTCAGTCCTGGTCCATCGGATCCCCCACCGATTCCTGCAGGGATTGGACAAAATGTTGTGTGCTTGTTTTCCATCCATCACCCATCTAGACGTTTCCCGAAATTACCATGTGCAGTAACATTTCACCGTATCACACCCCTGAAACCGCTTGCAGCAGGGCATTCTCGGTACACAATAGCACGTGCGGCTGAAGTAAGCTACCGAAAAGAGTATCTTTAACACGTTGCACAATGCGGCTTTGTTATCGTCAGGTGCCGAAATCTGGAGAAAAGTTATTGCAATGGAACTTTACTTGATCGCATCGAGGAAAATTCGTTCGAAATGATACATTACAATGCACGACCCGGATCTTTTCAGCTTTTGAACATTATTAAATATTTCGAGCACTATTGGTTCAGTTTTTCCCACTTCAACTCCATTCTTTTATCACACATATCGACTGTCCATCACCATCCCGACGATAGCTGCCTATCGTGCCTTATACGCGCTCAATCTTTCATATTATCACTTGAGTGGTTTATGGCTCACTACTTCAAACGGCAGGCTAACATAACTAATCAATTTCGTGATTTTCTACAGCCCGCCACCATCAAACACGAAAGCCTAGTCACGCGAAAACCTGCCGCCCTGTGGAAAACGGAAAAGCCCGTTAAACTATGATCGCAACTTGATTGCAAGGTAGCATGGTGTACACACATTTTGCGTCTGATACCGATGGCAGGGAGGGATTTTTCGCTTACAAGGCTTTCTACGAGCAATATATTTTTACTACGAACTACACTAAAAAGCTTTATCCACAAACATTAGCTTTACTCTATAAAAAAATTCTTGGATTTGAAACACCTAAGAGCTCTTTGAAATGTTTACTTAAAACTGGTTATGGTACCATAAAAGGTTACGCGAATAATAAAAGTCCCTTACTACATTGCAGTTTGTGCTGTAATTCAAACCCCTGGACGGGACACAATACTTGTAATTACGACTGCTCGATAATTATCTTGAAAATGCCCGCCAAACAACGCTGTTAAACCCAACATTTTCCCACTTGCTATCGACCCACCGGTCAGACAATTATCGGCGCAATAGCACAGCACCCTTCTGCACTGGGAAGCCCAGCAAAACACGTGATTAGTATAATTATAGGCAGCAAAAAACGGCTCCATGCGTCCAAACGGCAATGCAAAGCTGCGTCAATGTTCATTTACCTTGCAATTGGATTGTACCCGTAAACACTCAAATCGAAACCCCTTCATCTAAATGAACCCAACCCTACCCGTCAGTACGTCTGCTAGCTAATGAACGCTAAGACCGTTCTCTCTCCCACGGGAGGATCGTTTTTTTTCTCTTACAGATCAGATGGAAAACCATTCCCACGCACCGCAGTGTCATATTTGCATGTTCCCTTATTCCCGCTTCGCTTTCGTTGATGAATTCCAACACCGCGCCGCTTCAAAACCGAACCGGGGTGTTAAGATCAACAACACCCATCCATCCACCCATCGGTTGGAGTCACACGGGGGTAAAATGGTACGACCCACTCACTCGATGGCAACGCGCCGTACCCTACGGGGGGGCAACTCATGAATTCCTGGTCCCATTCCATAGCGCGCCCGGTGTGCCCGTGAACGCGTGAATGCAGAACTGCCGACTCATGAATCCTAATTTACATTGCGGTTCGTTGAGTTTTGCATTAATTTTCATTAGCAATGAGGGAAAGTTTTTAAATTCGATTTATTTCATAATCTTTTTTTCCTCTTCCTTGAATCGCCATTATTTGTTGAACGGTCGAGGTCGACCATCACGCGTACTTGGGCAGTTAGCTTGGCAGGGTGGGTGGGTGCTTAAAGGTACATTCACGCTCAGGTATAAGCGACAAAGAGGTGCTGTGTGAGGTTTTCGATCGTTTAGAATAGATTTTTCTATGGTTTTCACGGGGCTCATAAATATTTCATACCTAGTTAGCGCTGTGTTTGTTATGAATAAGCCTAGTTGTCATTGTGCAAGCCATTGTACAATTACCGAGGACGCAAGAGCAGAATTTTCATATCAATGCGTATCTGATGTTTCTCTCAAAACAGTTTGCACATTTTCACGAACTGTTATGGGATGGCTATGACACTCAACCGCTTTACGATTCGTATTTAGACGAGCACTTCCGATCTTCCTTAACATAACTCCTTGACATACCATTTTACCGAGCCGGGTTGTTAGTTTACAAAACGTTTTGTTTACGCTGTAGCCTCTCCGCCCGTGAAACGAAACAAAATATCAAACACTCTCGGCAGCTCGCAAACAGAACCGATCACACTACACAATAAGCCAACCGGTACACACCCCTGACGGTCTGACACGGTTTTTTGATGTATTTTTAGCAGCTGCCGACATTTTCGTCGTAACCTTGCTGGGCGCGTCCAAGCCAAATGTGCGATTTTTGTCTTTTCGTAGCGTTGGCAATGCTTGCCTTTAGCGAGTTTCACTCTCAGCTGGTGCATCTCAAAGGTTAGGCCGAAAAGGCACTCGGCTACGCTAATTGCTCTGTTTCCATCGACTTCGAAACAACATCATCAGCATCATCATCATCAGCCCAGTGCCAGGGCAGTGTGTGACGAAGCTGCCAAAAATAATATCTGCCTGCAACAAAATGATGGATGGGCGACTCCCCTCAAGCAACACAATAAACAAACAACACGAACGCTGTGAAGAGCGTGTTTATATATATGTGTGTGTGTATGGCTTTGTAAATATGGTAGAAAGAAGAATCGTGAATTTTCGTTTGCTGCTTTTAAGTTTGATCTTATTTTTCTCATCACCTTCCCTGATTCATTCGCTCTACCAATAGTCATCACACCGCGCACGGTCTTCGTTGGTAGCACTTCCGTAGAACAGCGTAAAGGTGCCTTCGAGGCTTCGACGATCCAGCTCACTGTTTCAGTTTCACTTCAAAAACCAATTCTGATCAAGTGCAAGCAAGTGTTTTCTTTTGTACGGTTGACTGGCGATGCTAAATTACTCAGCCACTGGAGGAAACTGAGTGCTTTTAGCTCGCTTTTGAGATACATTCGTTTGTCCTTTGTAATGGAATGGCAAAGGTAAAGCAATCTTTTGTGTCTTAATTATTAAACGCAAGAGCTTGTGTTTCTCTATATTGCTGTTACTCTGGTGCAGAGTAACCTAAAACAAAATCCAAGGTTTTAGGTTTTTTATTTAAACGAGTCAAATATTTGCTGTCACGAGGTACACTTAAACTTAGCTGATTTTGTTAGTTTTGTGACTGCAGTTTTGAATGGGACACAACCGTTAAATCGTGCTGTCAGTTTGGTTTGGTCTTTTCGGACTTTAACTGAAACTTATTATAATGTAGAAACATAACCTATATGCTAATAGTTCCGTAATATCTAAATTTTCAAATCTTTTTGCGTAGCACAAACGCACAGACCTTTGTTTTAACTATGATTCTGCGCATTTTTAGCGCTACTACTCAACGCAATTGCTTACAGAGAACCACACTCACACACACACACAAACAATATAAGTAGCAAAACTCAGCGACCATCCCCGACAGCAACTAATAAACAAATAATGCTGGTGATGAAATGCACAGCGGCCAAAAGCGGAAACGGAACAACGATCGCTTTCCATTCACTTCCGTAAACATTGCACCGCTCACCTACCCGGCACGAGTGGTGTGTTGGTGGGTGGCGAATCTTTTTGACCCTACGCCATCTACCCCACTCCCGGCCACCCTGCTGCTGCTTCTGGTTTTAATGGGAAAAGACAACGGGAACGGGAAGCTCCTCGCCCACGAAATCACCCAGGCCCAGCGTGAGCGTCAGCTTTTCCCCCAAACAATGGCGCAACGGTGCGCGCATTGTGTCACGAAAATTCGTTTACGGAATGTGTCAATTTAGTCCTGTTCTTGTCACCGTCAGCCCGCAGCCGCTGGGTGGCAATACTAAGGGCTTGTAAAGGCGAGGCCGTTTACACCGGAGGTTAAACAAAACGGTGTGGGAGAAAACAGCTTTGGATGAATTGGATGGATACTTTTGACCTTGGCTACGGTGGTGCGATCGTACCGCACTGGCAGCCGGGAAATTGTTGTTTCATTTTACGCCAGGTTTTCCTTCGTACTTTAAGATACTGTGGCAATGTTTTGTTAAGTTTTGTTATGTACTTCACGCGTATAAAGTTTCCTGTTGCGTTTTGTTATACTGTATGGAAGAGAATGATTCAGCTTATTTACCTTTTCTCAGCTTTAGTGAAAGTTATGGCACATTCAAGGGTTATTTACATTTTCAGCCATTTTTGCAGGCTTAGCGGAAGTATCCCGTACACCAGTGCCTTTCCTGTTGCATGCAGGAATTATCATAGCAATGAATTAAACACTCAAACACATCCACAAGCCTCATGGTACGCAAGAGCCGTTGGTCGTTTGCTGTCATGGATCCCACGCGGCTGACACGAACAGCAACAAACAATACCAAACAAAGGAAATGAGTAGTACAAAAGCGAAAAGAAGCCGGCAGAGCTCACCTTACAGCATGTTCTTCTTCTCGCGCGGCACACAGCCTCTTGCGGAAGGCATCAAGTGACAACACACTTTATAAATACACAATCATACCCACGCGGAACTGAGCGACATAAAAGGTGCGGAGGTATGCGACTGACTGCTGCTTGCTTTTTGCAGCAGGTTGTTTTCACACCGTGGTGGCGCAGCATCACCTTTATGCGCACCTTTGCCCAATGTTCTACTCGCTCACTTTTAATGGTCTTATGGTGAATATTTATACGTCGAAGCAAAGACTGACACAAAAATGCTCACGTACATCTCGCTCGTCTCAGCCCACAAATCGTTAGCTTTAAAATAAAATTAAAACAGCTCCCTTTTGTGCCACCCTTATAAACGACCGGCATGCTTAGACGTTCAACCTTTTTTTACTTTTGTTAATGCAAAATTGTCCCTTTTGCGAGGCGCGGTCCAGTGGTCCTGAACACCATCCTGTGCGTTTTATTGAGCCAGTGTACACGCTGTCAACGATTTATTGGATTATGTTTCAGTTTGTTTGTGCAGTAACATCGCTATGCCTGGGACGGAGGAATGTGTCCACCAACGCGTGGAACCTTTGCAGAGAAATGTCTTTAGATAATTCCTTCCGACATATTGCGATCCACCGTCAACCTGATGCCGCGAAGCCGAATTAATTAACATTCAAACGTTAAGTAAACAGCGGCGATCGTAAGCAGATACGCTACGCTACGTAATTCGATTATAAGACGCGATAAATGCGCAGAGGAAGAGGCGATCGCCCGAAGCAGGACCCAGGTGCAGCATGTTTTCGATGTAACCCCACGCCCCCCCCCCCCCCCCCCCCCCTCCTAACCGAACACACCCATTGTCAGCGTGTTGTGTTGTGTCTGGTTTGCAGTAGAGCTTGAATTTCGCATTAATTTGTTTACATCCTTCGTTTGCCCAGCATCCGGCCAGCTAGCTCGCGTCCCATTTCGGACGAAATTTGATTGCTTTGGATGATTTATTCTATTTTGTGTCGCGCACCAAACCGAACCCCGCATGGCGGCGCAGATTGGTTGGAGTCAAATTTAATGTGAAATATTTTGACGCATTTCGCCAATCCCACGGGGGAGTAGCAAAACGTCTCCCCAGAACCTCCCACCACCGCGGGCAGCCGTGTGGGATTTTGTTGTGCTTAATTTTCACTCCGCCCTTGACATTGCGCCCGACGGGGAAAACGGTTGGTGCGGTTTTTTTTAAGTTTCTTTTTCTTGAGGAGGAAGGGAAGGAAAAGCTTTAGCGAAAACGGCAGCTGACACCATTTGCCGTGGCGGCCCGCGATGGGTTGGCTCATAAATCATTTCTAATGATAAATCAACCTATAACGCGTTCGGTGCTGTGCTGCTTTTCATCGTTCGTAGTTTTTCTTTTATGGGTTTTCCTTGCGCAACGTGAGTTTGAGTTGTATGTACCATGCAATAGGCTTTTGTACAGTAAAATATTATTCCTTAATTGTTGCATTTATTGGACCATTTTAAACCAACATTCACAGTGACAAGTTACAGTTACACTGTTACACTGTGTTTTCATTTTTTTTTATTGAATCACTCTTTATAAAATGTTACTGAAATAATTTTACACGGCACAGTATTCAAACCTTAAAGCATATTCTCATCATGAAAAATACAAACGTGCCATGCCAAGAAGCAGACGTAAAAGTTGGCATTTAACGTCAACAATAATTATTGGCTATAATTCCGGAATCCACCAAACGCTATGTTAGTTCCTTTCCGTCCAAATTCTCCAATACCAAAACCAATGCAGCTCTTTCCTCATCACATTCTTTATTTTATCGACCAGTGGTGGATCCTTCTTCGACTACCAAAGGCCCTAGAAATAGTAATATATTTACAGGTTCGGCGTGTATACCAAGTTCGACTCACGGCCACTGAAGTGAAAAGACCTAAGCCATCGACCGTAGTGCCATTGGCTTAATCGAACCAACACATTCACACAAACTCACACATACACAAACACACCTACATAGTATGCCAAGAGTAGCAAAATCATGATTTCTTATTCCTCTGCCTTCAACGTTAATTTCAGATTGCCTCGACCGGAACCGCCACCAAATCAATCCATCTCCTTTATCCTCCCCCCCTGCTCGGGTGCTGCCAAAAGGGAAGAAGAGGAAACATCCGTGCTAGCTCTATCCTGGATGCATGTCGGCCGGAACGCTATCGATCGGCGGTGTGCGGTATGAATAGCGAAGCAGAAACCTCCCATATCCTTCAGAAACTGCACGGCGAGCGAGTGATGAATCTTTAAATGAAGCTGCTTTGTTTTGTCGGCGCATGTGTTCGAATTGTAGCGAAGTTTGCGAAGCGATTGAATGGCAAAATATTCATCCACTAAGGTTTGTTTGGCTGTGTGTTTGTGTGTGTGTGTATGTGTGATAGTGTTTGCAAGTGAAAAGTAAGCAAATCGGGAGGAAAAAATACACCTAGATGTGAAAGTGAAACACGGAAGTGCAACCAAATCTGTAAAGTGCGTTTAAGTATTCTGGAGGATGCTTCCCAGCTGCTTCTGCCGGATGTGCCGGATCTGCTAGTACAGTGCAGGGCGCACCTCCCCGGTAATATAAGTGGAAACCACTCGTGCAACGCCGCGTTTAATGCAAAACGGTTTCACTTAATTCGTACTACCACTTCCTCGCCGTGAGTTTGTTCCATGTTTGCGCTCTCCAAAAAAGGTGCTTCCCGGATTATCGTACCAATTTGTTCCCGTAGTTAAGGATAGTGTTGGAAATTTCGACCAAAACAAGGAAAAGAAAGCTGCTACCTGCAACGTTTCCGACCACTTGCTGTTATTTCGCCGGCTCTCCCGGCCAGTCGACACCAATTCATCGCACAACATTGATTCACCGGGTGCGAAGCGCGTAACAGCGTAGAACAGAATGAATAACAAGCTGCATCTGCTGGCCGTACCCTTGCTTAGCCTGCTCGTGGGCTATGTAGGTAAGTAATGCAGTCAAACGCCTTTGAAAAATAACTGTGTGTAACATTATTTGAGGACTCTCTCGAGCTAGTCGGTTTCTATAGGATTTGGATAGCGTATTTAGTCAACACGGTAGATACTCGAAATACCTTGATTAGGCACATACTACTCCACAGCACCGCACTAATCTAGGAAGAGCCACTTAAGGATCTATTTTTTGTCTAAGTAGATAAAAAACATTACTCTTCCAAATGAATTTCAGAACGAATTAAAACGATACAGTTCATAATAGCTTCCATTCCAGCTCAAAGCGCTCTAACTCGTTCCGTTGCAGCTTTCAAACCACTTTCCACAGGTCAGTGGAATGTCAAGAGGTAGCTGCGCTGTGACTACGCCTGTCCAATCTGTTTCGAAAGGGGCTTTCAAACTTTTCCTGCCGGACAGTATCTCTGCGTTGGTCTGCTTGCTA
This sequence comes from Anopheles gambiae, assembly GCF_943734735.2. Lineage (NCBI taxonomy): Eukaryota > Metazoa > Arthropoda > Insecta > Diptera > Culicidae > Anopheles > Anopheles gambiae. Next base: position 29,432,440 of record NC_064601.1, read on the forward strand.
CTAAAATATTCCCTACGTTCGGAAGCATTTGCCTCAAACGTCCAACTTTTTGGCCACGGGCGACGTTGGGCCCCGTAAAACGGACGGGAAGCCAAGTTGTGACAAACTTTTCACCAACCCGGAAAGCCGCACAGACACACACATGCTTACGCTTACTTTTTGTTCAGCCATCACAGCATGGTATTGAATTACCAGTAAATGTCAGCCTTTACACACTACACTTGAGGCTTGAGGTGTGGTACAGATGCGGATGAAACTGCAGTACTTTTTTGATTATTTTTCCTCCCAACTTTGGGGAAGTCATGTGTATGTGTTGATTACTCTGCCCAGCTTGTGGTTGACCTTGTGCGAAAGTTACCCAATCTTTTAACTGCTCTTGCATGCTTTGCTTTTTTTCTAATAAAGTACTGCCAATAAACGTATATTGAAGATATTGGTAACCATTGCAAGTATTCTGGTTAATGAAGTGAGAGGCAGACTGTGATATGATTTTTTCCCCCTCACATGCCTTTGACCGTATTCCATTCCGTGAGTAATTGGACAGCACGGCAATATTCAAGCAGTATTTCTTCTACCGTTACTTGATACCTCGTGTACGGTGGTAGCGAAAAGCGCATGCTGCAGTGTACGACTACTCCTCCGGGCGGCCTGCAGCAAGAACTAATTATGCACTTCACTACCGTACGTTTAATTTACCCTAACGAGCAGGCAGCTCTGTACACTTCATTGTAGCACCACAGCATCACATGTAATCTAACCCACGGGAGTTTTTTTTTCCTCACCAGGAATGAACATTTAACCTTTTCCCTTCATTTTTCATAGCAAATCCATACCGTGCGAGTGCAGTGCCATACACACACACGCCCTACACTTATCTGCTCTGGATGCACTAAACTAGGTCAATGTTTTTGGAATTATTTCGCACCAGCCGACGTTTTCTTGCTACTGTATTCATTTTCATCTTCGTTCTAATTACAATATTTTTTTTATTAGCTTAAGGTTTTATGACCCAACCGTTTTTCAAAAGGGTTCCTCACCTTCCCAGTTACGATTTCTTGGAAATCATCTATTGAAATCTGGTGCCACTACAAACATCTCAACACCCTACACACGGGTACACTTGAGGAGCTCACTCGCACACAGCTACTAGCCAGTTTACAAAGGCTCGACCCAAGCACCACTTCACTTGACCGAGATCATAACCTCACACGGTGCCGTGCCGTGGATGGCAGGGAGTAAGAGTCTAAGTGCGACTAAGGAAATAACAGCCACTGGTGAAGTAATCGGGGCCTAGAGTGCATAGTGCAACTCTGACGCTTTACCACGCACAGCCGGTGAACCGGCTTCTAGCATGCCCGCAGTCCGCTTGTCCTCGCAAGCCGTGTAAAAACACGAGCGCGGGCACAAGTGCGAAGGATAGAAAGTGGGAAATTTCGCAAGAAAAACAGCACAAAGCACTGCGAATATGTTTTTGTCCTTTGCCGTGTTACCCGTTAGCGCTGGGATAACTCGTCGTCGTCGTCGTTGTTGTTGTTGTTTTTATTGTTGTAGTTAGGCTGGGAAGAAGGAAGGACGAGGGAGCTAACCACCTTCCCGGTTGCAATCCCGGTCTGCCCAGTTTTGTCTTCCGGGCGCGCGCACACGAGGACACTTTACGGCCTGGCAATAAACATTGTTGACAGGCACCGTTTCGCTGTGCATTTTTCTGTCCGACGCTCGTTTCGAAACATTGTTTCCTTCCGGAGGGAGTTAAGCCGCCGGCTAAGCGGGCGAAGGAGACAGCCGGTTGGTTTGTGATTTGTTTCAGGAACTGGTAATAAGAAACACTCGGCCTAGCTGCCCCAAAACCGTGTGTGTATTTGTATGTGTGTCGATTTGAAGAATCGTTTCCGTGCGTTTGGCTCTTTGTTTCGGTAAAAAGTTATTTGATTAGGCACAGGTTTTCCATTACTTGGCCTGGGTTTCACTGCAATGATTTCAGTTTTTTTTTGGCGAGGAATGCCTTAAGCGATGCGTTAGGTAACATTTTATCTCGATACACATTCTTAATCACTTTTAAATTATTTCAACACCTCACCAATCACAACTTTGGTGCATAATTAAATGCTTCTGGTTGCCGTGCTGTGCCAATAAAGGTCCTATCATGGTGTGACTTTACCGAGCTACTTAATTCCATTCCCAGTCGTGTGACAGCTAATCTAACCCGCCCCGATGTGTGACATTCGTAGCAGAGCAAAATTCATGCCTAATGTGCTCAGCAATGCCCAAATAATTCGCCTTCCATGCGTGACCTCTCACGCCACACCTTTGCAGACTTGCGAACAGTTTCATTGATCGGAAAGTTTCTCCTCGCACAGTGACAGCTTCTGAGGCAAGATGGAAATGGAACGGTAAATTTGATTTGTAATCCAAATTAGTATCGCCAGCATGCATTGTACCCTTTCCGTCGGCCAGCACAGCCAAAGCGGCGGTTGGCTGGGATCCAGGGCACATCGCGTGAGAATGGCAGGACCGTTTATCCTTCTAGTTTTAGCAACACAGACCGTTCAGGGTGGGAATGTGTAGAAGGAAGGAATGTGCAGATTTGCGAGAACTCATCACCCTTTCTGCTATCGCATTAGATGCGATACATTTTTGACGATATTCAAAAGCTCAAATCAACAAAAAAGGACGAGTGAAATCAATGCTAGGAAACAATCTCGTTTGCTAAAGATTGAATTTGAAATAAACGAGCACGTTCAAATGAGATTAAAAAGGTGAAAAGTTTCTCCCTGTTTCTTTGCTGACCATTGAACCATTAACCTGCCCTACTACCACAAGGTGAAAGAATGTCTCTAGACAGAAATACAGCAAATCATTAAATATTTTATAAACGAATATCAAACAACATCAGGAAACATCTTGTTGAGATGCATTTGCCGCCCAAAGCGAGACAAACACTTAAGTTCTATGAGTGATCAACAATTTATAAATCAACCTCCACACCACAACACCAAACGGGTTGTATGTGTGTGTGTATGTGGTTTTCATTTGATGAGCAGGTCTATTGACAGTACAAGCAAGTTTAATGTGCTCCTATCAAAATCATGTTTGATATGCTTTGAAGCATCCCATTCCATCATAAACACTGTTCACCTGCTCCCTGATTGCTTTACATGCATCATTCCGTAAATTGCTTCCTATCTTCGTAGCTTTAGAACCGTCAGTGTTAGCATGAGTGAAGGTAAAACCCACTCTATCCATCACCGGTTTGCTATTGACTGCTGTGGCAGCAAAGTACCACCGCAGCCTTGAGTAACCTTTGATGCGTTTGCGTCTGTGTGCACATCATTCATTGACAATTTCAAACGGAAACTCAATGGCACAGGTTGCTTACCGCGTACCACGTAATTCGCCTAGACCGCCATTTACCACCACGTTCAAGTGGGATCGATTTTTCAGTTCCATTTTGAATGTCCGATCGATATCGCAAATTGTTCCTGCTTGAAAGCTACCTCTTTTTTTGTCCCATGAATAATGCTTCCTGTTGTAACGCTCAACACGACATCCCTTACACTCACGGACAAATGAACCCTTCTCTTAAAACACTCAAGCAAATCATAGTCATCAGCACTCAGCATAAAGTGAGTTGAGAGTACGACTCTTCATGACTATATATATATAGCCAGCCCAATTCAAACATTTTACCATCATGGACACATGTTCAATCCAAAATGGAAATAAAAATCCAACGAATACTACGAGCTTTCTGAAAATACATCTACGTCGTCATTTCGTAATATTATACGTTCTCAACTAAACGCTTAGTTTGAAGTATCTTCTCGACGACAACCGATCGTGAAATGTATTGATCGTTTACAAAGCTTTTTGAGGCAACGTCATCTACGTGGAATCAGTTCACCGTTTCTTGAATAACTGCTTGCCAGGCTACAAGGAAAAAGTACACAAGTTCGAATATTTATGAATACCAAATGATATATAAACAAAGATGTAATAAACAGGAATACAGCCAAATATTTACAACACTATTCTTACATTATCATGTTTTATGAATCGTACGTATTTTTTCCGTATACTATTATTTTGCAGTCTTTTAGACCACTATTGTTTCCTAACTATTCTGAATTTTCAGTATTTTAAGGATCATAGTCACCTCCAAACAAGCTATCGACTGATCCATACTGCCAGAGGCTCAAAAGAGAGACCAAAATATTACCAATCTTTTCATCCGTACACCAACTTCACAGCATCCAACCCGCGCCGGCTACGGGCACTTACCTATTTTCCACCAAACACGAGCAAACACACTTACCGGTCTTCCTGTCGCACAGCCGAAGATATCTACCAAGCTTCGCCAAACTGTAACCGACATGCTTTAGTGCTCGCTCGTTCCATTTACCCACACCCAAAAACGTTCCAAGTTTCCATTACACATTCCAGCGTGTGCTTCGTGCTCCCCCTTCCCCTTCCGTACTACAACACTAGCGATCTAATTTGCATACATTTCGGCGAAAAATGTTAACGATAATAACCGGGCCAAGCGAGCGCACGAGCTAAATGCTGCCGCACATATATTAAAACTCTTGGCAGACAAGAACTACCATTGCCCACAGCCGTGAACGTGTGTGTCTGTGTGTTTTTGTGTGTCGGTGACGATGAATAGCAGGCAAATAGCATTCGTGGCAGCGGAAACGACTCAGACAGCCGCCCTGTCACCGATGAAACAGGCAGTGTTTCGTTTTCCATGAGCTGTCTCATAAATGCTTGCGGTAGGGAATGCGCCTGAAGCAGTTTAAAATGACACCAGCAAACTACGGCGAGTACATTCATAATGTATTGTGATTTTGAAGGCAAAACATTCAAGGAGTGGCAGCACATTGCGTTTCATTTGCGCTTGGTTGGTAATTCAGTTAATAATTTTGAACCGAAGCATAGCAGCCGCTCGAGCCGAACGTTTGCTTACACTGCTAACATGTCTATTAGCTTGCTATTTGTTCTGCTTGTATGCTGATTACTATCCAAATAATATACGTTTAGTGTTAAAGAGTCATTGTTGAAGAAAAGATCCTAAAAATACAATCATCCTCATACAATTATTCGGTCTTTTCATGCTCGACTGCAAAGCTGTTTCTTTAGTGCAAGTTGACTTGTTTGTAAACATGGTATACAAGCTACACGATCACTTTCAAGAAGGACAGCTCCGTTTTGATCAGACCATTGGAAAATAAACGTTCGACGTAAAAAAAAGGTACCGCTGCAAATCCCTTTCATTTCACACCTACTACAAATCGATCTCCTGTTTCAGGAACGCTCCGGATCTCGGCCCAAACCAGTTCGAGCTTGCCCATTTCTCAGAACTTGAAGCTCTGAATCCGTTTCGAGAACCAGGTCAGTCGGAACACGGCCAAAGTCAACCGGTTCTAAGCCCGGTCGCTGAAATTAAATTTATTCCCCTCTCTTATATTTCACCTTCTCAGCGGTCTCTTTGGACTACACCTTTTCAGTAAGATGATTCTTACCTGACAGGTAAAAACAGAACCCCTCCCCAGCAAAAAATATGAAACCTTTTTCACAAACAAACGAAGAACAAAACTTCCCCAAAACGTCCCCAAACAATCTAAGAAAATGTTTGTCTTGTCAGTGACCCGTAGCCAAGAAGTCCGCTATTCGCTGGCAAAGGTAATGGTGTGGTTGTAGCTGCATTGGTTTTATATCCTTCGAAACCAATGCTCATTGCTCAATGCTTGAACCGTAAGGATAAGACTTTCCTTAGCGAGCTCAGAATGTAAGGGCGAATGATTTAAATTATTCGCAAACATCACTGAATAGAACCTCGAGCTCGAAGGAGCGAGTGAGACAAAGAGAGAAAGAGAGAGGGAAGCGTGCGCATTAGCCAATGAAAACTCGTCAGCCGAACGGAAACTGCATCAAGAAGGGATAGGAATTTGGCGTACCCTTCAAAAAGGTAGTCTGCTGGATAAGAATGAGAGCAAAACGTGAATGTAAGCAAGTGTGAACAAGAGTGAAGAAGGGCACTTTACCGACAGCTTCCCGTGACTGATGGGTTAATGGTGGGTTTTCGGCAACTGCTACAGGTGAAAAATCAAATTTGCGAAACTACCATTTCATTCGCCTCTAACGCCGTAACGAACCGTGTCCCGCCTGCAACCGATTGTGATACAAACGACTTGAGTGTGTAATTATCTCGACACTTAAACATTTACTACCCCCTTTTGAGTCCCTCCGGTCAGGTTAGCAATGCAAAGATACATAAAAGTTTACCTGGCGCAAGAAACGTACCCCGCAGAAAACATACCATAGCTCCGGCCAAGCACACCGAAACCGCTTACGAACCATTGAGCATTAACCAAACGCAATCCACTGTCACCCAAAAGTGAAGCGCAACCGAAAATCACTCAGCCATCTTCGCCAACGTCGGGGCGTTTAATAAGGAATGAGCAACGACACACCTCCCAAAACGAAAGTAGTTCCTCGCATAGGCGGTGGAATGCTCGCACCGGTAAAGATTAGAAATCGACAACACATTCTTTACCGTCCCTTCGGGGAAATGTTTGCTTCCATTCCCAAGAAGGCGTGTATGTATGGGTGTGGACGTACTGTAAGGTCAGCTAAGCATGTATGAGTGAGCGTGATTGCACAACTAAGCTAACCGTGTCACAGGACGCTGTACCGTCTGGTTTTCAGTTACAGCTAAATTATTTACCGCAACCTTCTACGCAAGGCTTTAAAACTCAACGCATGGGACGGAGTCCAAATTTTGGTCTTTGCGAACACAACACTGGGCTGAAGCGTTACGAAACATTTAAAATATTTAATGCACACAATGCTAAAAATAGTTCAAATCGGCACCAAAGCACGGATAAAATGAGCATTTCACGAGCAAACGTGGGTTGAGAGCTGTTGCAAAAAGAGAGAGCTTTTTATCATGTAAATTTAAATACACTGCTCGTATCAGGATACGAAAATAAATAATAAAAATCTAAGATAGCAACCCAATCCGTTCTGGCTATTGAATGGCGCAAGTTAAATGTTTGATTATAGTGACTAAGAAGCTTCAGGTTGTTTGGTTGAAGGTTTTTTTAACCTTCTAGTAATAATTATTTGTGTACAGATTAACCATGCAACATACAGCAATATGGCCTTTTAGGACCGTTCCTTCTGAATAAAAAAATGAAAATCATGCCACGTTTTCTTTTTTTTCCAAAATATCTGTTCATGATTGACAAATACACATCTACACGCTGCAAGTGTATACTGTACTATGCCGAGCAAACCGTAAAGCTCCATCGATGCTGCCCATTATCTGCGTTAGATTGCGTTCTTTGCAACCGTTTTCCCACATAACTTTGCCCGTCTTACACCACTGCTGTACCGCGTGACGGGTTGCAAACATTATTTTCCTTCTTCTAATTTTTAATTTCCGCCAATGCCTGCTGGCTACCAACGCGCGGCGCCAGCTACTCACGGAATTTCCGCCCGTTTTCCCCCCGTTTCCTCTACGCCACGCAATTAAAGTGCGCCGCAAAACACCCGCAAGCACGGTACGTAAAACTGTTCACCTCGAAGGGCCTCACAGCTTGGTTTATCGTTGTGCAAAGTTAAAATAGCATCCTGTTTTATGTTTCTTGTTTGTCTGTCGCAACCAACTCTACCGTTTGCTGGCCGAACCATTGCGCCCGAGACATCAAGGACGCCACGGGAGGCCCGTGTTATGGGCCGTTGAGTTGTGCATTTTATTTTGCACCACACCCGGATCCAATGCTGCCCCTTCATAGCTGTAGCCAAGGCGAGCCGTGCTGATGAAGGCATTGTTTCCAATTGTTTCTCATCCACGCCCTGAAACAATGAGCCACTAGGCGTCTCCATTGAGCGTTTTCCTTTCATTATGCCCGAACGGTTTCGATGGGAAGTGACGCTGGGATAAGAAGGGTTAGGTTAAAATCGCCATTACACACCATTTGTACCATACACCATTTTGTACCATGGAAAGCTAAACAATCGTTCACAAATCGTTTTTACAAACGTGGAAAAATTAACCTCAAATCGCCCATAACAAATTGTCCATATGATCGTAGGTATATAATATGAAAAAAAAAACAATAAAACCAATTTCTAGATGCAAACAAATTTGTTAGTTACACCAAGCTGTTCTATTTGATCATTATTCGTTGTAATGCTTTGACTGCAACTACTTTCTGTCAACTATTTTTCATCCGGATAATGTCGTTCCAAAGCAATTTAAACTTTGGTAGGACACGATTCTTCCCCGAAGCGACATTGATCCAGCGTCATTTTCCGACTCCAAGCAAGCACAGAACGGAAAGAATGCAACAAAACGCTACACAAAAATTCGATCAATTCGATTTCCTCCAACTTCCAACACGATTGAGCAAGAATGTTGGCCGATTTCAACATCAAACGAGCTGTATCTTTGGCCTGTCTCTTGTGGTGTTCCTTTGGCTACAGACTTCAGCATGACCTTTACCCTACATCCAAAGGCGAACTTTTGCCGGACAAGAGCGAAGCAAATGGTCACACTACAATTGCACGTTTGATACCCTTGCACTCATCCATTCCAGTTCAGTTCTTCCATTTGCTTCCCGTACCAGCGGAGTAATACAGAAACACGATTACACCAGGAAGGCGACACTGCATGTCTGGCCGGTGGTAGATTTCTCTCGTAAAGCGTCCAACATCTGACAGTGGCAACTACGGGACCAAGTATGTGTGTCAATGTTGACGTCACTATGCTGCGCTTCCGTCAGCGTTATCCACCAACACTGAACAGGCAGTTTATTTTCTCTTTTGTTCGCTCCTGAGCTTTACTGAGCGAGCACTCACCACAAGTCACTCACCCGTGGGCTCACTGCCACTTCCTTTCGTTCTGTGAGTGCCGCTCACACAACGACGCGAGAGAGAAACTACTCTGCAAAAGCACACCATGTGAGGGAAGCTCGAGCGAAAGGGTCGTTTGAGAAAATACAGTCCGCTCTGCCGGTTTCTGTCGCATTTTCCATCCTTCGCTGCTCTGCGTAACCAATAACGAGTATGCAAATATTTTCAAAGTGCTGTCGAAGCAAGAATACTAAACGACGAGGCACAGGGAAGCATTGGTGCTCTGTCCGTTTTAAATTACACAGCGTCGGCAATAGAAGTGTTTCCGAGAAACGGGGTTCAATCAATCAAACGATTTCCTGCCCAAGTAATAGTAAAGCAACGTTTGCTACTTTCAATTCCTGCTAGCACAATTGACCATCAATTGCTCTATAAAGGCATAGTTTGTACGGACTGTGCAACTATACGTGAAAAGCTCTATCGAAGGCTTTATTGTACTCACTAAGTTGCACAAGTACAGATGTAACCGCAAGACAGCCTTATGAATCGTTACAATGTTTTCATGAATAATTCCTAATAATTGTTTGTGGTGAAGAGTTGAACTTGCGGTAGGCTATAGTTATGGTTAGCATTCCTAAATACGTTTTCTTCCTTCTCCTTCATACTGACCTGGCTTTAATGGACTTATTTTTGCCACGACCACAGCGTACGGAATGTCTTCAATCAGACTATCAAGAATCTAGTTGATAAATTTGAGAATAAGATTAATGTAATTTGCGGAAAAATAATAATTTTATGCAGTAGATTCAAAGTTAAACCATTCATCTTAATGTTATTCCAAGTAAAAATAAATATATATGTATACGAGTAACTATGTAAAATATTTCCACTTTATATTGACTTTAGTTGGTTGCTTGGATTCCAGAAATCATTTGACAAATTAAAAGATACCACAAGCCACACAAACCTCCATTCAAGATTCCATCATCCAGCAACTCAGGCGGGAACCATATTCAAATAACATACTATCTTTCACCTTAACCCTGTTGTTACGTTACACGCTCTCCGGCGCCCACAGGCACCTGGTCAATTGCTAATGTAATTCTATCGCTTGATGACACCCAACCAACAAACCGAGTTTCGTATTGCCCACAGCAATCCACTACCATCGGTAGACTGCCATGGTGGGTTGACAGCCCGACCCGACGAACAAACATAATTGCACTGCCCGCACGTTTCCACGAGCGGACAGCGAGAGCTGGAACGTAAATAGCAACATACGTCGGTGCCCACGGTACCGAAACTGTGCTGTGGTGTTGCTGTTGCCGAGCAATTCCATCCCATTGCCTGCGGGAAAATGGTTCGTATTTGAGTTGTGTGCGTCTCACGTACTTCCGTACCACTGGCGACGTAGTGGTGAAGGAAGCAGCAGCATTTTCTACAACCAACACGGTACCATGATCGTAATTAAATTCTCCTTCAAACACACACACACGCGTACACATTTATATGAAATTCGATCAACTTATTCCAGCCCGTGGCATCCGACAGGACCTTGGGAAATCTTTGACCTTACACGTCTGAAACATCAAACATCACGTGCTCTGCCTGTAAAACCATGATGCTTTAGTTTAATTCCTGCCACATCTACACTCGAAAATCGTCGAGCTAAATAAAGGCACGATATTGAATGTAGCACTGGTGTCTAAAAATAATTCCATCCCAACCCAACACTTTGCCTGCACCATTGCATGCTGGTGCCGTTTTCGGAATAAATCTACCACTTGCATTATCACAATTATGGTATCGAATCTATTTTTAATCATATTTCATGCAGCCTGGCCAACAATGCTCTGGCATATGAGGTGACACATGCGGGGTGTCTGTGATGGAGGAGCAGTTTTAATTATGCATTTATGTAGCACCCGCTTAGCGGGTGACCTATTTATTCCACGGAGTATAGAATTTATAGTCCAAATTTAGCACATGATAGGAGCTTCGAATTATCTGTACAGGTGTATTATACTGTATCGCGCACACGCGTAATTAAAATTTTCGATCAAATCCTGTATTACGGTTGCTTATTGCAATCAAACCATAGCAGCAACCGGTGCACCATGATTGCATCGAGCTGTTCGACAACCTGCTGCTTGCTTACCTCCATTTTCAGATTAATTGAAATGCAAATTAATAACGAATTTGAATGTTTCATTTTAGTGCTTAGTTGGTGTACCACAAAATCCGGAAATATTAACCATCAGTGTCAAAATTGATGTTTCGCGCATGGGTTACGAATGAATCCATAATTCAAAGTAGTAGTAGAGCTCATTAAAATGCCCTTAAAGTCACCCCTAGTTTCTCTCACAATCCGTACCGTAACAAAGAAAACGGTGCGATTTATTCTTCCAGGCTCATTTGATTCCAAGCGCTAACAAAACGTTTGTTTAACTAATTTCTCGGATCGTTCGTTCCCACACCAGAACGTCTTGCTTGCGTAGACCTACTTGATTATCGTGACCTTTACATCACTGCCATTCATTCCGAAACCACAGGGCAGGATTTCTACGTCCTGAAGTGGTTGAATGCAACCGAAACCATATACCCGTCGACTCTCACTAGCTGGTACTGCTTGAAGCATGCTTCAAATTTGACTACCATATTCCAACAGCGCTAAATCTGCAATCGCTCATGCCGTTACTTTGTTCTCTTTTGATAGCGACGGCAACTGTCTTTAGTTCCATCCACCGTCCCCGGTGCGCCGTGGTGAGCCGTAGATTATGCACAAGTTTCGCTCATTGTACTTCAGCCACTAACAAGACAAATTTGGTACCGGCTTGAAGCGCTGAAGACGTGTACTTCGATGTTCCGCACTCATCCCTGCTTGCCACTGCTTAATCCCTCTGCAGTAATTTACTCTATGAGCTGAAGAGCAGTTTGAATGTGCATGAGCACCGGTAGAATTTGCCCCTTAGCAACAGTACTCCAAAGCAGGTTCTTCCGCAGTTCGTGCAATGCTTGTCAATCTTGGCGTAGGTTCCCCCATACGGAGCGATTGATTTAAGAAAGTTGTGACGCAAACTCTTCTATTCTGCTGAACACTTTTGCACCGTTTGAGTAACCATAACTAATCAGGCCAGCCTTCGGAGCGTAAAGATTCGGAAATGAACAAAGACTGTACGGTTAGCGTAATGAAGGTTTTCGCTCTTGCGTATTGAATGACAGGAAGTAATGACAGAAATCTTTTAATTCAGCGGCGCTTTTAAGGATGAGTAATTGACAAGCTGCACGTGTTACATTCACACGGTTGCCATACATAAGATACCCACATTGTAAAGACTTAATGCTCACATCATCAATCGACAACACCGTACTAGTCCATCGATTATGTTCAAATCTGTTTTTGCTTGTAAACATCCACCCCGAACCACAAACGAACCTACGTTTTAGTCGATTGATTTTATTTCCTTGAAATAGGATGACATGTTTTTTTGTATTTCTATGTGCTCCACTACTACCTAACCCTCTCCATACGCAGCGAATGATTATGAAGAAAAAACTGAATACCAACAGATGCCACACTTGTTCAACCGATCCGTATTCCCCCCTCACTTTTTACTCAGTGCGCTGGATGGTTGTTCACCAGGAAAGTTTAACTCTTCAACAATTCCGGAACAAGTTTGTCTCTCGCTCTCTCTCTCTCTCTTTTTCCTCTTCATCTCGCTCTTCACTAAACTACCGTAGGTAAACTTACCCAACAAACTCTACCAGAGTGTGCTTGTGTGCTGGTAATACAGCGTACAGTTTGGACAAGTGATTGGTATAGATTTATGATCAAACCATCATCGATTACCAACCGATGGGAGTTGCTGTAAACTTCATAACTTTCCACCGATACGGAACGGAGAGAATCTATTTTTACCTCCACTTTTGCCGCTTTTGTCACTGCTGCTTGCTAACGATGTTCAATTCTTTTCTCGTTTTTTTTTCTCTGTCTTTACAGCTAGCCTAGAAGAGGACTGTGTCGACTTCCAGGGAAACTCGGTCGCACACGGTCTACTCTACGTACCTGGACCGGGCGTGTGCAGTTTGTGCGTCTGCTACCACTCTGAGCCGCTATGGTGCAAAGCAATCTACTGTGATCCTCCTTATGTAAGTGACTTGTAACTATGCGATAATTTGCATTCGTTGTATTGTGTTAAAAAGATGGACGATATATTTGCCAAATAACAAACTAACTCTGATTCACCACACTTTGAGTCGTTCGGAAAAAAATAATGATGATGGATTTATTTACGAGATTTTTCATTTGCACACATCCCTAGTCGCGTGTACAATTAGTTTGGCAATGATGATATGTCCCACCTCTTACTCCATCACAGGTTTGAAAAGAACGGAAGTATCTTTACGATAATATTACTCTGAAAATCCTCAACAAAACCCACCAATTCCAATTGGCAAATGGTTTCACAACTTCAAATTGGATTGCAGCGCAAGCATTCGGTAATCAAAATGTGTTACACAAATTTACACCCTAACAATGCACCCTTTGCCGCAGGGATAAACGGAAATGTTTGCCCCACTTGCAATGCCAGCATGGTTGGGGTATCGTAATTTGGCGAAATTTGTTCAACCTTTCACACATTTCAACATTCCCATTCCCATCCAACCGAAACAACCGGTGACCGAACTGTTACGCGTATCGTCGATTTGTGGCATTTTCCCACTTTACTCAATGTCGCTCCAAAATGAAGCGTAATTTATGATCACCACCACCAACCGCTCAAATGTTCGACAATAAATTTAAACGCAACGCGGGCATCGAAAAAAAAGCCACCCATCCGTGAGGAAAACCGTACCCTGCGCGGACGAACGATTTATTGTATCGTGCGTAAAGTGCGCGAGCACTGCAAGGGGAGAAAGACCTATGGGGGCTGAAAATTATGCAAACATTTTTAACAGCCAACACAATCTGTTCTCTGTTTACGGTCGACGTGATGCGATGCAATTGAAATGACGGTCACATCGACGGTAATGTCGATCGATTGAACGACCGAGCAGCAAGCGGGCTCATTGAATTGCTGAACAATGTTTGTTACGCGGGTTTTGGAGCATAATGTTGTTGTGGTGTATAATTTAATAGGCGATAGCATCGCACCGTACGAGATTGTTTTTTTTCCAATGGCAGCTTATTCGATGGGTAAGCTTTTATGTCAGCACCGTTCGCATCGGCGGCTGGAATGAAGAAGCTTCTTCGAAAGTGGCTTCACTCGGTTCGGTTAAGCTGATTGAGTGGTTTACAGTCTCTTCAATCTAGACAGTCAACAAACCCGGCACCTTTTGGGTGAAACTTAAATTTATAATCAGACCAGAATCTTTCAGACCAATTTAAACCCCCTATCCACTACTGCAACCATTTTAAAAGCTGAACCATCCACCCATTTGCCCATGCGCTGCCTCGCTGCCTACCTTTGATGGGGGAAAAAAAAACCCCCAAAATAAATTACTTCAACCATCACTTCCACCGAAAAACGCCCATCCCGATCGTTCCAAACGTCAAACCGTCAAGCTCGCCGATGCGGCATCAGCTTTCAAACCTCAAACCTCAACCCAACCGAACAATGTTCACAAACCGACCAGAAATGTTCGAACGCAACCGAGGAAACTTTTTAATTAGATTCTCCAATTAGCATGCTCATAAACTACCTCCCGCAGTCGCAGGAGTGGGCCGGTTTTGGTGGCTTCCCACCTCCGCCGGCGTAACTGAAGCTACTTTCTCGTGCTACCCCGGCGAAGCCACTCCGTCCGAACACAGTTCATTAAATCACGTGGAAAAAAGTTTCCACGTTACTCAGCATCAGCAGTCAAACAGTGAAGCCAGCGCCGATAAGACAGTGACAATCGGTGAGCGAACAATTGTCGTAACACACGTTCGACCTGACGTTTTGTGCGTTTGGGTGTACGTGTGTGTTTGTGTGTGTGAAGAGACTCCTACACGACTCTAACCACAATCACGAGAGATTGTTGCGCTTCAGCATATTTTTCGGTTGGTGGTCTGATTGTTGTGCCTGAATGCTAAAATGGTGTTTCCTGTTTGTGTTGTGTTTTTGAGCATCTTGTTTTGCTAATTAAGATTGTTTTGGCGTGTGGTGCCGTTGTAGATCACACCGGTGGCTATGGTTACGTTTACAAGCTAATTTAATTGCACAACATCGGAATCTTCTGTGCACTTCAGAACATTTACATATGCATGTTGAATTTCAAGCTTATTATGTTTAAGTATAACATGGTAGATTGAGAGCAAGGGAAAAACACAAACTCTAAATTACAACTGTACATTTAAAAAAATCCTGTAGCATATGCTACTCTCCTTCAATTGCAATGCATTTCCATAATTCAGGTCAATAAACTAGCAAATAAAAATTGCTATGTCAACAAATGCACGACGAATGCAGACACAACACATCAACAAACATCTCCACCATATTTAAAGCTGCCACCAGCAGACCTTTGTGCTTTGTTATTCTGTTGTTCTAATTTAAACAAACACTTCAACCGAACTGCCGAGATTGTACCCACTGCCACACCACTCACTCGACAGCACTTGGTGGGTGGGTCTTTTGATGTGAGTGTGTGTGTGTGTGTTTGTGTAAGTGTTTGCATGAAAAGCTCAGCACACTTTTACCACCGGCCAGCGTCACAGCCGTGTTGTTTGAAATTATTTGCATACTAAAGTGTTATAAAAAACGGCTGTTCGTTTCGTGCGCCGGGCGCCTTGGCACTGGTTGGCCGAACGCCGTCAAAGCACTACGGTAATGAAGTGTTTCCAGTTCAGGGTAGTATAGAGTTTTGAACTCTTTCATCTCAAGCACTTAGCTTCAAACAGTAACTACAAAAACACTGGCCCTCTCTCGCACACACACACACAAACACAAAGGTTTTTTTTTTGTGTAAATCTGTGCAGTTACGCTTTAATTGTTTCTTTGTATTTAAATGATTCGCTGGGCACACACGAAATCACTTGCAACAAAGCCTTTAAAGGCAAGGCAAGGAATGGAATAGAAAGTTTAATGCTTTGAAATGTGAAACAGTTTTCAACTTTGCTGCAACAACCAGAGAGTGTAACAAAATATAAGCAGATCCTGTTAAGCGTTAGCTTTATCGAAGAAACTAAACCAATGTTTCTTCGAAATGGCTAGCCCCGCTGGAATGTGAATGCATTTCAAGACGTAAGGATCCGCTTCCCCACAAGCAACAGCGTATTGTAATGATTGATCGTATCCCAAAGGGACGCTGTTTATTTATAGCAATTGCTTTGCCTCCATTCAAAACGCGCACCGTCCACACTAGCCCGCAATCTTGGGCACCGTGCTTTGCAGTTAGTTTTGCTTCGCTTGGAAACTACACTGCAGTGTTTATTGAACCACATGAACTAACTCCCGCATCTTTGCCATCAAGCAGTATGAAAGAGAATAGACGATCAAAGCCGCTCAACGAGCTTGCACCACACACTCGCTGCCCAAACGATGCACCTCAGGCAACCCCCCTTTAAACCTACATGGGAATGGGCATACCTAGCCCCAAACCAGGCCAGCCCAGGGCAGGGCAGTGTGAAAGAGCGTAGGAACAAACGTAGCGTTGCTCAGCGCACATTCTGCTCATCTTGCTACACTCGATCCGGATTTACCACCAACATTGCATGGTACGTGTGGCTTTTGTGCGGTAATGCTACCTAAAGCCCTCGGCGAGTGGTACCGTGCCGCGCGTATCGTGTAGATCACGTGCTTAATGCTGCAGGTATACGAGCCGGGATAAATGTCAACCTGGCGTGTAAAACAACGCTAAGACCGCACTGCCACTGCCGTCACAGTGATGGAATAGCTTCATGTGTGTGTATGTGTGTGTGTGTGTGTGTGTATTGGTGGGTTTGTGTATCAATGAATGGATCCCTATCCCGCAATATAAAGTGTATTCTCCTCGGAGCAACGCTCACCGCACATAGAACGTTTGTTCCGGTAAGCCTTCAAGGATTTTGCTCTTCAATCAGCTAATCAAACTCGCTCGCGTTAAAGCTCGCTCATGATCCTTACGACAACTCTGAGCATGCTTCAGTACAAAAACAAAAAACAAACAGCTTTTAGAATAATGTTTAAATGAGTAGCGCAACTCTGTGAACGTACAATCAAATAGAGTACATTGAAAACGGTTTCCCGCAAACAAACCTTCACGGGATAGGGAAAATATTTAAGCTCATCGGTGTGTGAAATATCCAATTCCGTCTGACAGCGCGGTCGCACTGAAGCAAAACTGCCCGGTTTAGAATGTTGATGGCATTTTTGCACCGGTATCGCTGACAACGAAAAATCCACTATTTGCCTGCCCGCATTTTCTCCCATTCGTCTGCACACGCTAACTTGTTGCACTTGCTGCAACAGCTCGAGTGCAATGTGTGCGCACACAGTTACGGACCAACATCGAACGTTCAGCTTTTCAGCTCAAGCGTAAAACAATTCCCATTCGATGCGAACCATTTCCATGTGTTCGCATCATGGACACAATGCAATTTATGGCTACAAGCAGCTAGCATGTTGGTGGTGCAAAAAGAAGAAAAAGCGAAATATTTTAGCAATGTTTCGTTTTTATGGTACTGTATCGGGGAAACGATACAGCTTCCGACAGAAACGAGCGCATGGTTCGAAAAAACAAGCCCTTTCATTTCAAACAGTTTCCCTGCCGTAACTTGCACATAAATTTCCCTATGAATGGTGAATGGTGGCCATGGTTGGTTAAAGGTGGCTATCGCGTCTGTTAGCGGCTGGTGTAGCGGTTTCGACACCACATCCTGGATCCTGGGTTGTGTCGCATGAGGTCTCTTCGTGAATCGTGCATGAAAAATAAAACAAAAACCAACAGCACCTTCACAACATTTTCCATCACTTCCGGCTCGTTCATTGCCAAACTAAGGCGGACTGTAACCACTTTCGTTGATTGTCATTTCCGTTGCATAGCAGCCATATTAAACAGCACACAACCTCACCCCGAAGTTCATTATCGCTCGGGCTCACCAGACCGATGAGCGGTGGATTTTACACCGCCTACTACACTCTCTATGTACCCTTAATTAACGGATGCTGCGACGCCTTCCAAAACCAACCGACCGACACCGTCACCGATGATAATGATGATCGCGAGCACGATAGCATCGAAACCGAAACGAGTTGCACTGAATGGAAATTACAGCGAACGCCCCGGTCTATCGCTCGCAGGTGGCTCTACTACGGCACAGAAACACTTCATCATCCATCCTGCCGACTGATGGGCGGGGGAGGCGCTGTTAGTTTGGGATATAATGCAATTTAACAGCAATTAAGCAAAGGCGTGTACGCGCTCCCAGACTCCGTACCCGCTGTTTGCCCCTAATTTCAACACACTTTTTTCAACTTTCCGTTGGTATATGAACCAATTTATTAGAAAGAAACGAAACATTCACGTTACCATCAGTCCTGCGAGATAATTTCAAACTCCCACATGGGAGTTAACTTCGTACCATGAACCGTGTTTCTTTTTACTCATATTGTGCAGGGTTGGAAAGGTCCAGATCACCTTCTGGTGGATCACATTTTATCTCCTTGTTTCTACCACCTCTTGCAAAAAACGTAACAAAACATAAGCTATTCTTTGCGAAATTTTCAAGACAATTTTCATATAACGTAACGTAACCAAAGCTTACGGCTTTGGGTACCGTGTAAGTTTGTTTTCCATTTCCCCCCCTAAACCTGACCATCGTTTCGGGTTCCAAATGGGAGGATTATACGGTTTTGTGCTTCTTTTTTTTTGCTTACATCATCTCACTTTACATCACTCGCAAACCGTCCTCATGTTTCCCAGCGTCATCAGAATGTCTGGACGCATTATAGAGGCTTATCTTTTCATCCACTTTTCGCTCGTTCGTGCTTTACAATTTCCGGCTATGCGCCCTTTATTGTAATTTCATAATATCAACCATGTGGCTCTTGCGTTTAAGGATTGCTATTTTCTGGAACGGTTATCACAAGCAGCCACACCTGCTGGATTGTAGTAAAAATATCTGTTAAAGCAGATAAAGCTTTTCGTGCATAGCAAACACTTTCCATAAGGGTAGGTATAATAGAGCAATGCAACCGACTTCCATGTTTCCGCGTGAAGTGGAAAAATGCTTCATTAGCGTCATGTGCAATACATTCCATTCCACGCAATTGCACACGTCGGAGTTAATTTATAGATAGATGCCGTACTGCTGTTCCTTCCGAACACAAAAGTGACGCTAATGAACAGGCTTTCATTCAGCCTACAATGAACTGTTATTAGGGAGCAGCTGCTTACTGTGCAACTTGTTTCTTGGTCGTGTGAAATCTTAGCACGGGAACGGTAAGCAACCACCAACACATCGCCATAGAAAAGAAAAGAAAAATTACCTCCTCATATTCTATCCCTCCGCGCTAGTTGGTGCGCTAAAACCGTACGTAGATGGTGCACATATATGGCTTAAAGGCTCGATCCCGGGCTCGATGCTCGGCTCAAATGAATTGGCAATTACCTCTAACAAGATTGTTGCTCGCTAAAAATAGGTACACTGACGTACGTCGTGTGTGGTTCGTTTCGCCCCTTATACGGATCATTGCATGTATCAATGCGGTGAAAGCATTGCTTCAACATCCAATCCAATCAGATCAGAGATTCGAATCGAAGGGCAAGTGGAAGCAAAAAAAAGCCATAATGAACAAATGAACGTATCTGTTTGGCCGTACTTTGATAAAAGCAATACGTTCGATTGACGTACAAGTAGCGTGCTTCACTTAGACGACTGCTGCTACTTAGTAGAAGTATCAAGGATGAGCGCATCTATCAAGCAAAGAAGAAAAATCCCTATGTTTCCGTCCGAAGAAAAGAAGAATGACCGTTTCGTCATAGGGTTTTTTGTCTATAATCGAAATGGAAACGATGAACCACGTTAATTGATGAGCTGAAGTGTGGTTTCGAGATTTCTGAAATAAATCTCTGTAAAATAAACTATATTCATTATTTTCCTTCATTAATTCCCATCCTTGTACAATATCGACAATTCTTGTTTTGTCGTACATTTTTAGAATTTGTTATTTACATTACTATTTATTTACAACATATTTACAACACTATTTTACTTTTACTATTTATTTACAACATAGAAGAAAGACGGCACAGTGCTTATTTATACACAAACTTGTTACCGGATCTTTAGACGCCCCGTCAATTCTGAGTAAATTGAACTTTCAGGCCCCCAGTAGAATCTTAAGAACCAGGTCATTATTTAACATAGAATTCAGATCGACTAATTTTGGATCTAACGATCCTTTATTAAAAATGATAAGTGCCTATAACTCGCTAGGAAACAATGTCGACTTGAACTCAAACTTAAACAATTTACGGACCTTTTTACATAGCTTAATATGACGCTTCCACAGTTTATGTTGTTTTTTTTTTATTTTTATTTGGTTGATTGACAGTTAAACTTGTTATGTTTTTTGATGCGTTTTTGTTAGCACTGTTCTTTAGCTTTAACTATAGAAATAAGTATGTTATGTAAGCTTATGCCAGCTGGATAACTTTCGGAATAAATAATAATAATAATAATAATAATAATAATAATAATTACTCATGTACAATCACTTGCAGCTTGTTCCTTGCATTCCAATAACACAAATCGTGACATTTGCTATTCACTTGCTAAGTGTGAGTGCATTTTCCTCCACCGAAGAGATTTGTTTCCACCCGACCCATCATCCAAACACATTACGAGCTCCTTCATCAACGACATGCAAATTCAATTTCACTACCAGCAAGATGCACTGAACAACCGCATTAAACTCATTCCACTAATACTCTAGCATCTAGCGTTCAAGCAAACACTCTTCTTCGCCATTACTCAATTATGTGCCGCCTCGATGCGGATGCGTTTGCCTGCCCAGCTGGAAGAGATTGCAGCAAAGGTGAGACGACCTTTACGCAAACGCCGGCCAGCCGCCGCCAAACCCCGGAAACTTCACAGCACGTCCAGTGGCTGGGCATTTGCTAGCTATTTATACCTCGCTTTATATCACGGGCCACTTCGAACCTTCTTCCACTCTTGCCTTTTCTCCGAACTGCGGACCAGATGAGAAATTGCATACTACTCCTCGCCTGCAGACTTATCCGGCGGAAATTCCATTTTGCTCGGCGTGGGAGTTTAAGAGTCCTGGCCGCGAAATTATTCGAACGATTGTTATTGGATCTTTTGAAGGACAGCGAAAAGAAGGAAAACCAAAGCGGATTTACGGACCCAGCCTCGGACAGCTCCCATTCGATGGTTGAGGTTGAGCATAATCGCGCCAGGTTTATTAAATTACGTTTCAACAATGTTTCTCGCTAAAGTTGATGAAACGTTTCGCCCACAACGGGACATTTATTTGATTTGGTTAGCATTTTACCTTTCATGGTATCCCAAGATACACAAACCAAAGTCCTACCAATACTAAGCGCGAAACAGCTATCTACCTGATTTTCTAGAAGATCAACATTTATTGCATGACTTCTAGAGAAGAAATTGAGTTGGCAAAGCTTTTTTTCAACGATGATTTTGCTCCTGATCGTTCTGAAATGTAGCTTTAATAAGCCGCTTTCATATATGTATTACATTAAATTACGTTCCATATTGGTATACAATAGGAAGCAATTAGATTATCGTTTGTGTGTTAGAGGCAATAAACATTTGTACTCTGTTTCTATCGTTTTCTTTACAGTTCTGTAAAAAGTTTCGCGTAGGTGAACGATGCTGTGAATTTGAGTGTCTCGATCCACCCGGAGAGGACGAAATGTATCAGGTACGTAATAACAAAATTTAATTAAAGCCTAGTTATAAAAACGCTGAAACCTTTAAGATCGTAGTTTTGAAGTAGGTAGAGCATTGAACCATTTTAATGATTTAAACTCCCTTTAAGAACGGTGTACAATATAATAAACAAGCAAAGCATGCATTCAGGAAAGAAACGTTTTTTTCATACACGGTTTTCCTAATCATTTTCAAATGCGTACATAATTATTCACCAGAATGCGTACACATCACAAAGAACTGTCAAACTAAATCCAGCTTGAGACGTGTTGAAAATCATTCTGAAGAAATTAAAAATTGTGACGAAGTAAATATCAGATTAATGTGATTTACATCTTGCACGCGGTAAATAACAACGTTTACATTCGAAACTGACTTGGAAAACCCTGTACAAGATTTATTTTACAAGCTACCAGGCGTCTCCACTGACATACTGATAACATGTCGTATGGAGTTGTTTTTTTCCTATTCAAGCCGTATTGCTAGGAGACTCCAAACATATTGAGATAAAACAGATGCAAAACGATACATAGTAGCTTCAAATGAGAACTTCTTCTTCTTCTTCATTGGCTCAACAACCGTTGCCGGTCAAGGCCTGCCTGTACCACTTGTGGGCTTGGCTTTCAGTGACTTTTGGATTACCCCCCATAACAGGATAGTCAGTCCTACGTATGGCGGCACGGTCCATTCGGGGCATGAACCCATGATGGGCTTGTTGTTAAGTCATACGAGTTGTCGACTGTACTATGTAATTGTGTTACGTTACAATGTTACACAATTACATTTAATGTCATATAATTCTCATCTGAAGCTACTATGTATCGTTTTGCATCTGTTTTATTTTAATAGTATTCCCATTTTACCGTATTATATCGTACACTCGTTCAGTTTATTCCGCGATTTTTTATTTTAAAAAACACCAGTCCTCTTTTACGTACCCTCGGTACCATGATTGGCTCGGATCGTTTGAAGTCGTTTCAAGCTCAAAATGCATTACAATAAACTATCAATTCCCCGTTCGTGCATGATGTCAATCAAACGGAGGCCTTTACCTCTGGGCGAAAACTTTACTTCGTTTAAGTGAAGCACAATTCCCGGTGTCCGGTTTCCTGGAAGCCACAGTCCGCTTTATTCTCTGTTATTCAATCCATCATTTAAACTGGCACTCCTCGTATCGTGTCTTGCCATGCCTACCTGTCATAGCGTTATTGAAGTGCGTTCATAATTTATCGTAAACCGGAACCATTCCTTCCTTCCTTCCGTTCCCTCACAAACACCTAATAGTACCTCCCAGCAGTACCATAGCACTGACAGGGCTTTTGCCTCGTGCCTTCTAACGCTGCCGTGCCCGGCGGTGGCTAAGGCTCATTGAAAACTGTACCCCCATCGTTCGTTTCGCTCCGTGCCGATAATCTTTCAAACGCAGCAAAAGAACCCACTTTCCGACATGTTTGTATGCTCATCCTTTTCGCATCTCTCACCTTCTCTTCCCACCCCCACCTAGGCTCGACTCCGGAAGCGTGCGGAGATACTGGCCGGAAATGGAGCCAGCACACCGTCACGGTCCGGCGATTGGTTCTGGTCGCCGACGAGCCGTGCCACCGTAGCCGGACTGCTGCTGGTAGCGTTAGTGCAGAGCGTTACGCAAAGGTTACTGCTGCTGCCGTCATAGCTCTGCTGAGGGTACAGCTACTACAACAGCACACCGAACCGCCCAACACTCTGCTGCCCATCGTAACACCTTTTGTTACGTTCGAGGCGAATCCAGCCGATCACGCCGATCACGGCCGACCCCCTGGACACGCGACACACGGGTACGGTGTGGTCTGGCGAAGATGCGACGGCGGATTTGGAGCCGGGATCATAGGCGTCATAGAATATTTAAAATCGAAAGCAAGCCAAGTTCTAAACTGACCCGCGAAGGTAAGGGGTCCGGCCTGGGCCGACCGTATCACACACACACACACACACATACTGTGGTAAGTGGAACAGCAAACGCAACACGCGAAACACAATGAAGCCGAGGTGCGAGAAATCTTTAAACTATGCAATGCAGTTTTTTAATAAGAAATAATAATTAAAAAAAAAAACAAAGCCAGTATGAAACGTGATTGCTAGCAGGCCTGCTAGTCGTAAGGCCCTAGCGTGACAATTAGCTATTCTAACGAATCAACCCACATTCATACAACACAACAAATCTAGCTGTAAGAAAGTTTTGCTTTTAACGCGCGTTGAAGAGTGGGAATACAATCATGAGCGTTATCGTTAGTGGATGGACGGACGGGCATGAAATAAATAACACTACAACACAAACCTAAACTACGTTGGCGCACACCAACAACAGCAATAACAAAGCAGCAATCGATAGCATCCTCATCATCCATCCTATTTCTTCTACGATCAAATCCTTAAATTTTGAAATTACTCTGCTCGTAACTACCAACCCACAAGTTCTGAGGGAAAAAAAGATAAATTCTTATGGATGTAGCGCCAGGGTGGAGTTGTAGCCAGGGCGGAGAGTGCATCAATTTCAACGAGACGTCCACTAGCAGCAGTACAATTAAACCACGGCACACAGAACAATTTCGTGATGGCAACCCATAGAAGCATAGCTAGGCGAGTCTTTCTTAGAAGCGGAGTTAGGATGTAGCTACACAAACACTTCTCAAACACATGAGGTAAACAAATCTCTTTGCGTCCCGAGCGCTTTAGTAGTACGGCAGTAGTAGCACCGTTAGCGTGGTTGTAGCGAGCCGCTGTGCGCAGCTTAGCAAGCCGCCGTGCGTACCAGTTTGCGTACCGTCCGCGTCTGATTCAATCTTCTCTTTTTTGTAACATCTAAAACGGTTTCTGGTACTTAGTGATTGAATACTTCCAATCTTCCAATAGAGGAGGACGATCGAGTAGTGTTGTAGCATTATAACGAAAAAAAGTAAACACCTTTCCAACATTTCCAATAGCGCTTATTTCGACCGTGGTTCAGGGAGCGGTTAAGCGATATTCTGCAGCGTTGGAGTGACTTTTCCAGCTGGAGGAAAAGCTGCTTTAAGTTCGGTAGTGTACATTAATATCTGTTTATTTCATGGGAACCACATTTTGCTGATTATCGTATGCTTTTTTTTATTTACACAATAGATTTGTGTTACAAATAACCAGCTAGCAACGTACTTAACAATTCCGCATGACATAAGAAATGAGATAAAATTTGACAACTTCATTACACCCTTACTCAAACCGGGAACAAAACCATCCAAAACCGTTGGAACAAACAAACAAGCCGTAGGTGTTGCTGCTGCTGCTGCTGCTGCTGCTGCTGCTGCCAATCGTGGCCAAAATTTGTTTCACTTTTCAGCACAAAAACTCCCGGTAACTACGACTTGGACTGTCGTTCGAAATGGTTGCCTAGTGGCCCGGTACGGGACCTTCTCGTTCCTAGGAGTCAGTGAAGCTGAAGTCTAACTAGCCCGGGACTGGCGAAGGGACAGCAAACAGGGACGATGACGATATAATTTTTCGACCGTTGGTTACGAAAGTTGCTCCAAACGAACCAAATCCCTGCGAAAACAGCTCGGTTCGGCAGTATGTGCCACCGCCAGAGCGAAGGTGGTAGCGGCCTCACCATCGTACGGGGCAGATTGAAAAATAGTCCGATTTTGGAAGCAAAAAATTGTTTTCCGTTCGTCCTGTGGCTCTTGGCAGAAATCGTTTTGCATGATGCTGGTTTCGAAATCGGGGTAGCATCGGGGAAGGAGAAGGCATCGTTCACGCAGGTGGAAAAAATGTCCACAACAAACAAATCCAATTTTCCCTGTGTGTACTTTTCTGTTTTCGGGTATGGTCTCGAGGGGGCGGGGGGGGGGGGTGAGGGGGAGCCAACATCTTCCGCCCCGCACGAATCATGGATCGCGTGTCAAGACCTTCGCGCCAGCTAAACTTTGGAAGGATGTGTTTGCTTATTTTCCATTGAACTGAGTGGAGACGCTCATACAAATCACAAAATTTGTTACTAGTTTCCACAACCCCCTTCCCCGCCCTTCCAAAAAAGAACCATATTTCTTTGTAATTAATTTCCATACTGATTGAAAGTTTGTGTGTGCAATACCTCACCATGGGGTAATGGAAATCATAAATACGGTAACGGCTGCCTGTACGAACCCGACCATCAATGCATTTGCGATGGCAACACAAAAACAAGTGTCACCATAGCCGCGGCACGCCAAGCCACCGCCAGGCTGAAGGTCATGGAGTCAACGGCTCTTCTGACTGCCGCACCCCCGGGGCGCTGTTCCACCACCATCGATTGGGTTTCATTTTTGCCGAAGCTTTCATTCGCTTATCCATCACTTTTCCATCTCCGTGTCCGGGTCCATCATGACGCACGTTATTTTCTAGGAATTTCCTCCCCCCCCCGCCTTCCCGACATGGTGGCATATTTTACGGGACATGAATACTAAGAGATGTTGAGATAGCCCCGTGAAGGTAACGCGAGTGTTGTCGGAAGGCTGTTGTACACTTGCCAACACAGGAGTAGCAAACATTGTATCATCGTTGTGTGAATCTTTTCGGTCAAAGTTGAACAAATTGCCTGCAAACGTTTCTAACATCAGCAATAACAGACTATTATTTGTTCGGTTAAATTTGTTGCCAATACCAGCTCGAGATAATGCAAACAGTACAATCGCAAGTCCATGCCCAGCACTGTCGCTTTTATGGAAAATAAATCGCAAACATCTTTCTCCGTGCCAAACAAGAGTAAAAAAACGCAAACAAAAAGTTGATTAGATCGCTTCCGTTTGCTTGCCCAAAAAAAACGGTCGAGCCTGTGGGGCATACGCACACACACGCACACACGCGCACGCAATACAACAACCACGTGTGAGGGAAAAATCGATCGGGGGATGACATTTTTCCGGCAATCCTTTCCGGCTCTTCTGTTCCGGTGAGTGTGTGAGTGTGTGTGTGCTATGTTTGGGGAAACGAGGTTCTGCTATCTTGCTTTGCCTCCACGCCACCAGGTTACATCTGGCAACTCAGGTTTGGGGGTTTTGCTGGCCACGTGCTGCTGGTGGGATTAAATTGTGAAATATCCAGAGCTTAGTGTCCCCAGACGACCCCCCAAATATACAGTCCCCGTTTGTGTCGGACAGGTCGTTCCATCCGCCCCATTGACTACCTGTCAATTGGTGAATGAATTGTTCAAAATCAACCCTTCCGTTTCCGTAGCGGACCTCACGGTCGGTCGGTCGATCGTTTCGATTCTCTGCATTTGCTGCTGCCCCCTCCCGAACAGAGCGCATTTGTGCGGTATTAGCTTCCTTAACACATCAATTTAAAGCACAGTGAACACAGTGGGGAGAAGCAACAAACCCCCCCGACGGTCCCGCAGGTTAACCCGCATTTGCGAGCGAGTGAAAGCGCCGGCAAAGCGAAGATCTTTGTTCCCAAATCTGTCTGCTGTCCCTTTTTTTGAGATGCTTCCTTCCCAGTTCCCTTCCCAACCGTTGGGCGAAACCTTTTGCTTCGATTCACAACAACATCCCCGGATCGATTTGTAATGCCCGGTTCGTACACCCTCATCACCTCGGTCGCCGTGCTCGGTTGTGTGATGCCGTAGATAATATTTCAAATTGCTCCCCAGGGGGCTATGAACAATGCAGCATAACGATACCCGGTTTCTTTTGTTTTCCTTTTTGCGTTTGGCTAAAATTAGGTTCATAAATTTCAACTCCACCAACGACCAACCCACCAAATTGCACGCGAAAGCTCTCGCCAGTCGCGCTACCAATTTGTCGGACGTACGGAAAACTGTAGCGCACCGAGCTGTATTGTGCGGTGCTGCCCCGGGTTTCGACATCAAACGCTGGCACTTGTTTTGTGGTGAATATCAAACGAAACCGAAACGAAATTCGAATTGGAGCGAACAACTTACCACCGTGGTTGTACGTTTTGTTTCCTTTTCCTATAGCAAGTACGGTGACATTTTCGACCGAGTGCTCACTTTCCTTCTTCCATTTAATGAGACAGTAGCGACAGCGGCTACAACGTCGCAGCCTCCTTCGATTCGTGCGCATTTTAGCCGGCCTCGTATCGCTGAACAAAAAGCAGTAGATAGGAGATAGGGGCGTGTGCTTTGGCTTTGATCCTTGCCGCCGGTTGAAGCAGTTCAAAGAATCGTACAGTGCACGTGCCGTCTTTTGTGTGAGTAAGCACACGGCTGCCCGCTTTTAACTGAACGCTGAACGCATCGTCAAATATTAAGCACATAATTAAAACAATAACAAAGATTTAAGACCACCCACGGTGACATTTCGTGACACACGGTACGGCAAAATGTGGCTTTGTATGGGCGCTTGAAGCGCTTGGAGAGTGAAATGTTTGGTAGAACGAGTACAATCGCATTGTTGGGATCGGTATGTGTATGCTCTAACAGCAGGATTTAAATAAATTCCCCTGGCAACAGAAGGTTCGACTGTTCTTAGTAAAGCCCGGGTTACAGCTCGAATGAAAATGAAAATGGAATTTTGTTTTTTTTTTTTGTTTTGTTTTGTTTGCTATATTCCATTAAATATCGATCAAAATATGGCACCAAAAGAAAGGAATTTAGATTTTCCAATAATTTAGACTATGAAACGTGTTTAAATAATGAATTAAAAGCATTTACTTGTAATTCGCCGCTGAAAATTATGTTCTTACCGTGAACAAAGCGGGACATCACAAGTAAATGCTTTTAATTCATTATTGTAACATGTCTAAAGAGTCTAAATAGTTGGGGAATTTAATGAAATATAGCAGAAAATCTCTAAATTTCACGTTCAATTTCACTGGAGCTGTAACCCGAGCTTAAAATGCAAAACGCCTAAAGGTATGCAACTGGACAGGTTGATTGCCTAAAGCTGTTTTCATAAGGACGTTATTTTTCGAACAACAATTAAAACAATTCTTCAAACAATTTACAATGGACTCTTACTTCTGCAAAGAAAAAATCATTTAACAGGTGCTTTTAAATTTCCATCCCTCCTACACACTCAATCCGGCTTCTTAAAACCTTCGACATCTTTATCAAATATTTACGCTTGATTGACTTGCAAAAACAAAAGCTCGTCATTTGTGCTTTACCCTCCCTACTGTTGCTTTGCTCAGCCGTCCACTCAAAAAAGGGATTCATAATTTTTGCGGAAATCTCTCTTCACAAGCCTTCACCTGAACCGTACAATTTGCCTGTTAAAAGCCCATTCAAACTCAACCACCGACACTGACACTGATCGCATCAAAAGAGGAAAAAAAGGCTAACACGCTCTTTGAAGAACTCTGCAAACCGGATGGGCCCACCGGTTCCTTCTTATAACGATCCGCTTACGCAAAAGCGGCCGTTTCTTTCGACCCAACCCAGCCAGCCAGTCCTTGATAGAGGAGTGTGGTGCCGCGCACAGCAACAGCAAAAACCCATAAATGACTTCAGGCTTCAGCCACTCGAGCTGCCACGAACCACGGCCACTCATCGTTCATTGGTGAAATTGTCGCCGTGTAAAGCAAAAAAACAAGTGACACAGAAGAGTGCAAGGAGTTGAGCAAGAAAATGGCTGATAAAAATACTCGACGAATGGTGGAAAAAAGACTCCGAACCAAAACAAACGGAGCAAAGCAACAGTAGCAAAAAAAAAAACACCACCCCGTCACCAAACAAAGAGGTAAGGCTACCGTCGATAATTTCATTGTTTGGCAGTGGAAATAATAGATCGATGAGACGGCAAAGAGTAGCAACAACAACAACAACAACAGCAAAAATGACACCCCCACACAAAAGGGACTGCGTGGCTGAACGGGTGCGGCTGGCTGAGGAATAAGCCCATCCTTATACAAAGCACAGGCCCACAGACACACACACACACACACAAAAACCGATCCCCCAATCGGCCGTGCTCGAGTGGAAAATGGAGGGATCAATTTTTTTTTTGCTTGCACTACGAAAAGTAACAGTAATCCGTTGGGAAATCGGCCATGGAAAAAGCTTACTGCGATGGGATTGGTTCGGTGCGGTGGGATCGGGCACTGGACGACACATTTTTGTCATCGATTTAATGTATCCCACAATGGGCCGGTCGGCTTCGGTCCGGTCGGTGTTGGGTCCGGCGTGGACACGGGGCAGTTTCCGGAACAGGGGTGCATGTGTGAGGCCGGATATTATCTCCTGCTCGCCAATACCTTTCGCTCCCTCGTTTTGTAACGAGGGAAACGGGGGAGAGAGGGAGTGATACGAAGCGATGAAAAGCTTCCTACGGCATACCGTACACTTTATGGGTCGTAATTGAATTTCGTGTAGTTCAATGGCACCAACGAGCCGGGCCGTGGCGAAGTTTATGTGTGCCAGGGGACATTTTGTCGAATGTTTTTTTTTATTCTTTTTCTTTTTTAAACCGACGAGCTTTACAAGCATGCAAAAAATTAAACATCATCAAGCACATCACGTTAGGTTGTGCTACCATTTGACCCTAATTGATGAGGGCAGATGTTTTTCTTGTATCGTTATAACTTACAGAATGACCGCAATTTCGCCTTACTACTCGGAACAGCAACGGGACCTGGACCTGTGTGGTCGTGGAAGCGGTGGGATTACCGTTCGAACGACACGGCACAAAACAGTGTTTTCAAGAATATTGTTACCTTTTTTGCTATTCTTCGAAACTTGGTAATATGAATTCAATGGATCGTCTAGGGTTTGATAATACAATTACAATGATATGGTCTGCATGAGCACCAGCATATCCAATATCAGGCACTTACATGTTTTTTTTTTATTTGAAGCTAAAACGCTAGCTCTTTTTATTTACAAAATTGGTCTTCAAAAATGTTTTCCTTACAAAATGTTTCACTGTGAATGGTTCATAATGAGTTCAAATAAATTTGGAATATTTTGTAACTTTGATACTAATTATAAACAAAGTGCCCAAAATTTATAATACACATTTTGGGGTTTTCTATCATTCGAACAATTTTTGGAATTTTTAGCTTTCCTTTTCATACATGCTTAGAGAAAGAGTAGGAGAAATAGGGGATTGAACTTTCTGTCACAATCAAGGCACCTTGAAGCGTCCCATTGTCTTAGATTTAGATATTAAGCACTTAAGATGGTCAATGTAGGACAAAGGCTGTTGCGGTTGCTTCAATTGCATAGTTCAAGGCAATATTAAATACAGTGGAGCGCCCTTTATCCGGGTACCTTTTATCCGGCTGTCCGTTTATCCGTGCTGCTGAGAAATGACAGTTCAATACAATGGTGACATTGCGTTATGAGGAGGATATTCGAAAAAGCGGTTAAAAAAGCACATTGTCATAACAAAAAACATGATAATTCAAGGCAAATTTCAAATATTCTTATGGGAAAACCATGAAGTTAATAAAAACTGGGTAATTTTTATCAAAAAATAATAAAATTTTCCAAAAATTAATCAGAAATTGGTGATAAAGTACATCATTTGACTCATTATCCGTGTTATTCGCATATCCGGGCGAGGTCAAGTCCCGAGAAGCCCGGATAAACGGCGCTTCACTGTATTAAAATTCAGCGCACTCAAATCAAGCAAATCTACATTCGTGGTACAGAACATGACAACTTGGCACACCTTTTTTAAAAGTCGAAACGACTTTCCTTCAATATAAAACAGAGCAAGCTAAGCTTGCCGCTGTTCTTGCATGCTTTTTTAAGAGATGTTGCAATACAAATTGCATACTTTAAGGCGGATAACTCCATCAGAACGATAACTTATAACAATTACCAACTTTGGACTTTGATGTGGCCAATCAGTAGAAAGAATACCTTTCGCTTTATCGCAAACAATAAACTGTTGCGGATGTGGGATGAAAAAAAAACTCGGTAAAAGAAAACACCGTTTTCCTCCACGTCAACGCTACGACGACTCTCCACATCACAACACAGCAGGCAAGACTAATTTGCTGAGAGTGTCATAATCTTCTTTTCTCTTTTAATTGTTCACCATCACAAACCTCTGCCCACCCCCCTTTTATCCATAGCACTTTTGTGCGAAAGCACGGTTGCAAATAGTTTTGCAAAACTACACAAGTGTGCAGCAAACACTTCCCGCCCCATGCTTTTGTCTTTGCTTTCTAACCGGTTACGGTGTGAGTAAACCATTTTCCCCCGTTGTTGCTTTCGCGTTCGCACACCAGGGCACACGGGAGGGGTGGGGGGAGGGGGGGGGTGGGTAACTTACCCTTCCTGCGCACAACTTGCGCAAACCTCTGCCAAAAGGAAAATGGCAAACTGTACAGAGAAAGCATCCGCACACTGACTGACTGAGAAAACGTACATACCAAACCAAACTCCCCCATCCCACACTTCTCAATTACCATTGCGAAGCGTACATAATTCTTTCTACCATCTTTTTGCCCGTGTATTTATTTACCTGCCACGCTTCGGGAGCGCGCGTTCCATGCTGCGCTTTATGATTGGTAGGGCATACGTTACGTTCCAAGAAAACGATTGAAACCTCCAGTCGGCTCCTAGGGAAGCGATACCGCAGTGCAAAGTGCGGTATGTTTGCAAACCGAAAGTTAATGAGATTTTCGAAATTCCGATTAAAAGAAAAAAAAGCTCTCTGCTGGGAAAGATTACATCGCGGGTATCAAAAATTACTAAACCAACGTTTTTAAAAGCCTCGTACTAGGTAAATTAATATCTCTCACCAAACACCATTCCTTGGCAGCTAATTGATGTGCGGGAAAGTGCCAGACCCGTCCTGTAATTCGCTAATTGTGCGCTTAAGCGCTATTCGACGACACTTTCTACCATCGGCTCGCAAACTCGGACCAAAGGGGGGAGGGTGGACAATTAAGAAGTGACTTTCGCCCGAAACTGGCATCTTTTGCCCTGTTTCACTCGAACCCATTAGGTGGTGGTATCGCAACACACTCACACAAAACACGGATCGATCGTGAGCGCTCAATTCCACGAACTAGTCACCAGCTGTTTGGTGGTTAGAGCTTTTCGCGTGCTGGTACTATTGACTGACGGCGGTGTGGTGTTGATTGCATGGAGATAGAGAAAGAGAAAGAGAGGATGGGAGAGAGAGAGAGAGAGAGAGAGCTTTTGTCAATCAAACAACCCTATGCAGGGTTGATCGTTTGCGCTTTAGATATCGCTTTGCGTGCAATCCTTTACCTTTCAGCAAACATCAAAAAAGCTTATATTTTCTGCTTTTCTACTCTTACACCCACACCCACCCACCCACACACACACACACACACACACACACACACAAACAGAAACTTTCTCAAACTTTGTCACAAGTTTTTTTTATGTACTTGGTCCTTGTTGGTGTGTGCGTTTAACCGGTTATACCCAAGAAGACCGGTATTGGAACCTCACCCTACATGTTTTACACGTGAAGAATACTTTTTTTTATTTTTTTTACGATGATATTGTTTTCAAAATACTTTCCACTACGGTTGATGATCATTAACGGCATGTTCTTTTCGTTGTTTTTTTTTCTGCATTGGTTTTGGTTTTTGGTCCCTTACCCGTGGGTGTTAGAAAAGAAAGTAAAATCTCCTCCTTTCTTGCTCCTTCCTTTGCGGATGCGGTTGTTCATTAAGAGTGATGGGGAGGTGTTCATGTCTCATGTTACGTTATAAGCTTGCTACAATGCTCCACCACAGCAGCAACAAGTCACTCCACCCGTTCCTCCAAATAATAACACAATACAAAATCTTGCAATAGAATTATAGCATTGTTACAAATCTACAGAAATAATAGAAAACTAGCAGTCACTCTTGGGAGAAGAGAATGGATTTGAGTGGAACGGTCCCTAAATAGATTTCCTTTTCCTAGCCGCAGAACACGTACACGCCATGAATGGAATGTTGAGACCAAAGCAAGGGCTTGCCTCCAACAGCTTTCTTGCTTTCGCTACACTCACTATCCACTTCCGAATTGTACCGAACTGCCGAAACCATGCCAGTTCTGTACAATTTTTACCACCGGCTACCGGCTGGTGGGTACAGAGCATGACTCAAACGGTAGCAGATATACAAGCAAATTTTTACACATTTTTATCAGCGCAGTATCGAACGACGGAACGGATGTACGGAAGACGATCAAACCAAGAGCAACCAAAAATAGAACGAACAACAACACACAACAGAACTAAGCTAGAAATCCCAGACAGCAAAGTGCTAAGTATGCCACACACTCGGCTAGTGCTTGACGACCGCTTCCGGGAAGGCATGCGCCAATATTACAGACAAATAAAAAAAACATTAGATAAAAATACAAACAAATACAATGCTACGCACCACGCGCATCCAAAACAAAACAGCTTAACTTTTTTTTCCCGCTGCTAACCCGATACCGACTCCAATCAAATCGACGGTCGGCCCACTTCGGGTACGCTTTTGGTCCTGGGACGAGAGATATCTTTTCCTCTGCCAGGCTGGCCCCGTCGCAACTGCTTGGTTTGGACGCAAAACGATGGCAGTGGCAGTGTGTAATAAATGGGGACGGAACGGTGCGCCCGCATCGACAACCGCCAACCCCCCTCCCAAAGGTGATGATAGGCTAGGAAGTTTTACATTCAAAATAAAAAAGGGAGTACAGCACCGGGAGCAAGAATGTGTGTGCTACTACTAGGTATGGTATGTAAAAATATGGTATGTAAAACAAATAGAAACGGAATGAATAATGTAGGTAAGAGAAACGTGAATTCAAAGTGAACGAAAAACAAGGGGGTGGGATAGAAAAGTGAAGCCAAATGAAAGGAAATGTCCAGCAAGGAGAGCTAAAATCCTTTCTGCATCGAAACCGAACACTGGCATGGAAGGGAAAAACTCGCAAAACCAAAAACAAACAAACAACCAAAAACAACAACTTAAATCGATAAAATTCCACAGTGCCTTGTTTGCTGCGCATATAAGAGAAAGCTTATTATAAAAAGAGAGGACGTCAGGACAAACCGTTGTCAAAATGGGGCTCATCCGAAAACTTAACTAACTACACATAAACACACACACACGCACACACAATACATACACACAAAGAAAGTGGCAAAAGAAGAGAAAACAAGCATGTTTAGTGTGCAATAGGTTGAACGGCAGTAAAAGTAGTTCCAGCAGCTTTTTGCGCGGTGCAATGTGCGGTCGTTTCAGAGAAGATGATGGTGAGATTTAAAAACATAAACAAAAACAAAGGCGTGATTTAAAAAAAAGTATATCGAGGGACTTGTGCTGATATGGGCAGGGGTAGATAGACAATGCGAAGGACTGCACTTTGCGCTCGTGCATATGCGTTTTTCCTAAATCCCATCCAAAAGCTTTACCTTTATACGCGAGCAGTATGTAGGAATAATAGTAAATAGTAGTAGTGGTAGTAATAATAGCAATAGATATTCACTTTTTGCTTTGTTGTTAAACAGTGAGCAAAATTCGCAACAAAATACACACAGATACACACAGATTATGCATATCGCGATATAAACATAAAAACTCGATTGGTTTTTCCCTCTACCAAAACACTAAAAACGGATAACCTAAGGTTTGTTAATGGCGCCTGTCCAGATTGAATATTTAAAATAAATGAACAAAAAACAAATCTAGCGTTAAGCCAGTCTCCTTCCAACAAATCTAGTTCTAGTTTACTAATTAATTGAATCCTAGTAGCCTCGCGTACGGATTAGGTAGAGCATGTTTGCGGGAATCCGAGCGAGCCGCGTTACAAAAACAAAATCAGCAAGCAAGTAGGTGTCGATATGCAACACGCTCAACCACGTGGTTAACCTGTTTGCTTCGTTGCCTCTCTTTCTCGCTCTCTCTCTCTCTCTCTATCTCTTTATCTCTACAACATATTTGTCTCTTTCGATGCTTTTCCGTTTTTCCCGCAAACAAACTCAAAAGCTCAAAGCGTTA
Source organism: Anopheles gambiae (assembly GCF_943734735.2). Classification (NCBI taxonomy): domain Eukaryota; kingdom Metazoa; phylum Arthropoda; class Insecta; order Diptera; family Culicidae; genus Anopheles; species Anopheles gambiae. The sequence continues at coordinate 29,468,090 of NC_064601.1, forward strand.
ATCGATACTGTGTTTTTTTCCTATTGGAGATTTTAATCATATAAGAAAGTTGCGCATCAACTGAGAGGAATTTGAGGATGCAGTCAAACTGCAAACCCTCACCAATAAAATCTCGCCTAGAGCTAGCTAGGAACATTCTGAATAGCTGCACCCAAAGCAAACACACCCAAAGAAAGGGTCTAAGGCTAAGTATAGACCCATTAGTCCTACAAATACGTGCAATAATATAAAATAGTGTTGGTTTTTTCATCTACGATTGTTGAACCTCTTCAGATGTTTTACGGTTTTCCAACGAATTGTTCTTTATTTTTACTAGAAACATTAAAGTAACAATGCCAATTACAAACAATACACACTCACACAACCATACAAAATGCTACTGTTTTCACCTATTGAAAGCGATATAGATATAGCATTAGAAGAAAAAATAGCAACATGCAAATAGTAATATATGAACGGCAGGTTCATGTGGATGCCCGTTAGCACTCAGCAACTTATCTCAAACTCCCAAAAACAAAAAAACAGCAACCAAATACCAAACTTTACGCCACTAAGCCCGTGTAGTTTCTAAGCTCAACTCTTTAAAAGAAGCAAAACCGAAACCGACTACTAAATGCCCAATTCATTGCGCTCCAAAACGGCGGAACAAAACTAATTCAAACATATTCTTATAAAATGAGAAACGAAACACGCATGCACACTAATTGAAGCTTTATTCATTTTTTATTGAAAATATTGAAAAAGAATGTGAGTGGACGAATTCCATCAGCAACAAAAAAAACTAAAAAGAAAAAAAACTAGCTATAGGTATAGGAAAACAAACAAACATACCGAAATTATTCTGAGAAGCAAAGCTACTAAATTGAAACTGAATCTAGAGGAAAGAAGAAAATCAAGAAGATAAGGAGACAAGAACAGAATCAAACAAACAGAATGCAATACTCGACGGACCCTGCTTGAAGAAGGGTGGAGGGGTTAGGGGAGGGGAGGGATGGGAAGCAAATAATTCAACATGATAAACTACTTTAAATGGTTTTGACATCCGACAGGAAAATAATCTTAAAGAAAATAAATACCACTTAATGAAATAAAACAAACACAGTCACTAATGTGAATGGAAATTTCTTCATTTTTTCAAAACTAAAAAGCAAGTTCCTGTTTCTGTTTTAAAACAAAATAATATCACACACATCAACCCAAGTGCCTCAAATCCACTAAACGACCACTAAACGGCTTCTAAACGACTCAAGCACTCTACCTAAACGGAATATAGAAAGACTTCGTTTAGCAGACGGCAAACGACTCATGCATTCTAAAAATAGCAAAAAAGCTGGTGGCGCTCTCTGTTGGTGGGATACCCCAACCAGTTGAGCTTCCTCGCTTGGAGGAGAGCTTTCTCATTTCCTCTGTACTGTTGTATGGTTTCGCATTGAAGTTATGCATCGCTAGAACTAGAACGGCGATACGATTGTTTAAATACTAAACTCCAACGGAAACCACCAACACTGAAGCAAGTGAGATTTGAGTAATGGTCGTTGGTGTTGATACCCACGTATCTGACCACACGACCATTGAAATAGATTTTTGCTCAGAAAGTTAGAAGGCTATATAGGTCATGATAAATTGAAACTTGTCGAAACACATTGCAAGAAAAGGATAGCAATATAATGATGAGTTGTAATACGCCATCTATTGTTCAAACCAATGAAGTTGTGGAGCTTTCATTTTTTTTCTATGGATTTTCAATTTTCCAGTCGTTTAAGCTTAATCTGTGGCGCTTGGGCAAACGATTTCTAATACGGGAAGTATCATTGAAATTCAAAACTTTATCCATAAATTTCATGTTGAATCTATGTTTTTATTAAATTATTTCATTTAGTTCTTTATTTCAACTAAATGTATGTTTGTTCATTGGCTTAACGGTTATAATTTTGTCTACTGATGTTTTTACCGGTCATTTTGAATACAAATTTTTTGTCTGCACCTTATTGTAATGAACACCCTGTTTGCTCTAGATCAGTTGGGACAATTCTTCTGCGCACCCTGTGCCCAACTTGTCAACTGTCAAACGTCTAGCGAATCACAACAAAACATCACCGTGTGGCCCATTCCTGTTCACACAATTTACACAATTAAAACACCGTCTTTTTTCTTCATCGATCCTTCACAACGATTGTCCAATGGCATTGGTGAGATCTTTCCAGTAAGTAGCATCTGTCCCTCGATCAGGCCAACGAACGATTATTACCTACCTACTGTATCTCTTTACGTAACTTCCAGAATCCTCCTTCCCAAGCTGCCGGCCGTTCCTTTCTTCGGTGGCAATCTGTTCAACGGTCTTGCAGAAGCTACAGCTGGCGGTGCCTGGGGTCTGCTGTCGGCCCGCACAGTTATCCGGAATCAGTTTCCCCGCGCACGAGAAACAAAGCGTGTCCGAGTGCACGGATGGTGGAAACGGATGTCTACCCTGGCCGGGCGCCGGGTGCTGATGCGTAAAATACTGAAGGGCCGACATGTGTTGTCGCATTAGCGTAACGTGGGCTGTTTGATTGTTTTAGTTGATATTTACGATAAATAAAGCGATGCGGTGGCAATGAATCGAAACAAGCTGCAGTTTCCTAGGACGATTGCATCTTTCGGAAGCACCCTGTATCGGCGCCTTGGAGGTTGTGTTTACATTACATTTTGACAGTTGCAACTGCATCATAACAAAGCTCCGCACTTGGCGCTCGGTTTCTGGTCGGTACAGTAACGCGATGGACCTCAAAGACGAATCCCAGATTGAGTTTACAATAACTAGCTTTACCACCTGCTGCCGGTTATGCTTATCGTGCAGCGAGAGCGAGGATTACTACGACATCTACCTTAGTTCGATCGCTTCCCACAGCGAGACAACCTTCGTGGAAGCCATACAGAAAATCACTAACGTAGAGGTAAGCACCGAAATGTAGATAAATGCATCGTCTACGTCTTCGTTGACGCTTTTCCTCGTTTTCCTCCTTTTTTTTCCTTACTTTTTTTTTTGTTTTCAGCTCATTTCCAACAGTAAGCTACCGTCGAAAATTTGCAGAAATTGCGCGGCCCGAATAGATGATGCATTTTGTTTCGTGCGCGATTTTCATCGCACCAACGAGATGCTTCAGAACTATCTCGATAACGAAGAATGCGACAAAGAAGAGGCGGAAGAAATAGATCTAACCACCGTGCAAGAACTATGCGAACTGGACCTAACCGATCAGCAGATCGTGACGGACGAGGAGAACGAGAACGAGCAACGCGAAGGTAGCAAAGAGTCCGAACACCCGGACGACGAACAGCTCGTGCACCAGCGTCACGACACTCCCGAACAGCCGAGCGGGACAAACCGGGGCCTAACGGCGGTAGATTTCATCCTGCAGCAGATTACCACCTCGCCCCAGAAGAAAAAACGGCGCCCCGACAAGTCTGCGCTCAAGCACCAGTGTAACGAGTGTGACAAATCGTTTCTCCGCCGGTCGAACCTGGTCGATCATTTGCGCCTGCACGCACAGCTGAAGGTGTTCGCGTGCGATTTCTGCGACAAGCGGTTCGTGCAGTCGGGCAATCTGAAGTCGCACATGCGAACGCACACGGCGGAACGGCCGTACCGGTGCAGCATGTGCCAAAAGGGGTTCACCCAATCGAGCGCCCTCAAGACGCACATGTTAGCGCACACCAACACGAAGCCCTTCGCGTGCGACGTGTGCGACAAAGCGTTCGTAAGCAGCTCGGATCTGTGCAAGCACAAGCTGACCCATTCCGCCCAGAAGCGCTACCGGTGCGTCATCTGTCCGGAGCGGTTCTTCACGCAGAAGGTGCACCTGCGGAACCATCTGACCCGGATGCATCCGACCAGCAACATCTCGGTCTCGCTGGAGGCAGGCGTTGTAAAGTAATTTGGGGGAGAAAATGAATGCGGCGGTGGTGTAGTGACTGCAGACTTTTCGATTGTAGAGTTTTGCACTCACTCATCCCTCTTCAAATGCGTAAGCTTTTAATGCTATAGTGCCACATTGGCATAAATGTTCATAATTTCGAAAGTAAGCAAGGAATAATAAAATCGGAAACGAATCACTGAACGATTACTCAACAAAAGAAAACGAATTAAAAAATCATCCTACTCCAATACCATCACACCACGTGGTAACCATGGAAACCATGGTGTCGAAGGGCGATGACGGAGTCGTTACAACGATCACATCGCTGCCGTGCAGTGTCTCAATCAAGCATGCCAGATTCCGATGATGCCACCCAGTAAACTCCATTCAAACAGTCCACGAAGAAGATGGAGGAATATTCGAAAGTTTAGGTGGCAAGATAGCAGCGTGGAGCTGTCCGCGGTGAAGACCAAGGCAAAGCGACACTGGCACTGGGTAAGTGAGTAAATATCTATGGGAATGGAACATACCAAGATGAGAGCCGTAGATTGAGTGTCCTGGCTTGAGAAGCTTATGATTTCCTGACAATCCCCTAGTTCGTTGAAAAACATTCCCTACAGCAAACTTTGTTTACTCCATCCGATGATGTGACTGGGCGTCCGTTGACCCTGAATGCAGGAGATTTGAATGTTGACTAAATTACGCACTATTGCGAAACGTTCGGATCATTCGGCATTCCGCACGCAAAATGCAGAAATGTCGACGGTCGACAGGAAAAAGAAGAAGCAAACATCAACCAATTGTACACCAAGTCCGATCCTTTATCATTACCTTTGTATTGTGTTTTTCTTCATATCGTTTAAGATTAAATTACAAAACCCCTAGTAGCGAATCCGGAACGAACCCGGGTCGCAGGTGTCCGAAGTCAGGATCGGAGCATCGGTGCCGCGGTACGGCGCCGTTGGGGGTCGGGTACCGGGATTTTTTTACGCTTTTCCACTCGCCACTGCTACCGATTGCAAGAAAATTACTTCTTCTTCGGCTGCTGTTGCTTCTTCTCCTTCTTGGCTGCGCTGGCCTCACCCTTCTGCTGGGCCGCCGGTTCCGGCTTGCGCTTCGGGGCTTCCTTCTTGGCTCCAGCCGCTGCCGGTGCCGCCGTCTCCTTCTTGGCCGGCTTTTTCTCGGCCGCTGCTGCCGCCGGCTTCTTGCCCTCGGTCTTCGGGGCGGCCTTCTTGGCGGCTTCCGGCTTCGCGCTGCTCGCTGCGGCCTTCTTGCCCGCCGGCGCGGACGCTGCCGCCGGCTTCTTCTCCTCCTTCTTGCCGGCGTCCTTCTTCACCTCCTTCTTGCCCGCGTCCTTCTTGGGGGCGTCCTTCTTCACCTCCTTCTTGCCGGCGTCCTTCTTGGCGGCATCCTTCTTCACCTCCTTCTTGCCATCCTTCTTCACCTCCTTCTTGGCGACGGTCTTCTTGGCGGCGTCCTTCTTGCCGGCGTCCTTCTTCGCGACCGCAGCCTTCTTGGCCGGTGCCGCCTCCTTCTTGGGCGCGGCGGCTTCCTTCTTGGAGGCGGCCTCCTTCTTCTTGGCCGCGGCCAGCGACTTCTTGTCCTTCTCCGACGTCAGCGAGCTGCGCGAGTCGCGGATCGAGGAGAGGCGCGAGTGGCGGCGCACACGCTCCTGCCGGCGGCGCAGCGCCAGCAGGCGCGAGTACTGCGACTCGGCTTCGCGGCGCGCCTCCGAGCGGCGCTTCTTGATGAGCAGACGGTGTCTCTTGCGCTGCAGCACCACCGGCGTGATCAGACGCTGGATCTTCGGCGACTTGAAGCGCGGCTTCTGGCCCTCCTTCACCGGCAGCGGGCGCTTGACGACGTAGTGGCGCACATCATCCTCCTTGCTCAGGTTGTACAGCTTGCGGATGTTGCTCGCACGCTTCGGACCGAGACGGCGCGGCACGTTCACGTCGGTCAGCCCGGGAATGTCTTTCTCGCCCTTGCGCACGATCACCAGTGCCAGGGCGGACAGGTTCTGGTCGACGATGCAACCACGCACCGACTTGCGCTTGCGCTCGCCGGCACGGCGCGGGCGGTAGCACGAGTGGCCCTTCTTCAGGAGCAGACGGACACGAGCTGTAGTGAAAAGGGAGGGTGTGTGTGTTTCGGTCAGATAGGTTCGCGGTCTGTCACATAAATGCAGCCCTTGGCGGTCGATTACTTACTGTTCGTCAGCACACCCTGCTTCATGGGGAAACCCTGCTTGTCGTTACCGCCGGCAATCTTCAGGATGTAACCCTTCCATTCCTCACCGAGATGATCGGCGCCGATCTCCGTGCCCATACGCTTGTCATAGAAGTGACGCAGCTTGTGGTCGTCCGAGGGGATCTCGAAGGTCTTCTGAGCCCCCGTAGCGGGAAACGATACGTTCAACTGGAAGAGAAAAAAAAAAACAAAAAAAAACAAATCAGCACACGCTACACCTCTCTTCCCAACGGGATGATCAACATCATCCACATTCCTGCGCCGCCATCATATCCGGTTGTGTCCAGATCTCATGCGTTGTATTCATGGCGAAACATATGATAAACATCGGAGTTCCAAATCGATCGCCGGCCAAACTGGCCAAAATCTTCCCCGCAGTGGCACTGCTACTCTACTTGGTCCTGAAACACGCACACACACACACACACACCCCGGAGTCAATGAGGCCCGCCGGGTTTCCATATATCCATCCGTCCCGTTGCCCCAAACCCACACCCCGACCGCACTGCTGTCAAACGGTGGCGGATACGACAACGAAACACCACCACCAACCAAACACGCGTTGTATGCGGCTGGACACAATTATTCCCCCATTTTGTGTCGGCCCAACGAGAACAACGGTCGGCAAACATTGCCACCGCACTGCCGCAGGGCTGGCGATACGATTTGGGTCCAATTTCACCACATTTCACCCGAAATTCGTCACTACTCGATCGTACCTTCATTTTACACGTCTATTCCCATACACTCGAGGAGAGTAAAAAGGCTGTCAAAATGGACCGATTCTGCCAAGCTGAACACCGTTGCCGACTTCCGTTTTCCGTCGCGCAAATGACGTTTGGCAGCTGTCAAGCGTGTACCGTGCAGACGGGCGAATGCGTTCAATGTCGTCCGCTGGCTATGTCGACTTTGGGGCGACACATTTGAATTGTTGCTCATAAATTTATCAAAAATTGTGTGCTTATTTTTTTTATTACATTGTTCCTTTACCACGGAATAGTGACAAAATTGCTTTTCATAGGGGAAGTTTCCTATTCGCTCCATTTCTACGTGAAGGAACAAAACTCGGACGTGCATTTTAATTTGAAAGCAACTGGCACTGACTTTTGCTCACACACTTATGTTCTCCAGAACATTTTAGCCAGGATTAACGACCCAAGAAATATTTTTCTTTCCCTATTCTCAATGAAATTTTAGCAATCGATCAGGATCTTGAGGGATAACCCTCTTGCAGTTCTGGTCAATCCACATGCTGGTCGTTGGACTCTTGTCCCGTGTGATTTTTGTCTGCTGATTTTTCTCCATTTGATTCTTTGCGACGACCTGCTCTACGACTGAATTGTCCAGTACAATACCACGATTCAATTGTGTTGAAGAGTTTGTCAATAATTATATTTTATTCAAAACCCGAATTTATAAGTAATACGGCCTTTTTGGACCGAATTTATACTATTCAACTTAAGAAAAAAAACATTTATCTACAATCCCAAACACACTACACAAAGCAAATCAACATACAGTGGAACGTCGATTATCCGGGCAGCTCGGGACCGGGCGTTTGCCGGTTAATCGATTTGCACGGATAATGGTCCAAGAAATGTCAAATTCATATAAAAATTAAATAATCCACTAGTTTTATGATTAATTCACCTTGAATCAATCGATAAATCGTCAGTAGAATATTATTTTAATCAATAACTATAGGTTTAACAACTGTTCATGAACAAAAATAAATTTCAAAAACACCACTAGACACTACAGAGCTGCACAAAAATTTGGTTGCCCACTTGACTATCGCTGCAAATGTTCGCTGTACGTTTGAACAGCTGTCACATTTATGCGCACGGTTAAGCCGCCCGCCGGTTAATCCGCCCCCGGATAATCGACGTTCTACTGTACTACAACGAACGTTAGATGGTCTCGCGCACCTAGGCGTTGATTGACGGCTTTGCGCTCGATTTCAAGTACCGCTTCATTACCATAAAATCCTTCACATCTTTCGGCTGCTTGGTCGATTCCGTGCCGAAATGGTTCGGCTCTTCCACCTTCTCCTGCTTTATGCCCACCGGCGGACGCACAGCGGCTTCCGCTGCTGCTGTTCCGTGCTGTCCCGGCAATTGTTTTGCAATCGCTGCGCCACCTCCCGATGGCGATGCCGTCGCTGCTGGCACTGCATTGGTTGATGATGATTCTGGTTCTACCGCTTCAACGCCCAACTCAATCTGAAACTTGCGTATGCCAATCGACTTCATGGAATTTATCTTAAGCTTCGGTTTCGGCGCATCCATTGCCTCCGCTAGGGCGGTTGGTTTCGCTTCATCCCGCATTGGTTGCACCGCTTTCGCTTGTGATGTTTGCTGTTTCCTTTTGCCTTTGCTTCCAGTCGGCCCAGTACCCTCGTTAGCCTCACCACTATTCTGTTGCTGTTCCAGAGGCTGCTGCTCTTCGTGGTGTTTCCTCAGCTTTTCGTCCACGAACGATTGCAGGCGGTACATGCCGTCAGTGTCGGGCTTGAAGCGAAACCGCGACATCCCCGGCGGCCGTGCCATATCGTGCTTAAAGAGAAAATGCTTCTTCAGGGAAGTCGATGATTTGTAGCGTAAATGATTATCGCAAAGATGACACGCGTACACCGGTGTTGGTAAATTATAGTGCCAGCTGATGTGCTGATGATGAAGAAGGGGAAAAAGAGCAAACGTACAGTACTCACTTGCGGAAGACATATACCAACCAACCTCCCCGCACCAACTTCTGAACCTACCTTTTTCAAACCAAGTAACGTCCGGTAGACGACATTGCAGCCAAACTCCTCGCACCGGAACAGCTTCCCTTCGTGGCCAAGTATGTGAGCCACCAGATCTTTCTTGTAATGGGACGCATAATCACACTGCGGGCACTTGAAGTCACGCTGGTTCAGGTGCTTGATGCGGATGTGTGCCGCCAGCAAGCCCGGGCTGGAAAATTTGGCTGGACACAATTCGCACGCGTGCGCCTGTCTGTGATACTGCATGTGATTGTTCAGCAGCGGTTTGGTGGCATAGTAACGACCGCACTGGTCGCACTGATACTTGCGATCTGTTGGCGATTAGTATGGGAGCGACAAGTAAATGAAAATGGGTGTTTTACAACAAAACGATAGTAGGCGAGGGTAGCTTACGTGCTATTTCCAGCTGTCGGTTGCAATGGTCGACGAACTTATCGCGAATCCGGAAGTGTGTACCACAGTTAAAGCACGCAATGAGCCGCTCCGTCGTGTGCGATACGAGGTGCTTCATCAAATCCTTCCGACTCGTCAGCTTGCTTTTCGTGGTGCAGAGCGCCCACTTGCAACTAAATTTTTGGCTTGACCACTTTCCGGCTGGCCACATATCGTCAATGTGGCCCTTCACGTGGTGAAAGAAATGCAGTGCCTTGTTGAACCGATCGCTGCACTCGTTCCATTCGCACTGGAACGTGACCGGCCGGTTGGTGATCGTGTTCCGCGTCCGGCTGTCGTTGTTACAGTTCGGCAGCTTCAGCAGCAAATGCAGGCTGGCCCCGTGCACCTTCAGCTTCGTATGGTACGCATGGTAGTGCACGTGCCCGACAAACTCGTACCCATCCTCGGTGCTGTACTCGCAGAGATCCCACCGGCATGTATACTTTCCGGCCTCCGTCTCCAGCGCTAGCTCGGCGTGCGATTCGACGTGCAAGAAGTATTTCCGATCCGTGCCGCTCATGAACTTGCACTTGCCCCACTCGCACTCGTACTTGTAGCTTTTTCGCATCTCAGTATCGGTGAATTTCGCACACCTTACGCCAACGGGAACCTGTCGAATGGAAGAAAGACCACAATTAGCAGCGGGTTAGCACAGTAGGTGTATGTAAAAATGTAGGATCAATTGATTACATCGAGCGCTTCCAAATCAATGTCATCCTCCGGTTCATCGTCATGGTTACTCGCTTCCTCCAGCGCTTCCAGGTCCATTTGGTCGAACTCTTCCTGCTTCTCGAGCCAACTGCTGATGTCTGCTTGTAGGTCGTGTAATTGATCAACGCTTGATGGCACTGCTGCCACCGCCTCTTTTGAAACATTATCGGAAGCTGCTGGCTCCTTCGTCTGCTCCTCTTCCGCGAGCTTAAGCTTCTTCGATTCGGTAGACAGCTTGCTGCTTGGTTGACTTTTACGCTTTTTCGAGCGCTTATCCATTGCTGAGGTTTTTTTGAGAGGCTCGTAAAACACTGCAAATAACAAATAAAGTCACGCTAAAATTGCCTCCTCGCGAATCGTACAAAACGCGGGATGTTGAGACTGTAAACACACCCGTTTGACAGCACGTTCGATCCATGCTGGGCCGCAACGGTCAGGCTGGCATCATTTGTCCATCATTTGTGGGGTTTATGCGTTATATTATTTTCCGCAATACAGCTCAAACTTAGAATTACTTAAGAATAAAATGTATTACGCATTTCAAATATCCAACACTGCCTGGATTTTTTTAATTCGCTCTTTTCAGGTCGACATTCGCACGCCATCGAACGCATTCGCCCGACCGACGTTGACAGCTGTCAGTGGCAGCTGCTGTCAGAAAAGATCAACTTCCGCCTGTGCGACCCATCTACGCATCTCGACTGGCCTTTCGTGTTCTTTTCCGGCTGTCAATCGCGAGGAGGTAAGATGTGACCGTGGTGTCGTGCGGATATTTTCACCAATTTCTTCACGAGTTGTCCAGGCGGTCTCGAGCCGAGAATGGCGACATCTTGCGCCACCGCCGGTCGGCTACACGTGAAGCAGATTTTGGTGCCATTTCGCGATTTATACTAAGCAAACAATTAACACGATGTTTTCGCTGTTTCTCTCTACTCCCGCAACTTCCGTGGTGTGGTGTGCTGCCGCTGGCTGATGTGCGTTTGTTGTTACGCGCGTGTGTGTGTGCGCGCGCGAGCAGGAGACAACAATGGCTCCGAGATACGAAATGTGTGTCGGCCTGAACAAGGGCCACAAGACCACCAAGATCAAGCAGCTGCAGTACCGCGGCGACCGCAAAGTCAAGGGAATCCGCCCGTCCCGCCTGAAGGGTGTAAGTATGATACGGCACAATCTGTCCTTCTCCCTCTGCTGTGTTCAGTGCACCGAACGCTTCAGTTTGTCCATGATGAAACCTCCATTAATCCATTCACAGACAGTACGCATTTACCTACTGGCCGCAGGCTGGCCAATGTTCTATTGGTCGGTTCCTGTTGGTTCGGTTCGCCGAATCGTACACCCTGGTTAAATTTTGGTTCTGACGTATTAAAGACACATCAACGCCTTTCCCCTTCCAGCCAATTGAGAGCAATAATTAACTATTTCCATTCCCAATTTCTTCTTCTTCTATCTCTTTCTCCACCTGGAATGCACAGATCCAAACCAAGCACACCAAGTTCGTGCGCGATCTGGTGCGTGAGGTCGTCGGTCATGCCCCGTACGAGAAGCGCGGTATGGAATTGCTGAAGGTGTCGAAGGATAAGCGTGCGCTCAAGTTCCTGAAGCGACGCCTCGGCACGCACATCCGTGCCAAGAGGAAGCGCGAGGAGCTGTCCAACATTCTGGCCCATATGCGCAAGGCCGCGCACAAGTAAGCCACCAGCACCTCCACCCTCCTGTTGCCCTCTTCGCCAGCTGGTGGGGAAGATGGTGACGACTACTACTGCGCATCGTCGGCCTTGTGATGATGGTGCGTGTGTGTTTGTGTAAGGATTGAAACATTCTTGAGCGAATAAAAACTTAAGATCATAAACAACAATTCGTTACGTTGTAGTACTCTTCGCCTTTTGCTGTCGCTGGAATATTATACAATTAAGAATCTATTACGGGTGGCATGCGCATGTAGCCGTTGACGATGCCCGCTTTCATGGCGAGAGCGGCGAATGCGGCCAAGATGTGTCATCATTAAAGTAGTACCAACTCTATCCCACCATTCTTGAACACACCTGGTCTCTGCTGGTCGTGAATGGGTACAGTGAATAGTTTTATTCGTTCATTAGAAATTTCACATCGAGCACATAATGTTATGAGTTTAATCTCTATTCCCTTGCACACTCTGCTTTCCTCAATTTGTGGGGTAAAAGTGCATCATAATAAATTATATCTATGTACCTTAGATGTTGATGTTAGATAAAACAAGCGGTCCTCGTTCAGTTGCTGCGCGCTCGTGTTCTGCGCTATCCATTAGTAACAATTGGCTCCTACCTCTTCGCCTACTATTCCTTCTAAATGTCTTTTTGTTTTAGGAAAATGAATATTGGATTTGGATTCTTGTTAATGGTATGGGTTTGCCGTTAGTAATGTTTAATTCTTGTAATTAAGATATTTCCTTTCTCACAATTATCAGGTTACATCTAGCCTTTCTTTAGCACACGTGAGAGTTTGTCCTCTTACTATATTAATTAATAAACCTGCGCTCTGTGGGATGTGCATAGTAGGAAACAAAGAAGAGATTTCAAATACTAGAGCCCCCCATCCACAGCATAGCCTACTTTACGCTCATTCGTTTCGTGTAAGTATCAACACACACATCCTCCACTATTGGTGCGTGTAGTAGATAACGTGTCGGTAATAATTTAAACATTTTTGACACATTTACGTTCAACCAAATCCTATTATCCCTACAATTACGGTCGGTTACCGCGTGGCGACTGGTCCAATCATAAACAAGCGAAAAAGCGCACAGGACGAGAGAGGGGGAAGGGAGCGTAAAGGAAAATGGGAAAAATGACCTCACCGATATGATAAAACATCGACGAATACACATCAATTTCATTCGGGTGGAATTTACTTTACAAGCCATAGCCATAGAAGCATATAGAGGAACATAATAACGAATTGAAACGTCCTCAAGTCGAGAGGAAAGGGATACAGTTCCTCAATGGATGTAATTCCCGATGGGAAGGGTGTTCCAAAACGGTGCGGAAATGACACAGGCATGGATGAGAAAAGAATGGAAGCCATGCGCCAGCTGGAATCGGGATTAGAGACTGACATAGGACAACACATACGCACACACACACACACACACACACACACACACACACACACACACACACACACGTACACACATCTAGGTCCTAGCATAGACACACGTTTCCCTCCAAGACGGTAGCAACGCCAGTGGTGGTGGTGGTGGTGGTGCTACACTGTTTGCCCTCATGCTATCTTTCCGGCCGCGGAAAGGGTGTGCGGGAGTGTGGAACATAACTAGAGACACTAGAAAGTCGGGGGAGCCAAATCCTGCCGCCTATCCACGAGACCACGCGCGCGATGAATGAGGGAAAGATAGGCTGGCGGGGGAGGGGGCCAGCTTCGCATCGAACGGTTGTGTGCGCTCGGTACGGTTTGTTCAATATGGGCTAGAAATGTAGAGATAACAGCAAATACAGAACGGGAGAGGGTTTGATTACTTCACCAATCGACAATCAATCTAATTGCGGGGTTAGAGGAGTTGTTAGATGCAGTCGGATAGAAAGGGTAGAAGGAAGATTTACGGTACACACTCACAACCGCAAATACGCTGGATCCTTTGTAGGATCCAACCGATGCGTGTATCTGGGTACCAAGGATTTAGCAGAAACAATTGGTGGAGAGATCATGCAATCACACAACAATAGAAACAAATCAGAAAATTTAGTCTAATCTATTAATTGCATTCCAAAAGGTAGGGAATTTAAAGGTTTACCGAAATTGGAGGAAGGAGAGTCATGTGGGAACGGGAAAGCTAAAGCTTCTAAACGATAGGAACTGTGCAGAACGAATTTAAATAATATACTACATATGCTACAAATGAATAGTTCTCATGCCAAACCAGACTTAATGAAAATTACAACAACAAAACAAAAACCATCATTACAACCTTCCATTTGTTTCTCTAGAGTTCATTGTGGTGAGTTCTTTATTCGTGTAATAGTGTTTTCGGTTTTATCTCTCGGTCACGTCATCGTAAATCTAAGATAAATATAAATCATAAGTAAAGTTTTCCATGATAATGATTCGTGCAGCGTGGCTTTTATCTCATCCGCACCCGTCATTCCGTGCCGCGGCGTCCCAATTTTGCACACTATTAGCTCAAATAGTTGTTGTTTTTTTTTTAATTTAAACATACTTAAACAGTCACTTTCCTACACTCATGGACTCATCGCCTAACTGCATCGACTGCATCATATAAATTGCTGTGAATTGCGGAGAAACAGCAATGCCGCGAGCCCTACCGCTTTATTTATTGATGGATTTGTTTTTCTGTCTGCTTTGCCTAAACTAATGAATCAATCTTTAATGCGCTCGGGAGCTAACATTCAACTCAAACGTGTTGCATTAATAGCAGAAAGAAAAGGCGCGACCCTCCCAATCATGATCACATAAAGTTAGTAGAAAAAAAAGAAGAAAAAAAACTGTTAACGTAAACGTGTTAACAGCACGTGGCGCAGTGGTGTAAACGTTAATTCATTTCCATTGCTCAACAGCAATGCCCATCGTTAAACGCCACTTCCTTACTCCGTTCCGCTTTGGTTAAGTGACGGAATTGAATGAGACCGATGATTATCGTGCATTGCCATTTACATTTTACTCCATTTTTTATCTGCCTGTTAGTTATATTACGTACGGCCGTAGTAACACCAAACACCAGACAAAAGTGTTGGAGAACCGCACCACAGACAGGTCACAATAGAACGGTAAATCAAAACATCGAATGAAAAAAGGATAGGTGGTCACCACCGTGCACTACCTTTTTCCTATCGAACGATTAAACATAACAAAAGAAAGTCGCGCTTCCCCCGAAACAAAATATGTAAGGCACTACAATATAACGGATTCGCGTCAGGAAGTTGTGAAAGATTACTACTAGCAAAAAGGGGGGGGAAATAAGGTCACTACTAAACATCTAATACCATAAGGGAGCAAACGGGAATCTTAGAACTGTTCTGCTAAAGCAGCACGAATTGCGAAACGTTCTATTTTTGATCGATTTTTTTACTTTTTCGTATGCTTGGGGACATCATAGAGACATCATAGATCTATGCCGCACCGCCTGTCCATCGGCAAAAGGGAAACAGGGAATAATAATGGAAAGTAATGTCCCAACACAAGCTTCGGGATGGAAGCATTCGAAGCATACGAGTTTCGCAAAAGAGGTAAAGGAAGGTGGTAGTGCTGATAATTAAACACGGTAGATCTTGATGTCGAGTTGTTTTGTAGGGGAGTAATAGGGATGTAAGTAGTAATAGTAATAATAACGTAACAGTTCGTATTGCGTTTGTGTGTGTGTGAGGGGGGGGGGGGGGGTGTGTTGGCAATTCAGAAGTAGAAGTAGCAATGAAAGTAGTGAGGAGGAGGAAGAGGAAATTGGCGTACGCATATCTAATGCGCCACTCCCACTCCTCTAGTACCTGTTCAGGGTGCTCGAGACGGAGGCACGGGCGGCACCGGCGGCCGCGTCCCGCACGATCGAGTTGCTCATAAACTGGCTCTGGAATTCTTCGCGTGCCTTGCCCATCGTGATCTTATCGCCCGAGCGGTAGATTTGGTGTATCTATGTGTGTGTGTGTATGTGTGTGCAATGTAAACGGGAGTGAAGAAAACGAAAAGTTAGGTCCCATCGATAGGGAGGGGGGGGGCAGCGGGAGAGGGACAGTTTACCTTGGTCAGCATGAATATGTTGCCCGCAGCGCAGGTACCGTAGGCAAGTGCTATGCACATCAGGAACAGGCCAACGACGACGCCCCAGCCCGAGCTGAACTGGCTGATGGCCATGATGACGCCGCACGTGCCCGAACCGGGGAACCCGATCGTCTGTATGGTGGTCACGAGCGCTTGGAAGGAGAAGATGAAGAAGAACATCATGAAGTTGAAGCTCGAGTCCGTCTTGAAGGCCTTGTACGCTGGGCGATACCTGCAGGAAAGAAGGGAGGAAGAAGGGAAAGAGAGCATAGGTGAGTGGGGTAAATTCTTTATTTTTCCATTGGCCCAAAGCAATGGCTATCTACCAGCACAGGAAGGATGCAGGAGTAAACAGCACGGCATAGAAGATGCTCAACCCGAACGTGCGGAACTCGCCCGAGTGGATCAGTATGACCAGCCCGCCGAGAATGTTGACCACCATCACGAGCGCGTAGAACATCCACAGCTTGTACAGCCGGGTGACCGTCTTCTGGAACTCGGACGGAATGTCGAGGCTGATGTCGTGGTAGAAGCACGGCTGCATCGGGCAGAACGCGGGCAGCGGGGGCCAATTGTTTGGCTGTCCGTTCGTGCTGCGCATCATGTTCGCTTCCCGGCGCTCCAGTTCGCGCGTTTTGCGCTCCAACTCTTCCTGGGCACGCTGCGGGAAAACGAGATGGTAATCAGCAAGTAAGATAAGCATTCGGGCAAGTATTGGAGAGAGAGAGAGAGAGAGAGAGAGAGAAAGAAAAAAGACAAAAGAAGAAAAAAAGTGACTCAATGTGATCAATATTTTTGTTAGTAGCTGTACATAAGACGGGAAACAATACAATAGCAACCAAGTGAATTTGTGCTGCGAAACCGTTCCGCGGTGAGTTAAGCAATGAAAATGCGTTTTTGATTGGGACCAATTCCAGCACCTAATCGAAGTACGAAAATCAATCGACGGAGCGCAGTGCAGGAAGCGGAAGCAGTTAATTAGTCATCTCACCAACACGCTCGCATCGGACCTTTCGCTGTGTGCGGGGCTCGTGCGTAGCGTAGCGGACATTTTGATAAGGCACAGTGCGCGACAGTGCCACCGAACAGAATTGTCGCGAAGCACGTAAAAAAAAGAGACCCTGACGTTAGCTAAGAGGAGAAGAAGCAAATCATATTTCTTGCTTGAGTTATTGATAAGAGCTGAATTTGAGGCAATTTAAAAAGAAAAAAAAAACCGAAATTTTTGAGAAAGCTTGTTAACAAAAAAAAGAAAAAAGAATGAAAGAAGGAGCGGAAATGAGGACAAGTGCTACAGAGCACACTCAAACATACCCGAAGATTCTACATAGGTTCATCGGAATAAGGTCGCCGAGACGCCGCACCGGAAGAATCGTCGCCAATGTGGTGGAAGATGAAAATATATTATAGAAACCGATTAGCCGGATATGCGTGCCATATGGTATAGACGTGCCGTGCATGGGACACAGGTGCGCTCCAAGGGGACAAGCGGTCCTGGGAACCTGTGGGATTCAACCAACACACTGACTCCAAACCTACCTCAAGCTCAGCGGTCGAGATCTGTGTCATTCCGTCCGGTTTGCTTCCGCTCGCGGCCATTGCCCCATTGCTGTTCGTTTGAAACTGTGCACCGCTCTGGTTGTACACCGGCGGGGACTGTGTGGACGGATGCAGCGTGGCCGGCTGGCTCGCGCCACTGCCATTTCCCAGCACGTTGCGATCATTGTCGAACGGTCGGTAGTCGTCAAGGGTCTGTTGCAAGCTGGTAGTGTTTCTCGTGATCTGCTGTATCGATGGATCCTGCAAAAAGACGCATAGAAGGAGGAAGCGAGCTAGAGAGTAGGAAATCACTCCCGGTTTCTCCGCCGGCGGATCGAATTACACCCGACACTTACCGCAAACGGATTGTCAATCTCCGGCTCGCCGAACGGATTGTCGTTCAATCCTGCCATTGTGCCGTGCGCTCAATATCACCGCACCCGTAGCAGCCGCCGCGATACAACTTGTCGAGCTTCACAATCTTGGCTGCGTCACGCCTGCAACACCAACACCACCTCACTCCAAACGCCTACCGAAGGTGGAAGGTGGGCTAGTAATTGAAGAAACAGAGAAATGCCGACCGATTAATAAAAGCTTCTTCGAATGTTACAATCACACAACCGTGTATTTGTGTGTGTGTGTGTTGGGGTGGGAGATCGGGGGCCAATTTTGCTCCCTGTGCTGGAAGAAACTGAGCCTGCTGACGAGGACACAGCAAAAGAGGAGGAGGATAACTTTTCCTCCTACTGCCCACTAACGTACAGCCAGCAGCAGCTACGTCATTGGGCTCTGTTATCAGTGTGCGGCACTTGCTAGTATGGTAGCTTTGTTTAGCACCTAAACGCAAACCGATCGAAGCGATACACTTGCACGACGATGGCTGTACGAACACTTACTTTAGCAAACTACACGATGGGTGATGGGACACCGAATATCTACACTTTTTCGTATGTTTTCTCGCGCAAGCAGCTGGAAAAGCGAACTGCACGGGATGTTTCTTTTTTTCTCTTTTTCTTGGCTTACTCATCCACTTGACAGCTTGAGTTTTGTGAGGATTCGCACACAGTGCTGCCGGGACGGTCATATAATGTGACATTTGAATGGAAAAATGAGAAATCACAAAAAAAAACTTTTTTTTGAAAACACGGCAAATAGGGTAACTGTACCAGTTTTCGGCAGTGTACCTATTTTCGGCAGGGTAGCTAAAAACGTGAAATTCTGCACAAATGCGGTAAAAAATTTCACAAAATACAATTTTGTAGTGAAGGTGTACTTATTTGATATTCACATACGAAGTTTCACACCATTTCATTACGTATTTTCCAAAATATCAAATAAATTGTGCTTTTTTTTGGCAGCTTTGCTGTCAGCCACTCGTTCGGCAGGTTTTGTGATTAAGAGAATCAGAACAGTAAAACAATGAAAAAGTGGTGTATATTAAAGATTTTATGCTTATTTAATTTATTCTAACTTGTTCGGAATTTTAAAATCACGATAAACAGGTTATTTTTCACTTTAAATGCTGCCGAAAATAGGTACACAGTAAATGTTCATTTTTGACAGCTCAATGTTGTGGGCTCGTGCCGAAACTCGGAACAATAACACACTTTGAATTTGGCTGAATATTCCTTTTAAAATTGATCAGAACACTACAATGCGTATGTCGACACATAATATGACCTTTCTTGTACCAAATATCACCAATTTTACGACAAACAATGCACTAACTTAAGAGAAAAATAAATATTTGTAAGCCAGTTCGCACCGTACGCTATAACCAAGGTGGATTTAAGAAGATCAGGTGGTGGAATATAGAGCATTTTGACGTTTTGCGAGTTGACGTAAGGTCCCCAGATTTGGGGTTTGTTTACGTTGGGGTTTGTTTACATTTGATTTTGCAGTTGTTCCAGTTTTCATCGCAGGAAGCAGGAAGTTAAAAGTGTTTTCGTCATGCCTTGTAGCTGTTCAGTGATTTATTGCAATAATGGCCCATCTAAGGCCAAAAAGCTTGGATTGAATATCAAATTTCATAAATTTCCTCCCGGCGGAGATTTAAGAACAAAGTGGATACAGTTTTGCGGACGCGAATCGGATTGGGAACCTTGTAACCGAGCTGTGATTTGTTCGCTTCATTTTAATGAGGAAGATTACCAAATGTTACCTCGCAATTCTACAGAAACAAACCCTTATAGACTTTATCCACATGGTAGGTTCAGAGTAGTAATAGTAGTAGGTTTAGTTTGATTAAACAATAAATGTACTACACATATTATAATTGACATAACATTCGATTCGCAATGTGTTTCCTGTGTAATCGATTGTATTACTGTTGTAGAGCTGAGTTAAAATATGTTCTTTGTCGGTAGTAAATGTATGTTTTGGGGAAAAAGAACTGAACAAAACGAAACATATGGTTTGGCCTGTTCAAAATAGTAAATGTTTTATTTGTAGTCTAAAATGTAATCAACTTTAACGAATCTGGACGGCACGAAGGCGTCGGAGGATACCGCAATGAAAAAAGGACGTTGATTGTTCTAAACAATTTTTTCATTAATTGTGATACCGCTAAAATAACAAAAACATGTTTGATTTATTTAAACTTATATTTCAGTGGTTCCGTCCAAAACAGGCATTTCAACTACTGAAAGAGAATTAGGGGAAAATGAACAAAATACAGATGTTTGTGTTGAAGAAAGTAGGAATGAAAATGTTACCCAAATAGAACCAGTGAATAATGTAGAAAGTCCCATGATAGTTGTTAGATCGAGCGATTTAGTAGATGCAGGAAAATCGCAGGAATCATTACAGGAGTTGCGTAAGGCAAACCATGTACTGAAAGAAAAACTGAACGATTGTTATAAAGAACTCAATGCGTTGAAAATCGAAAACAAAACATTAAAGAAGGAGCTTGAAAAAAACAAAAGAAGGAGTATAGAACCGGTAGAGTTCGTTGCCAAAATAAAAAATATTTTCAAAGGGACTCTTTCCAGCAATCAAATAGACCTGATCATGAAGGAAAAGAAGCGTGTGCAATGGACAATTGAAGAAATAAGCTCTGCACTGACGTTGCGTTATTTCGGAAAACGAGCCTATCGGTACATAGCAATAGACTTACACTATCCCTTGCCAGCTTTATCCACACTTCAAAAATATGCCAGAAAAATAAACCTCAAGCAAGGCGTATTGGTCGATGTTCTTGTTTTTATTGGCAATTTTTCAAGTGGATTGCCCAGACAAGATCGTGAATGTATTCTAAGTTTTGATGAAATGAAGGTGCAAAGGGTTTTAGAATATGATCAATCAACGGATGAAATTTTAGGACCACATGATTATATACAAGTGGTAATGGCCAGAGGCTTATTTAGACAGTGGAAACAGCCTGTTTTCATCGGATTCGACACGAAAATGACTAAAGAAATAATGGTAGATTTAATTCAAAAACTTAACGAGAAAGGAGTAAATGTCGCAGCGATTGTTAGTGATAACTGTTCTGCGAATATTGGTTGTTGGAAACAGCTGGGCGCCCATGACTATTTCAATCCCCATTTCGAGCATCCAATAACGAAAAAAAATGTTTATATAATACCTGATGCTCCACATCTCTTAAAATTAATAAGAAACTGGTTGATTGATCATGGTTTCAGATATAAAGATAAAAATATTACGATTGAACCATTGCGCCTCTTAGTAGATTCTAGGCTAGGATCAGAATATACTCCATTATTTAAACTAAGTTCTAAACACTTGAATATGTCTAGTCACGAACGGCAGAATGTAAGCTTAGCAGCGCAATTATTATCGAGGACTACAGCAACAACTTTAAGGCGTTATTCAATTAACGATGATGCGAAACATTTAGCTGAGTTTATAGAAAAAGTAGACCTTTGGTTTAGTGTTTCAAACTCATATTCGCCAAAAGCTAGTTTGGATTATAAGAAATCCTTTATTTGTTCTGAAGATCAGGTGAAAGCATTAGATGATATGTTTGAAATGGTCGATAACATGAGAGTGATAGGTAAAAATAACCATCAAACATTTCAAAAATCAATCCTCATGCAAATAACTTCAATTAAAAAAATATTCGGAGATATGGTACAGAAGCATTCAATCAAGTACATTTCAACGAACAAGGTAATATTATCGTCAAAAATGTTAAATGGTATCAATGTTTTACTGTTATATTTATTTTTCTCTTTCAGCTAAACCAAGATGTATTAGAAAACTTTTTTTCTCAATTAAGACAACGTGGGGGTGTCTATGACCATCCTTCACCATTGGCTTGCCTATATAGAATAAGAAATATTATATTAGGCAAGTCTCCATCCGTCCTATTAAACCAAACTCACATAGCAACCAAAGACAATGACGATGAGCAACAGATACCTGAAACAGACTCACATACTCACAGAAATGACCACCGCAATGAACACTTCGTGTCTGCTATCATGTATTCAAGAGCAAATATTGAACCATCTTTGCCAGACATGAACGTTGTAGAAAAGGATACAAATTTGTTTTATGATATGAATGATAATAGTAGTACCGATAGCAGCACAATAACAGAGTTTAATGAACAAGAGGAAGATGGATTTGAGTATGTTGTTGGATTCCTTGGTAGAAAATTTAAAGATAATTTTCCAGATCTATACTTAGGATGTTATACATTTGAAAACGATACCGAGCATAGTTATTCTAATCCTCCTTCTTTTGTTCAGCATCTGTCTGTTGGAGGTTTATTCCAACCATCTATAACATTTTTGGATGTATGCCGTGAAATGGAAACCATTTTTTTAAAAACGCATAAGAATGGACAGTTTTCAAACAAAAAAAGTATAGTAAGAATATTAACCAATAAGATAAGTAGGAAATTGCCTGAACTGCCATTAGAAATTGTAAAAGCCTTCTCAAAACAGCGAATTATTATACGTATGCGCTACATTAATTTAAAAAATAAAGAGGAGTTAAACAAAAGGCAGGCATTGAAAAGGAAAGCACACGATGAGAATAGAAAGGGAGCTAAAAAAATGAGGAAAATTGTAAATTAGGGTATTTATGTTAATCATATAGTGCAATTTGTAAATAAGCCTGGCGTTCGACCGAATTTTTATATCAAATTTAATTATATCTATTGCCAATTAAACATGTTTTTCAAACGTAATAAAAATCCCTAAAACTTAATATAAACGAAAAAAATCCCAGTATGCGGGTAAAAAAGTTTGCAATATGGAATATCAATAATTATAATCAAAGATATCGCCAATCTATGTTGAGATTTAACACTCTTTTCCACTAATTTTGTTCACTACATTGTCAAATTCAATCAAGTGAAATGCAACTGCACTGATTATAACATATGTTCTTGGACAAACGACTTAAACGATCATAGTAGGATATTAAAAAAAAAAAAAACATTTTAAAATAAATCAACCTAGAGTAAACACAAGCGAAAACGGCTGGACCAAGCGACAAGCGACCCTCAATGAACATATTATGTACGAAAGTAAAACAATACGTTCGATGCTACATGTTCCTAAACATAAACATAATGCTCTCTATTGTTATTGAATATTCTAATTAATAAAATTATACCAAACATGTTCAACAATTAATGGCAAAACATACTGCCCAAATGTAATTGTTAATTGTTAGCAATCAATTTACCAATATTAAATCAATCATACTGAGCTGGCTTGAATATCATCCAAGCCTCGTTCACCCGGTTAAGATGGCCTCCACCTCAGGTTCGTAGAAATGGTTATATAATGTCCGGTTCCGCCTGTCGTTTCTTTCTAACTAGTCTTTCTAGCAATAGGTCTGCGGATTTATCTTATTATTTTGTATGCTTGGTATGTCTTGGATTGGCTTTTAGACGACCCTGTGCCCTAGTGATGGGTGTTTCGGAGCGCACTAACGGCTCCGGAGCCGGCTCCACATCCACGGCTTCGCTTCAACGGCTCCGGAGCCGGCTCCACATCCACGGCTTCGCTTCAACGGCTCCTGAGCCTTAGGTGAGGAGCCGGTTCCGGAGCTATTGGTGACGAGCCAGCTCCGGAGCCGTTGAAGCGGGGCCGTTGGTGCAGAGCCGGCTCAGAAATTGTTTGGAGCCGACCTGAGCCGTCTCCGACTTCGGAGCCGTTTTACCCATCACTACTGTGCACAATACTCCATTGGCTCCGCTATCCTCATTGATGCCCTTAATGCTCTTATCCTTGGCACTTTGATTGTATGTTCTATTATGATACTACCGCTATTCTCATCTGTTTTTTTTGCATTACATCAGCGCAAGTATACGATCCAACACGCTATTAGCAACTTCATTCGTCATTTCATATCTCTCTTTTGGTCATTTTTTCATATCGAGGGTAGTTGCACAACTACTTGCTCGAAATCTTCTGGGGCCGAGGGGAGCCGTCGGAATCGTCGAAAAGTTCCAGCCGTCCAGAGTCGGCACCGGCTATCGTTGGTTTTATATAGCTGGAATCGAAGTCAGAGTAGGAATGTTTGGAAGCGGCCGTGAATGCAATTCTGGCAACCCATTACAATTCCAAATACGTAATGTATGAACATAGTTCGCGAACATTTCTCAGGGCTACAATACACTGTTCTAACCTAAAAATACAAAAAAAAGCTTGTAGCCGATCGCAAATCTATCAGTAAAAGATTCATTTTTCTTTTCATCTGTGTGCGAAGTTCATTGCTTTCCCGGATGGGAAATAATGTTGAAGTGCAGGAGTAGAATCAGGTTACGGAAGTATCCGTCGTTTTCACTACAGTATGCATGACGAAAACACAGCCTGTATACGTATGAACTATCCTAAAAAATACAGAAATCTAGAGGAGAAATGCAAAAAGATTATTAGATGATAATAATGTGCTCATCTATGAAATGAAATACGGTTAGGAAACACAGCGCTTCAATGGTGTTTTGTTGAACAATGGGGATGTCCATTTTGATTGCAGCCGGCAACTGAAGGTCATATATCCTACATAATAAAAAAGAATCCATTTTGATTCTGGCCGAAAATGAGCACTGTGCCACAACAGAACAAATGTTAATGCTTTTAAATAACACACATAAAGACAAATACATAATATATATATGTATATATATACGTAAAATAATATGAACGCAGCTCGTGTATCTATCACTGTTTATGGACGATGATTTTTGCAGCCGGCACGAGCGTTGTTTACATTCATGTGTAAAATGACATAAGGTCTCTCCAAGATGGCGACCCCCTAAAACCGCCAATCCACCACCTGATCTTCTTAAATCCACCTTGGCTATAACCATCAAACTGTCAATGGCTGCTCTGTTTAAACTTCGCATCAAAATGGCTGTCAAACCGGGCCAAAATAAGCAACATAAAATTAATAATTAAAGTGCTTTTTAACACCAATCTTAGGAAAGTAAGAGTGTTAAATTGCTTTAAACATTTTTTTGTACATATTCACATTGATACAAACATTTTCTGACCCGTATTCGCGCTGCCGAAAATAGGAACACAGCCTGCCGAAAATAGGAACAAACTGCCGAAAATAGGAGCAAAATCAATGTTTGCATTTTCACGAATATTTATGAAAAAGGACTTTGAACCGGCAAATTAAAAATATTGTAACATACTATGATAGTTTATCAACCAGAATAACAACACTTTCAAGAAAAATAATGAAAAATATTGATGTGTGAGCAATTTTTGTGAAACTGCTGCACTAGCCTGCCGAAAACTGGTACAGTTACCCTATTTTAAAAATTTGTTTTAAAAATACTTTATGCCACACAAGCTCATCAAATGGAGTTTGAATATGGAGTAATTTTAGTTTATTACAAATTATACGGTTTTCACCTCCCTCTTCCCTACAAACTACAACTCTTCTTCATCATCATCGTCATCATCGTCGTCATCCTCGTCGTCCTCATCGCTATCCATGTTTTCGTCGGGCTGCTGTCCGCTGGAAGATTTCGATCCCCGCTGTGACCCGTGACCCATTTCATCATCCTCCATGGGTGTGTAATCATTATCCTCCTCGAATTCCACCTCCCCTTCGAGCGCTAAGCTCTGGCCAACTTCTACATCGCGACACTGGGCTGCCTGCAGTTCGCGGCGAATTTCAGGTGTGATTTTGGGATGGGATTTTTTCCTGCAATAAAACAAAATAGTACACTGTTATACAAAACACCGTTCCCTCGGGGTTTACCGCTTGAGCACACTTACTTCAGCAAATGCAGCAAAGCGTCCCGCTGCTCGGAGGAAATGTCGTTCTTGTAGCGCTGGGCAAACGTAAGCAGCGCTTTGTGCCACAGCGTGGGCAGCTCCCGCTTATCCTGCTCAAACTTGAGGAAATGAAACACGGCCGCATCGACCACACGGTACGGCAGGGCGTACCGTTTGTCCAGTATGATGCGGATAAACACGGAACACGCGCCGGAGTATTCCATTTCGCAGATTTTCAGCAAACACGCGGCCGTGTGCAGCACCGGGATGGACGTGCAGCTAATCACGCTGCCGATGATGATTGCCTCGCGCAGCGTGCAATCACCTGCCTCGAGCAGAGGCAGCACGATTCCCTTCATAAAGGCGGCCGGTTTGAACAGGGCCTTTTTCAGCGAGCGATACAGATAGAAATTCAGCCGCCCGTACTCGGCCAAATCGTCGCGCACACGTGGCAGCAGCACGAGATTGTAGAACCGCTGGGCCATGTGCTGGGTAAGGCCGGAGCAAAACAGGCGCGTCGCCTGAAACATGGCAGCCGCACTCCACTGCTGCGGTTCCGTAATGTACAGAAACTGTTCCCAGTTGCGCAGCTTGGGGATGAGCTTGAACGCTTTCGGAATTTTGCCGTTACGGTAGCGCTTCAGCACATCCCGCACGCCCTTGTACATCTCGCGCACGTTCGGGTCGATTTCGTCCAGCTTGAGTGACGCATTGTCGGAGAATTGTGTTTGAATTTCGGTTTGCTTCTCAGTCATTTTCTCCAAGATGATATCGGCCAGGGTGCGTGTTTTGGTGCCATCTCTACGGGGAAAAACAGCATCCACTATCAGTACAAAAGCGGCTACACTCTACCCGCGAACACACTTACTTGTTTTGGAACATTTGCAGCGCACGCTCATCTTCCTCGCTGATTTTAATATCGTCAAACAAATTGTCTCCATCAATGTCGCCTTCATCGTGCTCCTCCAGATCAGACTCGTCGGAGGATCCTCTGTCTGCGAAGGGAACCGAAAGTTTAGAGCAAAGGCCGAATCTACCACCAGTCAACACACCCCACTTACCGTCCAATCGTTGCCGTTTCTTCACCGCAGCTGATTCTTGCGGCGTCGGCCCAAAGGAGCTGTCGAGGAAGTTCAGCTCGGCCTGTTGTTTGCGAGCTACCGCAAGAATTCTCTTCGACGTTTTCGAGTCAACATAGTTGCCTTCCTCGGCGCGCAGTCGGATTTTCGGCTGTTTTGCTTTCTTGGACACGCGGCCTTCGTTCGGCTGTTCGTCAAAGGACGATTTTGGTCCGGTGAGTTTCTTTATACGGTGTGCCTTTGATTTGCCCATCTTTTATTGGAAGTAGAAACTGTTTTTCCCGTAGAAGAAACACGAGCCAAATCCGCACTGGCGACCGCACGAAAACAAAAACCTCGTGTGAGCAGCTGTCAACAAGCCAGCCGCGAGTACAGTGAAATTGACTATACTTTGACAGTTTGCAAACGTCATTACAGCGAGCGCGGTTTATTTAAAAAAAATCGTTATGCACGTTGATCGAAAAAACGGTCTTAAAGTTTTTTCAACAAAAAATATTTTTCAAAATTACACATCATAAAACGACCATTGAAAATAGATATGTTACAAGACTATCACCATCAATTAGTTCGTATTTGGGGCAGCAAGAATAATTTAAAACATGACCAGACTGAACACGTGGTCGTTACACTTTGAATTGAATACAACAATACAGTTTTCTGTCCGCAGAAAACTCTTGCCTTTCTTTTCACAACACACACTAAATAAAGAGCAAAACAAACGCAAGCACGTGTTCAATTATTTTGATTTGTTTATTAATCCTTTTCACAATCTTGTATCTGTGTGGTTTTGTGTATTTCATTGCGGAAGTAAAACTGACTAAATATGAAACACTAATCGATACGGCAATGTGTTGCACGGACAAGTGAAGTTGTACAGGAAATAAATATCGCTTCCTTTACTAATGACTAATGCAATAAAAAAAAAAACCACGAACCCAGCACGTGCACCGGCCGGCTCTGGTTTACATGCGCACATACAAAAGGAAAACACACAATGCTGCAGCTGAATTGAAATCCGGTCCGTTCCCCGTTCGAACTCTTGGTTCATCTTCTTCATCACGACAAAAATCGGTTGCAACATTAAACTGAATCAGCTTAAAAGCTATACACAAACTAACTACTAAAATACAAAAAAAAAATCGAATTACAACGAGCACTTAAAATTTAAACTTAACGGAACCCCGAGTGCTGCTATACTATAGTGCGCTGCTTGTCTCTGTCGTGAAACTTGCGCACGTGCTTTCGCATTCTGCGTGTCCTAAAATTACGATTATTTGTGTTCATGTTCTATTCAAGATGGCACCCTTCATAAACTAGCAACATCACACAGCATAAACAATCGGTCTACTGTAACGACCACACGCGCACCCACACACACACACACACATACTCTTCAATCGCTTCTCCTTCCATGTCTTTGCTCTGTGTAAAACCGGGACCCCAGGCTATCCAGATACCGTCGAAGGACATCATCCGTTCTGGCCCTGCTCCACCAACTGCCATCTGCACAACGAAACTTGCGCTGCTCTTTGCTTAACAAGGTTTGCGTCTCTTTTACTTGCTCCTCTCTTACGCTTACTGTACTATAATAAGTCCTAAAAGTTTTGACATAATCTACATGTTCTTCAAACAGTTTACCAAGTGCTTCCGCGGCTGGAATTGCTAATTCTCTTCTTCTTCTTCTTCTTCTTCTTCTTCTTCTTTTTCTTCTTATTCTTGTTTGTTTTGTTACATTTTATACGTTTTTTTCTACCTTTTTCTTTTCATAACCGTAATGCGCCTGAGTCGCTCGTCTATAGTTTTTTTTCTCTCTTTTGAGCCAGTTAATGTCGTGTTTGTTTTGTTTTTTTTTTCGTTTGCTTTAAAACCAGAAAACTATTTGCTGGTTTAATACTGGTTTAATGGTTTTAAATCAAAGGACAGTTGTAACGGAAAAAATCCCTATTATCCTCCTCTCGCGAAAGGGGCGAGGCAATGCCACCGGATGCTAAATTAATACATGGCGTGTGTGTGTGTGTGTGTGTGTGTGTGTGTGTGTGTGTGTGTGTGTGTGTGTGTGCTTGCTTCCTGTATATTTAATTGTTGCCTGATATCGAAAAGCTCAGTTGGTGTGTGGTTTTTCTTGTTTTTTTTTACAGATTCACGGAAGTTGCTGCCAGTGCGGTCCATAAACTTGGAAACTTGGTTTATCTATGGATTGGTTAAATTTTAGCTTTTAAAACCCAACAGTACAACCCCCCCCCCAACTTCACTCCTTTGCTTACAACACTGCCGTATTCCATCTATTACACTCATCATGGTGGTTCCCACCTTCACATTCACTGGATGTTCACTTCCCAGTCCCTCTATTATGCTTTCCCATTTCGCATCGTTAACTCTTAGTTTCAGTCTACTTGGCGGAACTTAAAAAAAAGAAAATACATACACACACATACACATACATCATGAGATGAGACTACGGGTACGGTGAGTAGTCGGTCTAGCGCCAATCATCATCTCGTCTTAAAAGCCGATCTTGAATCAACTGAAGCTGTTGTAAAATCATTGTCATTTGCCACGGGCCACATTCAGTGTATCACTTCTGCCCGCGTTTAGAAGTCAATTTAAAATACTGTAACATTACTACGCCACGCCTGAGGGTGCACCAACGTCGGCAAGGGCCGCGTGAAACAGTGTTGTGTGGTTGCTGATGAGAGAGCAAAGTGGCAAAAACATAAAACCAACCACAGGGAGCTGTCCAACAATTAAAACCCAAAGCTTCCGCAACTACGCTCGCTTGTTCGTTCGTTCGTTCGTTTGTCTTTTGGCTGATTGTAGCTCCTCTTACTTAACTACTAAGGATTTCAATAGCTTTTTTTACATTTCACACCCTGCCGCCCTTATACAGTAATAAATTGACCCGAAAAATGCTTGCAAATACCTACGGTCTTCTTCACCATTGCGTTATCATCAGTTGTTCGCCGACGCAGTGTTTTCTATACCGTCCACCGTGTTGTGTTGTGTGGCTGCGGAAGGATGCACCTGTGTATGGGCACGATCATCGTGTAACTGCTTTGCGCCATTTCGTATTGAGCATCAGCACTATCTCTCGAAACATTGCTTTGTTTTGCTTTTTGTTTTGTTTTTGCTCTCACTAACTGCTTTAGCGCTTCACGGTTCCATTCCATCGACCACAGCTCATTCGTGATTCGTTCGTTTTATGCGTATTCCAGCTGAATGGTTTCCCTCGCTGTGAAGGACTCCTGCTCTTTCGACAGCCTTCTATATACCTACGGAGCATCACCTTCTGACGACCATTACTGTCCCTATTTTCCATGACTTTTTACGGATTGGGCCATTTGAAAAAATGGCAGTATTCTTGTGTCACTGACTAACAGCTAAACTACTTTGCTTACGTGCAAACGATCATGACTTCTTCATTTACTCTCTCCCTCGCTTCTCTCTTATTTTCTGTGTTTCGGTCCACTCCACTTCAACTTGTTCGTCTATATCCGGTTGTAACGTTTTTAATGCTTGTTGTAATGCGTTTTTCAATATGCTTAATATTAATGTTACACGATACACATGCGCCTATCGCTTTTTGAATGTAATGCTTTTGCAACGAGATTTCTTGTGTTTCTGGGTTGGTTTTTTTGTCTTTCTTTTTTTTTATCATCAACTATGATTAGAATTTGATTTGTTTCGAGAATTAATTAATGCATCATCGTATTTAATTACTTCCTGCCTTCTTCTTTGTCCGGTGTGCAAGAGGCGCTCGTAGCGTTTATGCCTGTTTCTTGGGGGGGTGTGTGTGTGGTTGTATATGTGTATGTGTGAATGTGATCGTGTATATGCTGTGTTGGGTGTACCGGTTACCTAATAATCCCTAATCCCGCGCTAACGGTCTCTAGTAGTCTCTCATCTATCGTGGAATTGATACATACTTATGAGAATGCGCTTGATACGCTTAATTTATTTTTATTTTTTAAGATCTATATAATTTTTCCTCATTTTTCTTAACGTGATTTGGTATAAAAATTTCTGTTTGTTTTCTTTACTTCTAACTCTCTAACATTACCCTTGCGTATTTTGCATCATAGTGTAGGCGCATACACACGCACCCACTGCTCAGACTACGTATTATTTGGAACAATATAAGATTAAAGGCTAAACTTAGGACAACTAACTAAATGCTTGAAAGGCAACAAATAAGCTAGATAAGAAAACTGACGCAAGTAGGGTAAATATAATGAATTGGTAGTGGAGTGAAGCTAAATGCTAAATGAAACAAATGAATGAAAAAAAGAAGAAAAAACGGAAGATACACGTGTAGATATGAGCAACATATGTATGCTTTGCTTTGACGAAAACTGAAAAAAAAACGAGAAATCTTTCTACCAAAAAGTGGAGAAATAGGTGTTTGTGTGTTTGTAATTGCTTAACTTCCAACTTGTAAAGGTCGAGCGGTCGATCGCTTAGAATATTTTACGTGCAATGTTCGTTTCATTTTTGTCCCATCAATACCCATTGATGGGGACTCGTGGTTGCACCTGCCTAATCTCTCTTTGCGCCCTAATATGTGTCCATATTGCCGGTATTCGTTAAAACGTTGCATGGTTCGAATTTGCTGTTTTTGTTTCCAATAGTTTACTCCCAATACATGAAACTGTCTAACCAAGTGCGGAGCAATTGTCTGCCTTACGCTTGTTGGCAAATTTGTTTGACTCGTTAGAAAAATTGTTTTTACACCACCGGTGTTTGCTCCATTGGAGAAATGTATCTCGATCGAAATGGTTCTTCACAAAGCTGTGTATTAACTGGTGTGTTCCTTCCTAACTGTGCAAACCGTTTCCGTTTCTCCCTCCGTTTTGTCTCATTTGTTTGCTTACGTTTGGCGAATTTAATTTGAAGTTTCTATTGTGTTTCATAGAGTAAAGAGATCTTTCCTATTTATATGTTTTGCTTTAATTTCTGTTTGCACTACGTTAGTCTTAAAAGACAGTAATTCATAACATTAACAGTAAAATGTATCCGCACTCCGCTTGAGTCTTTTTCCGCTTTTCTCTTTTCCCTTTGTTTGCTTTCTATGTACAGAAGAGTGACGTGACACATTGCCCATGACAACAATAGCTGGTGTAAAAATTGAGAGTTGAATTCTTTCTTTCTTTCTTTTTTTGGTTCATTAGAATTTTCTTTACGTTACGCTTCTCCCCGCTAATGCCGCCATCATCATAACAGCACAGTTTTTTTTTCCTTTTCGCATTTCATTTTGCTCGGTTTTGGCCACAAACGCCTTTTTGCACAGACAACAGAGAACATGTCGCAACGTAGGCAACGCGTTACTATTATAGGCTTGCTTACTATATATGTTGTCGCGATGTTTGTTCCTATCGAGGTTGTGTATTAAAATTTGCATTGAATTTCTTTTCGTTTATTATGCTTTGTGTTTTGCTTATCTCACTATTCTATTGCTGGTAGGACTGCTTTCTCGGTGCCGCAGAGAAAGTGCTAGTGCTGTCCCGAGCTACGTCGCGTTACGTATGAGCATTGATTTTTGTTCGATATATATATATCAAATCGGAAATTTTGGTATAATTTATAAGAACGCGAGTGAAAGGGTAAATGGATTCGACATAACTTCCTAGGCTGGACGTAGAAAAGGTTTTCGGGTGATACCAAACGGGGGCATCTATATCGACACGCCGCAATGAGAAACCTGCTCTCTAGAGGGCGTACCGAACGCGATAGCCCACGTTTAAAGTTGATCGCCAAGGATCGATCGAGAGCATATGTTCGTAGTAGTAGTAGAAGTAGTAGTAGTAGTAATAGTAGTAGTAGTGTTGGTGGTAGTCGGATGGAGATGAGCAAGTTGAACTTAAGCAGCATAAGAACAAACTTAAAAGTCAAACCTTTCTCACAATTCTGTTACAGAGTAGAGATCGTTATTGGCTTGCAGACCGCCGCGCTGCAAGGAACGGTAGTAAACGTTCGGGTTTTTGTTGTTCGCCTGCGTTCCGTGGCTAGGGTCCTGATGATACTCGTGGCTGGTTCGATGATGGTGGCTACGTTCGGCATGCTCACCGTGCCGGTCCGGATCCTTTTCCCGCTCACGCTCCCGGTTGCGATGCTCTCTGTCCCGGTCACCACGGTCACGGTCTCGTTCTCGATGTTCGCGATCACGGTTGCGTTCCCTATCCCGGTCACGGTCCCGATCACGCTCCCGATCACGCTCCCGATCTCGGTCACGATCACGGTCCCGGTCGCGGTCTCGATCGCGATCTCGATCACGATCTCGATCACGATCCCGGTCACGATCTCGATCACGATCCCTGTCGCGATCCCGGTCCCGTTCACGGTGGTGATCACGATCCCGTTCCCGATCCCTTTCCCGCTGTTCGCGTTCCCGCTCGCGCTGCTCCCGTTCGCGCGTTTCGTTGGGACGTGTTTTGCTGAGGATGCTCTTCGGTTGCGGCTGATGTTGACCACCACTGTTGGTAGAACCGAACGAATTCGATTGACCCTGTTGCAGGTAATGTTGTTGTTGCTGTTGTTGATGTTGTTGCTGTTGTTGTTGCTGTTGTTGTTGATGTTGTTGTTGCTGCTGCTGCTGTTGCTGTGACTGTTGTGTCTGCTGCTGTTGTGGATAATGGTGATGATGGTGATTTTTCGGAAGCGTCTGATAGTTCGCCACCATCGAACCTCCACCGGTGGGTGCCGGCTGGGCCGAACCGGATGACGAGTGATGATGGTTTTTGGCCTTCTCGATATTGCTCGGTTTGGAGGAGGAGTGCGGTGCCTGATCGGTGCTACTGCTGCCCCCGGAGTACGACCGGTTGCGACTGCTTGTCCCGTGCCCGGCCTGTTGGCGCTCGTAATTGCCAAACGTGCTACTGCTGTTCGCTACATTCTGGGGCAGCTGTTCGCGCTGCCACGGTTGCTGCGTGAGCTGATGGTACTGCTTGAAGTGGAGCTGGTTCTGCAGCTGCTGCTGGATGGCGTTGAAATTGCTCGAGATGCTCATGCCGCCACCGTAGGACTGTGCCTTGCTTTGCTGCCCTCCCGGCTGGCTGTGGTGGTGATGGTGAAGCGATTGCGCTGGCGGCGGTGGAGGTGGTTGAGGTAACGGTTGCTGTGGCCGGGAGGATGGCAGTGGCGGCGTCATTGCGGACCCGCCCGAACCGGACGCCATTGCTGCGGCCTTCGTTTGGTACTGTGCGTCGTCTTTGTGCCGGTTCTTCGGTGGCAGCATCGGTGGGGTCACCTTGGGTGGAACGGTCGGTTTTCCCGTCGGGGTCGCTAGCGTGGAGAGCCCGCTGCTGCCGGTTTGCTGCTTGTGCGGTCGCTGCAGCGAACGGTACTGGTTCAGCGTGGCGGCGCAAAGCGGCTGTTGGCTGTTTTTGATTGAGCTACTTCCACCACCACCACCACCACCACCACCACCAGCACTGGTCGGAATGTCTGGCAGTGGTTGGTTAATGATCGACAAATTCGAGCGGGTCGTCGCTGTGGACGCAATCGATGGCGGTGGACTAGCGAATGCAGAGCCCGCGCCCGTCTCCTGATACAACTGATTCGTGCTGGACAGCGATCTGTGGTGTGTTTGTTGCTGTTGCTGTTGTTGTTGTTGCAGTTGCTGCTGCTGCTGCTGCTGCTGTTGCTGCTGTTGTTGTTGCTGCTGCTGTTGCAGTTGCTGTTGCAGTTGCTGCTGCAGATACTGTTGCTGAGACTGCTGCTGAGCTTGCGCCAACGACTGTTGGTGGTGTGAGGGTTGGGACGAATGGTGATGGAACCCACCGCCACCGCCACCGCCACTGCCTTCCCTCTGATGGTGATAGGCAGAAGTGTCGATACTGTACACTGTTGGGGCGTATCGCTGGTTATGCTGGCTATCGAGATTGCTTTCCTTCTTCAATATTGACGTGGTTACTGGTGAGGGTGCAATGGACGTTTCAGTGTACCCGCTGCCCGGCTTCTTGTACGGCAGTGTGGCACACGAGTAAGAGGCCGACTGCTGGCTGTACTCTTTCGATACGGTTGAAATTGCGAGCTTCTGCTCGGTGCGGTCTGATCCACCACCGCCGGACGCGTTTGCCGACCCAGTCCCGGAAGCCGACAGTTGGCGTTCCGGATGGTGCTGCTTGTATTGCTGCGTTTGGCTGTGGCTCAGCATTGGTTGCTGAACGTTTTTGAGATTCGGGCTCGGACTTGTGCCCGAGCGAGCACCACCCAGACCGGCCGAACCATGATGGCTTCCGCTACCACCTATACCCGCGCTAACGCTCAGCGAACCACCGTACCGCCCACCGTGACGCAGCGTAGCACACTTGTTTACGTTCGCCGTTACGTTGTTGACCGTGTTGCGGATGGCTTTCGGTCCGATGCTGACATATTTCGGGTCGAAGCGATTGAACCCATTGTTGGAGATGTCACGCGGATCTTTGTCGGATAATGTTGCGGTAGATGCTGTCAGTTTCTTATCTAAGGGTAGCGAAACGAAACAAAGGTCCGTGTTAACGTACGATGTTGCATCAATAGAGATAACTGTTGCTTAAATCCTTACCTAGCTTATTGCTGCCTGCAGACATATTGCAGGCAGGCGATTCTCAGTAGAAATCGTTCGATTCAAGTGTTTTGCACTGTTTACTTAGGGTAGCATATTTGCCATTGTTCGGACCCATCATAGGAGCGTGTTGCGACGGTAGCCGCCCAAGAGTGTGATGCCCAGATGCTCTGCAAAATTGTATAAAGGTCAATTAATACCATAAAACCATAAAACGGCAAACGAATATGCTAGACAATTAAAAGGAAATTCATCCTTAACTTTTACACAATTGATAAACGACTAGCCTCTAGCAAGTTTTGTATGCTAACGACTAAACTATAACGGTGTAGAAAAAAACCTATAGCTTTGCAGTGCAATAAATACAACGTAAAACTAACGAAGGGCATCATCAACCTAATAAAGGGAAAATAAATTAACAAAAGTGTGCTGATGTGCATGATATGACTCCGTGATTCTATGTACATTGCATGGCTGATAGGGTAGGTTGCGAATGATGCTATCAAAGCAAATAACTGATAGAATCTCGAACATGTGCCCAATTCCAGTCCAAACGTTACAGCATGTGCCGCTTGCATTATTGAAATATCATCCAGTTATGAATTAAAATCCGTTTGCCGAGTTTATACAAGATAAGATCGTTTGATGTGGGTGTAAACTTAGGATAAAAAATAAGAAAAATAAGCCATGCCTGTTGTTATCATGCACCACAACGTTATAATCTGGTGGCGGTGACTCATCGCCACTATAGGATGCAAACCCGCGCATTCCGTGTGTGGTGCCGTTACGGCCACTGGTCGGGATGAGCGTGCCGGTGCCGGCCCCCGCTCCAGCAGCACCTCCCGTCGACCCATTGCTGGTGGCAGTTTGGGCGTGCAGCAGCGTCCGGTTGACCGTCATTGTGCCGGACGCAATTATCGGTGCGCCGGGCGAGGCGTTGGCGCCGGCCGGAAAGAGTGGAGTCGTCTCTGCCTTATCCTCATATCCTGGTCGTCTGTTGAAGCGAAAGAAGAAAGCAGTACACGTTAGTAAATCGCAAGTGCATCGCGGGGCGTATGGGTACGGCCATACTTTTTCGTCAGATAAATCCAGGTGTGCGAATCGACACACACGAGTAAGCTAAGAATGGCCGCCGACACTAAGCTGGCCAGCAGCATTAGCGTCAGCCCGAGTAAGCCACCCTCGCACAGGCTGCGCGTGGCGTCCGCATAGTGTTCGGCCACGGTGCGACGGTCCAGCATGACGGAGAGGGCGGTCAGCTGGCGCTTGCTGTCATCGAGCTCCCCATTGATCTTGTTCACCTTCGAGCTGATCTGGATGCCCGGGTACAGGTCCATGCCGATGCTGGTCACCGTCTCGAGCGACTCTTTGGCGCGGTCCACGTGAACTTTCGACTCGTTCAGCCGTAGCACGTACCGGTTGGTGCCGACGGTGCTGCAGTACGTGTACTGCACGTCTTTCAGCTTTGGCTGCAAGGATACGAAATAAGTGAGGTAAGTTGTGATCAGTATTTGTCGCGTAAGGGATCGATTTTCGTTTATTTGGTACGCTCGCTGGTTTTACATATTATTCATTTGATACAAGTAGGAGGCTAACCATACATAGTACTGCATCCAACAACATTCAACGAACAGGACGAGATGCTCGTTAAAACGGGTAATTGCGAACATAAAGCTGGTGCGGCAAGAATTAAGCAAGGGTCAGGCCAAGTACCATGTCTTCGCGCATTATAAATGTTATCATTAACGCGAATCGTAAAGTGCCTAAGTAGAACGGTACTTAAATACTCAGTAAAAATGTAATAAAGAATGACCTCGTAAATTATGCATAGAATCGGTACTCCTTTTGGTATTAAAGATTTTTTTATATATAAAACGTAAGACCCAGAACATGATAATGTAACAATACGTGGGACGTGGGACAAACCGATCCAGTACAACCAGTCTTTCATTATAACAATTTAAATGCTTGTTGAACTACAAATGAAATGTAACTGTGGGGTTAGTCAGAGCATTTAAAACAATTACAGCAATATATTTAAACTTGTGCATGCACATTGTAGAAAAGTCCACTTCCCATCTTCCCTTGCTGTAACCCATCACATCCTAACAAACTCTCTTAAGATTCAAGCGCGTGATTGTAAAGAATAATGCCACAAGCTCAAAGTACAGCTCCAAACAAAGTTGAAGATCAAAGTTGTGCCAGCTATAGAAAGACAGCTGCTCGTAGGTCCTTATTGCAAAAAAAATGAGCGAAACGGAGACTAAGTCCTTTAAGCATAAAAAAACTGGAGCGATTCCACTTCTTCTTTCAGTTGAAAATGGGTGCTCAAACTCCCAGCAAAAAGAATCGCCCGCCCACACACACTCACAATACTACTGTGGAGTTTATTCGCACACGAACTTGAACCTCTTAGTATCCTACCGCCACCGTTCTCCCTTGGGCTCGATCCGTTTCTTCTGACCAGCGCCCAGATGATGTCGTTTTCGCCCGCTCTGCCCCATCCTCCCACCAGAACGCGTTCCGCCGCTGCCGATTTCTGCCGGCAGAGTTTGCATCCAGCACAACTCAATCTCTTCCAACTTTCAACTTTATTATCCAATTAACGTTGAGATATGACATAATGGAGATAATTTTATATCTTGTTTATCTTTCCCCACCATCTTTAGAAGCCAATTTTTTTTTGTTACAAATTTTACCGCACCCGGAGCGGCGGAAGAGCGAATGAAATGTTATCAAACATTCTCACATTCGCCTACACTAACCGACCCTTTCCCTTCTGTTGGTGCCCAATGTGTTTACAAGGGACTTGCTAGGAACGATTTAAAGACGGGGTTTCTTAACTGCACTTTCTAATGGTGTGCCAGGCAGATGGTTTTGAGAATTTAAACAGGCAAATAATGTTATCTATCGCAAGATGAACACGATTGCTAAAACTAACTTGTCTGATGTATGCTTCGTCGTTTCATAGTTATGCGGCATACATAAATCCTCTTGTTTGTACGTAATATTCTTCCAACACCGTAATGAACATCTATATTTAAAAGAGTTCAAACATCTTAGCCCCACAGTCTATTAAAACCACCGCTAACGATTGCACACAGAGACAACATTTCCAACATAAAACAGGGAGTGAATGGTTATCCTCTTGCGCTGTAGTATTTTCTTTACAAAATCATAAAATAAAACCAAGCAATTGAATGACGGCCATGGTTGTATGGTCTCCTAGATAAGGTGGCGGATAGTGAAGGTTCTAGCAGAGAGGCGCTAGGAACACCACTGGATAATTACTCTACACACCCGCTTTTCTTCCATTCGACCAGGCACAGCACATTCTCTTACACAGTGCACCATGTAGCAATGGCGAGAGCCTTGAAATCCTCCTCGCAACCACCAGGATACGAGACGATGAGGTTTTTATAGAAGCACATACACATACGTGCGTGTGCATCCAGAGCATGACTGCAGTACAAAGAGAGAAAAAAATAATCATTAGACAAGGGAAGAAGCCGAGTTGAATGAACGGCCGAGAGCTTCTCTTCATCATGTTTGGTAGCTTGACGTGTGGTTCTATGTTTTGCATCCGCAATGTTTCTAGTGCGATGCCACGGAATTTTCTCGACGACGCACACATTTGTACCAAAGCACAAGAGCTCCAGGTTTTCCACGAAAGGACTTTTGAAGAGTTTTAAAATTATAAAATGCTCAATTCAGTGGAGGGATGACAGTGGAATAACATTTCATTCCATTATACGTGTTTTCATTTCAGTCACTCTATCCGCTCATCTCGTTGTTCTTCAAAGTGGATGCCAAGATGCTTAAGGAGTGGCCATAACCAAGCGAACATTGGTTATATTTTTAGAGTGCCAAAAACAAAAGCGGACAACGTAAAATGCCACGATACTTTTGCAGTGAGTGCAAACGCGGGCCCTGCATGTACATCTCATGGGAATCACATGTAGTTCCGTGTCTCTATCTTGCTTTTCCGACTTTTATGTGAACTTTATACGTTCTCTAGTACACTGAAGCGGGAAGGGAAGAAGTAATACTGTGCTGGTAATGTTTTATCGATTCCATAGCTTACATGGCTGCATATAAAGTCGTTCGGTTTCATGCAGAAGTCGCCAAGCGCGACAGCACTAGCCAAGTAGATGCCGGACAGCAGCCAGCACACGGTGACGGCCAGTAGTCCGCAGACGCTGAAGAAGATCAGGGCGCAGCGGGAGCTCCGCGTCGCTCCAATCATCAGGATGATGCACAGCAGTAACAGGAAAGTCAGAAAGCCGAGCGTGATGGGCCACCGTAGCTCCTCGTAAAACTCGTAGGTCTGTGGAAAAGGAAAGAGAAAATTCAATGATGCTGTATACTAAATGTGCTACGATTATAGTTCTCATGTGGTTATATGTATATAGCGCTTGAATCCTTGAGGTTAAGTCGCATAGTTAAATAATATTATAATGAAATATTCAACAAATTCAAAAAAATGAAACAAATTGAAAAATGAAAACAATGAAAAAATGGAAATAAAAGTTTGTAAAATGAAAGAGATCGCCGAAGGAATAGGTAACAGAGAGAGAAAAAATAATCAATAAACTGCTGCTTGCGGCAGTTTAGCAAAGTTTCATCAAAATTCTGAACACCACCCCAAAGAAAGAAGCACACGGTGGTGGCCCGGTAGTGAGGGGTAAACGGCGGATGCCCCAACAAGGGTCCCAACTGTCCGGGAACGGAAGCTGAAGCAAACACACTCAGGAAAACTATTTTAATTATTAATTAGGAAAGTTTCTCCGCTTCACCTGTAAAGCAGTTGGGAAGTTCTGGGCGAGGGGAAACAACTTTTCATGCATTCGCACTGGAGTCGTTCTCAACTTCCGCAGTCCGGCAGTTCTTTTTGTGTTTTCATTAAATTATCACCACTCAACAACAATGGGGTAGAGTGTGGATAGCGAAACAACATCGACTACGGATTCAAACGGTAGCAACCCGTAGGCAATAGTAAATAGTTTGAGATAGATTGCCGAAAAGCCTTTTAACATTGGAATCACTGCACAAAGTGTGAAAAGTGTTAACACTTTATGGAGAAATAGAAAACATAAATTAAAAAAAAAAAAACTTCCAACAGAACATCCACAGCATCTCGCGTTCATTTCTGTTCTATATTTGCGAGCAAACCCCGGAAGTGGAAAATCGAACGCCAACGGTGCTGAGAGAGTATGATAGGCAAAATAGGCGACATAATGTATTTGCTAACCATCAGCTTCCGTCGTCCAGTGGTGTGCCCTTTTTTCGATTACGCTACGTTATGGTCAATTGACAGGATGGTGATTTTTAGAAAATTCAATAATATTTTCCTTCTACCGTTCGTGAGCGGTGTGCCACACAATTTGAAAATAAAAAATGTCTTCAAACTCTAATCTTCAACCGAAAGACTCAACTGCACAACTACTGAGAGCTGCAGAATAAACCAAATGCACAGATAAACCTAAATGAAAACCCACCCGTTCCATCAAAACTGTTTTATGCAATCGTAAACGCCATTTTGCCAGGATGAAAAACTTCCGCATAGAATGGAATCACTTCTTAGCTGCCTTTCGGCGGCGAAGGCCTGGCAACACCGGAACACTGGCGGCGTTGAAGCGTGAATTTTTCATCTTCTGGGAGAGCTTTTGTTTCTGCATCCCGTGTATAACATCGGTGGAAGTTATGAGGCCACACAGCTCGAGAACGAGAAGGACATACTGGGAGCTTTACAAACGCACACACAGTAGAGCCAAAATGTAGAAATGAAAATTTTGAGAAATATTAAAATGTTAATAACTACTATACAATGAACCCATACATCAATACTGCTCGGTACAATTGCAATGACATTAAAATGTTCTATATGGACAAAATACAAAAGCACGATACGCGTTCTGTGCAAATAGTACAACATTTTAATAACTCTGAAGATTACCACCGCTGACGACACTTCGCTATCCAGGACGATCTACGCCACTACATTTTTCATTTTCGTAACACCTTCACCGCTATTACCGCTGCCGCTGCTCTATCAGAAACTAGGTCAACCGGATGAACAAACCGAAAACGTAAGTATGATGCACCCCAAATCGACAGAGTGATGATATCGGGAATGATGCATTGGCACCGACGCTCTACCATTGCATTTGCTAAGCACTTCTCGGCTTAAGTGCGGCTACATTCGAGTGGTATAATATAGCATGCG
The DNA here is from genome assembly GCF_943734735.2 of Anopheles gambiae. Classification (NCBI taxonomy): domain Eukaryota; kingdom Metazoa; phylum Arthropoda; class Insecta; order Diptera; family Culicidae; genus Anopheles; species Anopheles gambiae. The sequence continues at coordinate 29,509,505 of NC_064601.1, forward strand.
ATTCGGGAAATGTTGTGGACTGAAAAGGCTCCAGTAATATTGCAATCCAAGAAAAGTTGCTCCTAGGGGTTTTGCCGCTCTTTGCATTTCACTCCTGCACATAGTGGGCATATTGACGGAGAGAAAAATAGCTGGCCAATAATTGGACGAGTTTAACACAGTTTTAAATTTGAAATATTACCAAGAGTTATTCTAAATAAATCAAGTTTTACAGTATGAAGCCGGCTGTTCTAAATTAGGCATTCAAAAGTGTATTGATATACTTACATCCAGCAAGCTTTTCAGCGTAATGTCCGTATACGCAGGGCGCGTAAGATAGACGATCGTTTCCAGTGCGTTGATTGCGAAGGTTGTGTTGTCCTTGGCCATCTTAACCGTGTCGTGCAGCATGTAGAGGGCAGTCACATTCGGCCGATGGGGCGGCTGCTCGAAGATTTGCTCCAGTTCCGACAGGACCACCTTCGACTTAAGGTTATGCTTTACCATTTCCGTCTGTGAAAGTAAACGTGTGGGGAAAAGTGTTAATTTCATTAGTATAGCCACCGCGCGGGAAGAATCCAGTTGGTCAACTGTTGACCGACAGACAAGGGAAAGGGCTTCGTTTAACGGCATGCTGGTACCATGCAATGACACAATGGTCAACACGCCCTTTGTCGCCTTACTTGCTGCGGGCGACGCAAAGACAGAGGGGTACTGCGTCGACGGTGATCGGTTTTAAGTGGGTACGATTAAGTGGTGAGCAAATAATTCCCGGATGCTGATGTTCTCTTACTTGTTTAGATCACCAGGAATTGAAGAAGAAAAAACATCTGAATAGAGATGCTAAGTGTGTTTGACATGTTTGACCACAACGTGGAACCGGTTAAGGGATAGTCAAAAGGGTTGCCGTAAACGCATCGCTCTGTCGCCAACAAGTCGATAGAGGATCATGTAAAGTTCAACATTCCAACTCGAACGAGCATTAGATGATCATGTCAATTAATTCAGATCAGTGGAATTAAGATGTATCACAAAACCACTTTTACGAGTAACATATTAGTAATAAATAATTTGAACGAATTGTTGCTATTCTAAGATTTCGGACTTCTTGCCTTATGCTAATGGACAACAATGCATTGCCTAAAGGTACTTTAAATAGTGTGTCCACAATGCTTGATCGCATCGCGGTCACATTGCGATGTGGTAACTGCTGTCTATACTCGGATAAATAGATACATTAGTCTAAGTTTCCAAAGAGAAAAATAAGCTGGGGGACTGTAACGAAGCGAAAAAGCGGGATGAAACGGGGTACGAAAAGTATGCCGTAACCGCATTTGCAACCGCACCATGATTAATGTTAAACGTAAAGGAACAGATCTCTCGCTCGCTCCGTCTCTGTCTCTCTAGAGACAAATCTCGCACAATTTAACCACAATCCCCCTGTCCATGGCAAAGATCGACAGAAATGAATGGTAGTATATCAAGCAGCCAAATCTTGTTTCTTGGAGCTTGCAAAAGTACAAGACACCGCGCGAAACCCGTTTATATGTCCGCGGAATCTTTTCAAATAAACTAAATCCTATCTCTACTACATGAAGACATATTTCAACTACGCTGATGGTGTCTCTCGAACCAAGCATGCATTTCAAGTCGAATGCAAGGCATCGATCTAACAAATAACAACAACAAGAAACCCTTCCTCTCAGACATTCCGCACTTACCTGATTCCGCACGTTCAGTATCAGCTGCTCGATCTTGCGGCCCGAGCCGAAGATCTGCAGCACCCCATTGTGCAGATCGTCGTTGCCGTACAGGCCGAGACCGATCGCCGCACAGCAGATGATGGCGAAAAAGATCAGCGTGCACTTTTGGCAGCCGTGCGACTTCGGCTTGCGCGGCTTCCGATCGCAGCAGCGCGTCAGCAGATACAGCAGCAGAAACACGAGCGAAATGATCAGCAGCGCGGCCGGTATGGACGCCAGTATGCCAAGGCTCTGTAAAAGGAAAAGAATAAGAAGAAGAAGCAGCGGTGAAATTATGATCCATTTGAGTGGGTGATTTGATTTGTTGGGCCACGGCCATTGTGCGGCGCGTGAAAGCCCTTCACAACCAGCCCCACATCAGATATTTATTTGCAAGTGTCATTTTTCTTTAACGCTTTTCAATGAAACAGGTCCATCGAGCGTGTAAGTGATTCAACCCCACGGGCGAAATCAAACCACGTTCGCCCTTCCCGCAGTCCCCAGCATGGTTGAGCATGCTAACGAGCAATAAACTATGCAAAATTACATTTCCCCACCGTAGTCTGCCGTACCGTACCGACCTTCCCCTTTTTCTGCAACAACACAACAGGCAAGACGGACCATGCTCGACGGGGGAAGTTTTGCAGGAGGCCCCCGGGTACCGGGAAGAACGTTCCGCTCCAGCGTGGCTCGTCGAGTAGTACCGACGGCAGCTGCCGCAAGGCGAAACACATCGGACTGTTCCGGGTACTGTTCCCACTCCGGCTCGCTCCTCTTCTGCTTGGTACGTGGCAAAAAAAGCAATCGAAAGCGGTGTCTGTAATTCGTCTGTAAGGAAGCGGAGAGTGTACAGCACACACCACCGATACGGGGTGGGCTCATAAGACCAGCAGCAGTTCCTTCAAGTGCAGCAAAGCAAAGCCCGGGCAAAAGACGCTTAAGTGAACCCTCAGACACAGTTTCATCCAATTGCAACAGCACCACCACCCGCTCACAACCGAAGAACCGACGTGGGACACACCTTATGCATGAATATGACGAGGACAAATCAGGACAAATTATTCATATGCCTCCTATGCGCTGCTGGGCAAATGGCATGGAGGGTTCCACGGTGCTACCCTAGAATGGGTCCCGCAGCCGACTCTCCTCCTCCAGCACAATGGTGGTTTATTTTCGTGTCATTTTCGCGGCATACGTTATTTGCTCTGCGGGCCCAGCTGGTAATGGTTCTCCTCCTTCTTCTGTGCGCGCGGGTTCCTTCCGATGCCATTACACACCGGAAGTTGTATGAATGGGACCGCGAGTCCAATTGGCGGATTTTGTGTTGTTACCGTACACGTACGTACGTGTGTGTGTGTGTGTGTGTGAGTGTGCACATTAAAGCCCCGATTCATCGCGCACCGGATGTCTATTACTGCAAGAACGCTCGACTTGAGCATACAGCGAGCAGGCGCACCGGCTACCTAATCTTTCCTGCTGAATTATTGAAGCCATTAAAATAAGAAGAAAACCCGCTGTGCATACTTTCTACACTCCTGTGTGTGGTGTCTTGCGAGACATTTTGGTTTGGATCAAACAGAAGCGCAGCGCGCTATTGCCCGACCGAACGGCCAGAATGGTTGTTTTTAATGGCAGTAAAACATAAAAATACTTCGCCCGGAAGCCGAAGTTTGTCGATTCCTGATGATGAGCAGAAACCATAAAACTTTCATCATTTGCCGGTGGTGGCAAGGTAGAGGAGTGGTTTGCCCGAATTTCCCGTGTTAATGCCTGCGAGCGCTTTCGCATGCGTCTAAGTAGAGCTTCCAAGAAGCCCAAAACTTCTGTTTTTGGGGGTAGTAGTTTTGCTGGGGGGGGGAAGCAATGTGTAGTCGCGCACCATTCTCTGCACCGTATCGGTGGTGACCCGAATATGCCCCCGTAAATGAAAACACCTACCGTCCCGCCCCGAAGCGCTACCTGCACAACCTTTGAAAGGCAAGACATACCGGAACTCACGAAACGACACCGGAGCACGATGACGAAGGGCGAAACTTAATCCTTAGTTTCCTTAATTGAACTTTCCAACTACCGCTTGCAGGGCAACGGTTTGCGGATTTGGCCCAAAGACACCCTGTTCTGTTCCTTTTCCTCTCTCTCTCTCTCACCCTATTGCACCTTGCTAGATTTGGTCAAACATTTTACCGTTAGATGGGAAGGAGCAGGTTGGTGGTTTAATTATGCTTTAAACTAATGCTCCTGCACGCGATGAATGTTATGCCTTAATTTATGCACACATTTTTCTCATACTTTGCTGGACGGACGTTTTTTCCCCTACTGCTTGAATGGTGGCGACAAACGGTCGCAAATCGAGCGCTCGCATTGCTTTACAAAGCGCGACCACGCAAGAATGTCACAGCTGAGAGCTGGAAATGGGCCACAAATGGCTGTTATAAACCACCTGCAATACGTGAAATTTAGGCCCTGTTCCGGATGACAATGTTTGGAACATACAAATTGTGCTTCACTTCCAGTGCACAAGCAAATGAAGAATCAAGTTGGAAGCTTGCAAATTTCTCCCAGATACACACACAATGTCTAATGCAGTCACGGTAGGTAAGAAATGAACCCAAAATGCTACACACACACTGCTCAATAACCTGTTGGCCCCTCGGCGAGAGGTTTTTGCGAAGGATGGCCCGCGGACACACGACGCTCACGTATGGGGCTTCCATTTAGTTTTCGATGACCTAATCAGCTAAAGCTTATCCCACCACTGAAAGTCCGACGATAGGTCGGTTTAGGCCACAACAAACTGCAAGAGATGGGAAAGCGCCTGATGCGGCAGGGAAGGGCTGAAATTCTTCAGCTCATTTCAATCCATGGCGCACGGCCAAATACCTTTATGCAAGCCGGGCAAGCGGGAACGAAGGAAGCCATTTTTATTGGTGGCAGAGTGCGATCAGAACACGACCCAGCCAAACTGCCCATCATGAGGGATAATAAAAAAGCTAATTGCATCGCATTCCGGAAACGTTCCGTGTCCCATTGAGATATGGGCGGAAATCACGTCTAGCACACCAAAGAGAGAAAGGAAAGGTGCTGTGGTGGGTGCCGGTCGGTGAAGAAAATTAATTATTAAACCCAAGAATAATAATGAATCGTTCGTTAGGGTTGAATGTAATTATAGCATAATGCTGCCTCCATCGATTCGTTAGACGACGGCGAGCCTATTCCTACTGTTTCTGTTTCTGGTGTGGTTCTTCTCGTCTATCTATTCCCTTCCGACGCCCCACACATATGGTACAAATTCATTGAACAAGAACGGCTAGATTTAATATGTAGAATCGAGAGCCACACACACACACACAATGGCAAGATGTCATACAGCGGGTTTGTGATAGCGCACATAATTAATTCCAGCATCCTTGCAGACAATATTACTTCCATACAGTATGGATACATAAAAAACGCCTGGAAGGCATTGGTGGACATGTGGATATATGTTCCTGGGAGACAGTGTGCGCTATACACAGTAGGATCGATTCTTCCCATGTCGGAAATCCTATATTCAGACAAATAAGAGACACTGGAGTAGAAAAAGCGACAAGCGAGTCGCGGCTTGCAGTACTCAAAGGGTTGGGGGAGGGGGGGGGGACTGAATGCAATGCAGGAAGTTACGGGGAAACAAGGCGCAGGCACCGCTATGATGCGGCATACAGCATTGAACGAATCATAAACGAGCCCAAGTCCACCAATGCATTGAAGATGATGGGAAAACAGGGTATTGGAAGGTAGGAAAGCGAATTAAATACGCTTCCTGTCGATTGCAGCCGGAGAACAATGGTAAAGAGAGAGGGCATGAAAAAAATGCTTCCAGTTGGCAAGTTTAGTGATGTCCTGTTATCACAATCCGCTTCCGCCGTTACATTCCCGCAGCACGTTGTGTCAGGACATTGTACACCATTCGCATACGGGGGTTATGTATTCCACTGCCGTTGTTAACATTGACAATAGTTAGGAGAGAATTGCAAAAAAAAGGGAATTGCAAAAGAAGCCGAGTTGAGTTGAGTGTTGTGGAGATGCGGCACTCCACCGGAGCTCTTCCAGACACCAAAACACGGATCAGACAGAGAGTTGTAGTTTATTTATAGCAGAGTGTCTATTTTTTCTGGCCCCCTCGGGTCGGAAGTTCCCGTTGCATCACGCCCATCCGGATGACAGTAGGTGAGGGTAAAGGGCAGTAGTGCCACATTTGAATGGGTTTGTTGCACTCGACTGCGAGGGATTCCTGGTAGGGATGCTTGGACGATTGCAATAGAGACGCGGCAGTACTTTCATGCACCGTACCATGAATGGGGAAAAAGGGAATTTCTCCCGTTAATTGGCTTTTCCCTCTTTGCGTGGAAAGAAGCCGAGTGATCAAAAGTTAGCATAGCAAAGCTTTGCTACACTGAAAAAGCTTTTTTTTAATATTTGTTTTTCGCGTTATTGTAATGATAAAAACTGTTGAAGGTCCTACTTATGAGGATTGTACAGGAAACATGGTCGGAATGATTGAGATATAGTAAATTTAAATGTATAAATAACATAGTAATCATATATATATATATATATATATATATATATATATATATATAAAGACATGTGAGAACTAATGGCACATTGATAAAATATGATTTGGAATGCGACACATGATACATGTACTTCTCCAATGTATTTACACTTTCCCTTTCCCAGCTCCTCGACCACTACGCAGATGCGTCGTCAGATCTCGCAGATGCGCCATCAGATGCGTGCAATGAATCATCCCCTTATGCCAATTCCTTTGTCTTGTGAGCAAAAAGACGGTGATTCAGCCCATCAGGGAATGCTTTTTATGTGCATGATTCAAACTTCACCTTGAAACCAGAAACGACAGGAGTACAACGTCAGTCACACCGCGTCAGATGGAAGACGGTTTTACTCTCTCAACATACATCCTCTTTTTAAGGGTATGCAAATTGACTTCAATTGAAGGTTTGACAAATTTCAAACTCCCACGCGGTTCTTGAATTATGTTTTCTTTTTCTTTTCCCTCTGCAATCCTGGTCTTGTTGCGGGAAATATTTTTATCAGCTAGCCGTGACAAAATCGTCCAATCAATGTCAAGGCAACCAATTCAAACGCAGGCACACCTCGAACGAAGATAAGCGTATCGCATTGTGCCGTAGGGAGCACGAAGGGAAGGTGGGAAAATGGTTTCAAATTACAATTTTCCGGGTTTTATTTTTGTTGCCCACTACTACAGAACAACAGTTGTGTTATTTTTGCACCGTCGTTTACACATCTCGCTGTGTCGTGCCCAAATACGTCATCGGTTTTGAGTACGGTCATATTTTTCTTGTGGTGGGCGTTAATTCTCGTAGAAATAGAATGAATAGCAAATAATATAAAGAAAGAAAGAAAGGGGAAACAAATTGCGTTTCCAAATGACGATAGCCCTTTTTATAATTACTAGTAGTTCTCGTAATCAACGAAAAAGCGACTGAGCATTTTGTTGTTCTATGTCTCGTATGAAACGCAATGATTTTGTTCAGTTCCAACCTATGCAAAAGGTTACAAAATAAATGCAATGCACGCCCACTCTCGTGATAGCTTTCCACGTCTGTGATTGAACACAATGTTCTCCCCTGCTATGAAATCATAACCCATCACCATGCTGCTATACCCCTCGATGTGTGTTGACAGGTCGTTCAAGCTGTGCACAAAATCATTAGCCGTACCAAATATTACCACCCCCCGTCAATTGCAAACAAACCACACACTACTACTGCTGCTGATGGAGCGCTGAGGGTTTTTTTTTCGCTACAAAAATAGCTGCTCACAACAACTTCGGCGTGATTTGGAAGGAGTCGAATCAAAAAACACATCCATCCATCCATTAAAAACTATGTTTATCAGCTCGTTGTTGAACTCGCGTAAATACTTGATGAAGCCAAACAGCAATAACTCATATGGTGGATATCATTCAAACCCCATTGAATCGTGTACAGGGCGTACAGAGCTATGCTTGCCACACACTCATGTCGGGTCGGGGTTTTCGTTCGCGCTTGAAAATGATGGAAATATGAAATTAGATTCATCGCCACCAAGAACGGCACTTCACACAGACGGGAAACATGTTTCTGTCGGACAAGTGCTGCGTGAGGCTCGCCGGTCGATCGGAGCTTGTGCTATGATAGTATCAATTACGGTGCAGAGCTGAACATTGGCATTGGATAGAATCACCTTTTGACAGAACCACAATTGCATCGGTCATTTTCGTTGTGGTTTTCGTGTTTTTTTAGATACTCAATCCTAGCTTTGAAAACAATGTAAATTCTAACACATTTTTGGTAGCATTAGCATTAGTAACCATTATTAGCATTAAGGATTATTGTACCAGTGTCAGTGTACATTTTGGCCATACATCATGGCCTATTCCGGCAAAAGCCACTTAAACTTTGGTGCCATTTTCGGGCTCTGGAACTATTTCCCAGAACATTCATCCATTGCTACAATATCCAGCACACGCGTAACGTGATTAATCAATCTATTCATACTCTCTCGGCATTCAAACTCCCAGCCCGAGTGTGTCTCAATCTTCCATTACCTTTATTTAAAAGCCATTGATCAATCACCATCCCGGAAAGAAAGTCCTGTGCCAGCGTTCATGCGTCCAGTTGGCACCGTTTCCCCCACTGCCGCACTTCTACACAACTTTCCGCCGCTGCTTATGTAATTCAATTTTCTTCTAGATTGGATTTCACTCAGAAACGAGCATGAAGTGTACTGTTGAACCTGGAGAGCTCCCTCCGAGAACTTTGACCTTCGCTAAGACTTGCTACAATTTATCACATCCAAGACGTTCTACAGCAAGCGCCTATCCCGAACAGTGCAAAGAAAAAAGGGAAATCAGTCTGCACAATCTCCCGTGAGGAGGTAAATCTTTGGCAATTTGTTCTCGAGCTGTTAGGTGAAAGTAACAAAACAAATAAAATAGATATTGCAATCCCGATACCCGATATCTCTTCTTCGATAATTTAAATTGAATACTATTTCTAGTGGCAAATCTATTTCCCCCTTTATTAGGGCTGATAAAAAAAAACAGGTAAAGTGAGTGGATGATTACTTTTAAATGTTGAAGCCAAATGGCAGTATTACAACAAGAACTACATGAAAACCCGTTACAAAGTGTACTCTGGCACGGAAATGAGTTTTCAACGAGCGATTCACTTGAACCGTTCATTACCAGCACACAGTCGCTGGGAATATTGCTGACATTTCCATGAGTACAGTTTCATTTCGTGCCATTCGTCTGATTGTCGATCTGATTTCCTTTTTTTGTGCTGTCCCATGTACGTTCGTTTCGAGACAAATCTTTCCAACTGGTAGTGGACGCAGCAGCAGGAGCAGCAAGAAGGTGTATTATTTCCTGAATTCCATTTATCGTTAAATGTTACTCTGCTAGTATCGCATGATGCTGTACGCATTTTGAGAATGTATTATCTTCGATTCAGCAATATCGTAAGAGGACGACGTGACCTTTTTGTATTCCATTGAGAATTGAAGTACTTAACTGATAGTAAAGTAATATGATTAGAAAGACCTCTAAGACTTTTCGAAGTAATCATTTTAGATTGTACGCCAGCCAGGGGACATAATATCTTGAAACAGATCGTGAAGTTTGAACAAAACGCCCATTGACTCATACCCAGGAAGCAAGACAATCGATTCAGATCACTTGTAAAGATTGTATTTGCTATAAAGAAAGCCATGTTTTTCGGCTTCCGGATGTAAATCCCAATATTTCATTACAGCAAGCACTTTCTTGTCGCCAAGAATAACAAGGCCTTTGTCGCTACGCAGTTGGATAACACAGTTCCTTGTTGCTCACTTTCGCCCAGTCGCTAATGTCGTAGTTCTCTTTTGGGTCGTAGAGTTTATTAAAATCAATTGATTTCCTTACGAGGAAGGTTAACTTCCGGCCAATTATAATTCAGCTGCAACCGTGCACATGGAACCCATATTTAATTGAATCATCAGTTGCTTTAAACCCGAACCATTTACGATCGGCCAATGTGAAGTATTTAAATAAAGGTAATTCAATTCCAAAAGCAGTACGGCCTCCGAGTCCGTCTTATTATCGTTCAACACTTGATGTCTTGATCTCAACAACAGAGCGAACATCGCATGGAGAAAGATGGAACGAACGGGCTCCGCTGGAATGCATTACCCTTTCAAATGCTTACTTGAGAGTTCGCAGAATCGTACCACCACCCAGGGTGGTTGTCAACTCGGGCGGCCTCTCGCAACACATGCCCGATTAGAGAAGGGATACTGTTACCGATGTACGCTGTAAGACAACAGGCATCACGCGACAAACTTATCAATTTACTGATCTGTAAGAGGACATGGGAAGAATTCATAAATCGAAGAAACACCCTCCTCAAGCACCCAACAAGCGTGTAGCAGTGTTTGAGCGGTTGGAATTGAGTAGGATACCCCACGCGGCAGGATCCCGCCGTCGATGGAATATCAATTGCAGAAAGTCCGCAACGGTTGAAGCAGGAAACGGAAGCAGTAGGCTAACCTGAAAATGGGTTTCACGACAATACAACAGCAACAACCGTACAAACTGAGCCAGCGGATTTAATTCCACATTCCAGTCAAGTGAGTCTGTGGCGCTTTCTGCCTCTCCTCTCGCCAGCAGTCACACCGTTGGTCGGTGCAATTTGACCACGCGACAGCACACCAATATCTGTTGTATGTTGATTCGCTGGAGAAGCTAAAAAACACAAGCCAACAAGGGGTGTCTCGGTAAGGAGCGTCAGCGCGTCTTGAAACAGAGACACTTTGCTACATCGATATCATATTCCGGCCGTTGTCTCCGCCCAGATTCTGGTGACCAGAGCCATAAATGGCGGGAGGGTTAAGGAGAAAAAAGGAGGGCACAGGGCAGCCGAATGAAGTTGACAAACTTGCTTCAAGGTCGTGAAACAAACTTGGTCAGAAACGCAACGAATCCGAGTGAGCGATTCGCGCTGGCGAGAAAGTGAGCTTGATTTACTACTTGTTGATGTCGTTGGCGTTAGGGCTAATGGTGCTGGTGATGACGATGATGACAAACAATGTCGATATCGCGAAATGGTATCGTTCTCGAGTATGATCGATAAAGCGACACTACCGCGATGGGAAGGGAGTGTCGGCCGCTGCGAACGGAGCAACATTAAACGCCGAAGGACGGACGGTGCCAGTACGGCATATGGAAGGTCGTTAACAGCTTACGGGGGACACACTTTGATAATCGTTTTTGGATGTTTTTTTTGTTGCTTCTCTTCTGTCTCGCTTCGCATTTTATTTTTGCTTCTTTTTGTTGTGATCGGGGGCGAAATATGTTAAAGGGTGTTTTAGCAACAAACGACTGTTGCTGGCCCATTCCCAGCGCAGGGAACTTGTTTCCAATCAGTTGTTGCTCGCGTTTTATTTTTAAACTGTCCATTAAAACAGACTGCCGCGTGCGGCACGAGATATTATCGATATGAATTATCGGTATTCATTTTTAATGCTGAGTGTTCTTTGCAATGTTTATTGAGCTGAGAAAAGGAATATAAAACCAGAACTAAAGAAAGTTTACTATGAGCTCATTCGTTATACGTTTCAAAACGTTCACCCTATTTGAAACTGTAAACGAAATGCAAGGTGGTATTGCTGTCTGCTTCGTCTGCTTTGCAAATACAGCTGGTTGTTTGATTTTTCAATCTTATCGCCACGCAAACATGCTGTTTAACCGAATTCCAGTCCATTCTGGAGGGTATTGCTTTACGTGATCCTCCAATACCAATACCATGAAATTTGTTTATCACGCTTCTTTAGCGGTTGGGTAAAACATTTCTCTTTATTTGGTCAATGATTACCACAGATAAAAGCCACACAGAGAATATAGTTGCTGGATAACGATATAGGATAAAAACGTTTCTTCCCAAGGTAAAAAGTCAACTTCCGCACTGGCGAATATCGACCCCTTGGCCGTGCGCACACGTTAGTCTCTCAACAGGTTTGACTACACCTCAATCTCACAGCTTTATAAAGATTGCCCTTCGATAGTGCTTCGTCTGCGAGGAGCCTTGTTTAAGATTGCCGTTATTGAGTTCGGCTCATGTTTCAACAAATCATAAATCATAGCACCAGTCTTGTTACCGAGACTGTTTTGGCAGAAGTGGTTTATGTCTAGCATAATGATGGATTGTAAAATGGTACACCATCGCGGTATGGCCGCGGTTCCATGCAAATCGGGCACTGTTCTTCAATTACTCCTTCGTCATGCGATTTTTAGGCCTTACCTAAAGGAGAAAATGAAAAGGACAAAAAAGCGATCCATAAGCATTGCTTGTTTTATTCATTGTATTTGTAGAGCGATGAAACTCTTTTTCTACAGATATGAGTTAATAGTAGCTAGAGTAGAGTGGTGGTGCTCAACACTACTTCTCGCTGTATATAGAGTGAGGTTTCATATTGACATCTTTATTTTACAACTGGGACCTGTTTGACCTACGACTGCAATTATGTTGTCGACGAATTATGACCCGTAGGGGTCCCTTTCCCTTTCCATCACGTCTTGATCATCCATCATTCTCGCAATCACGCTCGCACACACACGCACACACATACCGATGCAGAGGGGAGCTGTAAAATTTAGCACCAACGAAGCAAAAGGTGAGTGAAGCGCGGTCAGGTCATAAAGTGAAATATGGTTAGCGGTCGTATGTGACTTTTTGGGACCAATATTCTTAATTTTATCTCTTTTTTGTCTTATATCTTTGCAAAACCATCGTTCATGGTTCGTTTTATTTGTATCAATAATATAATTCGCCCAATCGAGAGTATGTGCTGTGAATTGCCATTTAACATTCTACAAAATTGAATATACTATGCTTCAGCAAAAAAGTAAACACATACACATTTTTATCGCACCGGAAGCCCAGACACCTCGACAGATTTGTGACAAATTGAGCAGGAATGAAGAGGAAGAGGAAAAAAACAGCTCTACATAACTAACCATGCAAACAAACACGTACAACCGTGCTCTCCACGATGATGGAGGTCTAGTGGTCTCACCGCCAGTGTGGCAGCAAATACAGAAGAACGCAACCAGCTACGGGAGGTGACGATTAGATATATCTGTATGTGACTTTGAGTCAAAAAAGCAAGTAAAAAGTAAAAAAATTGTCTTTCTCGACACACTCTTGGCTCAGCATTACCACCAGACGGAGGGAAAAATACCTTTGCATTGGTACTGGCTCTCAGCCTTTTGTGTGTGTGTGTCTGTTCACTCTTACTTTTTTGCCCCCACACGCGGCGTCCCAATCGGCGGTCGATTTGACAATTTCGTTTGCTCATGCCTTCATACAAACCCCACCAGCAAAGACACACGCTGCGCGCAGTGTCTCCTCCCCGGAGTGTGCATACCAGAGATACATCATTGAGAGAGGAAATGGAATTTATGAATATTTATGCTGCCGGTTTTTATGCTGCTTACGCGTTTGACGCTTCGACGCAACCGGTTCCTCTCTACACCACCACATGGATGCATGTATGTATGTAGTATGCTCGCAGCTTGTCCATGCTCTCCGTCTCTCGCGCTCTCTACATAACAGGGCCACACAACATACACACAAACACAACCAGAGAGAGACACACACATACACGTTTTCTGGCTTCGAAATGTCAATGTTTTGCTTTGCTGGCCGAGATTTACAGTCACATTTTACCAGATCCAGAGCCTCGCGCGTTTCACCGTTCCACGCAGCTGTAGTTGAGCGCCCTTTTTGCCTACGCGTCGCCCATCGCAACGGCCAACGCCTCCCAAGCGCGATGGGATGGAATGGGAAATGGGACGAAAATTATGTCTCTGCCTGCCTGCAGCATGCTGCTGCACGACTGCGAACGGTTTAATGCTTAGCTGCACACCAGACGGAGAGCACACACCAGTCCAGCGGGAGATGGGCAACAAGAGCACCCGAAAGCTTTGCACCCGTGTGCATGCATGGTCCATGTGCCATACTCTTTTTGGTTTGGGTTTACCGGCGAGAAAAGAGACCCTCGCGCCATGGCAGGGAACCGAGAATTTACATGCAGCCGTTTCGTTCCTTCTAGCGCTCAAACGGATGATGTACGGTTTCCGGTGGAAAAAAAAAGATGAAGATGAGAACGATTTGATGTTCGAAACAATATCGCGCTGGTGGCCCGCCAGCTCTAACATTGAGTTATGTGTTTGTGTTTCTACAAGTGCGTTAGATGTAAATGGAATTAATGTTGCATTTGCGTTTTTGTTCGATATTTGTTAGATAATTTCAAAACTATTTGCCTGCCAAATACTTGCAGGCCAAGTTTTCAACATCTGCTTGCCACAAACAGTGTAACATTGCGTGACTCACAGCACAGCAAACCCCCTCACTATATACATAATTCGACGGATCAGTCGATGGCTACGTCACCGCCATCTAAAGTGGAAAAAGGGTTTGCCCGCAGATTTATGAAGAGTGACACATTTCTTTATTTAACCGTGGCGTAAATAAATCATACCCCAAACCAAAACAAACTACACTCTACTCGCCGTTGCCCATCAAGCGCTGGAGCAAAAAAAACACTAAAAGAACCCTCCTCTGGTAGGTTCATAACCCGTACGCACCGAAGATAAATAAAATAATGCTTTATCGTTAGCTGCACGGTCCCAACACCAGAGCTCTGCAGAGAGCGATAATCTCGGGTGAGCTTACACTCAAGCACAAGGGCACACACTTTAACGTCTTCCAACAGTTACAGCTCCGGCTGTGCCCTAAAAACATGGCCGTCGATTTGCTGCCCTACACGCCTGTTGTTGCCCATTTCCCGAATCAAGCGCTCAAACGTGAAGCAGCGTGAGCGGGCGGCTCTCGCGTTGGTATGGTATATCTAGTGAATTGGATCTTCCAGCAAATCGAATAAAATCATAAATTTCGTTTAACGCTGGACCCGAGCGAGGCCGGCTTCGCGCTGGGATGGGAGTGCGGCGAGTGGGCGACATAAGCGCCCAGCCAGCTCACGGTGACATCTGACTACTGGGGGACGACTGGCAGGACGGGTGCGGCAGTGGTAAACAACAGCGGTTGACCATGTTGACGACTGAACGCACTAACTCAATTTCTTCTAATTTATGTGCAATCACGCTTTGTTTGAAGCCGGTTCCTCGTTGCAATCGTTGCAGCGAGCGTTTGCGTTGCAGTGTGAAAAGCAGGGTATGGAATGTTTGGTAGAAACAGACGATACTGACAACTGCACTTCATCGCGATGCACGACAAAACGAAAGCATCGCACAACGCCAGTTGTGTGGCAGAGTTTTGTGGTTGCCGTGGACGTGTTCGATGCTCCAATGTTGTATGTATGTGTGAGAGAGAAAGAACAAGTATGAAAGAGAGCGGAAGCGAACACGAAACGGGAACGAACGATGGGTCGACGTTCTGCTTCCTGGTGAACCAGGTCCGTCCCGTTGACGTCATCAGCGCACAGGCAGTGACGTAAACAAGGATATTCCCAGTCAGCACACCCTGGGCTGGTAGCTAGGGACCAGGAAACTAGGTTAAATCACACTTTCAAGGCAACCGATCAGGGGCTCGTTTAAGAGATTTTTGGAAACGGTAAGCGGTTCTATCCTTCCATCTATCCCTGTCGCTGGTTGTCTCTGCCACCACCCTATCTCCGAGCAAAAAGCCAAGGACTTTGGGTAGGGGCAACACATTGTGGAATGACGTAGGAAGTGATGCTGTAATTGCGATGCAGCGTGCAAAACCTAACAACGCTTTGTCTGTGTTACGTTTCACGGTTGAAAAAAAAGCGAACAAATGCTCAGCGTATAAGAGTACACAACACCCTGCGGCTTCGGCAGGAGACCAACGCTTCGGTACGAGTCCCTTGACAGTTGTAATGCAGCAAGACAATTTCCTTTAAGTGCATTTCGGACCGATTACACTGCGGGAGATGAGCGAGAGTGTGTGTGAGTGTGTGTGTGTAAACAATTAGAAGATCGTTCTGCCACACCCAAAGATACCTTTCGACAACCTTCGAGACGAGATTGTTTCAAGCACTATCGAACCCTCTCAGTAGGAACACTTCAAAGTTCTTATCTTCGAGTGTTATTTGCTTGGATTTGTTAATTTTTGTTTGGAATTCGATTGTATTGGTCAGTGATAATTAAAGCATTTTTACAGTTTGAAGATTGTCTTAGTCTCATATTGTATATTCACGTTCAAAACTATCTCTTCGACTTCCACTGAGAACAGACGGTCTCAGAGATCGGATTAAAATACTTCCTCATTCTAGAGTTTGCTCTGCTCCAGGCTCTTCCTCTTCATCAACGATTATCTCCATGAAACCAATACGTACAGACCCTTCAAACATATTTTCATCCACGACTGGCATGGAACTGGCTTCCCCCATTTCAATCGTACTCGAAACCACTGTTGATTTGTTTCGGTGTCTGCATTCGCAGTTCAATAAACTTTCTCTTCACGAGCAACACAAACCAGCCCACGCGTGTTTGACGCCCACGGAATGGCTCTAAATGCACTCAACTGGCCCTTGGCCCTCCGTTGCCTACGCCGGACCAACACTCCAGTTCGATTGCTTCTCCTTTGCTGGAAAACCGCATATACCGGACCAGACTATTCCGTTGGTCCGTGCCGGCCAGACGTCCAGAACGGTTGGTTTTGTTTATTGGAGCATCGAGACAGCTGGAGGTCTAACCTGTCGTGATGGCGACTGGAACGGACGCTTCCCGTAATACTCCAAGAAGAGTTTTCGAGTGCACACACAGCCCGGGACGTCTGTAAAGTTTGAACCAGATGTTACCTCGAACACGTTCCTTCCCTTTCTGTCGATTGGATGCACTTGAGCGTACGCTAGCGACCGGTGGAGAAAAACACGCTTGCATACGATTCATACTAGTACGAGCAAACTTCAGCATGACATTCTTCCTTGGGCAATTATCAAATGGGCCTTGATTTCACAAACTACTTTGTAGAATGAACAGCCCATAAAAATGGTCCCCATTAAGCAACAGGATATGAAACGTAAATACCACAGTGTGATTCATTGGAGGTGCAACGAACGTGAATTTACCAGCAATCGGAAGAAAGATACCGTTGTAAAGAGTGCATATCTCGGAGCTGATGTAAGAATGCAACAAACAAGATAAGATTATGGGGACTTTGGTGAGGTTAGCGTACGAGCTACACATTTAAACATTTACCTTCATATCGTACGACCATTGCTTATATCTTTGTATGGCGATAACAGGCATTGTAGAGATGTTTAAATAGTTGGGGACGCTACCCGTATTTCGTATGTATGTCGCAAGACATGCTTATAAGAGCTTATGATACTCCAACTGTGTTGACCTTTGAATATAACCAAGACTTTGGTAATGTTTGACAATAACATAATGCAATAGGAAAAGGACTGTAGCTGATTTAGAGTTACGTTCATAATCTCATTTCTCCGGAACAGTTCTACAGCCACTACTATGATAAGCAGTATTATTAATCTATCAGGTCTTCAGTATCAAGTATCAGTTATTTGGAAATGCAGGTTTCGTATTATGCCATACTTCACATAGCAATGCTATAGTTAATTATACCATGGAAGCGAATGAGCTGTATTAGCACTCGTTTCTCTTGAAATAATTAACAGTAGGGTGTAAATTGGACCACACCGATCAACGGAAATGAGTGGAATGCAAATTAATATCAAATAAGCATGTATCGCAGGCTTCAATGGAAAACAACCAGCAACAACAAACCAATCCCTTGAAGTAGGACGAATCAAAAGAAAGTGGAGCTGCTGCTGTTGCTGCGTTATTGTGTAAATTCTCCCAGGTCAAGGCAAACATATTCCTACCGAATGGGTTGCGCTTAGTCTTATGCTCAATTGCTCCGTGTCGCCCAATCATCCAATTGCTCCGCCAAATAGGACCTCGAAAACGAATTCCCTTCGAAGGACTGTTGCATGCGAGACCATGCAGCAGGCACCAACCGTGCGAAGCTAGAATGCCAACGGAAAACGACCAAAATCAGACCAGCAGGCAAATATGGTAACGGGTTTTTACGGGTTTCGAGTTTGATTGCGGAGCTCAAAAGCAGCGACCGACATCAAATAGAATTCGTGTTTCCGTGCGTCCTCAAACGCGTCTAGTACGAGGCAAGCGGTAGAGCGCAATGGAAATTGCCGTTTCTGACCTCGATGCAAGTGAAGCACGGGTGGTGTGGTATCGGCTTACGCCGTCGGATCATCTCCCGTGCTAGGCGGTGTGTGAGGACAGCGTGAAGTGTGGTGGGCGCAGAGAGAAAGAGAGAAACAGTGTGTAAATCCACCCAATCACGCCGAGCTGCAAGAGGAACAGTGCAAGAGAAACGAGTTTTTAAAGATCTAGGTTAGGTTCAACAGTCGAGCCCGCGCCGAGGACTGCGTGTGTGGATAGGCGCAAGCATACGGCGGCGGCGTCTACACATCTAGTCAATTAATGCTACACCTTTCGCGACTGGCTGGTGAACTTTGAACCCTCAGCGAAGCCGCTTCAAGGTGGTGGCGTTCTCTTCGTCCATCGAGAACGACGAGCATGAGCGGCCTGAAAGTGCCACCGCACAAGACATTCGTGGAGGGTTTGTTCTTCGTACACTGGGGAGAGCCAGCTGACATACACACACACACAAGCGGCAAAATAAACAAACATGGAGGAGTGCAAAATGTACATAAATATTTGATATACTGTTTAGCCCCGAGCCAAGCATCCAGCCGCTGCTCGGCCGCTTTGCTGTGTGCAGTGCAGCGGCAGCAATGGCGACAGCAACGATGGTGTCTAGTGAGGGGGTTTCTATCCTCCCTCCCAACGAACACGGGAATGAATGGTCGGTAAACATTGGAAATAAGACGACGGAGCAATTTACGCTGATATTGTAGCTCAATTACTGAAGTTTCGTTTTTGAGACGGAAAAACCTGCCTATCCGCTGGGTGGAGAGTTTGCATTGGAGGATAGGATGGGGGTCTAAAAATAAACGAACGAAGGCAAAACATGCCACGTGATCCACGAGCCCCCACCAGCACGGGCTTCGCTGGAGAAGAGAACTTTTCCCCCGACGCGACTTTAATGCTGTTTTATGCTCCCCGAGAGCCACTCCCCAGCCACTCGTTTTCGATTACTGCATGACTAGGCAGGGAGGCTAAACCTGCCCTTCCTTGTCCAAAGCGCACGCCTTTGCTCTTTCCGTCTAACTCTTTCCTACCTTGCTCCACACCACACTCCCGGTGTGTTGTTTGTGATATCGCCAGATTCGACATTAACATTTTCTGATTAATTACCGTTAGCCGGGGGAGGACCTACCAAATTCACGCACACAGACACACCGGCAGCATATCTCATGCTGGGTGTGTGTGTGTGTGCGGTTGAAGTGCTCCAGATCGAGCGAGAATCAACGAACCCGAAACATAACAATTTCCTCCCCTGCCGTGCCAGGGCATGGGCGACCAACGCGTACTGACGACTAACTTCCGGTCGCGAGCGAATAAGCGAGCGTTCGAACCTCCGGCACACGACATTGCCGCAACCGTGTTTCAACCATCATTAACCCAACCACCGACAGGCTGAAGAGTTTAATCTTTTTTTAGGTGGTTTTACTGCCCTATCTTCCACCAACTCCACACACCGGTTCTCTTCTGAGCAATTTCATCGAGGTGTCCAAAAATTGACCGCTCCATTGGCAACGAGCCGAGTAACTGGGTTTTTGCGGAAATTAATATTTATAAGAACGAAATTATTTTTACTTCGTTTCGTTCCGTTTTCCATCTGCCCTTGCTAGCCGAATGCTGGCGCACAGGGGCACTGTGCTTGTGCCACTAAGCTCGGGAGAAAAGCGCCAGCGCCAAAACAAAAAAAAAAAAATACAGCTTTATACGACCGTTACGCATGAGAACGAAAGGCCGCACTTTCCCACCGGGACACAGAAGAACCCGTTACCTGCGATCGGGTTGCGGGTTATTGAACGCACCGGGCACGCAATTAGGGTGGGCGTACTAGAATGATATTCGCATATTTGGCGTGAAAAAGAAAGAAAGAAGGAAAATAAAACCTTCTGCCGAACACCGCAGATACGTTCCCATTTCCCTTGGCAACATGATGCGAGTAGCAACGTTACGTTTGACAATGGTTGCTGAGCGGACGGCGGTACCGGAGCGAGCGTTGTTACGTTGTTACGCTAGAACACTTTGCGCGGTTGGGTCCCCTTCCATAATCCGGACTAAATTGAGATGAATGATCCCTTTTTTTTGAAGGTGCGGCGTAGAGGGGGGTGGTAAGCAACGAGTTGCCAAAAGGAAGACGGGAACATGGAAGTAAAAGTAGCACAAGCCGAAAGCCCTTTTTTGCGATTGAATGGATTGTCAATTTCAAAAACAACGAAGCAATACGACTGGGTTTATGAAATGGGGAACAGCCGTTGTGGGATTCCCTCACATAGGGATTTTGCCGCACAATGGAGCCAAATCTGGTGGAGGATAATTGGGGTACACTATCGAGCAGGAGACAAGCGTTGCCTTTTTCGTGAGCGTTATCAAAGGCTTTAAAAATATGCCATTCTAATAAGTTATAACTCTACTCTACGTGTACAGCACAGCATATTGTTTTATGCATTGTTCGAAAAATCTCATCAAGCTCGGCCGAAACCTAAAGGAATCGATAGGGAAACTGCAATCAACGCATAGGAAAGTAATTTCTACACGAGACAAAAGGCCAATCCCACCATCAGCACCTCAACCCTACCTCTGCGGTATGTTCGAACAACGTAAAGGCCACGCCAAGCCTTCGGGTCTGGCGGCTTAATGGAAGTGAAAGTGGACTTTAATGCATCAACACCTAACGGAGGCTAAGCTGAGGCGGCTAGGCGCCAAAGGGAGATGATCACACGGAGGAGCAGCAAAAACCAATCACACATGATGGTGCAGGGAAACAACAAGGGATTATGCTTGCGTGTTTAATGCCAAACGCGTCTGTCAGCCTCTTAACGATATCGCGCCGAAAAGCGAATGTTACGAAACTAATGTACCAAGCAAGAAGGGGAAAAACAATAACAGTCGATCACCGTGGTTTATGAACGAGGCTTAATTATGTACAAATAAGTTTGTCGTCCAGCGTTGAACCGTTTGTTCAGTGCAGCTCCATCGCACAATTAAACACAAAACACGACAACAGCGACTCTTGCTTTAAGTATAGCGGGACATACGAGCATTGAAAAGCGATTGACGTCAGCTACGGTTAGGAATGGACGTAACCAAACATCGCACTGTCACCAGTGTGTAACACCGCATAAAGACGCGTTTGACACAGAAGTTGTTTTTCTTTTCTTTCTAAAACGTGCGGAACAACCGTGATGTTTGGCAAATGTGGCTGTTAGTTGTGCAAAAAATCAAAGTCGCAGGCTAAATACCAAAACACTAGAATGAGCAAACGTGTTCCCAAAAAAAAAAGATGCAAATTTAAAAATGGATTTTGTTTAGAATGATTTACCTAAATATATGCCAAACATTTGAAAACTACGATCAAATGTGCTTCGTACAAGCCATAGATTGACATAATGGATAGATTTATCAAACGCTCCGCACGAAAAGATGAAAAGAGATCCCCGTGTTTTGTTTTGCATGGCACTAAGGTAAACACGGTTCTGCCATTGCCAGCATAATCCTCTCTGTTTTTTCCCCTACCAACCGCACGGTTCCAATTGAGCGAAGGGAGTGAAAAAGAAACACACACAAACACAAACCTTTTCAACATTGCCCAAAACATTCACCATAGCACATCTGGCTGGATGCAGCAGCAAAGCATGTAAAAGCATTTGCTCGTTGAGGCTTCGGATGCAGAGCATCTGAAAGCATACCGCCACTATACGCAAACACCAAACCGTTAGATGTCGCCCCAACTTTCTGCAGCCGCAACCATTCGTCGGTTGAGTTCGGTGAGATAGAGTAAAAGCAACATTAGGGAAAGGGGTTGGTTTTTGTGTGCTGTAATTCTGTCTTTTCCATCTCCAAACAACTCTTGCGGAAGTGTCACACGTGTTGGAGGAAAAAAATAACGCGCACACAAGATGTACAAAGTTTTGTCAGTGAAGAAATGGTGAAGAAATGTACCAATGGACGTAGCCAGCAACCAACAACCAACAACAAAAAAGGCGCACACACAAGAGTTTCACTCGAAAGTTGCTGGCTCATTTGCTGATGAGGGAAGATAATGCACGCAAGATGCTGGCAGACACACACACACACACACACATGTCCGTACGGGATATAATATCGGGGGAAGGTTGTTGCGAGTGACGCTGACAGATGCTTTTTTGGAACTAAGCAAACGAGTGTACATGATTTTGGTTGTTGTTTTACTTCACACAGCTCTTCCACATTAATGAATGCCAAAACACCGAATGTAAGTGGTTTTATAAATAATTAAAATTATTCCATCACATGTTTGACAAACGGCTAACATGTGTGTAACCGAGTTTCCCTACGAATTTAGCAAAAAACACATAAATTAATGCAATTTTGCACCACAAGGTTTGGTTTCGGGGCTAGGCTACTATTGCCTGCCTCCTAACGGTGATTCATAAAACAAAATCGAAAAAGAATTGCCTCTCTTTGTTCCAACACAAGCTGTGCCGTTTTCACAAACATATGCCAGTAATTAGGACCATTATGTGGGATTATGTGCAGGAGAAGAAATAAACACGCCCGTTTAGCGTACAACCACTGTACGCCACGTTACTCACGCATTGACGGTAACAATACGCAGTTACACAGGCGCACTTTTCATGGCTACCCACCATTAGACTGTGCGTGAAATGTATTAAACTTCCCGCGATTGTACGATTGTGCAGACAGACCAGTGAGGAAACATATTGAAAACTCGAGGGAGCACTGTGTGCGCAGTGCAACAAGCACCCAACAAAGCACGTGCCGAGTGTGAAGTGACCTATAGTGCAGTTTAAAAATCGTTTTATGCTTACTTCGGTGACGACAAGGGGGAAAAAACAAAGGCATCTAGTGTTCGGTGATTAAACACTCATGTAGCGCCATCACACGGAGTAATAACGCATGGCTGGCGTTTTGTTTTTGTTGTTTTTTTTGCTGTGTGAATGTTCAAACGACTGATAATCAATGTCGTGTGACCCTTGCATGGGAAGTGTTGTTTTTTTTTTTTTTTTTTTTTTGGTGCCTGACAGTGCCAACCAGTGTTAGCTGTTGGACGACGATAAGAATGTTGAAAAATGTAAATTAAAAACAGCACTTATCACGTTACAAATCATCCAGCAAAGACGCAAATCATCCTTGGACTGGTTTTGCAGAAAGCGCAAAAAGTGTTGACATGACATTGAAATTGGTAAATATTTGAAAACTAGACCAAACCGCGTTTAAGGCCTGCGTTGCCGATTGCAGCTTCCTGGTTGCGCTGAACAGCAGATTGGACTGGCTAGAAAAGTCGCACCATCGCCTCAACGTAAAAGGGCTCAATGTTGCTGCAAAAAACGAGCAAAGCTCCAACAGGAAATGGAGGGCGAGAAAATGCGACGATCAGATACCGTCCCCTTTTCTACGAAGCGTGGAGCGAAGGGCAAGAATTTACAGAGCGTTTCCGCCGGGAGCAAATGTTGGGCATTTTACATCGGTTGGTTTCGCCGGGAGCAGGAAGATCTTGCACTGCTGCATTCCCTGTACTATTTGTTATCTTTCTTATGCTGCATTGTAGTATCGCAGAGTACAGTACATTGCGCTGCGTTCCTGTGTCCGCTGTCTGCAGTAAGCTTTTATCGCACTCTTGCCAACAGCTGCCGTCGCAAGTTTTGCTTTAGGAAACACGCTAAGGGGGGATTTTTTGCTGTTTTTTGTTGCTCCACCATCACCCAACACACTATCAGCAGAGCGCACTAGGGGTGGAGCTGCATCCGATGCAAAACGTGACCGTCGCGGAAGATGTGGGCGCGCATTCGCTGCTGCAGCGTTGATCACGATCCTACACGTGAAGTAAAGATGGAAGGGCAAACTAACAAACAAAAAAAAAAAAAAAGATTCCGAACCAGAACCAGAGCGTTTGTCGAGCAGTGCGCTTCCGGCAGCTGCATCGTTGCAAGTTTGCTTGAGATAGCACGTACCAGCTATTGCTTGGAGAGAGAGAGAGCGAGAGATCGCTGGGAACCTACATCAGTATTCCGCGTACAGATTCGTACCTTCCAAAAATACCAACCAAAAAAAAAAAAAACAAAAAGATCATCAATCCCACAAATCAGTCGCACACGCGATGCAACAAAAATCCGAACGGATTCCCGCTGCTTCCCGAAAATTAATAGAAAATCTTATTTGCCCCCAGATCCGCTCCAAATTCCGAACATACACACACACACACACAGAGAGAAAGAGGCTTGGCGAAACGAAGGAGACCGTTTGTTTTTAGACGAATGAACACAAACACACACACACACACATTCCGTGACCGGAGTATTGAGGTTGCACACAACAGTAAAGTAACGCGTGCTCCCCGTAGTACAAAACACGCGAAAACGTGGACTATGAGGGGGCCACTGCATGAGTAATCAAAACCCGCGGAGGGCGATTTCAGGCCGGGAACCACAAGCGGTCGGTCGAAATTGGAGCACAGCGCGTTAAATTACCCCGGGCCCCACGCCTCTCTCGCGATTTAATGCTGCTCACGCTCGCATCGCACAGGGCCCGGCATTAAGAAGTGCCCACGAAGCCCACCGGCCCCCAGACAGCCCATTTGTTTTTGCCCAACAGTTTTGTGCCTCATGTGAGGTGTGCATCGTCGTAGGGTTTGGGTGCCATTTGTGCCATTGTTTGGTAGCTTACCGCGTCGCAAAAGTGTCGAGCCTTGACCGACGACTGCATTATTTGTGTTTTTGTTTGGGAAATTATTGCTGTTAGTGCAAGTGAATGACCGAACGTGTGCGAGAAGCGATTGATTTTCCCGTGGGTAACATACTTGGAATGGTTCGTCCATTTTTTTTCTTCTCTTCATTAAATTGCTCCAAATTGGAAGTCCTCACACAGTTGGTCTCAAAATAGCTTACCACTTACGTGCGAAAGGCTGATCAAATTCTTTTGCCTCATGCGTTTCGATCCATCAACCGTCAATGGCTCTCTCGCAGGAGGTCTTCTGTGACTTTGTTGATCTTTTCTATCTCTTGCTATCACCAGAACAGAAAGTCGTTACAAAAGAATGTAAATCCCCACCGACGGGAACGATGCTAAAGCTAAGATTTTTAGAGGAAACAAAGCGAAGCGGCCTAGCCAATGTGCGTCGCACCATTACAACGAGCGAGACACCATTGTCAACCATTTGATCATAAAACTTTTGACTACGATATTTTGAGAAAAAGCATTTTTCCGTCCTACTGTCGTTCTAACCATTACCAATTTCTAGTCCTAAGCTCGTTATTGAACTCGATTGAACAGAGTCAACACATCCAATTTTACATTCTGTCGTCCTACAAAGTCTTAGGTCTTAAAACGCACTCGATTCGTACGTAAAACGCGCTCGATTCGTTTGGAAGATTGTTATGTCGCACAAGAGGATTCGTTGTTTCCACTTTAGTAGAACTTTTGAATTCCTAGATCCCCTATAACTGTGTGATTTTTGTGAAGACTTAACAATAATTGAAATAGTCAAAATATCCTAAATAATTACGATAAACTATCAACTATTAAGATCAAATAATATCAAGAAGATAACAAAAAATGCTCCACCCTACCACGCCATGATCGGCCGTCCAGCGCTAGGTTTTCGCATTACGCACGCGGCCCCCTTACAGCATAAACATAGCGCACCATTTATCACATCACAACCACACAGCTCGCATACTCGATAAGCATTACCGCGCTATCATGCTGGCAATCATGAATGGTTTGTATCGTTTACCTCCTCCCCTGTTACTTTAGTTCATTCGCCTGGTACCAATTAAACTGATAATGCGTACAGCCACAGCCTCCACGCTCTGTGTGCAATTGTGTGTGTGTGTTTTTGTGTGTGCAGTATAACGTTAACGTGCCGAAAATTTCCCAGCACGAAGCCACCACCACCACCGTGTGAGGGAAAGGCACCACCAAAAAAATGCCCCCTTTTCCTATTGCCCGGCAAGGGTGAACCGCGCGCGAACGAGCGACGCGGGATCTGGCAAAATCGATGCAATCAACTAATTACAATCACGGGAAAATAAATTCAATCAAAACCCCGCTCGATCCCGTTGCTGTAGGGGGTGGTTCCTGCCTTCCATAATCATCGTCATCAGCAGCAATCGATCAAAATCAAAAAGCCTGCTCCAATTCAAGGTGCGCGCTAAACTCGTTCGCAGACAACGCCTATCGCAGGGTGACACACACATCGCCGTGCGGTGGAAAATCTGAATCGAAGCCCACCGGAGCGCGACGACGGGGCTCTAATCGAGCGGGAAAAGCGGAAGAGCGTTCTCGTGGGAATGATGCCACCCCACCCACGATTGGGTGTTGGGATGGTAACCCATCTGTCAGGCAGCAACTGCTTACGTCACGAGTGTGACGCATGGAGAGATGCAAAAAAAGTGGGATAAATTATTTAAAATCAAACGGGAATGGCTGGGGAAGGGGACACGTCCGTCAACATTACTGGGAAACTGGAATCATCCGTTTTGTGTGTCTATTTTCGTAACGGAAGCAGCGGAAAGTGTCGTGTGCCAAAAATAGGCATCGCAAATTGGTTGAAATACCTTGAGAAAACAAAAAAAAAAACACTCACACCGTGTACAATACTTGTTTTAAAAAGGATCCTGGCAAGCACTGAGCTGCTAAAACCAATTCCCGTTGTTACTCCTCGTTGTCACGGCGAGGGAAAGTAGCCATTAGCCGTAGTAGTGGGGGGAGTGGCAGGTTCGCCAAAACGGGACGCATATTTTATGGCGTCATCGTACCGAAGCAAATACCGTTGCCAGCCCGTAGTCGAGAGGACGACTTCCTTCCTTTCCGCAGTTAAAGGACTGTACACGCGTGTCCGGTGTTCTCACGCATACACCTCACACCATCAGGGGGTGTTGGTGGTGGTGGTGGTGGTAGTGGTTGCTGAACCATTGTGCGACCTTCACCCACACAGCCAGCTAAACACGCCGTGAGAGATTCGAACGCTCTCACCGAACCACACACAGACGTACATGGGCTAAAAATGATACTAATTGGGTGTGTGTGTGTGGGAAGCATGCTTGAAGGCAAAATAACCAATAGGAAATGATGAGTTGGTTGCTCTTCGCACACAAGAAAACAATAAACGTAATTTAGAGTCCTCCGCATCACCACTCCCGGCGCAAGACGTCAACGAGAACCGTTGAAAGCAGAAACAGCGAGCAGGATACAGCCACATGCACACACACATACAAAGTGAGAGAGAGAGAAAGAGTGGGAGTGCAAATTGCGTGAACTATACGTCACGCGTGTGCGTGCCATCCCGTACGGTGACGTATCCTTGTGTAGGTGCGGTGTCCTTTACTGCGTGTAGTACGAACAGGGATACGCGTTTTGCCATTCTACGTCCACACGCACACACACCATGCGGCGTAGGAAAAAAAAACAAAATCGCTTGCCTTGTAGACGGTTCATGCCGGTGGGAAATAAAAATAGGTAAATTGTTCTGCCGTGGGCTGCAGAGTCCTAGGATCGATTCTACTCCGGACCAGAGGGATCTTTCGTGGAAAGCGAATAAATACGCTCAACGAGTTATTTTTGACAGCTGGAAATTGAACAGTAATAATGCCATAAAGCGTATCCCTTTCCTTCCCGATATCTCCTAAGTGCGTGTTACAAAGTTAACAGAAAAATTACATCCACAATGCAAGCAAAAACAAAACAGACTGAACAACCAAACATGCACGCACTAGTGGTGGGAGCTCGGAATCGGACCCACCCGATTCCGATTCCGTGTTCGGAATCAATTTCGGAGCCGATTCCGATGCTGGAATCGATTCCGATTCCGGAGTCGATTCCGGAGCCGTTTCCGGAGCCGATTCCACAGTTGTTTTCGGAGCCGATTCCGGGATTGGCTCCGGAATCGATTCCAGGATCGGAATTGGCTCCGGAATCAGAATCGTTTCTGGTATCGAAATCGACTTGGGAATCGCAATTTGCTCTGGTAACGGAATCAAGCTTGACTCCAGAAATGGCATGGTTTTAATTGAAATAAGAAGTGTGGGAAGCGAAATAAGTCCGGGAATCTTCATGTGAATAGATCATTTACAAGTAAATTTTGATTCTTTGCCGCTATCAACACATAGCATCATTGGACCCAAACGCCTATTCCTATGAAGATGCCGACACCGACTCCTTTTCGAAGCCAATTCTGATTGCGGAGTCAATGCCGATGTCGGAGCCGATTTTGATTCCGGAGCCAATTCCGGAACCGATTCCGATTCCGGAGCTGATTCTGATTCCGGAGCCAAATCCGGAGCCAAATTCCGGAACCAATTCCGGAACCAATTCCGGAACCCATTTCGTAGCCGATTCCGGAACCAATTCCGGAACCGATTCCGGAATCGATTCCGGAAACTGATTCCGGATCTACTATCCGATTCCAGAAAACTTCGGAGCTAGCAGGAATCGATTCCGACGAAATCTTCATTTTTCCCATCACTTGCACACACACACATCTCACGTTTGACGTCAGCAGCTGTATTGTTGTTTCTCCGCGTCGAGGCGGAGCTGCCTCACTGCCAAGTGGAAGAAAAATCAATCAATTTACTTTGCATCGCGTTGCCGCCGCCTGCCTGCGAGACGAAATCTCACACAACTTCCGCTCTAGTTATGGGGGGAATTGTCGAGCATTTTGCTATCTGACATAATGTTGACATTGTGGTAAGTTTCTCTTTCCCAGTACGGCCCCACGGAGGGCCCAGCCAATTTTCTTCTCAGCCCTGAGAGCAAAGGGCACGTACAAACAGAGAGAGAGAGAGGGAGAGAGAGGGAGAGTTTTACTTCAGATGCTGTCAACAAACTTTCTCCCAAGAAGGGCCAGGATGCTGTGCTTCTGCTGAGTCTCTCCGGTATTCATCTCCATAGAAGTTCCAGGCTACGAGCGAACTACAAGAGTGTACGCTTCGTTTTCCATAACATTTTTTCCAAAAAAGTGTAAGGCAAATTAGTACCTTTTCCTCAATATGTAACATATGAAAACGGCAACTAATGTTGAGTTTTTTTTTTACATTTTATCGGAAAATTTGACACAGCTTGAGAGAGTGTTTGTGAGAATGAGAGAAAGAGAGAGCAGAAGGAGGCAATGTTTGCTTAGAGACACGAAACGGAAACGTACCTCGGTGTAGACGGTGCTGTTCGGATTGAACGTATCGTTGACCCGGTGCAGCGTGATGTTGATGTGCGGCACCGAGTGCAGCAGCTGCACCAGGAAGGACGGTGCGGGCTGATGATGCTCCATGATCACGTTTCCGTACTGCATCGCGTCGCTGCGGGAGTTGAAGCAGGGGTTGACGATGTTCTCGCGCACTTCTCGCGTCGACCGTGCCTCGTCGTCGTGCTCCGCCAAACGCCGGGCGAACAAACACCGCTTCGTTTACCCCCAACAGACTCGCGCGCACACCGACACACACTAACACGTGAGCGTGCGTGTATTTTCGGGGTGTGCAAGTGGTGTTGACTGGCTGGTAGCTGGCTGCTGGTTGCTGCTGCCTCGACCGACCTAACTTATCCGCAAACGCCGAACCGCACTTGCTTCCCTTAATGCCGCATTTTGGGCAACGCTAAGCACGAGGTACACACGTACACACACAAACACAAATAGATCATATACACACGCACACACAAACACACACGATGAGGAAGGATATTCTTCTTCTACTTTTGCACTGCCACACTCTGGGGATGCTGTGAGCTCTATTTTTTTGAGAATGTGGCCCAATTTTTAAAACATTTCCTCCCCCTCCCGCACTATACACACTCACTTACGCAGATGGAACTGCCCAATGCACCCACTCACACACACAAACACAAGCTATCTCTGTGGATCCTTTTTTTGTGCACTTCTGAATTGAACCGGAATGCTTGGGAATTATGGTCAGCGAACCCTTCCCGAAAAAACCGCTTGGACACTGATGCTGGTCTGCTTCCGACGGCACGCTGCTTTCACTCACTCGTCGCACACCAGAATATCCTTCATCCGCCGCCGCAAAACGCGAAAATATTTCATCGTGAACAGGCACACACTCACACAGTTACACACGGACACAAACACACACGCGCGCTAGCGCAATATTTCCCGCAAGCTGCACAAGAGAACAGGAAGAGAGCAAACAGGACATGCCACAGAGCAAAGGATGAATAATCAAAACAACCAAACGCGCGCACACACACACACACGCGCGGAAAGGAGTTGAATGTGTGGCGAACCCCGTGCATTACTTCGATTGTTTCAATACACTCGCAGGGGCGGGCACGCGCGCGCATACCCACACCACCATCAGCACACGCACACGCATACATATGGCGTGCAAAAACGTCCTCACAAGCTGCACAACCACCAACGCAGCTACTTCAGATGTCAGACTAGGGATGCTGCTGGTGGCGTTTAAGGACTCTATCCGAGCGAGCCATGACTTCTTGACAGTCTCACACAGCTTCACTGTGGTAGTGTGTGGCGTTCCCGTAGCGGAATCGATGGGGTGGGGTTTGAACCGGAAAAAATATCCTCGACAAAACTATTTCGCATGGTACGAGTCGGAAAAACCAGCCACCCGTTAACACGCGCACAAACGCACGTGCAGCATTTGGAAGCCATCCAGCATCAAGCAGGATCTGTGCCAGCATCGCACACACACACACATATGCAGTCGGCACGCCTTGCGTAGAAGGATGCTACGTAATCAAAGTAATCCCTGTCGGAAGGATAATCCAATGCTGTGATTCATCCATTTACCTACGGCTGCAGTGCCACTCGGTTAATGGTGGATAATGCTTTCCCAACCCTCCCACAACCCTCACCAATAGAAAAGCTGAGTTCCAGGGCAAATCAGCCAAAAACTCCGGAAACAATTCTTCGCTTGCCTCAATTAAAAGTCAAGAGAAAGCGAGCTTTGGGAAGAGCAAAAAGATGGAACACAAGAAGAAGAAAAAACCCTCACACGCCGTGACTTTTCACACCGACCCGATGTGTCTCATCCCACCCAGCGCGCCAGGCTTCTTCGTCCTGGCAACGCGGTTCCGTGGCGTGCGTACATGCGTGAACGAGACGAATGCAGCCTCCGGGATGGATGCTCTTGAGCCACCCCTGGTGCTTTGGAAAAATGTTTGCTTCCCGGAATGGGGTTGCATTCAACTTTGCACCATGGGCACTACCACCCCAGTACGTCCGGGCAGGACATCTTGCGGGTGTCGCGTCAAGAAAGGTGCGGCTTTTCCAACAGTTTGCGTCGGTGGTGGTTGTTGTAGGGCGTTTTTGCGTGGTGGGTGTGTGTGAGGCTGGTACAGGGACTAAGCAAGAGTGCCCTTCGGTGCTGGCTCACAGTACTCTTCACACCCTGTAGGCATGCTTTTGGGGTTTGCTTTCAATGTAATCCAACCACACGATGAGCAGCGTACTGTGTGCTGCACGCTACTCCGGAGAGCGAGATCATTCAATTTCACTTTTCACATCCTATACACTGCCGTGCTTTGTGTCGTTTTTTCACGCCATATGTATGCGAAAATGAACGGAACACTTTTCCATCAATCTATTCGAACGTTCACGGTTGTAAAAAGCACCAGATAAGGCGACTGTACCACACAAGAAACACTACTCACGCAATTAAAACTGGAAAATAGCACGAGCGACACCAAAACACGTCCGAACCAGCTCACGGCTCTGTATTTTTTATTTTTTTCTCCGTGTATTTTGGCGTGTTGGTTCTGTGTAGAACTGAACCCGGGGAACTATACACACAGCTTTCGTCTAAAATCCGAATTTTGCCGATCAGGTTTGAAACTGTTCTAAAACCGATTCGAATCTGCAAGAAAGTTTGACAGTACCATTTATTGTTCAAGATAATTTTAAAATTTGAACTAGCCGTTTTTGGAGTCTGACATGCAATTTTCAAAAGTATTTTCTCAAATTTACCAAAAAAATACAACAAAAAGAGTGTTCAATGACTATTAATTGAAGCAGACTTGTAAATAAAGTTATATACCTGCATTGCATATGCACAACGATGACCAGGAATGCATTTCGTTGAATGTTCTAAAAAAATTCTCATAAGAAGTTTAGGTATAAAAAGTATCTTTATTTTCATTACAAATGAGGTATTGATGCTTGATTAATATCGTGCACGTGCGTGCGTGTCCGTCTAGGTATACAACGGTGTGCGAACGGAAAGAGAAAACATCGTTCAAGAGTGCTTAAATGTTTGGCCATGCGCCTCCGATCAAATTTTTGCCCCGGTACCGGAACGTGAACGTTTTGATCGTGAACGGTTTGCCGTTGACCGCCACCGGGCACTCCTTGTCCGGTCGCAGCTGGAAGCATACGGTGTAGAGCGCAATCTCCAGCTCGGGCGACGTGCCGACAAACAGCGAATTGGACGGCTTCTGCAGATTATCGAACGACAGTCGCACCTTTGCAATTTCTCCTTTCTACGGGGGAAAGAAAAGATAGGGTTTAGTATGTGTGGCAAAGATGAAAAGTGCTCCCCCCTCCAGCAATGGCTTACCGTGCCCAGTTCCATCTTCTTGTTCCAGCCCTTGTAATCGATGCGGCCCGCCTTCTCCATGTCGTACACGTACAGCCAGTTGTGCAGACCGATCATCGTGCCGTTGCTGACCTCGTTCAGGAACACGTGCTCGAAGCCGGAGCTGCCGATCTTGCCGTTGCCGCGCGAGTACAGCGTAAACCAGATCGTCTTCAGCAGCTCGTGGTGCGTCTTGGGATCAGCCGTCACGACGCCCTTCTTCTGCAGGAACAGCATCGCCTGGCGCATCACGTTCGTGGCGAGCAGCGCATCGACAAAGTCGTTCTCCTCCTTCTTCTCCAACGGCGTCACGAACTCGTTCGTCATCGTGTCCAGCTCGTAGTTGTTGAACAGTGCGTGCATCTTCTCGATCGTCGGGATGGCGTAGATCTTGGCTTCGTCCACCGTTAGGAATCTGTAAGAACAGGTTAGAATGTTGCTTATCATTCCTTTGGAGACATATCGGTAACAAGAATAGAGAGAACGTACGGATTCGGTGCCTCATCGGTGTTGACAAAGGACGACGTCTGCTTCTGGTAGTTGATCGTAACGAACTTGCTCGGGCTGTTGTTATCCTTCGTGAACAGCACCTCCGACAGTGCCATCAGCTCCTCGTCCGTAGCAGGCCCATCACCGACGGCGGCGGTTGCGGCCGGCGTACTGCTCACCTTCTGTGCGCCGGGCGTTCCGGGCGTAGTAGGCACGAAGCTTACTCCCGGCTTGCCACCCGGCTGTACGGTCGGGGGAGTGCGTGTCCACGCGTTGGCAACGGTGGACGTCGGAACCGGAGCAGGCGTGGGGCTGCCACTGCGTGCCGGTGGAAGTGCTGGGAAAGCATCCTTCGATTTCGGTGTAGTCGATGTCGTGGCAACCGTGCTAGACGCAGCAGGCACCGCCTTTACAGTGGTTGACGTTACGCCAGCAGCAGCAGCAACTGGCGTCTTTGCCGTAGTGCCGACCGAACTGGGAATGGCGGACGTCTTGGCTGTGGTCGTAACAGTGCCCGGCTTTAGTGTCGTTCCCGCACGGGCCGTGGTCGACGGAGCGACGGTGGTGGTGGACGTTTTATCCTTCTTGCCGAACAGCCCACCGAAGAAGCCCTGCTTCTTTGTGGTCGGTGTCGCGACGGTCGTGGTGGTGGTGGTCGTAGTCGTTGTGGTGGTTGTCTTTTCCTCCTTCTTTGAGCCTCCGCCAAACAGTTTGCCAAAGAATCCCTTCTTCGTCGTGGTGGACGGGATCGGCGTCGTGCTGGTGGTGACTCCCACCGTTGAGGAAGGTGGCGTCACGTTCGGGTCAACCGGTGCGTACGACAGGAGCGCCACGTTCGGGTCCTCCTCCTGCTTCTTCTTGCCACTGCCGAACCATTGTGCGTCTGGGGGAAGCGTAAGCAAAAGCAGCGGGGACGTTAAAATGGTTAATTAATTGAGTAACGCTCGTCTCTGTCCACCCGTTACTTTCACTCGGCTCGGTAGAAAGTAACAGACTTATGCAACGATACTCTATTTACACGACGATGTGTGAGTGTCAGGGCCACAGAGAGATAAAAGCATCTTAAGTGGAACCAAGCCACAATTAATTCCATTTCCAAGACACACACACAAACACATTCTAATTGTATTTGCTGGAAGGAATGTCCATTCGATTCTAAAATGCTTAATCGTTTCTGTTAACGTTTCTAGCCCGAGCAAAAATACCCAGATCTGATTGGTTGCCCTTTGGCTGCGGCACTTAATGCGTCTCAAGCACAAACCAAGGTTCTCGTGAAAGCACGTGGCACGTTTGAGAAACGATTGCACCGTTTACAATTCAAAGCGGTAGTACCATTCGAATCAAACTGCCATCTTTGTGTGTTTCAAGGGGGAAAAAATAATAAAACAAAAACCAAAACATAGCAATTCCGGGTAGAAATGCATTCCGCTTGATGAGGTGGAAGTAAACAACGCGCCACGAGACGGACTCGACGGAACCCGGTCCACCGTGACACGCGAAGTGGCTCGAAGTGTTAATTGATACGAAAGAGCAAAACGCTCGAAATAGGGTCAGTGGTGACCGCCCCGGGTGGTTCAGGAAGGTCAGGCGATTGTGTGATTTGGTGCTGCCCTCCGATTCGGAAAGACGGAACCGACGAAGCACGGTCTTTGCTCAACCGTGCCATAATTATCAGAACATATACCGATGTTTTGGTGATGGTACCTGTTTCGCCTGACAAGGGTGCTCGATTTTGATATGTTTCAAATTGACCTTCACCTTACCAAGCAACGATCACTCCGGAGTGATCGCCGGAGCCGTTGTTCCGAGTGAGACGTGCATCATATCAAGTTTGCATCATTTGCAAGTTTAACCGGGTTCAATTGAATCAATCAATTCGGAATGAAACACAGCGCAACCTTCAGGCTTCGGAGGTCGCTTTGCTAATTTATGCACCGGATCCGATGACATCACACACAGAGCAGCGCGATCGTTTAAGGTCCGATCACTATCGATTCTCGTGATCTGCGCTGTCTTGTTTTCCTCTGTTTTGCTCTGACAAACAAACAAAATCTAGCACCCAGCTTTATCATACATTACCTATCGTTAATGCTAGGCATAGCAATACGATCGTCCCGATCTGCAGTGTCCTCATGATGTTTGCGGCTTCTTTCCCGTACTGTGCCTTCTATCTTCTAGCTTAGCTGTAAACAAATGCAACACAAACACACACGCACAACATTAAACATCCATTAGACGTCGATCGGTTTGTACACACACACGGGGAGCAAAAAAAACAACAACACCACACCTGAGATGTATTGGTATTTGCCAACCTGAAGAAAACTGAACCGTACGATCCAACGAACACCAAACAAATGGCAAATAGGCGAAACGAAGATCGGAACGATCTCCCACCCAGTTTAACCAGCGCTGGCACTTCTCTCGCTCTCTCTATCTCTCTCACTCTCTCTCTCTCTCTCCTGCTCACCGCCAGCTGATCGGACGGAACGTGCGTCTCTATTTGGTGCCAGGGCTCGGGCTCTTCTCGAAATCTCGGCAGGCTCCCGGGGCCAGTCCACCGTACTTTCTTCGTTCCCTCTTTCTCGCCCGAGGAACTTCCACTGTGTGCGATGACCTCTGCCGTCGAAGGGATCGACGATTATCTCACCTCTGGGGCGCTGAAAGGCCTTGAAAGCCTTCCCGCAATCGCTCCAGTCAATGCGGGCTTTCTTTCGTTCTCTCTTAGCTACTCGCGAGCGAACTTCTTCAAGGTGCTAGCCCGGCTGAGCTTGATTAATGAGACACAAAAAAGGCATACTCAGGTACAGCGGGCCAGGACAGCTTTTGTAGCATCTGATTTGGCATCGTCTCGCGTTCAGGGGTAATCTTGATCGATACATTCGCGTGGATGCAAACAGATACGTGTTTTTATTGCTTACAAAACAGAACACAGATGTTGAGGTATGGTAAAACAGAAGTGTGACATTATCAAACATGCATGCCTATAATATAGCTCTATTGCTAGTCATGATGTGGACGTGTTTTATGATCGTAATTTCTTTAGGACACGTCTTGTTATATTCTCTTTTTTTACATTATTTCACCGATTCAAGTTGATTGAGTTGATAGAGTTAGTGTATGGGGGCGGTCCCGTGATACAGTCGTCAACTCGAACAATTCAATAACATGCCCGTCATGGGTTGAAGCCTAAAATGGACTGTCTCCACGTAGCAAGGATTGGCTATCCGGCTGCGTGGTAGTGAATTAAGTCTCGAAAGCCTGTATAGGCCGGCATGTCCGCGTAGGGCGTTACGCCAAATAGAAGAAGAGTTAGTGTATATGATGTAGCTCCAAGCAGGCTTCCAAATCGAGTTTATTCATCCATGTTGCTATGGCAATATATTCACATGAGTTAATTGACACCTGAAACATTCTACGCAATGGACTTTTTTGCGCAAGAGCATACCGATCGATACATTTGATAGATATGCAAAATAATTATATGTGTGTTTTTTTTAATAATAGTTCTATACTCTCAGTGTTTACATATGAATTATTACTTCCGAATGTTTGTTTTCCTTCACATTGCTTCGGTGTAGCTGGTGTAAGGCAAATGCTATTAAGTTATTACAGTTTAATCATTTAATTTTTAATTGGAATGCACTCTTATCCGCTTTGGTATGCTGGACAACCCGTCCAAACAGTGGATCAGTCAGTCGTCTGAAATGAAAGCGCAATGAATCTTCGGGCAGAATTTCTCACGACAGTGTTTTTGCACCAAGCAGTGGCAATACTTGCAAACTCAACTTCATCTTTGATCCCGTTCGTGGCTGATGCTTTCGAACGATCGATCCGCACACTATATCTGGTCGATCTTGCACGGTGGAGCGTGTTCGACCAGCTACAAAAGCTACCCTTTCCAAAGGTACTATTTGATGGCAATAGAAGCATTGGCCAATTGGATCAATCTCGACTGGTGCTTATGTACGCGAACCTCACGGATGTGGTAAGTTACGAATGTTACATTTAGGAGGCATTGGAATTGAATGTGGAAAGTGTCTGTTCCATCTTCCAGCGTGCTCTCCAAAATTCATTTTTAACCACGTTTCACGATCTACCAGCGACCTCGCCTTGGAATGCACGCGTAGTTGCACTAGTGGAAGATCAATATCTCGAAGACTATCTCGGGGGGATGTTTGCACTGCTTAGGACGTTATTCAAACACTGCGGTATCTCATACTGGTCCGTCACTTCGGTTCAGGGAGGATCCTATCTACTGTATAGTTTGGATTATGGCAACACATCGATCACGGTTAAAGCGCAGCTAAACTTCGAACAAACGTACACCTACCGGCGAATGTTCATCAACCATCAGCTGCTGATACACGTTCAAGCATTAATATCCTTCCCGTACACCTTCGATAACCGACGGGCCGCATTGGATGGGATCGATGTTGTGCTATTTTCGCATCTTTTCTACTACTTACGGTGGGATTGGCAGGAGGTGAAGGTTACCGGTGCTTCTGCTAAGGAAATGTTATACGTCAGCATAGACAGGCTGCTATCCGGAACGGTAGATCTGATGATAACGCGCAGAATAGCGGATGCGCCCTTTCTGCCCACGATTGCCGTGCCGGAGCTGATCCGATTTTGTTTGGTCGTGCCGAGGAAATCCAGTATGGAGTTTTTCAACAACTTATTTCAACCCTTCAGCACTGACCTGTGGACGTTGATTGGTTGTGTTTCCTTCCTGCTGTACGGTGTGAAGCTGCTCGGGGAAGGTGATACAAAGGTCGGGACGCTACTTCGAACGCTTACCCACGCAAGTCCGTTGCATCGCTTCGTACAGATCGCGCTTAGCTTCTGCGAGTTTATACTGATCGAGTGCTATCTTGCCCGGGTCACATCGCTGCTTCTGGTGCATCGCTTCCAGCCTGAACCGGAAACACTCGCACAGTTCTTTGCCACCGACATACCGATGCATATGTTGAGCTCGCATCTGGCTTTCGTACACCAGCTGGCACCGGATGTGACGGCCGCCATACTGGCGCGAGCAGTCCTGGTGGACGGACTCGATCGAACGTCGCACACTCACGCCTACTTGGATTCGGTCGATCGGGCCACGTACACGATTGCCGTGCTGCAGAGCACGGACCCGACGAGGGGACGGAAAGCGTCGTACATTCTGCCCGAAACGGTGTCCAGCTTCCCAGCCGCCTATATGGTTGCACGGACGGCAGCACCACTGCGCGACTGTCTCGCGCTACATCTCGACTGGATGAGAGCGTTCGGGTTTAGGAGACTGATGGATCGGCTGTTCGACAATCTGCTCGAGGCGGATGTACGGCGGGTTGTGATTACAGAAGATTTGGTGCAGATTGAGCACATGGTGCCGTTGTTAATATTTCTCTCGTTTGGATGGGTCATTTCGGGTGCGGTGTTTGTAGGGGAGAGAATGCTGTACAGCACACAGCAAACAGTACGGGCTATAGCCTATAGGCAGCGAAGGAAGTTTACGCCTAAATGTATGCAATTTGCTTGAGAGCATAATCCTAATAACAGCCTGATTGGATGCGGATCTTTGGCACAGAGCGATACGAAATGAATTGTCTTGTGAGAAAAAACAGCCACCTAGGTTGGGGGCTTTAACCTTGCTTTAATTGAAGGACCTATGTGCAATGCTCAATACTAGTTGAAACCAATTCGCGTTTATCTGCGTCTTATCTTACCGACTACCAATTCGTGTGATTCGTGTACGAACTCTCGCTAGGGTTGCGGCAATAAAACCAAAACGATTGGCAAATTATCACCCACAGAACCTTATCTAGCACACGGCGCGTTCGATTAAGGTTCGCCCTTGTTAATATAGGATAAGATTACAGCTTCGCTCCCGATTCGCTCTAACGCTGCCACAGCGACCCATATCGAGCTTCTCTCAATGCGGCGCTGATTCAGTAGCTTCCGTTTCATCGATACTGTGAGAAGTGATTTTGCCGTGCCGTGCAGTGGTTTTTTTTCTTTCTTTAATTCCCTCCCCAAACGATGACAGCCTGGAACACCGATCGTCACCTTACCCAGCCCTACGAATGGGCTGAACCGGTGCCGCTTAAAACTAGCCTACAGCGTGCGAGGGAAGTGTTCGCGACGCTGCTTAACCTGCTGGTGTTTGCCTTCGAATCGGTGCCCCTCTGGTGGGAAACGCTGGTCGCACAGTTTGTCACGCCGAGCTCAAAAAACATATCCGGCCAGACGGCACTGGTGACGGGTGGTGCGAACGGGCTGGGACAGTCGATCGCAATCGCACTGGCCAAGGAGGGCTGCAACGTGGCCGTAGTGGATGTGGACGAAACGAACGCACGGAAAACGGTAGCCAGCCTTCGCCGCTACAACGTGTCCGCCGAGGCGTACAAGGTACGAGGTTTGCGAGATAAGCAAGACGTATCTAGACGTCTAGCATACGTAGGATGGCTTCCCGAGGGTGGGCAAAGGTCGCTCTAGATAGCGAAGAGGGAAGAAGATGAAAAGTGTAATTCGTAATGGAGCATTGTTTATATTAGCACCATCAGGTTGACACATCAAGCGTTGGGACCAATGGCTACTATGTTTCCGATACAATGGAAAACTTTTCTCAATTTTAGGTTGATGTTTCGGACTACGAGGCAGTCCGCCAGCTGGGACGCGACGTCGAACGAGATCTCGGCCCGGTCGATATTCTCGTGAACAATGCCGGCATCTTGCCTACCAGCTTCTCCCAGGATGCGCTTCCATCCCACATCGAACGAAGCATGGGAGTGAACGTGCTGTCAAGCGTTTGGGTAGATAGTGCAACCCTCAAATGTATAGTTTGATTGTGTGATTTTCTAATTTACGATTTCCTCCCTCGCTAGACCACACAAACCTTCATCGACAGCATGATCCGACGGCGGAAGGGACACATCGTAGCGATTAGCTCGATCGCCGGCTACATCGCCCCGGGGTGGGCAAAGACGTACGCCACGACCAAGTTTGCGCTGCGCGGCTTCATGGATGCGCTCGAGGACGATCTGTATCTGCGGGGACAGGCGAACCATGTGCACACTACGACCGTATTTCCTTTCGCGTTCAACACGCGCAAACAGGCGATCAGTTTGCTGAAAGCATCGTCGTAAGTTGCGCCGTCGAGCGCGATCACGTGCGTGAGGGTGGTGTGATTAAAGGATTTGTTTATTTTTTGTATTTTCACTTTTTCAGAGGTCTTACTCGTCTACCAATCTACGAGCCGGCCATGCTCGGTGAGACGGTGGTGAGAGCGATCAAAACAAACCAGCGCAAGGTAGTAGTGCCGGAGGTGTTGAAACCGTACCAGCTGTCCATTTATGAGTGAGTGTTGATCGACTGGCTGTGATATAGCTTTATTCAACCAATGAATGATTTAACCTCTTTCCAGGAATCTACCCATTAAAATTCGCCAGCTATTGACGCGAACAATGGCACAGGGTGAGGTAAAGTTGGTAGATTAGCGTGCTGACACAATCACCATGATCAAATCATTTGAATCGTAATCGGTTCCATGCTCTTTGATTGCAAATTTTGTGTGCAAGATAAAATGTAGCTGCTGCGGGAAATAAATTTACATTACTAAGGATTGTAGCCATTTTCTTACTACGTACGGTTTTTAACACAATAAAAGGTAGGCACTAAATCGGCACCGAAAGTGTTGGGTAGAAAGAGAAGAGCATCGAAGATCGCCATCAAAATTCATGTTCCTCCATTGCTAAATGATACTTTTAGTCTGATCGTGTACGAGGAAGCAGGATGACAGTAGGATGATCGTCGGAAAGTGACATTAATTCAAGTGGATGACCCATTGAGGCTTCCATCCATTGTGGTGACTCTTCTTCAATTGGATTAACTGATCCGTATGTGCCGTAGCGAATTAAATATGGCGATCGATAGTGTACGAGAGAGAGAGCAGGACGACGCATATATGATCGTGAGATGAGTATCACCACTCGCCTAGGATGATCTCCTGTCTCCTGCAACTGTTGTTCATTGATAGTGTATGCGAGAGCGAGATGACAGTATGATAACGCAAAGATAAGAGATATTCCATCCTATTTGGATGATCTCCTGGTATTTTGGGTAGCAAATTTCAAAGCAGACAGCGGCCGGTTTCATTCGTGTGCGCAAGAAAGAGATAGATGCATCGCGAAGGAGCAGGGCATGAGATGTTACCTCCTGCACTGAATGCTTCCCTGTTACTTCAGCCCGATTCGGTGATTGGTGATCGGGTCATGTGAGAATGGGATGCAAAATGAGGTTATGTTACCTCCTGTGAGCGTGCTCTCCTGTTACTTTGGGAAGGTTTTTACCAGCACCGTGGGCGAAGGGAAGTAGAGATGGGAAACGATGAGCGAACCTGGTGGAACGGTTCCGCTCCTTAATTGGATATCAGGTGAGCTGTGTGGAAAAGGTTCGAAAGTAGCGACTTCTCCTTGAAGATATGGACGTATAATTAATGACATCGGGTCGTTCGTTCCCCGGCGTTGATCATGACCAGCTCCTGCTCGGTCCAAAATATATACCTGGATACTAATTTCGGACAGTGGAAATAAGCTTCTCAACAACCACCAGACAACTTCGGTTTTTTGTTTTGTTGTATTATTACATCTATAGATTTTATTTTCTCTCGATAGTTCCATCCAGTTCAGATTCAGTATGTTTGCTAGTGTTTTATGAGCCCGTTTTTTCGTGGACCTGGTGCACACACACACACACGATCGTTTGCAATATGTACCTTTTGTAATATGTATCTATATATATATATGTATAATATACCTTCCCCTTTCTTCCCTCGATTCACTCCCTGCCCAGATGGTCCACTTGGCGCCTTTCATAGGGGAAGAAGTGATCGAGAGACCTGGCTTCCCCCCTGCCACCGTTTCTTAACGTTCTATTATTAAATTCTGTTTCACAGTTTGCATGCGCCCAAATGCGCGTTCGTAGTAGATAGTCATCGAAAGTCTTTACAGTAGAGTGGAGCAATCCCGCATTCCCGCTTCTTTTGCCCTGCTCGTTAAGTTAACAAGAACTGTATGCTTTCGCTCGGCTTCGGATCGCTTTCTTCGCACATAAACACTAAGCGCACCTTTCGCGAGGATGACACAAACATACACACACGCACACACGCACACACAGTCTCAGTTTCCTTCTACTTCGAAATGGTCGGGCCCAGCCCGTGGGATAAGTAAACGCCCACCATACAGCACGTGCGTGTACTGTTGGCGTTTCGTTTTGAGGCCAGTGCCAGCAGTTCCACTCGCGTTACCATGGCAAACAAACAATTCACCTGTCCCTCTAGCCTGCTCAGTTCAAAACGGGATATGTTTGCTAACTTTTCGGCCATTTTAATTGCTACACCGGGTTTGCAAACTAGTTGGAGCAGGAGCAGTAACGTCTTGCCGCACCACCTCCCTGCCTATCAGTAAAACGTAACAGCTGTGTGAGGGGCTAGCTGGGGCAGGCTCTCAACAATACAGACAAAAATACACACATACCCCACACACACACACAGAAACACAGGTCCACAAACATACACTCACATACATACATATACGTCTATGCACATTTACAAACGTTGTTACAAT
This sequence comes from Anopheles gambiae, assembly GCF_943734735.2. Classification (NCBI taxonomy): domain Eukaryota; kingdom Metazoa; phylum Arthropoda; class Insecta; order Diptera; family Culicidae; genus Anopheles; species Anopheles gambiae. The sequence continues at coordinate 29,552,133 of NC_064601.1, forward strand.
TAAATGACACTAATTCCGCTTCCCGCGACTTTCCTTCCCCTTGCACGGGGTGGAAGCACGTGAGTGTAATGAGATAGTGATAGTGTGTTACGATCGTACCCCTCCCCTTCCCTTTGCATATGTACATCCGTTCGGCACTAAATATCATGCAGGATTTACAGTACACTACCATTGAGGAGATTTTTGGTGTGCTAATGTAATACCACACCGGGATGTGGGAGTCGCGTACTCGCATCTATTGGTCCATTTTTCCCCCAAAAGTCACCTTAACGCATGTACGCATCCTACCACGCGAATCATTGAAAAGGACCGGTAGGGGAACACACACACACACAGACTTACGATCCAATTGGTACACTTTCCTAAGGAGGCCCTGCTTCGGAACATCTTACACACACGCTCACACGCAAACACTAATTTACCTTCTGTTCCACATCCTGATCGATTCTGTAGTGCCCACTAAAAAGGGAGGGTTTCCAGCAGTTTACCAGAGTACGGGAAAACCGCACTAAATTCAAACCAAATTTCCACACGCCCGTATTTTAATGGCACATTTGCTTATCACGCCCCGAAAAAAACATTCCCTGTCTTTGTTCCTGCAATCGACTACTGCTGCTGAGACGTCGAGACATGACTATGCCTACTAGGATAGGAGGGGCCCGATAATGGACTTGCCCGGTAACGCGACGCACACTCTAATTTGACATTTTTGAGATCCTAAACTAACCAACCCAGCCTGGCCCCTGCTTCCTCTTTAAACCATGTTATGGTGGGGGTCGGCCACTACTCTACCGGGCCGGTTACTATGAAAGGTGACGTGTTAGTGGAGTAGGGATCGCATTGCGTACACTTGTTGGAATACTACGGCAAAATGGAAACGGATTGATTGTTATCGTTTGTGGCATATGTGTCTTCTTCTTCTTTTTTTGGGATTCTGTCTGTGGTGATCACGATGCCCACCATCATTACGGGAGTTTTGGTCTTTCTTTTTTATAGTGTTTGTTTCCTTTTTCTCTTATAAATATGCTTCTTGCAGGATATCTTCAGTTTTTCTCGCTCAAATAGTGTAAAGTGGCGGGTTTGGATGAAACACGGCAACATTTTCATGCAAAGTTACATACATACATACATACATACATACATACATATATAAGCCAAGATTTTCAATTGTCTTTTTGTTTGTTTTACTACTCAGTACTCTGTAATTGCACCTGGTGTGATAGAGGAAGGAGTGGAGGAAGAGGATGCGAGTTCCATCAGTTCTAGGTGGGGGAGAAGCGTTAACACGTTTGTAGAACTTTCCGTTTGACGTCACACAGCCACAGTTTACGCGTTTAAATAGGCTCTTGCGTTGCGTTGCGCATTGCAAACGATTGCAGCGTTTCAATATCGTTTAACTGTGCTTTTACCTAATTCCAGAATGCTAGTTTAAGTTTAGCAAAAAAAAAAAACAAACCAAAACAAAAACAAAACGTTCAAGTAAGAGTTAATCGAGTTAAAAGAAAAGAAAATATTGTAAAAAAAGAATTAAAATAACAATGAATGAAAAATCAACCATAACAACCCTGCAAAACACGTAAACTGAACCTTACAGAAGAGAATAACACAACAAGCTAGTAAGAGAGCAATTGCATATTTTTCTGCTTTCTTCTTTTCGTTTCATACACATGATATTCAATTTTTTTCTGTTTCCATTTTCCCAATGTTTCATTTATTTGTTGCACAGTTTTGCCTCGAGTCTCTACATCTCTACTATGGTTCCGTTTTGTTTGGCGTCATCCAATTCTTGATAGCTACACTAGAGATAAACAACAAATTGATTTGTGCCTATTACCTACTACCGTGTAACCGTGTTTCACCGTAACACACTCTCGGCCACGGGAGGGAGCCAAGGTAGGCAAGAACACTATATTGGGGCTTTATAATTGGTTTTGTTTCGTGTTTTTTTGTTGTTGTTGTTTATATATATGCTTACTTCTTTTCTTATTTTGTTTTTAATAGATAACATTTATTATTTGTTCCATTTCCTACAAATACACGGGCAAACGTACACGTACGTACACAGTACAACACTTTCAGTTAGACAAATAAGCATTTTCAGTAGACAAGTTGGGGTTTTTTGTCAGTTTATTATTTCCTAATGTCGCCTGCAACATGATTGTTAGTCAGTTCTAATAATATCAAATATCTAGCTGTCGTACACTCGCCTACACGCTCCTAATATATATAATATATGCATTTACTATTTACTCTGCATTTTGTTTACGTTCATAACGCGTTTGCCGTGATGCTCCCCTTTTTGTGCTGTGTGTATGTGTGGGTTCTCTCTTTGCTTTGCTTTGTTTTATTTCTTTTAACGGGTATATTTTTTCTTACCTTCTGCTTTTAAATACACTATATCGCTTCGTCTTCCTCTTCTTCTCACCACTCCTGCACCACTAGTCTTGTGTAGCGTCGAAGGTAATGTAAGACCATTGTCAAAAGTTTCCATAAATTAAGTTTGCGCACCATGCCGGCACTTGCCGACTGGGGACGCTCGTCAAGGTGGCGTCGGTTTCAGGCAATGAGGGAACTAGTTCTTCCGAATCTACTGAAGGCGTGGTATGTGTGTGTGTGTGTGTGTGTGTGCATGTGTTGTAGATATTTCGAACTATTCCTAGCATTAAAATAGCATAGCATTGTAATAGTTTCATCAGAAAAGGCGAATTAACCCCCGCCCCACGCATTTCTTTTTGAAGCGCTTCCAGGTGTGGCCGTGTGTGTTGGGGAATTTGCACAGTTTGAAAACTTGATTGCTGGAACAACACGCGCGAGAGCTAGAGACAGAGAGCTAATAGCACGTAGCACGTGGTAATGACCACGTGGGCATTAAAATTTAAATTTGACCAATAAATACAGCACTTCGTTTGCTTCTTCACCTTGGTTCCCCCTAAAATCCATCCCTTGCTATGTACTTTGCTAGATCGCTTGTAGTGTGTGTATGCTTCTTCGATTAGTGATTTGTTAGTGTAAAATTGTGCTGTTTCTTTTTTTTTGGTAGAAAAAGGCCGTGTCAAAGATTATGATGGTATGCGGAATTGTGGTAGAAAAAATGGGAGAACGCATCTCGTTTTTTGTTTGCTGTTGTAGGTATGTTGGTTGGTTCGTTTCCGAATGGTATCGTAATAGTGATATGTTTTCATTAGCAGATCTGTTTCACTGGAGTTTTGGTTTTGCTACCGTTTTCTCGTAAAGTCGTTAGAGTTTAAAGGGCAGGGAGTAGAGAAGTAAAGCATTCAATACAGAGTTCAATCGTGTGTACAACAATCGGGTTTTGTATTTTCCTATTATTATTTTTGTCTTCTTCTTTTTGTTTGCGCCACTGGTTCCTCTCCAAGGGGACTAACATTCAGTTCATTTTTGTTTGTTCTTTGTTCTTAGCCACCATGTATATACGCCATACGCGCTTTTGTAATGTTTTTTTTTTCTCCATTATTATGTTCGAGTTTGTTTTTTAAATATATTTTTCCTATGTTTTGGCATGTGTTTTTTTCGTCTAAAACTAATTTCCCCTACTCATATCCAATTCTAGCTTCATGCGACTTCAACAGTTTCGGGCTGAATTAAGCTCGCGTATTAGAAAACTTAAAGTCAGGATGATAAAATGTAAACTTTGATACAACTTAGAGAAACAAACACACGTGGTGTATCAGCTTAAGACAAACAAAATATATCAGAAGAAATAATGACGTCACCCCGTACTACTGCTAGTCAGATAGTCAGCTAGTTTAGTAATTGCTAGCGAAAATAATAAAACTTAGACTTACACAAACGTACGCGTACATACACCTGGTGAACAGAGCGAGCATGCCACAGTGTAAGTTAAAACACGACCCACGTTTGGGCGTACTACGGGCGTACTACACTACTGCTGCTGGTCCGGTACACCGCCGGTACACAGCTCACCAGCCTCCCCCCCCCCCCGTCGGTAGACACTAGACGCTTTCCGCCGGCGGTAGCGTACGCTCGCAGCATTTGCAGATCAGCGAGCTCATCCGCTCGGTCAGACAGACCCAGTAGCTCGCCAGTGCGGACGTGTGCTTCGACGAGATCGATTCCGATTCGGCGAACGGGGCCCGTCGCTCCGAATCTAGCGAGGTGCGTGCCGGACCGAGATGCTGCGACTGCGGTGAGTCGGCCTGCAGCGAGGTCGAGGTAAGCAGTATACCCTGCAGCGACGGTTCGTACGAAGAGTGTGTGTGATGGAGCAGATGTTGCTGCTGCTGCTGCTGCTGCTGCTGAAGGTGCTGCTGATGTCATATGGTTTCGTTCGGTGGCGCACTACCATCACCACCGCCAATGGCGGCCGACGTCGAGGACGGATCGTCCGCAAGCAGCAGCAGCGAGTTGTTGCGCAGCGGCGGCGGCACCCCAACGCCCGACTTTTGCTCGCCGGACACGAGCGCCAGGCTGCCGCCTCCGTCGTTGTCCTCCGTCAGCGAGCGATTGTTGAGCGAAAACGTGAGACTCTTGTGGCTGCCGCCGCAGCTGGAACCGGCACCGCCGCCGGTCGTGCTACCGCTGAGACTGCGGCAACAGTGCCGGCCCCCGATCGGGACGTCCAGGCTGTAGGCGCGGCTGCGGGCGGCCGCCCCCGCTGCACCGCCCAGACCGAGCACCTCACTGTGGCGGTGCTGCATAAGGATGGGCGAGATTGATTTCGGCTGGTTCATTACTACCGGCGGTCCTCCACCGTAGAAGGACTCACCTGGGACGAGTGAGAGATGCTGCTGCTTCTGGTGCTGCTGCTGCTGCTGCTGGTGGTGAATGGCCGCCTGCTGGCCGGACATTGTGCTGTCGCCACAGATCGCTACCGGTCCCAGGTCGCCCACGTCAACCGTGCGCGACTTCTCCAGCCGATGGTCCCGCTTTGGTCCGGCCGAGGCGCCTTTCGCCTTCAGGTCGGTCGGTGCGTTCCCCGCCAGCAGCTGCAGCTTCTTCGATTCCCGCGAGTCAAAGTTGAAGCTCAGCCGGCCGGTAAACTGTCGCAGCCGGGACAGGAACGATTTCGAACCGGCCGACGCGGTGGAGGCCGCGGCTGCCGTTGTTCGAGCGGCCGTGCCGTTACTACTGCTGCCATTGCCACCCTTGCCGCCGTCCTGATTACCGCCGCCGACGCCGCCGCCACCGACACTCCCGGAAATGGTCCCGTCGAATCCACCGTCCCCACCGGCGGCACTGCCGAGGCCGGGGCACATGCGGCCCGCCCCGTGCATTGCCTCACGCCCATCGAGATGCTTCGCGTGGCTGATGGCCGCACTACCGGCCGGTGCGTTCTTATTGTTGCTAATGCTATTGTTATTGTTATTGTTATTATTATTGTTACTGTTGCCAATGCTGCTGCCGCCGCCATTGTTGTTGTTGTTGTTGTTATTCTTGCTCTGGCTGTTATTGTTGTTGCGCAGCTTGTCCAGCCGTTGCTGCTGGTTGAAGCTCAACATTCGGCTAAAATGTTTACCGGCACCACCACCACCACCACCGCTAGTCGATGCGGACCCGCCGACGGCCGTGGAGGTGCACCCGTGACCGGCGCTGTTATTGTTCTTCAGATTCGCCACGGCAGAGGTGGCGGCGCTGCCCGACGCGCTGCTGCTACCGAAAAGCTTGCCGAGCCGCTGCTTTCCTGTCGGCGGTGGCGGTTGCGGCGGTGGCACGTGCAGGATGGTCGTCGGGTCGCCGCCCGGCGCCGTGTCGTGCGTGCTGTTCAGGCTGGTGCTTTTGTCCGACGACGAGCACATGGTGTCGTGGTCGAGGCTGCGGTGCTGCCGCTGGTGATGGTAGTACAGCACGCTGTTGTCCGAGTGGACCGACTGTATCGGGACGCCGTCGGACATGCGCCGGTTGTTACTGTACTGGTCTAGGCTGATGGCGCGATTCGAACCAAAATACGTGCGATTATTAGTATGCTGTATGTTGCCGTGGGAGCCACGGGTGCGCGTACCTGTGGTGTAGTATTCACCGATCATCGACGGGCGCTTCTCGCGGCTACCCTTCCGGGAGTTCGGGTGCGACTGTTTGCGGTGGATGCTTTCCGTGTCCACCTTGAACTTGGACGTTTTTTCCGCCACCTGGTCGCGCGGCATGGCAGTAGTTTGGGCGGGTTTCGGGGGCGGGTTTTGTAGGGCAAGGCAAGTTATTGCATTGTTTGGGTTTCAATTCAGGCCATTGGTTCATTACGTTTCATTACGCCCGGTCGTCCGTGTGGAGTGTGTGTGTGTGACAAAGCACGCGGTTTGTCGGCCGGTAGTATCCGGGAACAGGTAGTAGTAGAGGTAATCGGCGCAGTATACATAGCGTGGCACGCACAGAGGTAGTCAGTGCGACAGGTTTGGCCCGCAGAAGTAAACCGAAGTTTTGGTGACCATCGGGAAAAGGGGGGAAGGAGAAAGAAAAACATCATTATTACGAACGTTAGGCAACAATCGTGCGTCAGAGCTGTTTTTTGTGTGCGGACTACTTCTACGAATGGTTTGAGCACTCGCGCGGACAAGCATCAGGAGGCAGCTCCTGCTTAGTACTAATGTATGAGTTTTGATGCGGATTTGGTTTGGTTGCGGATCCCTTTGAGGGAGTTTTTTTTTGGTCTAAAGCGAAGTTAATGAATGCTCCACGTTTGCTACATGATGCTCTACGGAACAACGTGCGCGAATGGATTGTTGTTTTTTTGTTTGTTTTTACGTATGTGTGCGTGGCGTTAGCAGTGTACACACGCGCACGCCGAATGAGTTTGCGGTTTAATAGATTGCTACACTAGAACTAGCGCCGGGTGAATCGAGCTCGGCACTCCCGTGCAGGGGAGCGCACAGGCTGGGCACGACGGCCCCACCACTTACGTCGACTTCGGTGGCCGTCTCGGAGTCGCCACTCTCGCTGCCCTCCGGTAGGTCGTGCAATTCGGCTGCAATTAAAATAGGCTCATCAACAGACGTGCGAGATGCGGACTTTTGCGAGGGAATACTACGTCGGGATTTGACGCTGATGCCGGACTGGGAACGGGGCAGCTGCGGTGAGCCGCCGCTCTCGGACGATGCGGCCTCTGCTTCCGCGATCGAGCGGCGCGTCTTGTTGGCTGCATCGTTCAGTCGGCTAGCAGGAAACGGAGAAAGTAAAGGTTAGCGTTGGTTTGGAGAAGGTGAAGCCCTTCGAAAGGCCATCTCTTTCATGCGCTACCTACCGATAGTAGTCGAGGGCGACGCGCACCGGCGTGATGATCAGATCCGTCAGCTCGGGCAACAGCTCGCCGAGGGCTTCGAACAGCGGCAACAGCACCAGCCCGATGAACCGTACCTGGCTGCCCGGTTTTGACACCTTGTCCGGGTCCATGAACGGTGTCACCGGCAGACCCTCGGACTTTTCTGCGGCGCTCTGCGCGAAAAACTCCTGCAGCAGCCGGTCGACCCACGGTTCCGCCACGTCCATTGGTCGCGCCTCGTTCGAAATGTCTGCCACCTTGATCAGAACCATGCAGAGCTGTTCCGGCGAACGGAAGGCATGAACCGGACGTGAAACAATTGTGAAGGCACAGCATGTAGAGCGCGCCTGTAACGCAATTACTTACCAAATTCGTGTGCACTTTGTTGCTGTAGTCGAACTCGGGTGTAGCCTCCTGAAACTGGGTGAGGATTTCGTTATGTCGGGCCATATCGGTGGCCAATATGCACCGGATAATTCCCTCGCGTACATCTCTGAAAAAAAAAAAAAAAATAGAAAATGGATGCACGACATTAGCGCCTCCGACCGGTGGGGGAGGAAAAGGGCAATGGAAACTACTAAATAGCGCTCCCGCGTCACGAGGGTAGTTGCAGGGAAAATTACTCCACACAGCACAGCGCGGCCGCTGCGATTTCTCCGGCCCGCAAAAGACCGAGCCCCATTGGCGCCACTTACATCGACACGATTGGAAACGATTTGCAAGTGTGGATGCTTCAGGGGGAGCACAATTATTGGCACCTTGGTGCAGGGCCACACAACCGTCCTTCCCTGCCGTTAATGAGTGGCTCGTGCGGTCATCACCGTACTCGCACCATGAAGGTGTTGTCGATTGCCGTCGGGTAGGGTTCAATCTCACTTTCAATTACACACAACCAGCTGCCTGCAAGCCGGGCACAGAGCAGAGAGATTGCGGACGCGTCGAAAGCGTAGATCCGGTTGCGAGCGTCTTGGCTTGCTTGACGATGTGATGCGCCCCCCCGTCCCACTGAACGTGTTGCTTCGTGTAGACGCCATACATTAATCATCATTAGATGTCGTACCAATTAGATGCGTTCAAGCGGCTGCGTCTACCAGCCGCTGCATTTGCGCAGCCCGGGGTACAAATCCCGGGAACGGCGAGCACCACCGCCAGAGCGCACAACAGGTTGTGTTGTTGGACAAATAATCCCTCGCATTGACCTAGCTAGCTCTCGCTCGCCCGGGTACCTAGAGGTCGCCAATTAGATGCCCAATTAAGTTGTTCCCGTGTTCCCGCGGACTCGCATTTGCGCGGCGGCCTGGGGGACGCGCTGAATTGATTGGTTAAATCGTAATAGAATGGTATTTTGTACGGGTGCAGCGCGCTATGATACGATGAATTGAACACATGCATCTAGGACCCTTCCCCGTTGGTAGGTTTATCTCTCTCCACACACTTACTTGTACATCTCCTTGCTCATGTTGCGAAATATGTTGCATTCCGGGTGCTCCAGCAGTCGAAACGCGATCGAACAGTGATGGTTTTCCAGCGGTGAAATATCATTGTACCTACAAGAGGAGAGAAATGAAAACAGAGCATATAAATGGGTGTGTATGTGCGATAGCAAATGAAAAATGAAAAATAAAAGCAGTAGCAATTCCATAACCAATTTCTCCAGTGTCATTGCAAATCGGGCTACGTCGTTTGGCCGTTTTGCTGCATTTTTCCCTTCATACAGCATCACACAGACTGAAACGCGTGCACACGGTACCCGAAATAGGGGCTTTATTGGTAGTATCATACTACATACTTTTTTCTTTTTTATATTTCAGACTGTGTCCTCTACCAAAACCGGACGAAAAAAGGGGGAAAATCATAGCTCAACGATCTGGAAGTTTGCCTTCCATGCTGCTACTACGGCGATGCACACCCAGAGCACGACCCATTCGTAGGTATGGTGGGCTGCAGTACCGGCAGAGATAGAGCATCGAAGCGTAACACTTCAATTGGACAAACAAATGGTTCAATCAATTTGTGTGCAAGTCAACAAACTCTACCGCCACCGTCGTGTGTGTGTGTGTGTGTGTGTGTGTGTGTGTTTGCACTGTGAAAGGACACAGATGGTGAGCCGTTCGGGAATTGCGGTACGGCATCATCCCTGGAGAAAGAGAGTGAAGGAGAGTAGTCGACCAAAAAACCTGCCCTCCCCCTTCCCGTTGGGCTGTGGCTGCATTCGGTTGGGGTTCGGGGTTCGGTTCTGGGGATGATATTTTCCATTGCGATTGTTTTCCTTCCGGCTGTTGGTAGTTTAACTTATCAGCAACGAAACGCTCGATACATTTGGATGGTTTGGTCGGTGTGCAGCTAGCGAAAGCTATTCAACCCCCTTTTGCGAAAGCCAATCGAGTCAATTTAGTTGCACAGTCATTGGGAAAACTGCAGAATCGAACATTTATTGCTGGATAGTACCGTTGGCTGGGAGATGGTTTACCAGTTCTGTAGTACCGATTGATTCGGCTAGATACCTATATTGCAGCACAAATTAGATAAATTATCGCATTAAAGTTTAAAAAGGCACCAAAGCCACTATTCAATCAAAGAGTCTAACAAACGGCTGTTCTATCGTTCAATGGCCATTCATGACATTAATGTACTGCCAGCAAAGCAAAAACCTCTCGGTACATCATTAACAGAACAAAAAAACACCAACGTTTGTGATTGAAAGTAACTCCATTCATCTTAAAAAAGCCCCTCTGATCCCGTTTGATGTTCATCATCGATCAGAACCTCTTGCCCAACCAGTGCGGTTTGGTATATTGTGCAACGTGCGGCTGTTTTTCTAAAGAATCCCGAAGCCTTGCGGTACTTGCGGAGTTTATTCAAACGGATAATCAGACCGTCAGAGGCCGGCAATCTTCATTAGCTAATGGAGGCGCGCGCGCGCGCTCGAAACCCCTCACTCTGGCTCGCACGCTCGCCGAACAATCCGGAATAGGGAGGAAATTTAGAAAGCTTTGACCATATCGTTGCTATATTTGTTTGATTTGTTTCCAGCTCGTCGAGTTGACCGTCGGCCGTTTGGCGCGCTAAGCAAACTTTCTGGTCCGGCGAAAAGTGTACTTGTCGAAAGTATTTCCCCCCCGTCTCCCGCTAGTTGACCACCAGCGGCTGAAACCGAGAGGTGGTTTTACGGGGTTGGCAAAAGTTTGCTTAAAACAAAAAACCCAGCACTCCATCTACCTGCCCGGAGGAGTTGGTACGCCAGTGAAACTGGGAATTTAGGCGAACATTGGCGCAAAGTTTTCAACACAAATTGGTTCCAGTTTGGCCCCTCGTAGAAAGGGCGCGGGGGTTAGACTTTGCGAGAAGCGCGAATGTTTCAAATTCTCCAGCAGCAAGCAAGTAAGCCGCTTTACTGGAGCGTTGAAAACTTTCGCCCTTTTAGTGTGTATGTGTGTGTGTGTGTGTGCCTGTGCGGCAAGCATACGTGCCCGTAAATTAGGTTGTCATCTTAACGCAATTCGAGTGGCACACTTTGACACGATGATTGACGCCACTGTGTGTGGCCGATGTAACGCGCTCATTGACGCCCTTTTCAAGTACCACCCAAAACGCGGACACGCAGACACGCTCCAGTAGACCCCATCCAGCCGTGTTGCTGGAAGGATTTGTACCCCCAATTGGAGCAGTGGACGCACAGACACACACGTGTCCCGGTGGCGCCGGTTAATTAGCTCCATTGACAGCACTTGTTTGAGGCGAGGAGCAATCTCCAGACAATTGGATGATCGTTAGCCGGCGTGTGAAGAAGAGTCTGACTGATTCCTTGCTGTGTTTAACTGCGGCCTGATGTAACACACAGTGGTTGAACGGATGTTTCTTCCACTACCTACCTTAATGCCAGCTCGGTGCGTGCGTTTATCTGGTAGATGTTGTTGTAACCGGGGTGGTCCAAATCGTGGCAAATGCAGGACACCAGCAGGACCAACACCTCCAGCTCGCCTAACCGCTGCACCAGGTTCGTGTGCCAGGCAATGGTGTACATCTGAAAATAGCGACAAAAAAATGGAGAACAGAAAATAAGATGATGAAGCATCTTACGGTGACGCGAACGCGCGCATGCCGACGTCGGCGTAACATTCGAACGCAATGATCAGAATAATAGCTACATCAGAGTAGATGTCGTCGGTCGGTCCAACGAGCGGCTTGATTGGTTTGGGAAATGGCCACCCGATGGCCTACCGCGTGGGGCCCAATTTGCAGCTCACACAATCGCGGGAAATGATAATCGCGGTACGATAGCGGGGGGACAAACCTTAGTTCCTGCCATCTTCTTGCGATGTTTTCGATTCTTACTAACAGTGGCGCATATAAAACTCGCACCAAGCTGACAAATGGCCAGCAGTAGCTTCAGAGTAATCGAACACACCAGTTGCCCGAAAGAATGACGAAACTGGACTCGAAACTGGTTCTTCTAGTGCTAGTCGGTGCGACGACACTGCTGCTACTGTTGCCCTCCGCTTCATCAGGTGTGTCTAGTCACACACACATACACATTAGGCCGGTTGCAGGTGCCGAAAGAATAGCTCTCAGTAAACTCTCATTTTATTCACAGTCCAACCGGCAGTGCCGTACTTTGAGCAGCGCCTTGGCATAGGACCACTGTCTTCGAGCGAGATGGCTTACTTGCGACGGCTTGCCGAGGAGGCATACGGCGAAACGGAAGTGACCACGGAACTAAGCACGGCCGAAGCCGATGGCACGGACGCGTGGGACAATTCGTGCGTGAGTGAGCCGGTCAATGAGGGTGGCTTCAGCCAGGAGGATGTGGCCGACGAGGCAGACGAGCAGCCGGACGACGCAGCGGCCGCGGCAGATGTGTAGATAGTGCGAACCAATGTGAGACAGTGTGCAGAGGGGTAAAGGGGGGGCATTAGAAAAACAAACAATAAATATTATGCAAATAGAATCCTCCCGCGTTCGTTTGGTCTTGGATAGCCTGCTGCTGATACGTTCGCGCCTTTTCGGCAGAGCCGGTGAAATTGCGAGGATCTAGATTAGGTTTGATATATGGCAGCTATCGCACCAGAGAGCAGCAGAGGGCCTAAATTATGGGTCTTATGGTCGGTCCACCACTATTCCTAATGTGTCTAGTGGTAGCCAATGCGTACGGTGCCGCCCGCTGCACTATAAATTGCATCTAATGCTCGACATATGTTTGCACTATGCGCGCCGCGTACGCGAAGATCCGAATGGTCACACCGTCGCCGGTACAATTAGTGGAAATGATTTAGTCGCGGTGTGGCGTAATATTTCAACCGAGTTTCACACTGATGGCCACTCCCGCGTAATGATGTAATCTCCCGGTGCCATCGCGCACATTAATCAAAGTCAGTTCGTCTTGTCACGTGTTTCGTAGATTTTTATGGGGTTGGGACCAAAGTTGTATTATGCCAAGCCGTCCTAATGCGATACGCAGCCAGCATCACCGATGGCAGGATGCAGAAAAGGTATTAGAAAGGGGAGATTTATTCGGAGTTCTGCACAATGCCGCTTGTATCAGCATGTTTTATGCGTGGTCTGCACTCAGAAGTGAACGTACAACAGGCACATCAAAATCCAGACCAATCGACGAACAGGACAACAATACGGCCCATGCATTAGGTTCATTGGAACTCAGTAATGGAATGCACGCAACTGTACTAGCATAGCAAACTACAGTACATTGCAACCTAACAACATCTTCCCATCGTGCACCAAAGCGCTGTTAGGAAAAAGGGACACGCCAAAAGGGAGAGGAAGAAATGAATTTATAATAAAACCATTCTCATTGCATTTCCATTTGTGTATTTGTTCGCATAGGAACAGTACTTTCCCTTGCCATCCGGTTCCAGCCGGTCGTCCACAGACGAGACACAACTGTGACTGGGAATCCTACACAACAACCCATGTATCTTTTTGCGGCAGTACTTGTGAGGGTGCAACAAGCATTCCTTCCTTAGGCACTGGAAGGACAGCAATTTATTTATGTCTATTCATCACACTTCGACAGCGATGTGTGTGTGTATGTGTCTGACGCGAATACAGCATGTCCCAACAGTTCTCTCGGCACTCTTTCCAAAATCAAAAGCACACACCTGCTCCTTCCAACAGAAGAAGCGTTCACAGCGCAGCGAAATGGACCAATGTGCTCGGTGGTGCTGGCTGTTGAGGAATGCGAAAAATAAAGAAGAATAAACCCTTCTACAACATCATTCCCATCAACCAACCCCCCTCGCCCTCTGCCGCTGATGGTCTGATGGATTGAGCGATCAAGTGAAACTGATGGATGTCATTTTTCCCATTGTTAATGCGGGCGCCCTATACCGTCCGTGTGCCCGCCCGGATGCAAGCGGTAGTGTTGCGATGATGCATTATGCAACCATCATTCCATCCAGCCCGTGTGCGCGTACCACAAAATCGACCGTTCGCCGCACCATGGGGAGTTGCGAAAGCATTCCAACAACTCCCCCCCCCCTCTCGCGGGGCAGCATTGAAGGAAAACGCTGTGACGTCGTTTCGAAAATTTTCAAACACCGTCAGCTTTTCACGCTAATTAAATGGTGACCTCTTCTGGGCCATTCCAATGCTGGCAATGTTCGGCGCCAGGGTGTTCCGTACCGTACCGAACCAGCAAGAGGGAGAGAGAGAGCGAGCGTCGGAAAATCGTTTTCAGATTAGATTGCCACCTGAACCCCGGCTCCGGAAGGTGGAAGCCGTACGCGGATGGGATGGGAGGTGGCAAGGCGAGAAAGGCGCGCTGCAAGCAACCGAGCAGAGCAAACGGTGGCTGGGACGATAATCTTCTCCCGGTTTAGATGGCGGTATGCAATTATTAGCTCGCTTTTCTCCGAACAGCCACGTTTTAATGGCCGTACCAGACCAGCAAGCCAGTAATGCTTCTTTGCCAGCCACCGAATGGCACGGTTACGTTCTGGAGTAGCAAATAAGTGGAGTTCTCAGGATCCGGGCGTTACTTTTCTCGTTACGTCTCCCGCGCGCCTGTATGTGTGTGTGTGTATGGGCTAATAGGATGGGGTTCAGTTTCCAGAAGATAAATGTGTTGAAAGTACTTTTCGTCCTGTTTCGTGGAATACTTTTAAACTATTCCCCCCCTGTTTAATGTAATCGGTCTTTTAACGGAATTTTCTGCACTTATGACGATGCTTGGTGTAAAAAAGTGCATAATTTGACAAATAATTAAAGCTAATCGAAAAGTCGATCTCAACAGCAATTTAAGGGCAATCGAAACCCACTAACAATTGAACACCTGTTACACATGGACACAAATATGCACATGAAATCCAGGAAATGAAAAGACACTCCAAGTATCGACCCAAACGGAAAAGTTAATTATGGCACATCGCCACGTTCACTGCCGTGCAAAGAACTACCACGTGTGCTGAGATTTTAAGCTAATCATGGAGCTTAATGTATGTAAGCTTGTCCCCACTGGTGTCGCGTGCGTGCCCGATTTGCTGCGGGGCATGGAACATAATCCACCGCCCAATTTTGCCCGCTTCTCGAACGTGGCGCGTGACAAAGATTGAAGCATTTCGTAGTAAAAGCAGGGCATCAGGATCAGGTGCAGCTCTCACCAGAGGGAGAGAGAGAGAGAGAGAGGGAGAAAAAAACATAATTACATAGAGAGGGAAAAGCGAACAATTTCCAAGAAATGCATAATGATACCATGGATACGAAGCTTGTAGCGCCCCTGGAAATATTGCTACCACGCTTCACCGATCAGCAGCAATTTGCGTTTCGGCTGCACAGCACACTGCTACATACGGCTACACTCTACTAGTGGTAATCGGCAATAGCTTACCATCTGGGCGACACAGAAGCAGTGGCGATAGTTGTGGAACGGCACATCGTTGTAGTGCTTGTACACCTCGTACAGCCACTCGCGCAGCGTCACGATCGGTATGTTGAACTTCTCCAGCAGATTCAGCTCGACAAACATCGTCTGCATCAGGTGGATCACGTCCCAGTCCTCCCATTCGTACGAATCGAACGCCGGAAGCCGCAGGGCGGCCTTCACCTCGTCCGACAGCGTCTTGTCGCACGTTTCCAGGAAGCGCTTCTTGACGTCCGTGTGCTTTGGTAGGCTAGTTTTCCGGTGCGGTGGACCGCGCGGTCTGCTCGATAGACCTGAAACGACAGAGAGAGAGAGAGAGAGAGAGAGAGAGAGAGAGGGAGAGAGAGAGAGAGAGAGAGAGAGAGAGAGAGAGAGATAGAGAAGGCACAACAAAGCAACGGTTTGGGGTGAGAGAGATTGAAATATTAAAAAGGTTGCAGCACAATAGCCCGCTCCACAGCGTGGGACGAGGATGCGCTATTCATATCATGCGCCTTCCTTTGCAATGGCTTTTAGCTGGAATCGCGAATCGGGGTCGATGTGACAGAAATGTTTTTAGCAGGAAAATGTATTCCAACGTCCTGCCGTCGGTTTGAAACGAAGGATGGCGGCGCTGGAAAATAAGCGCTGCAAACGTTCCGAGCGAAAGGATTTGCCGCCACGTGTACAACAGAAAAAAAGTGTTTTTCTCGTTGCAAAATAAATAGCATCATCTCTGATACGCAAGCGTAATGGTGAAAAACAACTGCCATCTTCCTCAACCAACTCAACATAAATAGATAGTCATGCCACCCACCCCCCCCCCCCCTCCGATGAGGAATGATGATTAATTCTACGGTTGAATAAGAAGGGAACGAGGCAACAGTTTTCTGCCAATAGTGTTCATTTACAATGGGGTGTGTTTCTGCAAAATTGATTACCTCCCGACGAAGGCAAAGGGGTTGAATGTTTTGCAATATCCCTATTCTCACTCAATACGATGTGCAAGCTTTTTCCAATTTTGCAACATTTGCAGTGCAGAAGAAAAGACATTCCTCCGCACGGGTCCACGGCACGGGTCCGGCAAGGGATGGCGGGCCAATGAATCCGTTTATGAGCTTTTCCAACCTTTTCCCGTACTTCGTTCGTTCGTTCAATTCTTTTCCACCCCACATAGGAACACACCTTAGGCAGTGACGCAGATAGCGAGCTGTTGGATCAAACTTCGACGGCCACGGCAGTTGCACGTAGCATCCGACGAAGAATGTTCATCAGCCGGTCACACGGTAGGTGCTGGCTGTCTGTTTGGTTGGTATGAATGAGCTGCTACCGAGCCCCATACACACCTACACATTTCATGTGCGCACCAATGATTGAATATTGATGACGGTTGCCGATTGCTAGTGCCTAGTGCACGGGGAGACCGACCGGCAGGACGATTCGATGACAAAGAACAACAATACAACCGTATCGAACAAAACCTCCCTCGCATTCACCAGCAACCCCCTGGCAAGTCCTTCCTTTTGTGGAACACAATGATTCGATCGTAATATACCCATACCCACCCACGGGTATGCCACACGCGTGCAGCGCGTCCTTTACCGTAGGAGATAGAGAATGCGAACGCCGGAATGAAACAATAGACGCTGAAAACTGATATGCGACCAATATATAAAAAAGGCAGATAAAAAAAAACAGCACAACAAAAACAGTGTTGAAATTCCTACCCATTCGGCCGGACGGTTTCGGAGAGGTCAACAAAATTGGAATCCTCTGTACATGGGGCATGGTTCGATGGAACTATCCGATGAGCAATGTGCACGGAGGGGAAGGGTAAGAGGGGACTGCTGGACCTATGAGAGATAGCAGGCAGGCCCGGGCGAACGGTCAAAATAAAAATAGGAGCAGCAGAATCCACGTTGCCATGCCAGACCGTGGACCGATCGATGAATAGTTTCATCCTGCGATGGATTGCGCAAATAAAGCACGGGAACAACACCAAATCCTGTCAGCCAATCGTGAGCAATTCAATAAGCACCAACGAAAACAAAAAAAAATGGATGACCATACATAAAAGCCAAAAATTCCAGAATGAACATTTTCGATTCGGTACGGCAGCACAACGTGAATTGTTGGTCGGTCGCCTTCTTTTTCGGAGAAGGAGAAAGGGAACTACCAAAAAAAAGGCTTATAACACTGTAATGCAGCAAGCGGGTGGATGGGTAAATTCCGCTGTTTATAAATACCAACGTTTGATTCGGGATGGTTCGATGGGCTTTGTCCCATTTGATCTTCGAGCTAGCCGTTGTGTTTGATAGTACAAGGAATGTGCGAAAAGTTGATCGGGAAATTGATCGTTGAATATTTATTTAGTACCAATACCCTGAGCCAATGCAGCTCCCTTCATATACAAGGGGATGTGTGCAACGAATAACACCACGATTGCCATAAT
Source organism: Anopheles gambiae (assembly GCF_943734735.2). Lineage (NCBI taxonomy): Eukaryota > Metazoa > Arthropoda > Insecta > Diptera > Culicidae > Anopheles > Anopheles gambiae. The sequence continues at coordinate 29,569,671 of NC_064601.1, forward strand.
GCCACTATTTTGCTACTTTTTGTGCGCTTGTGACGACTTTTGTGTAAAAACGGTACATCGTGCACTTACAGACATCATTTACATTGAGTCGTTTATGCTTATTAAAGCTGCAAGCGTCCTACCGAAATTAGGATTAGGTTGTAAACGTACGCATATACCGTAATGACATAATTGATGAGGGGAAAATGATCGAATCCCATTTCTTCTTCGCAACAGGATCATGATTATCGATGACGCTTGCGAAACCGGAGAAGATGATTGATGCGCACCTTCTCCCTCAGTGCTGGTGGTACAATTTAATGAAGCACACGCAAGCATCTAACCTCCACCATCACCCGCAGGTCAAAATACATAATGGAGACCTTTCTTCTGACCTTCTTCTGTGCGCGACAGGCAAAACAAATAGATTTTAATGAGATGAACCAGGTATCATAACTTAAAGCCAGCGCGCCGCTCCATCATGATGATACGAGATCATTAGCTGTGTGGGGCTGTAGATTTAAGTGAGTGTGTATGTGTTTGTGAACGGACAGAAAATGAGTACAATATCCAACACAAAAAAGGGACCATCGGTGGCATTTCATATTTTTCCACATTACGTCAGCACGTCAGACCCCGCTGGACCTTGGTCATCCATTGCTGCTGGACCGAATCCCCGAATGTATATCCCCCCCGCTGGCCTTGGTTTGGAATAATTTGCTTCATTCACTCGTGATGCTTTTTTTTCATTTCTCGTCGTTTTTCGCAAACCTTATCTGCCAACTTTCAACTGTCAAACCATCAATCTTCAATGCTACCGTGCAGTACAACACACCCGTCCAGTCCGTGCGCCTCCGTTCAACGTTGGCTTTCTCGGATGCCGGCAAACCGGATCCATTGTGCAAACGTTGAGATAAGCGGGGGCAGACCGTGTGCGTGATGAAAGTGGATGAAATGTAACCCCATCCCCGTGTACCGTTAGCGTTTGCCTTCCAATTATCCTTTTACAACAATTCCGACCGGCCGATACCGATCTCCGGATTCCGTTGGGCGGGTGTCGTCGCGCGGGAGGAGTTTTGTGCGTGGGTAGGATTTAGATCAGGCAGCTTGTGTAGCGTATCGTAGAGGAGAAGGTGCGCGCCAAGAAAGTATCGTGCAGTTCATGGTAAAGTTGAGATACCGGCTTACAGAGTATCTTTTCTATTGGGAAGATTGATTGCAAAACCTACGTGAAATTGGTATGAATTTCGTTATGCGCAGACCCGGATGGAGTGATGCTTTATTTTTTTTATTTATTCCTTCAATTTTAAATGCATCGATCGATTCAGTTCTAACCAACCAAGTAATGTATTGAAGGTTTTGTCGAAAAATGTCTCATTTATACATGGAAAACGTTATAGGAATAATGCAAACATTCCTGGAATATCAATAAACGGCCGAGAAGACATTCTTTGCATCGATATCAACATCTGCTCCCCAAAATTCCAGGCTTTTGAGCAAAAGGGAGAGAGAGAGAAAGAGAGAGAGAATATGTGTTTGTAACAGATAAGCGGATAAAGTCCACGTAAATTTGACGGAGAAATAAAATATCCAACGCACCATCTACACCATTTCCAAAAACAATTCCAAGACACAGCTGTACTTCCAAGCCTCGGCTTCGAAAGTAAGAGGTAACGCGAAACGAATCCAGTAATAAAGCTGCGGCTCGTGGCTACCCTGAGAAATATTTCCCTACCCTTCCTCGGGATCCGAATCCCCGGTCCTACTAATCGTTTATCGATGGTTCGGGACTATGGTGGTAAATTGTTGCAGAAATTTAGCTGCGGGCATTACGTTGCCTTACAGCTCTTCCCGCCACCGCCATCGTAACTCTGACCCCCCGTGCTCCAAATTACGGGACAAGCAATAAAGTAATTTTATTTGATTTTGAGCTCTGGATTTGATCCCCGCAGCAGCAGCAGCAGCAGCAGCAGCAGCAGAACAGAACACAAACGATCAACGACAGAGTAGTATCGATGCACACAAGCAGAACAAGCGAAATAAAAGTAAGTGCTCAATGTCCTTTTTCTCCCCATTGCTTGGGACAAGTGTTCCTCCCAGACGAGCGTGTCAGTAATTTCCCTGCCAATCCTGCGGGAAGCTTCGCACCGCATAAGAAGGAGAGTAACTTTATGCCACTGTTTACGAGCTCTTGTTTTTCGCGATTGCATTATACCATTACGCTTTGCCGCTACATTCTAACCCGCATCTGCTTGATGAAGCGTTGGATTGCGTCGTTAAATTGGTTCTAAAAAGATAAGCAACCCACCCAGTGAAAGGGGCACGCCAAAGTGCTATTGTGTCAAGCCACTAAACCAAGCGAGCAACTTTGGCGGATGGAACGGACTTTTCGGTATCAAAATTTACCTCCATCGGGTTACGTTGGCGTAGAACAGGATAGGTTCTGCCCTTCCTCAACTGAATATTCATTACGCACGGTGTTTAGTGCGTCGTAACCGGAAGCCGACAGCTTCACGTATGATTGGGCGATAAAAAGCACACCAATTACCTGTTCCTGTGTTTCCATCCAGCCCTTCCACCGCTGGATTAGGCTAGCCTAAAATAGGTTCCGCTGCTGATTGCTTACCCTACTTGCTCTTATTCACCTTCACATAACATACGCGTCGTGCCCGCTCATTTAGGCAGCACACACAAACGCGCCCTCAACACACGATTAAGTTGATAAGGATATAGATATCGGATTGCAACGAAATAGGTCAAACGGGTAATTAGTGCGCATCACGGATCGGGTAGCTTCGTTAAGCTAGTTAGGCGCTTATAGTTTGTTCTCTTTCCCCCTTCAGGGACACTCAGAAGACTCGGCCCCAAAATCAGGAGCTAGAGCTAGTTTGGAAGGATGGCCATATATGATGATATACTTGGAATTTGTTCCAAAAAGACATTCAATTCCGTTGCTAGCCCGTTTCAATCCCATTCTACTTACAAAGCCAGTTCATCCTTTCGGCAAATTCGATCTTTCGCTTGAGCTCCCGGACCAGCAGCTTCAGATCGTTGTCGGTAATGTTGTCCAAATTGTCGCACAGCTGCTGGAACTGTTTCGGCGTGCAGAAGTTGTTCGTCAGCTCGGACAGCCGGCGGCGGAGGCGCCGATTCTGCTCCGTCTCAAACTCGCCACCGAGCGAACACCGGCGGGAGGACGGCGTCGAGTCCTGCCCTAGCACGGTTCGCCTGGTGCACGTGTCGCCCGGTTCCGCCTCATCGTTTGCATCCGCGTCAGAACCGCCCGTATCGTCGTTCTCGACCTCGTCGTCCGTGGTCGTATCACTGCCCGGGGCGACCGTTTCGGTCGGATCGTGACCGGGCGATGATCCGTCTTCTACCACTTCCTCCGCCTGAGCCTCCACCTCCTCCTCCTCCGCCACAACTGCAACGACCGTTTGCTGGCTGCAGCATTCGCTGCTCGTTTCCGCCGTCAGTGTGACCGTGTCCTCCTCGTCGTCAAGCGGCACGTCCCGGTCGAGGCTATGTCCCGGTTCAGGTGCGTCAGCGTGGATCGAGCGTAACGGTTGCGGTTGTGCCTGCTGTCGACCGTCGCCGGCGGGGACGACACTGGTGTCGGATGGTGCTGACGTTGCTGCTGCTGCTGCGTGTGCGAGATGATCCCGATCCTGGTCCGGGTCGGTGCCTTGGTTCATAGTACGATCCGGATCGGGATGCCGCTTCTGGTGCTGCTGATCTGGATGGTACGCCCCTGTGCACGCTTCCCCGCTCGATTGCTGCTGTCTCTTTTTGGTTCGTTTCGCCCGTGCCCGGCTCGCTCCGTCGCGTACCGCTTCACTGGCCGTCTGCTCGGTGTCGGCACCCCCGCGCGAACTGCGTCGTCCACAGCTGTGATAGAAGGCAATTACCAGCTCCTCTAGCTGGTCTAGTTTACGCACGCTTTCCTCAACATTGCCAACATCCTCGACGCTGTTCCTTTGGTTGCTACTTTCGCCACTTTCATCATCCCCACGGTCGGCTGTCGGCGACACTTCAGATGCCTCTGCACATTCCTCTACAATCACACTGGGTGGCGTTACTTCATCGGCGATGATAACTACCGGTAGCTGCAGGCCTGTGTCTTCCTGCTCCTCCGTGCAGTTCGCAAGCTCCTCCTGCCCTTCCTGCTGATACTGCTGGTCGGGGGAGCCCGGCGGTACGGTTGGCGTACGGGCAAGCGTTTCCCTAAGCCGCAGCACGTTCGTCGGCGGATCGTCGAGCTTGAGTACGATGCGCCGGTGCAGATCCTTCAGCTCGGTCAAGTCCCACTTCTGCTCGAGGTTCCGGAGACGGTCGGCTATGTACCCAAGGTCGGCTAATAGCTTCACATCTACGGTTCCGTCCTTGTGGTACATTCGAGGGCTCGTTTCACGTCCGTTGCCACCAGCGGAATATATGCGTTGGATGCGTGTATGCTTTTGCTTATCGTCCGGTCGCACCTTTGACTCCACGCCCTAAACGCCCTCGTGCAGCTAAGCGATCGTCTACAGCAGTCATTAAATCGTGCGTAGCTTCACTGCGTACACTGAAGCACCGAAGGCAAAAGGAATGAATGGTCGATCTGCGAATAAAAATGAAAGAAAAATAAAGGAAACCGTTTAGCATTGAGCTCTCTTACTGTATTATTTCGTTTGAGTAAGTACGATACAAAGTAAGTCTATTATGTTGTAATAACTTTTGCGATTTCAGAGTCTCTGGAAAACGCCTGTAAGTCACTAATCATATCTCATTACAACACTGCGGAGTTTCATTGTTTCCACCTTTGCTAAAAAGGATTACTTCCCCCCCTCCCAGCATTTCATACATACCGGCTAAACTTTCGACACTTGGTCGACCCCTTTTCAGAAACTTCCCGGGGCAAAAGCAAGTAATCTCTGCAACCTGTTGCTTGCGTGATAATTACTTAGAAATTATATACGCCCGCTGCACCATTTCGTAGGCGTATACTTCCCTAGCAACTTCCCTTCGAGTTAACTTTCGAATTCTGCATCTGATCCATCGTAGCCTTTTCACTCGCTAGATTGCTAACTTTCCATTAGCTAAGAGCACAACCTCCGTCACGGTTAACGGTTAGAGGTCACGTGTTTCAAAAGTGTCAAAAGTGGTTTAGTCATCTTTCAACGTCGTACGTACGGGGTCAGTGGTCGAGGGGACGAACCGTTCACTATTGATACAGGGCAGAAAAGCTCATCTTTCACACTGCGATGCTGTTTTGTGCGCCACTTTCTACGAAGTACATGCCACTGCTAGGGACGTGTCTTTTTTGTGCCACACATTTTCTGCGAGGGAAACAAAATCTATCAATTTGCTTTTACATTTTAACGTGAAGTTGATGAAAATAGAGCTCCACCAATATAAACTGTTACGTTCGGTGAGTCTTATCGACTCGAGCGCGCAGGAGTGTGACCTGTTTTGCCCCGATCCTAAAACCACTTTGCAAATGCTGCGAACCCGAGGACCGGTATGTTGGTGAAGTGTTTGTTGATGCTGCCGGAACCATTCCCGGAACAACGTGCCCGTTCCATTCCGATCACTGCGAGATCGAAATAGAATTATGCAACTAATTTTGGTTGAGTGCTTGAGTGGCACGGTTATTGTAGAACTCAGAGTAAACTTTTTTTTTATGCTTCCGTTTTAGATAGCAGTGTTCGTGGACAGACAACGAAGGTTAACAGTAGTCGGTAAGCTTCCAAGTACGGATGTAACATAGAGTCATGATGTAACATAGGTTCATGATGTAAAATAGATTTGTTTAAACCAAACATGTGCGCCTTAAAACTAGCCTTAGGGTTTTCCCAATTTTCTGACATTTTTTTTAGCAAGGACAATAACTCCTGCAAAAAACACATTTACCCCATGTTAACCGTGCCGTGTAAAAAAAATCAAACGCAAACAAACACAACATCAAATTATGCACGGATAGGATCTGTTTGGAATATGCCTTACAATAACATAACGACGACGTTCAACGACATTCCAAACATCAAGCTGGCCGGAAGCGTTTTGTGGCGTCCCATCCAATGATAGCATTCAGTAACTACCTCCCCGGACAGCAGCAAAAGGCAGAAACAAACGAAGTGAAAACAAAACACAGCACCACAAACCGTATGGAAAAGTTAGATAAACGAACACACCGCACCATCGAGCCATCTTCAAGCGTGCACAGCGCGTATAAGGCTGCGTAGTAACAGGCAAAGGATTATTGAGGTAGCCAGGCCTGGTTTTGACAGTTGTCACGCAGGAAGCTGCACGCGCTTGTGTCCTTGCCAAGGGCTCGTGTGTACGCGGCCGAGTGGTGTGCGGACTTCTACATCCTGGAAATTCAAGTGTCCTCAGAAGTTTGATCTCCAACCTCCGATTGGCACCCGTTGCGGATGATGGCACGACACAATATGGATGCGGTTTGAGTTCTGGAAAAGCAGACTCCTCCTCCTCCTCCTTTGCTGGTTGATTTTTTGACAGCTCAAAGTGTCAAAGTGGAACTGACGGGAGGTCGACGATGTTAAAAAGGGTCAGAGATGGCTTCCGAGCGTAGCCTCCTCCCGCTGCGTTGAGTGGTTTTCGAGGGCGAAGGTCAGTCTACAAACACTCACACGGATTCGCACTCCGCAAACACACACACACACACACACGCACACTTCCACATCCACCACCTTTTTTGGAAAGCTTCCATTTCTTGCAACGATTGTAGGAAGGTGACGAATATTGGGAAACTTTTCCACAGCCCCTGTGATCTATAAAGTGACCTTCCCAGTATTACGGCATCGTTTGCGGTCTAAGAGAGATGAAATTGTTTCGCTTGTCATACCCGATGAAGAAATCATCATCAACTCTCCTGATGATGATTATGAAGTTTGTGTGTATGTTGAGGCGGAGAGGTAGTGCAACTGGTCCGGTCAAAGTTGACCGTCGTGCTATTGTTAACGATTTTATGAGCTTCACCGACTGCCCCAGCCCGACAGCCTGTCCATCGATGGTTGGGTCAAGTTCTTCATAAATAATCGAGTAATATTATACCACCATCATGGTCCCATGATGTGGACCTTTTTCTTAACTTTTTTATGAATTTTCTCAACCAACACATTCTATATATATATAAAACGTACCGTTCGCTTTTTGGTTCTTCGTGTTGAAGATTTGATGCCTGAAATGATCAAAGTACCGTGACACAACACAACGCCATAGGTACGAAATGGAACCGGATGTGATTGACGGAAAAAAAACCTGCCCGAGACCGATACGTTCGAGAATGTGTCGAGAAAATTAGATTAAAACTTTTACCTATCCATTGGCAATGGAAAATCGAAGAGCTCACTTTAGTTACGATGGCTCCTAAACACATACTCCTTTTCGTTTACTGAAAACCAGCGCTATCGTTTAAAGTACAACAGCAAGTGTGGAGCTTTTCAGAGCACGGTCTCATGAAACGGGAAGCTTGAAACGATGTAAAAACGCGATCGGAAACCATTTCTCTGAAAGCCAATAAGGAGCCATTTTTTTCAGACGAAAAAGGGGATATGTTGAGACAGGCCGCAATTTGATTGTGTGGTAGTTTAATTGGATTGTGATGGACCCTTCCCGTAGCGGTAGCGGTAGCGCACGTGCACCAGCACTGTCCCGGGTCGTCCTTTTTTACGGGATAAATTCGGCCGATCCCAAGTAAAAGGATCGTAAACTTAACCTTCACCTTAACATGGAGCTCTTATTTTGGTGCCTCTTTTTAGAATGTTTCAATCTCGCAACCAGTTCCAAATAAAACCCTTTTCCGTTGTAGGCTTGGAACGAGTTTCTAACAAGCAGGAAAAGGATGTTTTTATATGATGGAAGTTTTCATGCTTTAGTTTTGTCCACACTACAACATTACATATTTTGCTCAATATTTTTATATTATTCCATCACAGTATAACACCCACACAGAAAATAATTGCCAATTTCTGAACGCATACAGCACCATCGAGTGTTTGTTCGTTCTTTTAAACGTCAAGGTCAGGCACAATTCCAAACATGTGCAAACCGGTGATTGATATTGTATGTCCCGTTGTTGCAACATCGTGCATCGTCATCCAACCGAGGGCATCAGTCCAAACTACATGTCAACCAAATGCCATCGACCGAGTCAAAATAACCATTAGGGCTAATTAGTGCATCTCGCTACCCATTGCGAGCACAAATCCTTGGCTTTTACTGTATGTGTGTGTGTGTGTACATTGTAAGCGCCGAGTGCATATCCGTGAAAACCCGCGACGGCTTTGTAGCATTGTCGATCGATTTTGACCGATGATCTCGGTCGGTCCGGTTGAACCCAACCGAACTTCAGGGGTAATCGATTTTCAACACGAATGGATGAACAAATGTAACGAACGGCAGGCAGTTGTGTAATCTCTCCCGCCAGAACAGCGTCAGTTCTAACGAGCCAATGCGATGCAAATTAATGGCAGTGCATCCATGCATTATCCACTGTATCTGTATGGAGGTGTTGTGCAATGGGAGTAATTGCATTTAATTGAAAGTACAGCAACCGAATGAACATGTTTCATCGAACATTTCCATTTGCATTAAACAATTATCAGAACAGAACAGGAACAGGGCCTGTGCGAAAGAGTGAATATGGGAGAGAGAGATAAATAAAGAAAGAGAGAGAGAGAGAGAGAGAGAGAGAGAGAGAGAGATGGAGGGAGAGAGAGACAGAGAGAGAGAGAGAGAGAAAGAGAGAGAGAGATAACTCAGCCTCATTATCACAGAGTAAATCCTATTCAGAGTTAATATACGAAAAATAAACAGACAGAAAACCAACACACTTCGGTGGAAAATAACTGAGATGGAATAGAATGAAGCCTGCAAATTCGAGCATAATGGTAAACACAGATGGTTTTGGATCCTATTTTCCGGTTCAAAAGCTTGACAAGCCAGTTCGTGTGTAATCGGATTGTGCTGACGATGACTTTCCCATTTCACAACAATCGACGCAAACATTTGAATTGTTTGAACGTTTGAGCTTAATTATTGCACGATTTGGTTTTATGCTGCATGTTGTGTTTTAATAATATAACCACTAATATTTCCAATATTACTTAATAGATATACTGCTGTCATAACAAACAGTTTGCAGCGTTCTCTCGTATGAATAATGCTGTGAACAGGTGTCGCATAATGCATGACACATTTAATTGAATGTGAAAGCCATCCACAAAACGAACGCATATCTGTGTATTGCGAATTTTTCAATTTTGCCCGACGAGAGCATATTGCTTGCAACAATTCTTTGTTGTTTTTATAAAATTGAAGAAAAAAAGTATTATTAGTATTGGCTCTTAGTTTAGGGTAAAGTATCAAACAACCCACACGAACGAAGGCTCTTGATGTCTCTTTGAACATACACTATAACCAATATCAATGCATTGGATTTTAAAGCTCTCGAAAAAAGGGTAACACACTGTAAAGTACCGTGCCGTTGGGAGGTTACATTCATGTAGGGTTATGCGCCACTCCACAACCACATACACATCATGATGGCTGACGAAATGGAATTTCGAACTGCGGGTATTTCATCCGACCGCGTTTCCCTCGAGGGTATAAAATGATCCACGCCAAATGGAGTAACGGTAGCGCATATAAAAATGTATGGCAATGTATTTGCTGACTAGTAGTTAAAAAAAAAAGATAAATTACAAGCTGCTGATGCATGATCCCTTGCGAAACATAACACGATCATAATTGAGGGCATATTAATTAACCGTATGACGGCGAATCCAAACTTCTTTTATTATGCTTTATGTGTACATTTCGTTAACAATCCATGTGGAACACACTTCTACAGTACAATGAACTCGTTGAAATGTAAACTTCAATATAGTGGAATTTGTACTACAATTTTAAACATTTAATCAAACTAACGAACCAGCAGGGACTTGTGCTGTAACTTCAAACGATCCTACGAACGAACGTATGTGCGGTACTGTTTTGCGCCGACATATTTCATAATTACAGTCCACCCGATCAAACCAAAACCTCATCAGTCCACCAGCCGCAATTTGCTGGGTCGTGTACGAGCGTACGATTAATGAACTCCGCAACGAATGGCTCATGCATTCTTGCGTATGGGAGCAAGGGCTCGGTCCAATGCATTCTTTGTGATGGAATTTGCAGGCACGTTGAGCTGGTGCGAGTAGTGAATAGAACAGGTACGAGGGAATAGGTGCACAGCGTGTGACATGGGGAAATTCTAACGAAAATCAATCACACTAATGAAGTCCTAAGCCACAACACGCACACAACGTTTGCCATCCAGCACGACGATCCTGGCATTATTTTGATAATACTGCAAGTATACGTTCCTTTTCACAGTATGGCTGTTGAATATTATGCCAAAATGTAAAAGTTTTCTAACATATTTGGTGTATTTTTATCGGCTATAGCTTAAGCAATTTTTAGAATAGCACTTACTTTGACTACACGAAATACACTGCTAAAATTTTACAACACTCTTGCGCATGTTGGGCTCACATTTCCATTGTCCATAAATACCTTCACCGGGCCTGCAAGCGCACCAAGCACCATCCAGACGATGCGACTGTACACATATTGCTTGCAAAAACTATCCAAACCTTTTTAACAAAACAACGCAAACACTTCGCAGAACACTCATCCCACTCCCTACTCTTGTGCACTATATATTTGTTCGCATTAATTTGCTTTCCCAGCGCAATCATACACCGTCCGAAGCGCACCCGACGGTGGCTAAAGCAGAGCGATACACAACAAACGCTCCCTTTCCTAAACGCACCACGCAAACGACTGCAGCACCGTTCGCCCAGTCAGGATGGTAGCGATTCGATGGGATGTGTCCCATCCAGCTAATCCGCAAACCCACCCACTTGGACGACACCTGGTGGGATGCAATGCGAAAACATCGCCCCTCGACTCAGCCCGTCAGCAGCGCCAACGCGTTTGCAGAAGCGCTGCCAGTCTTCTGCGCCAAACCTTTACACCTCGTTAATAATGCGCGTAATATGTACGTGCAACAATTTATCGCCGCCGGTGGTCGACCGTCTAATTGTGATCGTAAAATCTTGCACCAGTAGTAAGCGGAGGTAGCTGGGGGATGTGTTTGTGTGAGAGAGGTTCCCAAATTTCATCACCACTTGATATGTCGCACACAACCACCACCCGGTTAAAGTATCCTTTCGGGAGTAGGGGAACCGAGTACCGGTGCTGGTGCTGGAGTTACCGAAAATCCGACACAATCCACTGCCCCCCACACGGTAAGCTTATCTCGTTCCTGTGCAAGCAACACAACTATGCACACCACCAGCGGTTGGAGGCAGTTCCGCCGAAGGCGGATGAGGTGGCGTTGTAAATGCAAAATGGACCAGCGATTTATGGACAATCGGTTAGCGCAATTAAGCGCGAACCCTATTACGTTTTGGCCGGTTTGAGTCGTCCTTGGGCCAGTGGACGCCGAAGGGCAGAGGAGTTTGTGGAACTGGACGAGCGAATATGAATAAAGTTCTCGAACAACGAGTGTACACACTCGTCTTTCCCGTCCTTGCCCGTCCTGTTTACCACGTGCCGGGTTGTCTCTTCAGTTCAGGTGTCCGGGTAATTGCCTTGCACTGGTCCAGCACGAAGAAACAACAACAAACGGTCCGTGGTGTCGGTGGCGCTGTCCTTCTCCCCCTTCCTGCCAGAGGCAGAGAGAACAGAGCGCACGGACGTCATAGGCCATTAATTGGATAAAGTAAATACGTTTCCAAACAGCAATAACACTAACGCCCGGTGATCAGCAATAATCAGAACTGCACCCGAATCCAATTCTGGCCGGTAACGGCCCACCATTAACGATCGGTTTCACCTGCCCAAATATAGAATTCGGTGCGGCGGGTGCGGGGGGGCAGTTTGGCGGACGCGCCTGTCAAACATTGACGCGCCACTTACTTGAGGGAGGGGACGACAGTTGAGCATGGTTTTGCTATTCCGCCAAATGCGTATTATTTAGCGGCGCATTCATAGACCAATATCGACTCTTACTGTTTGCCCGAATTGTGCTACTTCTTTTATGTTCTGACAAGGTTGTAGCGTGATTTTAATAGTCAACCGTTAGCAAGATAGTGTTGTTGGAAGTGCTATAAACAGAGCAGTTTGTAGGTTAAAGTTAAAACGCTCAATCAAAATCGATTGTAAAGAGATTCGAACAAGTCCTAAATTGCTTACAATAGTGTCTAAAGACATACAAGCATAGCATTTTACCATCACAGCATTTTAAACATAACCGATACCCCTCATGATATAGCCTACAGTTATCGGTAATTAGAAATAGGTATAATTTCGTGCATTGTCATTTGCACACATCAAAATGGGCAAACATAAACGGTGCAATGTCACACCAATGCTCGATACAATCTAAACGGTAACGATCCGATCTGACCAATCGGTAATACAACCTTCCAATTATGTTAAGATTTTTTGTTGCTATTTTCCCCTTTCCTCTACCGAAAGTAAACAGAATGTCCAGCAAAAACACACACACAGTGTCGTATCTGCGCCGTAACTGCTCGCCATTTTCCAATTTGGCCAAAATGTCATTAAGCGTGGTGAAATGGATTCGGGCAAATGTGTCTCCGATGGGTTACGGGTGTGAAGGTGAAGCCGGGTTTGCCGAACGCCATTACGGAAACGATAAATGTTTATTTGCAACTGGTCTAACGCCTCGCAAGTCGAAGGTGTCACTCAACCCAACCACCGCCACGGTCACGATCCGCCCGCCACTGGCTGCGGTGCGCCAACTTCCTCTCCAACTGGTCGATTACTGTTCTGGTCATCCGCGATCGGTTCGCACCGTGACACAGCGCGACGGTGCGAAAACTGTAAACTATAATTGTCCACTCAATTATTAATTGCTCGTCCAGCACGGGCTGTACACATGGCTTCTCGCACTGTCCCCAGTACCTTGCGCAAGATGTGTATTGTAGGTGTCAGCCGTTCGCACGACACAAACTGTACACTTGCTAGTACATTGTTCGGTTCCGCGCACGTTCGATGGCGTATAGTTTGTTGCGTAACGATTTGTGGTACACGTTTGGTGCACAATAGCCGATGACATTTTCGTTTGGATTGCTATATACTTTGTAAGGTGCAATTGCAGGACATTTTTTCAAGCAGACTTTATTAACAGATGAATATCGTTTCAATCGAATGGCTTGTGTCATCACTTCTAATCTAATATATTTCAATAGTTTGAAACCTTAGTATGAAGCTGTTAAGATCGCCATAAAAAGATACAGTATCTTAAAAATAGTGATCAAATAATCATTCGTATGTAACTGCAAAGGCTGCAAAGAAGAACAAGAGCACAGTTACGAAACGAAAGTTTCATTCCTTAACTTCAATGCTCCTTCATCGTCTACTTTACAGCAGAAATAAATATCTCTTTACACCTGCCACTTTTCAACTGCCAGACCTGGTCCCCACGTCTCATGGAACCAGCTGTTTAAACAACGGCCCTTTTCACACAAGAATGACATTAAAGTCAGCATGCAAACGAATCCTGACTTTCGAGCTTTTTCCAGCGCATCAGAGGGACCGAACCGATCCGGGATCAAAAGATGGGAATCGGATGGTGTGTTTCTACCATTTCCGGCTTCCCGTAACATTGTCGATTGTTCAGCAGAGCGAAAGTAAGCACCAGAAAGGTGCTAAATGGTTCCATTTCTCATCTCACCAACGGTCGTCCTGTGCCCGGGGACAACACTCCGGCGGCAGTCGTACCCGGAGGGTTTCGTGCTGCATGATTGTTGGTTCTATTTAAAAACATGCGCAAAAAAAAATACGATAACTGTGCCCGAAACCAGAGGATAGACACTTCGCCAAAGGAACAAAAGCGTTCACTCAAAATATTCAAAACCATCATCCTCGATCACATCGTATCCGATTCCGGCTTTGCCGGCAGGTCCCATTCCCGTCCATATGGACGACAGACACCGAGTGTGTGTGTGTATCTTTGCTTAATCCAACATTTGTTTAGGGTTTGCCTGGGTGCACGTTAGCAGGTGGGGGCGTGGGATATGGTTTGCTTAAAGCGAAATCAACCCAAATCAACGGGTCTGTCTGTCAGCTAAATCCTTTCCTAGTGTTGTTCCAGTTTGAGCGGGTGTGCTTCTTTGTATCTTCTCAATTCCTAAACAAAAAAACGCATGTATCTAGTGGTAGAGGTTATCTCCATCGTCTGGCACCCTTTCCTCATTGGTGGTCGTAGCTTCCTGTCGGTTTCATGGCACCGGTGCAAGCGAGAAGCGTTTGGTTCAGTCCAGCTGCCAAAATGCTTTAAACGATGGATGGATTAATGTAACGTTCCAATTCCGAAGCCATGGTAAACATGGCTGGAGACAGGCTGAAGCGAGGGTTGAACACGGTACGCTTCATCGTTCACCGGATTTGACTGCGAAGGATCGTGCCGAAATTGGAGCTTTGCTTATGATTAAAGGAAAGGGTGTTGCGATGATGGCTGTACACAGCTGTTTGGTTTTAATGTACCAGCGTGCTTGGAACGGCTTTAATGATGGAGCAAATCAATCTTAAACCTATTTGAGTGTTATCCATTTGAGGAAATACATTTGAATAATTAAAAAAACAATAGATTCTTTAAAAACCCTAATAGAGAAATTTGACAAAAATAACAAACACCGTTTCTGCGAACTCTGCGCATTCCTGATGCGTATCGTAACAGGTTGACGAATTTCGCATTTTATATCATACGCTCTAGGATTTATATCAAAAGGAAAAAAGAAATCAGCGCTGCTTATCAGACGCATAAACAAACATCGTACCATCCCAGATCGAAAGGCTACACAACAGTGCGCCATGGAACGCCAACGGAATATTTTACCCCGTAACCAAGCAAACAAGCAGCTTGCAGGCATGTTTTTCATGCGATTTTTTAGTACGTTTTTGTACATATATTCACCAACCGATGCTTTGACAGCGAATGTTACGCGTCGAATGCTCGCCACATATTATCGCCGCTATCAGTCAAGGATTACGGATTTAGCATAGGATAATCGAACGTACGGAGGTACCACGCACTGCAACGGTGCTTTTAACCGGTTGAAATGGTTTTTATGTTCCGTCGCCGGTCTACGCTCTACCTGTTCACCTGTTGTTATCTCGCAACCCATTCAGCAGCATCGTCAAACAACGACGAGATTTTACAGCAAAAGAAGCATAAAAAAAACAAAAACAATGCTTCAGCTTCAGCAACGCACAACGTCTAACAAGTAACAGCTGGGACGCAGTGAAAACGAGTTGATGTGAGTGCCAATTTTACAACTGCAGTTGGGCGGTTGAAGAGTCTGGTGGTGGAACAATCTTACGCTGACCTACCTGTACAACCTCTGCTTTCTGCTTTCTGCCTTTACCATTCCCCTCGACGGAACATTGAACATTGAATCCAGAATGCTCTGCCCACTCATCAGGTTCAGGTTTCATTTTTTACGGTTTATAGCAATCATGAGATGAATATTGATCACCCAGCTAGATCATCCTTTCGTGAGCAACCATTCCCCTGTTTTTCTTCACATTACAATTGAAGGAAAAGAGTTCAACAAAAAGAACCCACCTTCCACATGATTTGTTCTGGTGGCTTTTCCCGCGTTGCGCAGAGTGAGCGGAGAGCTGTGCCCGATGTCTTGTTCTACTTTATTTATTTCACAGCTCATCTTTATGCATGGGCTTCGTCATCGGGCTGACCCTAGCCCCCCCCCCCCCCCCCCCTGCCCAGGAAGGTGGTATCGAAACAGTTACCTCATTCACGTACGCCCCTTCCAAGTGTACACGCGGAGCAGAATGGGAATGGGAGGAGCTCGCGTAACGACTGGGAGTCATGAATATTAACACATCTCGTAATAATGCGGGTCCAGAATGGTGCCTTTTCCGAGCAATGGCTGGCACGGATTGCATACTGCCTGGGAGATGATGATGATGATGATGATGGATTCATTTGCCATTCCGTACAGTTCGATATTGCTACCAGCAAAGCTGCATGGCATTACTTATTTGCTAACGCTTTAGCAATTCACTTTGTATATAGATAACTGGTTTAGTTATGTTAAGGCAAAGCCGACGGGCTATTTCATGATATTTTGAAATCAGTAAGAAGGCCTTACCTATGAGCGCAAAAATAATTTAAATTAATTACCCATATGCTCACTCCGCTCAATTACTTACGTTCAATACCGAGCGAAGCAAAATTGTGTGATCAATCTTTGTTGCAGTTCCTGGAACAAGGTTGGTTCGGTCAAACATACCGTACGGTTATGTACGGTTTCTCAGAAGCATACAATGTACGAAGTGTTTCAAGTTTGCAGGAAAGTTTATTCGACCGAGACCAAAATGCACAGTGTGTGCAGTGCTGTCAACGTTGATTCCAAAAGTAGTTAAATTAGGTTTAGGAGAAAAATTTGCGTGAAAAAATTGTTCCATTGAGTGGATTTTCATTCGCATGGTAAAAGTATGGCTTTACGTTAATTATTGTATGTTGTAGCATGTGAGCATTACTAAAATTATGATTTATGATTATGATGATTTATTATTATTTTTAAAGAAGAAAACATAAAATAAAACATATTTCAAAATTATTATTCCCCAAAACACAACTTGTTGGCGTTTATGTTAACTTATTGTTCTAATCCATATGTATGCTTTGATCTTCGTTTGTACATGCTGTTCGATTCCTATTCGTAGCGACCGTTCTAAACCGCAAACAAGCAGACTATTGCTGTCATGGACCATATGAGCCAATGTCTTTTATCTGACATGGCAAACCATTGTGTTGAGAATGCTATTGAATTCAGCCCAATGATACTGGATGAAGATGATTGTCTTAGCAATGCCAGACTCCGGACAAAAGCTTCGATTTGGCAAAACTATCATCCTCGCTTTTGTTCTAAACGACATGATTCCGGATGCTGCATTACTAATGAAACAAGGACCATCGCTTTAGTTTCCAGGACCCTGGACCGGTTTAGTTTTACCGAATATATCGACTCAATTTACCAATACCAAACCCACTGCTTTTACACTGGCAGGCACACACGCATGAAATACGAATCAACTCACTCAGTTCATTGTTAAAGCCGTTTTCCTTTGCCTCCGGGGTTCTCCACTCCGGCCAAATCCGGCACATCGGAAACCGGGTGGTTTCATTGTTTGCGACACAAAACAACCCCACATTCTCTGCTCTGTTTCAATGGCTGTGAAGAAAGTTGCCGTCTTTAGAAAACCACTCATCGCATCACACGTTCGCAGCACAAGAGTTTCCGATCTTCTTGCGTGTGTGTGTGTGTATCCGTTTCAAAACATTAAAAAATGGTTTCAAATAGAAAGCCCACCTTCCATCACGCTGCCTCAATATCGCAAAAGTTTCTTACATTGAACGTGGCGACAGAAACACCAATGACGTGGGCGGCTTAAGTTAAGACTGTACCCCAACCATACAATCCCATACGGCCGCAATGGTTGAGAGCGTTCGCTTTGACAAATGAATGTGGAGCCGCCGGTACGGAAAAGCGACAAACACTGACGATGGATTGCAGCTAGAAATGATTCAACACATCACAGAACCACAGCCAAGGGCATCAATGCACGGGTGTGTTGCTGCTGTTGTGCTAGGGTTCAGTGAAACTCGTCCTCTGGTTAGATGCTCTCAGTGTTTTACAAACTTCCTTTCAACTAAGTCAACTGAAACTCTACCCAGCGCCCCCAGTTTGCATAGAAATGATATGAAGCAAAAATGCTAGGAAACAGAAATCTCCTACAGGTGGCTGCTAGATAACGATGCCTAGGGAAGTGTGGACGGCCTACACACCCGCCCTCTTATTCTTCGTTAGTGCCCTCTCTCTCCTTTCTCAATCCCTCCAGTGATGAGTACCTTTCACAAGTGCAAAAATACATCCAACTGTGCTGATGGTTTCTATTCCGTCATTTGCGAACCATTTCCACCCACAAACAAATGAAACGGACCTTAGCAGCTTACCAGGGTACCACCAAGTAACGCCAAGAAGTCAAACGTAAAGCTTTGCAGGCGTTTATTTATCTTGTGCTGGCATATGCGAGCAGCTATAGCAGGGTAGATCAATGTGCAAAGTTTAATGTTTTTGTTTTTTTAATCCCACCCCATACGAGGCGATGCATAAATGAAAAGGGGATTATTTAACTAAACACAGAACATTGTATGTGTAGCATAAAACATACTGCACAAACCTTTGGATAATGGTTGGTTTTAAGTTAAAAGCATTCAAGTCGTTCAATAAAAACTTTTCCCTAACATACATCATGAAAAGTATTACCAGCAGGTTTTTAATCAGAAAATGTGTCCAGTCACATAATAAAATCTTCCAAAACAACAAAACTATGTCAAACATCACATTTTACCACTAGCCACATACAACCTTAACCCTTCATTAGTCATTAAAAACGATGTAAACTAAAAACTATTTTCCTGAAAAAGCAAATGCATAAAACATTTCAGACATCAATCAACACACTGTTCTTAAACACTGTCTGCACTCTGAAAGCTTTCATACCTTTGCAACATAGTTTGCACTCTGAAAGCTTTCTTACCTTTACAGCATTTCTTTTTTGCTTTCCCTTGCTAGCTCTGCTAGGATTTGTTTTTCTTTGAACAGAAGAATTCAATAAAAAAACAAATACAATAAAATTCCTCCAAAGCTTCGCCCCACAATCCGCTTATAATGGTAGGATGCTTTGGAAGTCAACCTCCCCCTCCCATCGGAATTCTGTTCAATGGTGCAATGATGCGTGATTCTTTACAAAAAATAAATGAAATAAATGGAGAAAGAAAGACTCCATTCCTCGCAGCGCTTTGCAGCGCAAGAAGGGAACGAATTAAGGTGGCAATTTGTCTTCGTTTTATTGCCACATACACACACATACACACACACACCAGTGTGCACGGCAATAGCATCGAAAGTTAGCGTGGCCTCCGGGTGGCTGTTTTCAATTTGCCCATTTTCTCCCCAAGACGCTTTCAAGGCAAGCGAAAATAATAAAATAATATAAAATGAAGCGGAAGCGCGAGTTCGTTCACTGTAAGCAGCGGAAAAAATTGCTCATCCGAGCAACAAAAGCGAAGACGATTTAATGCTGGTACAAGAATAGATTTTTTTTGGTTTGGGCACCGTAGAGAAGATGATGGAGTTTTTTTTTTAGTTTTGTTCTCTCCCACAACCGTTCGGTCTAGTGTGCAAAGCTGCGCAGCTTAAAAAAGATAAAAATGAAGATGCAAAAGCCGCGTCCCACTTCGGCCCAAACGGGGATGAATTAAATCGATTGAAAGCTCATGCGGAAATAGACTCAATTGCTTGCAATCGGTGACTTTACACCATACCTTTCTGGCTGATTGTCGTCCATCAAAGCTCGGTAACGTGCTAAAGGCCAAAACGAGTTGAGTCATAATTGAGCGGACGCGTTTTTTGAAAGCACGATTCATTGGTTTGTGTGTATGTGTGCAAGGAAGAGAATTGCAGAGCAAAAAGTAGCTATGGATATTATTCGAACAAATGATTTGCTTGAGCGATGAATCATCTGGTAAGAGTGCTCTTTGTGGGTTTTGTAAGCTGGTAACACAAAAAAAAAAAAAACTCTCTCTCTCTCTGAAAGGAGTCAGGATAAAATGATTTTATTCTACCTCAAGGTGATTCTGTGTGCTATTTTGTGTCTGCTCTCACGTTCACTTCACAAAAAAAGCACAGAACGAAACGATTCCCAGCTATGAAAAGCACTCAAAACTAATTGACTTCCGGTGTTGTTTATACCTGTCTGCCCCTAAAATTAATCAACCTGTTCGCGTGAACGTGCGCGGGCGCCTTCTCCCGTTCAATAAAAAAGCTTCTTCCGCAATTATGAGCGAGGCATGGTTGAGTCATTTGAATTTTAAGTCTCGTCCGCCTCCCTCCCACCAGCCTGAAAACACACACACACAGGATGGACAGTTTCGTGCTACAGAAGAGCCTCCTCCGTGCCACAAAAATAGCCTCGTTAAAGCATACTAGCGATACTTTAAGCCACCGAGCCAAGCACGTACATCCTGTTTGCTGTTCGTGTGTGAGAGTGTTTGTGTCCGTCTGTCTGTATGTGTGTGTTAGGGCTGGAAAATGGCTTTGAAAAGCATGACGGCAGCAGAGAACTTCTTGCGGCTCTCTAATGTGGCCGCCACCCCCAGAAACAGCCGAGGGAAACAACCAAACGCTTCGACCGTAAGCTACGCGATTTACCATCACCATTTTTGCCACTTGCCGATGGAGTTGTACGAATCCTCTTCTGACAGTGATAACCGCGTGAAACACTTCACTTCACCCCCTGGGAGGAGGGAGGGGGGGGGGGGGAGGCGAGCTCCCGGAGGAATGGCAGTGTGCGGGATGTGTAGCTGCGGATGTAACGAAAAGCTTCCGGAGCCCGTTGCCACCCTTTTTTCGTTGAGCCAGTGTGCCGGACGAGAAATAAATCATAATTTAATTGAAATTTAATCCTTCACGGTTTCCCTGCGCTCTGAGTTCGTTTGTTTGTATACAAAAAAATACAGAAAGAAGCAGGTAAGCAGAATAATGGAATCAGGACACCTTCAAATGGCATACGACAGAAAATGTTACGCTATTGTTCCATAGACCCGTCGCTGTATATGGGATCGAATCTCATTCCGCGTGACAAGGAGCAAATGAAACAATACGCAATGTTTTACTTTTACTGAGCTTCCGCAAACATTTCAAATAATTCGAATATTAATTTCCCGCAAATGCTCTTTTGTGTACACGTTAATCGGTTAATTTTAATTTCCTGCTTAGTATAAGAGGTATACAACTTTCTATTGGTCTTAAACCACAGCGTTCTCAAATTTCTCGTCTCACCTCATCAAACAATATTTGCGTGTCAAACAAACACGCGATACCTTTCGGCAAACATAAAAAGGAAAGGCAGCAAAGTTCAATCATGACTCGTGTACATGCCATCAATTGACTGTACGACTGATTGGCGCGCTGAGTGCGTCTTCTTCTTGTGCCAGGTGCGAAGGTTGAAGGGTTTCCCACTCATTGAAAATCGATAAAACTCCAACCGAAAACCGGTTCAAATCTCAAGCTGGCAGCGGTATGCCTCCGATGCATACCTCCGCCACCTACTCAAGCGGCCTGCCAAGTGCTTAGTGACTTTGCTAACTGGGTGAGTGTTGTTAAAACACTTTTCGAGAATCAATTTCCGTGAAAGTTGGAAACAAATTTAGCTCACCTTGCGCAGTCCCGGGCTGTTCGAGGCAAAGTTGAACTCCCCGAACCAAGCGCAACCATGTTACGTCAAACCCCTTTTGCCTGGAGAAAACTGCCTCGAGTTTGTTTTTTTTTTGTAATGAGTGTTGTTTGTGATTTACAGGATTGCTTAGGGAAAGCGCTACCACTATTGTGTTCAACACAAGACTCTGTCTATCGATCGTTCAATTAAACGCAAGAGTGAATGTTGATTCAAGCAGTGCCAATGCGTTAAACAGTGCTTCGGATCGTTTTCCACCCATCAGTAACTTCTGGAAAACTGAGAAAATTGAGTTTTATAATTTAATGCATTCCACAAACTGAACAGATACATACTTGACGGTATAGTAAATCAAGTTTTTTTTCTAGAAACAGGGTAAGCTTTGCTGCCATTCAACACAGATTCAACATAATAAAAAGGCATGCAGCAGTCATTAAAGAGCTAATCAACACCGTTTACAAGAAAATCCAAAAATAACATTAGTCCTGGGGTTCGGAAGTTAATCCGAAACCGATTCACAACACATCATCATGTACACACAAACACAAAAACACAGCACAGGTTCGGCAGCTAGAGGCAGCGCAGGAAAAATGTGCACAAATTACCGCTAGTCATGTCATTAAGCCAGCTCACAATCACTACCTAAAGCGAAACGAAACATCGACACATCCTCCTTCGTTGTTCACGATGGGGGTGTAGTATTCGGGATTTAGCTGTCCACCCTCATGCTCTCCCTTGGGGTGTGCCTGCTTGCTATCCCCTTCTGCGTTCTTTGACTGTCGATTTCAATGAGGTCAGTAAGTGTGTGTGTGTGTGTGTGTTTGTGTGTAGTATTATTGAGAAAACAATAATAGGAAACAAAACCTCCCTTCAAACGCCCTTGTACTCTGGGAGATCTATACAAGCTACGAACCTTCTGTAATCAGTAGCAAACACTAAATCAGTGAGAAATGTATAAAAAAACATGACGCGACGCAAAAAAAAAGAAAATGGAATGCTCCCGGGGAATCCGTCCCACTTTATCAAAAGCTTATTATGGACGCCCCTTTATGATAGGCAGTTTAGGAATTTATCGCGCTATTTTCGTGCCTAACATTTCTCATTGTTTATGCAACCTTCGATTCTTTCCATTTTTTAGCACTTGAAAATGTAATAAAAACAGACTTGTGAAGGTATCGATACTTTGGTAAGTACACAAAAAAATCAGTTTTAGACGCGTCTCAATCATTCGTAGAACGTCATAATATGGTGTGGAAAAGGGACTAGCCTATTTGTTAATTGTTTTCGGCCAGCGACGTTATTTAAGCAGACACAGATCATCATTTACTGCTTTTTATCTAATTTACATGAATTTTGTATTATTTACTTACTTTTTTGTTACTGTGCAATCAATGTAAATCCGTTGCGAAGCATCGTAGTTTAGTTTTCATTTCTCTGCAAGTAGAAAAGGCATATTGTTGATCGTTAAAACAGATTATCAAACCCCAGCAAAGGTTCACATTGATAGCATTTAGATCACATACAATATTACCAGCATGCAGTGAGCAAAACAACAAAACAGTAAAATACAAGTTTGATCATAATTTATTCGAAGCAACACAACACAGCAACGAACGAACAAGTAATCAACCTTCCCACGTATCACATAAATACTTAAAGGGCCACTACTAATTGATTGGCACGTGAATGACACTGGCGATTAAATGTCACTCCCCTCGCACACAACAATCAATTAATTTTCTTATCGTTCGTCAGTCTATATCTGTGGCTGTGAAAGAAATTCCGGCTCTATCGACATAGCTTTATCCATCAGCTACTAGGAGTCTCCATTTGTTCAGAAACACCATGCGTCTCCATCGAGTGCGCATTTGTTTACGCCAATACAACGAACAACGGGCATTACATTCATTTCCAGTTTTTCCTTAAATGAACCCAATTTAAAGCTAATTCAGTCTTGGTAGATTGTAAATCTTACATGTTTACTGTAATATAAGAATGTATAGCATCATCAAATAGCGTGTTTCAAGTTTGCATGAAAAGTAAGCAAGTGGTCATCATACCAAGAAGAAGGGTTGATAAAAACCTGCACAAAACCTGACGCACTGAAGGGCGAAGTAAACCTTTATTAAATCATCCTTTACAATTTCCCACGAAAAGTACCTGAACGCTGCCCATCAGAAAGTGAACCTGTGTGTGTGTGTTTTTTTTTTTGTGTTGCGTTTTTGCTCACTAAACCATCCTTAGCATGAATTTGCAATGAAACTGGGTTTTAGAAAAAGCAATACCGCAGCAAACCCGATTGTGGTCAGACTGTTTTATGGCATTGGTTAAAAACAAGCGAAGAAAAAACATCGACCAATTTCATGCTTCAACAATCGTTCAGGAGGTAACATTGTGAACGGTGAATGATCCTCTTTTCGTATTTGTTCGCATTCCCTTTCACAGCGCGATAGCAGCTGTGAAGTTAATTGAAGGATAATTGGTTCATAATTTGCAATCATTCAGGGGATGTTGTTACGTCTTTCGTTTGCTTCGCGGGTTTGAAGCGAGCGTGTACAAAACGAGTAACAAAAAAAGGTTGTTGATTTTTCGAAACATTACTGCCTGAGGGGTGGAAGTGTATGGTGTAATTCAAAAAGGATAATCGATGTAGAGGGAACAAAGCTTGACGATGCGTTTTGGCCGGTTATTGTTGGCTGCTGTGCATGGAGATGTCGTAAATAATAGCAATGTAATAAATAATAGCTTATGACGATTTGATTCTTCATCTTCATTATATATATAATTTTAGTCTATAGAACCATGATTCCCCCCAAATTATTCTGTTGTTGTAATTTCACTTTCCTTACAATGAAGAAGTCGTATGTGTAAGCTTAATTTTATTTGATTTCAAAGCTTTTAAACTATTCTTTCCTTTTTTACTTGACAACTTTTAAGAATACTCTATATTCTCTAGCTTATATTTTCTGCATAGCACCACAACATCAACGCCACACAAACGGTGACCTGAGCATTAACGGATGCGCTACTTTTCCCATTCTCTTTCCTCACAACGCTTATCTCATCATTGCACTCGCGATGAAAGCAAAACAGTGTCGGAAACTTTCGCCAATTGTCGATACTACTTAGCCACGGCTGGCATACCACCTCCTCACGCATCCCTACCTTTCCCACCAAAACATATTATTTGTTGCTACCTTTGAGGGTGGGGGAAAACAGTGCCATCCTGCTTACCGTGGTCGTGAGCAAACTTCCGCGATCCGGTCGTGAGCGTGTACGTCATTTTCCCTCCCATTAAAAGAGGACGAACTACCTGTTCGCACCAGGATAAAGTTTCGTTACCAACGGATCACATTCCTCCTCTAAACGTCACTCAAAAAAGCTTGAACTTGGGGGCACCGTGTACCGTGCGGGGTGATAAGTTTGGTACGTTCTCGAGATGGTCAAAAGGTAAACATTTTCTTCGAAGCCACGATATCGTAGCCCTGACCAGTGATGCTATTTTTGGTTCGCCGGGGCACAAGCGTGCGGGAGCGTCTTGATTTCACTGCTGTGCGAGGGCAGTGTTTCATTCATTGCGGAAGTCTGACGGTGGTCCTGCCACAAGTTGTCCTGAAGTGCTATCGAAAGCCGTCCAATCATTTGGAATCTGTTTGGACTATCAATTGGAAGCAAAATACAGACCTAAGCCAACGCAAGACTCATGAGGATTATATTATTGTGACTTTTAGGATTATATTATTGAACTCTGTTTTTTATTAAACATTACTATAAACAACATATTTTGTATTTTTCAAACGTCCCTATCCTCGGATGAAAAGCATCCAAAAATGGCATAACACCTAGATTCTATGTTCTATAAAACAGGACCGCTAAGCAATACTAGTACTTTACCACCTCACATCAAACAAATCTCCTGACAATCAAAGCAAATTTGCCCCACGCGACAAACCTCATTACACAGACAGTGTGAAATGTACGGGCGGGCTGCTTCAAGTTCGAACAAGACTGTATCAATTTCGTAGCAAACTCAATAAGTTAAATTTAATTTGACTCTAATTTACTTCCCCATACCGAAGTCAAATTCTCCCCAGAGATATGGGTGGCTCGACTGAAAAGAACAGGAGCTTCCTCGACACACACAGAAATTTGCATCACACTTTGCACACAACTACGCGACTTTTCTTCTCCACGGCAACTGACTTTACAACTGCCCAATGCCGCATATTTTCCCCCGAAATGTCATAACGCTCACGTCCGTATGTTGATCAGGTACGTTCTGGGCGCTTTTTTTCGATCTTTTTTTTATTTTCACTCTCTTTGGCTCTTCTCACTAATCCATTCACGCCGGAATCTTCGCATCAAATTTAGGCGGCGTGTGTAAAAAATCCAATTTTACGCCCAATTTGGTGAGTAAACTCGTGATTGGACGTGTTGCTGCTAGCATTCATGATTCACATTCAACCATCACTGCGTCCTGTGTCCGTGTATGTGTGTGTGTGTGTATGTCTCTTCCCACGGTACCGTGGCTTTGATTTATGATTCTTTCAAACGTGCATACAACAGCATACATAGCGTTTTTTTCATAATCAAAAGAAAGTAAGGCTTGTTATTACTTCGCTCAGCAGTAGCTAGCAGTCGTTTAAGGAAGCACAAGAAAGCAATAATAAAAAAAAACATCCGAAAATAGACTTTGGCACATGATGCCAATCTGCGAAAAACCCATGCAAATCTGTTCCGATGATCCCCGCTTGCTCGGGAGTAGTCTAGCAGCAATTATGAACCTTCAAATCACTTACACCGTCAGTGGTGTAGGTCTTGTCATATTCTATTAGCCTTTCGTGTTTGCTTTTTTCCTGGTATGAAAGCTCAAGAGGCGGAAGAATGTTGGAACGGAGAGCAAACAGAAACGCTCTGCACGGAGAAGATCATACGGCAGAGCGCTTTTAGGTTCTGACATCAAAGCACTTGCCGGGTGTGCCGGATACGGAACGGCCTTTCACGTGCATGTTTCGTTGCCTGGGGGGTAGTACTCTGTCATCCCGTACGTGAGGCGGTTTCGTTGTTGCTTGTTTGACCCGTACCAGTCTCATTCGGAAGTCGTTCTGCCGTGGTAGTGCTATCAAGGTAGCTTATAGGCTTGCGTGCGAAACATGATTTTCCGTTACGAATCTGTACCCAAAACACTCTCTTTTTCTGCCATCAATATACACGATTGATTTTGAAAAACGGCCATCGATGGACAGACAATTTGGTTTGTGAGCTGATTTGCCCTGTACGATACGTAATTTCTGTCGTCCTGCTTGCAGCGTAATTAACTTCAAAAGCAGCTTTTCCATTGCTCCCACCCCTCTCCGAAGACAGAAAGCGAAGAACTTTCGGAAATATTGAATTCAAATTAATATAAAAGCATTCGGCTGAGTGTTTTGCACAACACTCTACTAGCTGCTGCTCAGCCAATGAAGCCATCTAGGCAGCACAAAATCGTACACACATTGTGCTGTTCCAGAACGGTGCTGCACGATTTAATAATGCAGGAAAATGGCTTTTGAGATGATTTTGAAATTTGATTTTGTACATTAATTTAACTTTCAATTGGCATCGCGTCTTCTGTTTACGCTTTCTACACGCACTCAATCCGCCCAGCGAGCGGCGAAGTATGAGCACCGCGTGATGATTCTGGTACCAGGAGCGCCACAAGTACACGGGGCGGACGGTGTTATACATTGTCGCGTGTTTGAAACATACTTTTGCCACGCGTTTATCATTTGCTTTTCAACAAGCAGCCCGAGTATAACAAAAAAGCTTCGCCTTAGTGAGAGCAAAATTCGCTGAGCATGATGCTTCAATTTTTGCTGTGTCGCAGATTTGCAAAATCTGGTGCAAAAACAAAGTGCGCCCGTGCACGTTTCCTTCTCATCTACGCTTTGTTACACTATATTTTGCTTCCTTGTGCTTATCGCGCTTGCTCTTTCACACTTGAAGTACCTGTTGATCAGGATGGGGGACCGTGGCTAATGGAGTTGTGCTCGAAAAAATCTCGTTCCTCCATTCGAACACGTTCCGACACTTAGCGACTAATTATGTGAGCATAAATTACTGGCCGGATGTGAGTTTTAGTGCCTTCGATGTTTGTGACTATATCTGCCTATCGTTTGATAGTGGCCATTTTGATTGCTTGCAAACCGGGGAAGGCGGACTAGTGTGAGGTGATTTTCAAAGGAACACGCGCGCACGCTCACAAACACATACAAACACGCATACGCTTAAATGAACATCCCAGACATGGCGACTGGCGACTGGCGAAGCAGCGCATATAAACTGCTCGCGCGGCGATACAATTTATGTAAATACATTCACAGAAACTTTTGACGACTGGCAATGTCCCGCGCAACAGAGCAGGCAAACAGAAACTTTGCCGGGGTGTTGGCAGGCGAACGCAAAGACATCCAAGGCTAAGATCCGATGACGACGATGCTGCTTGCAAACGTTGCATTGGTTGAAAGTGGAAACATTTTTGCAAACTAAACAACAAAAAAAAAACCTGTTAAACGCTACTGAGACACACTCGTCATTTGCATGACAAAACTTGTAATTTGATTATTCTGCTCCGTATCCCGACCATTTGCAGAAGAGACGCGTCTATAATGGTGATGGCTTTAACGATGTGCGAACGATTGGGCGGTGGGTGGAAACTAAAAAATAGCAGCAAAAGAGAAAATAGCTGTCCTATGTTTTGCAACGGTTAAGAGATGAGCAATACAGCATGTATTTTTCGAAACGTACAAAACGAGCCTTAAATGAGCTTAGTCTCCCGATGATCAATACTATTTCCTATCATACTTTTCAACATGAAGAGGGGCCCATTGCAAAACGCTTAATTATTTACCAGTCGTTTTATTTCAATTCTAAACCGCGTACAATAATCCTTATAGGTCGTAATGAAGTCCTCTCGAACGGCCGCGATCTCAAAGGAGGCGAAAAAAAGGATCAATTTACCTTTGGGGACAACAGTAAGCCAACCAACAACAACAAAAAAGCGGAGACTAACGTGCAAGGAATCGAAAAGATTAATGTTTCGCCGGTCAACGGTCGCTAAAGCGTCATTTGACGCAGATGGTCCAAGGAGAGAATACGGTTTGGCAATAAAAGCACATCGCACTAGAGATACAACAAATGACCCAAAAATAAGACCCCGTCTGGGGATCAGTCAAGGCACGTTCGGCAGCAAAAGCATTGAAAATTGATCGGGAATGAGAGAATGTCAGCCCATTTTTTTTCCTTTTGCAGATCACTTTGCTGCTGCTAGGAAGAAGGTAAGCCCCAGTGCTCCTCCGGTGCCTGTCGCAGCAGCGGGGAAAGAAAGAACCCGCCGAGGGAACAAATTTGAAACACCATCGTCGACACTCGCCCCGCTACACGTGGAGTAGTATTTCCAACACTTACGTTTTCGTTGTTTTGGTTTCGTTTGAGTTTGAGGATTTGCTTCAATAAAACCACCGCTGTTGGTGTCGGTGAAAAAGTAATACCAAACCCCCAAGGGCTATCAAGGCCCACGGTAAAGCCATCCGAACTAAGAACGGCAGATCAAGCGCACAGACCGTACATAACACCGTATAGCACCCGCACCCGGTACTTCCGAGTACGGGGCCCGCTTCTGCGTCTTTTGCCCGATGGTAAAAGATCCACTTCCTAAGAAGGCACCAGGGACCAGCAGCGCGTCTTAGGCACGGATGGGCCATTTTTTGGGGAAACAGGGACGTATTACATGTTTCTAATCTTTCGCACCGACCCGCAAAAGGCATCCTCCTTCTGCAACAGAAGTCACGTGTCCTTTTGCCGTTTTCCCCCGAGTGGTCGATTTTGCTGCTAGTCTGGTGGGTTGAATGGTTGCCGTGTTGCGAGCAATTGAATGTCAGCAGGGGAGAAAAAATAATAAGCGGCACGGTACATGCGCTGCTGCTGCAGGTGATTGATAATTCCTTCAGGGATCAATTCGTCATTAGAAGTCTTTAGAGGGATGATAACCCTCGCATGGTACCCAACTGTAAGCTAGAGAGCATTTCG
Organism: Anopheles gambiae; assembly: GCF_943734735.2. Taxonomy (NCBI): domain Eukaryota; kingdom Metazoa; phylum Arthropoda; class Insecta; order Diptera; family Culicidae; genus Anopheles; species Anopheles gambiae. Next base: position 29,599,065 of record NC_064601.1, read on the forward strand.
GAGGATGGCCGTTTTTGGGCAATAGGGTCATCAGCACACCGAATGAATTCGCAGACCTTCTGGAACTCCTCCGAACCACAAATACGGAAAAGTAGACAACACACAGTTGCGTATTGCAAATACCGTTACGCCGGAATCTAATTACAAAAATGAAACACCGTTACCATGGTAATAAGGCTGCGATGGAGAAGAAAAGGTGCGTCGATATTAATCACAGCTTACGAGGGCAACACAATTTTAATTAATTTTCAGTAAAACGCTAGTCTTCGTTTCCTTCCATTACCGCATGTTGAAGATTTTGATGAATGTCCCATTTTGTGGTGGAGCTTGTGAGGGCAACTGGGAGAGGGCTCACGGGTTACTACGTACTTCTGTGGACAAATGTCATCTATTTCACCGTGGACAGAAACTAACGACTTCCACCAAGAGCTCCCGAGGAAGATGCCCCTCCCATGATGGCACTTTTGTTAATGCATTGACAGTAATCTTCCCACGGCATGGTGTGCAGCCCGTGTTCTGTATGTGTGGTTCTGAATGTGTAGGTAGCTTTTCTTCTCTCAATTGCAATTTTCCTTCCACGCCGTGCTTTGTCCACGGTTCCCTCTCAAGGGGCATTGAAGAGCCCTTCCTCCGCTGTTTGTACATACATCCTTGGCCCTTGGTTATGTGTGAAGATGAAACGATGACGTCTAGCGCACATCCGCACATGCCTTACACCAGAAGAATCCGGTCGCCTTTTGAACGACCCGAAGGGGGGAGGGAGAGGGAGAGGGAAGGGGTGGGAGTTGAAAAGAAAAAGAAAGAACCCGAGATGAGATTGATGGTACACTTCTTCACAACTTTGCCTGTCACGCGCCTGATAGAGCTTGACGTTCCGTCCGTAGATGTCACAGGCCGAAGATGTGCTAAGAATAGCAGCACAGTGGCCCTCATTCATCCTGCAAATCTGCTACTCGCCTTACATCCACCTGCTCCATACTATATCGCCTTTTTCCCGCAATCACAAACCCAAAAGCTCCCGAGACTCTTCCCGGCGTGGTGAGGAGCTAACAACAATTGTTTACCGCTTGACGGTCGAGTGAAACCAGATTCCTTGTGGGGTGTTTATGCGAGGAAACAACCGCACAAGGGTTTATTCATAGAAAACTGTGGCCACCTACCCAGGTCCCTAAGATGGTTTTGTATTACAGGCAGCTACATTTAAAGCTACATTCACAGCTGATGACAACCTACGCACGACCAATGTACAATATAATCGAAACAAGGAAAAGGCTGTACATAAAACCAATATTTCTCTTTTGAGAAGTAAAACAAAAGTTTAGAGATTATAAAGCTACAGCAACGTCAATACAACACAAATGTTCGAAGTTTTGTTCTCAGGATCGGTATGGTGCTTATGATTCTCAGCAAAGACAAACCATCAGTACCAAATGCAACATAACTGCACGGCATGTTATTGAATTACAGTGAAAAGCTTTTAAATAATTACTGCCAGTCGCATCAAGCTCTCGCAACTAGTCGCAGGAAGATGGTCCGACCCGACCGGCTAGCCACTCCAACCAGTATAAAGCGTTTAAGAAACGATAATCGTTCAAGCTATATGCTAGTTGAGTTTATGCTAGCAACTGGGATAAGCACCACGGACGTAGAGATAATTACAATAGTTGTAATATTTATGATTCGTTACATGTTATATAATGTATTTTTTTAAAACATAACTAACACTCATAAGCTTCATCACTTTGACCAAAAAGATACATAAAATTATACATAATAACAATTGATTTATTAATTTGGAACTAATATTTCAGTTTTATGCAATAAAAAAGTAATAAACCCTTTGCTCTATCATGCCCTTCCCAACCTCCTCCCGCCTCGAAGCCGGCCAACGTGTAGCACCATTATCTTCTTCATCATCATCGTCAGCAAGGAAAAAGTCGATGCATATCTAAATTGGGTCAACAATGCATTCACTTTGTGGGCAGCACGGTTCCCGACCGGCTCCTACTTGTATGCAGACCCGGCCATCGCCTAACCTGCACAATAGGATCACCGCCCGCGCTTCTCCCCTGCTTTACTACGGCCAACTTCTTGTTCCAACCATTTTCTCACACTCCTGCCATCACGAGATGAATCTCCATTCTCCATTCATCACATCACACATCCGGAGTACGTCCGAGTGCATTCATAGCCTCTACAGTTAAAAACATTATTCTTAATTAGCGTACCCGTGGAATTAACAACTGAACGTGCAATGTTTTTTTCCCCCGGAATCAAGAATTCTTCCCTTGTGTGTTACCGGATGTGGGTTACACAATGCGCGCGCTGGTGTGGTTGCCGGTTCTGCTGACGTCATAATGCTTTCCCTCATTCAATTTGACTCCGTAATGCGTAATGAAAAAAGGCAAAAAGCACCTTCGCTCCTACGTAGAAGAAGCGCCACGGTGTTCTGCAGCAATGGTATATCTGATAAGTTTTTCCCTATTTAGATATTGTGTTTGCTCTCTTGCATTTCTCACTGCCGCTTCGGTTTGCAGAAAGAAAAAAATAAAATGGTACAATAATTAAGCTGCCACAAACTCTGCAAATGGTGGAAATGATGGCAAGAAATGGTTCAAATAATTAAATGATGTTTCTTCACAGCTACCTTTGCCACGGCGGCGCAGCATTTCGAGAACTTTATTTTCGTTTTTATCGTGTTTGCATAATTCAAAAACTTTGTCCCTGTCTTTCCATCTTTGGTTTTTGCCATTTCTTTCCTAAATATTGCATCAGCTAATTAAAACACAGAAAAAGTAGTAACAAATGCATAATCCGAAGAATAATTTTTAGCTTCAGCATAGCAAAATACAACAATAACTTGTCTCGTTTCTGTTCGGTAGCGTCTTTCACTGACTCGACAACTTTTAGTTGCTGTGGATGTTGGAACTTCAAAAAGGATGTGAACAAATGGTCGATATTTTCAAAACTGGATCCTTCCCCACGCTTCTCCTTTCGTCCTTTTTTCACGCCAACACTCGGTGGGCGAATGCATGTGCGAGAGGACGGAAAGGTTTATAGGTAACCGGGCACCGGGCACCGAGCGCTCATCGTGGTGCTGACAGTTTATGAGTTTTGATACATTAAATTTTCATTAGCTCTGTTCACATCGGTCCCTTCCGCGTGGTTAGCGAACCGAGGGCGCGAAATGTTGTGCCACAGCACAGTTCGAGATGTCGCGCAAAACGAAAACGATAACACGGTGTGATAAAATGAATCCCGACGGGACCATCTACAGCGGCAGTGGCCTATAACGGGCGCACTAAGACGCTTTTTTGTTAGGTCGGAAAGAGTGTATGTATGCCCCAGCAACTAAGCATACGGGTATGATAAGCGTGCAAGCGAACGGAGCATTTTGTTTGGAGAAATAGCAAGGTAAATGCTGGTGGAAAAGGCTTACCAGCTGTCTTGTTGAGAATATGTGCAGTTGACAGGAGCAAACATTTTTATCAAGAAACAAATTTTATCGTACAGCAAGAGCTAGCGGAGGAAGCATTATAACACATTTTATTTCACAATTTACAAAATAACAATGAATTAAGCGTTAAAACTGTGTCCAACTTAATATGTTCAATCTGAAATCTCATTTCTTAGGATTACCAAACAATCGTTGTGTTAAGGATGCCACGCAAAATACTTTTGGATAAACACAAACATAATTTTAAACTTTCGTACGATTCTCACTTTACACTGTAACAATCCAATAGCTTGGATGCTCCAGCATAGCCTAGGTTTGGATAACATTGCCAACATAAAGTACCGAAAAATTGCATTCCAAAGTTTACCACGAACTTGCAGGCATGTGTAATGCAATGCATCACACGGCTATTGCTCTATACACCATCATCACAGTCTCGCACGCATAGAGCCCCGGAGTTTTTGAGTACTTCTGAGCCGATTAAATGTACCATCCGTATGAGACCATGTTGGCTGATGTGTTTCATGCACGATATTGGATTTGGCAGATTACTTTTTCGAGAGTGCTCATCAAATGTTACCCCCAAAACTGATTCCGATTCTGTAGCGTCCAAGATGACTATCCGTTCACCCACGGGTCATAGATACAACCAGGTATTACGTAAACGTTAGAAAGGTTCGAAACGGCCTAACAAGTACTAGGAAAGCTTTTGTGCTTTCGAGCGAGCTGGCTAGTTTATCGAAGATTTGTCGGCATTGGGCAGAATCGTGCCGAACCCTCAAAGAAGAAAGGTAATTCAGAAAATCGTTCGTGTACACTGATACTTCTGGATAGTATGTCTCGAGTAACGATTATGTTACTGGCAGTGAATCAATTTCGCCTTTTCGGTTACCTGATGTACATAAACCATGCAGCTTACACTAATGAGCCCGCTTTGGATCGCATGTTGTGTAGGTGCGAATTTTGAGTAAATCTTTCTTCTTTTTTTCTGCTGCTCTAGCATTTTTCGTGTGAGCGATTTACCCCGTAAAGCGGATTATCTGCTGCACCCATTCTTTTGCTGATATTCGAGAAAAACAAGCAGTGTATTTTTGAACGCGCCATTTTCAATAGCACTACAGGAATTTTCGTTGTACTGGGTCAGCTTGGATCCGCTACTTTATCCGCTAATATATGACGCCTCTGCTTCAATGGCTAAAGTATGGAAAAAAACAAATTGAAGTGCAAAAGCTTCAACGCAGGTTTCTATGACAGAGATGTTCTCGAGGTATTAAGATGAGCTTAAAGAAAACCTTCCACTGAAAACTTCCACTCTGTTTCATTGTGATGATTTTTTTTTTTCTTTGGCTCAACAACCGATGTCGGTCAAGGCCTGCCTGTACCCACTTGTGGGCTTGGCTTTCAGTGACTAATTGTTCCCCCCCATAGCAGGATAGTCAATCCTACGTATGGCGGCACGGTCTGTCATAAAAAAGTGAGTGAATCACTCATAAAAAAGTGAGTTTGTTTCAAAAAGTGAGTGAATCACTCATAAAAAAGTGAGTTTGTTTAAAAAAAGTGAGTGAATCACTCATAAAAAGTGAGTTTGTTTAAAAAAAGTGAGTGAATCACTCATAAAAAGTGAGTTTGTTAAAAAAAAGTGAGTAAATCACTCATAAAAAAGTGAGTTTGTTTAAAAAAAGTGAGTGAATCACTCATAAAAAAGTGAGTTTGTTGAGTGAATCACTCATAAAAAAGTGAGTTTGTTTACAAAAGTGAGTGAATCACTCATAAAAAAGTGATTTTGTTGAGTGAATCACTCATAAAAAAGTGAGTTTGTTTAAAAAAGTGAGTGAATCACTCATAAAAAAGTGAGTTTGTTGAGTGAATCACTCATAAAAAAGTGAGTTTGTTTAAAAAAAAGTGAGTGAATCACTCATAAAAAAGAGAGTTTGTTTAAAAAAGTGAGTGAATCACTCATAAAAAAGTGAGTTTGTTGAGTGAATCACTCATAAAAAAGTGAGTTTTTTTTAAAAAAAAGTGAGTGAATCACTCATAAAAAAGTAAGTTTGTTGAGTGAATCACTCATTAAAAAGTGAGTTTGTTTAAAAAAAGTGAGTGAATCACTCATAAAAAAGTGGGTTTGTTTAAAAAAGTGAGTGAATCACTCATAAAAAAGTGAGTTTGTTGAGTGAATCACTCATAAAAAAGTGAGTTTGTTTAAAAAAAGTGAGTGAATCACTCATAAAAAAGTGAGTTTGTTAAAAAAAAGTGAGTGAATCACTCATAAAAAGTGAGTTTGTTTACAAAATTGAGTGAATCACTCATAAAAAAGTGAGTTTGTTGAGTGAATCACTCATAAAAAAGTGAGTTTGTTGAGTGAATCACTCATAAAAAAGTGAGTTTGTTGAGTGAATCACTCATAAAAAAGTGAGTTTGTTTAAAAAAGTGAGTGAATCACTCATCAAAAAGTGAGTTTGTTTAAAAAAAGTGAGTGAATCACTCATAAAAAAGTGAGTTTGTTTAAAAAAAAGTGAGTGAATCACTCATAAAAAAGGGATTTTGTTTAAAAAAAGTGAGTGAATCACTAGAACATGGATGTAATAATAAAATTCATTAATGAATGATTAAGCCCAAAACATTAACGTTATCTCGTTATGAAGCAATGGAGATGTAACATTGAACACATCAACCAGCATTGAACTACAACATTAGCGATTATTCCATTGAAGCTTGAAAATTTACAGTTATCTTAATCACAGATAACAGAAGTTGAACCATCCAAACCAAATGATAAATGGATTGGTCGGTCAAAAACATAACTACAAATACATCAAACAAACATCGCTCTCTAGGTTCTCCAACTATCATCGCAAAATTGATACCGCTGTGCAATTGATTGAAACATTACGCTTTCGATCATTAAAGGGAAACTGTTGCATGGATACTCGTACCATTTGCTTTAGTTAGCCCATCAAACGAACAACCTCGTCCTCTCAGGTTCACGTGGTGGTTCGTGTGGTGGATAATATGAATTCCCACCGGAGAACCCTTCGCATCTACGCTAATAACAAACTCGGGGCCCGTGCCAGGAAAGATGAATTCCCATCGATAGACGATCTGTTATGCATCAATCAACGGGAACCACATGAATTGAGCACGAAAAACGGATCGATCAGGGATGTTTTCCCTCACTTAGGGGGTTTGGCTGTTTCTGGACAGCAACAAAAAATCACTATTTTAGAGCGTTTTTGGTACAAGTACAGCAGGGAAAACTTTATTATGTGGGTTAGTAGCATAGCTCGAGCATGATTATTGTTTTCCTTCCCCGAACTATGCCGAGATATGGCAAGCTTAATCAAAAGTATGAAATTCGACTTCTATCGATAACCACGCATTATGAAATAAATAAAGTATCTTCCTAGAAGAAGCGCCGATAAAGGGAAAGACTACCCCCATAACAAACTTTTGCTATGGTATTGTTTTTAAAGAGAATATAGTACATTGCAGTTGCTGCAGGAACTGAAAAATGTGAATAAAGTCCTATAAATGATACCGTTTTTATTACTGTAGGACCAGTGAAACCACACATTCATCGAAAATTACATATGGAAATTACGGATGAGTGATGCAAATGCTTATTTTTATTACAACATCAATGACCAGCACGTCGTCCACATTAATTAAGCACATAACACACATTTCATTTTCAAGCAGACTGGTTGCAATGGGGGAAAACAATTTCCCGAAAAACTTCCTGATGCACATGGCCAAGGAGCTGAAAAAGCTTCTGTCCTACTTTTGAAGCTGTTCGTGAGATTGCATATATTGATGCACCGTGCATTCGTTTTTCACTTTCTCACTGCCTTGTTCTTGTGCTCTTTTTTCTTCCCCCTTTGAATCTCACTCTGTTTGAAGTGATGAAATTTTCATTACAAAATACCAATCACTTTTACCCAGTTACTCCTATTGCGAGCGAGTGTAATGAGTTTCAATTTTCCAACTACAGTCCGCGGTTGGCGTGAAGGCTCCCATCATTTAGAAATATGCGATGATACTCATCACCGCGCTAATTACGGAGAAAATTAACAAGCTATCATTCATCCCAGCAGTGAAAATGGGTTGCGTTTGTGATACTTTGTACTGTTTCACTAGTGCGCCTCAAATGCTTGTTTTCATTAAGCATTAAGCAAGCTAGTAAATCCGCAAAAAAAAATCGTTATGGAACAGATTTAATTTCAACAAGTATTTTGCTTTGCTTTTGTTGCTCATTTGCATCTTGCTCCACTACATTTTCGCTCTAGCATAGCAACGCGTAGAAAGTCATCCCATTCACACCCACCATGATTCGTCCGACAGACGATTGTGCAAGGAAAATAGCGAACTAAATTGCATTTTAACGCAACACAGCTTGTCTGATTGGATATTTCCCCACCCACTAACACACATTTGTTTTTTACCACCCTTAGCGCTGGAAATGCAATTAATTGCAGTGAACCCAAAACGGTCGTCGTTAAACTGGACTAATGCAGTACATTCCACCGTACAATCCGTAAAAGACACATTATGCACTAGCTTTAGAGGATAAATTTTACGATCAGGTCATTTGAGCTGGAGCACATTATCGCAAATATAAATAAACAACTTTGCTGGTGAATAGAACCAGTCCGGTGTTAACAGTGCGGTTGACCGTATCTAAACTAATTTCCTGTTTTGAGTTGAGATATAAGCTCAACATCAAGGCTGGCATTCGATACATTTGAGCAAAGTTATAATTTAGCGAGATGTTTTCATTCAAAGGACGTCATTTGTATGCGTTAGGATTGATACTGTGCACATTGGAGCTGCAGTACATCACAGGTAAAGGTCATGTTCAACATTATCCAAAAGATTAGTAAAACTGTCACATTCAAAATTGATGTGTTCACATTCAGAATTGATGTGGACTACCGTCCACGATCTGTGTGACTGTATGGACAAACACTTCCGGATGTAATAAGATGCACTAGCTAAAGTCTCTTCAATTTTATACAGCAATTACACCACAATCGCTGCACCAACTATCACCAATCATCGAACAGAAGCAACCACCACCACCAGCACCATCATCTGTAATTCGGCAATCCATCGACACCAAAGCGAAACTGGTAGGCATTAATCGTGCCCTGCACGAACGGCTACAGCAGACCCGCGCCAATCTGCGCCCCTTACAAGCACGAGCCGCACAGTTACAGCACCGCTTCGACGAGTACCAGCGTACCGCCGGCGCACGGCGACCGCCGTCATCCGGGCTTGCTGCCAGGGGGGCTCGCACCGAGCGCAATCAACTGCTCCAGGAAGCCCATCGACTTCGGGCCGCTGTCGAACGAAAGTTACAGGGCTTCGGTACGCTGGACCAGCGCTACCGAAGCATGCGAACGTTACTCGAGCCGAAAACGAAGAGCGCTGGACTGCCCCGGGCATGGCTCGATCGGGATACCGAGCGGCAGATGGAGTTGAACGAGCGCATCTACAAGAACATCATCGACCTGCTAGTGCACCTGATCGAGTGTCCGGTTAACATCATACACGACGTAATGGGGCACGACGTGCCAGCAGATGGCCCAACAACCACCACCGCCGGACCACCGCTCCCGTCTGATAGTGCGCAAGAGGTTGAGGAGGGAACCGATACGGACGGCAACACGCTTTACGACGAGCCCGTCGAGCTGAACGCGGATATCGATGATACCGTGCCGTGGTTGGAGGAGTTTCATTACTAACCCCTCGACGGCACACGAACACGGCGCTGGTTCCGGGAACGCCAACGGTGCTGTGACTGGAATCAAACCACCCGTCGAAACGGTGGTTGTTGGAGGTGGTTCATCTTGGTTCCAACAGCAGCAGACCACCATCAATACGGCGTTCGGAGCGTTCATTGATTATGTTTTTCCACGCAAGGCAAAATAATGATGCAAGAAGTATCGGGCGACTGTCAGAACATGCCTCAATGGAGCAGTGGATCGTGCAAATGTGTTTCAAACTGCAAAGGGGTCTTACGTAAAAGGTTATAAAATTTGCAAAGAAGAAAATTGTATTTGTTACCATTTCCGAACATGTGTGCAAGGGTGCTGAAATAGCTGACACTCAGATTTATGGTTGTCGTGCTGCTGCTTACAATTCCTTTCAAAAGTTTAAATTTTAACCAGATTTTTGAGAATCAGTCCTCCTACAGTATGCTTTTCAATAAACTTGTATCTAAGCGTTCCATCATAATCGAGCAGAGAGGCATTCAAAAAGTTTTTAAATCTATCTTCCATGGCTACAAATCCATAGCAAGCGTAAAACCTTTAACACTGTGTGAACCCCTTCCCAACAACATGCACGCAACAAAAGAAGCACCAAAATTTTGAAGAAAATCCCAAAATTGAGAGAAACGCAAGCATAAATCACATTTACGACACCTCTAAATCTGTGATCTTGCGTTGTTCATCATTTCGTGCCTCTACCCTGCATCCGTTTGTGTGTATGCCTGTGCATGTGAGCATGTAAGCCTTTCTCTCTGCTTCAATCATTACGGTCTTCTGTTCTCACCTAAAACTTGTACGATTATCTTTCGCGAGCGCAGCGCAACCGTTGCCATCGACGTCGAGGGTGTGACATGAAGCGATCGAAAAAAAAACACTTCCCGCGCCTGCCCTAAGTACCCACATTTCCATCCCTACCATTCGCGAGGAAAAACTTTTTGCCCTTCTTCACGTTTCGTCAGAAAGAAGAAGGAAAAAAACCCGCCACCGAGCGCGATCAAACCAAACAGCGATTTAACATCCATAAGTTAATCATAAGCTTTTGCGATGGATGGATAAGTGGGAAAAGAAAATAGCAAAGGTTCTACAATCAGCCGCGTTGGTGCGCTACGAAAGGGAAGGATGGGGAAAACAATCCCTGGATTTATGGCAACAAGCGCGCTATTTCCATCCCGCGTCGTTTGCCAGGTTCGCTTTGCCGGATTGAGGGCTCACAAAAGGAAAGCGAAGGAAGAACGCTGGAAACGAGGGCAATGCATGCAGGTTCGTAGCAACGGTTCATCTATCGATCGCACATTTGCCATTGACGAAACTTTGCCATCAATCAGGCGCAGCTGGCAGGGAGCAACGGGGGTACAGGGGTTTGAAAATTGTCTTCCAATTGATGCTGCAAGTGCAGCTGCTCGACGCGTAGGTCAATCCCTGTCCGCCCTGCAGTTGTGATTGAGCAAATCGGGATGATTCCCGAGCTCTTAAGCTTATTGTGCAGCTTTGTCGGTTCAATCTCGAAACGATAACAATGATCAATCCTCGTACGAAACGGGGCGGATTACGGGGACGAGTTGAACATTTCAAAAGATCTCATCGCTGGGATAAGCGTACGACCGGTCTTGTAGCATCAGATTTTACCACGATGGGGGAGATAATGGGGTTGAATGTTCCACCAGCGTTTGTAAATTCCTCGAATCATTTAGAAGAAATTAAAAATTGACTATCAAGAATTTTGTTTTCAGAATTGTTATTCCCTATCATGATAAACATCACTAGCAACTGAACCAAACATTGCACAATTATTAGTTTACTACTGATAAGGTGCAAAAAACAAGCACAATGTGTTCATGAAACATACAAACACTTTACATGTATTGATTACCCATGCTGGTTGTAACTGAACCACCATCATCGTCGTACCTAGCGACTCGCCATGGTAAACTACATATATTTAGATCAACTGTACACCCATACTTGTGTTGAAGCATGGATGGACGTCATCCCGTTGGAAAGGGTAACAACAGTGAAACGATCATATCGATTCATACGACCCCGTTACGTATCCTTGAGCGATTTTCTATCTCACCCGTACACTCATGGTGTGCATTAAGATGCATAAACTGCACCGTCAGCTGGCTTCCGCCGATAGCTATCGAAGAACTTCCATTCTACCACCCCACACAGATCGTTCGTTTCGTAAGGGCTAAAAGGAAGGAAATGAATATGCTTCGACAAGTACGCAGTAAAAGGTTCCTTACTCCCCCGTCGCAAGTACTCTTGGCTGCACTTTCTAATGAACGGATCCTGCTTCGTTCAGCGCCGTACCAACCAAGCTGTAACCTATTTGCTAGTTGCAGAAGCAACCGACAAGCAATCGATTGTCATCTTCTGGGCTATGGATGCGAAAAGTCATGGATTTTAATACTTGCTGCCAGGTACAGGTTGATCCTATCATGCCCTCGTTCGTTGAACGTTCTTGTGCTCTATTGTGCCAGCACTGCCATTAGAAAAGGATCACCATCAATCGACAAACGCTACAAGCAAGGGTCAGACCAACAAACTACCATTCGTTAATCAGCTTCAAACCTGCTTAAGGGCGATTATCATCGATAATGTTCGCATCCAATGCGTTTCAAATAATGCTGTATCAGTTACCGACCATGGTACGGGATGAAATCGACAGGTAACATATACCTGTTTTCCCCCCTGCAAGCCTCCTCCAACCAACCATATTCCACTTGCCAATTTCCTTTCTAAGTACTGGTTGTGCATGATAGGCACGTAGCACAATACCAACAAAAAAAAACGACACACTCAACCGATACGAGCTAATTTGTACACCTCTCTTCAAACGTTTCAGTGGTTTGTGCCTGTCAATTGCAGGCATCACTTCTAGCCAAATATACCCCTAGACCAATTGATACACCACATCATGCCCTTGGGGCGGAGCAACAGCATACAGCGAACCCGACAACAATCAAAAGCCTGCTGACTGTTTACCTGAACAGGGAATGGAATGTTACAGCAAAACTTCCGCGTCATCATTCGAAAATGGTTTCCTAGAAAAACGAGCAAACCATAGAGGTTTTCCAGTTTGTTTTTTTAAGGTAAGCTTTTTATTTGCTTCAGCACCCAGCACGAGGAATTTGGTATAGCACAACAGAGGAAAAAACTGTTCATGTTTTAGCGACACGCTCAAATGATCGATCTTCATTGTGCTCGCTCGTTCAAAACGGCACGATAATGAACATAAGCTTCCTGAATACTTAGCGACATCGCCACAAATGTACAGTATGGACGTCATGTGCTTGGTTTTGTTTAGAATGCATACAAAAATAATGTTGGGTAATCTTTACAATATTTTTTTAGAATATACGCTACACCACTGTCACTAATTATAGAGTGTACTACACATTAAAGCCTTGCCACTACCAACAGTCTGATGGATTTAAACAACATTTAGTGCAACCATTAGTATTCTTCGCTGCTTTCGCCATCGCCTACGGACGGTTCCTTGGACTCACTGTACAAAAGTGACGCTAGAGAACGTTTCAACAAAGATTTACACCGGCACTAACATCAAACGAGCCAAGACGTTCGTCAGGCTTTGTTTAATTAATTTTCTCCTTTTCCTTCAACTTAATTTAATTCATTTACCTGTACATTGCTTCCCCAGATAATCCCGCTACAACACGATTCAGTCCAACCCAGCTCGGTAGCACAGCAAGTTTCTCCTTTTCGACCGTGTGAGAAATTGAATAAGGGATACTTCCGGCAAGCGGCAAGTTAGAAAGATAAGAAAACGGAGTCCACCACTGCCCGCCACAGCTGGACTAAAAAGTGGAAGCGTAAAAAAAGGCCGCCCCCATTTCGGGCTCACTTTTTGTTCGCCCTACTGTGCTTTTCGATTGACACTCGAGAAAACGGCCGTGTCCACTTCCCATCGTCAATATTTAAACGCACTTCATTTGGCATCGTGTCATTCGTTGCTCTCTTAGTTACAGTTGTTTTATTTCTTGTTCCTGGTAAAGGTTTTTCGGCGAAAGCTTCATTATATTCTTGGCTCTTTTTTACTTACCGCTAACAAGCCACTACACCGGACCGGACTGCCTACGTTTGTTGCGCATCTAGAAAGCTCGAGCTGTAAGTGAAACAACGCAAAAGAGCAAATAATTAAACAACTTCCCGGACGGAGCGGTTGCGAATTGACGGCGATAATGAGGAGAAATGTTTACACCAAGCAAAGGGACAAGTGACTAAGCACATTTAGCTGCTGAAATATGGTATGTGGGAAGAGTGATACAAAAAATGTCAATGTCACCGGAAGATAAAAATACACTAACACTAACAAGAGGAATACGGAATACTTTCTGAGTGATCAGTTGTCTTTGCCACACAAAATTGAGCTGTTAGGTCTCATTTTGATAGAGATATACAATAAATTTCATAACTTTATGCGCGCGCTAAAGACCTATCAGTTCAATTATGAATCAAAAGAATTTTCTACTTTAACTCACTCGAAATCATTTTAACCCAAAACAAAGTGTTCTTCAGCTGGTTGACTACCGGACAATAGCCCTTTATTTGAAAGAAAAACTTCATCAGCAAGTTTTTTTGTCTCCAAATTATGTCACCAAAGTTTCCATCATCAAACTTTATGGACCCCGAACAAACAAAACATTCATCTTTTTCACTATAAATTACCGGAGCTGTGTAAAGAAAGCGGACGGCCAGGCTCTTGAATACATAACACGATAGCCTGGCTCAAAACTGTAGGCTTTCCCTATTTGGCACTCAAAACAATGGAACATTCACGCCATCTTTCCTGTGGCAAAGCAACGAACACACCGAGCCATGACCGGGAAGGATAACAAACGCAAACACGACGCTGAACCGTATGAAAGGGGGAGGGAGAGGGCTGAGAAACCCCAGACAAATGAAAAATTTCTCCGGTAATCCTGCAAATGTGTTAAATAAACGAAGACATTCTATTTCATGGAGCGTGATTTGAGAGTTTGTCTTTCGGATTTCGTTGCGTTTTTTTCTTTTGTTTCAGACATACGATTCCTATTGCTGCTGGGTGATAATTGTCTTGCGAATTTGTTCTTACCTTTGCTAGACATAATTCTGGACTGCTCAAAATCTTGTTTGTCTTGCAAAGTTCTATTGGTTTAATGCATTCAAAAGTAAATCCTCAACATAATTCCATCATAACATTATTATCATAAAAAATAGATCACTTTATACTTTGGAAAATAGTTCTAACCATTTTTTAAGTTATTCAATTCAATTACTGGCATTACAAGAGTTTAATTAAAAGCAAAAACTGTGTTGTAAAGTATGAAGCTTTATCGGGCTTTGAAATCAAACACTAAGCTTTAACAAATCCCCAACTACCCACCGTGTAAAATGAAACACAATTCGCTGTGGTAAATAATGTACAATAAAGTCACACGTATATTATGTAAAGGTTAATCAAACATAAAAAGCCCTTCCCGAGTCGAACAAATAAACACAACAATAGCAAAACAAAACGATCACCAAAGTTCTGACAGCAATTTTTGCGGTCGGAAAGTTTCAGACAGGTGCACGAGTTGGTATGAGTTTGCTCTGTTTTTCGCTTTTCCCCTAATACTTTCCCAAAGCTATGGTGTATTTCCCACGATGGCGAACATTGTAACCAGTTTTTGCCCCACAAGGATGCTGCAGACAACTACGATTACTAGCGCCATTGGACACATCAACCGGAAACGAGTGCAGTACAAGCGGTCGAAGGTTATCTCGTTCGATTGCGAAATCGTAAGTAATGTTTGTTCAGGCTTGTACGGGGCCGTAAGAGGTTTTTTTGTGCCCGAGCCAATACGCCTTCGGGCCTAGGAAAGTTAGACCAACTCACTTTGCGCAAGGTTGTGTTTAGCACCAGTAGTAGTGTGCTTCTGTCCCGGCGATGGTCAGAATTATAACACAATCCCCTATTCCGTCGGGAGAAATGTGTGGAACTACCTACAGGTATCTGATACACCGAGGGTAACTTTCAACCGCACTGAAAATGTGCCGGCGGTAAGCTTTACTTGGGTTTCCTAGTTAACACACTATCCGCACAGTAAGATCCACGCTGGTATGTGCTAGTAGTGTGTGCTGTGTAGTGTTGTCCGTGTATATGCTACAAAAAGTCAAACCAGTCAATGTATTTAATGTGCACAATTTTGCATTCAAATGCAGCACACAAAGAGGGGGGAGGAACGATGATACGTGGGAGTGTGGTCGGTGTGGGAAAGAGATACAACCACTTCCTCAATCACTTGCAGGTGTGCAACTGGCATCCGGGGATGGCAAGGCATCTCCCCTATTCTGCTCCATTCTCAAACGCAATAGAAATGTAGCTCGGCTCGTACATTCCGGGTTACTATACCCAACCTTTGGAGACGTTTACTTTCCATCGCTAGCGGTAGGAAAACGCCATGAGCGACCAGTGTGTGTTGGCGAAGAAAATGCTCTTCCCACACACCATCCACACACATCAGCAGAAAACAAATACAAATGCAGCCGACGGTGTTTGGTGCAAGTTTGTACAGAGAGCACACACGTAGGTCTGCTATCTGGGACGACGAATATTATCGATTAGTTCATCATATACGAGTCCATAACCTAGAAACCTGAGCGAGAATTCTGCCGAGTGACTCGATAAAATTCTTCGCTACAATCCAAAAGGACAGCTCACTACTGAAGCTTTGGAATGCTTTTATACGATAAATAATTCTTAAAACGCGTTAAAAAATAAAATTTTATTAATAGGTATGTATTATGGCCAAATGACAGAAACATCTACGCACACGGCATAATTAATCAATTGAGTCACTCCGATACTTTTGGTTTACTCGTCAAAGTTCATGTACAAAAAGCCAATAACCCGCCCCCAACTTCTATCCAGACAAAAATAAGAAGAAAAAAAAACTACTAAAAACACTCTAGACATCGAACAACCAAGATGGAAGGCGGACTAATTTGAAAATTACTTTCCTCAAAATACCACTACGCGCTACCGATCGTGCTCGTCGATGGATCAAACAAAACTGGATCCATCCCTAAAAAGGATCCAGTCCTGTGAAAAACGATGGGAAAGCATCTAAACAACCAAAGCCAAACATACCAAGTGGTTCTGTTACGCGAAAAAAAAAAACACAGGAAAACGAAGTTTTAATTAACATTTCACTGATCCGTTCGGTTGTAGGGCTGTCCCCTTTCCGTTCTGTTTTCTTCTCAGCTTTTTTGTTTCTTTGATAGCCGAGTTTGTATCGCACTTTTATTCATATCATATGAATGACACAATCGCTATATTGCAAATATTCTAAAATCCATTCACGATAGCGCCTGTGGAAAGCGCATAAAAATGTTTGTTGATTGACTGGTCAATACAAACATGAAATGACATGAAATGAGTTTACTTAAATAGTTAAAAAAGCGCTTTTTATCTTACTACAACAATCCAGCGCTTCAACAATTGTCAAACGTCCTACATAGTCAACTTTCGAAAAGGATGCGTGCTATTGAATTTGAAAGCTCTAAAGCCAATCATTTGCACTGCGCCTTTGAACAGAAAGCTCTCAGCAAATTGCGCACAGATTTCACTGTACATTGCACTACGCAGCTGCAAGCATCACGGTTGCTGTGTGTCTATTGTATGCACACACCTGTCCCGCCCCATCTACCAACTTCTTGCTCATATATGACCTTTCACCCGACATTTACTTCACGATTGTAAAGGACGTTGCAGAAGCAAAGAAAGGAATCGTTTGATGTTTTCTAGCACCGAAACACAATACACCAAAACGAGCAAATCAAACGCTGCCAAAGCTTCGAACCGGTCCAAGCATCTAACGGACGCAGATCGACGTCTTTTCCTTTAAGGTATGGATTTTATTTTTTTCAATTACGCAGATTTCTCGATGCCTCTCTCTCTCTCTTTTGCAATTTGTGGTTTGTCTTCGGAAGCCTTAACCGTACGAAAGCATCAACCTTTCCCAAAAGCTAATTGGAAGCGGTGCAGCACTTCATACGCTTCGATAGATTCAATCATATTGTGTTTGCAATTCATTTCGTTCAATCGTGCAAACGTTCCGCTCGAACGTATACATTTACAAAAACATCGCTCAAACGCATGCCAGCTACGCACAGGTACAGGTCAAACAGGAATCATAACACGATACAACCGACACGTGTAAAGACATGCCCTTTTATGGTAATATTTCTTCTTCGGGCTACTGTTGTTTTAGATAATAAATTCCCGTAATAAGCTGCTTTTTTGTAGTGTAAGTCTATGCTAAATCTATGAATTCCCAGATACCGCTGAAAAGCACTTAAGTGCCAACATTAATACCCAGTACAATGCAAACAAAGCTAGCAAACCTACACCAACAGCTTCCATTGTGAGATAAAGGTAAAATAGCTTTTATTTGCTTTTCTACTGGCGTCTTTACACATAATAACTAATTTCGAACCACACCGCGGTCGTGCTACTGACTGGTGGTCACGTTAACCTTTTCGTTTGCCTTTCACTGTCCCTTCGGCAGAGGAATTTTTTTTTGTGCTACCCCATACAGCAAACCGTTCTATTAATAATAACCATTTTCATAATTGTTTCTCTCTGCAAATTGGTATTTCGTGCCGGTATCCCACAACAGCGCGACCCATCGTGCATTCAAAACCGGTACCCAGCTTTATGTACAATTTAATTAAAAAGCTTCTCGCCACTGCCACTACTTTACCGGCACGTATTTACAGCCAGGCCAACTACGACGCAGGTGCAGAGACTCCCGAAACTTCCCTACCAGCAGCACATCTAAACAAGAAAGTATTTCCTTTATTGTACAGAGTTGCCTTTAGGTGTAACTGGAGTCCTCGGTGAAAAGGCATAGACATACAAGAATACTAACACGCATCTCAGCGAAAGGAAATTCCCAGTCAACCACCCGGATGTGGCTACCCAAGCAGAGTTATTCCAGAAGGTGTAAAATTCCGTATGTGAAACATTTTAAAACAAACATGTTGCCGTGTCTCAGCTGCCACCAGAATAAGGTTGTTTTTTGTACCACTTCGTTGAGGAAAGCAGGTGCAATCCAACGGTGCACCGAAATGGTTTGCATTCTTTGGTAATGATGTACAGCTGTGTATCCGTACAAAAAACACGCGGTTCCAATGGAGACGCCAGGTTGTTCGTAACTGTTAAAACCAGCGTTTCCTCTAACCTTCACGGTGCAATACCTGATGGACAAAAGAAAAAAAAGCTCAACAATTTCAATGATTTGAAATGCTGATCAACTAAAAATCTACGCCTGTGAAATATCAATTGCATAGGAAGTTATTCTTTACACAGGTTATGCCAGAAAATAAATAACTTCTGCAAAAGTAAAAGTAGAATACACAAAAATGTTAATTAAGATAACTACTGCTTTAAGCTCTGGTTAAGGATCAGAAAAAAACACGTATTTTTGGACGTCAGGAAAGCCTATTTATCTTCTTCCTTCCACACTGCTGGTTCCTCTCTCACTCCATAATTGATCGAAGAGCACACTTCATAATCCATTTAATTTCCCCACCATCAAAGAAAACTTTCGGCACAGCACGCCTGATGTACTGGGAAAAGCGTCGACCCTTTTGCAAAATTGGAAAAAGCTCAATTTTGAGAACGAAAAAAACCTATCCCAAACATCCCCCCAACACTAATTGAGCTTGCCCTCCGAAAGGGAACTCCACTGGGTCCTTTCCCGGGAAGGAAAAAGCCAAATCACCCATGGGTAGCTCATAACCCATTCGAAAGCTGAACGTCGACCAGTAAACTTTACCTCATGTCGAACCGGTCGTTGGTTTGCATAGTTCAAACATTTTCGCACTGGTAAAAGTTTAGCTTTAAAAAAAAACAACAAAAACAACAACAAATAAACAGCCCCACCAGAGTGCGCGAGCATTCATCTTTTCAAGGTTCTTGGTGCTGGTAAGGGACCACCAGTTACCAACTTACTCCGAGTCCACGGAATATGGCGTAGGAGACGGCGCAGGAAGTGCAGGATAAACTTTTCTCATAAATCCCTTCAACCGAGCACAACCTAAACTTTCCCTACAAACGACCCACATTTCTCTAGCGAGCATTTCTCCATTACCATTTTGCAGATTTACCCCCGTTTGCAAACGATGAAGTGGGGTAGGAGGGAGGGGGGGCATCGATGGTAAGATGGTTTACCCACTTTTGCCCTGCTTGCGTCACAGACGCGTTAATGCACCGCGTTCCGATTGCCTGTCGCCTAAATCAGATAATCGGCAAACGAAAAGGGCGTATGTGTGTCTGTGTACGGAGAAAGGTTTGAGAAAGGAAGGGGTTTGATAATACAAGACCGTGCACAAAGAAACTTCTCTCTCTAAGGATTTCCCGAATATGTGTGGCTGTGGGTGTGTGTGTGTGTGTGTCTAAGAACGGCCGAGAGAAACTACTTTCAGGAAGGGTTCAAATCTGCTTCACGCAACCGACCGTACCACCAAATAAATGAGACTACATTAGCGGAAGTTTATCGGAAATTGATCGCACTGATGAACTACACGCTCAAGAAAAAAATTTATTTACGACCTTCAATGGTTTTCTTTGTTTTAACAATCATGAAGCTAAAGTCCGGTATGGTACCAGCATCATGACGGTAACATATTGTAATGAGAAACTTTTTGCAGCAGATGGTGGACTACTAAGGCGTTAATTTGTTCACTATGGATTGTATTTACAACGTGATGCTTGTGTCAGTACAGCAATTAATTTGCTGTCCAAGACAGCGTTAGCCGACTGTGGACTAAATACTCCTTTGAAACGGAGCATAGCGAATTTTGTAGTTCATAATATGAAGATAGAAGGTTACATAATGAGGAAGGCTAATGTAATTTAGTACCATAAAAGCGTTACTGAATACTTCTAACAAATTATGTTCTTACAAAGCCTTCAAGCATACGCGATATGGTCTTCGCCTTTCCTATGTCAACCGTTATTCAGCTATAGCATTACTTTGCCATTGTTTTGCTATCATCATCACAACTATACCATAGTAATAAAGTGCTCCACATCGGGAACCAATACGTCATAATGAAAATTCAAATTAAGTTCTCAAATTTACTACACACCGTACGGTGTACAAGCAATTCACATTCATCACGATGTTTGACAAACTCCTGGCATGTATGCCTACATCCGTCAAATTGTAAAATGATTTGAATAAAACATCTCCTTCTCATGCCGTCCCGTAAGGCTGTCATAACTCAACAACTGGAGCGAAAGTATCTTTCGACGCAAAGGTACAAGCGGGTCGAATGCTGCTAAAAGCGGAAAGAAATTGATGAATAAAATTGATTACAACTTGTTCTTGATCTCGACATCCTTCCATCACTCACTCACTCACTCACCCTGCTGCGGTTTTGCGAGGGAAAAGCAAACAGCTCCAGTTTGTACGGGGGCTGTGGTGGACAAGGAGAGAGTAAAGGCATGGTTTGTTTGCACTTTCACAGCTAACGCTAAATCTTGCGAACAAGCGCGAGCAAGCGAAAGTTGCCATGTGAATTCAACATGATCCCGAGCAGCGTAGAAAATTTAACGAACAAATTCGTTCGTAATTCACGCCACTGACAAATACAGCGATGTTGCTTGAAAGTTTGAGAAAAAGAGCGAGACAGTGAGAGAGCGAGATTGAGAGAGACAGAGCAGGTCAGGATTCACGCTTGAAAGGATAGTGTTGGGTGATATTTTACCACCCTTCCCTAAGTCAACAACAAGAGTTCAGCCGACGTGTCAGTGATAGCGCACCACCCACACATCACTAGGAAAGTAAATCGTAAAATTCGTTCAAACTCATCCAAAACACGTAACAGCACAGTGATGGAAAAGCTTGGCATAGCGTAACTTTTTGCTACGCGTTAGTCGGCGTGCTTTCTTGTACACTGATTCAATTCAAAAATGGACAGCCGAGTGATCGGAAATACAGACTGCAAGCAGCACGCATCCCTACACATTGCCGATGAAACCACGAGCGAATGAATTGCCAAAAAAGCTGAAAAATGTTAGCAGAAATTCACTTTATAACATTTTGCTACATGTGCAGCATGAATCTTTGAAACAGTCGCAAGATAGATTTTGTTCGCATATAATAGAGGAATTTTGCGCTCATCTGTTTCTTAAAATCATTTTCTTTTTATAATTCCTCAGTTCATTTATTCCTCCGCAGTGTGTGTTTGTTGTTATCTTAAGCATCGTAACTGTTATTGCAAAAATACAACTAAGATTTTGCAACATTTTTTCTTTCCATCTGTTTCCACACCATCGGCGGGGCATACAAACTTGACACGATGGCTCAATCGCCATCGTAGTACAACGCATGGCATGATCAAACAATCCCACCTGCAATTCCAACGCCCTTTATAGTGTGTTCTGGTATGGACGAAGCTTGGCCTGGCTGCACAAGGCATCCGAATAAAAAGGAGCAAAGAAAAAACTCACCAACTCGCATGTCGCACAATGATGGACGGTAGAGTAAACATTCCTTCCCCTAGCTGGCAGCTGTTTCAATATTACCTTCCCAACGCCAGCAACATTCCTCATCCAACAAGAACACCTCCTCCACAACACGCGATGTTGTAAAGTTTGCAGAAGTCCGAGGTCTATCAGTAATGGACTGCTTGCATTGGAAGGGTTACCACCACCAGAGCGCACGTTTGTTCATAACAATGCCGGGGGTGAGTCTTTCGATCACGGTCAAAGTTTTATAAATTAACCTCCCTTCCGTACTAAACGGATTCGGTGCCGTGTGAATCCAGTACTCCTCCCTATTATGAGTCCCACAAACAAACACACACACATGGTCCCAATGCATTCCCACGAAAGAAAAACCCAACGCCTCGGTAGCGTTGAACAATTAATTTATCAACTGCCTGCCACAGACACTTCACATCATGAAGCTGTACGACGCTGCTCTGGCAAACGGACACGATCGATACGGTGGCTAGCAAGTATTTGTTTTTCCACCGGTGTCCGCCCCTGTTGCGAGATGTTACGATAAACAGTACAGTAACGCAAACAATTAACTCGAACAGCAAGCTGCGCGAGAGACCGAAAGATGATTGCACAAGAGCAATGAAATAAAATAATTGCACACCACACACGCGCCATGCCATCCATTCACGTGCTGCTGAAGTGTTGCATTGGAGGTAAGCGTTCGATGATGGAGTGTTGCTCAACTGTCAACTCGAACGATAGTGGGGATAGTGGAACACAAGCACTGTTTGAAGTTGCCTCTGACGTATAAATTAGAAGAATTGTTGATTTGTTTGAGCCTTGCCGGACGCCGTACCTTTATCGCTCAAGGGCAAACATACTGTGTAGTGCGTAGTCACGGAAGCATTGTTATAAATGGTGTAACGTTAGCGGAACAACTTTTATATGTCCTCCCATAGATAATATATTAAGTTTGATACATTTAAAACAATGAATAAAATAACACATACACCAACCTCATCTTCCAAGCGGCTTCATCTCAATCTCACGCAACCAAGCATTACGTCTTGTAACGTACTTGTACTTGTAACAAACAACCTCGTATCAGTCCTCATCTGCAGCTGCTGTAAACAGGCGCACCCGTGCGTAATAAACGTCTTACAAGCGGGTATCTGCTGCTCATAAATTCCGTTCGATCCATAATTTTCCGCTCCACAAGCAGGGGATTAATATAAGCCCAGTGGGCAGGGAGTACGCAATCGTCGGTTAACCGCGTCTTCAAACACTATACACTCTGCACTCGTTGCAAGTGGCTCTTCCAAACCACGGCAACCGCACCGAGAAGAAGTAATTGCTACGGCTTTCATTCTCAGCCCAAAGCCGATGGCGGATTATAGCTCCTTCAAAGTCAAACCGCAAGGCTGTATGCCGTTTCAACAGCGTGCAGCAGCCCGCTATCGCATTCTTCCGCAGATAATTGAAGTGAAATTAGAATGAATTTAATTACCTGACAGCGCGGCTCGCCAAACATCCGCTCGATTAATAGCTGAAACGATATGGCAGGATAAGATAGAAATATCAGTTTACTGGTTTGCTAACACAAGGAAGCAACGAGAGTACAGTTCATATAGCGTCATCGACGCGGTAGACACAAATACCAGATCATAGACACCGAAGAAGAATATCATTTACCCAACATCCAGGTTTAGTTTTCCTCTATCTGACGTGAAGTAAATCGAGTTCCGAATCATCTCCTCAAATAACTTAATCAATCAGTTGTAAAGTTCTCACCAATGTGTGTTGTCTGCGTATTCGCTTACAACCCTAACGGATGATTGTTTTTAGGACCCTCTTTTCGAGCGACAAATGTAAACCACCTTTATGTGTGTCATTTTAAGTACGGTAAGCGGCAACGCTAACGGATGGTTGATTGCTTTCGATCGCAGTGTGCGAACGTAATGCCGTACTATCCGATTCCGAACCAACCCATTCTACCACCACTGTCACACTTCCGGCAATAAATATTATCGACAGCCAGCATTAGCCTTGATGTGCGCCAGCCTCAAAAACAGGAACTGAAACAAACGACACAAAAATAATACAAACAGGGCCCCGATGACCCCGTTTCCATCGACTGGTGGGGACTGGTGGTTGATTAAAATAATGCCACCTTGTAGTGAAGGCTATAAAATACTATAATAAACCACCTTGCAGACACGTGTAGTGTACGCACGAAGGCCCCACCCAAACGCATCGTTGTATTCTGGATCATTCCACTTGATGGCGGAGTTTGAAGTGTTTGTATATGGCGGTCATTTGAGTGAGTATGCCAGGAGTGAGAAGGGTGTAACTATTGCCTTAAGCTAGAGTGGCCTGGTTCCAGAACTGTGTACGTAAAATGCGTCAAGATACAGAAGGCAAGGTACAGAAGGCATCGATTATGTGCCATAAGTTTTGATCACAGACATCCGCGTAGCATCTGACTACCTTGTACTTTAGTCGTGAAAATAATTAATTTTCATTCCGATGCGTCCTTATGATACGATTCGGAAACGGTGGTCTGTGCGAACGTGAACTAGTGCCCTTCAATTGTATATGTTTCTAAAATACCTTGGAAGCTCGCTCGGCTTAATTAATGAGTATTTGACAGTAGCATGGATACCTTCGGCTTATCATGTTCCGTTTCCCGATGTACTACTCTGAAGCCACATGGTGCCTACTCGGTACACAACTTAGGAACACTGCTGCATTATAAAATGCAGTGAAAACATTGTGTGAATTTAGCGCAATATGTTCAACTGGTTGAGCGTTACAACCCTGATATGTCGAATATTTCTACAGCATCATAACATAACAGCTCCCTCGCCGCATGTACGCTACAGCACAGTATTTCAACACTCATTAAAATATCAGAACAGTGTGAACTGAACTGGTACGAATCGTACAAAGTGAAGATCTCCATCCGAACCATAGCAGATGACTAACGACCACAAAATCATGAATACGCGCAACCCCTTATTAAATCGCCGTAAAAAATGCCACAGTTGAGATTATTTTACACAAAAAGATTTCCACATAAAATACCAAAATGAGTCGTGGTCGTAACAAAAACTTGCAGTCAACGTGGAAGAGTGCACCGCATTCGCGACCCAAAAGACGCGACGCTGTTTTGCGTTGGGGTAAAAACGAGCATCCACAACGAGCCGAGTGTACAATCCGTGCGCTATTTAACCATAAAACAGCCACCGAAATGAGACGTAAACCAACTGGAAACGACCAAAACAAGAAGAAGCAAAATAGGAGATCTCATCTGTATCGTAGCTGAATGGTGTGGTACATTTGGTACAAAAACCTTTGGAAGATTCTGTTTGTGCCCCGGGTTTTGCACAAGCGGAACCTAACAAGCCCGCCACGCTTGAGGAATTTCCAGCGATCCGTAACTGTGGTGTCTTAATTTTCGAGTTTTTAGAATCCAAAACCGTGCGCTTTGTAATGGTAACAAAAGAGAAGAAGTTTGGTGGGTGGGTTAGAAAGGGTGGTAATAGGGAAAAAGTGCCATCATACAGCGTTCTACAACGATTGTGATCTATTCAGGTTTACATATTTGGAGTTTTTTATGTTGTTTTGCTTACATACCGTCTGGTTACATTCACTACCGAACGGTATTCGCATGATAAAATATTTTCCAAGAACCAAATCCCCTCAAGTTGCGACATAAAAGAAGCCGACCAGCAACCAGCAACAACTCATCTGTGTACAGTAACGCAAACAACATTTAAGATAGTTAAGAACACTTTTTTATCTATTGATACATCATCACATCATCCAGCATTGTTCATTGATATTATTACTCCACTATCATTTAACCCGCCCTACCTGGTCCGATCATGATTCGTTCACCTTTTCCTATTCATTACAATTTCTCATCCTGACGAAGCCCAGGTGAAACCATCAATCAATCATGCAAGCGATACGATCGACAGTAAACCCCGTACCAGGACGAGGACGGTAAAGGCAAAGCTAACAGAACAATGGCGAATGGCCTGAAAGCGGATATATCCACCTTTTATAGGTGCTCCGCTGAAAGCCATCCCCGAGCGGTCAACGATGGATGGAGTCGTACGGCGGCGCCAGTGTAAATATTTTCCTAGCCAGTCAGATTCCAAACAAACTAATACTACCAATCACGCGGAGGTAAACGTTATTTAATGAGACACGTTACGATTCTTCGTCAGTAAACATGTAACCTCCTACGGATCCCGTTGCACGTTAGTTTGGTGGGTATTACTTTTATCAAGCCGTATTGAAATATTTTTTTATTCATTCCCCACATACCAATACGAAAGCCACATAGAAACGGAGATCTCACATGATTTGTCTTTCCTCCAACTTCTGCTTCATTTTGCCTTATTCTTAGTGGTGGTTTTTCTCATGCTGTTACTTCTGAGTTTCTAACCGAAACTCGTACAAATGCTGATTTACCTCTGACCAGTTATTTCCTTATTCGTGATGACTGTTTCGCTAGAGGTTCACGTCTAGCAGGATCTTCACTTACTTAATATTTCTTTAGACAACGACACGTACTGAACTTCCTTTAAAGTAACCAACAGCACACTGTGTACTACGATGGTTTTAACGAAACGAACCGCAAGGATAACGCTGTATTTCTGCACGCGCTAACAGGTGCGTCGTATTCGACAGCTGAACTGTTCTACAACTGTTATATGTTTTGTATAGAGACTTCAAGTCTAGTGAAACTGTTAGGTGTAGGTCTTAACGTAGGTGTTACCCGAAATTGAAACATGATTCAAACTTGGATTATATTAGAAATGTTAGATAATTATTCTTGGAATGCTCGCATACGAATAACTTCCATTTATCATAACATCCAAGGGTTAATAGAACCGCTTCCAAGATCCAACAAATAAGAATGGGAAAGAATGATTGACAGATCAGTAGGACACGTATCAAGAACATCTTTCCAATGTTGTGATGTCTGTTGTCTTCCAACCTTTTACCCAAGGACGAAATAATCAGAAAGAGGGTGCGAAAGAGGGAGGGGAAGAAGAAGAAAAAAGAGAGGTCTGGCTGTTAAACTTTCTCGCACCAACCAGAAAAGAGAGAGAAAAAAAAACAATGCCTCAAGCTGAAGTTCCTTCTTCCCACTACGGGGTAAAACTTTTGCCCTGTATTCCTGCGTCAACCGAAATCCGTCAACGAGCGGGGAATGGAAACCTCCCCTCGTTCTGCCAGCCACAACCGTTCAGCCCCGGTCTGGGCGGTGAAGTAACACCGTACAAAGGAAAAGTTCAAATTGTGTCCCGTCTAACGTCAAGCTTTCACCATAGGGCGCGCACGTCATGTGCTGTAGATGAAGCGTCGTTACTTTACGCGAACAAAAAAAAAACTTTCATCACCCCCCCCCCCCTCCTCCCCTGCTCGTCACGTACTTTAAACCGAAACACACAAAAGATTACGAAAGGAAATGAAGCAACAAATATGCAACAACGGACGGGGTGCAAGCGAGTGAGGAAATATCGAAGGAAAGACAAAAACACAAATATCATTAAAGTTACACCTCACATACCCATGGCGAAAGCCAAGGAGGTAGGCAACGGGGGTTTAACTGGCGCAAAGGACACCAACGGCAAGGCACGCTACCTTTCCAACCGTTCTCGGTCACAGCGCACTGCCGTCTCCTTCCCTTGCTTCCCCTGGGACGGATCACAATTTCCGTTTTGCCACCATCTAAGCATCAACAGCACCGTGTGCGCCTGAAGCCTGATCCAAACGCGATCGAGCTGCCGTATCCACGACTGTACTCATGGGAGGGGGGGGTTTGTCATAACATTTACTCTGCACTGAGCATTGAAACGAACCTTGCGGCCGTGGCGGGTTCGGCAACAGGCCGGGGAAATGTTATAAAATTTACAAAAACCACCAAACCCAACCACCACCACCCATTAAACCGACCGCACCGACCCAGCTTTAGGCCAACATTACATTGTGGTCACATCAAACCGACGACGCCAAATGTGAGCATGTATGTGTGTATGTGTGTGTGAGAGAATATTTTTTTCACTCTCTTTTGATTCTCATTTCGGTTACCCGGTGTCACAATCTTGGCTAAGCGCTGTCGGTTTTAATAATGCGACTAATCCATCTACTGTCACCACACAGCATGGTGCTGGAACAGGACAAACACTGGGAGATACGAGAGAGGATTTTTGTTATCCTTAGTATATACAAGCACGCACGACTCGTTTCGTAGAATAACAACATCAAACGAAACGGGGTTTCAGTAATTATAAAATATTGTATTGCATTAATTTCTTTTTGTGGTTTCAAGCGATGCGCGCCACACTGCCGTGGTGGTATGGGGGAAAACATGGAAATGGGATAATTGTGAATGTGAAAAGCAATCAAACGAGAGCTACTTTTTCATTACATTGAAACAGTTCAATTGAGAACGAAAGATGTTACAAATTTCAATTAAAAACGTTATCATAATGTAATCGATAAAGGTTGAATTAAAATGTTCTTGCGATTTAAGTACATCAAATTCACTACTACACTTTGTGACATTGTACACGATCTTCAAACAAGCGAAGAACACAGAAATGTTAAAGCAACCAAATTCGCAACAAAGTATCCATTCCATACAATTATGGACTGGCAATATGACAGCAAACTCCCAACTAAACTGACCCCTAAACTATAGAAACGCCAGAATACACACACACACCAATTTAGAACCACTCCAAAAGCTTCACCATCGTAACTACAAAACCATTTCCCGGAGCGAATAAGCTCCTACCGCTGCACAACGCATAACATTGCAATTAAACATCCGTCAACCGAAAGTGCATACTTGCTCGGTTTTTGCTGTTTTTGCTCTTTCATCCTTTGTCCATGGGAAACTCAATTTTACCACCAAAAAAAGGGGGAGGGGAAGTCCGCCTTCAACCCACTTTCCACGCTGTTATTACATTTCATCGAAACTTTCCACTCTACACTGCACACTACCTAAAAGCATATGCCTTTATCCCTAGCCGTCCTCATGTCCTTCAGCCCCCATTTTGGTGCACAAGTTTTTTTTCTTTCACTCTCTCTCTCTTTCTCTCTCAGTCTTTTGCTAATGTTTCGGGATATAGTGGTGGACAAAAAGGGGTGCTGTGCTTTACTACTTTTAACACTACTATCAAAAATGGAGTGAAAAATAGTTCACCGCTTTATGCAGGCTGGAAATGAGAAAAAACTTTGTACGTGAATGGAGTGAACATTTTCGATGGGAGGAAAATGAGAAAACCACTTTTTGTAGTTGACGTGTAATTTTCCAAATCCGCTACATTTCTGTGACTATCGGACATCAGTGTTGGATTATTTTGTAAGTAATATCTGTACAACGGTATGGAAAACGCACACTATTTAAAAAGAAGCTATTCTTTTAGTGAAACATGGAAAAATGTTTCCATTCCCATGGATGTGTTATTTGGAGTATTAATTGTTATATTCTGCTTAGTTTCTCTTCAAACTGTGTTTCAAAGGGAGCCTCGAAGGGTTTATCTTAACGACAGGAACCATTCGTACTGTTGCTACACATCCACCCACCCACGAAAACATCATCCAATATTATCCAATAATCTCTCGACACAGCTCACTTGGAGTATCCCGGAGCGACTGTCTTCCAGCCCCAGCGCCCTCACACTGCCAATCCCAACTGACAAACACATTTCATTTGAATTAGAAATTAATTATTTAAAATATCGCTGAAACTTTCTCCAGCCCAGCTTCCCCGTGTCCACAGCCCCATGTTGCCTAGCCGCAACGGTTTGCTACACTTCCCACGATCTCCCACGCGACGGTGTGATAAAGTGACTGAAGCGCAACTTTACATGCAGCATCCACCTACGGTCGATACGACCGACGAACGCTCGTAAACGTCAGCCGGAATGGGGGGGGGGGGCTTAACCGACCGAAACGGGGTGAAACACCACCCTCCCCGAGCGGAAATACACACTATTCGGGAAAAGTTCTTACCTCGGCCGAGCTTTTATAATTTAATTATACCCTCCCGAGATCGGCCAAGCATGGCCCAGGTGGGGTGGCATCCTTGGAAAGATGTGGTTCATCGGTTATTAGCAGCGGCGGGCGCCCTATTTTTCCGTAAGTGCGGGCCAGGACTATGCTTCGTAATTTGAGGACAGTTTTAAAGCGAACCAAGCGAACCTTGTGAATGGCGCCAGCACTCATGATGAACTTGAACTTTACAGCAGCCACAGCGCTACTCCAGCAGCTTCGTTATCTTGACATTTTAAAGTGGATAGATGAGGATGAGGCACAGCGCAGGTAATTAGCAACAGCGCCCTGTTCCCCGGGGCGAGAAAATGCTCTCCACACAATGCTGAATTGTTTACCGAAGCTTCAGCTTCACGGCGGATTGAGGCCACTCTGTAATGCCTTATTTAAATCACTTAAGTTGCGGTTGAATTGCTGTCAAAACATAGCAGGCGGGGCCCGGTACCAAACACCGGGCTGCTCCATCTTAATTTATACGGATGCGGATGGAACTTGTGTTCAGTATAAGAAGCTGATAGGGAATGAATAGTTTGGTAAAACTAACTCCTAGCAAGGGGTTAAATTTGGGCCAATCAAACTTAATACTTATTAAACCTTAACTGTGCGAAGGATGTGAAATGAGTTAATTTTAACAAGCAAATATAAAATACGGATGTTGTTTCCGGTTCGGCTCACAATAACCAAGGCTACAAAACAAGCTGTTTTATTGTTTCAACACAAAACAAAAAGCAATACACATAAAAATAGTACAAATGATAACAGTGTCGGGCAGTCCCCGGGTAAGCCCACTTTTAAGCCCGGACGTCATTCGCCATCAACGCTGTGCTATGTCCGCTTGTTCCACCGAGTGTAATCCCAAAGTCACAAACAGAGCGGCATTGGGAAGTGAAAATCCATAAAACCAACAAACGAATGGTGCGGCTGGAAAGAGAAACAAAAAAGCCCCAAGCCGGGAGGAAAATCCAATCGGACTGGACCACCGCACGCTCAACAGCGACAAAGTGCAGTCCCCACTAACTATATTCATTTTTTATCATTTTTTCCATTTTTATACTTTTATGCCCCATGCCCTGTCACTACAAATAGACACACCGGCCACTGTCGGTCGGCTGCACAAAGTGTGTAGGCTCGGAAAGAACAGCTGACAAAAAGTGAACAGCACACAGATTATGACCGTACGTACACAAAAAGCTAACAGTACGCCTGACACACTTCACCATCGTCGTGACGGACACACCAGAATGCAGCACAACCCGAAAACATCGCAGCAGTCTCTAACAGCAGCACGGCAATGTTGATGTTGATTGAACGATTGCAAGATGGCGCGTGCCGTTGTGCCACTTTTCATCCCTCCCTGGCTCTTGACCAACTTGACCAACATACCCACCACTCGGTGAGATTGGAGCAGCCCGACAACGGAGCACCCAATCCCATATGTAAATAAAAGCGGCCTGTTTCTCTTGCCTATCCTACCCGGTTCGCTCCTTTCCATTTCCACGGTTTTGCAACCCCTCCACAGCTTCCCACACTTAAGTGCAGTGTCAATAACAACCGTCGGGCGATAAATCCTGCTGAGATGGTTAAGCATCTCACGAGAAGGAGGGTTCGTAGGTCCAGGCTGTGCAAAACCACCCACTGAGCTGGATGGTCGTCCAGCAGCAAGCTCATGCTGCTTTTCCTTTTGATGCGATTCCTCAGCGTCCCTGGATTTTCCTCATTATAGTCATCCTTTTTTCCGAAGAAATGTTCTTCTACGTCCTCCGAATCGATATCTCGGTGAGTGAATTTAATGGTTTGGATTTGCACGGCAAGAAAGCAACAACAACAATACACCCAACATGAACAAGCCTGCGAAAAAAAAACCCGTATCCCAATGAGGCCACACAAGGGGCGTGTGTGTGTGCAAAAATAATCCCACACATCGCACAACAACACGCTCTTGCATGCACGCTCCCTGAATGAACCGAATGAATTCGATTCAGCCCCCTCAGCATCGATTCGGCGCATAAATCAATATAAAGAAACAATGATAACACAAAACAAACAATACGTGGGATGATGGGGGGGGGGGAGGGAAGGAGCCAGGTGTTGGTTCACTGCTTGGGAAAAATTCGATCTGGGACCTGCTCGGATCCTGGAAGAACCGGGAGAGATGAAAGATTTTGATTTTCCTTTCGCAAGAAGGCAGCTGCCATGGCAGCGCCGTGGTGGTGTGGTGGCGGTTCAAACGAAAATGAAAATGAAATCTCATCCAAACGCAGCCATTTGATACTAGCGCAGCGCAACATTATCCATCCCATGCTTTGGTAGTGTTGTGATGGCTCTGCATTCATTCGCTATTCTCGTCCCGCGCATATAAGCGCTTCAATGAAACTCGTGGCGCGGACTTTCGTTCCGAACAAATCGAATCCTTTCTATGGTTTTTTTTTGTTTTGCTCAAACGCACGCAAAAATCCTTCAGATCTTTGCTCGACGCTCGACATTACACGCTTGTGATAGGAGAAATTCAACCCACGTCTGGGTTTTTTTTTTTTTTGTTTCTTTTCCATTCCGGTTTGCTGGAAGCGTCAGCTCTCTGTTTCGTTTGTGTGTGTGTACGTTCGGTGTGGTTTGTTTATTTGCAAAGCAAAAGAACCAAACTAAAAGGGGAAGGGGGAAGAGAATATACGCCTCACTGCTAGTGTAGTGAGCATTTGTTCGCTTTGTTGTTGTTTTTTCATTGAAATCCCGAACCTAAATTTCAAAGCCAAATTCTTCGTATTGCTGAAGCTGTTCACTATTTTCTGTTTTTTTTTTTTTTTTTTTTTTTTTTTTTTTGCTAAAATATCTCAACAAACGTGCCGTAATAATGGAATAAATAAATAAATATCACAACAAGTGTACTACGTTTGTACTCAACTACACAACAATTTTAAAGCAAAATCAACTATTCAATAAGTCTTTACAGGGGTTGTATACTTGATTTTGCAAGCATAGCAATGATGAACGCTTCAGCAGCATTTGACAGGACAAGCGCATCAGTTGTTTTCGGGACGTCGTCACGCTTAATACAACTTTCGCACTCGATATCGCAAGCGCAGCACACAATATCACAAAAGTTTTTGCGGCTTGAAACAATCATTCAACCAACGCTTATAAACGTTTTCAAAAACTCGAAAATTGAACACACATAATTAGTTAAAGTATTCCGTCCCTAATCATTGTGAAATTTACGAAAAAAAGTATTTTTACTATTTTTATCTTAAATCTCATAAAAACTTGTAACTAACCAAATTGTAAAGCTGTCAATTGATCTGAATCCATTTAAACACATGTACATTATGTATATTGTGATATTGCGATATCAAGCGCGAAGGTTGTCTTCAGAAAACAACTGCAGCGCTTGTCCGGTCAGATGCTGCAGTTGCGTAAAATGTTGCTACGCTTGCGAAATCAAGTTAAAATCCTGTATTTAAAAGCAAACCACTGCCTAACTCCGAACCTTACCGAACCTACCTTACCACATTCCCATGTGTCTGGCAAAAAATGGTTCACGCACACTCTGAACGCTATCGTACCGGCACGAGTTCTCATTTCGATATGCACTTCTATTTTCCTAAACAACAATAAAAAAGCAAATAACTTCTAGGGCTTTTAGCGAACAGCGTACCGTCCCGTTTACACCTGCTCTACTCCCTACCCACCAGAATCCATCAGGGCCAGCAGCCTATTCATGGCAATTGTACTCGCTATCGCAAATAACAGCGGCTCGGCTAAATGTGCAAAACCAAAAACCGACATCCATCCCGAAGCCAACCGAAACCAACAGAGCCGGAAAATAACCGCCCTGTGCTCGGGGTATGGCTTTATGGGGAAGAAGGCAAACCCACCCAGTTGTGTCCTGCCCGCACCCACGACCAGCCGAAATGCCACCACTAGCGCGTGATTAATGATGATGAGAATGATGATGATGGTGTGGCGGTGCCGGACCCGTGTTAAATGGACCCGGTTTGCGCATTTCCTGTGTGCAGAAGAAGCAGAGGACTCCCCTCCCATTACGATAGTGACCGAGTTCTGGCGGTGCCGTACCAAAATCGGTGGACTAGCGCGCCCGACGAATCGGAAGGCAAAACGTCACACAAACAAGAGAGCGCAAATAAAAAGCATAAAGCGTCGAGTGGCGGCACTCGCTCGCTCGTTGCCTTCCGTTTGAGGCAACAAACTGACCTCAATTTTCTTTCGCTTCCTTTCGGTTCGCAGCCACGGCCGCTAGGAAAATGTCCACCATTTTCAGCCGTCACTAGGACTTGGACACTTACTCACATACACGCTCACACACCTACACACACTGCCACAGCTACACTTAATCTTGTTATGTCCATTCGTGTTCATCCTTTGACTGCCCGGTCGGGCGTCACATCAATTACGATTTCACTTATTTCCCGTTTCCAGCGTCCCATGATATCGTCCCAGCGTGGGCAAGCTCCCCGTGTGGTGCCCGTGTTTTTTTTTACAATCTTCCCTGTGCTGCCATCTCGCGAGGAATTGGCAAAGTAACGAAACGAACAGTATCAACCGAAGCAGCAGCGAAGGCAAACGGTGGAAGAATATTTTTTAATGTGATTAAAATGAAACAGTGCAGCGAGTAAGAGAGGTTAGGGTTTTGCGGTGGATTATCATCAGACCTGCCCGGTTTCGCACTCAAAGAATGAATCCCATTCTCTCCATCCTCCTCGGCACAGGTGGGGCCCACACCGTCGCCCTTTTCCTGCACGCGATGGCAAAAGGACGGGGGGAAGGCCGTGAACCATTTACTTCCCGTCAAGCATTAAGATGGAAAATGTGCCGGTGCCCCAGATTGGATCTGGACCTTGAACATGATTTATTACGCCTCGGACATCAGAGCTTGCAAATCCCTCGCTGGTGCGGGGGAGGGAGGGCTCAGATCGGCCAGAGTGTGGATGCAAGCAACGGGAGAAGGAAATGAAAATTGATTTTTTAACGGCCAATCTTTCGTTGCAGACGGTTGGTTCGGTTCGGCAGGCAGGAAGTGAAATCACGGAGACAATTCGTCGGAAGCAGCTGAGAAGAACAGTTCTGTAGCGGATTTTGTGTGCAAGCTTACATAAGCGATAACCACATTTTAGGCTGAAATTGTTCAAAGTTAGGTTTTCTACTAGGGTTCATAACTTCATAACATTAAATCATTAATAGGGACAACGTTGAAATCATTGACAAGTACAAAGCTGTAAATACTAAAATTGCTAATTCGCAATACTGTACACCTTCAAACAGATAGAAAATAAAATACAGTGACGTTTGCATACAAATACACGGTCAATAATGGAATATTACAATGAAGCAACATCAGTAAAAGTCTAAACAATCATCAGCTTGTTTCGTTGTTCATGCGTTTTCCCTGCACATTCCCACGCACAGTTACCAAGCAACAAATGTAGCTTGTAACGCAACAACAGTAAGTAGACCGTGTATAACGTTCTAGTGTCGAACAATCTCACCGCACCTTCATTATGTACTGAGCTTATGTTTTTTTTTTTTTGGTATTCTCATCCCTTAACTTTCCTTTTCATCGTTTCGGAAATTTCATCCAGCGGCTAGTATAAAGGTGATCAGCAAAACAGAATTCCCTTCAAACCCTGCCCACCTCCATCTAAAGCTCTATTACCCTTGGGTGAACGAAGCAAAGTGCTGCTACGCGTACAACGTCCGTTTCGATTTGTTCACCATCACCTCGCGTAAAGCAAATTGGAAAAACGCCACCTCACCCTCACCTGGCAGCAGCAGGCACCAGGCACCTCCACCATTTCGGAATCGAACGATTCAGTCACCGCCAAATCGAACCCGGCCCGGCGTTGTATGTACCGTTGTGTATTTTCTCCCCAGCCACCATCTTTCACTGTACCAGTGCACACCACTATTGTCCCACCGTGGTTCCAATTCGTACCATTTCGGTAGGAGTTTTTCTTTTTTGCTGCCTTCCCTCTCTCTTTTGTGTTCGCTCAGCTCAGCAGCACATGGACACAATCGAAACAATTCTTGCGGTTTACGGGCAGGATGTTGCTGGCTGGTTGGTTGGTTTGTGGTTGGGGCGAAGAAAGCGCGTGGAAAAACTGTGTGAGATTGAGTTTCGTACCATCAAACGATGGTCGAATGGAACACAGCAGGGCCGATCGCAAAGGGACAGAATGGTAACGAAAACAACGAACGAATAGAGGCAATGTTTCGAAGAACACGAGCCGCCGGCCACTGCTCTTTTCGGGTGTCAGGTCATTATTTTCCTCCCATCCTTGTTATGCCATCGCACGTAAAGTTTTCTTTGTCCAGGTGAAAAGATGATTTGTTGAGCAGGAGTGAACATGGTTGGTCTGGTGGACATTGGCAAAAAAACATAGATTTTGGACAATTTTTATCCTTCCCGCCCGCCCTCCCGCGCGTGTCTCGGATCGCCTGTTGGAGTTCCAGCCATTGAACTACCACACGGCACCAAAACTGGTTCTTGTTATTGAGCGGATGAATGAGAAATTCTTTGGAGAGAAGAAACTTATTCCACGAACTTCAATCCGTTCTTGCTTTGTCAGCCGACATGAGCAGACATGGGCGAAAAATAGAAGATATTTTTCTTAAACTATTGGTAGTAAATGTAGCCTCAAGCAAGGCTATTTCTGAGCATACAAATCATTTCAAATCAGTACAAAATTCGCAAAGGCCCTGGGCATTTTTGCTCAATTCACTCAATATAATTCCAAGAAAAGAGGCGCTTTGTCGATACTTAAATTGCCCTATACTTATTCTCAGCACTGTATGACAGAGTTTACCCCCAACAGTTGAGAAACAATCGCCTCAGTTTGCTCAGTTTTGTCACGTACCATTTGTTATGCTGCTAGGGCGACAACAAAATCTCGTATTTCAGTTATCTTTCTCGGTAAATATATTATTCCCCTTTGGCATGGAATAAATATACAGAACAATAACTCTTTTTACCACACACACTTAAAGCTCTGGATCCCAATCAATGCAACAAGCAACGACAACCACACAGAACAACCGAACTTGTTAATTCCGAACAGATATTCAGATCGTATCAATCAGAACCTCAAACCACATATTAAATTACGCCGTAATTAATAACATTTAAACCCTGTATTCCGCACATGTCAGCAGGCGGGGATGGAGCAAAAGTGCTCTCGCTATCGTATGCCTTGTCGACAGGTACATGTAGCACAATATTTTCAACCTGTCAAACGTTAATGCCAGTCCAATATCCGCTGAACGAGAGAAGGTGCGTTCGGAACACGAACGTTTCGAGTGGAAATCCGAGCATCAATATAACGACACGGCCTACCGCCCATCCGTCCCATCCCATTTCAATCAAACTTCCTGTTAAAAACAGTCGCCAAGCCAAAATGGTAAATGATGCATAATTTGCGCAAATTATCGTCATCATCATCATGCTCGTCGTCGGTGTCGTCATCTGATCTTACTTCTTCTTCTTATTTCCAAACGCTGCCGCCAATTACTGGCCCGATTCGATGGGTGGTCAGGTACAATATTTTCTCCCGTTCGGCCTGGCGATTCCAGCACCCCTACACCCACACCAAGATTGCAATAATTTATTGACCACAATCGATTTTAGCGTCGTCCATCCTCTCACTTTTTGCCGACCAAACAAAGATCCAAAATTTTAGGCAAAAATCGGTATTCTCTCTCTCTCTATTTATCTCTCGTATTACGTGTGTGTTGGAAAACTTTTGACTGGCTGTGTTGGACCACCATAATAATTGGACGAGCCAGGGGAAAAACAACGTTTAGAAGCCAAGGTAAAAACTACATTCACATGCGAGAGTCAAACTTCATAGAAATGTAAGCAAACTTTTTGCTTCGTGGCAGCAGAAAGTTCTACAAAAAAAAAAAGAATCTACGTCGAATGTGACCTCCTCTCGCTTGCGCAAAACCGCGCAATGTTTATTTGTTTGCTTGTTTGTTTATTTGTTTATTTTTGCGTCATTCTACCCTTTTTCCTTGGAGGCCACGTTTGTGCAAAGAAAATGCTAACGCAACCGGACCGGCGAGACTTCGGGCGAGAAAACGCTCCCGCGCACGGTGTGCCAATGTCACGAGACACTTCGGTGGATTGCGGTAGGCCGGTGGGTGCGATGTTTTCGTTTTTCTTCGCATCGCCACCGAAACATACTGGAAAATATTATTAGTGAAACCATTCTCTTTCATAGGCCAGCGGTTATCCACGGCTCCGGGTTTCGATATTTACATTACCTCGTTTTTTTACCTCCATCACAGGACCATAAGAATGCGATTAAATCGATTCGTTGGAAGGTAACACTAGCCCATCTCGAGATCTCGGCGGGTCCAAAGGTACACTACACCTTCACCCAAACAGGATGTTGCTTTACGGGAGATGGAAGGAATCAAAAATACTACAGAAACATACTACAGCCAATGGAATGTTTTTCACCTGCCGAAGATTTCACTAATGGATTATGATTAAGACATCTGAACATACATTCCAGCCCGATGGCCTTGGCGCTGCGTTTGACCGACGTGTGCCCTTACTA
The DNA here is from genome assembly GCF_943734735.2 of Anopheles gambiae. Lineage (NCBI taxonomy): Eukaryota > Metazoa > Arthropoda > Insecta > Diptera > Culicidae > Anopheles > Anopheles gambiae. The sequence goes on from NC_064601.1 coordinate 29,637,444, forward strand.
AGAGTTTTCAACTATTTACGGTTCGAGAGCGAGAGAGAGAAAGAAGAAAGGAACGAAGCTACCAATCGAATCACTCCAGCAAAAATAAAACCAACATTCCAACGACTGTACCGACCGCAGCACAGCCATGCAAAATGTTGGCAAAAGGCCCAATCAGTTGCTCTACTTCCCTTTCGATGCATTTTTGGATAATCGCGGTCATCGATTTAAGATACATCAATGACACATTTTGGCTTTCCAGGTGTGTTGGATGGAAAAGGAAAATCGAATGCTTTATCAATTCCTTTCTTTGTGTGCTAGCACGCCATCCAATTCCACAGCAGATCAACTCAACATTGTATTTTATCCAAATAAAGCTGAACGGTGAGGAAATTTAATATTCCTATGACATGAACGAGATTTAACGTTACATAATATAGTAAAACACGATCAACACCCTCCCTACTATCCAGCCGAACGGGCCAGAGTGAAAGAAGAAGAAAAAACACAACACTTCACCACATTATTCGCCCCAACGGATATAACCCATCGGAAGGTTTCCCAACCGTGCGCGCTTGGGTTTAATGTTTTAAAAAGAAGCCTAAGGGACCCATTACCCGCTTCTTTTCCTTGCATGCTATGCTTGCACCAAGAAGACATCAATAACAATGGAGAGAGAAAGAGAGAAAAAACTCTCGATAAAATTGAGCTGCAAAACCATTAAGAAAACAGTCATCAGGAAGAGAAAAAAGCACGCAAACATGGTAATGTTGGCTGGTTCTGGTGGGAAACTCCGGTAGCAAACAACCCAGGTCCGAATTGCAACCGCACGGACGTTAAGTGTAAGCTGCTTCCCGTTGGTGCTTATAGCGCATACTTTCAAGTACTGCGCAACCGTACCGAAGGGCAACAGGTACGGTTAAAAAGAGCACACAGACACACAGACACACATGCTCCGAGTGGCACGGGGAGTTATAAAATGTCTGATAAGCTCCGTCGATTGGTTCACCACCCGTGCGAACCCGCGGTACCATCACCGCCACTACCATCACGGCCAAGGTGCAATGAATAATAGAGTCTTTGGCGGCTGTCGTACGCGGGTCGTCGGTCGGTCGGCAGCGGGGGCGGCCTGCCGCGGATGAAATACCGTACAGGATGAAGTTGACTGATTGAAAACTGGCAAACTGGGAGCCAGACTTGACAGAGTGAGAGCAAGCAGTGAAACGTGTCAAAGTTTTCGGCTTTGCCGAGCTGCGGCACAAAGTCAAAGACTTTTCCGCGACCCCAGGGGTGGGATGTTTGGAGGGAAAGGAGTACAACAGGAACGTATAGCAAGAAGCAGGCATGAAACTTTCACGCTGATGGCTTTGATTCCCCAACGATGTTACCTTACTGTGAATAAAAAGGAAAAACCTCAACCTGCTAACCTCCGTCAAGAAATCGATCTTTCCCGGAACGGGGTGCGAAACAATTGGGTCCCATTTCTACCACAGTCGCAAACGCGTCTGACAACGGCGTGCCTTGTACAACGATGTCCCATGCTCTCAGGACTACGCGGTACCAGTGCGCGTCATGCTTTTGTGATCCCACCGAGACCGTAAAACCCTACCTCACGGCTCGGTCTTGTAAAAAGTGTTCCAACAGAATGGTATTGTAAGCGCTCACCGTATAGTTTCGCGAAGTCCTTTTTGTGACGACGTCCTGGCACAGGAACTTGCTAGAATTGGTTTCTCTCTCGATAGGCCTTATCTGTGCACCGATCTGTTTACCAGCACGCCGTCTCCGTCCTTTTTCGTTCACCAAAAGCACAACACTGCACTGCACAAACAACCAAGACACGCGGGATGCAGCAATCCAAACAAACTGCCTGTAAGCCTTACTTCTATTTTCTTTACCGTAGCCGACACAGGGTAATATGCAGTAGTTGGAACTACAGCCCCAATGAGACGCAAAAACACGTCTCTTTTACTGTTTAAGCACGGACCATCACCGTACGCCACCACTTGAAGGACAGAGCGTTAAAAAGGTCCGCTAATACCGAGGTCCGCCACACGTGAAGCGATGTTCTGAGGGGATTATTCTTGCGACTACTGCACACCGCAGCTGCTTTGATTGCAACTAGCTGCAACTTGTTGGGCGTATTACTTTTCCATACATTCCATACTTTTTCTTGTGTGCTACACACACGCTCCCCGAATACGTGCGCAGTGGGTAGAATATCACTTAATCCTGCTTTTCTTCTTTTCTTTTTCGGTTTGTTTTGTCACAAACTATGTCACACTCTGATTACAGCACTTCTTTGCTGCTCGTTACATTGGTTTTACACTCACACACACACGCACAAACACAAACACACAATATTTCATGTACTATAGTTGTCCATCACTTCCAATTGTTTCATCAAACATTAAACCATTCAGATTTACGACACATTTTTTTACATTTTTAAGATTCTATTCCTTTTTTCTTCCTTTGTTTTTAGATTACAGAATTGTTTGTTGCACACACTTCAACACGAACTGTCATTTAGCTATAAAGTGGTATGAAAAGACACACAAAAACACAAATTAAATATTAAGCATGATTCACATCAATTACAACACTCTTACTCGGCCTTACAGACTCTGTGATCACATGCACAACAGAGTAATACCATATCACACAAGAAAACCATACAGGCTAGAATACCCCAAAACCCACCCGATTGCCACATCGCTGCTACCGTCGTCATCTGTTGAACCTATCCGACGATGAAAAGGCAACCAAATATGACAATCTTCCCAATTGATTCTAATCAACGAAACCACAGCAACGAAAAGATGTGCCTTTTAAAAGCGGCTCCTGCTTACAGCACCACCGAGGACCGAAATTAGACGAAGACCTTTTATGCGGCCATTATGTCTGTTCAGGGTAAAAAAACGCCTGCACACCAGCACGCGTGCGCGCGCGCCCGCTTAAGCCATTAAAACAGGAATTAAATGAAGAATCTTTGCATGAGGAGTTCGAACAGCGACCAGCATGAGAATCGGCAGCTTTCTTTGCGACTGCCACTGCACTCTGCCACCGCATACCGCAAACCAAAATTCAAGACATTGACAAGTACCGGACAAATGTTATCCGATTACAGCCGCTTGAAGACTGACACTGGCTGACTTCGGTGCCATCGCCATTTCAAGTGGCACTGCTGACGGTGTTGACTGACTAGACTGACTAGCTTTTTTTGTTTGCCGCTTCTACCCCCTTAATGTTTGACTCCATGTGTGGCTGTCCTGTTGTGTGCTGTTGAAATGGTTGATTCTTTCCTGTTGGACTGTGACTTGTGTGTGTGTGTGTGTGTGAACGGTCCGCAGTGGTACACAATTTATTTGTTGTCCACTTAAGCCAAATAATCAGATCAATCATGGCTTCTTTGCTAACCATGTGCGTTTCGGAGACCGTGCTACCACATCATCAAGAAGCGGCTAGGCGGGCACAAGCTTTGGGGCTTGTGTTTGACCCTCTCCACGTACGACGTAAAGACAACACAGCGGCTAACGTTTTTGACCTCAATGTGTAGTTGTGCTTTTGTATTGGTGAACAGCACAAGCTGACGAATGATAGAGTGAGTGATAAACGAAAAACTGAGCAGCAAAAAACCGTGGTCAAAACGAAATGTGTACATTTGAAAGTATTAGAGCTTGATTTTTCATCCAAAGAACAAAGATGCTTTCTATGCTACTTCAGACTTGCATTTTGAGATTAAGTAAGCATGTGGTATTTTTTAGTAATTTCTAAACCTTCAAAAGCTTCTTACAGTACGACACAGCACACGGCATTCTCATTTAGCAGCAGTAGACTAAAACAAGGGAAAGTTCTGGAACAGGGTGGTAAAATATCCCGTCATAAAGCAAAGTGGGAGCCTACACAAAAAAAAGCAAGAACAACTATGTCTGGAAGTTGACCACGGAGCACGGTAGCGGGAACGCGGGAAAGGAGGGAGAAATGCAGAACACTTCCGGTTGATGCCACTTCCGGAAATCCGTTAGCACAAGCGAGGTGGTAGCACACAAAACCGTCAGACCGTGTCACACATGTATGCCACACAGACACACACACACACACACACACACACACACACATACACATTTACACCAATACCAATTTGACGCCTAAAGAACCCAAGGTCGCCACACTGGCAAGTGTATATCTACACAAGCTGAGCTGATTCCCGTGTTTCTAGCAAGTCTTCGTGCAGAACAGCACTATCACGACCGCTCCTCTCTCTCCCTTTCCATCTTCCTAAGCACACACACGCGAATACACACACAATACACATATACAAGCAAGGCACACACCAGAAGCAAAAAAAAACAGACCACCCCGCGCGGCACACCAGGCGCGTTTTTTTGTGTCGTGTTACGTTTCTCAGCTGCTGTAACGTTAGCCAGCGTTGTTCGGCAGCGACTGGAAGGAACTCCGACGACGGAGAGTACAGCGTTGCAGGTTGCGCTTCCGACACTGTCGCGTCACAGCAAAAGCCGACGCGGGTGTTCCCGTTTTTCGAGTGGCGAAGGCCTGCACCAGCTTCGGCAGCCAGTGCTTCGGGCAGCCCGATGGCAGCGTCGCGCTCACGAAGGGAAACCGATCGATCGAGCGAGACCCCTTGTGCGATGTACATGCGCACTCTGTCCTATCCAAGGCATCTTCTCCATCCTTTCACCGCGGTGGTAGTGGCGGTGGTGGGAAGGTGCAAATAAGCACTCCACCTGTATCGAAACTCACCCGGCGCACTTCCTAACGTACAGGTACAGGTAGAATTGATTCTAGACTAGCGATGAAAGGACCAAGGGGGTGGGGGGTTAATGTGGTTGGCAGTGCGGGTCATTTTGCAGTGCTGGAAGGCACTCCACATCCTGCGCCATCGATGACACCGTTACACGGAATGACAACCACCACACGCGTAATTCAATTCGTGCAAGCGATGTACGATGTTTTTCGCATTGTTTCATCGAACGGACAGCATCGAGTCGACACATGAACAAAAGAAAACCCGCGCACGGACACCAGGAGTCTGTTTAGAAGAGCTGTTGCATTTGCAAAATATTCTCATTGAAGGCATTGAAGGGTTCTGTAATTCTATTCGAAAACAATATTGTACGATGGAAGCAGAGACGTTGTTCGTTTGCTACAGTATTATCAGCTGAGACAAACAATAAAATAAACACTTGTTGCACCGTAAGACGTTCAAGCTGAACAAAGCCTCATGTGAGTGACATTTTTATAGTCTGATATTACAAGCGACAGGAATGCTGTACGTCACCGGCCCAGCAAGCAGGCACTTTTGTGCTGCAAATTGCATGACTTTAGGCGTTTATGTTTTGAGCTTTCGATCCAAACCAATATATTAGCTTAGAGCAAATTTATTTCGTTTGTTTTTATTTCCTTTTTCATGTAACAACATCTCGCTTGATAACACTCCCAATTTCACACAAAACACTTTCATCACTAACACAAATTTGATGAGAGAAAAAAAACCAGAACCCCTCGCTAGAAGGTGTAATGCAATTACAAAAACCATGTATGACGCTATTATCCCGCGAGCAACGGCTCGGTCGGTCGGTCGACCGACAGAACAAGAGGTGCTTTAATTTAATTTTGCCTGCCTGCAAAGTGCTCCCAAAATTTACACTAATTTGCTATCTGCTAAAAATACCCTCTAGCGCAGCGGACAATGTAACGTTTGATGATCCATCGCCCTTTTAGCGACCCGGGTTCCCGCCCCCCCCCCCGAAGTCAAGCAGTCTTAGGCGGCAGGCAACCCTTTTGTTACTTCGGCAAGCCTGCACAAATCCTGGCTGTGTCTGTTTCGATTAGGCGAGCTGCCGATTTGATTCGTGGAACATCGAAGGAGAGTGAAGGAAACGAGGACAGTGGAAATAGAAAGTACACCGAAAACAGAAACCAAAAAATCTTCCAGCTGGTCCAAAAATAGGACACGCGGGAGGCAAGAAGTTGTTTTTTTCTAAAACCCCTCCATCTCTACGTACAGGGAAGAAGGTAGATCGCGTATTCATTTCACGTTCTTTATGGGCGCTAGCAGTCTGATGCCTCCGCCAGGAACTCGCAGCACCCAAGAACTCCCCTCCAGCAAGTTCCCGCTGCCGGCATTACTTTGGTAAGCTATCAATATCGCGAAAAAGATAGAGAGACACCTTGCAACCGGCACTGGAAGAAGGGAGAGGGCGGAAGGGGGGTCGGCTGGCGGCACAAAAATAAAAGATAAATAAATCATATTGCCAAGAAATGGGTAAGCCCCCATCGGAACCCGGACGGAGGAGTACACACACACACAGCGTTCGCGTCGGGATCGAACTAATGATGATATCCTTGCGAATCTGATGTCCTGCTCGTTCACCTAACTTTCCTCGCGCAGTTGGGGCGAGGGCTCACGCTTTTGCTTCAGCAAACGGCACAACAAAGTATGAACCACACAAATCGAAAAACACCAGCAAAGAAATGGAACCGAAACGAAGAGTGTGGCTGTAGCGGAGTTGCCGGTCCGTAGAAGGAGAGAGCAACAGCGAGATAAAGTATCCCTGTACCAAGGATCCCCTATATCCAGCACCTCTTTATTCCTCCATCCCTTCCCTATCCCTTCGTTTGGTGGTGTCTGTGCTAGAAATCAGCCGAAGAAATGTACTTATTTTATTTGTAGATCATTCGATTATAGGATTTGCTCAAGCGACACTGATTACAGCGAGAGCAAACAAACCGTGATCCACAAGCAGTCCCGGGGCAAGCGGTGGAGGTGAAGTGGTAGGATAGGACGGGGCAGAGGAGAAGTCACCATCCAAGGGCAACGAATGGACATCACAATCGCGAGATAATGTGTGTGCGAGAGAGAGAGAGAGCAGGAGAGTGCGAAAAGTGAGAGGGGACGAAACACGAAGACAATCCTCTGCGTTTGGCGAGCCATGCTTCCTTCCTTCCTTCCGTTCTTTCTTTGCGTTTTCTGCCTCTATTTATCTCGTCTTGATTTCTTCCCGTGCTCATTGCCCATCGAACGGAAGCTTGGAATGATTCAGTTAGCAAGGGGGAAAATAGTGAGCGAGCAGCAGTTTGCGAAGCGGTAAGTGGCTAGCGGGTGCGCAACTTGCTGGAAGCTGGAAGAATTATTTGATGGGTGGGGATTAAGTAAACCAACTTACGGGCGCACTCAGCTGTGCGGCTTTTATTCGCGCTCGTAATTTTACTGCCGCAGGAACGCAGATCAACGGTGTCGAGGGCGGAATGGGTCGGGAAACGAACGTTACCCTGGTTCGGCGTCTTCCCGGGAGCCACCAACACGAGCCTTGCGAACATATTTCGGTTCAATCGGTTGGTGGGACAACTCCCACTCGCTCGCCCCACTGCAACCGATTCAGCGTACTTCGACAACGCCAGAGACGGACACCCGGTGTCCGGGTTTTCCGTGATTCGCTTCGATTCGGTAATTTAACGACAGTGATGCCGCCTTTCCCCGGATACCGACCACCCAACGCCCGGACCAGCGATATGCTCGACAATAGTAGTGACGATGTTATTGTTGATTATGATGTTCCCGTCAGCTCTGTGCGCTGATTGAACCGTTAATATAGAGCTGCTGCCGGCTGCTGCTGCTGCTGATGCTGCCCGCAAGACGCAAAAGCGCAGGGATCAGTGCTCCGCGTGGGCGTGCGGGAGATCCTGAGAATTGGCGCAGACAAGACAAGAGCTATAATTTGCTGCGGGAATAAAGTTGGTGGGGGCCGGATTTACATCGGCACGGCACGGACGGGTGACACACACCAAGCGATAATGATTGTATTTTCGTGATTTGTGCACCGAGGGGTAGGGGGCAATGGTTCGAAACGGTTCCGGTCCTGGTTTGTTCGCGGTAGAGGCGACAATACGGCCCCAAAGCTATCACACCATGCCGCCGGTACTGCCGAAGTTGATTTCGTGATAATTTCGTTATCTTTTGGGGGTGGTTTTGCGCCGACAGACAAAATATAAAGTAATAAGGTTTACCGTAGTCGAGGATCATGGTGGTGTTCTTAATGTCTTAACTACGAAGGGGACTTATGCAACGTAGCACCCAGCAAACAACATTCTGCGTCCGATTTCAGGACACTGTTACAACGTCACGAAATGCTGGGACTAGGATGATGACACAACATGCCCTTGCCTACCGTTCCGTTCCCCAGCAGTGCGCCATCAGCAACAGCAACATACAAACTTCCCACAGTCAGCTGCCAAATGTCTATCACTTCCAATCAGCTGTCCAACTGGCTCACCCGACCGTATCCAAACCTATCCCATCATCCCATCCCAATATCTCCATGCTAATGGTGGTACAGTCGTCAAGCTGTTCGCCAAAATTTCGCATGGGTTTCGGTACCCCAAAAAACTATATAGTTCCCAGCTGACAAATGACCGTCTGCCCCTGGCTGTCAGGTAGCCAAATTTGCCGATTGCGTGACCATTGGGAGATTTTTTTTTACTTTTTCACTCGTTTACTGGGTTCTCTAGCTCGTTTTTGCGGTTGACCACGCTGCTCTGAGCGGACTAAATATCGTGCAATCCATTGCAAATGACATGCCGGACGGGTGGAACAGTTTAGATACAATTAATCTCCCTATACGTGTATCGACGACCAGTGCACGTGTATCGACGACCCACATACTGGCCCGACCACTGACAAGTCTGAAAATAGATAGAAAGTGCAACTGTAGCATCGATGAAATTTTAATATGTTGTTAGTACAAACATTTAAAAACGACATAATTAATTCTTGTTAGCGATAGATTTTAAGAGAAACATTGTTGAATTTTCATCATCTCTTGCTTTCAGTAAAACCACGCAAAACGTAGCACAAATGGTGCCGCCGCCGCTGGTCCTGAAATCTCGGAAAGCAAAAATCGATATCATCAACATCGCCTTTGATCACAGTTTTGACGTAACCAAATGCCAACCTGGTGTCCGATTACGCTTCCCGCGAACACACACGTTTGATGTTACCTAACGCCAGCAGCAGCAACCCATTCCTTCTGCTGGATCCCGGGATTGCAGCCCGGGATGATCTTGAATCAGAAAACATGCGACGGACGTTCGGCATGGACGGTAAAATTCCCCCGGCGCCACACAGAAGACCTTCGTCGAACCGCCTGCCTGCCTGATCACTCCTGATTGGTTGTCAAATCTCGGAGCGAATCTCATCGGAGCTAACCCATGCACACAGAACGGGTCCTTGGACTTCGGTCCTGCTGCGCAGCACCTATGCGTCCTATGCGGATGTGAAATCCGATTCTAGGAAAACCGTTTTGCATCTACACTCGATTCACCGTTTAATCATGTGTCCCTTTTCCTAAGTGTCACTCGTCAATGCGATCAAGCTAACGCTTGCTCTTACGTTTATTGCAGTTTCCTGGTGGAAGAATGGTTGCACTTTCTGACAATCCTGAGCAAGTGTGCGTAATGTTTTGCCACGCAAATACGGGCTGTTGCTGTTGGTTCTATTTCTATTTTCAAAAGATTTTAGACTCTCTACACCAAGCGAACGGTGAACCGCTCTAAACGAACCGCTCTACCTATTACTTTGGTCGAAAACTAAATTCAATTGATACGGCTACCTGTTACATAAACGAAACGCACACGACGCACGCCCTTTGCCATAGCAATCCCCCTACGTGATTATGTATGAGCTGCCGTTTATGCTGCCATGCGGGGTCAGCGCTGTTCATGGTAACCTGGGTCAGATGTAAAACCAATTCCAGTCACACACATGCACACGTATGAGGCACGTGTTTCCAATACACCCTTCTCTCCTCCCACCGTATTGACCCCTTTTTCCGCACTGTGACGTTGGGCCGTTCGCAGGGCAGAATGTAATTGTAAGCGGCCAAAGCGCAGCGTACGAGGTGATGGTGGGGCCAGCGTAGGAGGTACTACTGCTGCACGCTCGTCCAGGGTCGTGCGGAACAAATAATAATTAAAACCTCACGAAGAACAAAACAAAAGCGATACCTGCTGCACACCACCAGCACGTCCCCGGGAATAGCCAGCCACCGGCAGCATAGCTCCCACCGGTTTCCTAGTCGACGTTCGCCCACGCTCTGCGCTAACTGTTATCGAACTTTACAGTGCAACCTAAGCACGTAATACTGCAACATTACATTGCGCAACGGGGTCTTTAGAAGCTGGTCCGCACTGTTACCGACCACAACCATCATCATCATCATCATGGTAAAGAGCATTATGAACATCACGCCGCCCATTTTGGGCCGTGATGCGCAGGAAAACAATAAATGGAAACTACTATCGACCATGCGAAGGGCGAAATTCGCTGCACTTTCAATTTCCATTATGTTTCACTGAGGTGAACCCGAATCTAGTTCGATTGTCGGTCGGCAAAACTGGTAAGCGGGCACAATGAGCGAGCACAAGAAGTTGCACTCTAGTTCGCGAGCCGAAAAATTGAAATATTCCCCTCGGGATCAAAAAGCATCTGGTTGAAAGGGCAAAGTGCATCACTTATCGGACTGTATTACGTCAGCACTAGAAGCTTTTTTAGATGTTGTTGTATTATATAGACATATCGTATTATCACTTTCCATAAATGATATTGCATCCCGAATTTGGAAACGAACAAAATTACGCAAATAATGAAAAACCAAAAAAAAACCCTTCAACAATCAATTTCTTCCAAAAAGCTTCAAACTATCTAACCTCACTCATGAAAAAGAGAAGACAAAAACACACACTGCAATTGATTTTAAACCTTTAATTTGCTTTGGTAAAAACCGACCGACTGTCACTCGTCGTCACGGCAGCTGATGACAGGAGGGGGGGGGGGGGGGGGTCCATTATCTTTACGGCAGTTTTGCCGTGAAAATTGTATTCCAATGCAAACAATTAGCTTCACGTACCTCGTAGCGGTGCATTAAAATTCCGACACAATAGCACCTCAACCGGGCGCACGAGCTGGTTTTGCATAAATGAAGCCCCTGTGCCTCCCGTGGTACGATAATGGTCGGTGGTGTAGCATCGCTGCTTTTCCCCTGTCGCTCAAGGACAAGGGCACCCGGGTTGTCAACAAGGTGTGTGATATGACAGTTAGCCCTAATTTTCAAAGCCAACAAACAGACAAAAAACCTCAATGTCGATCGCTAAGCGGTGTGTGTGTGTGTGTGCGATTAGCATAAAGGTAGGTTTTGGTTTCCCACGGTTCGATGGCAGCAAGTCACCGCGTCGCAAGTTTTAACGTTCGACATTTCACTATCTTGTTTTTAATTGATCCAAACGAGCATTCGAGCGCTTGTACCACAATTCGTAGTGCAAGAAGAGCTTGTTGGTACATGCAGACAGGTGGCGGCCAGTGAACAGTTGAATTGTGAACTATATCAGTTCATAAACAACTTACATTGAAAGTAAAATCGAAAGCAAAGGTAATGTAACCGAATTTAAACAAACTCTTTATTACAAGTTCGGTCACTAGGGCACACACACAAACCAGAATGACCGTATAGTTTAATTATTCTTCCAAATTGAGCTCAATTCTCCTTCTTGGTGATTGAATTTTGTGGCAAACCCCCATCGGTGGGTCTTGCAGCCGGGAAGAATGATGAAATCAAATTCATCACACCGAGAGAGAGAGAGAGAGAGAGAGAGAGAGAGAGAGAGAGAGAGAGCAGCAAGAGGCAAACCCCCTTTACCGTTAAAAACTTTCCATTCATCGCCCTCCTGCCAGCCGGGACCGGGGAGCATACCACAACAACCGCAACCCTCCCCCGGAAACCCCATACAACAGCTGCTGGCCTCCACCGCTCAGCTCTGGCTCGCTCGGTAGAGGTTGAAAGATTAAATTTAGAAATCGATTTCCTTCGTTCCATTCGCTTCGGCTTCGCTCCAAAAGGATCTTGCCTCCCTTGCAGCCAGGTATACGACGACGCCCGGGCAAGCTTCTGCCAATATGTGGCGATGGAATGGAAAACTCGAAACCGCACTCAGCATCCCCAGTACCTGTGCCGGTGTACCCGTTGCAAGACAATCTCTCCGTGCCCACAATGAGGCCTTCTCTCCGCCCCTCCCCAGAAGGGGAAACCGGCGACGGAAATTGTGCATAAATCTATGCAATTATTGCAAAAGCGAAAGTGCACTACGGGTACATGTGGCTGCCGGAAAATGGAACAGAACCCCCAAGCTGGGGTTCGCTCGTTTTCCTCGTAACTAGCTCACTAGAACAGAGACGGCATATGCAATCGAGAAGCAACTGGACGAGAGCTGAAAGATTTACAGCTGCGTAATCTCGTATCGTCTCGTGCACAAAGAATGGGAGACTCGTTTGCACCAGTGATCTTGTGCTTGATTCTTGTGTACCAGTGCATCAACAAAGTGCGGATGGCATGAATAGGCGGCTTACGGTTTCAACCAGGGCTGGTAATTGAATTGTTTTCAAGCTATTCAATGTTCACAATCGGTTCTTGCGATTTAGTTTCGCCATTTGCATCAACCAATTATTGTGCAGGATTATTATTGTTTACTACCACCACCGTTCCGTCCAGAGTTGAATTGAGTTGCTAGGAGAGTATCATAAAAATTAGAATTTATAAAATAAGATCTCATGTCTTGTTACGCTTACTGGTCTAATGTTAATGCACTCATGCATGGATTTTAGTGTACACCAATTGCACACAAAACAGCAATGTCAGATCAGGTCGATGAACAAAGCCACATTAAAATTGACAGAGACAGAGAAAAAAACCAGCAATAAAAGACGGCAAAACATCTCTCTTCGCAGAACGCAGCCAATGCATTACTTAGCACAGATGCAATTGACCTGTTTTCTTCATTTCATCCACCTGCCTTTGGGTAGTGCACTGGAGGATCAGGTCGCTTGTTTTCATTAATCGAGAAGGGTACAATAACCCCCCGAGTGCGGTGAAGCATAATCAGCAGCTCGAAGAACGAAAACCTCTACCATCAAACGCCATCACTTTGAGCGAATGATCGTATTTTCTCCAACCAACGCTCGCCAACAAAGTTACATTGAACCGTTTTGCTTGCTCCTCCCCCGAAGGTCCCCGCCGAATACTTGAAGTGAGCAAAGTCAGAACAGAAGGGAAAAACAAGGTGTGCCCTCGGTTCGGTTCGATGCTAACTTCAGCTTGTTGCAACTGCACCGTTGGCGTGATGGAAAGCTTCGCCTCACCGACACCTGTTTAGCATCAAATCAAGATTGTATAGATAGAATGAAATTTTAAATCATTAAACAACATTTTTAAACAACGACATCTGGACGATATCATGCTTCCGTACCAAAGCGTGCAACTATAACAAATAATATATTTCACCTCTTTTAATAGCGATTGTTTTCAATGCAATAGGTTCTCTATCCTGTTGCATTGCCAGGGTGTATCCAAAGCTCCATGAAGAAATTAATTTTCATCCGACACCAGCACACGAGAATTCTCCAACCAGTGTGTGTGTGTGTAACGGACTGAGCATACAATACGTTTTTTTTTATCACGCAATTTGAACATATGCAACACTTTCTCGTGCACCACTGCACACACTATTGCTGGGTAGCAGCGCCAACCTGCAACCGAAACGCCAACTTTTCCCACAAATAATAACCCCTACCCCTACAATACTCTCTGTGTCTATGTGCCTATGTGCTTACTCCAACAATGGAGCCGGTCATGTCCTGTTGCTGGTGTTTTATGCAGGTTGCATGCGGTAGACGGAGAACCTTTTTTTTGCGATCGTAGTATTTTAATACAAGGCTTTATGAAGACAGCCAATAGTATTGTTTGCTCGTTTTGTGTTCCATTTTAGCAGAAATTTAATATCACACGGACTGCAATTTATCACGCACTGTAAGGTAGGACATCGAATGGTTTGCAAACAATGTTAATCCTAATGAAAAACCTTCGTCTCATCGGTCTGCCAGTTCTGATTAGGTCTAGTTAGTTTAGTATTGAAAAAAAAATATTATTTTCTATTCAGGTTTCATTCGTGATTTGTAGCCGTTTTAATCTTACACAACCCGACAAACACTTTCCCTTTAGAGCTTTGCATTTACTAATATGCATGTAAACATCATTTGTTCCCTGTTGCGCCACTATCTCTACCGTCCTTTCCGTTCTCTATCAAGCCACTAGCGCACAGTCAACGAACTTTGCCCAGCAACGTCCTATCGAACCCGCCCGATTTGTCGTCAAGCCTGCAACAACGCTGCTTCCTCTTCATGTTCCCCTTCCAGTACTATTCGAATGGTCATTTTCCGCGAAAAACGCCAGCCTGCAACACGGATCAACACCATTCACTCAACTAAGCACATCGAAACGAAGCGCTAACTGAGGCGAGGGAAAAATACCGAAGAATGAAAAAAAAACAGAAAGCTTTGCAAAATTAAAAGGCCACGAACTCAACCGGCACTGACCGGTGCGCACAACAACGGCAAACATACACACACTCGCACAAAAATAAACCACGAGGCGCAATCGACGCGGTGCAAATCCAGTGGAGGAGTAGAGGGTAACGCGCGAATAAAAATGCTAAACCCAACACGACAGGCATTTTGTCGTTTTACTCCCTCTGCCCATCCCTGCCCCAACGGAAACAAGACACAGAAAAGGATGAGTACTGAAACCAAAAAAGCCCACACACAAACACACACACACACACACAAAGACATCATCAGTTCAGGCACTTTATGGCAGGCCCGGGATGGGCGACGGACCGATCGCGTTTGTGCGTGGCTCACGGTTGCCTTTGTTTTTTCGGTGTGTTAGCATTTCACCAGACACACACTAGGCCTGGCGTCATGGAAAGGATGGTGGAAATAAACATAAACGTTATCATAATTATGATAGCTTTATGCATATCATTTAGCAGCTCAACCATCGAGAGCTGCCGGTCGCTGCCACCGGCGGTATCGCGGGCTCCGCGTACGTGTGTGTGTGAGGCGTCCAAGACGGAAAAGAGTAAAGCAGCTAACATATTGCCTACCCACTGGGGGGCACCGGCAAACAGTAACAACAAACATTAACAGCGACAACAACAACAACGCACACATACAGAAGGGAAAATGATCCAAATGACGTTACTGCGTCGCGACACAATATGGCTGCCGCGTTAAACTCCCTTCACGGCCTTCCTACTGTTTCTCTCTTTCTCTGATTCTGTTTCCATTTGTTTCGCTTTCTCCCCAAACGAACTGGGAGAATGGGAGGATAAAGTCCACTTCGGTGAGCCTCAACTGCTTTGCCGTCCTGCCGATTCATTCCCCTTCCATCCTTCGCAACTGCCACAAGCTCCGTACATCGACCCTGCGACACTCTGGGCTGCCAAAGGGACAGATGGAAATGGGATGTGTATTGACCGTTTTTTTGTTGTTGTTATTTTATTCCGCCTCTCCCTTAATCGTTGGGCCAGTGCTGACCACCCTCTGCCAAACCTCCTTCGCATAAACACCCGCACCCCCCTCCAAACTATAAAGCATTTAATTTTTTACCCACCCTATCCTTGTCTTTGTTACAGATCGAAGCACGATATAACGGAAAAAATAGATAAAATAAAACATATATAAAAAAAAACAAACACGAAACAATACCAAGACATTGGATACAGCTAAATCAGCATGTCAGGGAGGTGCGTGTTTGTTGCGCTAGCTACACGACGCCGACCTCGACATTTCCACCGTCACATCCTTTTCCATGGAGACGCCTGGTGGTTCGTCGTAGGCGATGAACTTTTGATTTCAAATGCGCTGTTTCCGTGTGCGAATCGTGTCCAGTACCGGACATGATTGCCGCCAGTCGCTCAGCGACACCAATGCCCAGCAGATTTTACGCTCACACTGCACATTAACGTGCTTAATTGCTTGTAATTAAAGTTGTTACCAGCTTGCTGCCGCGTGGGCGAGAGATTGCTTTTGCTGCTTACATTTGCCATACTACCGCTATTGGGCGGGTAAGTGTAACTCATAATATCAGCGACATACTGACAGCGGAGAGTGTGCGCGGTCGAAAACGTGAATTATCCACTGATAATTCCACTAACCAGTCCCAACACGGTTGCGCATCTTCGCCAGCAGAGCAGAGGTCGTTCGCATCCAATGAATGAGAGGGATGGCAAATGAATGCAGAATTAAATTAATTATCATTAAACGCGGGCAAACACAAACACTGAGATATTATTAGGTCCGTGAGAATGATTGAAAAAAAAACATAGTACCAGCTTGTACACCCAGTTGCAAAAGCGTGCAACAGTGAACTTTATGCAGTTTCAGATTCCTTATTTATTTCAGCACGCCCATTTTCTTCGCCGCACTGGGAACAGCCCCTCTCGCACTAACTACTGTCCGACCGGATCCGGTGTGCATCACAAACATACATGGACAGCAGACACGACGAACAACTGCCGTCTATGGTTTCGGAACACGGCAATTAGGTGTGCAAATAGTTCCATACTCCATGTTGAAAAGCTAATAATAATATGTTTGATAAAAACGTAAAAGAAAAATGGTTTCATGTTTTGTGATTAGAAGGTTGAATTTGCTTTATAACGATTGTGTTTCATTTGAAAATGGAACTCTAATTTATAATAAAAGAAACGTTATAAAATGATTCGAAGCTAACTAAACAACACTGCAAATATAGTGGAAAAACAAAACACTTTTAATAAAAATATAAAAATGAAGAACGATATCAACATCTAAAATTACAATGTTCTCCCTATCGTACACTGCAACATTCACGTGAGGTAAAAAAAAAGGAAAACATAGTCAGCCCCCACTAGCCACTACCCAATCCGGGTGCCCGGATATCCGGGGCGGCGACTTTACCACTGACCCGATACACCACCCAAGCGCATATCGAACGCGTGGGCACAATGACGACCGATAATTAAGTTACACTCGGAATAACAATCTTCCCTCCCGGGAGGAGGTCGAAGTGGTTTATTTTATTCTCAGCACTACTTGTGCCTTCCTTTTCATTGGTTGCAATGGAATAGCGGCAGCACTACATCCCTTATCTGCCGGTGGGGTATGGTGCGGTTGGCAAGCCACTGTATCCTGTGGACGTCGTGGACACTTTCCAATTGAGCTGTAAACATCGAACCGTTGCAACAACGAACGTTGATTGCAGCAAGCATGTACATATTACACTTTTTCTACATTGTCTTGCATTTGTATTTTCTGCTGTAAAACGCCTGGAGCATGTTTTAGCCAAATAAGCCTCCTTTCTTTCTCTATTTGGCTTTGTCTATACTACTTGCTTTATCATTCGTACAGCGAAAGTTTCTCATGGAACTTACACGAAAGCTTTGTCTTTGGTTATTGTAATACTTTAATCCACCTACCTCGAGACAAACAATTGAAACATCGCCCACACACACACACAAATACCAACGGTCATTTGAGAAACAAACAGTGAAAAGGGAATAAAATGCAGATAATAGAATTGCAGAGGAATTACCCACTCATTGCAATACCGTGCAGTCTTCAAATGCTACGAAGACACGGAGAAATGATTGCCCAGATTAATGACAGT
This sequence comes from Anopheles gambiae, assembly GCF_943734735.2. NCBI lineage: Eukaryota > Metazoa > Arthropoda > Insecta > Diptera > Culicidae > Anopheles > Anopheles gambiae. The sequence continues at coordinate 29,654,978 of NC_064601.1, forward strand.
GGGCGATGAGGTGGGAAGCGCATCCAATGACGACGCTATACGCATCCTCTGCTCTGTCCCACTATAAACTACCGATGCCAACCAGTGCCATCTAGTGTCTTTACTTAGGAGCAAAAACGAATAAACTATTGCCGGAGTAAACTTACTTAGCTTCTCACCAGTTGGTATCCCGTTTTACCAGGCTTCCGTGGATACCAACGGAGAGCAGAGTAATGTTGCGGTTGCATTACGGTGCAATAATGGGCTTTTAATGCAGCGCAAAGTTTAAGATGGATAAGCACTTTTAAATGATAGCCAGGCGGACCTTGTGAGTCGTCTGAATTTTATCTACAGGCCGTATGGTATTAATAAATGTATAAGCATATACCAAACATATAACCAAAAGCAAAAAGGGTTTGTATGTAGACATATCAACCGAAATCGTCCACCATCAGCTAACGTTTGAATAATTCCAAAACTAAAGACAACCTTTTAGTTCACTCTTCTCTACATTGACACCAGTTGATACGACATGTCCGATAACTTATGTAGTTGTGCTTCTGTTTATAAGATTCGCTGCATGTAAACAATCGATCATTCCACACTCCATAAAATCACTGTTGATTCTATCACCGCCATGGCGTCCACGTTGCTTTAAACAATACCGCACACGACCTTTTTCTGCACCTTTAACAACTCATACTTCATTCAACAGACGCTGCTCTGCTTTATGCTTCCCACGTCCTGCCGATCCTGCTTAAAGCTTCTCAAATTATGTTTCCTGCTGCAGATTGAAAAGCAAATTTACGATCACATGCTAATATATTTTTCACATGCAACCAGCAAACAAACAAAAAAAGCACCACACACACACACACCGACCAACGATGCCCACACCCGTAATAGTACCCGCCATGCAAGCGGAGCCCGGACGGGTGCACTGATTAAATAAAATATTATAAAACACCACCACCACCCCCCATGCATGCCCGTGTCCCCTCCTCTCACCCAAAAAGCTCCTTCCCCCTCACTGCAATTTGATGTCTTCCCTCTCAACAGAAAGCGGCAGCAGCAGCACCATCATGCAAGGCGAGCACAATATCTATTGAATATTTTGCTCCGCTTAAAGCTTCACCGGAACGGAAGCTCTTTACCGAATGGCTGCCAACGCGCGCTCGGCGGGACGTGCCCGGCAGGAAGCCCGACGAATGAAAGTGATGGCTTCTATTTCTGGGCTTGGGCGAGAGGGGGGGGGGGGGGAGGGTTGAATTTCCATCCACTGCGATGCACCGGAAGTGCATCTTAGTAAATAAACGCCCCCTGTCCACCAACGCTTTTCCGTTGCCGGGCAAGAACGATCCACAAGCTACTACGTTACACGCCTTTGCCCGACACGGTTGCAACGAACCGCCATTCGAGAATGTACCAAATGATTGGCTTTTCTGCCTCAAACCGCTCTCTTTGCATTGGACACGACAGCGGATGCGGAGGGCCCAGCCGTGAGAGGATTTGGGTGTTGGTGTTTTGGGACGGATTTGCTGCCTAGGTATACACAGCGACACCGCCACTGTCACCGAACGCATTTTGTCTGTTGCCTTCGAAAAGGTACACGGTTTTGTGCTCCCTCCCTCCCCCCTGAATAGGTACAAAAGTGGGCTGCTGCTTCTTGGAATGATAACGTCTTTGGCAATGCTAAAACCCGAACCGACTATGCGGTGGATGGACCCAGCAAAGGACCCAGGTTGCAAAAGACGTTGCAGCATTACACAAAACCAACAAAACCGGAACACACCGGAATGAGCTTTTCTTTGAACGGAGCGGAAATGGTCTGCTTCACATTGTACGGTTGCAGACTGTAGCTCCGTATGTGTGCGCGTTTGGCAAGAAGGATCTGTTCGCTGCTGTACCGTTGTAGGACAATCAAGGACAGGGGGAGGGGGGCACATTCGGCACGCCACTGGCAAACACGTCCGCAAGCGGATGGTTGATTAAATTAAGAAATTTTCCCAATTAATTAAAACCAACATACCAATCGAGAGCAGCTAGTTCGGTGTTACGAGCCGTGCTGAAAAGGGGCAACAGTACGGTGTAGTATATACACATAGATTATTCTCCTCCATCCCTCATTAGCTTTGGTTTTGCGCACAACATATCAGAGAAAGAGAGAGAGAGAGAGAGAGAGAGAGAGAGAGAGAGAGAGAGAGAGAGAGAGAGAGAGAGAGAGAGAGGTCAATTGGACCAAAATAGGGGGTGTATTCTTCCAAAATTGTGTTCTGTCGGCAATCTAAAAGGAAGATACTCTACATGCAACTGATGCAGGACGGTTGAAGTCATTGCGCCTGAAGTTATGCAACTGTTATATTCCTATGACGTTAGAGCTGTTTAAAGCCATTGGGAGTAAAAGACGGTGGTTGAAAGAGTCGTACGCAATAATGCATAGACGTTAAATCAAATGTTCCCAAGCGGTCAGCTCAACCCATTCCGGCATGTTCTGGCCATCATCTCACCTCCATCTAAGCGACACCGTCTCGATATGGGATGCATCTATGTCTGCACCACGCTGCGGCACTATTTGCCATCGGCTGAGCAATCACAATTTTCATCCACAAACAATTCACAACCATCATTGCAAAGTCCAGCGCTCAAAAGGGCACCGGCACAGCTTCTTAAGCACCTCGGACACAGTGACGGACGGTGACAAAGTTTGCAAACATCTCCAACGCCTCAAGCTCTACACCAAATCCCCAAGCAGTTTGCAGCTGGGTGCGACTCATGCGACCCCTTTGTTATCCACAGCCAAACCACCCCACCCGGGGGAATCCCTCCAACACGATCGGTTCCCTTTTCTGTCTTGGCCAGCGCGGACACGGAGGGCAAAACGGTACACACTCATGCATATTTGCACGTATGCTAATATGTGCGCGGTCCGCGCCGATGCAAAACACACGGTACACGCGAGCGATGGCACACACAACGCATGGTTATGTAAGCGAGCGGGAGATAAACGACAACTTCGGACAACCTCATCACACTAATCCGAGCTTCGCCACCACCGCTGCAAAGGCCGGCAAATAACACGGCGTCATACAGATGGTGTTAAATGCATTTGAAAAAGTGCACAACACACCTTCACCAGAATGTCATCTAAAGTTTAATTGAAAAAAAGGGTCTCCCATCACCATTCCCGGCGACCCTTCGGCGCGATGTTATCTGGAACCGCTGCAAAAGGGCATGTTCAATCGACTGTGCGTATAAATAATGCCATAAATTTAATACCATTTGACGTTGAGGTATTGTTTCTGAGTGGCCCGCTTTACAAGCCAATCGATCATGGAAAGCTCGCCGTGGAATGTCGAAAACAACGCGCAAAACAAGCCGCCTGTTGTTGTTGAGCATCATTTTCACAAACGCAAAGAAAAGAAACTACACAACCGCGCACAAATCGTTGGTTGTATTCTATCGACTTTTCTGAACCTCCTTCTTCCCTCACTAGTGATGGGTAAAGTTGGCGAAAATCCGAAGCCGACTCTGATTCGACTCGGAATATTTCAGATCCGATTCCGGCCATCATCCGATTCCGATTCGACTCGGAAAATTTCGAAACTGACTCCGGAAGGTAGGTCCTCCCAGCAACCGGAGCCGTTTCGAAGAAGTCTAAAGTCTAAGGTCTGAAGTCGTCCGGAAGCGCCCGGAGTTGTCCGGAGTCGTCCGAAGTCGTCCGGAGTCACCTGAAGTCGTCCGGCAATGTCCGGAGTCATCTGGAGTCGGCCGGAGTTGCCTGGAGTCGGAGTCGGCAGTCGACCTGAGTTGCCCGGAATCGAAGACTTTCGAAGTCGTCTAGAGTCGTCCCGAGTCATCCGGAGTAGGATTCGTCCGGAATCGAATTGACCGGAGGTCAGAATTGACCGGAGTCAGGGCCAGAGTCTTGTGATCAGGTATTTAGTCTCCGACTCCGACTCTCACTGACTCCAGTCGACTGAAACCGTACATTCTTGGAAAAAAATGCCAGTTTAAAAAGTGCACACGCAAAGTAAAGTAAGTAAAAAAACACCACGCAATGAAATGCCTTATCACAAACACATTGCACCAGCCGTCTTCAGCCAACTCCGGACAACTCCGAGCAAAACTAGTGGTTCCGATTTTGCCGGAGTCAGAATCGGACAAGCAACTGCCGGAATCGGATCCAAGTCCTGGGTGCGCTCCAGAGAGCACACCACTATTCCACACCCTAAGTCCCAACACCTCCTCACGGTACGATCGATCGTGATCGTATCGGGCGAAACATGACACCAGTGCGACCGTTGGCGCAGCTGTTGTTGGAAACTGCATTTTAAACCAGCGGAACGTACCGCGGCAAAGCCTGTCGGTTCTGCTACTGGCTGGATCCACATCCGTCATGTCATCTTCTCGGGACGGCGGCAACGGCAAGCCCTGCTCCCTCCCCATCGCACATTGGCACAGAAGTAGGCAAAAGTCCTATTTATCATCCTCGACCCGTCAACCCGGGTTGGTGCTGAGGGTGTTGCTTGACGCCACACACACACAGCTCATCGCGGCTCATCTAATATTCTCACCCGGATCCAAAACGTGCACGGCGCGGATCCCCCCACGGCACGGCACGGAACCGTCAAAACCGTTGACACGAGGTCGATTCACCTTTGGCTACTGTACACCGCACGCTGTCCGCTACCTTCAGACCTTCCGCTACCATCCTACCTTCAGCGGCAGAAGCATCAGTCGTGGATGGATTGGAAGTTAAAAACCTTCGCCTCGACCCGGTAGCAATGGCTGATGCGGAGGAAGCGGCATTCGCTTCCCCTTTTCCATTCTGGCGCGCAAATTTCGCGCGCAATGAGATGGAAAAGAGAAACCAAGCGAGCAGCACACGCCCGCCGGGTGAGTGATGGCATGGACGGGACACGGCAGAGGACGCTGTGTTTTGCTAGGGGAAAATTTATTGGCCTTTTCCACACCCGAACCCTTTTCGCCGCACACGTCACCGGGTACCGTGTAGAGGAATAGGATATTGGCTAGTTGTTTTTCAATTCCCATCCTCCGTGGCTCTAACTTTCTACCAACCGCGCGCGCGGTGCTGCTGCAGACGTGGGACGCACCTTGAACCTCGTCCAACACAAACTCGACGATGCATCCTTATTACAGCATGATTGTGACGGAACACACACACTCAGACTCAAACTCAAGGCGGTCGACCAAATTGGACCGGTTTCTGCATACAATCCGGAACACGTTGAGAAACGTTTGCCACACCGCAGCGTTTGTACGGACCGCACAAACAGGAGAAGGATTCTTCTAAAAATATGACGCAAATGCGGCTTCTGTGCGCCCTGTGCAGAGGGCCACCGTCCAAATGCATTATGCAACTGTCATAATTAGCGGCTCACATAAAACAGCTGGACAAACTGTTTGGTTTAGCCCGATACAATGTACCGCTGGCACTGTGCCGTTAAAACACAGACGGTAAAGTGGACATTTAAATTAATTACTCAGCAAAGGTAATTGTGTAACACAAAACGCTGGCGAAGTGAAGGTGTTTGCTGCAAAATTGATTATGTTAATTAGTTAATGAACTATCGGTTAGCTTAAGGGGACTCATTTCAGTGTAACATTTTTTGTTGTTACTCTAAAGTACTCACACAATTTCCGACATACTGTAGCATATCTGCTATACAGAACTTATTATAATACACACTATCAGCTATAGACACATTGTAACACACTTCGGAAAGCCAAATCACACTATTGCAACACATTCATTATATTACATCAGCAAATCAATCCACACCATAGCAACATACCTAGACCATACCATCCATAGAAAAAACCATTGAGACATTTATCGAAAACTCCGAAACGCGCAACATAAGCAATTCAAGCGTTACTGCAGCAAAGTGGACAAACAGAGAACGCATAGCAACTTATTGCTAAAAGCGCAGCGTAGGCAATGATCGACGAACGCACTCGTTATTTGGCTAGAACAGTTGAAACTTTCCAGAACCTTTGTAAAAACACTGAAAGCGCAGCATAAGCATAAATTGACAGACACCTCACTCCGATAGAATGAATAAATTGCACCTCATATCAATAACCTTTAATTAGGACAAAAACACATTCCAAAACCAATATTTCGAAACCCATTGAGTATAAATAAAACCAATTCCGACCGTGGCAAGTCAGATTCGTTCGGACTGCCAAGATAGGACGTTACGCTTCCTAAAAACTTCGTGTACCAACTTATTTCAAGAGTTTAGTTATGTCCCCCTACCCAAGGTAAGGCTTCTAAACTCCAACATTTCCAGTAAGGGAAACTCCTTCCGGGTTTCCATGATCGCCTGGACGATCAAATCAGTCCGCTTCGAATAGTTTGTTCCACCTCAGCTCATGTCAGTAAAGACTGACTCCCCGCAAAAACGGTGCACGACGGCCCCGCGTACGTTCGATCACATTACATGGCGACCGTGACCTTAATCTGCAATCGACAGGCAGAAGTATAAGCAAATTATTTACAAGTAAAATGTGATAAGTACAACGGTAACGTAAAACGTAAGTGTCGTGTGACAAACCAAAAGTATTGTGACCATAACCGGCATTCGACGGGACGTGAGAAAAAAAAAAAGTGTCAAATGTGCATTTTTTTTTAACGAAACATTCAACAACGCTGCTGGCACAAGTGACCCATATGTTATAAATAATAACGGTGAAAGAACAGCCAGAAGCAAGTGCAGTGCAGAAAAAAAAACAATATTTAGTGCAATGTAGTGCAAAAGGAATGTCAAATTGATGAACATCACAGTGTTGTGAGAACCTACCCCAATGTGTAAAAACGTAACGCTTATGCGATCGATTTACCAAGTAGAGTAACCTTAAAATGGGTAACGACGCATCAAACCCTAAAGCTAATGTTGATGGTGATAATGATCTTACCATTATTCAAACACAAAATGTTCATTCAGAGCAGCATGAAACCCATGAATTAAAACTGAACATTGTGCTGATACTTCTTGCTATCATACTCATGCAAAAAGTAATTAAAACCATTTTCAAAATATTGAAAACTCTAGCAAAACGTGATGCAATCAATAACATACAACTGCCTATATAATGTAACTCATTTTGGTAATCTATACGATTCGTGGAGCAATTGATATGGGACAATAAAGTGCATAGCGAAACTACGGTTCACAAGCAGCGATTGAATGAAACACCCTTCCCAACGTGGAAGACGAAAATACAAGACGAGCCCACTGCCCAATCTGGATTGGCAGGCAAGAATAGACAAGTGTCCCGACAAGACATCGAGCGACGACTGATCGACGACGTCATCGTAGAATATCGAGTATGCACCAAATACCGATTAAACACCCAGCACCGGTATAGATTCAGCGTAGCATCATCATCAGTAGCAACAAAATGCACGCAGCATATCCCATTAAGGTATTGAAACTTTAGAACATAATCAAATCAAATCAAATCAAAGTTTTCAAGCTAGGAAATGAGTTCTATAAAAAGATTACATGAAAACAATTCAAAACAGGAATGATTACTATAAGCGATAGAATTGAAATTTTGAAACATATCTTTAAAAAAATACAGGACCCCAATCAAAGGACTTGTACGAAAACACAACTCAGAATACAAGCCGAGGAAACATTTAAAGAGATTCAAAAAGAGATAGAAAAAAATAAATTCAAATACACCTTTAACAAACTATTAGAATTTAGTAAAATTTCTAACGCACTAATTCATAGTATCATTGCTATGAGCACATCAAAAACCAACGACGACTCACATAACAAGACATCTGATTGCTCAACAAATAGCTTAGAAGACAAAAATACCAACTTAACATTATTGACAACCAATAAGTTATCGTTCAAACTCTTAGCACAGACCATATCAGCCTTTCTACAACTCCATAAAAAATCTAAAATGGCTTTCGATCTTAATAGCGTAGGGTTCTCCGTACTCACGGGCATGCAACCGTTTGAGGGTAAAGCATCCGAATTGACTAAATTCATCGATACAGTCAATACAGTAAAAAGTATAATCAGTTCATCAAATTCCCTTATAGCAATCAACCTCCTACTCACAAAACTAGGAAAAGAACCTAGGGAATTGTTTAAAGAACTGCCTAAATCCTTCGATGAGATAATTGTTACCATCAAAGGAAGGTATACGAATACCATCTCAGTCGCCAAAATTTACAAACAATTATGCGACAGAAGAAAAGGTAAATTTGAAAATTTTAACACTTTTGCAAAGAGCCTCAACGAATTGGCTGATCAACTGCAAACAGCATATATTCAGGAAAACATGACACCCGACATAGCAAAGACACTAACACAGCAAAACGTCATAATAAAACTAAAAGAAGCAGGTATCAGTAGAGACAGCCAACTAATTTTAGACATAAAAGAGTTTTCAAGTATCACCGACATGCTGGATACAGTGAAAAGTTATGAAGGAAAAAACCCGCCACATGAACAGAATAGTCGCACCACAAACTTTACACCGAACGCAAATGCATTCAAAGCGGCACACAGCAGGGTTATGCATACACAAATTCAAACCAACACACCCGACAAGAAAGAAGAAGAGGAAGGGGATCGTTTTTTAGACGACGACCAAAACCAATACCCACAGTAGTTTTGATGACAGGGATAAAAACAAACAACTTCATAAAGGTTAAATTGAACATAGCTAACGGGAAAAACACAACATTGGTCATTGACTCCGGAGCTGAGGTATCACTTTTTAAAGCCTCAAGTTTAAAGAAACAAATCCAGTTAAAGAAAAACAAGGAACTCACACTCATAGGTATCACAACAGATACAATGAAAACAAAGGGATACACTCAAGCAACCATTCATTTTGGTGACAAAAATGTCGAGCATACATTTTTTATTATAAAAGACCTACCAACTCAAGCAGACGGAGTATTAGGAATGGACTTTATCAGTAAATTCCAATGCGACATCCTTTTTTCGACTTGGATGTTACAGTTCCGTAACGGAAATGATATCATTGAACACCCCGTTGATGACAGCATCAATGGAATTATTGAAATACCACCAAGAAGTGAGGTAATTCGCAAACTCACTTTAAAACCAATAACAGAAGATTCAGTAATTTTTTCTAAAGAAATAAAACCAGGAGTGTTTATCGGTAACACAATAATTAGCAAAACTGATCCAAACATCAAGCTTATCAACACAACTGAGTCAACAGCCTTTATTAATACAGGCACAATCAGACCACAAATAGAACCTTTAAAAAATTATGAAATTTTCTTGGCAAATAATTACAATACCCCAGAAAGAACTAGAATAATTCAAGATAAAGTTCATATAGAACAAGTACCGGAAATAGCAAAAAGAAATTTAAAAAACCTTATTGCTGAATTTTCAGATATATTTTGTCTCGAAAATGAGCCTATCACAACAAATAATTTCTACAAACAACCAATAGAACTAATGGACAACAACCCATCATACATACCTAATTATAAACAAATCCATTCCCAAGCAGATGAAATTAATCAACAGGTCGACAAAATGCTGAAAAATGATATAATTGAACATTCAGTTTCAGCTTATAATTCGCCCATTCTCTTAGTCCCGAAAAAATCGATTGACGGAAGTAAAAAGTGGCGATTAGTAGTTGACTTCAGACAACTAAATAAAAAAATCCTGCCGGATAAATTTCCTCTCCCTAGAATAGATACAATATTGGACCAGTTAGGTAGAGCAAAATATTTTAGCACACTTGACTTAATGTCAGGGTTCCACCAAATTGAGCTAGAACCAGCATCAAGAAGATTCACTGCATTTTCCACACCAACAGGTCATTATCAATTTACGAGAATGCCTTTTGGTTTAAATATAAGCCCAAATAGTTTTCAACGTATGATGGCAATAGCTATGGCAGGATTATCACCTGAGCTAGCATTTGTTTACATCGACGATATAATCGTTACAGGGTGCAGCGCACAACACCATATAAGTAACTTAAGTAAGGTTTTTAACAAATTAAGAAAATGCAATCTTAAGTTAAATCCAGAAAAATGCTGCTTCTTTAAAACAGAAGTAACCTATCTAGGTCACAAAATAACAGACAAAGGTATATACCCGGATGACTCAAAATACGAAATAATAGAAAAATTTCCTATACCCAAAAATGCAAATGATGCCAGACGCTTCGTAGCATTTTGTAATTATTACAGAAAATTTGTACAAAACTTTGCAAAAATAGCTAAACCTATTAATAACCTTATTAAAAAGGACGTAAAATTTGATTGGACCAAAGAATGTCAGGAAGCTTTTGAAAAACTTAAACAAAGTTTACTCTCACCAACAATACTACAATATCCCGATTTTACAAAACAGTTCATTATAACAACTGATGCATCGGATACAGCATGTGGCGCTGTATTGTCTCAAATAACTGACGGAAACGATTTACCAGTGGCATTTGCCAGCAAAAGTTTCACGCCAGGGGAGAAAAACAAACCAATAATAGAAAAAGAACTGACAGCGATCCATTGGGCAATCAATTACTTTAAACCATATATATATGGTCGAAAATTCATTGTAAAAACAGACCACAGACCATTAGCATACCTATTTGGGATGAAAAATCCAACATCTAAGTTAACTCGTATGAGATTAGATCTAGAAGAATTTGACTTTGACGTACAGTTCTTAGCAGGGAAAGCAAACGTAGCAGCGGACGCGTTGTCTAGAGTAGTCATTACCTCAGATGAACTTAAGGCTCAAATACCAACAAACATAATGTTAGCAACAACTAACAATATACAAAATCTTAAATCAACAATCCTCATGGTTCATACCAGAGCAATGGTTAAACAAAAAGAGGCTAAAAAAGTAACACCTCATAAACCCATCGATACCAGGTCTGATCAACCAACGATGTGGACAACGGATACACCATCCAAAACAAGGAAGCTTCTAAAAATTAGAACAAGCATTTCCGACAACAATATAACATTTGAAGTGTGCAACAGCACTTACAAGAAAGTCCTAGGGAAAGTTAACGCGAAAGCAGAAAAAAATGGAAGTCAAGCTTTAGAGCTTGCTCTTCTAAACATTTGCAAAATCGCCAATAACTACAAAAACAAAAAGCTAGCTTGGTCTCTACACGACCAAATATTTACACAGTACTCTCATCAAACCCTTAAAGAAATCGCCAACAGAGTGATTGACAAGTATGAATTCATACTGTTTACACCACCTAGGTGGGTTGAAACAGAACATGATCGGCTAAGAATAATCCATGATTATCACATGACCCCTTCGGGAGGACACGTAGGCCAATTCAGACTTTACAGGAAAATAAGAGATACTTACACGTGGAAAAACATGCGCAATGATATCAAAAATTTTATCAATAAGTGTGAAGCATGCTTAGTTAATAAGGTAAACAGACACACTAAAGAACAGACAGTAATTACAACGACGCCTAACAAACCATTTAACGTTATATCTATTGACACAGTTGGACCATTGACAAAGACCAATAACAACTACAGGTACGCAATAACTATACAATGTGACTTGACAAAATATGTTGTAATAATACCTATTCACAATAAAGAAGCAAACACTATTGCAAAAGCATTAGTAGAAAATTTCATATTAACATTTGGAACTTTTATAGAGCTTAAATCAGATCAAGGCTTAGAATACAATAACGAAATCCTTAACAAAATAACAGAAATCTTACAAATTAAACAAACGTTCAGTACAGCATACCATCCTCAAACCATAGGAGCACTAGAAAGAAACCACAGGTGTTTAAATGAATATCTTAGAAGCTTTGTAAATGAGCACCATGATGACTGGGATGACTGGATTAAATTTTACGAATTTGTTTATAACACCACAGAACACACAGACACAGGTTATACGCCTTACGAATTAATTTTTGGCAGAAAAGCAAATCTACCTCAAGAAATTTACCAAAACAAAATAGAGCCAGTATATAATGTTGAACAATATTATAATGAAATGAAATTTAAATTACAGAAATCACGCGAAATAGCACAGAAAAACCTTGTGAGCTCTAAAGAAAATAGGCAAAATATACTAAATAAAAATACTAACTCCTTAAAACTTGAGATAGGCGACATAGTTTACTTAACAAATGAAAATAGGAAGAAATTGGATCCCGTTTATATTGGACCATTTACAGTAACAAATATACAAGAACCAAACTGCACCATAATACACAAAACCACCAACAAATCGTCAACAGTACACAAAAACAGGTTAATTAAATCAAAAGAATAACTTCAATCATTTTATTATTTACGTTATTCTCCTAAAGGGAGGAGGTGTAGCATATCTGCTATACAGAACTTATTATAATACACACTATCAGCTATAGACACATTGTAACACACTTCGGAAAGCCAAATCACACTATTGCAACACATTCATTATATTACATCAGCAAATCAATCCACACCATAGCAACATACCTAGACCATACCATCCATAGAAAAAACCATTGAGACATTTATCGAAAACTCCGAAACGCGCAACATAAGCAATTCAAGCGTTACTGCAGCAAAGTGGACAAACAGAGAACGCATAGCAACTTATTGCTAAAAGCGCAGCGTAGGCAATGATCGACGAACGCACTCGTTATTTGGCTAGAACAGTTGAAACTTTCCAGAACCTTTGTAAAAACACTGAAAGCGCAGCATAAGCATAAATTGACAGACACCTCACTCCGATAGAATGAATAAATTGCACCTCATATCAATAACCTTTAATTAGGACAAAAACACATTCCAAAACCAATATTTCGAAACCCATTGAGTATAAATAAAACCAATTCCGACCGTGGCAAGTCAGATTCGTTCGGACTGCCAAGATAGGACGTTACGCTTCCTAAAAACTTCGTGTACCAACTTATTTCAAGAGTTTAGTTATGTCCCCCTACCCAAGGTAAGGCTTCTAAACTCCAACATTTCCAGTAAGGGAAACTCCTTCCGGGTTTCCATGATCGCCTGGACGATCAAATCAGTCCGCTTCGAATAGTTTGTTCCACCTCAGCTCATGTCAGTAAAGACTGACTCCCCGCAAAAACGGTGCACGACGGCCCCGCGTACGTTCGATCACATTACAATACTATCATAGCCATAAACAATAACATTTAAAATGGAATCATTGAAATTACATCAATTATGTTACAGCGACTTTAAAGAGCTTATCAAACTCTGCCAATGACAACAATCTTGCAAAACAGTTTCCTGTCTCTTAGTGCATGAAGTTGGGAGGACTCAATGCACGACAGCCGTATGCAAAATAAGTTATTAATATATAATTTAATTATATTTAAGGACACAAACCTAGAAGCTACCGCTATTGCTTTCCTTTCCGCTCCTAAACCATACCATAACAAGCGAACCCAACTAATCACCAATAAATGGCACAAAATGAACGCTTTAGCTTTAACCAAATCGAAATCTGATATCTCGTACAGCCGGCGTAACTAAATTCGACGTCCAGCAAACGACTGCAAATAATTGGACATCATTTCCCCTAATCTTGGCTCCCAAGCCATACCTTACCCCCGCAAAGCATTATTTCCTGAACCGCGTTTGCGTGCACACTGGCACTAACTTCGGGGCCCAGGTTTGCCTGCCCACCACATGCTTGTTTTCAGCCAACGAAAATCAAATAAAGCAAAACCTTGCTTGCCCCATCAACAACCTGGGCTGGTGTGCTGCCGCCGCCGACGCCGCCGGGTGCTGGATAAACAAACCCCCTCCCCCATGGGGATACCTAAGCGACCCCGCGTGTGCATGTACAAGCTAAGGTACGTCTCTCGCCCGTTGTTTGGTACACGGTTTACGTTAGCGAGTAGGCTACCGATGAAATCATTAATCACAATAGAATTAATGGCACACACATACACACACACGAGCACATTTAATCACATAGCACAACGGGATCCATTCTTGGTATGTGCAGCAAAGTACGGAAAAATTGGAGGAAAAAAAACCTAAGACATCATCGCCCTCATCACCTGGCGGACTAGCATTCGCTACACACCGTTGCAGCTGATCGAGCAATGGAGGCAAATAAACGCCAAAAAAAAAACTTGGCAATACGCTTCTTTCAGCGCTTACGCTGCAGAAGGAGTGTGGTTGTGGTGCGAGAAAATATGCAACTTCTTATGAGGGGAGGAATCCTACCCAGCAACGCATCTTCTAATAGCATCGCAACGAAGAGAATGTACGGTCAAGTTGGCACTACAGTACTGCATTGTAGCGGACACAGTCATCTTTAGAGCACAAGACCTGCATCAGTTACGATGCATAAATGCGATTTGATTAATGATGAGTTGCTTCTGTTGTTAGGAACGTTTACCGCCATCAACCATACATACTACAACCATCAAATTTGTGGCTTTTAGTGCCGAAGGGTAAGTAAATTTCCCGAGAAAGTGCCTAACCATCAATCAAATGTAGTTATTGCATTTGTTAGAAAAGACCACAGACCAACAGACCAGTAGCATTTCCAATAAAGCACATACGCAATGATCTTGCTATTTGCGTTACAGTTCCGAATGAACGTACGTACATTGTAGTGATGCCTAACAATTTACCCGACGCCCATCACACACGATACACACGTGTAGCACACGACTGAAGACAAAACCCGATCGATAGCGGTACGGTTTGACGTACGGCGGCTGTACGGCGGCTTACATCAGTGCAACATGCCGGAAATGTGACACCTGTGATCTCGACAATCAGAAATCCAATGGAGCAAAAGGCATACTCCCTGTCCGTCTGGTGAGGTGGAAAATGCGAAGTGAATTGTGTGTGTGTGTGTGCTTGCGGTACCACTTTCAACCGATTGCCCAAGGGAAGCGTACACAACACCCAATCCAAGCCATAGCCCGTACAGAGAGATCTAGCACATATGGAAGTCTCACACAGATACACACATTTGCACACAAAGTCCCATCAATAGGGACGGATTACAGAAATAATAGCAATATGAGAGTTTCGATTTAAGTGATACTCCAATCTGTCTTTGTGCCGGTTACGATTTCCCCAGCAAATTTCCCTCTCACAGCGTACTCTGTGTGTAGTGTGTCGTTTGATTTTCCATGCATTTTCTTGATTCAATTCAAACAGCTTAAAGTTGCTGCTCAGACACTTTGAGGAAGAAAGTTCTACTTTTGTTTCTCTCCATTAGCTAGCTTACACAGCTCATCTTAACGGGCACTACCACCCAACCGGTTCTCCTTTCACAGAAGCGTCCGTTCGGAAACGCCGAAGGTTAGAACATGGTCATAAGCATGGTGCTGCTGAAAACGTTGTTCAACAAGAGAAAGAATATAAACAATGAGAAATAACCACCTTTGAACACTCTGTACACAAAAATGTTATGCACCTTGCGCTACATTCTGTAGCACAGGTCTACATGGAAGCATAACAGAACAGAACCCTCAAGCAGCCAGGAAAGCTGAGCTGTTGCTGTGCGGAGGAAAGGAATACTATATCGCATACCCTCCAGCAGTAGTACGATGCAATGGATGCGATGAATGTTTAATTCATAAAAAAAAGCGCATAAAGCAGCGGATGAAACCATTTTTAATTGATTGCGCACTGTCTCCTACCGTTGCATTGGAAAAGACGTGCACAATTTTGAGCAATGCCAGAGCCTAAGCCACAAACAGGCACTTACAGGCGGGGGCACACACCAACTGGCGCGACATTAATCGAAACTTAATGATATGTTTACAACCTTTAACACTCCGAGATGCATGCATACGAACTTCCCCACCCTCCCCCAGATTCCGATTAGCATAATTCCAGGAACCACACTCATCCGCCAGTGGATAGAATACAAAGAAGCGCAGAGAGCCCGCAGGGCGCGCTGTAATGTGAACGTGACCGCAAGCAGTGTAACGCTGGGTCTGTCCATTGCGTCTATGGCCCGCCCCGTTGCGGTAGCGGCTAACGGGTCCAGTTAAAGGGACATTAATATTCGATTAAGATAGGCCCGGGTGTCCCAGACCGAGTGTGTCTTCAACGTGTGCGGAGGATGTTTGCCCCATGGACAAGCGCTTGCTGCAAGAAGGTTGTCTTTACGTCAGAACTTTGCTCTCCGCACGCGCAACCACCACATCAAGATCGGTTGCAGATCTTGATCTCGTCTCTGCAAACATACGCTACACTTCCCATCCCCACGATCATTGTGATCCTACGTCATCACAATCATGAATCCAGAGAGAGAGAGAGAGAGAGAGAGAGAGCCGAAACGAAAATAGCAAAAGGAGTGGAAAACGAAACGCAAGCACGAGAGGAAACGATGATCATAATGCAGGAGAGAAAAAAAAACCCTCATCGACCGTTCCTCCTCCTCCGTAAACCAGATTCCGTGCGCCTACGGTCTCTCCCGATTGCTGCCCTCCTCTATCCCGGCGCGCTCGGCGACCTCAACTGAAGCCCCGCTGCTGAAGCTGTCGTGCCCAGGTCCCGCTCTGTGCCAATGTGAAGGCCATGTAAACGACCTTCGGTTCGGCAGGATCGGGTGTCGAGAGCCGGGCGGGGTTTTAGACAAGCGGCGTGTTTCTGTGGCGCGGCGATTAAAAAGGTACACGCGGCACACCCGGAATGAACGCCAGAGGGAGAGAGGAACTGCCCGTGCAAAGGAAGCGCGGACCGGTAGCGGTCGAAGTGGGCAGGGAGGAACTTGTTTAGTTCTTTCTTGTTTCCTTTGCTTGTTTGCTTGTTGGTGTTGCGGTAGAAAAAGCGCGTGCAGAAGACACGCATAAACAAACCGCCATTTCTCTATCATGCGAATATGGTAGAAATTTAGTGTAAATTGTGCTATAATCATTCACATTCAGACATTTTTGCAATTTATAATCGATATAACAATATATTCCCCCTCTTTTTGATAACTCGGGTTAGCTGGACTAGTTTTGCTGAATTTTTGGCCAAGTCTGGTGTGCTGCCACTGCCGTGTCTCGGCTCGATCGCCGTATTTGTCCAGCTGCTTGAGCTATTTTTGTACCCGTCTGTTTACCACTGGATACACCTCACAACAGTTCTGAACTTATTTTTACCAGGTTGCGATACAATGTCTAACGAATTCTACCATGACAATAACCCCGCAACCATCACACAACGGAAATTGATTGAAACAAAGGGTTATATGTTGATAAAAAGTCTACTCCTTTTCACTATAAACTACTATTTTTTTCATTAATTGCATTCGTGCCATTAATTGGCTCTCCACTGTAAACTACTTTCCCGAACATGTCGAACACTCCCTTCCCGAGGGGCCTACACCGATCGAAAGGGAATAGAGGAACATGCAAAAATCTGACATCCCATCATCCCACGGCTCCAACCCGCGTGACACCCGCCGGCTGCATGCCTCCAGGAAGGTGGGGGATGGGGGTGGGGGATGGGGGTGGGGGATAGGGGTGGGGGATGGGGGTGGGGGATGGGGGTGGGGGGGGAAGGAGAGGCACATTCCAACGGTAGGATGACGCGACATGACGGCGACGCGATGACCAGAGTGAAAAATTCCGCGAAGACGCTGGCAAGCACTGGCTGGCGGCTGTTGGAGAGGGTTGCTTTACAACTAACAAAAAAAAAAACAGGAGCACCACCACGTACACACACAGCATGCCAAAACCCTTTGGAAGAAGAAACACAACAACCCGTTCTCCTGGTTCCATCCTCCGGCACGATCGCGTACAAGATCGCCGATCGATCGTTCGCCGGTGAAGAAGAGCAGTGCAATAGACCCAACCCCCCTTTTCCGACCGGGTGGGGGTGGTGGTGTTTGATGGGACGTAGTGTTTTCCACCTGTATTGCCCACCGTTCGGGTCTGGGCATGCGACATGTTGGCCGTATGTGGTGGTGGTTGGCCGATCAATCAAATAGATGCGTCGAGCAATGGTGCGCCAGTCAGCAACAAAATCAGGAAAGGGCAGCTCTGGACCGTTATGACGGTAAGGGCAAACCCATATGGAACCCTCGGGCCTAGGTCTAGCCAGGCGGCGAAACGGTACATGTAATCCAATACATCACACAACACCACTTGCGGTGCTTTTCACGCGCGTCGCTTCGCTGGTGGTACGTACACACCCCGATGCAGTTCTAAAAATACAGCTCATTTGATTTCGTAATAAACTGTGTTGGATTTTTTTTTTATTATTAAAATATCTGCAAATCGAATAAATTTATTGAGTAATTATCATATTTCAAAGCAGAACATAAGCTTGCACATGAAATTTTAAAATAAATACATATGTGAGAGTAGCTTTTGATCTCAGATACATGCTCAATGAAATTTATTCAAGCAAAAAAGCAGGCACTATCGTAATGAGAGCATTCCGATTAAAACTCTGAAATAAAATACAACATTTAGTAAAATAGTCTTCAAAAAAAGTTTGTTTGTAACATTTCAGCTTGAATTCAGAATATCATCAGCATAAACACTCCAAAGAACAAAAATTGACGATGGTCGATGGGTTCATCTTAACCCGCACTAACGAAACGTTAATTGCACTTTCAATAATAGCAACTTCGTTCAGGGGCGTGCGCGATCAAAGAACGGCATCGAAAGTATTGATGGGCAAATGCTGGCAAAAATCCGGAGTCGACTTTGATCCAACTCCGATATAATTTCGGAACCGAATCCGGAAGGTAGGTCCGCCCAGCATAATCCGGAGTCGTTCGGAATCGTTTGGAGCCGTCCAGAATCGCCCGGCGTCGTCCATAGTCGTCTTGAGTTAAAATCGCCCGGTGGCAGCCTTCGAAACAATGGACTGTATATCCGACTCCGGACGGAACTAGTGGTTACCATACTACCGGAGTCGGAATCGGACGAACAATAGTCGGAGTCAGATCGGAGCCGTGGGTACACTCCACAGAACACATCACTAATTGAAAGAAAGCCCGGTGACGAATCGCGAACGATCCTCAGCAACTTGAGGTTCCTGAAGCAGCTGTAAATTAAGAGATCGATGCAACCGGCCAAACAGTGAACTAGTACCTGGGAAACATAAACAACCATATCAGGAAGCAGAAATCGCGTTCACCGGCTTCGCAGCGGCAAGCAAAGACCCCAAAACTCAATGCGACTATTTCAAGCAAATTTCGCCTCAATTTCGATATGACACCTTAGAACGCGAACCAGTCCAACATCCTCCAGCTGCGTCCCATCGAAAATGTCTTGATCAGCATGATGCAAAAGCTCTACTCCAACAATTTTGTCTTGAAAACATGCCTACACATGATAAATGACGGAAAAATGACGAAAGGCAGCTCGCATGGATTTATTATCGCAATTGTGCTTCAATAATTACATTATAAAGGATATCACTTGGCAAGAAATTATCAGTCAGCCGAAAACTCATTCATGTTTTAAGTAAAAGTTAAGTCGGCTTACCGTACTAAATACATTACTTCATATGTTTCACCAACAGTGTGAAACTGAAAAGCAACTCCGCGATACACGACGTTTTGCAACATCTTTATGAAATCGGACCCAAGAGCGTCGTACAATGTGCGTGACTATACTCTCGGT
Organism: Anopheles gambiae; assembly: GCF_943734735.2. Classification (NCBI taxonomy): domain Eukaryota; kingdom Metazoa; phylum Arthropoda; class Insecta; order Diptera; family Culicidae; genus Anopheles; species Anopheles gambiae. The sequence goes on from NC_064601.1 coordinate 29,674,568, forward strand.
GCTAACCGGAATAGCAAACATTCGATGTTGGACAAATACACCATAACGCAATGGCGACAACAAACGGAACATCAAGTTCTGAACGGTTCATGTTGTGAAGCACCACACATCAGAAGCTGAATGAATGACCGCTGCTTGATGCGATGAGAACTATGCATGCCTCTCCATTATCACGAGCAAAAGAAGAAGGGTACGAAAGGAGGTCCGAGCAGCTGTGCTTGAGCTGTAAAAGATATGCTATTTTTATGATATATACGCACATGCATGTGTTTTTGGTTTCATTTTCTAACACGCGCTTATCGGTGGTACGATTCTAGTTGCCGTACTTCCACCACACACTGCTGCTGCTATGCTAAGAAAAGACGGTCTTCTGGAGAGTATGAGCTATTGCCGTCAAGAAGATGATAAGCCAATAACCGACATGCGTTGTGTTTGTGTATTTGCTTTTTGCCCCAAAAAAATACCCATATTCACCTCTAAGGATAAGATGCTCTGTATTTGTGACATTCTTAAGCAGGAAGTGAATACCAATCTTACACCTCCAATGCAAAAAGCCCACCCGGCTCTCTGTTAGACACTACAAAACACCACACCCAAGCGCAACAGTAGTATCTCAGAAACACCCAAAAAAAACCCTTTACGAACTTGTGTTGTTTTTTTATGTTCTCTTCTTTTCTTTTCTCAGTAACTTTACGTTTTAATTGCGTTTGCGTAAATCGTGACGTTTTTCGTAGGCGTACGGGGGGAGGTGATGCGCATAGACTCACACGCGGGTGCGCTCTCTGGTGCACCACCACCGCAGCTAGACGAATTATTTATTTATTTACTCACAATTGACTGATTTATGTGCACGCGTTTCGGTTTATTCCGCGACGAAACCGCGATCGAGGGCAGAAAAGCGATCGAGGGGGGTGGTGGTGAGCGCGAGTGAGTAAATGATGAAATGTTTGGAAATTTCAGCTCACTGCATCCGGGGCACACTAAGTGTTTGCCGAATGGGATACTACTTTCTGCGTGAGGTGCGATTTTGAACAGGTTAAATTAAAAAGCAAAAATATATAAAACACATTAACCCGGTAAAAGGGAGAGTAAAAAGGGGTAGCATGGTTTCCAATTTGCTAAATTTAAAAAAAAAACACATTACGCACGAATAGCATCACTGGTTGCAGCTCCAAATTCGAAGGTACAGACACCCCACACATCACCGAAAAGGCCGTCGCGGTGCAGAAATGCACAACGAACGCCAAGGTTCGCAGCGTGGGTTGTGCGCGGACATACATACATATGCATACAATTGTTTTAAATCCTTTGCCTGCATACATCATTAAACGAGCAGCAACGGCAGACAGAGGTACGGTGTGTAACTGAAACCATAAAACCGAAACTGGGCCGCCAAGACGCTGACGAACAAATCTTGTCACAGCCGCAAACAACAACAAATTGTGTCTCGCGCCCCGATCAGTAGGACCCCGGGAGGCGGTGGTGGTGGTGGTGGTGGTGGTCCGGGGAGGAGGACCGTTTATTTAAATTCATTAGCACACGGCATCGTGGGGGGAGCCGACACCGGCTAGGAGGGGTAAGAAATGAGCAGCTCGTTACGATCGTTCGCATTCGCTTTCTTCGTTTGGATTTATCCCTTTCACGCAGGTGCAATAAATATCGGAGGGTGCTGCGCAGGCAGTGTTTCGCACAGTGCTGTGTGATCGGAGCTTCGGAAACGGGTTACGAGAAAATTGAGTCCAAAATTTTGACTCATTTTTTTTGTCATCTCAATTTAAACCTCACAGAGCTATTTTAATACAATGCCAGTCGTGCGTACCAACACCAAGCATTCCCCCCAGCAACACTCAACACACGCCGTCCAAAAATACGCCTTCGCTAATGAAATGCACAAACCATCGCCAGTGTCGTTTTCAGAGTCAGTAAGATCCCCCCCCACAATTTGCACAACAACAGCAAAAAGGTGTGAACAATTTCTGATTCAACATTTCCCTCCTACACGACTGTCAGATTCGGTTTTCTGCTGTGTCTCCTACTTGTAGTACACAATCGTTTTGATGATTTTGGCTTTATCGCCAAACACTAACCCCTTTCTAGTAAGGCTTTCTACAATGACTTACACATACATGCAGGGCACAGTTTAAGCGTATTTTGTGCGAAGCAGTGACACAAAGCGCTTCACTTCCATCGGGGAACCCATGAGACATGCCTTCGAAAGGCACCACTACCACCCCGATTATTATCGCCGACCTAACATCTAACTAACCACTTCCGGTGCAGCTCACAAAGCATGAGAAACACATCCTCTCACTCCCCCCGACCCCCGAGTAGGTTCGGTCTTTTTGGCCATTATTTCAATTCAACGGCTTCCACACTTCTATCGCCAGCCTCTAAACTCCATGTGGACCAAACTTTACTATGGGGCCGTGGTAAAGATGGTGCATTTAATAAACGGATGCTTTGCCATGTAAGCTTCGACCCGTTCATGTGTCCCCTTCTTTCAGACAATATATTAAAGATCACAGAAAAAAACAAATTGCAAAACCCTTACCACAGATAGTTGTGCAAAATCTGCGAAAGGCAAATGGTTTACTCATTTTTGCTGATTATTTGGCGTAATGTTTATCAACGATCGAGATGATGCCGCGGTAATAGACCTCGAAGAGTAAATTACTTCCAATACTTGCTGCTCCTCCCAAGGCGTCCCCAAGTTTCGATTATCAGCAGCAGCAAGAGGTTAATGTCAAATTTAATGACCTTGGCGCGATTGTACTGCGAGCGGACAGGGAATAGCTTCTCCGTATCCCGCCGCCCCAATCCTGAAGATCGAACGGTAACGGGATTGGAGCTCCTGACGACCTGAGAGACGTGGACGGTTCTCTTTAGCACGAAACGACACGATGCAGCAAAGTAAAGTAGGAGTAAACGAGATGGAACAGTTGCTCTTATCAAAGCATCGTTTAGCATTTGCCTACCCCCATCTGCTACGAAGGAAATGCTGATTGATCACGAGATCATCGCATTTCCTTCACTGCGATGATGCAGCACAAAAAAACATGCACAGGTGATAGCGGTGTCTTATCGAACGGAGAGCTCCTAACTGGTATGACAAGGATCAAGACGATCGAGTTTAGCCGAATAAGTATGGCTGTAGAATAATGATGATGCTGATGAATGATGACCCACCTTTAACCCATGGATAAGATTGAGAGGTTCGATGTATCTTGGGGTAATTTAGTCATATCTTGCTGCAATTTGCTATCGAGTAGATGTTTGAGAAATCAATCACAAACACGTGCATAGGGTTGCTCGCCTGTTGACGCCCAATCCTGATTTCCAAAATCTACATTTCGCGTTAGTGATGAATCATCATCATCGTAGTTGACAGATCACAACCCATTTAGATAACTCTACTTCTAACCAGCACACTCTGTCGAAACTCAGATGATGAACCACTACCTCTTTAGACATTCTGTTGTAAAACTGCATTCCTTTATGAAACAACAAGTGTCCTGACTTAGTTCCGAGGTTAGCTTAGCTCTCCTTGTTGGGTTAGCGCGTTAGCTCTCCTTCTTGGGTAGTGGTGATGGATATCAGATCTGCTCACAACCCATTGGTGAAAGATAGGCAGGCAAATGCCCTTTTATCTAATTATCAATGAAAATGATGGTTTTATACGTCACTCTTTGGCTTATATAAGTAAGATCTGAATGAAGATTTGAAAGTAAATAACTGATAAACATACTACAGAACACAGCCTCTCTACTCAATGGTCGTCGTCAGATCTCTTTCACTCATAACTCTATGATCCAGAACAGACCGCTACCGCGACTGACGCCTAATCGCTTGGTATCGTCAAACTACCAACCAATCAAAAACATACAACGACACAACAGCAAAACAGCGTCTCAACGTCGATACCGATCCAATATCGAAATCGCTTCCCCCCTCTAAAGCAGCAGCTCACTCGGACGTTAGAATGCCACAGGGGATCGATACATTCGTCTCGGTGCCGGTGTGAAGATGCCTAAAAGGAGAAAAAAAAACCATACAACAACGCAAAGCAGCTGCAGCAGGGTGGCGAGAAAGTTGCCGGATGGTAAGAACAAACCGGTTCACCACCGGGGGGGGGGGGATTGCAACGGATTGCATCGGTAACGGGGGCAACGGCAGTGCTCTGACAGTGCTGGGGGCTGCATTCAATAAACACAACACTACCACCACCACCATCATCGGACGCAGTAGGCGCCATCTGCCGTTTGTAATGCTGGCCCAGAGTCTGTATGTGATGTAGTTGCACATTCGGTCACATTCGATCAATCTCAAAAAGCGTCTCGAACGACGGCGACGACGACGACCTTGCCGACTGTTGTTGGTTCTCGCATTCTAACCGCGTCCCCCACTTGTGCCTGTACGAGATTACTCCCTGCTGCTGTGCATCCTGCGCCCTCCCCCAACATCATCAAGCAGGGACCGGACCGAAGGGACCGGAAAGCGGTAGTAGTTGTCCGATTGAACTGCCAACGGAGGCGAGGTGCGCGTAGCGAGGGGAGACTACTCTCCATTCGCTCCATTCGCAATCAGTGCCTTCGCAATGGATCGTATTACAGCCTCACCCGTTGATACACACACACACACACAGTTTGCACGCACTTTGGTACCTACCTCCTCTTTGCGCTTGTGATTCTTCTTGTCTTTCCCTGGTGTTTTTTTTTTTTGTTCAAACCCGTACGCTCTCGGATCCGGTTCCGTTCGGTTGATCGTGACTCGGCGGAGATGCGGTCACTGTGTGTATGTGTTTCGATGGCTCCAAAGCATGAAAACAGAGCGCGAGCGGGACAGCGTTAGACAGAAGACAGCTGCTGTTTCTCGCTTTTCACTACTATTAGAAAAAAACACTGTCACGCTTTCATGAGAGAGAGAGAGCGAGGGAGTGAGAGAAAGAATGACCGCACATACACAAACATATACAGCCGCACGATCGATAAGTGTTTGCTGATAAGCTTCTTGTTTTGTGTCTTGATGGTGGTGTGGAGGCTGCTGCTACGGCGGACGACAGCTGAGTTTGCGCGCGCGCACGCTTGCTGGCCTACTGTGGTACGAGTGAGAGCGCGAGCACTGCGCCTCCACCGTCTCTTTCCGTTCGCACAGCCGTCTAGATCCGTTCTCGCGGGCGGACGGACGCGCGTTGCTTCTAATCAGCCCCGGTGCTGCTTATCCGTTCGCGCTTATCCGGCATCTACACACGCACACGATCGACCACACAAACGCACACCAGTAGAGAGCAAATGAAGATCACGGTCGTCACGACAGTGTGGCCGGTTAACAGGGCCAACACCTAATTAAACTGCATCGACGTAAAAAAAACACCAGCGACACAGAAATACACACACGCACATACACACGTTCCCGAACCTCTCCTTCTAGCGGTTATCAATGTGCACTCCCCACTGCGGGAGATGGCCAAACATCAACAAAATAAACAGACACACACACATACGGTACACACGCACACTGTGAAGCGAGAGGATGTTAGGAAGATGATACAATAAACGACAACTGAATACAAATAGGAGAGAAGCGGATCGCAGGGCGGCGGTGCCCGCACCAGCACCTTGTATTTGACACTGTGGCGCGGGGTATCTCGGGCGGTTCAAGTTCTGACCCCGCTGGAAGAACTCTGCCCCAGCACTCCTAGCAAGCGGGTAAGAACGAGAGAAGAAAGAGAGAGAGAGAGCGAGTAAAAGAGTGAGGCAATGTCGAGAAATCTCACCAAACCAACACACACATGCACGCACGCGGTTACAGATAATCTTGAACGCACACTTGGTTTTTGTTTTTTTTTTTTATTTTCGTTGTTGATGGTTGGGCCCGGGGCAGTCGCCACTGTCCGTGATACGATTCTTCCAATTCTGGAGATCCCCACCCCCCCCAACTAACACACACAAACGCGCCCGCACGATCTCGCATGCACCACGGCAGCATCCCCGTGTGAGATTGCCGCCCCTCGGTAGATCAAGAACAATCTTGATCGGCAGCGCACCCTGCTTGCATTCTCGCTTGCCACACCCGCCTCCCCCCAGGGCTCATCTGTCAGCTGTCACGAGCGGATCGTAGTGGCGCACACCACTCTAGCGTACAACTTTGCATGAGCGCCAAACTCACCCACTTACACTACACCCTACACGCACGCACGCACGGTCGTTCTCTCCCACATAAGCGCACACACACAAACACACACACACACACACACACACACAACCACAAACAAGCGAAGGTACGGGAGCGGTGGGCGCACGACCAATTTTAGTGACGGTACTGAGAAATTACCAGTCGCCTGCTTTCTTCAACCCTGCAACACCCTCGCTCTCGCTCACTCACTCACTTACTCTCGTTCGCGCACGCTCTCTCTCTCTCACACACACTTGGGTGGTGCAAAAAAAAAGATGCAGATAACAAAACCGACCGACTTTGATTCACGCACGTTGACACCGCGAAGATCGAAAGCACTTTGTCCTCCTTAGCGCACATACTCCGGTGCTTTTCCACCGACCGGCCCCTTCGTCTCCCAATCGCTCTCCCAATCGCCCTTCTTCCGTTCTTTCGCACGCCACAGATGGTCCGGAAGTTGATAAAACAGGAGGGCGGGTCTTTGCCGTCGGCTTATCGCACTGATCGCACCGATATCACCTGCCCTTATCTAGCTCGATTACATCCGTAACGATACTGTACGCGATACCCCACCCCCCAGCCCGGGGTTAACCACGACCAACACCAACAACGCACCTCAAAGCAGTACGACGACGTCGGCGGTGGCGGCGGCAGCGTCCTGTGTCGTCCGTCAGCGGTGATGATAAAAAACATACTGATCAATGATTTTCTGCTCGTCGCGCTCTCCACGCTGTCGGCGATAGAGCGAGAAAGAGAGCGAGACAGAGAGGAACAGAGAGAGAGAAAGAGAGAGCGAGAGGAGGCAGCACTGCAGCAACGAGTAAGCATGTGAATGCATGCGCTCTCACTCGCACAAAACAACCCCAGCGCCTACTTTCGGCAGTAAACCAGCTTTCCGTGATCTACACGCAATGCACGATCGATCGGTAAAATCGATCGGGATAGAAGCTTTTCCTACACTTCTGTGTAGGAACGAAACAAAAAAAAACACACAAAAATATCGATGGTTCGCCATACCGACAAAAAAGCCCTCACTTACACGACCTTGTTAAGCGCCTGAAAGTATGCAATATGTCTTTTTTTCTTATTCAAAATACAGGCGGTCCCCAAGCTACACGGTTAATGGGGACCGAAAACGGCCGCAAAATACCGCGTATCTCGAATTTCCGCGTAAGTCGAATCTCGTGATTTCCAGCTAAAATTTCACTAATTTTCGTGTAATTTTGCAAGTAGGGGGCGGTTTTAGTCACTTTGTGAGTTATTTGATATGATTCTGACTGAATATAACAGTTTTAAACTTTTTGAAATAGTTTTTAACATTCGATCGAAACGGAAATTATTTGGCAATATACAATTGATGTGTCAAACCAGTACAATTTGCTCAAAGAACTGTTAAATTTAGAAAACCGCGTATCTCCGAATCCGCGTATAAGAGGTACCGTGTATCTCGGGGACCGCCTGTAATTACACTTATTAATTTACAACAACCGCTGTAACGGCTTCCAAGCAAACAAAAAGAATATTAGTGATATGTCAGGCACCTTAAAACGATTTGACTATGTTTTCGAATGTTAATCAAATTAGAGCGAAAGAGAAACACATACACACAACGTTTACGGGGAGGCGCGCGCGGCATATTTTCAAAATAGTTTTATTTCACTTGTAACACGCTAAAGCCAGTCAGTCAAGACACGCTGAAGTCATTAGAGCGATGGGGCTTTTGTTAAAATGTACAATGTGCAATTAATGCAGAAAAGAGGGTCAATTAAAAACCAAATCGCATCAAAACATGTTTCGGTTGTACAGAGAAAAAAAAACTAATACTAGAATAGATAAGCTAGAACAATAACATTATTCACTATCCAGTACACAAGGTTATACAGTAGGTAAATGTTCGTAAATGCCAGGACGATCCGAAAAGCAGGAAAATAAAAAAAAGAAATGCAATGGGGGCAACGATGGCACCCATGTCATAGCTGCTGGCAATCTGTTGCGGCCAACATTTCTTCCTAAACACCGCTCTCCCTCCTTTGCTCCGAATCAGTATCGTTCATTAGCTAAGATAAAACTGTTCAAAAGTCACCTAAATGCCGGACGAACCAACAGTAGCAGCACGCCAGCATCGGTTGTCCTGCTGAGCATCCACAGATTCAACTCAGCAGCGATTAAAATAGTTCAGTATATTGTTCTGTGCCTTGTCCTAAAAACGAGAGAAGAAATACGCTAACTAACGAACTAACCGTCAACAGCCAACACGCACACACCCTTACCTTCTTTGCTTTGTTTGCGGCGGTCGCTTTACTCGTTGTTGGCCCCTGCAGTGTGCCGTTGCTGTCGTTCAGCTGTTTGCCATCGGTGTCCTCCGTGGTCGTTCTGCTTCGCTTTGGTGGATCCGTCGCGCTACGTGTTCGTTTGACCGCTATTGCACGTTTACCGCCTTCTGCTGGGCTACCCTGTTTTTTGGTGCCGCTTTCCGCCTTGCCAGGGTCACTGCTCCCACTTCCCCCGGTCTGCTTCATTCGGGGCGGTGAAATTGTCTCCTCCGTCGACCCATCGCTCCTGCTCGCCGGGGTTGTTTTGCGCGCCGAACAGTTGACAAACTTTAGGATCGACTGCTGGTGCTGCTGCCGGTTCGGTGTACTCCCGACCGAAGCGGGAGTGGGGTGGGAGGAGGACGAGGTGGGGGTGGTGGTGTGTTTCAGATCTTCGCTGGCGTCGGCGCCACCGGTGGTACTGCCGGTGTCCGATTGTTGCGACGTCGTTTCCGAGGCAAGCGACGGTGGCGTACTTGGTGGGCTGATGATACGCGGCCTGTGCCGCTGCTGCTCGCGAGAAAGGCGGCGCCGTTTGCTACGCGGTGCCTTGCTGCTGGTGGTTTCGTCTGGGACGGCTGCTTGCTTTTCCGACTGTTCGGAGGAAGAGTCAAGTCTCGGTCGGCGCGCGATCGCCCGTTTCCGTGGTAGTATTTCACTGCTGCTTTCGCTGGTCGACCGCTGCTTGCCGGCATCGTTCAACGACAGTCTTCTGGACAGCTGTCTCGTTCTCCTGCCATCATCATCGTTATTGGATGATGCATTTGAGTGGTTGGTGTGTTTAGCGTCTTCCGGTTTGTTGCAGCCTGTATCGACCGATAGCTTTGTGGTGCGCTCCGGTCCTAGTGATGATCGCCTGCGTGATGGCTTATACAGTTTTTGCAATGGTTTCGTTTTGTTGCCACGCATTTTCTGCCGGAAAATGCTCAGAGGCAAATCATCAAGGTCTTCCGAAACGTGACTTCCATCTTCCGAACGCGTATCGTGGGTATCATCGGAGGAGGTGGATAGACTGCGCCGCCGGCCATTTGCTCGTTTCGGTTTTCTAATGCCTATGCTGCTTTCACTTGTCGAGTCAATAGAAACTACGTCAGGATGAGGAGCTGCGGACACGCCGGACGTTTCATACACCCGCCCAGCCGGTGAACGATCAACGCTCAACGCAAGCGCAGAGGTCGGTTTGGTGTCTGTCTTTAAATGCTTGCTGGTACCAGACTTTGATAGTTGACCGGCTTCCGACGGATCCTTTCCATCCTCCTCCACGCCCATGGGATTGCTAGTTCCCTCGTCCGATTCATCGGACAGCAGTCGCCGCACACGCTTTCCCGTGTTCTGCTGCACGAAGCGTCTTAACTGCACGGAGCTAGCATCGGAATGCTCACTGTCCGAGCCGTCCGACGCAATGGTAGCCACATTTCGGCGAGCTCGCCGGCAGACGGCGACCAGCGCTTCGTCGCTCGAGCTTGAGCAGTGTACGCCCGACTCGCCCGAACCCGGCCTCGACAGCTCTTTAGCCGGGCGCACTTTGTCGAACTGGGACGCGGAACTGGACGAACCAGACGCTACCGTCTCATCCTCGCTACTATCGTCGTCGCTATCCTCGACCAGCGATACTCGCTCGCCAAGAATCGGCCGACACAGCTGGCACACGTAGGCACGCGTCAGCTCGGGCGTCGCCTCCATGCACTGCCGGTGGCGGCAGGTGGAGCCGCACGACCCACATATCACCAGCCGCCACTCGTGGCTGTCCACGCTGCGCCCTTGCTCGCATTTACAATCTTCCGAGTCGCATGCAGTCGGCCGCACCAGCTGCTCCTGGAACGCGTTCGGTTCCAGCTCCCAGGCCGCATCGCGCTCAGGTACAAACACACCGCGCCGTGGAATCTCGGGCAAGAATGTGTCCTCGTTGTTGCACAGCGGACACTTGAAGAAGTACCCGGCCGATTGGGCGTACTGTGCGACGCAGCGCTGGTGGAACCACCCGTTCCGGCAGCACGGCGCCCGGATGGAGGTGATCCGATCGTACTGCCCCATCTCGTCGTAGCATATCGAGCACGGTTCCTCGGCCGTGTGCGGCTGGGCGTCGCGCTCGACCGGTATATGGGAGGCGCACCACGACTGGAACGTGTCCGTGTAGTGGGACAGACAGCGGTTCTTGATGCCGCAGACCGTGTGAAACGTGCGCAAGCATTTCTTCGAGCAGCAGGACACGTTCGCGTGCATCTCCTTGCAGATGTAGCAGCGGCATTTCTTCGTCCGTTCGTTCTCCTTCCGGATGTCCTGCTCGAGAAAGCCAAAGATGCCGACCGTATCGTTCACACCGTTCTGCACCAGATTAGACGACAGCAGCTGTAGCGTTGTACAACGCGTGCAACGAAGAAAACACAAACAAACATGCAATTATCCACCTGCACAAACTCTTCGTCGCTGTTCACTCACCAAGCAATAATAATGCACGGACAGTCTCCATTTGGTGTAGAACTTGCCGAACAGCAGCTCATCGTCCTCGCTGCTTTTGCACAGAAAACAAACCTTCGCCATCCTGCCCTGCACTTACCAGAGCATTCTACGCCACAGCACGGCAATCGGTGAAAAGTAATTGATTTTCACAGTCAAGGTAAACGTTCCCTCTCACCCCAGTTTGCTGAGATTCATCGCGGAGCGACGGTTTTCCACTTTTTTCTGTCCGTTTCCGCAGTCAGCGGCGGCGCAGCCTAGCTGTAAAATCTTCGCTCTTCTCACCAACCAAGCTTATGCGAACCCGGGATGGCGCCAAAGTGGATAGAAAGGAGGTGTTGTCATGTTTAGCATTTGGCCATCAAGGCTTTAGAAAAAAGTACAAAACCGGTATTGACGGCAGTTGTCAAGTACGACGATTGTTGCTGCTATATGGGTTTGACAAACGAATTGTTTACAGTTTATAAAAATAATTTAACACTAAATACTTGTATTTTGCAACCACACTTCATAAATCGGCATTTTCCTCGTAATATTGCGGCTGTTGTCTGTAAACAAAGATCGACGGCTTTGTCAATCTGAATCTCAAAATGGCCACATCCTAAACGCTACGAAGACATCTCCTCTATATTCCACCTTGGGCGCCAGTGTAGGAACTAGTGATGTGCTCTCTGGAGCGCACCCACGACTCCGATCCGACTCCAACAATTGTTAGTTCGATTCCGACTCCGGCAAATTGGAACCACAAATTCCGCCCGGAGTCGTCCGGAGCCTTCCGGAGTCATTCGGAGTCGTCTGGAGTCGTCCGCAGTCGTCCGGATGATGCAGGGCGGACCTACCTTCCGGAGTCGATTCCGAATTTATCGGAGTCGGATCGGAGTCCGGATTTATGCCAACTCTACCCATCACTAGTAAGATCGATTTGACAAGCAGCCAAGGTGGATTAAAAAGATCAGATGGTGGAAAAGGGCCTGTAGGGGGACGCTATAGTTGAGGGACCTTACGTTATTTTAGAACCGTTAACCACTGGTTTCCGCACACAAAATATCGCAAATAGACAAGATTGCTTGCTTATTAAGTGCATTTAAGTATGTGCTTTGATGATTTACGAAAAAATAGTCAAATTAACATTGTAGTTAATGTTTTTGCTTGTCAGGAGGTTTAAAATCAAGTAAATTACAGTATTAATTTCATTCAAATTGCACATGGGCCTCTTAGATATTGAGGAATGAATGTGAATATATGTAAAATAAAAGATTTCTTCGTTTTTATCCAGAAATATATCAAACTACACAATATATTCACGAAAAAGCACTCGAATTAATCTTGTTTACTACAATACGTGTACTCAAACTATGTTTTAATGTTAAATAAGAACTCGAAAAGCCCAAAATATTTATTAAAAAAGTATATTCAAAAGAAAAATGTGGTAGATAAATTATTTGAACAAATTGAATAAATGTAAACAAAGCTTGAATCCTGGGGACCTTACGTCAAGTGACGAATTGTCAAAATGCTTTAGATTTCACCACCTGATTTTAATGTACCTTGGGTGCGCTGGTGTCAGAATTTATTAAAATCCCAATTGTAATTTGTATTCCAGCAAAACAGGCTCCCTTTGGCGACACTGACGTGGCATATTGTTGTGTTTTGATTCGTGTAACAATAGAAATTACAGAAATTACGCCTGCCTTCGCCAGCAGGGTAAGTTCAGGTGGTGCGCAAAACTCCGCTGAATAAAAACCGACGGCTACCCAAGCGCAAGCCGCACGGCGTAACCCAGGGCCAAGGTGAGAGGACAGGTTTCGTCGCGAGCAGTCATTCCCCTTCTTCGTGACGCATTTCTCTACCGCTGACCCAGTACGGTATAACGCCCGTTTCCTCTGCCTACCCCTGCTCCAAGTGCAGCGATTGTGATTCGGGCCTGGCGGCGCAGATTTGGTTAATTTACGGTCAATTCAGAGCCTTCTTTTTTGTTTCCATAGAACGGAGTTGAAATCGTGGCAGTACTGCGTTGAAAGGAAGTACCCTTCATCGAAAGGAATCGGAGCGCAACACAAACACAGCTGAACTCAGCACCATGGGCCTGACAATTTCCAGCGTGCTAACCCGATTATTCGGCAAAAAGCAGATGCGCATTCTCATGGGTAAGTGGTTCGTAAGTTAATTGAACATTGCAGAGCTTCATGCATGATATTTTCATACCACGAACGTGTCAAGGAACTAAATTCAGTCAGACCTTTGATGAGATTTAGTTATCCAGTTTACTAAACGAATTTATCTCGAAGCTAATCAAACAGTCACCAACAGCTGATTAAATATATTGCATTGTTTGTTTTTGATTAGTTGGACTCGATGCTGCCGGTAAGACGACGATTCTGTACAAGCTGAAGCTGGGCGAAATTGTCACCACCATTCCGACGATCGGGTTCAACGTTGAGACGGTCGAGTACAAGAACATCTGCTTCACCGTGTGGGACGTCGGTGGCCAGGACAAGATTCGCCCGCTCTGGCGCCACTATTTCCAAAACACGCAGGGGCTCATCTTTGTGGTCGACTCGAACGATCGCGAGCGTATCGTGGAGGCGGAAAAGGAGCTGCACAGCATGCTGCAGGAGGACGAACTGCGCGACGCAGTGTTGCTCGTGTTCGCCAACAAGCAGGATCTGCCCAACGCGATGACGGCCGCCGAGCTGACAGACAAATTGCACCTCAATCAGCTACGGAACAGACACGTAAGTAAACGGTAGCGGCAGTAGGCGTAGCATTTCAGCTGCTAACAACCGTAATGTGCATCGGTTTCATTGCAGTGGTATATTCAAGCGACTTGCGCCACCCAAGGCCACGGACTGTACGAAGGATTAGATTGGCTGTCGACCGAGCTAGCCAAAAAGTGATGATAATCTGGTCTGGTCTGTCCCTTGGAGAGGTTTATTTTGTAAGAACGCCGCTGGCGTACCGCTTATACAATATTTCATTGTTTCATATGAATAAACAGTAGGATGAAAATTCCAACCATTAACATGAGGTAAACAACATAATCATAGACACACACACACAAAAGCTCTGTGTTTTCTATCCGGACCAACCGTCCGTAGACCAACTGGCAACGTTCCTAACAAATAGTCACCGTCGTAGAAAAGACAGCCAAAAAAGCTCCGCTGCCCAATACGCCAACTTCGAGGCGACATCGCAGATAAGGGTTATCATCCCCTTTGTTGATATTTCGGATGGGTTAATCATAGTTCCCCCGTATGCCTGAATCATTACAGTATATGCCGAATGTAGGAAAAAAAAAAAGAATTTATTAGTCTTGAGCAGTTTTGTTCCTGTTTCAATCTTTTACACGTACACGCGTTCAATTCAATTCTCCCGCTCGATCTAAGGCAGCTTTACACGTGCTCCTACTTGCAGCACATGTAAGGAATAAGGGCTTGCGGTCCGCACTATTCCTCAGAAACTTTTAACCTCCCCAATCCAAATTAATCACATGTTTTTGTTCTTTGAAGATTATGTTTCCCCCTAGTATTAAGAATCCATCCCGGCACCTCTCTCTCTCTGCCTGCATCTAATTACTAATTAGTTGTTTATCAGCTTATATCGGTATTGCGTCTATTGCTTGTCTCACGTTTGATCGATACACGTGATGGATGGAAGGAAGAAAGATCACATATTAGAAAGTAATCGTTTACACATACACACTTGTTGCGCCCAAAAATAGTTGGAATGCTTCCGTTTGCTAAGAAACTGAAATAATTACTTTGTTATCAATGGTACTCGGAAAAGGAGTGCACTTCTTTTTGTTGCTGATTACGCCATTAAACGGTGACTGTGGGAGCTGGAGCTGGCACTCTATATTGCTTTCTTGCTACGATAGGATCAATAATCCACAATACTAAACAATCTCTAGTTTCTTATCAAACTACCGAAAGGAACTTGGTAGTTGTGTCTGCTAGAATGGCCCAGCAATGTGGGCTCTTTTTCCAATAGTTAATACTTCAAATACAAATTAATCTTCGAATGCATTGCAGAATAGAGCATTTGAGCGGTGAGTGTTCCTATTTTTGCATCTTCATCACGAACGTGTTAGTAAATTTAATCATTAATTTGTGTTTCACAATCACCCGCCGGCCATTGCTAGCTCGCCGTGAAGTCAAATATTTTCCTAATGGGCAATGAACTGAGTACTCACGTAAGCTCTCGCCTTTCAACTACTATATTCACACAATCTCGTGTGGTTGGGTTCCGTTCGAGTTGAGCAAATACAAATTCGTACAGTCCATGGTGCGATGTTGAAGCTCACTTCATTGCTAAAAACCCCTACTTTACCTTCACTTTTTTCACAATGATATTGTCCGTTGCACAATAGTCTAAAATTGCTTACACGTTGAAGAAATAAAAGGTAAGAATGTCGGCAAAATGCTAAACTAGATGATGCTAAACCTAAAGCACGCCTATCCTAACCAATTACCTTAACATACTTTGTTCGTATAAATGTGTCGCGCAACAGCAGCAAAAAGGGCTTCCCTTTTTGAGGGGGGCGAGAGTTTTCGCCTCCATTATCGCCGTGTTAGTAAACGATGCTGTAGCAGCACCAGCAGTGGGTATTAGGATTATTAGCAAAATAATAAAGATATGATCACAGTTTATCGTTTACGATAAAGGTCGATAGAAGTATAAAGGAACTAAGGAAGCAATACGTAAGAATAAATTTGCCAGTAAACGAACGACTTGATAGCCTGTTCGGCAACCGAACACCCCCTAATGCAGCCACGATAGACTAATAGGGAGGGGTATTAAATAACTGATAAGACAGGGGATAAAATACTGACCAACACCACCAAGAAGGAAACAGTACTAGTTACACAGACCGAAACAGCACGATTCCTTATCGTCTGCTGGATTGGTCGCTGCTGCCCGCTGGTCGATTCCACCATTGCCGGCCGTGCCGGCAGGTAGTATTCCTCTCCTAAACACTTGTATTAACTGACAATTGGACCTAAAATGGGAACAAAGCATTTTGTTAACATTGTGTAGTTGTCGCCCTGTTCGAGAGGATTCCTAACTTACTCAACGATAATGTTCGTATCGAGCAGCACCTCTCCATCACAATTCCACTTAGAACGGCACATCATTTCGGACGATATTGCCGGTGCAATTTCGCCCCCGTTCGTTTCGCTCTGCCCATTCGCAGTGAACCGGAACTCCTTCGTACGATAGATTTCCACAAATGGTAGTTCACTCTGACAAAACGAAAAAAAAAAAAATAATAAAAATGGAACATTTTCTTTTTGTGCAAATCTTTGATTAATGAAAATGGAACATTTTCTTTTTGTGCAAATCTACTTGTGGATTTTACAAAAAGCAAACTACGTACAAGTTTCTTCGTTTTCGATGTCATTGTTAGCAGCAGCCGTAGGTTGTTAAACATGGACGTGTGGCGCACCAGCACCAAATCCAGCAAACCATCCCCGAGATGGCAGTAGGGCGAAAAGCCCTGCGGACTGCGCTCGCACGAGCAGGATATGTTGGCACCGCTCACCATCAAAAACTTGCCCCGCACGACCAACGGTTCCGTGTCGTCGTCCTCGTAGCTGGCACGCTCCCCGCCGCAGTCGCGCCCGTACTTGGCCTTCCTGCAGCGGGCACACTTGTCGAGACAGCGGACACCATCGTTTGGGTCTTGCTTGCCGCGCCGATCGAGATGCACTACAATTTCTGCATTGTAACCTCGATTGGCGAGAAATTTCTTAAAGCCTGCAAAAAAAGAAGGGGAACATTAACATAAAACGCTCCAAATTTTGCCTCCACAAAACGGGCCCCATTTTACCCGAGTAATCGTAACGCTTCGGTCCCATCCAGCGATACTTTTCACTGTCGTAAGCAATGTCGCCCAGGTAGCCGTACGAGAGGGCGCTTGCGAACAGCTTTAGCAGCTGGGGTCGCGGCCTGCCCGTACCGGCCGGTGACGCTCCTTCGTCGCACTTGGCAGCTGCGTCCGCACTGTACACGGCCGATATGTCCAGTCCGCTGTGCTGTCCCAGTATGATGTGTATAATGCAAGTCTTAATGTCGGTGGTACCGTTCAGACAGCAGGCCACCGTATCGGTACTGCCGGCAGGAATGACGCCGATCGGAATGTTTGGTTTCGGTAGGTAGGCTGGATACTTAATGTCAATTCCTGGAAAGTGAAACGCGCAAACGCTTAAAATTCGCACCATTCACACGAAACACCGCCATCACTCATCTCTTGCTTACCGCAGTCCATCATCGTGCGCGTCACCAAACCATTGAACAGCTCGGCAAACGTGCCGTCGCCACCGCAGCACACCAGCCCGTCGTAATTGTCCAGCAGGATGCTCTTGGAGGTGACGATGTCATAGATTTGCTGGGCGCGCTGCGTTATAATTAGATTAATGTCGACCCCGGCCAACCGGAACAGTGGCTTCGCGTACCGTTCGTACAGCGCCAGCGCGTTCTTCTTGCCACCGTACGGGTTGAGAAAGAGCAGCAAATGTTTGGGTCGATTTTGATCTGTAGATATAGGAAAGGGAATTATTCACCATCATTGTCGCAATGAGCGATTAGCAGGGCGGGGTGCTTTGGGGTGGCAAATAATGTACCTCTTAAGTCGGACGACAGCCGGTTGTACCAGAGCTCCACGAGACGGGGCTCGCTGTTGTGCAGGGCAACGGCTCGCACACGCCAACGGTTCGTTTTCTGGCAGACCAGGGCAGCGTAATGAAGGATCAAGTATTTAAAATCAGCCGCCTGAATCGTGCCCGCATCCAAGTAGTCGCTGGCTTCTCGGCGATCATCATCGGATAAATCGTTTAGACTGCCTGCAATGTAGAGAAAAAACCCCTTTACCGTTAAATGGGAACAGGCAAATGAGCCGAGATGAAGTGGGATAAAAACAGTTCGCTCAATTCCCAAAAGAACTGCTCGTGCTGTAAGGGTCATACAATTTGAAACCACAATTTTTGCCAGCACTTCACTACTTTGCGCAAATCATTCTGCCTCGTTGTGACGTAACCCTGGGACTTGATCCGCTGCTCTCGCCACCAATTACCGGGGCCATGGAAACGGGGCGGACGGCTGAATGGACGGAGTACATACATGCAACGAGACTTCTAACGAGGCAAACGTGTTTGGCAGTGATTCCTTCGCAAGCAACAGCAAAAAAAAAAGCATCCACTTCACTTTGCCGCCGCACGTTACCTCGGTTGCTGTGATTGTGGGGAATGTTGCTGCTGGTCGTCGCGAGCGTGTTGGTTGTGGTTGAGCCCGACAGCACTGGAATACGATCGCTGTCCAGACTGCCGTGGGCCTCGTTTCGCACGATTGCTGCTGCCGGCGGGTGTGGTGGCGGCGGTGCTGCTGCTGCTGCCTTGCTCCGTTTCATCCATTGTTTGCCGTTGGCGTGGGGCAGTTTCGAGACCGACACCGACAGCACATCCGTTATCGGTACGGTGGTTTTAGCTGCGCGGGCGAACAACAAGAAGAAATCGATTTAGTCGGTGGGGACTTGTGTGCTATCGATTTTTTTACGATGGATATGATAAGATATATTCGTAAGCTCTAATCACCATTCAGGCTAACACAACTCAGCAAAACAAGAGCATTAAAAGCAAGGGGGGAGAGTACTACGAACTGCCTATGGAACGTTAACGTTGTTTAGTTAATTTGATGCAATCTGTTTTTTCTATTCAATTTGTTGTTCTTTTTACACTTCCGTAATATCCGAAAATAGCGCTCGTTCAATGCACTTCCTGGTTTGGAAGGGGGTTGTTTGTTTTATGTTTTCTTCACCTCAACACCGATTTGCTGTGTTGCGTGGTTTAAGGTCAAGGCCATAGACCTGTTCTCCCCCTCCACTAGCTCTTCAAGAAAAAAAAAACGCTCTCCACAACCCTAGCAAAACCCCGACGAAATCGACACAGTTCACCGATACCGTACCACAATTACCTTTCTTGGAGGATTCATCTTCCCACACCAGAATCCCCGCATTGTAGAACACACGATACCGCTTCTTGGCTATCACAAACGCGTTGAGCAAAACTTCGTGCTCTTTGTCCATTGCGGAAACGCGGAGGCACTACACGACGACGACCACTGGGAAAATGCCCTGCTCTGAATCGTATCACAGACGCTTACATATAGAGCGCTCTGCAGCGAACTGCCCGTTCACAACGGCTACAAAAACGGTAAACAATCACGTCCACCGAAACTGCTGATCCTAGCTTCTCTGTTGCTGGTGGTGCTGGTGCTCTCTGGCCGTCGTGCCGTTCGTTGCCCGCTGGACAGCTGAAGGATTTTGTCAAGGTTTTCTCGGCACAACACTGCTTGGACTGCCCCCGTCAAGCAATCCGGTGATATTTGGGAGGGCTCGCACTCATTACAATTTCATACATCGGCACCATCGCATGAAAGAGTTTGCGAGCTTTTTTAACATTGGACTTTTGACCAGCTGCACACATGACAAGAAAAAAAAATCGGTCAAAATTTAAATGGCCAACAATTTGACCACACAGTTACACTCTCGCTGTGCCTTCCCCTTTTTCCTCTCTTCGGTCTTTTTTCGCACCCTTTCCTTTGACTTCCCAAGTGCCACAAATCCACTAAACGACCACTAAACGGCTTCTAAACGACTCAAGCACTCTACCTAAACGGAATATAGAAAGACTTCGTTTAGCAGACGGCAAACGACTCATGCATTCTAAAAATAGCGAAAAAGCTGGTGGCGCTCTATGTTGGTGGGATATCCCAACCAGTTGAGCTTCATCGCTTGGAGGAGAGCTTTCTCATTTCCTCTGTACTGTTGTATGGTTTCACATTGAAGTTATGCATCGCTAGAACTAGAACGGCGATACGTTTGTTTAAATACTAAACTCCAACGGAAACCACCAGCACTGAAGCAAGTGAGATTTGAGTAATGGTCGTTGGTGTTGATACCCACGTATCTGACCACACGACCATTCATTATAGATTTTTGCTCAGAAAGTTAGAAGGCTATATATAGGTCATGATAAGATGAAACTTGTCGAAACACATTGCAAGAAAAGGATAGCAATATAATAATCAGTTTTAATACGCCATCTATTGATCAAACCAATGAAGCTGTGGAGCTTTCATTTTTTTCTATGGATATTCAATTTTCCAGTCGTTTAAGCTTAATCTGTGGCGCTTGGGTTTGAGGATGGCTACAAAAAAGGGAATAAACACAATCATTAGCATCCTTCCCAAGCGCCACAGATTAAGCTTAAACGACTGGAAAATTTAATATCCATAGAAAAAAAAAATGAAAGCTCCACAGCTTCATTGATTTGATCAATAGATGGCGTGGCGTATTACAACTCATCATTATATTGCTATCCTTTTCTTGCAATGTGTTTCGACAAGTTTCATCTTATCATGACCTATAAAGCCTTCTAATTTTCTGAGCAAAAATCTATATGAATGGTCGTGTGGTCGGATACGTGGGTATCAATACCAATGACCATTATTCAAATCTCACTTGCTTCAGTGCTGGTGGTTTCCATTAGAGTTTAGTATTTAAACAATCGTATCGCCGTTCTAGCGATGCATAACTTCAATGCGAAACCATACAACAGTACAGAGGAAATAAGAAAGCTCTCCTCCAAGCGATGAAGCACAACTGGTTGGGGTATCCCATCAACAGGTAGCGCCACCAGCTTTTTTTGCTATTTTTAGAATGCATGTGTCGTTTGTCATCTGCT
This sequence comes from Anopheles gambiae, assembly GCF_943734735.2. NCBI lineage: Eukaryota > Metazoa > Arthropoda > Insecta > Diptera > Culicidae > Anopheles > Anopheles gambiae. Next base: position 29,695,248 of record NC_064601.1, read on the forward strand.
AAACGAAGTCTTTCTATATTCCGTTTAGGTAGAGAATTTGAGTCGTTTAAAAGCCGTTTAGTGGTCGTTTAGTGGATTTGTGGCACTTGGGTTGTCACTAGCTTTGCCAAACAATCTTCCTTTTTCGTGGTCCGCTTGTAACATACCGAATTATATACAACACTACACCTGTGGCAGGCCCATATCGTTTCTTCACTATATCTGCAAGTTAAAAGAGGTCATAGTCTATTAAAACAGTATTTCTTTATCACGATTGTCGAAGGATAACACTAACCCGCTGCCTTGTGCTGTGTTGTTCATCACACCACTTTCCTACGCCGGTAAATGGGCGTGCCGCTTCGATCGAAGCTGGCAAACATTGAGCAGCACTCCTGCCACTTAATTTGCCTAAAATGGCACTTACTTATGTATAATTAAAAACTTAATTATTATAAAACTTACCACTTGACAACACTGTTAACGCTTTTCTATACACAACACTGACTTCCATAGCGACAGCAACAGCAGAGCACCAACACAACGAAAGGTGTTATGCGAGACGTCAGACGACCATAGCCGAGGGGTAGGAAGAAGTTTAGTGGAGGGGAGGTTGAAAGCTTGGCTGGTGAGCGCTGTTCTACGCGGAAGCGAGACAACTATAGAATTAGAGCGAGAGATCCCAAAAATACCCTCGCATTGCTTCGCGGGCTGTTCTACGCGGAAGCGAGACAACTACAGAATTAGAGCGAGAAATCCCCAAAATAACCTCGCAATGCTTCGCGGGCTGTTCTACGCGGAAGCGAGACAGCTACAAAATCAGAGCGAGAGATCCCCAAAATAACCTCGCAATGCTTCGCGGGTTGTTCTACGCGGAAGCGAGATAGCTACAAAATCAGGGCGAGAGATCCCCGAAATACCCTCGCATTGTTTCGCGGGTGGTGTCACAAATTTCCAGTTGCTCATTGTCAACAAACCAACGAAACGCGTACAATTTAGCTTATTTTTTAAAATTCACCACACCAAATCGCGAAAAGTTCCGAGCCAATTTTGCCCAACGGCAACGGGATTGGTTGTCCACAGCACGGTGCAAAAGTACAAATCATCGCAGACCAGCTCGAAACTGGTTGCTCATTGCTAGCCGCTGCGCGTGCCTGGGGCCCAAAGTCGTCGTTGAACAAAAATGCCAAACAAGTACGAGATTAAGGAAGGTAATATTTTAACCCGAAGTGGCCCTAGTTGATTATTTTTGAAATTAATTTGATTCCGTTTTACTCCCTCCCCGCGTAGAGCTGGATAACAGTGGGCTGCTCGAGCTGATGGAGCGCAACGGTTCCCCGGAGATGTGGGAATCGAAGGGAGGTAAGGGTGACGCACCGTTAGGAAACATCCAGCGCCCATCCACGGCATGATGCAGGGAAGATTTTCAAATTGTATGTTGTTTTTTGTTTTAGAATTCACACCACCGTCGTGGATGAAGGGCCTTACGCAGGACGATATTAATGCGATGTATCGTAAGTAAATCTCAGCGCCAACGGTTATCTTGTCGCGCTTCCATACTAACGACTTTGTTCATTTCGATCCCTCTCCACACACGCACACAGAGCTAGGGGCCTTATCGAAGAACGGATTGCTGGCGGAAATAAAGAAAATATTCGACCAAGCGTACAACATTGGACTGCAGGAGGCGAAGGAGATCACGAAGGGCAAAAATTTGGAAATTTTCTCCAACCTGACGCGACGGAAGTGAGCGAAACACGTTCTTAGTCGCAGCTATCTTTTACACACACTTCAAATGATAAGTCAATAAGGTTGTTTTAGAGTATATTTTCCTATTTGCGCGAGGAAATGAATAAAGTAAGCCTTCTACTACAAACTGCATTTCTTTCGGTTCAAAAACACACGAGAAAGGACCATAGAAGGGGAGTCGTTGCTAACTTCATTCACTCTTCCTTAGCTTTGGTCGCCGTGGTGGCCTTTCGCTTGCGGAAATACTTCAGTATGGTGTTGAACGAAAACACCACCGGAATCATGATGGGCAGAAAGAGCGGAATGTAGATGGCATACTTTTGCTCGTCCGGGAAGTACAGCAGGGCCAACATGCTCGGGTCGAAAAACGCTCTCTCCGCCGACGTGTACGCTTCCCGCGCTAGCAGAGCCGCCTGCTGTAGCCTGCCCGCCCGCAGCTGCTGCTTCGCCGCCACTATCTTTCGGTGGGCGGTCTGAATGGCCGCACCTACCTCGTCGTTGATGACGATGTACTCGATGCCGCCGAGCAGCTGGATCAGCGACTGCAGCGTCGTGGTGGCCGAGTGCACCAGATAGATGGTGTTCGTACGCATGAACGTGTCCACCTCCCAGGCGCGCGGCTCGATCGTACTGTACGGCACGAGCGTTGCGTCCAGCAGGGGCGTATTGTTTTCAAGATCGAATATTTTGCGCAGCTGGTACAGCAGCACCGGCATTACGTCCTGCGCGTGTATGTACACATCGCTAAACTGTTCCGTTTCCATGTACCGGACGCAGGTCGCTTCGGCCGGGTTCGCAAACACAATGCCACCCCATTTGGCCGACGTGAACGCTTCCACGTTGCTGGCCAGCGGTGCTGCACGCTGCCCATCCTTGCGGTAAATGCGCAGCGGGGCTTGCGCACAGGGAGGAACGTACACGACCAGATGAATGCACGGATTGTCGGTGATCTGTGTGCCGAGCTTCTTCTCCAGCGAGGTGATAATGTGCGGCAAGCTATCCTCGGCCAGCGCGTAATGGCGGCCAAGCTTCGAATCGTCCGGCACTTGCTTCGGCTGTGCGCCGGCCCCTTCCAGCCCGACCTGGTAAATCCATTGCGTCTTGATGGTAAAGTTGGTGATGCCCGACAGCTCGCTAAGGAATGGTTCAATGTAATCTAAAATGAAAAATGTAGCGAAGAGTGTGAAACGCTTGACTGGTAAGGATTCTACGCAAACACCTTACTTTCTGCCGCGGCACGAGCATTCCAGTGCACTTTCTGCAGTTCGGGACGAGGATTTAGCACAGTTATCAGCACTTCATACTGCGCTTGCAACGGTGCCGAGTTCAGGCGCAACTGGCGGCCCATCAGTGTCTGCTGCGCGTCTCTCGAGCCAAGTATTGCTTTGAGCTTGTATTCCTGCAGTAACCATGACGACAGCACTTGGTAGGCCTTAAGGGACGCTGCAAAAGAACGGGGAAGCTAAAGTTAAGCGTGTTCGGTGATGGCATAGTTCACCTACATGCACTTTCCGATATGAAAGCCGTACGATCGGAGGTAACGAGTATGTCGTCGTCCAGCTTAGGCCATTCGATGAACAGAAAATGTCCCAAGGTAGATGGGTAATGTTTTTGCAGTTCCGCCTCCAGCCTGGCCGGTGTCTTAATTGTGGACAGTGTGTCTGCATCTAGGGACAGCAGCTGCAGATCCAGCTCGAACACAACTACAATTCAAAGTAAATGTTAAATGTCCGGTTCCGTTCTGTTTTGGGTGTTTTTGCTAAGCAAGAAAAAAAACCGACTGTTTACGTACAATTTTGTTCGAATTTTTTGCGCAACTCGAATGATAGAATTTCGCGCCGTTCGGCCGACTGGCAGTACAGGCCCAACCGAAACGTCGCCTTTATTGGATCCTCATTCAGGGCACGAATTTCAGAGTAGGGTAGGGAAACGCTGTAAAGAGCATTGGTTAGTTAAGGGAAAATCAAGCGGTCCCGTTCAAACAGCCTGCTTACCGGTAGACTTCGGTCGTTTTCCACCACATTGGCACACCAATCACGATGATTATGACTATGAAAGCAATCGTGGCGTAGATGTGGATGGCAGCTGCAAATAGAGTAGAAAACGGTAAATGGTTAGCATACATGAACATAGTTTTAAAAATAAGTTTAAATTCAATAAACAGTTCAATAAAAAAAACACATCATTGTTTCATCATGTGCCATCGTTGTGCAATGTTTTTATTTGTAATTATTATCTTTACGCACGATACGCTTGTCCCTTTTTCTACTCCTTGTAGCTGCACACCAGTATGTAGGTGTACGCGTGACCATCACCGTCCGCCTTTTCGAGATGCGTATTGTGCGAAACGTATTTGGTAAACTTGGTCGTTCCTTCCGCCCGGTACACCACGTTCAGTACATTGTCCTTCGGCAGCAACGTTAGCAGCACTGGATCATCCTCATAGCATTCCGTGTACGGCGAGGTGGTCGACGATGACGACGCTTGCGGCGCATCGCTTTGATTGGCCGATCCTTGCCGCTCCTGCTCCTTTCCCTCGCCCTCCGGCACGAGATACGTAATGACGCCGACATTTTCCTGCGCGTTCAGATAGAAGGTTATGTCCAGCGTGCTGTCGGCGTACGTGGACGAATCGCCCAGCACCGTGTAGCAGCCCCGCTCCCAGCGCTGCAGCTCGATGGCACATTTGGGCGTTTTCGCCTTCCGCCCGTACAGGTCCAGCTCGGTGTAGTCGTACAGCAGCCGGAACATCGTTCTGCTCGTGAACAGATCGTACAACGCTCGCAACGGATTGGCCTCGGGCAGTGCTTTAAAGTTCAGCACCTCGTACTTCCGCAAATGGGCCGGTCCCTTGATTCTCCACTCAAGGTTCGCCCCGGTACGGAGACTTTCCAGCAGTGCCGTAAACCGGGGCCCGAGCAGAAACTGTTCCAGCGACACTTCCGAAAACATTTCCACCTTCTTCTGCACGTTCTGCTTCACCTCGTCCACGAGGTACACGTCGTTGATCCACTCGCCCAGCTCGGCGTCGATTTTGCGCGGGCTCATGTAGTGCGTATCGATAATGATCGACGGAGCCTGCGGACCGGCGTGCGCACCCTTCCCGCCAGCCGGCAGTGGTGCTGCCGGCCCATGAAACCACCCGTTGATGGTTAACCGCGGATACTCGAAGGTGGTCACTTCGCCCACCTGATGGAACGATTGCTCACACACCCGGAACAGTACCAGCTGATTGTTCTGGGGGTAGATCTTGTCCGTCACCGGAAAAACGGGCAGCTGATTGCCGTCCGCCCGGAACAGCTCCAGTGCGCCGCCATCCTTCGCCTGCCACCGTCTGTGGCAGTCCCAGGGGCTAAGATAGAACACGTACGCTATCCGCCGATCGGACAGCAGGTCGTCGTGCACGAGCAGATAGTCGCCCGCGTTGTACATCGAGCAGGAGGCGGACACATGCGTCAGCTTAATACCGGTCAGCTCCTCCACCAGCGGCATCATCTGCTCCTTCAGCACCGTGTAGAACGCTTGCAGGTAGTCCCGCTCGAGGCTGCACAGATCGTCCGTCTGGTAGAACTCGTACAGATCCATCTGCTTTCGCTTCCAGTCGACGGTGCTGAACTCCGCCTCGAGCCGCTTCGTGGCGTCCGCCCGCTTCGCATCCTCCTGGAGGAAGTTTTGCAACACGGCCAGCTGAAACGGGGTCTGCTTGAGCTCGTAATTGCAACCGGCGCTGGTTTCGCGCCGCTGCCACGCCGCCTTGAACCGTTCGCGGAATTCGTCGTCGAAAAAGCATCCATTGATTGAGACTAGCTCGGTGTTGCGGTCGTCGCATCGTTTGGTACGTTTGGAGGCGGGTGGCTTCGATGTGTCTGTAAAAAGCGGGGGAACAGAGAGAAAAACGCGGAACGTCTACGTTAGATCTCATACAAGCGCACTCTATTTGTGATGGGAAGATGGAATCGGAACGGGTTTTGTCACGTGTTTTGTGTAGGAGTCCACATAACAAAACCAAAAAGGAAACGAAAGAAAATCACACTCACCCATCATTTTTTATCCAGAGTCTGGCCCTCCCGACACGGCTTACGATTTTAAAAGCAAAACCTGATCGTACTGAAAATATAAAACACTTTCCGGGACGCGCATCGCGTTTCGCGGGTTCGGTTTCGTAGAGCGCGGGTGGTTTCGGGATTACTTGACAGAAAGTTAAACCAAAAACCGATCGTTTCAAGTGCCTTCATCCGGGTAAAAATGTTGGATAAACGTGTGAGCATGAAGCGAAAAGCGCATGGCATTTGGTTGTTCCCTCCGTTTGAGTGGAAAATCGCGCGCGCGTGTTTCTGTGTGTGTACATGTGCGCCGGGCACGCACACACACCCTTTCGGATGCTTTTGGCCAATGGAACAGGGGATAAAACACACAGCGCACGGAGGGAAATTGTAAGGTGAAAATGTAATGAAAAAGTGGTGCTTTACCATCCTCGCGCGCTGCTGAAGAAGAACCGGCTTCGCATTGTTCTCCGGAGGCATCGTCGTCCTGCTGCACCCGCCGCTTGTCTGTGGCCATATCGCCGCTGCTCGCTTTGGTTTGTGCTTTTGTTTCTTCACTCGGCGTCTTCGCACTCATGCTTACAGTTTACTTGCAATCGTGCTGCAACTTGCACATGCAGCTACACTTTCCAAACGGGACTAGAACTGCACCGCAGAGTTATCGGTAGACCAGCAACTCCACCTTGTTTTCTTGCGTGTGCGAAGCAAAGCAAAGCAAAAAAAAAATACAATGCATTAGCAGGCGTCAAAACGTCAAACCGATGACAGTTCGTTTTAGTGATGGGCAAAACGGGCCTGCAACCGGATTTGGGTTGATCCGAATCTAGCTGCTTTCGGATTCGAATCCGGATTAACTCCGGAGTTAACGGGGGAGGAGCTAGTTGACCTAGTATAATGTTTAGCCATTTTTTAATTTCTTGGGTAAATTTAATTTAATACTAATTATCCTTAGTAATTGCATAACAAGTAACTTATAACTACATTTCCTAATCTGAATTCCTTTGTCTGCACTATACAGTCTGCGAGCGTTTCTACATACACCGAGAATGCAGCTGAGAAAATAACTGACAGCATGCTTTGACAGCGACTGACAGCATTTTCGGTGAGAGAATTCTCCTCGGCATGCAAAGAACGATGGAGCTGAGAAAAAATTGAATTGGCAGTTTATAGCGATCGATCAATTATAGTTTGCATTTTTGCCGTCTAATAATCGCAGATATATTATTAAAAAGTAAAAGAAACTTTTTTAACTTCATTTTAGCGATTAAAATGGTTTTTTCAACATAATTTTAAAAGTCTCATCTCGGCGCTTTTCAGAGCTTCTACACACACCAGCGTGAGAAACCGGTTGTCAATTCTCTCACAACCATCTCTCAGCTGCAGTCTCGGTGTATGTAGAAACGCTCTGCAGCTGTATACTATAAGTTTCATGAGAATTTTTTAATATTTTCCTATTTGTGCGTGGGCTCATATCACGACTTATATATGAATGGTCGTGTGGTCAGATACGTGGGTATCAACACCAACGACCAATACTCAAATCTCACTTGCTGCAGTGCTGGTGTTTTACATTGTAGTTTAGTACTTAAACAATCGTATAGCCGTTCTAGTTCTAGAGATGCATAACTTCAATGCGAAACCATACAACAGTACAGAGGGAATGAGAAAGCTTTCCAAACGAAGAAAGCTCCACTGGCTAGCTTTCCCACCAACAGGTCGCACCACCAGATTTTTTTGTTATTTATAGAATGCATGAGTCGTTTGCTGTCGTTTAGAACCCGTTTAGTGGTCGTTTAGTGGATTTGTGGCACTTGGGCACAGTGTATTGGATTTAATTATGCCTAAAATATACAGATTTAATTTAAATCATTAATTCTATTTAACAATGCGTACCATTGCAGCACAACTGGAGATTTCGATTTGTTTACCTTTTCTTGTGTTCGAAAAAGGATTTGAAGTTCGAACATGCAGTCAATGTTCGGCAATTCGTTATTTCTGGTCACTCTGCCAACGTCCGATCCGTTTACATTGACGCGAGTTCACTTCTACGGATGCCACCGTGCGATTTTTGCTGTCCAATCTAAACATGTCGACGATTAATTTACCACTAAATTTAACCGTGCGCGTGCATCCGGTGGTGCTATTCCAGATTGTGGATGCCTACGAGCGACGTAATGCCGACTCGGAACGTGTTATCGGGACGCTGCTGGGTAAGGAAAGGGCCCAAAACGCCCGTACAGCGGTGACACCGTCTGGGGTGCACCGCAAGCAACATAACCACACTCTTTGACACCCTCCTTCCCACCGTAGGTTCTGTCGACAAGGGTGTCGTAGAGGTGACTAACTGCTTCTGCTTGCCCCACAAGGAACACACCGACCAGGTGGAGGCGGAACTGGGCTACGCGTCCGATCTGTACGAGCTGAACCAGCGCGTCAATGCGTCGGAAAACATTGTCGGTAGGTATCCGCCGGTGGTAAGCTGTTCTTCCCTGGAGCTGTCGTGTGTGACGTGTTTTCCTTCTCCTTTTCTTGCAGGCTGGTGGGCAACGGGCCAGGAGGTTACGAACCACAGCTCGGTCATCCACGAATACTATGCCCGTGAGTGCACGAACCCGGTCCATCTGACGCTGGACACCTCGCTGACCGGTGCCCGCATGGGTATCAAGGCGTACGTGTGCGTGTCATTGGGCGTCCCCGGTGGCAAGAGCGGTTGCATGTTCACGCCGATCAATGTGGAGGTGACGAGCTACGAGCCGGAAATCGTCGGTCTGCAGCTGTGCATGAAGACGATCGGCGTGCAGTCGAACCCGAGCCGCCCGCGCACCGTTTCGCCGATGCTCGACCTGGCGCAGGTGACCGATGCCTCGGACAAGCTGCTGGCCCTGCTGTCCGACGTGCTCGCCTACGTGGAGGATGTGCTGAGCGAGAAGCAGCAACCGGAGAACACCGTCGGACGCGCGCTGCTCGATCTGATCCACTCGGTGCCGAACATGACGGGAGACCAATTTGCGCAAATGTTCAACTCGAACGTCAAGGACTTGTTAATGGTGGTCACGTTGTCGCAGCTAATTAAAACTCAACTGCAATTGAATGAAAAGCTAACGTCACTCACATCGTTCCTCAACTGAGAAGGGGTGCAGCGCAATTGTTAAACCGCAGCTTAGCTGGCCAACGGCCGGCTAAGAAAGGAACAGAGGAGGCATAGAGGAGGATTGCTTGTGCAAGAGAGGAGAAGAGGGGTGGGGTCTGTGTCAGGTGTCCGAAAAACAGTGGACGATAACGATAAATTATTCCAGACTTGAAAATCGTCGTACGGTATTAATAAACGACAGCATTATCGTGCTGGGGAATGAACACAGAAAAAAAAACAACGTGGCTCGTGCTGTTCTTGGAACGAAGATCAACTTTGCCAAAGGAAGACAATTATGATTCAATTGTACTTAGCTAGCGAATAATGAAGAAATTCGTGAAACAAATTTCTCCATTTTCTGTGGTAAGTCCATTCCAAACAAACTCCTGTAGATTATTTTTCGTCAATTACTTCAGCAACATTTCTTCACCATCAGCGAAAAGAAAACTTCCTTATTTTCCGCGTAGGATGGTCAAATAATATTCGCCCCTAAATGGAAATGTATATGAATTTATGAATGACAACCACATGTCAGCCATGCGTACGATCAACCTCAATGCAAATATTAAGTAACGCATTTCACCTGCCCTACCTGCAACGGCCTATATCTGCCCAGCGATCATGAAACGGGCAATTTTGGTGATTCGCGGTATGTATACGCTCTCCAACCGCTAGCCCAAAAATAAACACCGTTTCCGAAGCGAAACACGTGTTGCGAAGTTGATGGAAGAAGGGTTTGGCCGCCATCCATCAATCAATAGTTTCGCTGCATTGCATTGCGTTGTGTGGTACGCATGCATAAAACAAGAACTGCATTGAGAGTTGCACACGTTTCGCACTCCAGGCGGATGACCTATTTATGTTGTACATCAGCTGCTTGTGACGAATTATTGAAGCGCCCCTTTTCGGATTGGTTGGCACATTTTGCAATTTCTTGATCGGTACAACTGGTACACGTTGGATATATTCTAATAAATCAAATACTAACGTTCAATTTGCCTCCCCCCCGCTAATAGAGCCCTTTAAGATCGCATCAAACTGTGAGCATGATCGCGCTCATCGGATAACAAAAAGGTACAGTTATTAATCCGTGAGCTGATGAAAAACGGCAACTTCATCGCGCGCTTGATTGATCGGTGATCGGGTTGGATGTTTTGCAAATCGCACACCCACCGCAATAGCCATGGAGGCCTCTGAGACGTGTGAGTATGTTCTTCCACAGGCTCCAAGCTCCCTCGGCGGGAGACGTTCCGGAACCGAGAGCCCTGCGAAGGTCGAAGGTCGAAACATTGGGAAAGGAAAATGATACACCTAAGCCGGGGGTGGGAGGACATATTTATCATTTGCTAACACAGCTGGACAGGCTGGACGCATCAGTGCTGCTTGCGAACTAATAGCCGGTTTCGGATCGCGAACCGAACTCCGTTATTATCCACTCTCGATTTCATCGATTGTGCAAATACGATGAAACGAAGCGACCGCCCGCGTGCCGATGACATCAGCCGATGCAACCAATGGTGACGGTTGCCAAGACGGCTGCATTCCGACCGTTTCCGCAGTTCGCTCAGGTACGGCATCCGGCTGCCGCCAACCGACTCTCACCGCACCACTAATCAGCGACGCCAGTTCGGTTCTGGTGGCCAAATGGTTCGCATTTCATTGCGTAGAACGATGCGCAAGACGCTGAATTGCGTCGGGAGATTATGTCATTTGGTGCAATTGGATCTTTTCGGACCGTTCTTGGCCATGGAAATGCCAACTGCCCCTGCCATGAGCTGGTGCGTAAAGAGATACCACGCTCACCTTTTTGCTGCCGTGATCGTAACAAAAAAGGGTTAGTTTTTACCTTCAAGATCAGATGTTCAGAGCGCTGAGGAGCCCTTTAAGGGGAATGGAAAGATTAAGAGGTACGATTATGTGATCACCTTTTTATCAGCGGCCACAATAATTCAACATGAAAATAACGTTAAATGACATCTTAACAAATCAAACGACTGGCATGCCCTACCCGCTCTCTCAGTTCGCCACTATTATCGGGTGTGTTTAAACTAGTTCGCCGGCTGAGACTTTCAGGTTATTTGCCAAACGGACGGGGTTCACCCGTCGAGCCCGCTTGGTTCGAGTTTGGTCAACGGTGGAGTTCGTTGACTTGATTTACTCGTTGCCGAACCGAAAGGGGGTTGTTGTTTTATCAACAACAAACCATAATTGAAAGTGTGCATTGCATTGAATGCATCAACAGGCACGAGTCGTCGTCTGCAGTGCATCGCGATGTGTGGTGCAGTTCAATTGGCCGCATTTAACCGTGTCAACAAGCTGGAATTTATTATTTGAGTTGTTCTTTAATAGTAATAATATTAATAAAAATAATAAAAATAATAATCATAATAATCAAACAAGTTTTACCAATGGCTAGCAACTGTTCAATATTTGAGAATATGTATGATCGTTGCAGTGAAAAGCTCTGTAGCGAAATTGGGGGACTAATTTAAACCCTCATCGTTTTACAATTAACTTTGCAACCGGATTGCACTTATGATAAATAACAGGAAGGGCTTCCAGTAAGGTAAAAGGCAACGTAAAAGCTAAAGCTAGATGAGTTAATTAATGCCACCCGGTTGTCCTTACGCCGGTGTCACATTTGTTGTGAGCGATCACGCTGTCGCAGTGCGGCCGTAAATGACAGTTAGCATTTAAAAACTGTACCCTGCGGACTTGGGATCATTTAATTATGGATTTACCCCAGCCTTCTCTGCTTGATTTGATGGATTGTTGGTATTTTCGATATATTTACACCATCGCAAAGCAGCTCCTTACTTATTCGCCCAAGCTGTACCTTCATTACCCGCTCTGGATTCAATTAGCAAAGCTCGCGCACAGATGAACCCCGGCTGATCTTTGCTAACAAGGGTCATCAAAGGGTTGATTCAATGCCGAAACATTGCGCAGACAGCCAGCCAGCCAGCCAGCCATCGCTTTGAACCTTCCGGGCAACGTTGGCTTGCATGGCAAACCGATGGCGGTCGGTCGGTCGGTCGGCTGCACCGCTGGCAATTAGGGGAAAGCGGGGCAAAATGGGCATGTGGGGCAAAATGGGCACCTTCTATTTATGCATTATTTGACTACAAAGCTACTTTCCAATGCTCAAAATGTATTCATTAGAGTGTTTTATGAACACCATGTAAGTTTCATAACCCTAACACAAAAAATAACCAAGAAAAGTGCAAAATAAGGTTTAGTAGCATATTGATGTAATTTTTGTCACTTCGAAAATAAGCTTAACCCAGTGTCACAGGGATGCGTTGAAGTTTTACATTATCTATTATTAAAGATATGATATTTCTATACAATTTGTCTGAAGAAAGCAAGGCGATCGAATGCGTATTTTTACTAATATAACATAAAATACAAAAATGCTTCACGTGGGGCAAAATGGGCAGTTACGCTTGGGGCAAAATGGGCAGATACTTTTGACAAATGGCGTTTGGTGAGGCTATGGTGTTGTATTTGTCGCCTCAATAATGATAACAGACACAGCTTCAAAAGAATCGATTTTGTAGATTTAAACGTGTAAAAACTGTTTTAATTTTGATAACATATTTTTGGAAGAATTTTAAGGGCTTTCCTGACCAGCAAAACAAAAGATAGAACGAAAATACAATTCACGAAACGGTGCGCAAAAGCATAGACCATTACCTAAGCGCAGTTGTTGTGGCCCATTTTACCCCAGTGTTTTGACGTTTCACAGTTTGTTTACATATGCCCATTTTGCCCCAGGGCTATGCCCATTTTACCCCGCGTGTCAAAATAGCTTCTCGTAAAACATCAACTTTTATTTTACACTGTTTTCATGATTTTAAGTTGTTTTCATTCTATGTGGCAATTTTAATCCATAGATAAATAGTGGAGGCATACAATAATGCATGAATAATTGTGTTTTGTGGCATATTCAATGGAATATTCAGTAAACTGCTTAACATGCCCATTTTGCCCCGCTTTCCCCTACACTTCCAGTACGATCGGTTGCGCTATAAATAATTGTCGTGATTAAAATGTGATTCCGTGGCGGGCTCGGGTACAACACATTTTGGGCACAAACGTGCACCACGTTAACGCCCGCTGCCCGTGTAAATGCCGGTCCGGTGTGCTTCCCTTCGAGCGGTAGTCGATCAACCGGGGGAGGGCGAACCTGCGCGCGCGCTCAGACACAGTTTACAATTCGGGGACGGGTAGGTTTGCTGTTCATCCCAGAGTGTCCCAGGGAGGGAGAGAAGTGGGAATCGATAAAATGGGTAGTGTAAACAATCCGAAAACAAAAATTCGCGCCACGGCGGGCATGTTTGGGGCCATCGCGCAGTGGCAGAGCGATCGTGATCGCACGGCAACACACTCGTCCGCTCAGGCGACGAACCCATTGAACCGTTGGAGGGTGCCTATTATGAGCCATACTGCCATCAGCTGGCATTAGAACAGAGCCGGAACGCCGCCGGGTCTTCAATTACCGGGTGCGATGGAGGGTTTGCAAAGGGTTGCTGTTTTGTTTTTTTTTTAGTCCAACTGCACTTTAAATTGGAAATAAAGATACAAAAGGTGTTACGAATACGTATTGCCTTATCCACGATGCTCTAGTATTGATTGTGTTTTGTACATCAGTAACAAATACAAAAAAAAACTATGCACACAACACTTGCCGCTAGACAAGATCGCGCAAGACAAGACGAAACGAACGGAGCTTTCAAATGGAACGAGACAAAGCAATTGCAGTTGGTGCGTTTGTTCTAACACAGATCGTTTCCTTCACCTTTTGTACTAAACAGCCCTCCAAAGCGCTGCACTCTGCTGCACCACCGGGAAGGGCCCAACCGTGGTGTGGTTCATGGCAGTGATCAACACTTCCACAGGGTTTGATTAAAAATTATCACCCCATTGCTGTTGCTAAACTATAATCGCTTGTTTGTTTGATTAATCACGTTCTTGGACCGCAAGGGATCTGCGGCACGGTTAAATTCAGGGCCATGCAATTGGGCCTTGCTGCACACACCGAGCGCGTGTTGTGGGCTACTTGTGGGTCTTAACCGCAATGTCCGCGGTATGATTTGTTGTGATCGACGTCCGGTTCGGGGCAAATCAATCGATGGAATGAGTGTTCTTTTCCCCGCTCATCAGCATTAGCTTGCTGTACACTTGGGAAGGCCCCATAGCACGATAAGGTTCTCATAACTAAAACAAAATAACTATTATTATGCTTTCAACGGTCCCCTATCGGTATTGCGATCTTTTTTTCTTCTTCAGTTTTTTTTCTTGCGCTCGCTTACTCGTGATCTTAAACACCCACACCCCCCCGCCACGTGCAAACGATTCAGGTTGGAGATCTTAAATGTCCATAAAATGGCACGAGGTGTTGGAAAATTAACCTCAAACGGTTATTACATTTTTCCTTCACTAGAGCGGACCTCACCCTGCTCGATAATCGTTGCAATTCAATCTAAAGGAACTGTATGAAAGGGCGGCGGGCCACACCAGCATTTTAATAGATGGACACTTTGGTGCCTGAAGATGATTAATCATTGGTCCACACTCCCTTGCGAGCGATGGCAATTGATCGCTCTCTAAATATCAATCGCAATCGCTTGGGTAATTAAGTTGGCAATTTTTGACACGCTGATAAATTGCATTCCATGCCTACTGGAACAGCTGTTTGGGCTGTTAGTGATGGGTAAAGTTGGCAATGTTCCGGAGTCGTCTACGATCTGATTCCGAAAAATTTGGGACCGACTCCGGGAGATATTTTCGACCTGCATTATACGGAGCTGTTCAGAGTCGTCCTGATTCATCTGGAGTTGGAATCGGAGTCGACCGGAATCGGAATCATCTAGAGTCGTCAGGAGCATTAAGGAATCACCCAGAGCTTTGCTGTTGTCCCTGGGCTATTCTTAGAAGATGAAAAAAAAAACAATAAAAATACCGACTGCGGGCGACTCCGACACCAGTTTGAGTCTGATTCTGGCTTCAGTCCACTCCGACTCCTGGCGACTCTTGCTTTAAACGAATCCTACTTCAAACACCTCCTGCTCAGGATGATCTGACTCTGAACGACTCCGACTCCGGGTGAAACTAGTTGTTCCCGTTTTAGAAGAAGTTGGAATCGGACTACCAATAACCGTCACTCCAGAGAGCACAACACTAGTTCGGCTGGAACGACGTCTAGTGTTAACCGTAGGCAAATGTCTTCCGTATCGAATGCAATCGTTGTGCGATGATTGCGGATCTACCTTGACCCGGCATTGGTTCTCATTCCCCGCGGGAGCAATCTTGTTTTTGCTTCAATTTTATTTAGAACAGCAGTCTCCTTGCAAAAGTGT
The DNA here is from genome assembly GCF_943734735.2 of Anopheles gambiae. Lineage (NCBI taxonomy): Eukaryota > Metazoa > Arthropoda > Insecta > Diptera > Culicidae > Anopheles > Anopheles gambiae. The sequence continues at coordinate 29,710,508 of NC_064601.1, forward strand.
TGCTGCAGTAACTGGTGAATCACTCGGACACAAAGATCCGCGTTTCTTTCTTGGGCGACATGTCTGGAACGACTACCAACTGGCTACCAGCCCCCAGTTCATTAGTGTGTTTATCTCGATCACCAAGATCCGGGCCCGTAAGGCGACAGCGATAGGCCACCGGCAGAACCGTGGACCGTTTGTCTCTTGAAATGCCCCCCCCCCCCATTATTGTGCCCTTCGGTACACGGTTGAAACAATCGTGCACGTTGTGTGTACGGGGCACTAATGGTGTAAGCTCAACGCACACCGATTGGTTTCACACCTCAGGGGGGTCGTGGTGGTCGGTTCTGTTCTTGTGTGGAGTGTGAAACATTGAACATTTCCCACCACATATATTTGACCATGAAAGGAAGGGTTTTTGTTTTTGCACAGTCGATTGTTCCTATTGCGTTTGCCTCTTATCACAGCAATGCCCGTTTTGGCGATTTGAGGGACAGTGACCACGGAAGGTAAGCAGCAAGGTAGCAGGTTCTGGAGATGATTGCGCCCCGGTACATTACATGCGTCAACATCGGCCACCCCCAGGGGGGACGGCAAGTCGAATAATTACAGCACCCGTTGGGCCAGCAGCAGCAAGCTGGACATCGTTAGACACACACACACACATACACACACATACGACAGTTAGTATCCATTGTTGAACAGGATGCCCAGAGGGTGATTAGTTCCCCCAAAGCCGTTCACCAGCGGTGGGATATGGCGACGGCGGAAAGGGTACCCGAACGCTTGTCAGCTGCCCCCTTTGGGCGACCGATAGCCCTAAGCGTCGGTAAGCTTGGTAAATTGTCACCCCACGGTGGTCTTTGGCCGCCGTTACAAGGACAAATGTGCATTGTTTGAAGTGGCGGCGTTTCGCCTGCGCAAAGATTACACACAGCCAAAGTTGCTTGCGTTTGATGAGGCTCGTCACATTTGCATGCTTTTGATACGGGGTGAGGGTTAATGGTGTGTGCGACTGTCGCTAAAACACAGAAGTGGACAATTAGTAATCCAGACGTTTCATTAGACGATCATCATTCATAATCCAGGGTGAAAATACCCGTAAAATTGTCATTTAACGGTAGAGATTAAGGGCGTTAGCTAGATGACAGGATCATAGTGTTTTAAGCATCTGTATGATGTGATGATCATCTGCATTAGCAATGGAGTTGCCTTACATTGTTAGCTTTGGGGCAATGGTGTGAACGTAATGCTCTATTGAATTGTTTGATTAATTTTTGAATTTTAAAACCAATATCTATCCTGGTGTGTCGTTCGGAATATTGATTTAAAGACCCCAATAGATCGTTTGCGTTCATTCAACGCCACAACTCTACACACCGTGCACTGTTTAGTTCCGCATTTTTACCGACTTCGGTCCGCAGCCCAAATACCCGCCTATCCATCCGCGAGCCCCGTTGGCGTATAGAAAGCAAACTAATAAAGCATAACCGCTACCGAACCGTACGCACGCGGCTACACCGTTTCCCTACCAAACTAGGATACACGTGATCCGCATGCCGGCCGGCAGACGCACGCAGCGGCAGAGGTCCCACATTTGAAATCGAAATCGAAAAGCACTCAAAAACAACCCACTAAGCTCAGTTTACCACTTGCTATGTACGTGTCACCGGGTTGTCGCTGGGATGTCTGCCGCTGGTCATAACTCATGCCCGCGTTCGATGGTGTACTTTTCGTTGTTTTGTATTCTATATAGCACACCTCACACATGCACGCCCTTTTCCAAGATCTTTTTTCTTTTGAGGAGTCCCCCTTTCGTTGACCGGTGATGGTGCCAAGTGTACGCCACACGCACTGTTCAACCACGCATGTTCAACCTGTCGCGCTCCGGATTGCATCATATTGTCCGTCTCTTTGGCCTGGCCGGTGTGGCCGTTCCCTGCCCATTATTTTGTAACGCTCCACCCAACATTCTCCTTGCTTTCGGGACCGTTGCTGCTTCGACCCGATGGAGACATCGGCGCGTGTGTCGGTGACAAGTGCGCTACACGGTACGGTCAATGGTGCGTTTTGCTTTCATTTCTCCCAAACCACGCCAATCATCGCCTGGTAGTAGAATGTGTTGCTTTCGCCCCGTCAGTAACAGTGGCCGACGAATGGTTTGAACTCCGTTTCGAACGCCATCGTTGGTCACCTGGGCACCTGGGCGAGACATTTTAGTGCGTTAGATCATCCACCAGCTAGCCAGCCAGCCGGTTCGCTATGATGTGTGAAAGATAGTAGTAGTGGGCCTGTCTACGAAGGGTGCTGCAGACAGGTAGCGCCACTAGACTAACGCACTGGTAGGTTTTGCCAGGAAATGTGCCACTTCTTGGGCCGCCCGGTAGTTGCTGCAGTTACGGTTCGTTTTCTCACGGCCTCACGGCTTCCCGCGCAGCACATTGGCGGTTATTTATTAGTTTGTTGATATTTTCTATTCACGCGTGCGTGTGTATGTGGGCACGATCGTATGGAAGTTGCATCAACCGTGAGGCATGAGAGTTACGTTCTGCCGTGATCTGTTCTTTCGATTGACCAATAAATAGATATTTTAAATAGCGTTTCTTATTGATGTGTACCACCTACGATATGACAGGTTCTAGTGGATGTAGCATCTAGAATGTTTAAAATTAAATGCGAATTTAACAGTGAAGGACTCAAATCATACTAATAACGCGCGCATAGCATGAAGTATTGGTTAATATTAAAAATAATGGAATTGTTTATGCGACAACAAGAAGGATCGCTAGCAAGATGGCAAGACGAACTACAACAAATGAGCTCAAAATGCATTTTTTTAATTAAATTTGTAACAATCACTTGCATTCTAAACATCGATCGAGTAAGTCGACGTTCGCAAAGTTTATCTGAAGCCTCGTACACAAATCGTTAGAGAATCGTATAAACTTACTCAAAGAAGAATACACACTACTATTAGGGCTTAAAATAGGTGCATGCGGATTTTGAAACACTTCAAATATATTAGCAAGTTATTTCCAATCGATTAAATGCAAGAAAAATTGCCCGAAAAGTTAAAAAATGGGACTTATATGAGAGTTGATTAACAAGCGACGAACCCCGTTACTTCACTTTTGAGGGTTCGTCGCTTGTTCCTACTCCAACTGCATCCTTTAAGAAAAAGCTAACAAACAATGAAAATTGATTTTTTATCCACTTCGCTATGTAGCCTAAACATTGATCCTTCGGGTGATTGTCTGTGCTAGTCGATAGAACATGATCACTGTGCACGTCACCAATAACGATGATTATGTATGACCAAATTGTCACAATGAAGCATTTTTCCATTTTCCCCTAAAAACCGCTTGACATAAAATGAGAATAATGTTTGTTTTGCTGGGAGAATCTTCATGCTTATAAACAGTTTAATCCATGCTTAATAAAATGCCACCAGTTGCAATTCAACTGCAAAGGTAATTATAATGATCATACCGTAATGATCACGTGTATCAAAAACGTTTGCAACAAAAAAACACACTTTGCATAAATCTTTAGCACCGAGGTGCATAGAAAGAAACACTAATTTATCTTTTCAATACACCACCTCACGGTTCTCTTCTGATGCTCGCTGCAACTGCATACCGGCCCGTTGAAGCTTCATCAGCTTCGAATGGTCATACCCGAACCTACCATGCCCATGATCATCACGTAATCAGCAAACAATTAATTAAATTCAAATGACTCTTATTTACCATTTCGTCTGTTAATGTGTTTTCTTGTACTTTTTGGCCTGCTTTTTCCCTTCCCCACGTTTTCTATTTCCCATTCGCTCAAAGAAGCCGCTCAAATGGCCGCAAACGATCAAATGATGGGTGGAATTTATTTTGATGAATTTTCACACCAAAGCTGGGATGGGAAACGGGGGTAGGGCTTGTCCGTACAAGGCAATAAATTTACCGTTGACCACCCACGGATTCGCACAAATCGTTGATACTAGCGTGCGATTTAGTGGTTTTTTTTTCTCTTATTTCATTGCGTGTGATTAAACCGGCAATAATTCTGCCCCTCCCCGGTGCCGCCGCTGTTGTGATCGATGGCCCAAAAGGTGCGATTCAGTGCGTCTGAAAAGCGTGCCATATTTTCACACCCCTGTACCAATTTCGAACCCGTTTTAGGGGGAGGTGTGTAACGCATGTAACAGAGCAGTGAATGACAGAATAGAAGAGAGGAGGAAAAACAAAACTACGCTTCTGCAGTTTCGACGCTGCCCTGCTAGCAGGCGGATTAGGAAACAATTGTACTTTTGGAGTACGGCTTTCCGCCAAAAGTACACCCGTGCTACCCGTGACCCGGCCACAAACGCTATTCTTCATCACCGGCTGCAGCGGCCAGAATGGCCAGAATGAGCTGAACACTAACCCTCCGCGTCGTGCTGTGACTCAACGAGTGAATGACGTACGAATGCTGCTTAGACGCGCCCGGAAGGGTGCCTGATGAACGGGGTTAGAGCGCCAGAGCAAGAGCGCACCTGTGGAAGGGGCACAAACCGATCGAGACGGACGAGCTGCAGTTGCACACCCCGCGATGCACTACGGGCCGGGTGGTTCGTGTGCGTTTCAACTACAAACCCACCCCCACCCCCCCTCGACCCCGTTCGGGGAAAATTCGCACGATTTGCACGACTGAGGCAGAAAGGGAGAGCGCGACACACAAAGGGTTGCTCTGCCGTCCCGTGTCTGATACGAAGTCTGACTGATGCTGCTTTGCTTGCGCCCACCGGGAATAGGGGGGGCGCTCGTGCGAAATGCTCTTTCACACAGGGGGGGACGGGAAATTCTGAGCACCAGCCAGTTTCGTATAAAAGTACTGGCAATTTCCAACAACGGCATCAATTCACCACTTGCAATCTCAGAGTGCAAACGTGTTCTAACCAACCCAAAACCAACCAACCAACCCAACCAAATCAACCATGAAGTCCTTCGTAAGTAGAGCTTAGGGTTTAGGACAATAATTCGGCCAAGAATAGATCCTGTTCTAAAGCATCTCACTCTTTTATCCGAACCTTCTCACTCGCCCAGATTGCTCTGTTCGTCGTCCTGGCCATCGCCGCCGTCTACGGTGCCGAATCGGAGTCGAAGGTGACGGAGAAGCGTGGCATCTACAGCGGTCTCGGCTACGGCTACAACGGCTACCCCGGTCTGGCCGGCCACGGCTACTACGGCGGCGTCGGCGCTCTCGGATACGGCCACGGGCTGGGCTACGGATCGCAGCTGGGCTACTACGGATCGTACCCGGGATACGGATACGGTTCGCACGCCGGTTACCTGGGCGGCTACTCCGGCTACTCCGGCTACTCGGGCTACCCGTACGGTCTGGGCTACGGACTCCACTAAGCGTCCTTTACGTACTCCCCTCATCGATCCACCCGTTCGTGCGCCGTGGTGCAGTGATGCAGTGAAACAGTGCAGTGAAGTTTCCTCAAAACGTGTGTAAGCGTGTGTAGTGCATGCATGTGTGAGTCGTGAGAATAATTCGATCGGTCAGTGCGATCGCGACTTGCGCCATGTTCCTCAAGCTGCTGTTCATTGCCGCCGAAGATGCACGTGCACTGTGTCCTGTACCGGGGGGGTGCCCCGAACGGTAGGCGCTCGATCGAGGATTCGATGCTCCACCAGGAGAGTACACTTCCACCCGCTCCAGGGAACCAACCCTGGGATGGGTGAAGTTTTCGGTTCCAACACTAAATTCTTCTCTCGACCAACTTCCATGGACGAATGCTGTGAATACTTTCGAAAGTATACGACTACTTTACTATACTTGATTTTTTGCCTACTACTGTGTTATTACAACTACTCTTTCTTTTTTTACTTTAGTCTGTAGCATTTGTACAGTACAATAAAGAAAAAAAACTTTTACGTAAAATATGTGCGTTATTTTCTAAAATTGTGCCATCCGGAAAGAACTCGCCCTGGGCAGTGTGAACCGAAGAGTCCAAAAAGTTCTATTCAAAATCTTTTCATCGAAACATGCGGATACGTCTCATACGGTTATCGAATAAAAGCAATAAAATAATATCACATGCACATTAAAACTGACTTAAACAAAGCTCAAGTATCGATACATCCGCTGGAAAGGATTTTTTTCATAAGGAACACTTATTCTTTTCAGTGATTTGAATTAGAGTACAGTAACTGCTAAAGGGAATGGAATTGAAACTAACACTTTAAAGATTCATGTACAAATAATGCACTGTAAACATTCTTCGCGATTCAACTCACTCACTCACTCTCTGTACTGGCTAACGACTCACTTCTGGAGGACTATACTCACTCACTCTCAGTCACTACTAGTGATCTATTCTTTTCGGATTCAATTCACCAACTCCTTGTGCCAACTTCTTTTCATAGAACTGAAAGCTAACCGATTTATAAAAAAAGCTGTTGCTTGTATGAATAAACAAATATTTCCACAGTTGAAAGGAAAACATATTTTTGAAGAATTTATACATTTTCGTTTGTTCAATCATTCAATAGCGGCTTTAAGTTCTTGTAATAAGAAATATTACAAGTTAAAATTAACCCTAAAACGATCCCCGATGCCTACGACTTTCCATAGCTGCTCACCACATATACTTTTATTTGAATTACGTTCCAGGATCATATTATGATGCAGCTACCCATACCAACATGAGAAACATCCTTAGCTAAAAATAGTCTGTGATGTTTTGGACTGAAATCTATCATCGCCAATATGTTAAAAGTACATTTTCGATTTGGTTTCAACTTGGGTTGGATCGTATTTTCTATTTAAATACATGTCCAATTCATGCACCTTGGGGTACCAGTTTGTACCAGTTTTAACCCTACAGCGTCTACAAAGCATTGATTTGATGGGTCTTTTGTGATGCCTTTGTTGGAATTAGACTACTTTAGCGTGTAAAGTACACCATCAAATCAATTTTGTTGTTTTTTTCTCATCTGTATTTCATGATACGAAAGTTCAAGGCTTTCAGTCGTTATTGTACAGCTGCAGGTTGTTATTGTTCAGCTAGTACTCCAATTAATAGCATCGCAGGCTCATTCATTCATGCTTTACAATTGACTGCTTAACCGAAAACAAGGAAATAAAGCGTTCGTCTAATTAATGCCACAATAGCGAGACTTGCCACTTTCATTACGCGCCCTATCGTTTCCCGAATTGAATTCATTGAATCGCTACAATCGGTAGAACCGAAGGCATGAATGGGCACGCAAATGCTAGGGAATTTAGTAACTGTAAAAAAAACAACACTATAGCCGATTTTACAAACAGATACAAAAGTAATTAATGGGTAAATCATGTTGCATCATTGATTTCCTCTTACAAAGTACTCGTTAACTCTAAATACTACAGCCAGGTGGTAAACACGCTGTTCTCGTGGTAAACAGGGCATACCTTTTTGGAGAAGCAAGTAATCGCGGCTGATACTAATCAACACAACCCTCAAACGATCGATCGTGTAACACTGTAACGGCCTGTAACGCTCTCTTACGGCAAACCGCCTGAAACGTATGCAATCATCATTACACACCACCAAAGTGGTGGACTGTTGCATACACGTTGCATGGATGGAATGGAATTTGAATGAAAAAGAAATCTCGTGTTTTTTTGTTTGTAAATCCACAAATACTAACAATATGTTTGCAAATGTAAATGAGCATTGCTTGCGCGACCGACTGCACCTTGCATCTCAATGTAGGAATGGACGTGCCGCGGACAAACCAAAAAACCACCGAGGGAAGCGTTATTAAATTAATATGCAATCGATAGCACATCCAAATAAAGGGGAAGAAATTATGCATTGTACCACTCGCATATGGAACCAGGAATTAACTTTCCCATTTCCGCCCACGCTTGCAAACGCTTGCTGTTAGAAAATTATTTAATTTGTTCCGTTCGAAAAATTCGTCAAAATTAAGCACGATTCCCCTTCGGGTGGCGGTGAAATGGAGGGCTTGTTTGTGGGACCTTGGGTTGGGACCATCGTGTGCTTGGTTAGTTCCGTGTCTATCGGCTCGCACGTCCTCCACCTTGAACGTGGGCTGCTACTACTGCTCGTGATTGATTTTTGAACAGGGAATCGTGTTCGAAAGTGCTAACCGCTGGAATGTGATGCGGGTTCGTCGTCTAAAGCAGGCCGGTTGAAGTCTTTCGTATGTGATATGCCGTACGCAGCATTGTTGGGCAATGGGTATGAGGAGAAAATAATTTATTCGCTTTAAATTAGTTCAAATAGCTCACGAACAAAAAAAAACACAAAATAACAAACAAAAGTACACACAAACACACAGCTACACTAAGCTACACATACAAGAAACTGCTGGCATATTGACTAATGGAGCGCAGCGACTGCCATTGAGGCACTGCCTTTGACCCCGGGCTTACTTTTTCTTCTTCTGGTAACCGTTGTGGGTGATGTCGACATCGTAGCTCGATGGTCCGGTGTACCGGCCATTGTTGGAGGCAACATCGTACGGCTGCCCGTTGAACGGACCATTACCCTCCTGATGGTGAAGCGATCCTGCGACGGTAGAAAGCGATCAATTAGAAACTGTTTGTGGCGCGAACATTTTAATAGGAACTGAACCTACCCTGCTCGTACTCCAGCAACGCCTGGTGGTGTGCTTGCTGCTGCTGCTGATGGTGATCACCGTGCAGCGTCGGTGCCGGTGTGCTGCTGATGTAGATTTGGCCCTGCGATGTGGCGTACGACGGAAGGTATGCGTTGGACGGTGGGGCAGGCGTTGGCTGATTGACCACCACCGGGCGCCAGGGTTGCTGCGGCGCCTGCGTGACCTGCGTCGTGCCCGTGGTCAGTGTCGTAGCGATGGAAGGTGTCACGCCGGTCGCACTACCGGTGGCCACCGGGATGCCGACGAACTGTGGCTGCGGTACACTCGAGACGGGGCTGTACACTCCGGCCGGTAGCAGACCGCCACCGTTCGGACCGACGGTCGAGAACGCGGTGTAGAATGGTTTCTGCACGACGACGGGGACCTTGGCCGGTTCGGCCGGCTGCACCGGGACCGCTACCGGGATCAGCGGTTTCTGGGGGTAGGTGGCGAAGTACGTCTGCTGGGTGCTGCCGGTGGCCGCCGGGGCTCCCACCGGAACGAACGCTTGCGGATAGGCGGCCGGCACGGCGGGCAGAGCGGCCGGGTAGGCTGGCAGGGCGGGAGCGTACGGTGTGAAGCCGGCGGCAGCGAGTGGAGGCACAAACCCACCGGCCGCAGCAAATGCCGGCTTGACCGGCGCCACCCCAAAGCCGGCCGGATACAGACCCGCAGCCCCGTAGAGGGTCGGATAGCGCGGGAAGTTGCGCTGGTAGGACGTGACGCTGGCACCGCCCGGGAAGAGCGCATAGCCGGGCGGTAGCACCGACCCACCGAGCGTTGCTGCACCCTTGTGCAGCCCTGGGAACCGGGCGTACGGGCTGGGATGGTAGCCCTTGTGGAACGATGGGGCAGCACCGTGCAGCGGGATGGCCGCGTGCCCGGCCAGGGCGAACCCGTGCAGCCCGTGGTAGATGCCACGCTTTTTCTTCTTCTGCAGTGCGGACGTTGGGTCCAGCGCGACCAGGGCCACCAGCAGTAGCGCCAACAGCAGTCTTCGGCTCATTGTGGACACAGCTCGTTTGTACACGCTTCAGACACAGACACAAACCGAGAAGGTCAAACCACCAGGCAGAGGGTCAAACGGTTACAACACCCCCGGTACTAGCCGGTTCAATCACAAGCACACACACACACACACGCGCACAGAGACGAGCACACACCACGCCCAAACTGAAGTCACCGGATGACCTACACGAAGGTCCGCTTGACAATGAGTCGTCCCTGGTCCCGGTGGGTCATATTTATAATGCGGAACTCCATTTCGCTCGCCCCCCGGACAAGTGCGCCAACAACATCCCCGCCGTACTACTGCTGTGCTGTGCGCATCGAGTTTTCGGCGCTTATGGGTAAAATGAAAAGAAAAGTGACCGTTCCACCGTCGCCCCCCGGATAGCATGGTGCTGGTGCCGGGCGTTGGCCATCGCACTATACCCGTCCCTTCGCGCGCACGCAGTGGCGCTTGTCGTGCATGCCAAGTGTTTTCGACCGAACCCAAAGGAGGGCGGGTTTTGGGAGCGGGAAATGTTTCATTTTCACTGTACGGTGGCCGATCGTTTAGCCGTACGGTACGTGCTCTGGATGCGAAAAATCCTGTAGCAAATGGTGGGGGGTGCGAGGGAATGGGAAGGAACACAAATTCCAACGCGGTGGGGACGAGCGGTGTCTGATCGATTCGGCTACATTCCCGTGCCCGATAGCATAATCGGTGATCGCACAAAGATTAGCCGAGGCTTTGCACTGACTGCCCGCCAGCACCCGTGAATGGATGTGCCGACCGTTGTGTATGGGTGTGTGTGTGTGCATGGGGATGACCATTTGCACCGTTGCACCGTTGCACGGGTGCATTCGCGCACTGGCACCTTGTACGGGATGCGGTAACCCAAAGGTGGCGTTACCATGTTCTGTTGCCATTTGTTGTTGCTTCCCCAAACATTGTGCCGTAGTGTGTCTCGTTCCGGCATCCAGCGGGCCAGCGGACAAGTGCGATTTCTTTTTTCGGCGCATCAGCTGTGCAAGCTGTGGCACACACGATCAGCGGCGGCCTGTGCACGTGTTTGCTCGCCATTTGCTGAGAAGGAGTTCAGTTTGGCTGCTTTCTTATTGTGTGCCGTACTGGTGCTGGCCAAAAGCCGCTGCTGAAGGTGGTGACCGAATGGTAGGAAGTGATTTATATTTAAATTGATTCACCATGCGCTTCGTGGATTACCGTTGGGATGTGATTGCTGTTTGCTTGTTTGTTGTTGTTGTCTATACAGCCAATGTTGCCCAGTTTATGTTTATATCACATTTATTATCACAATTGCAAACTGGCGGCAGTTGCGCAAGCAAGTCGATCTGGCATTCGATTCGCAAACGAGCAGGACTCGTGGGTTGGCATCCTGGCACTAAATAAATGCAGGTCATAAAAGTTGGCTTTATTTATTGCTTTATGGTAAAACTATTTCGGCGAAGTGTTTTATTTGCTCGGTGCTTCTGGGTTTCGAACATGATGAAAACTGTGATGGTTGGTCATAAATGGTGCAGAGGACGATAACTTCAATCAATTTGTATTTTAACATAAAAAACTATTTTTATTTTCCTCGCAAACGGAGAAGCTTTCAATGATTTTATTCGCCTTCAAATTTGATAAATTTTAAAATTTTAAATTGTTTGATGAAATTTGAGAAAAGAGGGCTGCTTGTTAGAGACTGTTTCGATCAACGATCAGTAAAAAATAGATCGCTCGTTTATATGGTATTTCGATCGTCACCAACCGGGGAATGCACAGTGGTCTGTCGGGTAAACACGCCGGTTTCTACACGGGCCAGATGGAATCGATTCTCATCTGGAAGTAGTAACCTCTAAGAAAAGAACTTTCCGGGGTTGGTGAGTGCGCTCTAGAAGCTGTCCATCTAAAATTCGATTCTATTCTATTCTATAATTCGATTAATTCTTCTATTAGGCGTAAACGTCCTACGCGGACATGCTGGCCTGTACAGGCTTTCGAGACTTTATTCAGTATCACATGCAGCCGGATGGTCAGTCCTTGCTTACGGGAGGACGGTCCTTTCTAGGCTTGAACCCGCTATGGGCATGCTATTAATCCGTTCGAGTTGAGTTGACGAGACTCATAACAAAAACCTTTTTATCAAAAGCCGATATCAATCTCATATCCATGTTACACCTATAGCTTATGAATGACTTTCAGTGGAAATAAGAGCAAACATAACTGTTTTTCAAGCGTTTTGGGACAAAACATCTTGTATAATTGGAAATTTAGAAGTGCATGGCACTAGTGTAGCGGCACACTTGCCCCAAATAAAGGTGAGCCACCTCTTGGCCCAAAAGTGATTACTGTTTGTAAACTGGATTTTTCAGTGTCAGTGACAGTGACTGAATTTATCTTTTTCTCAGCTTTACGGTGATTCAGTTAGCTACACAACATAACAACGACAAAAATCGACTATTCTACATGAACTACGGCAAAGTACATCTAATCAGTGGGCGAAACGCTCTGTATACTCATTTGATCATTCCCACTAAAGTTTTACTGAAGAAAATGCTTGGTGGCACTCTTATCCCCTATGACACTCTTACCCAAAATTCCGCTGTTTGCGCATGTAATGATAATTGTGAAGGTGTTTTATGAAAGATTTGTGTGATACTGGTGTATTTTGACAGCTGCTTAAATATGTAGACAAACAATGTTGGATAACAGATTCTAGAGCACTCCTTTTTGTGGTACTTACACGTTTAACGCCGGATAAGTAACTAACACGTTTAAGGAGCCTTTATAGGAGGACAAGAAGAAAGAATATCGTGACAAAGGCACATCAAGTTTAATGATGTTTAATAATGAAAAAGAAACAGTTTTAATGAATTTAACGGTTACTTTACTGCATTTTGATGCTCAATTGTAGCTTGCATTCCATTCTATTGTTGCAATTGAGTTATCCCGACGACAAGTTTTCTGTTCTTAGTATAGAAAAGATCACATTGGAGTTCGAGCTATGTTAACATCAAAACATAACAAGCCTGTATTTATCATTTCTTCTCAATCAATTTGTATGTAGCTTCAAATTTGTTTTACAAATTTCTTAATTTCCATCATTTCTTTATTTTTACTGATTTGATCGAGCTGCAAAGCTATTGTTTGGAGTAAATTTGTTCTTTCAAATTAAAGCAACGTACGATTGCAGTCATCATTTTCAAAATTATTTTCCTACCAGGAGCTTTAAAATGCAATAGAAGATAAAGATACTCGAGCATGCTTCGCAACAGCACGTCAATCAGTGTTTAACTATTTTAAAATGCAAAAGACCTTGTAGGCGGACAGCGCACAACAACGACAAAAAAAACCCCCAGTAAAACAAACCCCTTTCTCGTACGTGGGCCCATTCCCAACTGCAACAGTTTCCCGGTTTCCGAGGCCTAAGAATCCTTGAAACCCGCTCAGAACAAACCCCTACCAACCACGAAGGGCAGCTCGCAGACCCCTTCACACAATTTAAATCATGCAAAGCAGTCAAGAATGTAGCCCATGCGAAAAATGAAATGAAAAACCCACCCCTGCGCGCTTGCCATAAATCCCTATCACCTTCCTATCACCTTCCATTGCCAAATAGTCGAGTTCAGTTCCCCACGGAATCGAAGACGAAAAAGAAAACCAATCGCTCCAAAAGTGCGCAAAATCGTTGTGCTTTCACTTTCGCTGCCCACTGCCCAAACCAAACGGACGGATCATGTTGTCACCGTGACACTGTGAGTCATGTGCACCCCGACGGGGTTGGAACCGATTGGCTACCTCCCTGCTCTGCGTGAGGGACACATGGGGCCGGTGCATTCAGGGTCACCGTACTGCCGTAGTCCTTGCTTTGGTGATCGGAAAAAGAGAACTGTTCGCCGCGACAGAACGGTTCTGTTAATTTTGGAGGGATTTTTTTCTGCTTCCACTACGCCTCGCGAAAGTAAGTTACCTGTGTCCAGTATTTAAGCTGGTACGGAACAACACAGCTTTAATAAATAAACGAAAATGATCGTTTTCGGTCCCTACAGCTGCTGGAGGGATCAAAAAAGGGGGGAAAAAACACTCAACCAGGGACGATCGTGCGCGGTGTTTTGATTTGATCTCGAACGTTTAACGCGCCGAAATTAGTTCTACAATACGGTGCCGGTCGATGTCGAGTGGGGTGGGGTTGGGGATTTGCCCAGACCGGTGAAAAGTAGCAATGGCAGCAGCCTCCCCACCGTACACACTGTAGTACCGGGCGGCTGGTGGTTGACCATGAATTTGCGTGAAAGAAGAGAAAAAAACCGGATCAGTTGTGGCGCGTGTGTGAATTGGCGTGGTGACGGGGCGAGGATCGTGCTGTGGGTGATCCGGCGTGCAATGCACTTGCACCGATCCATCACACATCACACCGCGCCCCACCCCATGCGGCGTGTCCAGTTTTTATGCTGTCGCTTTGACCCACAGTTTGGGGTGTTACTGTTCGATACGGGGCAGGTGGGAAAGTTACTTAGGTTTGCTTATGACGGGGGCCAGTTTTCAAGCTAGGTTTAAAATGCTGTAAATGATTTCATTCCATAGATAATCTTACCGAGCATCGAGGTTGGTTTTTAAAATAGATGATTGTAATATTCTGGCCTTTGTTTGTCCTATTCTGGTAGAAATGTTAACAAACAAAATTGAATTGAATTGACACCTTTGATTAAGTGGTCGAAAGTGTCATAATTTTATTTTAATCAGTAATTAAGGCCACCATCCCGCTCAGGCTACTTGCAAATAGTAAAAAAGTCTGGTCTGAAAACTAAAAAGTAAATCACTAAATGTAAGCCCCAAAATCTGGAGTAACGTATCTTGAGTAATTGATCCTATTACATTACTAGTACAAAGTAGTAGAATCGATCAACATATCGAGATAGCCCGAAAGCTACTTCATAAAGTATACTATCTTGTACATTGTGCGTACATTGCATCCGAAGGAATCTTTCGATTCGCCCTCTATGGGGGCCTGATCTTATAATCGCAATATGCTCAATAGTTAAGCCACCGAAATCTGCACCACATGTGCAAATACAGTACAAAGTGTGTATCTACACACTCATACATACACACACAGACACACAACAACCTCCATTTGGCTGCACTGCGTTGAAGGTGACGGTAGGACTAAGGATCTATTCAATACTGGCACAACGCCCCACATTCACTTTTTTGTTCATTCACTACTGTCTTAAGTCACGATTGTTTGGTCGGCTAAATGTTAGCCATTAAAAACAAACAAACAAAAAACCATGCCCACATAATCGTTCTATCGGTGGTAGAAGCTTCTAAACGAGTTTACAAAGCTCTTTCAAACGAGTTGTCTAGCCAACTCATTAAATTCTGCACGTTTAAAGCCATTCTGTTCGGGTAAAGGGGTTTCTGTTTCCCAAGTGAATGGTCCATTTTAGATGCTATGACTTAGTATTTTCGCATGCAGCTAGAACCACTTTACAGGAAAAAGATATTAAAAAACACACACACTTAAAAAGTCCAGTTTAAAGAAATGGTGTAATTAATATTCTCCAACATCACTACCAGATGACTGTTTGACATCTTATCTTAATGCTTTAACCTGTGACGCTGTGTCTTAGTGACTTAAGCACTGCTCATATCTACATCTGGTGAACTTGTGTGTTTGGGATTACTCCATACTCGGAGCTTTATGTAATAGGGCGTTAAAAATCACCAACAAAAAAGCCATCCCTCAAAGCTAGGTTTATGCGTTTGGTGACCTATAATTGCTTGCTCGGGTGATAATATTATTCGCTAGTGCGTCAAACGAATGAAAGCACGCGTACCAGTTTTTTTATTAACACCATATACATAAATGCATTTTTTCCGTATGCAGCAGAAAAGGATTATTTATTATTATTATTATTATTATTATTATTACTATTATTATTATTATTGTTATTATTATTATTATTATTATTATTATTATTATTATTATTATTATTATTATTATTATTATTATTATTATTATTATTATTATTATTATTATTATTATTATTATTATGATGATTATTATTATTATTATTATTATTATTATTATTATAATTTTTATTATGATTATTATAGGTATTATTATTATTATCATTATTATTATTATTATTATTATTATTATTATTATTATCATTATTATTATTATTATTATTATTATTATTATTATTATTATTATTATTATTATTATTATTATTATTATGATTATTATTATTATGATTATTATTATTATGATTATTATTATTATTATTATTATTATTATTATTATAATTTTTATTATTATTATTATAGGTATTATTATTATTATTATTATTATTATTATTATTATTATTATTATTACTAAAATGCAATCAATTTTTCAAAGTATTTTCGTTATAAAACTGGTATGAAAGTTGGAATACAAATGTGAAAACAATAATTGCTATTCCATTTATTACTCCGGAAATCGTAAAAAAACACAGCAAATATGATAAAATACAACAACCGGAACGATATTATGCTACTTCGTACAAAAGAGCATTTGACCTACATTGCTTGTAAGTGTTGCGTAAAAGAAAGGCATACATCATTGCCAAATACAAATATCTCTGATCACACCTGCACCAAAAAAAATTTCATTCTATGCAAACTCATCCAACTAGTTAATCGTTACAAAATCGATACATTACTACATGAGCGTTACAACATTCTACGGATTACGGTTCGAACGGGCGCGGGGGCTCGTATTGGAATAAAACACGTTTTAAAACCAGAGCGAAAACCCTCCTCCAATCCTTCAGAGGAAGCATTTCTGCATGTGCTCGCACACACTTCCACCGCGCATGTCACCGGTCGCCCTCTGCCATGTAGAACTTGTCGTCTCCCCCCTGAACGGGAGCAACTTTCGACTTTGCGGTCCTACGCCCAAACGCCCCAAACTGCGCCCGTTCTTGAGCAGTAGCAGCAGCAGCAGCAGCAGCAGCAGCAGCAACAGCAGCAACATGAAAGAATAATGTCTCACTGCTCTGCACGGCGATGGCCAGTTAAAGGGAGATGGAAAATTATCTTTTTTTTACCTTCTAGACAAGTAATCGTGTGTAAATTTGTATGAAATTGGGGTTCAGTACGGGCGTACGGGTGGACCACCACCGGACCGGCCAAACCCTTCCCGCCCTTACCGCAGTTCAGCAGCCGCTGTCTGGCGTACCTTATGCTGCGTGAGACGTCCTCTAAGCGCACCGAGCGACAGAGACACACTTCACCGGGCACAGGCTTAATGATACATTACGGGTGGTGGACCGGTGGTTTTACTTTCCGTCGAAAGCGGTGCACACAACAACAACGGCAACTACAAAAAAAACCCCCGCCAGTAATAAAAATAATCCAAAACTCGCACACGCGACTCGACCGACCGAAGCGAGAAGGGACCGCCTTTTGACGATCGTGCTGCTGCTGGTGGCAGCATCAAATTTCCGACGACTCCGGTTGACCCGGGGGTGGGGAGCGCAGAACGAATCAGCAGCGGGGTGGGCAAAAGGTGGGCCAGTGAAATGATTTCGGATGGACAACGGCTCTCGAGACGCGAAAAACCATTCTAATAAGCTAGGGGCGCTGGAAGTAGTTTAATCAGTCGACTTGTGACCGTGCTCCGGATCGGACGGACGTGATCCGCGCGAAATTGGTGTGTGTGTGCGCGCTGTTTTGCTAGAATTGATGGGCTAAGGAAACGGTCCATAAAAGTGTTCCACCATGAAGTGTGCCGTGTATCTGTGCCTTTTGGCAACGTTTGCTCTCGCGATCCCCAGTGCGGTGTGTGATCGTGCCGAGGAGCAGGACCTGACATTGCGCCGAAACCGCAGAACGGTGCAGTTCCTGGTTAATCATTTTGTACACTTTTTCGGCCTCAGTAGCGGTGGTGGTGGTGGTGGTTCGAAAAAGGTGGAACCGAAGCAGGATAATGTGTTTGCACTGCCACTGACCAGCATACTGAAGGCGTCGGCCGGGAAGCTTTCCGGCGTGAGTGCACCCAAGCACAAGCAACCGTCGTCGGCGGAACGTGAGCCAACGCTCCAGCACGATCTGCCCCAGTGGATCGATCGTCCGCACAAGCAGGCCAATCCCTACAGTGAAGCGTTCGAGGCCGATGCCCTGGAACCGACGCGCGTATCGTTGCTTAGTACAACGCGCGAGCCAGAGGAAACCACTACGACCAGCACGACTACGGAAGCGCCAGTAACGACCACCCAGGAGCCGGCACCGCTGGAACCGACCGATCCGGTCGAGCCGGAAGCAGCACCGGAAAACCCAACCACGGTCGAGCCGGAAGAGCCAGCTACCAGCGCACCGGTGACTGTGGAGGATGCACCGGCCCAGGAGGGCAGTACCGAAGCATCCGGCGCCATCGCGCCCGAAGACGTGAACCGCCTGTCCGATGCGAGCCTCAGCGCACGGAACGATGTGCGGGAGGAGAGCTTCCGACCGACGCCGATCCCGCTGGTAAGCTATCAGCATTACGTGCAACCGGCAATTTGGCCCGCAGCAGCCGGCTTTCAGCAGTCAGCCTTCCCGATGCAGCAATACTTTGGCAACAATGTGTTCATCCCACCGCAAACCGCGTACCCGCTGGCAGCGCAAGCGTTCCAGGTGCAAACGTTCCCAGTCCACCACGGTCAGGGTTACCCACTGGCCACTCAGCCCGCGTACGATAACAGGCTGTACTATCCGACGGCCGGTGCCGACTCGCAGCCGAAATCACACAGCCAGGTGAAGCTGCACGACAACCACTACGATCTTGTGACGTACCACGACGATACGGAAACGGCCGCCTCCAACTATCAGCACCAGTCGTTTGGCAACTATCGGACGCAGCGGTACTGAATTACGGGAGCGGAGCGAAATGCAGAACACCGCGGGATGTCTGTCTTCGCTTCTCTTTTAGCGCTAGGTGATCGTTAGGGAATGATCGTTAGGGAACGATCGGGAGGTATTTAACATTCAAAGATATCACATCATCACATCACATTTGTAAATAGAACTCATCAATTACAGAGCAGCGCTTATGTGTGTAGAAAGAAATTAGAACCACACTAGGTGTCCCTCCCCCTCCCGACAGCGGATCAGAAAATTGTAGAAGAATGGTTAAGTGTGATGGTTAAGTGCAGAACTGTACAAATTGTTTAATAAATTTATAAACCCAATCGTTAGTACATTACTTTACCTCGCTTCTCAATATTTATCGTGAATTTATCGCATTTTTTTGTGTAAAATTTTTACCAATACAATGGTTTATTGTAAACGACTACGAAATTTGAACCCCAGCTGCATGCATTTTCAAAAAAAAAAAACTCTTCGAATGCCCATTTTAGGGATGAAAATATGACTCCAAAACTATTTTAAATGTATTTTTCCCATCAAACCACCCGTTACCGAGCTAAACCGGTAATTTATAAATGCATCTGTATTTTTTGTATAAATGCGACTTACCATCTTGATCGCACCATCAAGCCGAGTGTGCTTCAAATACGGAGAAAAAAAAACATATAAAAAAGGGAAGCACCGCTTCAATTATCTAATGGAATGTTGTTGTTTTTTACGAATGTTCCGTCCCATTTTGATCTAGCTCTGTCCTCCTAGTGCGTTGCGCAACTACTACTTAAAGTAGTCGTCCAGAAAGGCGTACACATAGTCGTAAACTACCAGCATGATTGCACCGCCCGGCCCGAGCCGCATCACCTTCGGGGTGAGGCCTTTGTACAGTGCCCCAAACCCTTCCTCGCGCGCCACGATCACCATCGACCCGAACGTGGTACGGTACTTCACCTGTCCGGGAATTGGTTGAGGGCCCTGGCGGAAAGAAAAGTGCACATAAAACTAATTTTTAGTGCACTGACATACGCACACACACACACACACACACACACACACACACACACACACACACACACACACACACACACACACACACACACACACACACACACACACACACACACACACACACACACACACACACACAAGGCTGTCCTACTGACCTGGATGCGGGATTTGGCCACGTCGAAGGGAATATTCACGATCGAGCCGAGTGTTCCACTCACGAAACCGATGCCAACTTTGCGCAGGAATTCTTGCACAGGATCCTGCAGGACACATTTTGCACAACGTGTAATAATGGTGTGACGTTATCGCGAGTTGTTTGTAAATTAAAGTCTAATAATAACTAGCGATTAAATGAAACGATTTGAGTATTGCGGGAATGGACTGAGGCAGCTAGAAACACACATGCACCACAATTTGATCATTACATAAAGCTAATGGAACGCAGCAAAAGCAACGGGGAGACATCGCGAATCATTCAAGCGAACCGCACATAACATCTTGTTAGGGCTAAGCAACATAACATAACAACAATCGCATCACAACACAACATTGACATTAAAATACCATGGCTACCCACTTACCAGTTCTCCCTAACCATACCCTAAGGGCAGCTGGAGGATGAGTGTATGTTTGTTAGAGAGCGGACGAAACATGAAACAGATGATGAGAATGTAGCAAATGTGTACGCATTCGATAGACAATGATGATGCAAACGGTGTGCAACAGAGGGATGCACCGCGCACTACCGCGACGATCATGTGTACCTTATACTCCGGAACGATCCCTTTCACGCTGTGGTAAAAGCCAAAGTAGATCATGTTGAACACACCGTTGCGACCGATGGTGGCGGTTAAACCGCGGTTCAATCCGTTCAGTCCGAAGCCGGACTCGTGGATGATTTGCTTCGTTACGGCCCACGTGCTGGGGACCTGTCCCATCCTGAAGGAGCAAGAGAAATGCAGTGAATAGTTTTGCTCAATAATTTAGAATGCTAGGTTCTATCAATACCTACTTATTCTTGTTTGCCTGCAGGGTAACCTTCACCATCTCGAATGGATTGACCAGAATAGCTTCCGTAACGCCCGCTCCCAGGCCAGCCAACGAAAATGTCTTTCAAAGCAGAGAGAATAGCGTAAAGCAGCAAGGTCGGCAGGAAAGAAAAACACACCCGTTATGCTTACCAGTGGCGTTGGTTTGTCCGATCCGAACAGAAAGAAACGTTTGTACTGCTCGAAGGTTAAAAATTTTACCGCACGCTTGGGCGTTTCCACCAACACCGGCGGTAGGATACCTTTATACAGGGAAAACACTCCCTCCGATCGGGCCATTTTGCGGATGCAATCAAACACCCCGTTGTAGTAGGTCTGGAATGAGAGTGGGACGTGGGATCGCATCAATGAAATATCCGCAGGTTCCGGTGGATTCAGCTGCTTGGGGGTAATATATTACCGTGGATTTGGCGGCACCGGCAGAAGGGCTAGCTTGCAGCTGCAGCCTTGTTTTAACCAAATCCAGCGGGTGCATTATGCACACCTCTACGAAACCGGCCGATCCACCAGCGCCGACCTGCATCGCCGCTTGCCGTAGGAATTCTTTCAGATCCGAAGGCATCTTGATGATTGTTACTAAATTAGCTCAGTTCTTCTTCACCTGACAAAGTAAGGTAATGTAGTAGAATAATACCTGAAAATAGCACAAAGACTATTCATGTAAGTGAAGTGGAATGCATGTTTAACAACAGCTTCAAATGGAACCATTGGACCGATATTTCCCCGCTGGATGTCTAGAGAACAACAGGTATCGGTGGGACGCTTATCAGACACAGATGGTCTGAAAATAGGACACACATGCACCGTTCGCGATAACGCTTTGCAATAAATCTTTCAAGCAGGCACGCCCGTGAGAAAGGAACATGATTTACCTTAAACCGCTCCTTCGTTCGTTTCACATTGGATGCACCGGGGCCAAAATATAATTGACCTACGCTTAAGGTCACACCGTATTGGAACCAACAGCAACGTATTCCGGCTCCAAATTAACGAATGATTCTGGCAATTGCTTGAAGGTCCGAGGGGAAGTTGCGTGCTATTGCTATGTGGAAGACGGGACAGAATGAAGAAGTTGTTTACATTTGAGTCGGTCTTTGTTTACAGCGGCACGCCTTGAATCAGCTGTTTGCGGTGCAGGTAGCTTGCATCAAACGGTTTTTTCTTTAAGATGTGTGTAAAAGTTTTGTACCTTTTTACATAAAGAAATTATATTAAAAATTAAAAAAAACTGCTTATAAGTGTAGGACTTACGTAAATCTAGTAAAACAGGACAATGCACATTTCAAATGTGTTCCTTTGCCTCTGTAAAAACGTAAACGTCATTCCAGTGACAGCACGTCAATGCATTCGAAATGAGCCATCCCGGTTGCTATTTCACAACCAGCTGTCACAACATACAAAACATGCTTTCATAACAAAAAAAACGCATTATTTTCTCGCCGCTCAAGCATGGTTCTACTATGAGTGACTACTTTTATCTAGATGTTGAAATGTAAGTAACGAATATTTTCCCTATTTCCCGCATTCTTAGCACTTGTTACAAACGTCCACCCCTTCCTCTTGTGTCACTTGTAGAAAACTCGCTGAAGAGCCGAACCAATTGTCCGCACTATACCTGAAGGGCAGCATAGAGCGATCGCTGACGAAAGTGTTCGGCGAAATCGGTGGCCAAACTGAGGTTGATCTGCTGAAATTTGACGCACAGCGAAAGCGTATTATCCTGCGCGTGCCGAAAGAATTCTACGTGAAGCTCCGCGCTGCCATAACGCTGATCGGAGAGTTCCAAGGAGTGCCCTGCAACTTCCAGGTAAAGAAGGCATCGCCCCTGCTGCTCTCGTTGGTGGAAACGCACGTAGACTTTGCCGGTCAAACCGTCGCTTGAATCATGTCGCTGTGTAAAAGCTACGGCAAGGATAAGGTGATTTTTGCTACCGCCGAGGATCATGCCACGCCGAGCAAGGTGGAGCTACCGGAATCGGAACCGCGACCGGGACTGATACTGGAAAATGGAGACATCAACTGGAACTGTCCATGCCTCGGTGGCATGGCGATCGGTCCGTGCGGTAACGAGTTCCGGGAAGCATTCTCTTGCTTCCACTACAGGTATGTCACTCGTGGGATTTATCGAACCATCCGTGCCTGGAGAACTGTGTTACATAAACCAACCATGCTCTCCATTCTTCCAGCCAAGCACAACCGAAGGGTTCGGATTGCTACGAAGCGTTCAGCACAATGAACGAATGCATGCGGAACTATCCTGGCGTGTACAAACAAAACCTCAACGAGGACGAGGATGAGGAGAGTGGTGCCGGTGTGGCGAGCATGATAGCCGACGAAGGCGAGGAAGAGGATGATGTCGATGCGCCTCCTCCGGCAAAGGCGGAAAGCGAATCAAAAACTGTAGCGACAAAAGCGAACTAAGTTGTATAAGCGAACAAACAATAATATACGCCAGAGAGTAGTGTTACAGCTGTGAGTAATTTTGGTTCCATTTATTGTAAAAGAAAAGAAGATAATCGATGAACATACGAAGATTTCATCATACTTTGCAAACTTAACGTGCACTGTCAAAAGTTTACCTCAGTCCATATAGAATCATCCTCATAAAAAAAGATAAAAATAAAGAAATTTTATTTTAAATAAAACACAAAACTGAAAAACATTTTCATTCGTCGTCCGATGGTGGAAAATTTGGACCGCCTTCGTTAAATTGCGAATGATTTTGACGTTTTCGTCAAACGTCGCCCCGGTTTGACGTTTGTTTCGTCAAAGATGGATGTTTTTGTGATTCTGTGTGTGAAAGCGATTGTGATTGGATGGAAGTGATATTGGATGCGCTATGCGAAAGCAAAACGTAGAAAAAATCAGTTAATGTGTGCATTATTGAACGCGTGCTGAGTGCAAATCCTACCAGTGCAGTGATCCCGAAACGTGCAGCAAACGGCAGCGTATGTGTGCTGCTTTGGCGCTATTCGTTTGGCCGCGATATTCAAGGTTTTTTTTTGTCCCTCCGTGCTTGCCTATTGCCCTCTCCACATCAATAACAAGCGTAACCTTCTGGTAGCAGCAGCAGCAGCGATAGCGAAGAGTGTGTGTGCGCGCGCCAGATTCTGGGTTAACAGCGATATTTCCGTCGGTCAAGCAAGCGGGAGCTCGGGTTAGCACCTTCTGGAAGGTGTGTGTGTAATTTCCCCTTCCCCTTTCCGCGGATCGGTCCGATGAGGTGTGCGTGCGGAGACAAAGTGCATATGCAAGAAGCTATCACTAGTATTACGCACCATACATCTCGCTCGTAGCATCATCATCATTGCGCGTAGTAGTCAATGGCAGCAGCAGCAGCATAACTAGTAGTAGAAGAAAAAAGCACACACTCTCACATCCGGAACCCCCCCATCAACCGATGTTGTTGCTGGGTGCCCGTCCGTTCGTTAAAGTAGGTGCAAGCGGAGCAGCAGTGCGTTCGAGGTGCGAACAACCATTGGTACAAGCCAGACAGAACGATTTATTTTGGATTTCTGGCCATCGAACGAGAGGCAGCTGATTGTGGCTGTGTGACGTCGTGACTCGTGCAAAGAATAAATATCGAAGGAAGAAGAAAAAAAAAAACAACAAACGGTATACCGAAAACGCGTGTTGCATGTTTCGAAGTGTTGGTGAGTGTATTCTATGTGTGTGTGTATCTGTATGTGAATGACCATCGTGAGCGTGCGTGTGTTTATTTTGGTGTTTTGACGGTGGCAAGCAAAACGGTGCGTGATTTCGTAACACGACAAGCACGACCCGACCGCCCCAATACAACCCACAACTGTGAGATAGTGAGTGAATTCAGTGCATTTTGTGTGTGTGCGTGCGGCGTGCATTGTGAAACTAAACTAATACCGTGAGTGCGAGTGAAAGCGCATCGTACACACAAGCAAAGCGAAACATCACTATCAAAAGTGCGTGTGTTCCGTTGCGAGTGGGAAACCCTGTATGTGTTGATGCTTATTGTGTGCATGCCCTTGTATGTGTGTGTGTGAGCGTGAAAGTATTGTGTCTCAATTAGCATAATTGTAAAACATTAGTGGAAAAAGCCGTGTCGTGTCTGTGTTTGCGCGGTTCAACTTGCTGTTTTGAAACCAAAATTCCTTTACCCGAGGGGCCGTTTTTGACAAGCGACGACGAAGCAAATTGATAACTCTTCTGCCGGGTGGAAGGAACAGAAACAACAATTCCCGCGAAGGAACTGCCGTGCCCAAGGATGACGAAAACCGTAACGAAACCGGCGGACACGACGGGCAAAGCCGGGAAGCCCGTCAAAGAGAAGCGAAGGTAAGACAAAACCCCGTTGCATCGAAAACTGGAAAAACTGGCCAAAAAGGGTCGGCGAAGGTGTCGAGGGACCCCCGAACGAGGTATGTTGTTCGGTGCGTGGAACTCGGTGGAATCATATCGTGAAAGCTACGCCGCAGATTTATGCTGTAACCTTTGTAGCGATTGATTTTTCTTACATTGTTGTACTGCCCGTTTTGTGGTCGTGAATTCGAGTGTATAGTTTTTTTTAGAGACTCTTTAAGCGTTCGAGAAATTGACTTCCATTTTCTAAATCTCAATGCCATTCGATTTTCGTGTGGTCTCAGGTGATGATGCATCTTCCTGGCATTGGAATGCTCACTCGTATCATAGTAACCCTTGAGGGAGGAATCTGCAGCACAGAATGGTGAAGCATCGTAACCATGGTATCTTGTATGTTGAAGATATTTGTAGTCCAACGCAAAGAGAAGAAACTGAAGACCTCTAGTCGCGTAGGTCCTTCAGATGAACGCGTGGTCGCGTGGGATGCGTATGTTGCAATCGTTTTAAAACGAATGTTCCGCTCGTTGTATCGTGGCGCTAATGAGTTCAACACAAGGGTAGTAAATTTTGTTGTTATGTTTGTGGATTTCATTCGTAAACAAATATTGTGCAAATGGCTTTGAAATATTTAAAAAAAAAGTCTGTCTATTTCATACATTTTGCTGCACCGCGATGAATGTGGCGCGCAAAAATAAGGAAACGGACTGGTACTTAGCCATAATTACTACACAACAAACTCGACATGATCCATGTGTGTGTGCTCGTGTGTGTGTAGCGCACAAATGACGTACTGGACGTCCCCTGTTCTGGATAGGGTCGTACGAAGGAGAACTAATTGCATATGCCCTGATTATTTTAAGCGTACAACCGCCAATCGTTAGACGGAAGCGCGTTGTGGGTGTTTGCTTGAACGGATGTGATGATCCATTCTGAGGTGCTTTGTTTTAAGTTCTCGTGGTGGAAGAACAACAAATCAACGCGTAAAAACACATTTCAAGGTCATGCAAAGTTGGTGCTGTAAATAGACATTTTAATTTATTTGATTTAGTGAACGAAAATAGCCAATTCTCCTTTAAGGGTTTCTGGATTTTTGATTACGCCATGTGGAGTCTTTAAAATAATCAATATATTACATAACAAAGACCGGCAAACAAAAAAATGTTCCGTACTCCTGCCTATAAATGTTCTTTTACGCAGTCGAATGTTCCTGATGTTGCTGCTGAAGATTGCCCCAGTTTGCCCATGCTATAAGGACACGCCGGACGACATGCTGCTGGGGTGTGGAATGTACCGTAACGCAGGGTTTTGTTTTGACGTTCACTTTCGATATGATGACGCCTTCGGAAAAGGGCTCGTCCATGTGTGTACATCGAGCTTCTCGTGCGCAGGCGTTCCACCTTCGCCGGGAGTGCTTGATGCTATCGCTCTTCGGGCTAGAGCCATCATTCAGAACGGGTCTAGCGCCGAAGACCCAACAGTTCGCGTCCAACGTCTTCGGGCGATAACGTCAGGATACACGGCAGTCGGTTTGTTTTGTGGAGCATGTTCGTACACCTTCCAAATTCTGTTGGTTCGACGAGCCTGAAGTGTGCATGTGTGCGTGGGGGTGAATGCCGTTCAACTAGCAACGACCGACAAACGACATTTCAAAGCTGTTGAACCTGTTGAACCGGTGTGATTAGCCGTGGGCATTCCTTTCCGTGCGCCATCATCATCATCGTTCGCTTGGACACATTAGCAGACGCTTGTCTCGTTGTGTGTAGTGTGTTGACTATTTTTCGTTTTCAATCTCCACAAAATGGTACGACACACTCGAAAGTGTGAGAAGGGATCATATCACTCGACTTAGGTTCAAATCGAGCATGGGTTAGACTTTATGCACATATCAGCTAGGAGCTGTTACTTTAGCAAAATCTTTACCCTTGCTTAACGTTTGCAATGAAAAACTCGACAAAAATTGTCTATTTTTCATGCGACTAATGAAATGTTTATTGCACATTCAATAATAATAACCCATGAGTAAGCAACCAAAATTTGAATGCTCTATCAGTCGAACTCTAACCGTGATGGCCAAAAAAGTGAAGCAACTTCGTTCAGAAGCGTGCGCGATATGACACCAAGAGGGAGTCGGATGAGTTCATCCCGGCCGTTACAACATATTGGCATTATTAGATAACAATTGGAGCATCGAAAGAAAGCCCACTTCCGAATGGCAGACGACCGTGAGCGACAAGAAGCTTCAAAAGAAGCTGAATGGGAAGACCAACGGAAAAGCCGTTTCCTCGCTGCGTTCGCTTAGCCGGGAGTACGATGCAACTGAACAAACAGTGAAAAAGTACCTGGAAAACATCAACATACATGCAAAACATGCTTATACGCATGTCTTCGTCCGCTTTGGCAAAAATTCCGGATAACTGACAGAAGGCTGCAGCTCGCAAGGGGATAGATTGATTACCTTTTAAATACCTTTTATCACAGATATTTTTGGAAAGCAATTATCTGTCTAAGTTTTTTTCCTCTAACCCTTCCGAAAAAAGTATTTTTTTTTCAATTTAAACGTTATTGTACGCCTTTGAAAAACGCTCCAAGTGATATTATGATAAAAATCTCACAAAGAAAAAAAATCCAACCATTGAATAATTCTAAATTATATACATTTCTTAGACGGATTTCCCTGGCAGCTCTAAATTACCATCATTGTAAAGAAGAATATAGACGATTTTACATAGATCTCGTTTGAAAAAAAAATAGCCATTGTTGCTGATAAGAGTTCTTTTAACATTCAATCAAACATTGAATGCTTTTTGCACTCGCTGACGACCTTTATTGATTAAAAATATTGTTCGTTGCTGCGTCACTAGTGGTAATGAGGTCTAACATACCTTCCCCCAAATTTGCTCACCGAAAGGTCTTTGATTGTTTGTTTATGGGGGTCAATCAATGCAGTTTAAGTGATAGGACAGAAGTTTGTCTTACTTGTGCAATCGAAGCGTTTATGAGCGTAATGATAAGAATTCTACACATCTTTATATTGAGAGTAAAATCATTCCTTTTTTTAATTTTACTTCATTCGTTTGTTTCTTGCTTGAAGCACCAGATCAATCTTTAAACTAATGTTTGATTAGTATACCTGAAATACAAATCGTTTGTACTCTAACAAAACGCATTGGTTAAGAGCTGTGCGTCATCACCGGAAACTCGATTGAAAGCTTTCATTCCCTGTTTGGACAAAGCAGTTGTTAAGGATTCTGTGTTCGTAATACACGTACGTGCGTCGATTACTATTACAACCTTCGCCATAACGCCTTTTGCATGAGAATAATTTCATAAACAGATATCATTCGTTCTGCATTTTGGTACACGACTTTACGCACGTCACCGAATGCACGTAAATTCCCACCTTCGCGAAGGGCGGGAAAATCCAACACAGATCATGTGAATAATCAATATCTTTATCTTATTGTATTATTGAATGTTTGATATCTTTATGTTTTTAATGTTTGCTGACGCCGTATCGCTTTATTTTTAGTGTGTGTTTACAAATTTCAACAGAAACACGAAGCAAACAGATCGCACTGCGGAAAGGAATTTCAGTGAAAGGAGCGCACGGTTCCGTTCTGCTTTACTGACCTTCGACACCGTGGCCATTTGAATTGATTTGTTGGGTCGGCTTTTGTACATCATGCACATCCTATACGTGTATGCAAATTATGCGAATCGTACGCCAGACAGAGACAGCAGCGAGTAGTATTACTGTTCCTGTGTGCGTTGCTCGCAGCTGAATGATTGTTTTTCGTCAAGCACAGCAGCGTGCCGAGAGCAATTTAATGTTTTGCAGCGATGGAGCTGGAGAGGAGAGATAAAGCGGCTCCGGTTGTCCAAGATGCGTTCGTCCGCCGGTTCGAGATTGATGTGTCGGCGGTGGGCGAATCAACGTTTCTGCAAACCTGCCACAGCACCCTCTCCGTGCTATTAATTTTAATTGAGACAATTTACTACTCACAGTGGTAAAAAATAGAAGGTTAAACCAATACAGCGCTACAGAACAGGCGGGCAAATATTGGTTGCTCTTTGAGAAGCGTGACAGTATGTAGGGATGTCGTGTGCTTGGTCTGCAACTGTGTTTACCGTGTGTATTTCAATTTTATTTTAGGTGATTATTAATTTGTTTATTGAATGCAGAATTCACAAAAATAGCTATAAGAACCTTACGGTGGAACATGGACCAGCCTCTAACCTATCAAACTAGACGGCTTCTTCTAGGATTGCAGTCCTTAGAGAGACGTAGGGAGGTAGCACAAGCAGTTTTTGTAGCAAAATTAATAAAAGGCGAAATTGATGCTCCCGAGCTTCTCCTTAAAATAAATTTGTACGCCCCTGACCACGCACTTCGTCCTCGAAATTTTCTGATCAAAATAGACCGGGCCCGTACTTCCAGAGGAGCTCATGATCCAATTATTTCAATGTGTAAAGCTTTCA
Source organism: Anopheles gambiae (assembly GCF_943734735.2). Classification (NCBI taxonomy): domain Eukaryota; kingdom Metazoa; phylum Arthropoda; class Insecta; order Diptera; family Culicidae; genus Anopheles; species Anopheles gambiae. Next base: position 29,739,886 of record NC_064601.1, read on the forward strand.
ATAAGTTCTACTGCTTTTTTGACTTCAACATTACAGTTGCCACGTTTAAATGTTCATGTCTGTTTTCAAATATATAGCAAGTAAGGTTATTTTTAAGTATTACTTTATTTTAATATTGCAAAGGCCCCTGCACACGCCACGCAATTATCTTCAATAAATAAATAAATAAATAGTCTATCGATGTCTGTTTTTAAATAAAATGTAAAACACACATTTGTCTGTTGTAAATTTGTTGTAAAACACACATAATGTAAAACAGATATTTGGGAAAGATTGCCAATAAAGCGAAAAGATGCAACTGATCTTAATAATGAGGCTATAAATACAATTTGCGCGGCGCTAGCAGGAACACACAATAGTTCCCAACAAAATACTTCCGAATGCAGTTCCCACGCTGACAAGATAATCGACAACATCTTACACATCTTGAGATCAGAGGACATAGATTCACAGGGAAGTTTAATGTGATGTTAGCTCGCTAATTCTTAATATGATTTCAACTGCTAAATCAACTGCTGCAAAAGATCAGAAACGGTATTTCAGATGATCACTGATGATCATTAGACTAGCATTGCTTATTACGCTGAAAACATTAATTGGAAATCTGTTACAATAAACAAGTTCAATATTGCATATCAAATAGACGGAACATCTTTTAATCACTATGAAAAAACAATAGTAAGGATGTCGCTTTACTATGAAAATGATCTATGTTTTTAGTTAACATTTTTTTTATGAAATCAAATTTATTCTACTTCCATGCCAAAAAAGCTAAAAAAGTATAGTCCTACAAAAGCTTATTATTTGTAGAGATTTTCAATTCTCATGCAATGTATGTCCAGCTGTCTTATTTTGACCACTGTGTTAGCAAGTGTGCACTAGCCCAAGGCAATAGGATACAAAATTTATCTTTACCACACATGCTTATCAGCTCATACTATCTCGTTTGCCTGTAAGGGGCTGTAAACCATCCATAGACAGCAGCGCACCAGTAGAAGCTTCACCATCTTCAGTAGTCATCGAGCATCAGGGTTTGCACGAGCGTTCTAAAACTTTGACTTTCCAACTTACGGCCGACTCATACTTTGCTAATCGTTACTCAGGGTCCCCCTCGCCCTCCCCTGTATCCGTCGCCTACTGGTCAGCTTCTATCATCTTTCCCACCCTTTTGGCGTGTTATCAGACGTGCGGCTCCAAACTTTCGCAACGACCTACGAATACCTCCTCCTACATGACTGTTCCTTCACGCGCACCTCTGTGGAGAGTAATGTTTAGCGACGAACCTGGTGGTAGTAGTAGTAGTAGTAGTATTAGCAAGTACTTTGTAGCCGATCCACTGGTGAGTTCGTTGACTGTTGATTGCTGGATCCCGCGCTCGGGGATCTCGTCGGTAGGTCGCCGTTTCGATAACGAATATCCCGAAGACGACAGCGGCTAGGGCTTGGGCTTGGACCATCCAGTATAATCGTCTACGGTTCCGCTCTTTTTTTATCGGGAATCTTTCGTTAACGTGCGCAAGATAATATAACATTATAAATTAGTAGCATTGCCAATCGGATTACGATTAGACAGTCGTCGGAGCTCGGTCTCGTCGGTCGGAAGTGGTAACATTTTGGCAGTCGGTTTTCAGCCTGCCGAGGTGGAGTTAAGTTTATGTGTCCAGTTACTTGCCCCAGCACGTGTTCTAGTGAAGTCGACACCGGAATGTTTCTAGACATCTTTTAGAGTGTTTCTGTGTGTGAGAGGATCATTTGGAATAAATACGTTTACGGGTGAATTGTGATTAGGATAGATTTCGAATCGTATCAAGAGTGTTAGTTGGAATTTCCTGAAGCGGTTAGACGATGCATACGAACTGGTATCAGAACGAGGGAGCAGTTGGTGGAATGGGAAATGTTTATGACGGTGGTGGGAGTGGTGGTGGTCTAAGTGGCGGATACTATGGAGGTGAAAATGTATCATTCTACGGTCCCCCAGCAATGGGGACTGTCGAATATCCGGATAAATCTAAACCCGGATTTGACGGTACATTCAACTACGCTGGTGGAACGGCAGTTGCTAAAGAAGCTTTCAACGCATATACTGGAAGTGTAGTGTCAGGTAGCAATGCATGTCCTTACATGTCCTATCCAAACGCTAACCAAGGTGTAGGACCTCATCAACAACACCAGCCGCCACCGATGGGCCCGTTATATAACCAACCTCAAATGATGGCGCCAACGGCAATGGGTAGCAACAACGATTACCAACACCAGCAGCAGCAGCAGCAACAACCGCAGGTTCCTTCCAACAACCACCATCTTGTCGGTGGTGCTTATCAGCCCTTTTGTCAGGCGCTTCCACCGCCACCCGCCCGCCAGCCATCCTCGTACGGTGTCGAATTGGGCGAATCGCCCGAGCTAGTGTCACTACCTCAAAATATGATTTCTGCTGGCGGCAGCAGCAGCTCTCCGTCATTTCTTGAGCAACCGTACGTGGCGGCGAATTACCCACCGTGCCAGGGTCCGCCGCCATGGAACTATGCCTACTGCTATGGTTACTATGGGCAGGAACCGTGTCCTTACGTCAACATGGTCGATATGGAAGATTTCATGTAAGTAGCTTCCTCGTTCCACACCAACCAATCGGAAGCGCGTGTTGAGTGATGTCGGAGTAATTATCAAGATCATCGATAGGGTCCTCTCCAAATGCTTGGTATGGTTGGTTCGAAATCGATTCACTGCCATCTGTTATACACTGTCATTGGTATGTATTATACACACTGGCTGGCCGATAAGTAAACCATTCGGGTATGGTTGAAGCTTGTCCGTAGTATATGGTTATGCCAATCTCTGTCTGCCAAGGCCCCTTCCGATTGGTTGATTTCTCGGGCCGTTGGTATATAAGCGATGAATCTGGTTTTACGCGCTAAGCTATTTGCGGTGGTTTTACTTAAGCACTAATCGAGTATATGATTGCATTGAAAGGTTTGCTGTTTGCTCAAGTCTCGTACAAGGGCACAGAAACTGTTTCAGGTAAAACACACTTCTGAATTGTCGTGTTCATCCTTGTTCGATCTAGCTAGAGCTAGTTTGACAGTTGTCTCTCGACGATTTTCTGCGACAAATCTGCAGTAAAAGAGAACTCAAACTGTTCGCTCAGCATTCCGGTACATTCTACGTAAACATGAAATATGGCATAAGTGAGGAAATCATTTAAATCATTTTACTGTACACTTGTTAGTCCTTCCGTAGGCTTTCTTAGCCAGCTCCCTTAGCCTGCGGTCGTTGTTGTATAGCTACAGGCAGTAAAGCACAACATCACCACGCTGTCGAACGATGATAGCGGTGTTTGACCGGTGGCTGGTCGCGAGAGGGACCTCGGTAGCGACTAGTGAAGTGTAAAGCAATATTACTCATCCACCGCTACTCTCGCATCACTTTATGGCCACGACCAGACGGATGGAGACGAAGTTGTTTTGAGCTTTCGGTGCGAACCATTAAGCGTTCGCCGTCCCACCGAGACAAGGGTGCGCAAAGTTAACGCCACTATCTCTCACCCTAGCGCAACTGTTTGCACTTGCGCGTGCTGATGTGAATAGACGGCTGGAATGATTTTGTGACACGGCAGTGTGCTGGAATCATTGCTGTGCTTGCTTGAGCGCAAAAGATCCATCTGATCCTGTACTGGAGGCATTATGCGAAGTAGCGTGGTTTGTGTAAATAGAACCTCATTTCCAGTTTGTTCTGTTGGGCGAATGCTGTAACAACACACTCGGCAAAATGTTTGCACTAGATGAGTGCAGAAGTATTCTACCATACAGAGCATATTCAGCAAACAATCACTCTTTATGTTACAACCGACGCGTTTAGAGCTGGGTGCAAGTGCACTCGTGTTGAGGGAAACAGTCGATCCACTAGTCAAATGAAGAACCGCTGGTGTCGACGATGTGTACCAACATGTATGCAAAGAGTCATCTATCCACTGCCACATGGTCAGTTACGTTAGTAGGAGGGATTCAGTTTTCGTTTCCAATTTTCCCCAATGACCACTTTCCCACTGTTTGCAGTTGCGTTCCACTCGAGAACGGCTACCCGTTTCCATTTGTACGAGAAAAATAAAAGAAATGCTCTAAGACTAAAATAAAACCATGACTACGACTCTACAACACAGCAGTGACACTGTCGGGGAAAACCGTTTCATTAATTATTTTATGAACCTCTAGCACAGAAGTTGTATGGCATGATTAACTCAAAATGAAACGATTTTGTGAAAAGAAGTTTGTTAGGTTGGAAGTTTGTGTAAACTATTCAATCTGTTGATGAGCTCGTATCACACTGTTATGACATGCCAGTGGACGTATTGAACGCTCCGTTTTAATGGCAAGCCAAGCTTGATTAGTTTGGCAGGCTAGATTTACAGCTTCTGATTTTCATGGGTGAAGTGACGTTGTCTATAGATACTATATAACAATATAGCAGTTCACCTTTATTGAACAAATAAAGGAGCATACTTTATCTCGTGGAAAATTATGAGTTTTATAATGGTTGTTGCTTTTGATATTTTTACATGGTCTGACAGTACATATTGTACATTTGGTCAGTGGGTGAATTTGGTCCGATAAACAATACCATAAAGAAGAATAGGCTCAATTTCCCCAAATATTGGGCGTTTCCAATCCACTTTTAAACAAAGGGAGCGCAAAAGAAGGGGTTCTTATATACACTACTGCTCGACCAGAATGAGCCAGTCCTTTGTGCGAATTTCACAATAATCCATTCGTTTATTGCACATCACATGATGCAACAAACAGCCCTGACAAAATATATTTGGGGGGATCTCTTAGATGTATCTTCGTTTGTTTTAAGATAGCCTCCAAGGTTATACTTTGTGGCGTGAATGTAGGGTGTTCAATTATTGCTTTTCCCTTAAACCCCAACCTAACAACTAGACTGCACATGAGGATTGAGTGCAAAAGTAGCTTCTACTTTGTGTGTGTGTGTGTGTGTTTTTTTTAGAAATTGTTTTAGCCTTTCCGTGGGTTGTCAATAAAAGTTTGATTTTTATTTATTTACGACAGATTATTGACCATCATCATCAGCCTCATCCACAATAAACTGTATCTATATGATTCAGCTTAATCTCTACGTGCTATTACGCGTGTCTGATAATTACCGATTAAGCTTTGGCACGCATTTCAGCGGTCAGCGGAAGGGATTTGTAGGGTAATGACATTTGATGGAATTGTTACTGTGATGCAGTTCTTGAAACATATTTTTGATATCTTTCTTTTTCCATTAAAAACTTTGTCGTTTTTCCTGTTTTTGCTGTTCATTAAATGCCTATCTGTTGTTTGGCTGCAGAACACGCATATGTCAGTGTTGTGCCTTTATGACTCTACATCTTCACTTCTTGATTGTTAAATAATTACTTTATTTCATTATCTGTTCAAAAACATGCAAACATGTTGTACTATGTTGGGAAATATTTGAACCAGCATTATCATGATTATTTATATTTTATTGTATGTTTTTACGATCAATATTTGCAACAAAAAAACGGCAAATTTTTATTAAGTGTTGCTTGTTTCCAGCAAAGTCTCTCACACGTTTCGATTGATCTGTCTATCTGGCATTTGTCGTAAAGCCAACCGCTTTGATAAGGGAACGTGATTCGTTCCGTATAGGGCAATAGCGTGTCCAGTCCAAAGCGGTAAACGAATTATCAAACCGTGGACGGTGTGTAGCGTATGGTGTGTTGTCCGTCCATATCACGAAACATATCGTCGCATCGACTTGGTCAAAAAATCTTCTATTGCAATGCCACACTTCAGGTAGAGCCTTTCGGCTGAAAGGTGATTAGGATTATCTAAAACAGATTTTTTTTTTTCACTTTTTATTGACTTCTTTACTCTACTCGTTGCACATGCTGTGCACGCCGACACTGTCGTTGTGTATCAGGTGCAATACATTAAACCGGCTTAACGGAACCAGATTTCGCTACTGAATTCGTAAATTCATCATACCTTACTCGCCTAGAGAGGGACAATATCAATGGTATGGCAGTTAGATGTCAATTTTTAGATTGTTTTTGGCAGCTGTTAGTGTTTGATTATGATTGATCTAGAGAGGGTAAGATTAAGAGTCTTTCAAGATAACGATGCATGCTGAATGAAAGCTTATTTAATTTATATGAATTAATGACTATTTTTTTATTATTGATAAATATATTATTTTACTATTTATGGATATTTTTTTTTCCTATTAAATATTGTATCTAAATATGTTGATTTTGTAACGAGTTATAGCTACATTATCCTATCCATCATAATCTAACTAATGTGTTATCTTTTTCATCGTTTCAGGAACAATGAAAAGCGCAAGGAAAAATCGCGTGATGCGGCTCGTTGCCGGCGTTCGCGCGAGACCGAAATCTTCCAAGATCTGGCCAGTCTGCTCCCGATGCGCCCGGAAGAGGTGGAACATTTGGACAAGGCATCCGTTATGCGCTTATCGATCGCTTTCTTGAAGGCTCGCAATATGCTGGAACTCTGTAAGTATGATAGCTGATGTAATTTTATCCACTTAACATGCGTATTCAAAGTTACCTACAACATATATAAAATATTTTTTTCCGAGATCACGAAGAATTGAGCTCATGTTCAAATTTAAACAATCAAACTTTGGTAGAATTATTCACCACAGCACGATGTGGTGAAGTAGCCGAATCCGGGAAAGTTCAGCAAGCTTTGCGATAGCTTCATGTTTATTGCCACTAGGTGGCGCTCATGGAACGTTTTATGGTGTGTGTCTCGGCTATTCGTTCGCGGTCTACAGCAGCAACTGCTAACCGATATTTTCAGTTCGACATTATTGGTTTGTTGTCTTAAAAGAAATGCAATCACATGGTCGGTATCCTTGTTCGTTACAGTTCCAGACTTCCAGTCGAAGGAGCAAATTACCATCAAGGAAGATAACGATGTTTCAATGGATTCTATGGAGGAGTTTCAGTACAACGAAGCTAAGCTGAGCTTGAAATCGCTCGGCCTAGATCCGGAAACGATTGCCCTGCAAACCCTCGACGGATTTTTGATCATTCTTTCCGCGGACGGTGACGTGACGTACGTTTCGGAAAATGTCAACGAATATCTTGGCATTTCGCAGGTAAGCAAGCCAGCGTCGGAGCACTTTAATCGAAAGCGAACAGCAACGTAAATGAATAATTGTGACACCGTACTTCATTAACCTATGCTGTAGATCGATATCATGGGTCAACCAATCTGGGACTACAGCCATCAGTGTGACCATGATGAGCTGCGGGAGGCCCTGAACGGTCGCCACCATTCACCGTCGGAGCTGCTGAACGGTGTGGCGAACAGCGACTGCCGGCCGATGGAAAATCGTGATTTCTTCCTGCGGCTGAAGTGCACGCTGACAAGCCGCGGTCGCAGTGTCAATATCAAAAGCGCCTCGTACAAGGTACTTCACGTAACCGGGCACATTGCGTGCAAAGATAAGGAGGGCCAGCGCCAGCTGGTCGCTATCGCTCGTCCGCTTCCGCATCCGGCCAACATCGAGGTGCCGCTCGGTTCGAGCACCTTCCTCACGCAACATACGCTGGGCATGAAGTTCAGCTACGTCGATGATATGTGAGTGTCCAATAGACAGCGACGCGTGCGATAATTATGTTTATTGACGATGCGACACCTATTCTCTCTCTCTCGCTTGCAGCATGCTCTCACTGTTGGGCTATAAACCGTCGGATTTGCTGGGGAAATCGTTGTACGACTGTCATCATGGTACTGACGCGGAGCATTTGATGTCTACGTTCAAGCATGGTAAGTAGTGTTTTGAATGTTGTTTATGCTTTTACAGGAACATACCCGTGTAAGCATATCTTTATTATAACTAGTTTGTGTTTCGAAGTTTAGTTGACACGATTTGGTAACACGAGTTCTTGTTTATAACACTAGGCCACTTTCGTAATCATTCTGTTTGGTTTTGAAGTTACAATAAACTATTTCAGCCATGTGGACGGGTTGATTGTTGTTGCGTGTTGGCCATTTACGTCCAGACTATCAACATTCTGTAGCGTTCTTAGCTTCCGTGTAGAAAACTTCCACCAGTGCGTGGTATCATTAATGTGACAGTATGGGCTATTGCATATTCTTTCTGGATCCTGTGTTACATTGCTGATTGAAGAATTTTTCTTTCGTTTGCCCTCCTATGGCAGCTTTATGGTAAGAAAAGTTCAGATGAATGTTTGCTCGTCACGAAGCAATTCAGCGAGTGCCCACAAAGAGTAACTCTCGTTCACATGGCGGAAGCGCCCTTAATGACTTAATAGATTTCGTGGGATATTAGCGAAGCTAGGGCTATGACGGAAAAACCCGGAAGAGAGCTATAAAACTTAAATGCCACTAGTGGTCCTGTTCAGTAGCATAGCTTGGCAGGGACACTTTATCGTCAATGGTTCCTGCCCTGCCTGTTGTAATGTGCCTCTCGATGGTGGAAGCAAAGGGAAATAATGTGCTTCAAATAAACCACAACAGGCACAGCACAAGTGTTGCAAAGTAAGTACAAATAATGCCCAACCCAGGCCAGCTGGGTTTCGTATTGAACTACTAGCCCGACCTAGAACAAACTGATTGCTGATTGTTTGACTGCGTAGCGCGAACAAACGATCACGATGGAAAAGCTTCCCGTCTGTATTCGATCCAGGGACCCAATCAGTGCCATCAGGCATTTTCTTTCGATGCGTGACGTCCTTTCTTTCTGCCTCGGTGAGGGTTCGTGCGGTGAATCAGCATCCAGTCAGCCAAAGGCAGAGAATGGCAGTAAGCCCGTTTCTAGCTACATTTTCCGCGGCGTATTTTCTGGGTGTATAATTTAATCGTTACGTTAGGCTGGGTTCATAAAATGGCACGAACTAAACGGAACGAATGTTTGCGACAGTTGAATCAACGTTTGATGTAGATCGATGGTTGTACTTGTGTTTTATCCCAAAACGAACACATCCACCGGAGCTGACAGTTGCCGGAAATGTGCTACGCAAGAGTATTTCATAATTTGCGGGCATCGCAAATTGCATATAATTTTTAACGAAATTAATTCAGCTCATAAAATGTAACGCCACACACAGAAGCACATCGTCGATTCGGCGGTGTTATAGCGCTTATGTACGCATGCATTGTACCATGTGTAGGTTGAGGCTTTTTGGCAAGATGGGATTTTTATTTCCCACCTCGGGCTACAATCGCAGTAAAATGTGCAGGATAATCTAGGCAGTGGGTGCGTAAAATATTGTACGCTTTGTGAATCTTGAAACAGCGCACTTTCGCACCGCATGTGCAACAATTTAGGGATGCTGGTTTATGCCTGTTAGTCAGTTTTAATGGTTTTCTCTCTCTAATATTAAGAGAAACCTACTGACGTTTATACAGTAACGCAAGATTATGAAGTGTGAACTGTTATGCATAAATAATGTTGTTGTTCAATGTACTCGTTGCTGGTGCGTTAAACTTATTGAAGACTGATGAAGAATCTACCATGTTTAGTGTAGCGACATGGCTTACCGTCGTCCATTAGTTTCTTTCGCAATCAAACACATTTTTATAGTATAATGTTGAAACCTTCATCCGTATCAGTTGGACAGGGGAGTGGTGGTGCATTAGATGTGTGAAATGTGACGCTTACTTTACCGGCGGTGTATTCTAGGGAAACCCCGTTCTGTCCATCACATGTTTCATCTGGGCTTTACTCTTTTTATACCTACTGATCCAAGCAGTCGGACAGCTGTTCGACATTTGATTTTTAAAGCAGCTACTTACACTTCCTCCTCCCCTGTTTATCTAAAACCGGTTTGCGATGCATTGGTTTTCAACTATTTCGGTGTAGTTGCGGGCGAGGACGACGACGCGTGGATGCATTAGTGGATTGTTTTCACTTCAATCTTGAGTCATCTTTAACCAACCGTCTTCCCACCCGCAATGGCAAATGTTCGGCTTCAAAAAATCGCCCTTCAGTTATTGACAGTAGGCACGCATTTTGTTTTGTGTCGTTTCGTAGTAGCTCGCGAACAAATTTAACGAAAGGTATTGGAGCGGAGATGGAAAGAGAATGCAACGATGGTTTGAATACAGGGTTATGTGTCTGTGCCTGTGTTTTTTTTTTAAATATTCACTCCATTTGTTTCATTCACCATGCTGCCGATGGAATGTGTGTAACCTAGTTTCAACGAAATTACTCACCTAAGAGAGAAGAATTGCCGATCGACGGGTAGAGAGTCAGTAAAAGATTTACCTTTTAAACGCACACTTAACCCCACAACATGAGGGTGAGTCCCTGGGTACGAGGGACGTGAGTATACGGCATCAAGGCAGAGTCGTTGGTGGCTGTGTCGTGACAGATGCGAAATGTCGTGGCGGCGGCGTTTGCTGCAACGGCGTAGGTACGAATAGCCGCAAGCCATCGCGTTCCTTCAAAATCACCACCTAGCTGGTGTTATCGTTCGATTTGTTCGATCAAGGTGTGTGTGTGTGTGTATATGCGCGCTAGTGCTATTTGTGGCGCAGCTGCAAATGGGCACAGGTGAAACGTTTCAAAGCCACGGGTAGTGTTGCCTTTCACGTCCCATTCCGCGCCCCTACGCTGACTGAAAGCTATCTCAACAGTAAAGCATAAATATGGGAATTCCCAAACGCCAGCCCGTCAAAAGGGTATCACAAGCGCACGTGCCAATAGGTTGAGTGATGATGGCATCAACAGCGTGGAGCGACAAGACAAGGACTCCCTTTATGGTTATTTTTGTGTTGTGACACTTGCATTTGAGCTTATAAAACTAGAAAAAAGCATAATGCATCTAAAAGATTCTGCTTTGTAGAATGCTGTTAGTAGTTTGATTAATGCATATTTTTACGTCAAGCTCCAGAAAATTGTATCAATCTGCATCATGCTTCAACATAACAAACCTTGGCACAATATGCGCGCAACCTGCACGCTTGTACTGTAGTGCAGCGCGCGCTCCCTGTGCCTACCCCGTCCGTGTGTGTGCAGTGTTTCGATATCACGTAATTGCAGTTTAAACAACGTTTAATTAATGAGTATCCGCTGTACTAGGTCTTTTGCCACTTGTACCCTCCGCCTCCCTTCCCCTGTGTCCCTTCCTTTCCCTCTCTTCCCATCCTGCCAGGGCCGGTCGTTCAAGGGATAATTTTTGTGTTTTTAAATTAAAAATGTTTAGCCATTAACGCGCGCGCTCGGCCGTGTGCGGTGGTGGTGGTGGTGGCGGCGGCGAATAATGTTTAGCGCTACAGCGGGTGGCAGTGCGTTGGCCGGGCGGGATGCAGCAACCATAATCGTAATCGACGTTGTTGTCTAAATTTATTAAACATACCGTCGCGAAAATCAGATTAACCGCTCTATCTCGTGCGTATGATCCATTAACGCCCCGGCGGTACTTGACACGAAACAACACTACACATCGGTGTCGGAAGGGGGTGGGAGGGGGGATGAAGTTTACTGTGGGCCGGTGGATGTTGATGCAGCTAGATCGATCGGATCGGATCCTCGGCCGATCAATTCGATCGAGATATAATAATGGGTAAGGTCGATGGCTTATTCGTTGCGTTGCGTACCGAGCCGGTCGCTGCCGAACCCCGGCGGGCCGTGAGAAATGCATTGCGCCCGGCGTACACACTGTTCCTACGCGCCCGCATTCTATCTGCCCTCAGATCTGGCGGCCGATAGTGGCGGCCACAGTGAATGTGAGGCAGCCGGGAGGGGTGGGAGGGAAGAAGGGTGGTACGCATAATGGGTGCATTCGCTTAACCTCAGTTAAGCTGGATAACCTCCTCCGCCGTCTGCACTGCGCTAATGCGTACGACATCACTCCGCAGACGAGCTTGTTTTAATTACTCGCCTCAACTTTCTACCACACCACTTCCCGCACCCTACCACCCATCTCAGTCATTACGCGTCGCTCCTATGCAAGGCGCAAGTGTCGCGGTGCGTTGGTGCGTGTCTCTCGCACCAGGCTAAATTGTCATCGGCCGTGGCGAGTTAGCTTAATTTATGCACCATTTACTCTGATTTACAAATTAAAAACGCTACCCGAACGGGTGAAAATGTGTTTCTCTTTTTCGAAAGGCTCCACTTCCAGCCCGCACAACACCACTCGCCGTCCTCCGGGAGCCGCGCATCTGGGCCGCGTCCGGGCGCTTTCCACAGTCGCCTCAGGGTCTGCGATGGCGAAGCGCACGGTATCGCGCAAGTTTGATTAAAGTAAATTTATCAACACATTCAAAAAGTGTGCTACTCGTTTGTGTGCGTGTAGTGGAGCTGGTAGTGGACCCGGTCAGCCGGGCCGGGGCTCCGCGGCAGCACATATTATCGGCCATAAATCATCGTGCCGAATGAATTAATTTACCTTCGCCCGCGTGTGTCTTGTTCTGTTTTCGTGTCCTTTTTTGTCGTTTTTGTTGCCATCTACTCCCACTACCCTACCCCCTGCCTCGATGCGCAGGGGTCAGACTCAACGCGGGCGTAATATATTCGCAAGATCGCTTTTGCTCTCGTTTGCGACCGCGTGCACTTACGCATCCACTGGCGCGGCTACGCGCAGCATATGCGAATGGACGAAATTGCACCGCGCGGTGTGTTGCCTTAAAACCGGATCGCCCGGGACTCTCGGGGCCCGCAAACACGACCTTACGACCGTGAAGCCTTGCCGGTCATGCATGCGGTCGTGAACAAACGATTGCTATAACCGGCGCGATTGGGATCGCTGCGGCAGGTCGACTTACTAGACTGTGCCACCAAATATAACCCTTCTCCAGCACGGCCTCTCTGGTGGCCGACAGTGGCGGGAGACTGTTGTTTTCAATAAACAATTTCAGATAAAAATCTCGAGTGTATCTCACCCATTTGCGTGGCGCTGCGTGGTGTGCGGATTCGTTCCATTCAAGCTTTCCGCTGCGTTTTCGTGCGATTTGATATTTGACCGCCATTTTACAGGACAGACAGCAAGTGGGGGAGAAGTTAATCAAATTCGCTCGGGGGACAAGTGTGTATCGCGAACGCTGGTGGTAGCCGGCGCAAGTAGAGCAACATGCAAAATGGGCGCGTTATACGCATATGCGAAAGGGAAGGTGTGGGGGGTTTGCGAAACAAAAAATTGGTGTCAATCGAATCGTGTGCATGCTGTGTTCGGAGGTTTACCACGGGTGCAACACGCACTGTATAAAGTGTATTAAAATAAAAAAAAAACGTACGAAACACATGATATAAATGGAGCAAATCCCCCTACGCTCCCGGTGCTGCTGCACGTCGTAAATATTGTTGTTAAATGATTTTTGCGATTTTTGCAAGACGTTTTGTTTTTCTTTCCTTGCTTGCTTGGTATGTTGAAAACACTTGAGCCGACTGTTCTATTTTCAAGCACACACTGCGTACGATAATTGACTCTGCTGGCCCCGTTTGGTCCTGTGATAAATTAATCCCTACTGTCCAGCACACTTCATGTCCACTCTTCGCGGGACGGGAAAAATCAATTATCAAGGGTATAGAGGAAGCACGGTCGCTGTTACGGTAAACATAACGATTTAGAGATTAAACCTAAAACACAATCCGATGTTGCAGATTTCATTGTTGCTTTTTTTACTAAAGCAGAGTGATAAAGCAACTAAAGCAAAAAGAAAACCATTGCTGAAAAAAGTGTGTTAATCAAGAGAATTATAAAAAAGAGAGAAATGCTTAACCTCTGTCATTTTGCAACAGATCAACATAAAGCGCATACAATATTACGCCAACAATCGCGGCGCAAAACGAAAAAGTTCACACACAATGCATTTGGTGCATGCCTGCTCAAAATATATTTGCTCCCTGGGGTCGTTCGTTCGGAGGTTGTTGTTTTTCTCTTTGTCGGTAAAGCAAACGGGCATACACACGACGACCGCACTCTGCCGATGCTTTGGCCGCAGCCAAAATTTCACAAATTAAAGATAATTTCTCTGTCAACTTTGTTTTTTTTTGTGTGCACCATCTCGCAACCCAAAGCGAGACACGCTGGCTGATATAATTTATGGGCCAGTCTGTTTTTGTTGTTGTTGTCGCACCGTCCAGGAATTGTGTCAGCAAATCCCTGAATCTCAAACGCTCGTATGTATTGTTTATTTCTTTTTTCTTATTTTTTTTTTCGAAACAGATTCGCACGGTAGCATCTTGCCTGGTTGTGCGTATTATTTTGCCTATTTCATTCAAATGTGTTTCGTTCATCGAACGGCAAAGTAGCACCACATTTTAAGTACGTTTTTCGATCGGTTATCATTAGAGAAGCAAAAAAAAAGTGCTGTTCCCCTTCGAGCGAGAGGTCAATAATGTAGTAATGATCGAATGGAAAATCAAACGTGATTTTCCACTCAATTTAAACGCTTGATAACGTTTGCGAAGGACCATTATCGAGCGATATTTTTGATCTTTCATTGAAATTGTTTAGGGTATCCCTTTTTTTTTCTTCTGCTACTTCGTCTTTTGCTGGGTTTGCTACATATCATTTGAAGCGCTGGTTCGTTTGAATGTTTCCGTTTCATTGGCAAAAAGGTTTAGGTGAAATTGTTTGTTTGTTCGTTTCCTTTTTATGGCGGTTGTAGATGCATTCGTTTTGCGAAAAATGGATTGCGATACAAGCATAAAACACACATAAAGACAAAGGGTATGCTACCGTATGGTACACTGATACATTTGCTTGTTTATAAATGATTTAGCGTGCGTCTCTTGTGTGTAGTTCTGTTAAACAATATTATACGTTAATTTACTTTATAGCTCCCACGACCACCGGGGGGGGGGGGGGGGGGGGGGGGGGGGGGGTAAAGCATTGAAGCAATTAAATTAATGAAACAGCAAATCTGTATCGTTATGAACATAATGCAAATAAATTGTGATACGCCCCACAACACCGATAATGACAATAACGAGCTGAATGTCAACCTTAACGTTTGCACGACTGCTGCTCCCATTCTGTCTCTGTTTGGAAGTCGTAAAAACGTAACGTGCTTTTGCTGAGTACGGCAACGACCATTGGCCATTGGCGCGCCGCAACATTAGCACGCACACTTTCAAGTGCCTTTTTTGTGGTGGTGTTGATGCATATCCGCGCAATTTGCTGCACCACTGCATCCTCCATTGAACGAGCCGTACTGCAACAGCGTCGCTGCACTCGTGGTAGGGGTGGCGTATGTAGTTGCATTACGATTCGTGAGCGTTCGAGTTGACGGAGTGTCCCCACCGTCCGGGCTGAGCGAAAGAAGTCGCGTGACTGAAGTCCACTGAGGGGAGCTGGGGCCGCCATGGACCACATGTGCAGGTCAATGACATTTGCAGCCTTAACTCAATTTTGAGCGTGCAGTACCGCCGCATATTAACACCGTAGCACGTTTAGCACTTTTGTAGGTGTGCGCGAATGGAAAGGAAACAGCATATTGCTAACACCATTTCTTGGACATTCCTTGCGTTGTTCTGGTTCTAAACGTCTCTGTTCTTCTGGTTCTAAACGTAAACGTTCTGGATCCAGCATATAATTAATCGTTTCTTTAGGCATCATTTTTTTCCTTTTAAAGCCATACGACAATTTACATTTCAGCTGAGATATCGAAGGTCAGTGCTGTTTGGTTACAAAGATACGTAATCAGCTGCCTTCTCTCTCTTTCTCACTTACTTTTCTTTTCTCCGCCACAAACTTTGCACCATTCACCGAAGGAGTCGAATCGATGCTACTAGAAGTCGAGTGAAGTTCGTGTTGTTTTCGACGAGAAAAAGTTACCCATCATTTAGCAAAATGACGGCTTACCTCGGGGGAAAGCATTGCATGGAGTTCGGTCCACCTCCGGACCACGTAGTAACATCAGCTGCGAAAATAAAACAAACCAATGTTGGACACTTTTATGTTGACCCTTGGCATCGTGCTAAGGGCGAGATTTTCGCCGTTCACCATCGAACCATTGGCTTTATGTTGGATGTAAATGCAAGTTATATTAGCATTGAACGGCATGTATAAAACGAGTTGGGTGTCCTAAAATAGCTTTCGAAAAAAACAGCTCCAAAATAGCAAACGCTATAGTTAGCCATAAGCTGCTAGCAAAGTTCATCAATTGTTTGTGTTCTGCTACTCTACCTGAAATTGGTTAGCAGTTGGAAGGAATTTTAAGCCCCTAAAGTTTGCATGCTAGTCGGATACGTGACAAATAACTATTTCGATTGGTCTTTGATATTTCTGAGAATCTCTACCATGCAGGTTTCATTATTCTTTCCGTTCGAGCTGCACAGACCAATAAGTCATTGTAACCCAGCAAATGCCATTACACCAAAGACGAAGTTAAACCGTACGCTTACGTGCGGTACAGTTCGACTGCAATACATCCCGTGCTCGGTGTATGTAAAATAAACATAATTTCATTGCGCTGAAACCGACGGCAACACTATTTCCCTGACCATAATCATCTCTTTCATCATCCAAGGTGACACACGGAATGGGAAAAAGGAACAACGTTCCTTCCTCAAAACACACTCTTACAAGAGGGGCGATAAAATGGATGTGTCGTGTTCGTGTTAAGGAACTTCGATTCCTCAAAGGTAATGCACCGCAGCAGCGGCATGCGATGATTCTATCGTTCTCAAGGACGAACAAGTGATCCCTTGGTTGCCAGGCGTTGCTTCAATGGTTTTTTTTTTCTTGTTTGCTCGGTTGCATTTTCTCCACCCAAAGAGGAGGTAGCTTGCAGCTACGTACAAGCTTTCCTTCGCCCTTTGCAGTACTGTTAATAACGAATAACGGGTGCGGAGACGGGGGGTACGCAAAGTTTGGCCATAGTTGGCGGTTTGTCGTGTCAAACGTTACCATCTCGCATATATTTACCATTCCGTCTTGGGGCGGGCATCAATAAGAAGTATGCTGTCGGTGCCGGTGCAGGTTTTCGGACGCTTTATTTGTTTACATTTGTGAGTGGTGTTTTTCTTTTTCGGTGCAACGTTTACATTTGTTCGGAGTTGGTTGTGCTTCTTTTTTTCCATTGTGCTTTTCAACCACTGGTTTTCTGTAGCATGGGTGTCGGTCGACGCTGCTCTTCGACTGCAGCGTTGACACCGGAATCTACGTGCATGGACATGTTTCCTTTGGGCTATTTTCCCTACCATTTCATTACACTTTACTTTTCCCTTTTTTACACATCCCTTCAATGTACTTTCTGTTAGCTTAGATTGATAGTTGCGTCATGGAGTGCAGGATGGAGCGCAAGTTTTTGACTGTTGAATTTTCACATCTGCGCTAGAAAGGACTTTTTGTGTGCCAGCGACTTGCTTATTGTACTGTGCTCTTGAAAAGGCAAACATAGCTGTGGTTGATTTGTATAACCATGATTGTGATAAAACCTTTGGGTAATGCAAATAACGTGTCGAAATGAATGTGTAAGTGAAAATTTTGGGTAACTGCAAAATTCGATTTAAATATACATAACATCAAAATATTAGCAAAGTGATGTAAACGTGTAAAATTATTTCAAAATTAACGCTTTCACCCATTTGCTTTTGAACCGTTTATTGGACATGTCAATGTACTTATAGGAGTTATATTATTTAATGGAGCACAAATGCCGTGAGTAACGTGTAAAACAATCATTGGACGAAATTTATTTAGGGAAACGATCTCCGACACGTACTCTACACGTGACTGAAGACATTCTCCGTGGAATGCTACATGTTCATACGTGGGCGGAAATTATGCTCCTGCATCTGCAGCTTCTTGGCGTTACAGTAATAAAAGCTTCACCCTCGCCCAGCTGAAGCTTATTTTGAACGTTCCCAACACCTGCCGTAGCAAGAAAAAAAAAATGAAAATTCGTTTTTCATGTATATTTTCACCAACATCTCGACAATGCACCTTGAATGAACTATGCACCCGCAACATAATAGTGGCAGTCACCTGCACTAAACATGGGGGATAGCAAATGATACCGAGAACAGGTTTCCCCACACCTGCTTTGTAAAAAACCATCTTCATGTGTATTGTGTCACAGGCACACCATCCACTGTGTCAACTGTTTTTGTGGCGACGAAAACCATCCAATTTTTGCTACCCCCTAGGACCTAGGGTGGAAAGGAAAATAGTTGGGGTAATTCATTCTACACTACCACCAAGCCACCTCCATTGGTTCGGTGGGGACCGAAAAAATATCATTTTCTGCATTTCATTTCGGTGTGCTGGTCGTGGCAAATAGTTTGTTTATAAAAGCGCAATCGAACCATCATGCCGTGCACCGTTGTCCGTCCTTCACTGCGCGCAGCCCCCCGAGCTGTCGACTGCTTGGGCGGTACGGTGTTCTGAGCAGTGAAACTGTGGCAACCAGGACTACCCCAATGCGGTTCGGCTGAGGCACCGCAGCGATGGCCGTGAGCTGGATTGCGGCAAGCTCTACACCCCGGCGTAGGACGTTGCTCTGTTGGAGGTAATTTTTCGAGCATCTGCCCCAGCGTATCATCTAGATCGGTGAAAGCAGCAGCAGGACAGCTCAAAGTTAAATGCATTAGACGAAAATCAACCCAAAAACAAAACCATGGCCTTACGTAAACGGTGGTAAAGGATCGGGCAGGAATGGATGTTGAACCTGCACTGCAGCGTCAGGCCCCTCCCAGCAACAAAACAACGTGAGAGATTTGAAGCCCCGTGTGAGCACGTGATGACGGAATGTATTTGAGAGGTGGTGCTGGTTGGAGCGCGGAGCGTAGCTTTAACTTCGGCAAATGGCCTTGGCTTTCGGTAAGATTGTATCATTTGTACTGTTCAGAGCTTTGCAGGCATGCAGGCATGATTTGTTTATACTCACATAACCACACCACACCACTACTGCCAAGGGGATGAGGGAGATGGTGTACAGGGAAACGAAGTAGCGCACGGCGCAAGATGGTCATGATTGGGGTACATATTTTTAGACGGCCAAAGAAATGTATGCAAAACAGGCAAATGCACAGCAAGCGTGCGACGACGGTGGCAAATTTTTCATATTGTATGACGGTTTGCCTGTTATGTGACACTTTCTGGTTTGTTAAAATATAAATAACGCCCATTACCACCAGCTGATACGGTGACGAGATGAAGATGATGCGAGAGAATACACTAATGATGTGTTGAAAAACAAAAAAAAAAAAACATCAAACCTATGAAAGGTGAACAAACCTTTGGTTTATTTTAATGTTTTTAATAGTCATGACTGAGAAGACTTTTAGATGGCAAAATAATTTGTAAAACAGATATTGGTTTAGTTTGCAAAATTCCTCACCATCTCTGCAGTTATATTTGGAAGTTTGAAATGATATCTGCAAATTCCGGTGGTGTTGGTTGGAGATATGCGTTACAAAGTTTGGCAGCAAAGAATCTGAGCAAGAATCGAAACCGTTCTTGGTTCAGTGCACAATGCAATGTAAGTTACGACAACACGGGGTGCCTGCACAAAAGTCAAGACGAATTAAAAGCAAAAGCATATAGCAAAACCAAAAAAACAACCGAAAAGCCAAAGAGCCAACAGTCGCTCAACGGCAGCCCCGTTGAGCAGCAGAAGTTGAGCGCAAGATCGTGCGCGCGTGTCGAGAGCAAAATTAAATCAATTGAATCGAAATGTTAATTTACTCCAATGAAGCTTCGCGCTTCGGTCCATTACTCGTCCCCCCGTCGTGATGTTGGGGGGGTTGGTGCTCCCAGGAGGAGGTGAGACTACCCGTTCGTTTCAATCGTTCCGATTTTTAAACATTTTATTTTCTTCGACTTTTGTTCGAGGACGATTCTCTGCAAAAAGAAAACGCGAGAAAAGAACCACTCTATCTTCCTTTTCTGAGCAGCAATACCATACGCGACGTGGATGCCGCGGTTTCTGTTCCTTTGCATCGTTTCGAGTGCATTCTTGGAGTTCTGTAATGCATCGACTGAAGTGGTGCACCGTTTTCGTCCCGGGCAATGTTTTTCGTTCGCTCCTTTTGGTTCGATCTGAAGCTGGCGCTGGTGATGCTGGCATTAGTTTTCGGTCGTTTAAGATGAAACGGGAGCTAAACGATCTGGCACGAAATGGTAACTAAATTGGCAGTCATAAACGGAGTACGCGTGGTGGTGGAGCAAGTGACAGTGCGCTTGCAGAATTGCAACTACCTTCTTGGAGCTTGAATTTCGTTTGTGTCCGTGTGTCAATGTATTTCCAACACTGGCTGTTACGGCTGAGGAAGGAACAGCGTTACGTAGGGAATGAAGTTATTTTAATGCAATGTAAAATTGGGTAGTGTTCTTGTGTGGTAATAATACGAACATCCAACTACTGCAGAAGAGACTCATACAAAGCTTTCGATAAATGAAGATCATATTGATCAACATTTTTTATATTAACAGACAAACATTATGATCTTTCTATTATTTCTTTACATCCAAAAAATACAATCATGCTAGAGCGAAACAATTCGTTTGTATTATCCTTCAGCTTAGCATCCATAAAAAGCGTTTATATTGCATATTCGTTTGACGACACTCCGAGGTAACACAAAGATCCATATCCCCTAGACAGCTGTCTTTGTTTCTCCTCTGTCAATTATCCCCAATCAATCAATTCATAGCTGTTACAAGTCGGTCATCCTTCTCCGTTCGGTGGTAATGTGACGGTAACTGCGCAGGCTACATCCGTGTCTTCATGCATCTTTTAATGGTGTTACTTAATACCATCCAGCTGACACGGTTCATTATTATCAAATGGAATGGTACAGAACAATGTCCTCAGCTGAGTATGCGTTCGCTAAACCTGCCACAAATGGTGAGCGAAAGCGATGACCCAGAATTGCAGGCCCATTAGTTTTGCCTCCAACCTAACCTCTCGGTTGTCTTCGGTGGGATGTCTTCTCATTTCTTCAATCGGTGCGCCCCATCCTGATCCCCACAGGGGAGGGCAGAGTGCAGCTTCGATTAGCTGGCACAATTCATCTTCATTTGTATTGTCAAATTTTTCTTCATCGCTTCCTTTCCCTCCAACTAGCGCGCATTCCGTTTTTTGCAATCAGTTTTCTCGGCCTCGGGCTCCACGCCATGCTAGTTATGTGAGCGCGCGTTTCGTAAACGGCAAGGTGAAAAATGACTACTCCCCAGAGTGGGCAACAGCTTCGTGACAGCTTTGCTTATTGAAGAATGAACGCGAAGAATAAGTGTGCAATGGGGGGGAGGAGAGTCGAAACATCCGGCGACCCGAGCCCGACATAAGTCCCGGCTAATCCGGTATTGGCACTTTGGGCTACCGTGTGCAACCACTCTCGGGCTTACCGTTCCGCACTGCCGCGTTCCGCTTCGATGCAACGGGAAGAGCTAATTTTTGTACCGAATAAACTACGGGACGTCCACCGATGATCCAGATTCCCACCCCTCCCGGCAGCGACACCCGCTTTTGTTTGCTCGCCTGTTTGCAGTGAAAGCAAGCGAGCGCGTCACCAAACGAGGCTAATATAATTTAGCGATAATATTGAATTATGGCAAAATTACATCTACCAAGTGAGAACCAAGTGGCTGAGATACTCAAGCCCCACGACCAGCAGTCACAGTGTACCGTTTTCATGCTCGCCGTATCGTTCGCAATGCAGCGGCGCTTGAATTCGCCATATAGCAATGGACGTGAAAATGGAAAACGCTATTCAGTGGCCTTTGGTCTTTCGGAAACGGCATCATAAAAACAGCTCAAAATAAAACAGATGGCAAACATCTTCTGGCCAGGTGTTGTCGGCGGCGGAGCGGCAGACACCAACGCCGTGGTTTTTGCTCAAACGTGATAAGAAGCTGAACGCAAACTGCATCCGTTGCAGCTCGTATTGCTCCGCTTCCTCGACCTCGACTGCAGGACACTTCAGCCACAGCAAGCGTTAACTGTTGTCCGCACGTCGTCGTCCGCACTCCCAGGGACACTGCGAGGTTGTAAACGTGAGAGTGCGCTGACACTGCTGCTTCTTTATGCAGTTTGCATGATTTTCCGCCCGAAAAGGCGATAAAAATTTAATCACATTTATTTGTGCTGTTGCCGCTGCTGCTGCTGCTGCTTTGTCACGCTGCTTGTACTCATATCATGGGTGTTGGAGGGTCCTTCCCGGGCTATCTGTGCTCGTGCTAGCCCGTTCCGTTTGAGTGTGTGTGTGTGTGTGTGTGTGTGTGGGAGGGTGTGGGTGTGTTTATAGATCATGTAATAAGCGGTGCGGGCTAATGATGGAATAGGAAGTGGCGGAAAAGCAGCGGTCCTGTGATTGTAGATTGTAATATTTATGTGTTTTATTGAAAGCGCTACTCCCGGTGGTGCCTCTTTTATGCGTTCGTTGACCGTCGCTTTTATTGTCCTGCTGCTAAGCGTCACACGCTCCTCGGCACTCTTCATTTATCGTAAGCAGCACCAGCAGTGCTGTTGGTATGGGTATCCATGACATTAGCGAGCAGAAGTTAGAATTTCACTTCATCATCGATTAATATTTTCTTCAAACTTTTGTTCATTTTTGTTTGTGCCGTCGAGCTTTTTTAAAATTTTCAAACACATTTCTGGAGACGTGTAGCTGCCGGTACGCCCAGTGTCATCATTCTTTGTCCTTTCTTGGGGCTTTGTTTTTATCTGCACAGGACTCAACGGTACGTCCATCATTTGCATCAGTGACGTTTTAAAAGTCGTAAAAAAGTATCATTTCCCTGGACCGATGCTTACCTCCACGGGGATACACTTCCTTCCTTCGCTCTCGCCGTTGGTTGATCGCCTTCGTGGAACCGAATTTTCCTGTTTCTTTGTTCATGCAAAGTGACGCTTTGAAAACTTGTTTTTTTTTTGGTTTTGTTTTTTACCATCAGAGGAAACTCTTTTTGGGAATGTACACTATTCCAAGAACGTGTTCTTAGGGTTCCATCCGAGTGGCCGCCGGGCTCTGGTACCGCTTGACATTTTCATCTTGCCGCGGTATACCGTTGACTGCGGTCGTAAAGAATGCAATCATAAATGCACCCGAGCAGTGCAACCGACCGTCAAGTGAGCATTTAATTTCTTCGGGATTAAGTGAATGAAACGGAAACGGATACTAGGACGAAAAATGGGATGGAGGAGGAGAAATGGGACAGCACCAACTCCCGATGCAACAGTGCGCTGCTGGTGGAAGCGAATGTGTCGTCAAAACACGTCGTGTTCGTCGCTACCGCATTTTCCCCGTGCACGACCAAAACCATCGCGCCGTGTATGACATTTGAGTTAATCAACTTGGGAGTTCTCATTTCCACCCACATTCCTTTCTCAGGAACCCCTTACAAAAGGGGTGGAAGGGGATGAAACCTGGGCGTTAGTTTAAAATTTTTCACTCAACTTGTTACGGCAAAAAAAAACCCCGTTCGCTTGGAAAAGCAGCTAACTGTTCGTGTTGTGCCCTGCTCGGTACGATTCAAGGGAAAACTTCTCCCCGCACCCCACGGGCTGTGCCAAATTATAGTACGGTGGAAGACTTTGTGACTATGCTGTGGGGAGGGAAATATCGCAAAAACATGAGAAGCGCATCCGCCGCGTTTGCGGAGCGGGAATGAAGTAAAATTCACAGAAATATCAACAGCTGCACCGACAGTAACAAATTCATTGCACCGAAAAAATAACAGAGAGAAAGATAACACGATTCACACATACACAAACACAAACACACAACCGTGCACATGATCTACGTCGGTAGAGCAACCGTGCTGTGTGTGTGTGTGCTGTCAGGTATACGCTTTATGCGGTTTTCTTTATCCTTCGGTGTTGACTCGGTGTCAAGATTTCAGTTTTAAAATTTAACGTCCTTCGTTTGCCATTCGGTTCGTAAAATCCCTCGAACGTGCTGCCGTCCACCGGCACCGTCCCGAAGGCCAAAAGGACTGTGAGTGAAGCGTAAACGTGCGGAACGGTAGGCAAACGGGAAGAGGTACGGCGATAGGTTTGGCGGTTGGCTTTTATGTTTTTAGCGTTATTACATCAACATACAGTTCGACTCAGGGCGTTTTTTTTTTGCTGTTGTTTGGTTCTTGTCGGATGCATTTCGGAAGAGCTGCTTAGCATAATATCGTTCGCTTGTTCGCGCGGGTTGTTTCTGATTCGGCAATGATATTGGACGGGGAGGCAGTGTTGAAAGGGACGGAGGGAGGATGGGTTCTAGCAGATAAAATAAAATGCTCCATCAACGGAAGCGGAAAAACGAACGATGTAAATGGTAGAACCCGACGATGAACTGTGTGCGGAACGCTGGGTCGTGGGTTTTTGGGCAGAAGTTAGCATGGATAAATAAATTGATAATAATAATTTAGTTACACACGAAGCGAAAACAGTGGCACCATCGACCCTCCTTTCTTTACACTCTACCGCCAACCGGCTCCCAGAGAAGAGGGGGGAGAGAACGAGCTCATGTTTCAATATTTTATTATTTTAATCACGGAGCATTTATTACGAATGCAACCCCTCACGTCAGGATCGGCGAGAGGGCGCTCGCTAACGGCAGTGCATCATTCCGGTTCCTTTTCATCAGTTTGATGTATGCACACAGGGATGCTGCTTCACCTTTGTATCTCCCTTGCCCTTGCTCCAGCAAATGATCGCACTGTAGATAAGATGAGTGCTCTACGGTGAGGAAGCTTGCCTTTGTCTCTGAGTGGTACCAGTTTTCTGCCAAATAGAAGCGCCGTTTGGAAGCAAAGCTTTTTGTTTTTTAGTTTCTTCTTCTTTCGAATGCTCCCATCTGATGTGGTGCATACTGATGTTGCTGACTTGTACCCAACTGGAAAACCAGGGTTGGAACTGAGCCGGGGAATTATTGGGACTTTCGTTACAGTATCATCACACAGCAACAGCACGAGTTGATGAATCGCTCGGTGAAGCGAAATAATTTATCATCGTCTCATAAATTTAATTGAATTTTCGATGCGTCCTCCGCATGTGTTGTCTGCACCCGTTGGGATGGGCAATATTGTTTGTTGACTGGTACCAGCGGCACCTTGGTAGGTTTGGTGACATCGAGGACTACAGAAATATGTATGTAGCCACTTGGTTACTGTGTGTGTGTTTTTTTGTGTGTGGAAAGATGTTGCTCCTTTCTTCATGCGGAGAAGCATTCATAATATCTGAACGATAAGTAGTTCGTCGGTCCCCCCTGCCAGGGAAAGGATGATTACACTGCTCTAATACTAAGCTACCTTCAACCCAATCGTTATTATTGGTTTGTGGCGAGGCTTTTGAACCGAAGCTTAATGCTCTTCAAGCGCAGCAAGAACTGCATGGCGAAACGATTATTCCATACCGCAATTTGACGTCACTTTTAACAAATTACACCGAAAAGACGACAGCGCTGGCGGGCTTTTGGAATTGCAAGGATTTGCAAGGGGATGCGACAACAAACACTTCAATCATCGTGCTGCTGCTACTTTTGAAGCATGCTTTATTGCTGGATGGTGAGGTTTGGTGAAAGCTGCTCGAGCGGATTTACTAAACGCGGGTGCTAGATTTCGTGGTTTTTCACTCCCTTCCCCCCCTCCCCCGTTGCCTATTGCGCCACTGCTAAGACGAGCTTCCCCGAAAAGTCCGAGCCAGAATGTGATGGATGAAGAACGCGTCCACTGCACAGCATATCATCGCAAAAGCACAATCAAGTGCATCATTAGCAAGGGATTAAAGGTTCAAGTGCGGCTTAAGCGTTATGGTACCTTGCAAAAGGATTAGTTTGTACTGTGTGATAAATTATGCGAATGCACAATGGGCAGTTTAGAACAAATTGCGGGATAAAATTATTTTTGCAGAAATTGTTAGTTTTTATCCTTTGTAGTAAAGTATTATGATAGTAAATAACATTTTATTTGTAGTTCGCATCCATACCACCAGGTGGCGCTACATAAAATAGTGTTTTAAGGGATTTTTGCTTAGTTTTATTAATTTTGTGTGTTTTTTTTCTTGTATTATTTGTTGCTAATAGTATAAACCATTTTAAAATATACTGTAATGTTCCATAATGAAGATTAAATCAATAATAATAATAATAATATATGAACAAAACATAATAATTTTGAATAAAATATTTTTTTCTGCTTTGTATAGGACAATTGTAGCTAATTCTCGTCACTTTTACTCACAGGTAGTACAAATATTAAAAATTTACATACACAACTTAGATGCTATTACAAGCTCCTGACGTCTAGTTCACTTTTCTAAAGACATGAATAAAGGCATTTAAATAATTCGATAGAGCAGGTACATTGAAATAAAGTACTTCCCAAATTCGTAATGAAAAGCAGCACATATTGTTTGTCTTTGAATATTCATCCAATACCTTTCCAAGTGCTGTACTGCCTTCAGAAGGGGTAATAAAACTAAAAATCCTTCTTGGTTTTACAACTATCTGAAAAAATCAAAATTGCACGATAGCTACAAACTAAGTATTTAATTCATTTGTAAAGTTAAACCCTGTCTTTGTTTTAGTGCGTATAGCTACTGATATTGAACTGGTTAACGAATCAGAGGAATACAGCTCATTATACAAAATGTCCTTCTGGATGCATTTTCTTTGTTGCAAAATATTCTTTGTAGCATCTCCCCTCTATCCTTATATTTAGTTTGTCATGAGTTTTGGGAGTTTCTTCTCCCAAAACGCCAATAGATGCTACTGCATTCATAACGTTTTCCTGTTATGCGTATAATTTAAGAATTACTTTCCTTACATCCTTCTATAATCTGCAGTAGGACCAAAAGGTATTTGGTTCTGATTTGCTTCATTATATTGAATGATAAAGTTAGGTTAGAATAGAAATTTACATATAAGATAAGTACATGAGCTGAAACTAAGATACACAGCTTCGTAATTGAAATGAAAGTTGATCAAAAGCACGTAGAATATATTTTTGTAGAATACACGAAATACGCTACACGAGGCACCTATGGAGCCGCCTAGTTACGCATGTGTCTGTTTTTAGAAAAAGTTGATGTGAAAAAACTTCAATAAAATTCGCGTTCGCAAACTTTCGCAGAATATTTCTTCACAGATTGATAGTATATATATTACACTATGATGTGACATATATGAGACAACGCCACTCTACGCCACTTTTATAATGGCATCAAGTCAAAAATTAAAATTATGAAAATTTTAAGGAGGTTTCTTCAGTTATTATTGTATATTTTTGCATAAAATTAACTTTGCTCAAAATTATTCATGTGTTTATAAAGCTGACTAAATATCCTTTATAAAATGTCTAAATTTATCAAAATCGGTTCATATTTGAAAAAGTTACAAAGGTTTAAAGTTTTACAAAAAAGTGAAGATTTTTCTGCGTTTTTTTAACAAATCTCGACTTTGAGAGGTGTTTTCTAGAGAACCAGAACAGATAAAGAGCTCATATTTGGTATCTTTCTTAGTTTAACCCTTAGTATTGAAACCTATTATTTGGAATTGCGCTATTACAAAGTTGATTTTTTGAATTTCATCCCGGCAAATGCCCATTGTGGAATGGTGGGGAGTTTTGCTGGTGCTCTGCTGCCAATGATAGCTGTTTGTCGTATGCACTTGTTTGCATTTAATATTAACATTGTTTTTGTCTTTTTTTGAGTTTTTGATACTTCTCGTTTGTTTATGCAACGGTTCAGTATAAGAAAGTTTAAAATTTATTATCCGCAAACAAAAAGTTTGCAAATAGTATGCAATTCTTGCACATTGCAATAAAGAAAGTGCAGATTGGAAAAAAGCTCACCGCTCAAAAGCAGCACACAACCTCAAACTAACATTCTCCGGGGAAATTATCATTCGCTTTCGGATAACAAATTGCCTTCGTGTTGTAAAAAGGTAAAAAACAACACTTTTCTTCCTCACGGTAGTAATAAAGTGAAATAAAATGAGCAATGTGGCATATCTGTATGTGTTTGTCGGTTCTGTGCATATATGTAGGTGTGTGTGTGTGTTTTTTTAAGAAAATTTACACGAAACTTGAAAACTTATCAGATTGAAAGGTTTACTGCACTCAAGTGGTAGCAGCACGACACTAGGTTTAAGCAACGGTTTTTGCGGCTGGGGAGTTGGCAGTTGGCAAACTAATACACACACACAAAATTTGGCAATTGGTCAGGACAAACTTTGTTTTACCAGCGCTTCGAAAATGGCAGTGCTGGCCGAGCGTGATCTCTTCTGCTGCACATCCCTCCGTTGTGCCTTTCAATTTCGCGTGCACGCCATTCCCCCCAACCGTGTCCTGAATTTCGAATCATGAAAAACAACGGAGAACGCCCAAAGAGTTTGGTTATGTGCTTCGGCACCGGCTGGAAGAAGCACACAAAGAAGCGACGAACGCGCGTTTTTTGTTTGTTTCTCATTGAAACGCTCCTCGGCAGGGCGAGGTCAGGGATGGAATGTATATAGTTTCGTTTGTCTCCCGATGCCATAAAAGTAATCTTCACAATTTACGACATTCCATAAATCCACCCTGCTAGGGGGGGAAGGGCATCGTAGTTGGTCTTTCCTCCTTCTCCAGGTCTCGCCGCTGCGTGGCGCAAAACAGCAATCGTACCAGCGGAATGGAGAGCGGTGATGGAATGGCCAATGTGCTTTGCTGTGGGGATAGCAGCAATGAAACAATGTTTACATGATTATAATGCGCTTGGCGTTGTGTGTCCCTGGTCCCCGCTGCTGCTAGCTAAGTTTGTTTTGCCGGTGGGGCAAGGATCGAGTGGATTTAAGGTGGATAATTTCGTGAAGATGGTTTATGGCATATTCTTTATGTTGCGGTAGGATAAAATTATTTGTAAAATGCAAACAAAAACCCCCTTCCAGCCGTACCAAACAAAATCGTGCGGTGACGTACAAAGTAGCGACGCTGGGGCGTTCGTATACGGGATTTTCCTAATGCTTTGGGAGTAATGTGTCCACTGTTGCTAATGTTCAAACCACACTATCGTGGGTACCTTTTCGCTGTGAAAGCAGCGAAACAAAACAAAAAACAAAAGACCATCCAGCAGGTTCATCTACGGTGCATTAAGAATGCAAGACTGTAACTGGCTGCGGGGGGACGGAGTTTTTTGAAAATTCAATTATGCTTCAAAACCCCTAATAAATCTTTCATGGACTTTATAAGCTGATTTAGTGAGCAGCAAAGGATTGGGTTTGGACTTGCGTTTATTTTGTTGCACAATCTCTTTGTTCTGTGGATGTTGTTTACGAGCTTCGTTGGAACATGGGTACATGCCTGAAGCAAAAATCATCATCTGTCTATTCAACCCACAGCCGTCTGCTTCGCAGCGAATCAAAAGTTAATGCAAATAAAACGGATATAATTAAAAAAAACTGTAGTAAGTGCTTAAAGCAAAGCACTTCATTGAACGCACTGTCCTTACAGGAAATGGCAGAAACACTGAGAGAGGGAATCGAGGAAACTGATGGAGGTGCCTGGTGGTTCACGACCATAACAAAGCACTAATGCACTCCTACATAAACCGACCTACCTTACGATTGTGTGCATCGATTTTTATAGAGCACCGATAAAATTCACAATTAATGGCAACCATTACTTCGCATCGCTCGGTGCACCTGGCGCCTCTCCCTCCGGTGCAAATTTGTATGCTGCCGTACGTATCTGTCCCCGGCGAGATTGTACTACGTGCAGCGGCGGGGTGGGACGTTTCGCGGTGCAGTGTTGCTGTGGCATAGGTAAATGTCCTGATACGTTCACCGGCCACGTTTACCCGTGGCGTAATAATATTCTCCCTAGCGTTGTTTATGCGAACCGCCCAGTTACTTTAAGAAAACAGCTTTGTTTTGTTTCAATCCTTCGGTCCGAAAATCGGTCCTCGCTTTCGGCCACTGCTCCGGAAGCTTTGATTTTATTATCCTCTACCACAATAACTGCTCTGGCCAGCCCCCGCCTAGCTTTCCTGAGCTGCCAAGGGGTGGGTGATGAGAATTTATGCAATGCTCTTAAAAGCTCAATCGATTCGGAAAATTACTCGTTTGCTGCTGCTGTCCATTAGCATTCGCAACGAAAAAGCTTACCGTTTTGTAGGGGGTTTGGAATAGTTAAGCAATGCTTCTTTTAAGGCACTCATTGTGTAACATAAAGCTTATGTAGATGTACTTGCTTGCTCAGTAAGTAGCTACCATAATAATGTATTTTTATGTTCAAATACCAGTAACGTTGAGTACTACAGCAAAAAACAAATACAAACGCATTTCTAAATGCCAATGGATTCCATACGGTTTTGAAAAACAAAATGTCAATGGCCTCAAAATAATTCGATTCAATTGTAATGTGGCTTGAGGGTTTTAAGACTCAAGTTGGTTTTGCTTTTTTTTATTTACCCCAAAGTTTTTGATTCCGTGTTAATTACATCGCTACTGCTGCGGTTACCGGCAGCCACACAAAGAGCTCCGAACCGGGGAGAGAATTCATTTTATATCGCTTCTGGCGTTAAATTAAAATCACCCAAACCTTCCAACCCGTCGAACATTGCACGCGAACCGAGGCAAGGAATACTTTGTGCTGCTGCTGCTGCTGCTGCTGCATCCTGAAGTGTTCTAATCCAAAGCATAAACTGAGCGGAAACCGTCCGCTTGCGTTTTCGTTGGGTTGGCCAAACCGGGCGAAAAACATGTAGGTAACAACGAAAAGCAGCGGCAAATTAACTAAATGAAAAAGTTTTTCTTTGATTTTCATTTTTATTTCGGTTTTTTTTTTGTGTAGAACTCCACTTCTGCCACCCATTGCAGGAGTAGTTGAGATGTGTATACATTTGGAAATGAGAAAAATCCCTTCCGACCCGTTGGTATCGTTTTGGTCCGCGTTTCAAGTTCTATCACGAATATAGAGGGAACAAACGGAAATTGGTAAACGAATGAAAAGTTTTCATCTTTGTATTTAGCACCTCCCCAGAAGCCATTGTTTGCGCTTACTTTTTCTGGATTTGGCTTGTCCTTGCGATGCACCACAAAGGAAATGGTGCTTGTGATTGCATCGGTCTTTTGTGTTTGATTGGATCGAACATCGGTTAATCAAAGGGATTCTCGTGGTAGGGTGGTAGCGCTTACTGCGCTATCACAATAGGGTTGTGCAAACGGGTGGGAAGATTTCATAGCAATTTTGAGGAACAAGAACGATTTTTACTTAATTTGTACATCTAAGATAATATTTTACAATAACTGCATATGTACAGCAATCACAAAGCATAAAACATCTAATTCATCCGTCTTTTTATCCTAATTTTCAGTCATCAGCAAGGGGCAGAGCGAAACATCCCGCTACCGTTTCCTGGCAAAAACTGGTGGCTATGCGTGGGTCGTGACCCAAGCCACCGTCATATATGACAAGCAGAAACCGCACAGTGTTGTGTGCGTGAACTACGTCCTAAGGTAGGTATTGTTTTACTTTCTTTTTACGATAGCTGCATCGAATGAAGATTGAAGCACGTGATATATTTGCTATCACTCTTCAACAAAACATTATATTTTGATGCGTTTTTTTTAGCAACATACGAGCAACGCAAATCATTTTTCAAACACAATAAGCTTTGTTGTGAATTTCTATTTGGACAAACAAGACATACATGGAATTAAAATTATAATTGTAAGATCATCATGAGATTCATCGTAGTATCCTGTCAAATAATCTGTCAATTTTATAACTTAAATTTCTTAGTACAAAACGTGCAATAAGTGTGCTTCGACAATTGGTGCATTAGAGCTCTTTTACCGCGTATTGTCAATTGGAAGTTTCAGTGACCGCCGTAAGCCGCTAGCTACAGATATAAGCAATACGTATCCATGTGTTACCATCGTAAAGCAGTATTTGAAATCATTGAAGCGTTGTAACAGCTTCTTTACTGTTCCCCTTACTGGTTGATGAAAAAAAAATCCCCATTGTCACATAATCCCCCTGCCTTTCTTATACATCTTGTTCGTTGTGACATCCCGCTGCTAACAATATTAGCCTCTCCCCTCCCTCGAATAGGCGAACGAACGAAATTTCAATTATGTTTGTGCATTCACCGACAATCATCGGTAAGCCAGGCATCCGATGCCACAGTGTCACTGCGGAGTGCAGCGAATGTTGCATTTCAATCCACCTTCACTATAGCCACAGCAGCCATTGTCCATGCGTTACGCCAACCATTTTTCTTTACCTTTGTTCCCCTACCCCAAGCTATATGCTCTTTGTAAGGAAGCACAAGCGCGGCATTTGGCACCATTGTGCTTTCAAAATGTCGGTTGTACAATCTCGGTGCGGTGGCAACGGTGGTGGCAGAAGACAAAGAATCACACTCTTCTTAACCGAGCGAGCATAATTTCTGCCAGTAAGCTTGCGGTACCTCGCCGAACTGATTTGACTTGTGCCCGCTCCGTGCGCTGCTCGGGAAAAGTGATTGTGCGATGGTTTTTTGTACATTTTTTTCTTCTCCGTTTCGTTATCTGACCCGAAATTTACACGGAACGAAGAGATCGGTTGCCTTCGGATTTAAAAGGTACCGCTTGTGTTCGGGCAACCGTCAACAATAACAACAACAGCAACAAGAGCAGGGTTTGCGGATATTCTCAGCCAGGATGTGCTCGAATGGCTCAAAACGAGACGGAACAAAGATGATGATGCCCTTTCGTAAAATAGCTCTTTGTTCGCAATCTGACCCGCAACACCCGGCACGGGCGGCCCGTATGCAGCAAAGGTTAGCATGGACTGCTGCAGCATTTTATGTTTCATTTCTCTCGTCTCGTACAATTCGAATGCCGGGGTCTGATCAACTCGTTACCTTCTTATCAGTGGCACGTTACTAGCTGCTAAGTCTTACATTAAAGCTCAACAGTTCAAGCGTTCAAGCAGAGCGCGCGCGAACTGCACTGCAAATGGTGTTCGCCATGCGCTGCACTGTTTATATTTATTGCAAATCCCTACCGGTACTACACCTCGGCAGGGCGGTTCTAAGCTGGCTAGCTCAGCAAGAATGATCGCCGTGGCTGATAATTCTTGTCCGTGATTTATCAGTCCCAGCGCTCCCATTGAAAATGCATCCCTTACAATATACGTCGTTTATCTTCTGTGTGCTTTGTTATATTTTGGAGACTCGTAAAGAGTTAATATAGTGTGGTCTTTATTATGTGGTCTACGATCTTGCGTTGAAAATGTACAACTCATTTCATTTCATAGGATGATACGTGGTAAATCTTCAGAGCGTATGGTTGAACAATATAGAAATAGTTCTTGCTGTGCACCTTGCCGAAGGACACTCAGCTGTCACATAATTATCGTAATTTATAACTCATTTTCCTTTGCAGCCCAGATAAAGGTAGGTAGTCGCTTCATTTGATTTACTATGAATATTTTTCTTGTTTTCGTCATGATTGTTGTTCGCGTACAACACACGCGGCAATTAAACTGTCGTAAACTCAGTCTTGACTAAGTCCGATTTGTCCGAAAACGAATGCGTGCGTGAACACGTGGTGTGGTGTAACATGCGACCGTTTTCTCTTACCTGTAGATGGGATCATTTTTTTTAGATCGCAGTCTGCGAAACGCTTTCGATGCAGTTGTCGTTATAAATCATTCTCTTTGGTGGAAAATTGTTTTAAAAAAATACTATATTCACGAAAATACGGCTGAAGGAAAAATCATGCTCAAAACATCCCCATCTGTTAACGTATGCGCGTATACGTGAAGGAATCATATGACGTGAATCTTTTTTTTCTTTCTTCTGTTCTTGGGTCTGATTTTTACGTTAAGCTATAGCGTTAACGTTGCCTTATGGAAAGGCAGAAATGTTGTTTTTTGTTTGTGTCTTTTTACCATTCGTTGGTAGATTATCGTTTATTATGCCAAGTCAAATCAACATTCGTTTTGCCTCTGTGTGTGTGTTTTTTTTAACGAAAAACATGTTTAACTCAGCACTTGCTGTGTCTTTGGATTTTGCGTGTAAGAAAATGCTCAATCACATTTTCAAATGAAACTAAGCTTGTTAAATAAATTATTATTTAAATAATTTAATGGAATATAATTGGAATTAATGTAGCACATTAAACTAGAAGAATAATTACAATTAGCACTCTGTTGATACAATCAGACATATTGTTAGTCCAATACACTGCCAGGAAATGTATTGTGAATGTAAATCGATTGCAATTGAATTAGTCTTGCTGTGGGTCATCATATTATCAGTTCGTCGGCTATATGTCCTTTTATTACGATTGGCTACTTAGGAAATGAAAAAGGAAGAATGAAAGAAAACGTCATCTAAACTTAGTAGTAAATTGTTGTTTTTTTTAGTGGTAGAAATCACGAGACACGATGATGTGGGGTGAGTGGCGACACAAAAAAAAAAAAAACTCCACCCCCTAAAAACACACCACCAGATGGTTGCGCGTGTACAAAAAAAAAGATCATAAACACCACGCGCACTCAATTGGAATTCGTCTCAAAGTTTAGACAGCAATTTGTGCGCGTCAGGTTCAAATAAAATTGTTTTTCGTTTTCGTTGAGAGCGTGCAGATTTTAGTCCGGCGCTGAAATTTCTTTTTTTTTATATAGTTCTGGTTTTGTTCTTTTTCACCAAGCTTCGTCGCAACACGCTTTGGTAGAGTTTCTATTTTGATGGTGATATCATATCGGATGATGTTGCTTTGTTGTTGTTTTTTTTCGAGTTTTCAACAGGCACGTGTAAGTAATTCTTTTTATTGTTGTTGAACCCGGTCCTTTAATCATTGAAGGTTTTCTTAACCGCCCGTGGGCCTGTGTGAACACACATAACACACAAACCAATGTGCTTCTTTTGTCACCACTGTTCACTACAAACGGTTGGCCACATGGCACCATTGCAATCAATTAACCCGAATCAAGCACATTCTACAGAGTAAACATACTGAACTGACCGAACATAAAACAGTGAACGCGAGCGAGGCCGGTGGTGCGACCTGGGAGGTAGGGCGGTGAAACCAGAATGGTTGATTGTGTTGCTCTTGTGTCCCGAAGACACCATGCTACGGTTGTGATCATAATCAACACTAATACACTACAGTAGCAACGGATCGTGATGTTGGTTGCCATGGCGCTGACGTGCCAAATTTAACACGATCATCAGGGTGCTCTCGGAAAATATGGCGTAGCAGTCCTGCACGCAAACTCCCCAACTGGCGAGCCCCTTTATAGACGATAATGATTGGTGTTTAAATTTGGCATAACTGTGGTGCGATTGTCACCGACAAAAAGATACCGTTTTATGATGAAAACATTCAGTGTTGTTTGAATGAAAGTGAAAACAGCTAGAAATTATGTAAAATTGTACTCTCTTCGACCCCCATCAGCCCCTTGGAGAGGTATGCCTGTTTGACTGATGTTATGTTCTACCCAATACCCTTTGCTTAAGCTGTCAGGAATAGCCAGATAATTTATTGCTCAGTTGCAGAGGATCGTTGTTCCTATGGCTACTGGCTGCTAGAGATGAACGTGTACTTATTGTATCGCTTGATGTCGCTTTGTCCTATCCCTTCAGTTTGTCCTAACACGATCGGACGACTCGCCTTGTTATATATTTAGAGCGTTTCCCATGTTATGAAATCAAAACCAGTGCCTACATTTATGGATGGGCGCCATTGAAATGTTACTGTTCTCACCAATGAAACACCCTGCGGTACCCCAAAGTCACGTGTAAAAGAACCAAGCACGAACAAACCGGATTGCGTTGGATTGCTCTTGATTTGAACGAGAGAGAGAGAGGAAAAAAACAAAAAACAAAAATAGGAGTCTTGAATGAAAATAGGTTTGCCAACGGTGGAACGGGACCATTACTATTTTTGATATCAGCGTGTGAATGGAGATTGTGTTGTAGGACAAATACAACTAACTAACTCGCAGCTATAGATTGATTATTTCTACGTATTGAAAAGCCATGTTCATCAAAAGGCTGAAATGTTTTTTTAATGCATATACTTGAAGATTTTATTACAAACTTACATACACTTACAACTTACATGTTTGTAAATATTAAGCCACTTTGTCAATATGGTGATCTCAAAAAATGATTCAAAAAGATACCCAAGGCAATGTTAATCCGTTTTGTATCTGATTATCTTAATAAACACTCGTAGCTGGCGTCTTGAAATAATAATGTATGCCACAATTTGTTCGATTATTATAATGCGACATCGAACGGAGTCTCGATATGTGTGAATCGAAAATCATAGACACGTGATACCCGCTCCTACATATTGGATACTGTCCCGTATTGATCTGCAAATGATAAAACGAAAAGGCCACTATTCATAATGTATTCCTGATACGTGTTTAGATGTCCATTAGGGACAGCCGGCTTCTATATTTAATAGCAAAAGGAGAGCCTCATCCCCATGTCCGTTACGTCTGCGGCAGATTCCCGGAAATGAAACCGGAAGGAAGCGCTGTAGGTTCGAATGTCGCCCATCCTAACCGTGTTACATAATCAATAGCGGACAAAAAGCTATGCCAAATATTCTCCCTGCGAAGTAAGAGTGACAGAACTGTCAGAAACATATGAAATGCTGACAAAAAAAAAACAACTACATCGGGAAATGAATGTGTGAATCTGTCCTGATGATGTGTGATCCTACTCTTTTGTATAAGAGATTTGACGTTTCGCTTGTTCTATACATTGAAATATACATATACGTATGCAAAAAAAAATAATTCTGTTCCATTTATATTACAAAAAAATATTACATCGCAGTCCAGGCATTTGGGGATAGTCATTAAAAGCACTAATTTTGCTTAATTTGAGTTAATTGAAATGGCATTTTAGATTAGTGTAGAGAAGACGTAAATTTGGGCACAACATGCGCAGTTCCTTTCTAGCTACAGAATTTCAATTAGTCCGACCGGCTAACCATACACTCATTAACATTCCGACACTCAGCAATGGTACGATGGCGTGGGTGATGAGTAAATAGCTTTCCCAAACCACCCAAGAATAGTGTTGTTAGGGCAGAAGGTATGCAAATATTTAGTGTTGGGATTCCTGCTAGCGATAGCGATGTTCTCTATCATTTTCGAGCCCTATATTTTGGTTACTGGTCATCATGTAATGAAGGGGTTGAGGTGTCATACACAGCGTCACTGTATAGCTTCTCCCGCTAAATATGGCGAGCACAGTTTCGGTAGCAGAATGTTAACGGCACTGGCCGAAAGGAAAAGGTGAAGATGTCCCATTTTGGGGAGGAACAAAAAATACATTACGTTTGCCATCGTCGGTGAGGCTCGATATCATCGTTAATAAATAACGACTGTAGTAGAGGAGGCTACTGAACCATCACCACGGCTCATCACAAACACGCAAACGTGCGTGCAGAATTGATCACAAACGAATGTCTTATTGTGGCACCCTTTGCGTGTTGCACTTTCTGGTTTATAGCTAAAGTAAGAAAAAGTCATTGGCCAACTGTTTTCTTTTTCTTTTTAGATTGTATTGTTTTTTCTTCTTCTTTAGTAAAATTGAAACACGTCTTGTATCTACAGGTTCGTCATGATAATACGAAGTGTGCATAACCCTGTCCAATCAAGACAAGCTTCGTGTGTCCTGTTGTCAGCTGGTGGCATTTAAATGCTTTTTTACTGTTTACGGTATGAAAAAAAACACAGTGGAATACAATGGCAAACGTAAAACACTCTCCCAAACAAAACACGTGTGGAATTTTATTTGCGACACAACAAAAATGCAATGCTGGAATTGATCCAAAATGCCACTGGTATCATTTTTTGCTCTGTTGTCAACGACTCGAACAAACAAAACCCCAATGGAGCCGTGTTTCACTTTCGTCGTTCTTGACCTTCCTGAATGTTGCGCACAATTCGGTTGCCCAGTCCCCGGATGGACAATGATGGAAGTAACGAATCCAAAAATTTAATCAACACCAGCTGAGCCACTTGAACCTGACCCGGTCTCAATTGTGGCCTATAAAATACTTACCACAATCAATCGAGCGGTTCCAAGTTGTGGCCAGCAAAAAGAATGGTTTAGGCGACAGAAAGGGGTGGTTGATGCGTCTGTTGCAAGGTTGAAATTAAAATAGTGCCTGTTGTAAGAGCTACGGTAACAAAAATAGATTGGGTATTATTGCACTGACAGCGAATCGAATCGTGTATCATACATGGGTTAAACACGTGCCTAGGGCACTACATGTGTCGGTAATCAAATAATCACAAAATTAAACAGTAGAAATTATACCTATGTCCATGAAAATTATGTTATTCAAACTAAGAAAAAGCATACATAAGGATTGATAATGAAGACATAATTTATTTTTAGCGATGTCGTATCCTATTTGTACCCTTCAAATTGAAATTAACTGGCTAGAGGTAATTAATTTAACTGAAGAGTCGTTTCATGATTTACAACACATGCTTAATCAATGTTGAAACTGATACTGGGATGCCGTGAACTACGCTCTCACACGTTATGTTACAAAACCATATTAGAAAGGGCTACAGAGTATAGTAGTGTCTTCTTCTATTTTGAACGAACAAATTGCCATCATGTTAATATTTTTTTTTACTGAGTGAAATAAGGATAAGTGTCGTGTTGTGTCGCTTTATATTTGTTGTGCGTTTTTCTTACTCATCGCGTTTCAAATGTTTAGTTATTGAAAAGCAATGTAGTATTATCAGCACCATGCTGTGTGGTTGATGTTTGTTTGTTTTTGTTACTTCAATAGACGTCAATAGAAAGAGGAGGCATAGGGTAGATTATGATTTGAACTGGTTTTAAGCAACGTGAACATTGCTGTGAGCGATTCAACCGGTTGTGGTTGTTGCTTAATGATGGTCTATCACAATACCATCTCACGCCATCTGACCGATCCTCTTAGCTGTTTAACTGATTGTTTAGCTTGATTGATCGCTAGAAAAGATAGATGTTGATATTGTTTTGTATTGTATTGACAGTCATGTGAAAATCTGCCCGTAAAACTATACCTAAAGGTTTAACATTTGCACCCGTCGTATGATCCCGATCAACACGTGACAGAAATAAGTTGTTTAATAATATTTGAACGGTGGAAGTTATCAATTTTAATAGTTTATTTGTGAACTCTGGCAATAAAACTGGATTTCATTCATGGTGAGGTATTATGTTCGTTCTATTGACGTAAGCAAACAACATGACTAAAAATGTTCTCTGTTCTGTTCCTTAACATTACATTAAATTTTAACATGAATATTTACATTATTCTCCAGAATGCTAAAAAAGAAAGAAAAAAAAAAAACAAAGAACAGTGTATCTCAGTTAACTTTGCATTATTATATCATTGCAATGGTTTTTCATCATTCGCATATATGTAAATAAAGTTGTATGCCATCAGTAATATTGAGTAGCCGCAAAAGAAACTTCCCCCATTATTCAGTTGAGACCTGGGATCGGATTTTAAAGAGCTTTTAACGCACAACGCAATGTGATGTTTTGCCAGTTCAGCACATTTTCTAACGTGAACATCTCAAGATCCATTCTTCTCAGAAATTGAGACATTTTGAATCGTGCCGGTTGTGCTCGAGACGCTTGTAGCTTCTCATCTGCCAGCATCATGAGACAGCATGAACGCCGGTGTGGTATTTGATGCAATTCATCCGTATCAAATTAACTGCTAGGGGTGGTTCGAAGAAGAGCAGAGAGAGAGAGAGATGGATTTGATTAGAGCAAGATTGAAGAATGTGGTGCGGTACGGATTAAGGTAGGGCGGACATTTTCATCATTCACCCATAAAATCGCTAAGCACGGAAACGGAAACCGGAATACCATACCACTGTATGAAAGGAAATGAAGCAGTAGCTAAGCAACTGAGGTCTAATACTGCTGATCGTTTGCTGGAGATTAAGCTGTTGGGGATTAAAAAATCACATCCAATAAGCATATGGAAATAAATATATAACATCTTTAACATTTACGATAAAACGTTCATGCAGTTTTTTTTAAGTCATTCTAACTTGTGGGAATAAAGAACTGTTGCTTGCTTGTAATATATATCTTTCACTTTATGTCACCTCGGTCTAACATACTCTCCGATTGCTAGAGACGGCAATCCAATTTGTTTCATTTTATACGGCAGCGTAATCTGCAATTAGCTGCTACGCCATCCCTATTTCTCGTTGGAAAAGTGCCAACCTTTCGCTTTTCCTTCTCGGGGGATAGGAACATAAAGAATAGCCTACACTAAAATCAGCAATGTGACACTGTGGGGGGTTTTTTTTTTGCTGCACGTTAAACATTAAACAAAGCCACCAATTTAACGCAAAATCATTTGCAACGAAGGTACGGCGGTGAGGGCAAGAACCCATCCCTGCTATGGCTTAATTAAATTCACTTGCAGGTCCCGTGGGCGCGGAACATGAGCTGAGCGAAGGGAAGAGATGAAGAATTGCGTAATCTCTTCGATCCTATAAGTTAGGCTCCTTTCTCTTTTCTTGAATCGAGCATTTGCTAATCCAAGAGCTAATCTGAGAGGAAGGGATTTTTTTTTATATTTTGCTGTTGAATGTCAGTCATAAAGCATGCTAAAGTCTAACCGCTGGCTAGCGACAAAATGGGGAAAAATGCTGGCCTGTTGTACCAGGCTAGATTGATGGTGTAGCACGTGGCGAAAAAAGCAATTTTATTATTACCCAAAACCAACGCCTTCCGCTGGCAGCAAATTGTATGATTTGAAATTTTCAATCAATATCGGATGGACCTATCAAACAAATAAAGAAATAATCGTTACAATGCTAAATTGATTTAGTTTGCATTATTATTAAACATGTTAATGGTTAGCTAGAGTAGCATTGTCAATATTATAAGGCCTTGACCCTTTTCGGTGTAGTATCTTAGTTTACGTGAAAAACCATTCAAAATTCAACATGAAACATTTCACTATTTGTAAAATTGAAAGCAAACCCAATCGTATTCCAAGTCCCAGTACCCCAGTATCGGTGGAACTGGGAAAAGAAAAACCTATCGTAAAGCAGGTAGCTCATACTTTCTTATCCAATTTCGTAACGATTTTCAAACCTGCCTTACCTTACTCCGCCAGCAGCTTCCTCTCTGCCTTCTTGGATCATTATCTAGTTGCGATTTCGAAGCTTTCTTCTACCCTGCAAATCGTGTCCCTTACCTTACACCCTCAAGTTTGCTGATAAAGCTCGAAAGAGATTGACAGAATTGAAGGGAGGGACGACAGTCGGTTTGAGCGGCAGATCCTAATGGAGGGATACTAGGAGGGTTTCTGAATGGTGGCAAATTACAAATCAAATTAACATAACTTTTACAACAGCTGCAGCGGCAAGCAGGAACTACCTACCTTCCGGGCGACTTGCCCCTGGTTCATGCATGCGAGCGTGTATCGGGCCGAAACTTTGCCTTCGCTGGAAGCACTCAGCGACGCTTTTCATGCCCGGTGCTTTGTAATTTTGGCGGAAATCCGGATGTGGTGCGTGGCAACCACCATAACACCATAGCCGGTAGGAATGTGTTCGTAACAACGGAATGTTAATCGTGTTCCTTCCTTTCCCTCTGCTGTGTTGATTTTTTTAAGCTGTGTACAACGCAGCTCAACACTGAACCGGGAACACATGATTCTAGGTGAATTTAACACAGCAGCTGCTTGGGTATGAGTGTGTGTGTGTGCGTGTGTGTGTGGTAAAGTTTTTCGTTTTCATTTCCTCTCAGAAGCAGTAAAAAAGTAGGGAAGTACAATTACTGTTCGAGGGATATGTACTTATCGGCAACTTTTGGTCGTTGTTTCGGTCTTTTATCGGCGAAAGCAGCCACCAGTGTACCGTATTATACCGTGTATAGTACGCTGGCCCAAGCTCTAATAAACATAGTTTCCGGACGCTGGGTGTATTTGTTGGTGTTCGAAGTTACAACATATTTACGTCGCTCACACGGGGGCGCCTCGAAAACGCTTCCGTTTTAAGTAAGCCGATTTTTATGAAACTCTCTCATGATTGATCCAAGATAAAAAATGGGGTTTTATGTGTTATTTTCTGTTCGAAGTAAAGAAACGCTTTAATGAACCATCTATCTACTATCCTAGGTCATCAGTTTTTTTTAACTGCCCTCTATCAGTAGTCAGTTTCTTTCTGCGCGCATGCGGTCGTAGCGTTGAAATACAAAACAATTACTAAACTTGCTTCACACACAAACGACTTTAAAAAATATACTACACACTTCAGATGAATCCCGGAATCCCGTGCTAGAAAATCTACAATATGGTCATCTT
Organism: Anopheles gambiae; assembly: GCF_943734735.2. NCBI lineage: Eukaryota > Metazoa > Arthropoda > Insecta > Diptera > Culicidae > Anopheles > Anopheles gambiae. The sequence continues at coordinate 29,782,128 of NC_064601.1, forward strand.
CCGGAAAAAATGTTCACATTCGTTGGTCACAATTGGATTGGATTTTCGGTTTACTTTTTATCGACCATACCATTAGCCGTACCGACCCAAAACGATGGTTGTAATTTTATTTGGATGAAAGGGTTCTTATAACCGACGCAATCTTTTTTACAAGTCTTTTTTGGAACCTTTACGTAGCTCAACGTGATCCTACCTTTTTTTTTTGGCGAACCGTGTATAACGTAGACTGTAGACCATGCTTTGATCCCTGCTCAGGGCTCAGTATAACCAAACTTCATTAATTGTGATTCATTGCATGTACCTTCACCATCGTCGTCATTTGCAATGACACATTGAATTGCATTGTAGTGCTGCCGCCATCCGTTCGGAAGTCCTTCTGAGAAGGTGCAATCATGTTTTTAATGAGCAATCATGTTTTTACAATTGTCGAAGGATCAAAATAAAATCAACACAAATTGATTGCATGGCCGTGTGCTAAAGCAATCAGCAAAATCGAGGAGCAGCGACACGTGGAATTTATAGGAACCAGAAAGTAACGAATAACGGATCTTGAACATGCTCATTTGTTAATGTTAGTGAAACCTTACCTGCAAACAATGGCTATCACCGTAGATTTAAAGATAAGACCATTGAGCGCACGGTATATTTGTTCCTTGTGCTAGAATCGTCCCGTAAACACTTCCGGTGCGATCCGGCATCTGTCAACGAGTCCCATAAATTGTGCGCCATAAGTAGCTTTGCTCACGCAACGAAAGAGCAGCGCTGGTGAAATGAGCTTTTTGCCTTTTCTGTTCCCTCCCTCCAGAAGTCACACTTTATTAGAGCGAATATTTTACTCAACGAGCCTCTTTTGCACGGCAGGATTACGTTTTTAGTGCCTCCTTTCATCAAGGAATGCATTGTTGAAAGCGGAAGCCACACACTGTGCTGCCTGGGGGGATCCTTGGGACTACTTGTAAAGCAAGGGAAACCCAGAAACAGTTCGGGGCTGTTCGAACTTATCAACCGTCCCTGATCGGCCCACGTTTTCTCCGTTTTTCTTCAGTGTTAGCAAAGCTAAAAAAAAAACCTTTCCCCGCCATTATTTACCCACAAAATTGAGCAAGAATTTCTAATTTGTGTAGAACCCTCCTGGTTCGTTGTGGTGCGCCTAAGTAAAAAATGAGAAAATCGAGCAAGTAAGCAGCAGTACGGTGTAGCAAAGTGGAAAAAGATGCGCGAAGGCGGGCTCTACCGTACTTCACTGGGTGGACCAGTGGTGATGGGAATGAAAATATGCGAGCATCCCTTACTGCCTTCGCCTCGACACCCCTCCTCCACTCTCGTAGGAAAAGGGATCATTATCAGCTTCTAGGTTAAATTGTCGACCTTTAATCACATTAGAATTGCTTGCCTTTTCTAGGTCGACTGAGCTGCTTCTAATTTTGCTCCAAAATGAAATCCCCTTTTTTGGTGTAGTAGCAATTGCAAACCAAAGCAGAAGCGGGAAATCGCACAGATCGTAGGTTTAATCGTCTCACATAGTGCCAGCGTAAGGTTTCTTCGTTACGTATGTGTGTGAGCGCGTCTGGAAGCGCGTTTTTTATTTGAATCTGCACAGGTCTTTTTTTGCCAAACGTTGAAGTGTAAGCCATGGCCTTACTGGAACGTTATTGGAAGGATTGAGAGGTAAGTTTTGGATACGGAAGTACGCTCGTTTGCCGGTCCCCCTTTGGAAAATCCGCACGAAAAGCTGCGATACATATCAAGCGCAGCATTTCATTCGAGGGAGTTTATTGCTTCAATAAAAAATTAGATTACGGTACCAATTCCCCCGGAGTCTGATCGCGACATCGGCTACGGCGCGTCGAGGGACGCACACAAGGCAAGCGTGAAGTTAAGCGATGAAAGCGTGTTTTTTTTCTTTCTTGCACGCTTCTCCGCGATACAGCAAAAGCACAAATATAAAATAAGTGTGCAATCTTGGCAGCGAATGAGCTCCTAACACTGTGAAAATGTAAAGAAAAATAGAAACCAGCTAGCATAAAATGCCGAATGAACTGTTATGGTCCCATCAAACGAGCTGCCACACTGTTGGCCGCACCAGCAAACTAAGAAGAGAATAATTGACCAGCACGAAACCGTATTCGGGTCTTTTGTTAAAAATCAAACGGAAGTATTTCCGGTGCTCGTAGAAGCTTCCGACTAGAACGGAAAGCGAGAGGAATACTTGTTTTGTGCACTGGAATTCGTTGTCGTCGTCATCACGATCCTAGAATTTCAGTTTTGTCTTCCTTCGTTCGTTTTGTAGGACCGCGGTGAAAAGCTGTGTGTGCACGCGATATCGTCTGCTCGGCATCTTTTGTTGTGTTGAAGAGCCTCATAAAAGCCCTGCTTTGGAGACATATTACCATCTTCCTGTCACAAATACCACCATCCACCAATAAACGCGTCTGGTTGGGTCTGTAAAACTGAACGCCCTGTACGCGGTGCCTTGTGATGAATTCTCTTTGTATAGCAATCAACCTGGCTGTGTGTTTGTGAGCGGTTCTGTTAAGCTTTTCTAGCTACCCATCCCTCAACTCTGGCAATGTGTGTGAGTGTGGCCTATGGGCACAGGAAAAAAGCGAAAGTTTGTCATTGCACCAATACAGCTTTAGTTGTTCCACACTACACAGATGAAACTCGGCCACAAGGCTGTTTAAAAGCGAAAACAACAACGCAAATGAAAGTAAAAACCGACGCACGCGCTGCGATACCAAAAACTGCTATGCGTTTGTGTGCGTCACTGTTGACTGGGCGAATCGTGAGTGGCATTGGTAAAGCTTCTAGCCAAATACGTGCTTTGGTATTAGTAGAACCGTGTCGCGAAAGTAGTTGAATTTAAATTAAAATAGCATCTAAGGGTTTTTTTCTGTCAAATAATGTATACTAGTCCATTGGTTCATTATCAACCTTCGTTGTACTTTAACAACTATTGAGTTTTATTTGTGCTTATGTTCATAGAGAAAATCATATGAACATTTTCATTTTTACATTTTATATATTTACTGATACTGCAAAACTAAATGGAAATTATGGAGGCGCATGGTGCTTTATAAAAATGTACGATTAAAACACCCGTTCCTCGATGGGAGAGAGAGAGCAACCGACGACAACAAAAGACTGTTGTAAATTATTGATTACCACTCAGCTGATTTTTGGCGATCTGTGGTAGTATATGTGAGTTCATACATTTCACAAACACACACGCACACCGAGTTGAACATTTGTTATGATGAGTCCTTCGGTCGGTTTTTGGAGTGGGCAACGGGAAATTATGCTCAAATCCGGCAAAGCAAAATAAACACAAGCTTTAACCAACAAACATACTCATGTCGGAGACGGAATGAGCACGGCATATGGGAATGAGGGCAATGGGTGGGGCCGCTGTCTGGTTTAGGTAACGTCGAAGAAATTGTACACTCCCTTTACTGATCCGGCTTCCTGTCGGTTCGTTGCAGTCTGTGAGCATTTCGTGTTTGGAAGTGAGTGTTGGTGGTGGGCGGCTGGGCAAGTGACAAAACGTATGGAAGAAGAGTGGCGTTTTTGGGTTGGGTTTAGGTTTTCACAGTATAGCTGGCTGGTCGGAACGCACAGTATCGGCAGTCGTCTCGCAGCGATAGATAAGCTACAGGAGATTGTAGCATTGTGTGTTTCATTGCTCTTGTCGTTTAATCGTGTTCCAAGTAGAATAAACAATAGCCCCTTCAAGTATTAGAGTTGGAGCATATTTTTAGGAACAAATTAATGTACCACAGTTGTAACGAACTCTTTTTGATGTGGAATGGCTAAGGCTGGTATGTTTTCTTAAATTTATCGATTTACAGGCGTCCCTGAAACGTCCCAAAGTGTTTGCACATGGGCAAAAACGGTGTTTATGGTAGTGTTTAGTGAATCGGTGTTACATAACAAAACATGGGATCAGACATTCGTATACAGTAGTCTGAATCAAAAGCTACAAACCAGTGCTTCCACTTTAAAATAAGAAAAGGGTTTGTTATGAACGTACCGTAGCCGGCATGTCGATTCGTTAGTGATGCTAAATAGACAATGGATGTTTTGTGTGAAGTGCTCAGTCAGTAGAGCCAATTGTCGGAGGATAATTAATACCGGTCGATTGGTAATACATTTTCTATTTGTGAGGTAACGAATAATGTGTAAACGAAATTAGGATCGAACAATGTATAACTTATAAACAATTACTTGTTTTGTGAATGTTTGAAAAAATGGTTAAAATACGAAATGCTTTGTAAAATATAATTTTACACGATTTACGTTTATTTTCTACCTTTATTGATTTGATACAAGAGAACCCATCAGTTCAATTTATCCTACGTAAGCACAGACTGATTCCATCCCAAAAGCTCGCATAAACATACTTCGCATAGTTGGGCCTTCACAACCCACGTCTCGCTTGAAATTGGAAAACATTGTAATCCTCTTAAATGTATTCCACTGGCGCAACTTTCGATTCTATCCAGCCTACGGTAGGAAAAATACGGCTACCCTCGGTGAATTAAAACACTTCATTAGCTAGCTTGTGCACGTACACCGACCTCTCCATACGTCAGGCCCGGGACGAAGATAAATGTTTTATGTTTGCGAAGTTTACCAGTGGAATGTTGGGAACTTTTGTGCTGCGCAGGCTCTTATGTATACAGTTTTTGGGCAGTTTGAAGTACATGAAACTACTGCAATCACTAGTATAAACGTGTTGTATCGATCTGAATACTTGTTAGAATTGATACGTAGCTGAAAATAATACTCTTACAATTTCACAATTACCACAATACCGTTGTCAACTAGTACTAAATAAAGTGTTTTGCGTTGAGTTATTTAGTACGTTTCATCTTTTGACAAGATAATAATCATCGTTGCTTATCATGTACATTGCTTTTATTATATGTATAATTTACGCTACAGCATTTCAATAATCGTGCTCTATAATTAGCAGCTACTAAGCACGGCCCAATTTTATTAATGAGCCGCGAAAACAATTGTCTTAATTGGTAACTGTTATTGGGCCACTTAAGAAGTTCCTTTTCACCGGATACGTTTTGCCTCAAGTGGTGATACTAAACCAAGCACTGTCAGGGAAACGGTGTGAAATGTTTTTCCTTTTTCTACCTATTGCACTTTCCTGGGCATTTTGTTGCGCAATTAACTCAGGTAAACTTAGAAAAAGTAAAAGGACATTCTTCGCTTTTTTTGGTAAAACCTACGCTCATTCCTTTGTCCACTTTTATGCTATTGGTGTTCACAGAGCACACTTCTTTCCTACCATCACGTCATTTAAGTCTTATGGACTTTCATCCTAAATCTGGTTTCCGCAATTATGGCGTTTTTTTTTTCTTTGCTAGTTATTTCCGTAAAGGCGTGAGGGCTAAAATAAATTAATTACAAAACTTTGACTTTCCTTCAAATCTGCCAATAAAGGTCAATAATGAGTTTAATGAGGGAAGACGGCTGACGTTCCCAAGGGCAGGAAGTAGGCAAAGAGATGTCGCCACTGAGAGAAAACTTCCTCATCGCGCCACGATCAGGTGGTTAGATAAGCCCGATATTGATGAACCCTGCTGGTGGGGTAGCAGGTGCGGCAAACCGGACCCCTTACTTAATGCCATACCTCTCATAATAAAACATTCTCGTTATATACCATCCGCTGATTATCGTTGCTTTCTGTTTTGTCCCAAGTGATGCCAGCCAGAAACGCTTGACTTTCTTTCGCACATAGACGAAGCATTTCACCGAAGCACATTTTTACAGAAAATTTAACTTTTAATTGGACATTATTTATAGGCCGACGGGATTTTCAGCAGGCGTGCAGCGTTTTCCTTTCGCTCGATGAAACTTTTCGTTCTCTTGGCCCCGGCTATGCGGTGTGGAACGATGAGACCGAGGGAGAATCGGTATGGAATTTCACCCATTTCGGTTAACGATTCGCTTGTCTCATTGGAGCAATTCGGCTGAATTTCATTCAGCCATCGCGAGTACTTGCTGCGTTCATGAGGTAGTTATTTTCAAAGCAGACGATTGAAACTGGTAGTCGTGGTATGGGATGAAACCACGACACAAAAGCTTAAAGTGGCTTTAATTAAATTTTCAATTACGAAAATTATCTCCTCTGTTCGACGCTGTCCTCTTGAGGTACCAGGCGGCCTCCATTTGTGCTTAATTTTGAACAAGAATTTCTAATGGAATTAAGCATAACTGTGTGGAAATGGGTATCAAATTTAACATGTTCGTTATAAGATACATAACAGATTGGGAGGAAATATTTCAAAATGCTTTGGTGAGAAATATTTATTAAAGCATTCCAACTCCGATGTTTCATAAAAACCTTTACTGATTCCTTGCCCACTATTTGCAACACACACAACACACGTTGCAACATAACCAGCCGAATAATGTACCAGAAATAAAAAAAAAAGTGTGGTGGATTGAAACTACTTGAAAAATCTTCCCCGCTTACGAATGGCAATTGAAAGCGAAAGTTGCACGCTTCCGTCACTACCACTAACGACATCGCGCAAACAAAAACTACAAATCTAGGTAGAAGCAGCAGACAAACAGAACTGTAGGGTGCCCAAAACATCATAAACTAAACCGTTGAAGTGCCGTCCCGTATGCATTCCTCGCTTCTAGTGCCAACAGCAAATGCTTTGCGGCCACAGGACACACACAGGGATTTTAAATGTACGCTCAGGCACCACCATCACCAACGGGCTGAAAAAATGCGGGAGTCTCTGAATGTGTGAAAAGGAGCGCTGATCAAAATGTCTACACGCGCGAGAAGCGTCTGAGCATGCGGCCTTGCGGAGACCTTGAACTACGGTTCCAAGGCAACATGCGTTCATTCCCAACCGCTCACCAATACCACTGCAAAAGCTTCGGTGTTGCTGTAGAAGTCACGTCAATGAGAGCGAGCCCATATAGAAGCCAAGCAGGAGCGCTAAACCACGCTATGGCTGGGAGGAAGTACGAACCATAGGCTCTTCCGGGCGAGCTGCTGGTACCGGCTCCTCGTTCGCCGAAGGTGTCGTGTGGACAAAAGTAGGAAAATGTGCAACTCACGCTAGCACGACGCTTACGCTTAAGCTTGCTCTGGGAAACTTTCCGTTTCATTCTGAGCAGCAAACCCCTGGCGGTGAGAAATTTTGTGAGCACGGGAGAGAATTTTCCCCTTGCGCGAAAGACACACTGGCACACTACCACACTGAAGCTGCCCGATTTGTTTCCGACCGTCTCAACAATGTAGTTTCCTACCGCCGCTGCTTCCACATAACACAACATCTTTTACGCTCCTACACACACACAGACACAGTCGCGCAATATAAAAAGCATTTGGTTGTGTTATTTTGAGACAAAGAACTTTCTAGCGCCGGATGTTGGCTGGGACCGTAATGGGCCAGTTAGAGCTTTATGTACCAGAGTTGAAGCCGTTAGTTGAAAGCTACCGCCGAGAAACTGGAAAAAAGAAGATAAACACACAAAACACAGTATGGCAAACAGTTTTCGAGCTGACTTCCTCCGAGGCTCTAAGGAGTGCTCTTAATGCTTTTCTTTATGGCATTCTTGGGTTAGCCCCCCAGGAGGGTGACAATTGTGTCGTCGGCAAAGACAGTTTTGGGCTCTTCTCTTCAAGATAGAAACAACTGAGCGTGTGCTTTACACGATCAAAAGTTTGTTCGTAGCGGCTGGTCTTTGCTAGGGCATTCAAGATACTTTGCAAAAAAAAAGATGATGCTTACCGACACACTTGTACTGAACATTATTTCTTTACGAACGGAACTAGCTTGCTTGCTTTCTATATACGCTTTCGATCATTGTTTCATTGTACACAACCAGTCTATAAGTTTTTTTAGTTGTTTCTTGTGCTTTCGGCTGAAGAGAGAGAGACAGCGCAAAATTGTGCGTTTGCTGACACTGGCGATGCCTCCCGCTGAGTTAACTCAAGTAGTTATATCTTGATACTCAATCCGAAGCCGTATTTACCACGCAGAGGGAAAAGTTTTGTGCTTGGATAATCGTAATTTATTGCTCACCGCGGAAGTTCGCAGCGCTCTCCGGCAAGGGTATACGTGATGCGCCTTAAATGACGCCTGTTTATTGTACATCAATCGGTCACCTAGGCCCGTTGGAACATTATTTTCCAATTTGCCGTGAACAGAACGAAGAAACAAAACATAGACCGTTGCTATTAGTATCACTAAGATGCCCAGAACTTTCGTCCATGAATGTGTGCCAAAATGATGTTTGTATCTTTTCCGAACTGGATTTTTGGCTATCGTCCACGTATGGCTGAGCTTCCTTTCGGAATCATGTATGATGAGAAAAAAAAGTTGTCCATCCCAAACTTTGCGGCCTCTGCCGGTGCCCTTGCCGCTACATAAAACTCTTTTCAGGCTATCTGGTTGAGCTTCGCTTTCCCTTTCTAGCGCCTTCAAGACGGGCTTTGCTCGATGTTATTATGGTGTACGCTTTCGGGGTGTTCCGCGCGGGCGTATATGGGAGTTGCACAAGTTTTATCTCGATGAGATTCTATCAGCTAACAAGCTTCGTTTTTGTTTTGCCAATAATAGTTAAATATCGGCGTGTACGATTACGGCTCGGTTTGGTTGGATAACTCGTCCACAAATCTAATTACGGGCTTGCTCTATCTGGACGGTTCCTCGGAGGTTTGTGTGTATGTGTGTGTGTGTACGAGCCAGCACTTTTGTTCCGTCACCGTCACCAATCGGGACAAAAGAAAAAGAACCACCCAACAACTCTGATAGTTAAAGCAGGACGCAGCTAGCTTACTGTGTACCCCAAAAACCCGCTATGGAAAGGTAGCGTTTATTTTTGCGTAAAATCCGCTGTTCTCATACTCTAGCCAACAAAAAAAAAAAAAAACGGTCACAAACCCAAAGCCAGACGCTATCGATTAGGTTGGGACTGAACCCAAACAATGAAACCTACGTAATTGGTGACCCTTTGGTCGAATGTGTATGTGTGCTGTTGAAGCACGAGGCACCGGGCAGGCTTCTCGCCAGCATGCGTTTACATTGCTTCCGGACTGCTGCCGGTCCTTCAAAATTCCCTTCATGCAAAACCACGGCACCAATACCCTTAACAGTCGGGACACAAAGACTCTTTGTTGGCTGTTGATGAGGTGGGCTGGATTTGACGTTGCCTTTTCTCGACCGTCGGTTCGTAGCAGGTTCGGAAAGGAAATCAAAACTTCCGACCTGTCACGCAACCGGTGAGATGCTTCGATGCTAAGCGGCTAACTTCCCGTACGCTGGTACGGTGGGATGGTAAGGTATATGGAGACGAAATTAAACTCACATTAACTTGGAGCCCGATTAGTGCACTTAATTGTTATGTGGAGCTTTGTTTAGCCTACCACGTGCACCCACCTCCGTTTGCAGGTCACTTGCGTATCGTACGCCAGTCGGTACCGTCTCATTAATTGCTTCTTCGATCTCTTGAAGCTCCGGGGCAATCTCATCCGGCATTAAGCTAGGGACGATTGTTAATTCGATGTTATTTAGTTATTTGGACGAGCCAGCTGATTGTTTACCAACTTCCTTTGTGAGCGCGTTCGACGGTCCCTAAGGTCGACCTGTACCTGTGGGACGGGAAAATTGCTTTCTTGAGACTTCAATAAACATAACACTAAGTGTGGATACTGATTCCGTGTCTCAGGAGAATGAAATGTAATTCACATAGATGTAAATGTATCGTGCATATACCGTGAGACTAGTGTTCAGAAATATGTTGCAGTAAAAGTAAACTTATGCGATTGGGAAGCTTACAAAATAAATTCTGCAAACAATCTTCACACAATCGAGCAAAGTTTTGAACCAACCAAAGCCATCGTTCAAAGTGTGTGGTGGATGTGCCGTTTTCTTGGAAAAACACTTACATCGATTACCATCTGGAATACTAGTATGGAGAGAGCATCCTTTTTGATTCAGTTCCCATTGGCTGTTTGTTTATTTATCTGCTGTTTATCTGACGTTTCTCCGAAGCTGTCACCTGTCAGATTGATAAATGTAGTGAAGTGTGAAATGAATTCACGTGCCTTTTTTTCATGGCAATTTTTTCCTCATCGTGCTGAGGAGGAAGAATTCTACGCCTGGTGATGTGTGATTTTGAATATTAACCAGCAGATCGGCACGCTATTCTGGAACTCAGTCACGTTTTATTGTGAATACAAACGTTGTTCTGCCAATCGAATAATCAACACCATTGGGGTACAATCTATCTTATTTTTTCGATAGTTTGATTAACTTTTTCATGTAATATTTAAATATTTTTATGTTGCAAATTATCATCAAAAACGGTGTGCATACTGGACCAAAATATAAAATAATATTTTGCTAATACTTTTTCATGTACCTTTCTAAAATATGATACTAAAAAAAACATTAACAACTTACGCTCCACATCTCTTTGTCCTCGTGTGATGGGGAAACAAGGAAAAGATGTGCGCTCGAAAAATTGGAACGACGTTTGATGATTTGCGCATGATAGGGCACAATCTACCTGTTTTGTGCTTCCGTTTGTGTGCGTCCCCATAGGAAAGTGAAAGCTAACGGATACAATAAAAGCAATCTAGCTTCTGCAAAATAGAAGCCCCAAACCATTCCCTGTGTGCTTCACTCTGTACCTAAGCGAGAAAAAATAACGACTTTCCATATGACATCCTTGCCTTATAAAAGCAGGGGAGAAAGTGAAAGTAAACGAAAAGAATTTATTTTCATTTCTTACAGGCTGCCAATTTGTTCGATCGGGTGCTCTCCTTTCATACTGCCATAATAGCGACCGAGCCGTAGGATATAGAACCGAAAATGGGTGAAAAACTCACCTCAAACTCTGCAAAGCTCAGAGCAATGCTGCGCTCCTGTTATGCATTTGTGCTTCTTTCCTGCTTCTTAAAGTATCTCTAGATTAAATTGGAATCTTGCGGCATAACAAACCTGCCCACACTGTTTGCACACCAACCTGGAATGCCATGCTAGTGTGGTTAAAGTTATCTCGAATGGAGGTAACATGCAATCAATAAATAAAAAGTAAGATGTACAACTGGAGGACATCTTCCCTCGCACCAAACCTTAACGATAGTGCGCGCTAAAGGAAAATATTTGAAATTCCTGAATTACATTTTATCGGTTTATTCTTTCGCCTTCGGGAGGAAGGGTCGTTCCACTAGAATGACTTTTTCGGGCAAACTTTATCCTTCGTCAATCGGCTCAGCAGCGAGAAAGGAAGATCCAGAAAAGACCATCAGGTAGCAGCTGATTCTGGAGCGAAAGCAAACGGAGCTCACCGTAATAAGTTATGCAGGAAATGTTCCACCCCATTGCTGATCTGGTGGAATGTGATACTGGTATGGGCTTTTCTTTCTTGAATGATTTGCGATGCTAGCGAAACCATTCAGCTTGGTCGATGTACCGTTCAAATAGGACACAATTTAAGTTGGAATTCCATCGATGGTTTCCATTCTTTAACAACTTTTTCAAACAAGTGCTCTAACTCGGATTTTTTTTTAAAACCTGCCTCATGGTTATGCTTCAACATAAATCGCACCAATGATTGATCGAACATTGAAACACTCCTGCTATTGGAACCTCTTTAATATCCTATCTGCTAAATCAAACCATCATATCGAATGAAACACGCATGTCACACACAGAACCGAGATTCCTATATCTTTGCGTGATTGTTTTCGTTTATTTTTCTCGCTTCCGTTCAGCAATCTTACAAAAAAAAGCTTCTCATACGACAGCTGTCAATTACCAGCAGTCCCATCTCAGTTAGCGTGCTTTTTCATTTTTTTGCCCCGAACACCTTCGAGTTTCAAAGCTTGCAGAAATTGTAAGTGACATCTTTTGTTGCCGTGAGATTTCTTACGATTTCACTTTGTGAACTCTGAACAGCACGAAAAAAGGATACTGCTGGAAAAAAGGTTAGCTTTAAAGGCTGGTTTCCTGGAGAGAACAACGTTGTGGCTTCTTTTAACATGTTGTAAAACTTTTGCTCAACATGGTCTGCATTATAAATAGAAGTTATGACACGAGGATTTTTAAATTTAAAAAAACAATCAAAATGATTTTGTAACCTCATGGGAATAACTCTTACTCCCCGGTATTTATCTATTTTTGCCAAATCCTACAACCACGTCGGACAATACCAAAGTTTACCATGCTTTACGTTTGACACAACGAATCATTCCCTAGCCGTTCGGTTTCCTTCTTTGTGACTCCTGGCCGAGAATCCTCCAATGTATTGTTATGTTCACCCTGCGTTGTTACGACATGTCTCTGATACCTATGCGGATAGTGTATGCGTTTGTCAGTTTTGCCATTTCTATCTACCCCAATCAGATATCCATTTCAATTGGATACAATTCAATTCACATCCTTGAGTATCGGGGGTCGTGCAGGATAGAAAAAGTACCGTATGGAAAAAAACGCTGAATACGTCATGGTAGAGTTTGGTTTAACTTTTCCTTGAATAGCATTCCCGCTGTGGTTCTCAGTTTTGACATGAGCATTATCTCAAATGTTGATTGACGGTTATAGTTATATACATTAGTTCAAAGTTGCATTTTGGAAATTATTGAACATTATCAACATTCTGCAACTATTTAGGTGTCCTAGCTTTAAATATTATTGCATTGGTGATTGGCGTCTCGCTAAAAAGGTATTAAAAAAGAATCATAAGAAGTAATAGCTGTTAGCTGGTCGAATTATTTCTACTGCTCAAACCATTACATTTCGAGTGCAATTTGATGATGGACCTCCCTGGAAAGCAGCAGACCGTTTGTCGTCGTTCCATTTTCACTCCATGCTTCTGGATATCCTCCGGAACCTCTGTCACCCCGCTCCGGTTTAAGATTCGTTCCACTGATCGGTTTCTTATCCATCAAGCTTTTATGCGGTCGTGAAAATATCAATAAAAACGACATTACTTTAATTGTTTCTGGTACAGATTTGTGAATATTCTTCCCATCCCGTAGCCCGTATCTCGATCTGATTATGCGCCACCCATAGATTGGAAAATTTCGGCAGCCATAAATAATCCGATTCCGCCCGTTACGCCTCTCGTACGAAGTGGAAATCTTAACGAACGTGTACTTCCGGAGCTAAGGGAAGCAAATTTGTCGCTCCACACATTATTCTTAAGTATCAGTCGGCAGCGTCAGGCTGGCTTACTTCCATGAAACAACAAGCCTCACGTGTGCGCGTATGTGGCCGTCGGCATTTACAAAGATGTTAACGAACGTACCCGGGTGTGCGTTATGAATTCCGAACCCATAACAGCCTCGCAGGTCGATTCGAACCCGTGTACATATAAAATTGGCAAAGAAAATAGCTATAAACGATATCTTTCCATCGTCTATTGCTATGGTAAGCACACACACGCACACCACCCGACTGATAAGTGGTGCGTTCGAAAGGATGAAGATGTATGGCGGTTAGATGTCGCGTTGCGCATGACTAACGGCAGATGGCGCTCCTCCGGCTGTACGGTGAATAGGTCCTGAGCATTTGAGTTACTTCTCTGTATATTTACGCATGAATATTTCCTACCAACGACAGGCACACAAAAAAGAGGCAAACACCGTCATGGTATGGGCACGAAGAACACTGTGTGCCAGACGAGCAATCACACGTGGCATTTCAACGGTACCGGCAGGTAGCAAAAGATCTTTATCAAAAAACCATGAATGTAATTTTCCAAAAGGGTATTTCACAAATCTCCTCCACACCACACATCCGCCCTGCATGCCATGGCTTCACCCGCAACCTTTGCGATAAGCAGATACGGATCGGTAGTTTTCGATTTGTTGTTGCTTTTTGAATTATGGTTTTATGGGCCTGATGTTAGTAGCCTTCATGTTGCATAGTATCGGTAAATTCCCATGCGTTTAAAACTAAGCATTAGCACTGGGTTTAAATTATGATCGGTATGAATTTTGTTGCATAAATTAATAAATATATTCTGCAGTGAATCTGATGCTTGCGAACCCCCCTTGCGAATATTTTAATACAACAATTTCTAAGTAATATGCATATACCGGACGCATAGCATAACTTGTCCTAAGTTCTGCAAAAAATCTACCATTTGACTCATACAGCTCATGCCTTATGACAAGACACGTACCCGTAGGCTTGCCTTTGACGTACTTTCCATGGTATCACGACTATGCTTGACCTACAGAGATTAGTTTGCACAGCGGTACAACCGTCTGTTTGTTTGTTTTTCAACTGTAAACACTGAAACCAAACAGGTTCTTCTCTTTCGCGATTTCTCAAGATTCAAAACTTAGAACTCGTTATAACTTATTTAATGCACTCTACGCAAAATAATTCTGGGAGCAATATGCTGTTTATTTTTACACTTTTTTATATTATCTTGGCAATGGTTGTACGTAAGCGTGACATAAACTAATCAGAGGCAACAGTTTTGATTTTGAAGTGAAATTATGATAACATTAACATTTGAGAAACCGAAAGCTAATCAACTATTTTGATTTTCTTCAAACCCTTTCACCGAACAATTTTAATTCCCTCAACCACTTGTTCATCAACAATTTGCAGCGGGAGAGTTATTATCAGTGGCACCAGATGAAAAGCTGGCGCCCACAGCAGGCGCATCATGCAGAGCATTGGTTTCGTCTATAGAAGCCTCGGCCGCCTGCCCATCGGTGTTTTTCTGTCTGTTTTTGTTGTTGCGCCGTTGATTTGTTTCCTTTTCCCCTCACTGGTGGTGATAATAGGGGCCCACTATCAACATCCGTCATGGGATGATAATGTTTACGTTTAGCTAACTAATCCACTTCACTCCACTATGGGCTACTTGGCAAGGTTGAACTGGCACGAGGCCTACCGATAGAGAGTGTATGCTAGCTGCCATGCTGGCGATGTGCCATCTTATCTTTCACACCGTCGCTTCGATCCTCAATTCTTCCGACGCTCTGGCGTACGATAAGTGGGGTTTGTTTGCTGACGCGCGGGAATTATGGTATTGGTTTTGTATCCTAATTATATTATCTTTGTGAGAGAGAGGTCGATTATCAATCGCACTCAAGCATGGTTTGAATCTGTTGCTAAGAAACGTAATCGGTTGCCAATTGACGGATTAGTGGGTTTGATTTTGTGTCGTTTTCGTTGCTTAATACAATACTCAATCATTGTAAGCTTTCTTCAATTAAAGCATTTGTTTGAGCTGTGCTTTTGTTTGGGTTTTTGTTAAAGTATAACAATTAAAATATGTTAAAACAGCACAAAACCAACTGCAGCATTCCGTTTTATTCAAACCCGTGGAAAGTGGGACACCTCCTTGTCTACTCCGTGCGTACCCAAATCCAGATGCCATTAATTTACAACTTTCGCTTGCAAGCGTCGTTCCGAGGTGTAAATGGACCACGGAAAAAGGAGGAAAGCAAAGACGTTACATCCAACCGTAGCACAGTAAAAGCTAAAACATATCTTCCTTTCGGTGCCCATGCTTCCCATAACCGTAATGGTTCTGCGAGCTCCAGATTCGCTTTTCTTTACATACATAATGCGAGCATTTTTATCGCCTTGTTTTTCACTGGTACGCTATGTGCTAGCTTGACTTTTTCCGTGTGCAGGAGTTGCCGTTGGAAAATGGTTCGTGTATGTACTACTGGAACCGTATTCGTTAAAAGCTTACTGCGACGCGTGCTGCTGCTCAAGATGCTGGAAATTCGCATGAAACACTGTCAGGGCGGCACACCAGTTTATTTTGCGCTGCCGCCTGTTTGTTGGTGTATGATTTGTTGCTTGTTTTTCGTGAGTTAAAATAGCTAACGAAGAAAAATCGTGCCCATCAATCCAGATAGGATAATAACGAACGATATTTTTGGTGCGTAGAAGATATAGCTAAAGGTTATATCAATTCCGCTGTCAAACTGGAAAGGTGTGTGTCGGAGATTAGTATAGGTGTTTACTTGAATTATTGGATATTACATTATCACTATATGTTTGATCGAGCGTAGCAAGTTTAAGCAAACATCGAAATGTAACTTTTCTGCGAACCTCAATTTAAAACAACCCTTTTTTTAAACTGTTCTGTTAATTGTTCTGAGAATGTCGCTTACGTGAATAATATAAAAATGGGCGATATATCTATGCAGTTCTTCATCTGTATACGTAATATTCCATTTCAACTGCGATGTTGTTATTCTTCTCTGAACGTACTTGTAAATGCGTTCGTCGGATGCACTCAAACAATTACGCTGTTGCATTCGGTTTAGCTTCGGCAGTTGCAGTACCACTGCTGTCGGCTTTTGCCGACACAGTAGTGTGGTTTGGTAGTGGTGCATTCACAAATGTAGATTCAATTTCAGGCCTACACTGCAAATGCATAGAATGAATGCAGCGTGTGTGTGTATGCGTACTAAAGCGTTAACTGCAAGTGCAACACGTGACTCGTGTTTGCGCGTGAAGGAAGGGAGATAGAGAGGCGAATAGCGAAAACAAACCCACAACCTCGTGACCGGTAAATACTGGATAGTGGCGGTCCGGGAATGACTAGCGTTCGGGCAGAGGTAGTAGCAGGAGTTGACAGGGCAGTGGGGAGACGGGGGACGGGAAGCACAATGTTTCGCCGGTGCGGTTGTATCAAGAATGAGGAACGGTTCCGGCGAACGACTGAACACCTCCCTGGGAGGCCGCAAGACTCACGAGTACGGTGAATGGAATATTTTTGTAATAGATTATTTTTCATTACGTAACGCAAGCGCACGTGCTGCTGGTCGGTTGTGCTCCAATCGGTGTTGGAATATGAACTGTATTAGAAGGGTTGCTTTAGTTTGGGAGCGAGAAGACGTCATTCAAGGATAGCTCTGACCACGACTTATAGCAACACGTGTTGCTTTTGTTTTCTAGCTTCTTCAGAAAGTATTGCTGCTTTAAAATTAACTAAAAAAAGGTAGTAACTTTTTAGCAGAAAGTAGTTTGATGTGAAAGTCATTCCACAGCGCACAGTTTTCTATGCTCATTGTGTGAAGCAGACAGTAAGTAGGGACAATAGGACTGTATGATGTGTCATGGAAAAGATCAAATAACTATTACACACTCCGCTCACACCCTCTTAGCTCTCAATGTATGGACATGCTTTACAATGCGTGTATAAAATACGTCAATATGTGTGTCGTATTTGTGTGTGCGTACATGTGTTTGATAGAAGGTATTACATTTTCTTTTCTTTTTTCTACCAAAACTGTTCCACTTGACCTTTCCTGCCGTATTGGACGGCCTGTTGTTTTTTGAGCTTGGCCACATTGACAAACCCCAGTCCAAGAGCGAAAGTGATACATCAAATTCCTCCACTGTCCAACACCTGGGAACACGCTGGGTGGCATTATTCCCTCGTGGAGCGCAGACCATTCTATCGTGTCTTTATTCCACCGCTGATTAAAAGACCGAGACCGTAGCGGGGGATCTCATTTCAGTGCGAGTGTCAGATATCACTTTCATCGTAGCCTGCAGGAATTGAAATTGTACGCTGTTGTGATGTGTTTGAGGCTTTTAAATCTACAAAAGCGAAGAGCGAATACAATACAAGTCTGTCGATGTGTTGAATGGCCTTTACGGACTTTAAAACTTTAGTAACGAAACAATTACAACATCTTTAATGTAACTTTAATGTTCATGTAATTAATGAATCCTATTAAACCTTCACCGGTCGTCACGTGTTGGTTTAATCTAACACGTGTTATAATGAAGATAGTATGAAATGATAAGGATCTTTTTGTAGTTTTTGTTTGTAATTGTTTACAAAAGGCAGCTCGGCGTCTATTGTTATTGAACAAATATGTTCCCCTTAGTTGGGTATTTATGTTCAACTCATCTTCTTTCTATGCAAACTTTTCTCGCTAACACTTCATAATAATGGCTATGACTGCGAATTTTCATAGCAAATCATTATCTCGTTTTAGATTGTACCATGTAATTAGATAAGCGATTGTACAGGCTGCATCTATTTTACTTCCTTCATAATATTTTTTCTTTAAAAGGGCACCGTTTTAATGAAGTCAGCAAGATGAATGGCGCCTTTTGTATTTCTTCCTGTGGCTGTAACCTCTGAAAATAAACTATGCCACAGTAACACGCGATTGCCAACGTCCCCTGTGCTAATAGTACAGTATGAATTATAAATTAAAAGGGTGCTCCCACAATTCTACACTTGAATACGCAGAAGCTGCAGCATTCACCAAATGGTACCAAAGGTATGCGCTTTCTATGCTCAAATAGCTTTATTGGCACAATCTGCTTCATCATGCCGTGAAGTTATGTGCATGTGGTCTCACAGTGCAATGTGTGCCTGCTGTTTGCGAGAAGGATACCTTTGTGCATAGTTAATATCGGTGAACAGCAAGGTGACGGCAAGGTCACCCTTCCATCAAATGCATCGCGCACACCATCAGTTGAGACGCTGTTGACCCGGGAAAGCTGGTTTTTGATGCATCGAATTTTGTACTCCCTCTGCTACCGTATGCAGCAAATAAAAACGAATTTTCCTTGTCATAGATGTCGTGCTGCCCTTGGGGAAAATGGTGTTGCAGTTTGGAGCAAGCTTTTTTCCGTGGGTAACGATGACTTGTTAAACCTTTACAGTGAATGCTACTGAATGTAGTAATGTAGTAGCCTCTCCGTCAATGTCACAAAGCATATGATCAAGGAAAGTAGACAAAATGACCTCGCAGAAGTGTTTTTGCTATGGGAAAATTGTCACCTACACCGACAAAGCGTCATGTAAGGACTTTCAAGTGGAAAATTTTAATTACTGGCCGCTTGTCACAGGTGTGCTGGCTACAGAAAGCTCGAATCGGACTGAAGATGAATCCTCCTTTACCGGCTAGCTGTTGCACTGGTCCTGACCGAACACAATGGCATTGCCTGAAGCATGCTAGCCAACGTAGTATAGATAATTGTACATGTTCTATTCACTTAATCACATCCAGACCTTGCTGTAGCTAATAATCCTCCGTGTTTTTTAAGCTTAACCGTTTTGTACCGTGCGATATCGTATAAGAACGTTGGAAACGAAAAACAAAAGAAGTCCTGCCTTACAAGCACTCTAAAGGACAACTGTCGTCAGCGTGGGGAAAGTTCAGTTTCCTCTCGACAAAACAGCTCCCCAGGCAGTGCATGGGTGCAACGGGCGACAGAACCACAGAGCTAAACGATCGCTGCCATCATCGTTGTGCTTATTATCATCCGTCGAATCCTACACATTATCCAAAAGACAGCTCTACCGGAGCGTACACAGCGAAACGGAAAGGATAAACAATACAAAAATAATACTGAAGATAGAGTGTAGGAAAAAAAACGAAAAAAAAAAACAATAACACCACCGAGATCGGATGAACGAGGGATAATTCCTTTGTGTCACCTTTGTGACAGGGCAGGGATGAAGATTTAGTGATGTGTAGTTCAATTACCCAATCCGTTCTAAAACGGTAAAGGATGCAACGGATCGGTTGCTGCACATCGTTTTTCCTTTCGTAAAGTATAGCTCGAAACCAACAACTCCAAACAAGCGGACCGCTGACGCCCAAGGACATGCCAGATAAGGTGAATTTAGGGGTACCCCGTCTGCCGTTTCCATCGTGTTACAGACCGATCGGGGAGGGTTTGCAACTGTTTTCGAGTGAATGCTTCCTTCTGCTGTCCGCTCGAGCCATTGCACCGGTGCTTTGTTTTATTTTTGCTTTCACATAAACTTTCCAACCCTGAAGCCGTGGAACACGAGGGGGAAAAAGGAAGAACAGGCAGGGAACATTCGCCAACAACCCATCCGTCAAGGATAACAAGCCAAACTCGTTCGATTCAATTGAATAATAAAATCTTGCGCTTCGATCAAAATCATGCTGCGCTGCTGCCACTCGAGGCGTTCTGCGTTCTTGCGCTTACAGTTTGATTGTTTTTTCGTCCATTTTCGTCGAAAACTGGAATCAGATAGCATGCTATCGAACAACATTATGCTGACGTTAATAAATGTAAATGTTATTATGGCCCGAACAGTTGCACGAAACGCTCGCGGGCAGAACGGGGAACTGCAGCTCTACTAGGATCGAAGGGAAGCGCAACGAATGGGTTAACGGTTTGTACCCAGCCACATACACTACCATTGTATTGCATTTCCAATACACAGCCCTGCCCTTACAAAGCACCCACTATGGAAAGTACAGCTATAACCATTGGGTGCAGTCGATCGGGCACGGGTGAAAGAATTTTAGCCACGGCTGCAGTGAGCGAATGATGCCAAAAGTCTTGATTAGCATTGAGATTGATTTTAAATTGGTTAGTTGCTTACATGGCCCCTTGCGAGCGTTCCCACTGATTTTATGGTTGTTTTTTTTCTATCCCCTCCAATCAGACCGGGCGAATCCTATCAGTCTCTTTCTCCCTGGGGGTTGTGCTTCTTGTGCAGGTGGTAGTGGTCGCTGGAAAATGAAACATTTTATTTGTTCGTGGTTTTATGCTTGCTCTTAAAATAACATGTTTTATTCAATGCGGGGCGCTTTCATCTTGCAGTAATTATCCGCCACCATCTGGCATCTAGCTGGAACCGTGCTCTGTCAGCCATTGCACACAAAAAATGTAAAACTAAAATACCCTCAAAAGAGACGGTACAGAAACTCGGGTTTAGATGTACCATTACGGATGACCAGAGCAGAAGCAATGCTTTTAAACTGCGTCCTGTTCGGAATACCAACATAACGTTAACAGTAATATATTGCTTGTTGTTACATGTAGTATAATAATCACTACTTAGCTTATAAAAATGGTTTACTTTTTAATACTAAACGAACGGCATTCACTTTATTCAAAGATGCATAATTAAACATCAATGGCATCGCTTTCATCCTAGCAAACGCTAATCTCTGGATGAACCGTTTGAAATACGTCCTTGCCGTGTTCGCTTTGTTCCGAGTGCTTCAGCTTTCTTTACATTGCACTTGGGAGAATGCGCCTGGTCTTTGTGTGTGTGTGTGTTCGGTAAAATGGTACCTGGTGACGCGGTTAAATGGCATCATTAATTTGATAATTAATTTCAAATAGAAGACTAATTACTAGTCATGAGCTTTCATTGCGTCTTCCTAGGAAAAACTCGACACCGAAATACATGCAGTTACAAATAATTAACTTTCTGAAAAACGCTTGTCATTTTCACCTGCTTTTCATTCTTCCTCACAGCTTGATGGTGTCCCTGCTTGTAGTACGCAAATTTGCATCGTTATGTTCGTGTTGAGAATTGTTAATGAAGCAAGCAAAGAGTCCCATTGTCATCATTCTTCGCCGAGCATTGTTGCCAATTAAAAGATAAGGGAATTGCTATGTTACTATTTGATACATGTTTTTTTGTGTAAGGGTTTTTTTTCCTGTTGACTGATTTTCTAAATTCTTGCGGACATTCACTTCTCGTTTGAATTTGGCAAACCTCAGTCAGATCACTTATCTCTCCCGAGCTTTTACGCTCAACGTTTGAAATGGTGAGTTGCTGCGAAAGGTTTGGATTAATAATGAATTATTTATTCG
Source organism: Anopheles gambiae (assembly GCF_943734735.2). NCBI lineage: Eukaryota > Metazoa > Arthropoda > Insecta > Diptera > Culicidae > Anopheles > Anopheles gambiae. The sequence goes on from NC_064601.1 coordinate 29,803,718, forward strand.
CATAATTGAAATGTAGCGAAAAAGCTTTGCGGGTTGCGAAATGTAAATAAAAAGAAAAGGGATGTACTATCCGATGGGTTTTCCGGAACCGCACTTCTGCCTTCCCCACACATCTACTCACTCGCCCAAGTCTGATACACCAACGAGTGAGAGCCGTCTATGGTAGGAACCGATCCTAACATTAAACCCTAGCTGAAGTGTGCCCGATTTGTATCAAATCCGGCAAAGCATACACGATTCACACAACTTCACCGTTCGTGCCGTGCAGAATTTTATCCCTTTTCTCGATACATGAATGCTTTTGATATTCTGGCGTTGTGTTTTTTCCTATCTTTTCTCCTTCGCTCTTATTTGCTCTTTCTTTAGCTTGCTCGCTCTTGTATCCATTTGACGCGAGGACGTCGTTCCCTTATGGTTCGTAAACAGCGGCGACCGCCGTTTGCAGCACCCGCCCGTCTGATAAATCCGCACTAATGGCAATCTAATTAATGGGTTTTATTTATATTAACCCTTTCCAACGGGGTTGGTGCTTTCATAAATAATATTTTAGCAAATTAGTTTTTCCACCCGCGCGGGACTATCAAGATCCGATGAAGAGGGAGAGGCACGAGGGCGATTGTGGCCGGGCAGCTGCTTCTGCCCTTACCCGAAGGAAAAGGTGGTAAATCAAGTTTGTGCTGCTTTCGGCTAAAGTCACCCTTGCCCGGCTAAAGCTCCCCTGGCAGTCTCGAGAACGCAACACAGCAAGTCACAACCGCAAGGAATCATCGAGTTATGCACAACCGAGCCACCGTCAACCGCATTCCACCTGACACGTCGGTTTTCCAATGGACCCCGCTCCCTGCCGCTTGCCGTGAAGCTTGTGGGATCCAATCGGTTCTGATGGCTAGCTTGTTCGCCGGTCGTCTTCCCACCCACTGCCAGCACAGGCAGGGCGAAAACTTTTCCGAATGCATTCTTGACAGCACGGTTGATTAAATCGTTGTCGAAGAACACAAAGTGAAGCGCAGGAAGCGCACAGTGCTGGAGGATTTTAAGTTATTACGTACGGATAGCGTGACGGCAGCTCATCCCGGGAGATGGCAACCTTCGTCATCATCGTAATCGGCGAGTGTATCGAAACAAGAAGGCTGCCCAAACTGTTTCGATAGTTGGACGGGTGAAGTTTTCGATTCGTCTGGCTGACTGGTTGGTCGTAGAAAAGTTAAACGAACGTTACACATCCTGTGTTAAACAGCGATAGCTAACTTTTCCCGCACGAACCTCGTGGCATTCATCAAATATTGGCACCTTTTGGTGGTGGTAGTGGTGGTGGTAGTGGTAGTGGTGGTGGTGGTACAAAGTTGCCAATACACCTGGCCCGTCCCGCACACTCGGGCAGCTTCGCTGTGCCATTGTACTTGCAGTAACGACTTGCGGCACACCTGCTGAGAATAACTATGCTGATCCTCTTCTGGAATAACTCTGCACTCCGCTGTAGTCCTTACCCTTCCTCCAGTATTCGTTGCAAAAGTCACCCGAAACCGAAAGCAGTAGTCGTTAAAATCGGAGTAGTTTCACACGTTCCTTCATCGAAATGGTGCCAAAACTCGCTCGCCCGCTCACAGAGTGCCTGTAAGCTGTACCAGTCCCTTTCGCTTGCCGACACTCGCACGACAGTACCTGCTGCACGTGATGTAGATCTTGTCAATGCTGCTGAGGTGAACACAGGCAGAATAGAATACCGTTTGGCATAGGTCAAGATGTAGGACGAGCGTGCGACCCGTCGATTGGCCCCGAACAGAGTGCACCATCTGTGAACGAAATCATCGAAAGTAGTCCCCAAGTTTCAGCCATCCACCGGGCCAAAAGAGACACGTATCCACACACACCCCACCCCGCTACCTAGAGCATTCGTAACGATCGCCAATCGCTGGGTTATGGTTTGGAGCGGCTTGAGCGTGTTTTTTTTTTTTTTTAATGTTCGATACCAGTTTGGAATGGGCCACTTGGAATCCGGCGAGTAACAGTTCCAACTTTCAAATCTACCATTGAACAAGAGAGTTGCGTTTGCACTGCCACTTCACAACTCTGCCTCACATTTTATGCGGTATGGGTAATTGATTTCGGCATGAGTATTATTTAGTTTTGCTGATTATTTTGTTGTGTAGCAGCAGCCCCAACGTAAGACGAGTAGAAACTCCAAAAAAAACTCCCTTGAAGGTGGGGAATGTAGGAATTTCCATGTATGCTCCAAACTACGTCACACACCAGTAGCGGATAAAAGACTGCCGATCATTTCATGTGCTACGTCTCTTTTCATGTTTGTTCGCATATTTCTTTAACGGTTTTTTTCATTATGTCTGCGTGGCCCGGCCGGTGCCACATTCTTCCTCTCTTTTGGTTTTTTTGATTTTATTTTTAAGTAACCGGTTTTGATTGGGGTGAGGGGGGGGGGTATGGGACAACGGCACTGTAATTTGAAATCATACGATGGTTGATCGTTGACAAAAGCGGCAAAGTTACTGCAAGCAGTTTATTTTTTTATTTCTTTGTATTTTATTAACAAGTGCGCAGCTGAGCATACCAGTATGTTGTGAGATTGTGTGTATAAAGTGTTTCCTTTATTTGTGTTATTTTTTGTATTTAATTACTAATCAGATGAGTGTTGCATATAAATAAACATTTCTTCATTGCACAGATATTCTTAAAAGGGCTGAATTAGTTATTTAGCGTCACTTTTTACCCCTATAGTGAAGGAATTCGTTTGCTTTATGTATCCAATTGTGATTCATTTCACCGTACCGTACTATACAGTAACGTAAGAAAGGGGAAATACTTCCGAAGGAGTGAGTGGGAAATATTCATCTCCTGCAATTACAATCAGTTCACTGATCGTTTCCTGCAGCGATAAAGTAAAGCACATACCCAAACATACACAAATGCCCACCATTAATATGTCAGATGTATACAATTTATAGCATCGTTCACTGGTGTTTAGGGGAGGCATCCAGGTAGGGCTAAAAGGAAGCAAATAATGATGCACTACAAAGAGTTCCCGTACAAATTCTTTCATTACTGTGTTTTGCCATCGCAATTCGAAACAGTTCCCTGTAGTGGAATAAAAAATAATGACACTTGGTTGATGTGCTATTAGCACCCTAGCAATATGTAGTAATATATAGTGGCTATATCTTTTTTTTCATTTCCATGCTCTCGACTGTGCCTGTTGTTTTACGATACAAAAACAGGGGCAGAACCAGTTAAATATTCCTGCGTCCAGAAATGGAATGAAAAGAAATAATACTGCGAGAGAGGCATAGAATTGATTTCCAATTCAATATTCCTTCAGGTTTCGACCACTCCGCAACGTTGTCGAGAGGATACAATTTCCTTTATTATTATTTTTTTCCTCCTCTTTCGTTCCCACCCACCTTCACTGGTAGCATGGCACGTGCTGGTGCTATTGCCATGAATTTGGGTCTTCAAACCATCGCTCGAACCACACCACTGTATATTCTTCCTTTTGTGCATTATGTTGCTACTATTTACACCTTTAGGCCACCACAACACATTCCATTCGCTGTTGGCTTCAGTAGAAGAAATTGCTTTGTTTTTTTTTTAACATTCCTGCTTTACGTTGGTTGGCGTTTATGGGCGAAGTATCGATGTTTTCGGTATCGGTAATTTGACATTGGAATTATGCAAGAACGAAAGTGGCGCCCTCCATGGATGGGTGTGCTAGTTGTGTGCGCCCGAAGAACCATCAAAGTAATGGTATTACCTTTCTCCACTGAAATGAATTTCCCTCCCTGTGCGCGACATTTCACGTGCACGTGGAAGGTGTGAAATAATAAAAGATTATTTCGCTGTTATTCACGATTACAGAGTGCCGTAAGGAGGACTATAAATTGTGATCAACATACATGTCAAACATGTGTTATGTACATAAAATATTTTTTTTCTCTCATAGGTTCTATTTTGAAGCATTTTTGTAGCATTATTACACATCTTGTAATTCTTTAATATTGTATTTACTAAACAATTTAACATACATTCGGTAGAAAGTGCTGTTCTAAATTTAGCTAAATCTAGCTGCCCAATAGCATATACTATTGGTGAAGGTCATCTTCTGCGGTGCCGCTTTATGGGACGAATGGGGGTTTGAAAACGTAGTAATGGATAACTACTTATCGTACAATTTATGATCTTCCGTAAATCAAAGCAAGCAGACGCCCCGATGTTTATTTTTTCACGGGCCAAGATAGAGTCCTGCCTCCTAGAGTTTGGCCGTTGGCTGTTTCGTTATGGCCTTTTATCTTACTCTCGTAGTATGTAGTACAAGACGTGCTTGAAGATGGGTCGATTTTATGTTGCTTTGTTCCCCGGCCCTAGTGGTCGCTCACCACAGTTCAGCATTAACACGTGTGGTCCCAACGATCGTCAGCGTCAAGACCCGTTGTTTATAGTATTTTTTCATGTTGTATAAATAGATAGCATATTTAAAAGATACAAGTGATACTAGAGTAGTTTGCTTCGGGCGATTTAAACAAATGTCAGTGCTTACTAAACTGGTACAGTTTGTACCCGTAATTAAAAGCCCCTTCCGTTTAGAACATAATCTAAAACCAGCCAACGACAGTCACTAATAATAGATTAGATGTGCCACGAACAAACGATTGCTTCACTCATCAACACTTCTGCCACTCAATATCGTGTATCCATCGGTGCTCCCCACGCCTGGTGTCGCTTACTATAGGGGTTCGCTTGAGGTCCCCGAAAAGACAACTCCAACCAACTGTTGGTGAGAGGGGATGCAAACAGTACCCCCAGTCATCAATCTCAATTTTTGCGCTTTCATGCGAGTCGTCACGTATGGCGGTTTCACTCCATCCAACCGTGTGCCGGGTAGTTGTTGAGTGTGTTTCATGGTTGGTAAGGGCTGTACAATGCCTTCACCATTACCTACACATGCATATTGTATGTGCGGCGTGCAAAAAAAAGGTACGTAAAAAACGCACGTATCTCGTTTCCATGTTTTTTTGGCAAAAGTATCGTTTTTTTTTTTTTTTTGACAACTGTTGCAACTGGTTTGGTTCCGCTTTTGTACAAACTCTCGAATCACGTTCGATATTGTGAATCCCAGTGCGCCGGTATCGTCAGCTTTTTGTCTGCTCTTTGCGTCAGTGTGGTGAAATACACGAACAGTTTATCCGGCGACTACTATTCTGTGATGCCACTGCTGCAACAGTACGAACAGTTTGCCTGGGCTACGCGGTTGGTAGATGATTATTTCATCATTTTTCATCGGGCTTACGTGTGTATCCCCTCCGAACCAACCTTCCTTTTATCTAGCATTAATCACTCTCTGCTAGTGTTGCGATGGTTTGACGACGTGTCGACGGTTCAAATCTGGCATTGACAACCTTTCCATTAGAAAGCCTCCCGTGGGCGATTCCATTGACCTAGGTCTTTTCTTCTGTGAAAGTCTCGGTTAGGGAAGGTATATCCAGTAGCCAAAACAATCTTTGGTATCATATTCACAAGTTCAGGGATACATAAATGGGACCAGAGACTTACATCATAGATAAATTCAAAGGTAAACTATTCATAATACTGTTAAATATAAACTGTGTAAAAATACGCTATCGAAATTGCGTCATAAAAACACGTTGCTTCTTTCCGTTGCATCATGTTCCCTGTTCTACTGTAATGGCCCACTTATCCCGATGATTCTGCTTTTTTTTGTTACGTCATAAAACGAAAAATAGCGAGCTGCAGTGGGGTAAAGTCTCAATCAATCCCAAACGCTGTGCAAACTGTCACATGATGCAAGTACACAAAAGGCAAAGGATTCAGAACAGAGGCAGCATTTGCTCCCGCTCTCACGCTTTTGCGCCTTCAACGGTTCGGGACGGTTGGCTAAAGTTGTGAGCAAGAAGCTCCAGAACATGCCACAAGGGTCCCAAGGGAAGCTAGAAAAAAGGAGTATCCCGCATACGCAGCCCAAGTCCCGCAACCCGAAAACCAAGTTTCACTAGCTCCACGATACCAAAGTGAGAGTGAATCTGGCTGGATCCACACCAGGGATGAAACTTTGCGGCGTTGAACGTTTCTCCACTGAGTTTCTTGCAGGTTTGCGCCTGCCTCTCTGAGCGGCTGCTGCAAACACTGTGTGCCAGAAAGTGAAACCGGGTCGATTTTTCTATGCAGTGTGAACTTTTCCTCGTTGTTCCCGGTTTGGTTGCAGTGAAACAAAAAAGCAATCTTTGTATCGCTGGGAAGTCTGTCAATTTGTAGCTCTCGGGGTTAGGATCTTTTCACGCTATGTTTGCCTATTTTTGAGAGCAGTATCTATCGGGATGTGCTAGATTAAGCCACCGAGCCTGAAAAAGTGTGTACCGACGGGCAGGAGAGATATTTAAAAGAGCGAAACACTAAATCGAATATTCCAAGGGTTCTATGAAACGCAAGGCATGCGAGTGACTGTCCTATAAGTACAAAACGAACCATCTAATAACAACTACAAAAAACCGTTTCAGACAACTTATCAAACAAAACGATTTTTTTTTCGTTTATGACCATTCAAATGGTTTTGCGTTACATGTATGTAGTTGGCATCAGAGAGCGTTTCTGCTGCTATCTTCCATTTCGAACACAATTGGAAAGACGATAGCCATAGATAGAAAGGGAACGAAACCTGATCTAGAGAATAATGACGAAATGGAGGGCCCGATTGACGAATGTGTGTAAGCCCGTGCGAACTCTCCTCCCATAAACACGCACCACGAAGGTACGGTGGTGCGTCCGAAGAGAAATGATGACGACATAACTGCCATCCGGTGTGCAATAGCCTAACCAATACCAGCAACCAGCTCCGAACCGGCCAGCTTGATGACGACACCGAGAGTCGTCGTGTAGCTTGAGCCGGTTGTGTTGTTGGTGATGATGGGGAGGGGGTTCTGCTTACCAACCTACTCCCCGTGCGCAGGAAGAGCACCCGAACTGCACGCAGCAGACGGGTCCTAGACGGGAGGATATCAATAAAACACACACGCAAAAAGGCAGCAGGCAGGGACGGTGCCGAGGCTGCGCGGCAACCAAAGAAGGAGAGCCCCGAGATATTTGGAGCAATCTTCGGGTGTCGCACGACACAGAGCGGGCACAGCTTCACGAGCAAGCGCAAACGTTGCACACACCACCGTGTGTACTGTGTTTGCTACAAAACATGCTTCCTTTCATTGCATTTGTTTTGGAGCTCGCTCTCGTAAACGCACGGACTCGCAGCGAAGAGTGATGCTGCACACTTGTCCCCGCCACGTCTAACGTCCCTTCGCTCCCAGCGCGGCGGCCGCTATCATCGCGCCGCTCAGGCGACAACGCAAACATATCGCAGCAGGGCTTTGCTAGCCTGGTGTGCGTGCTGCCGCTGCTGCTGTGTGTATCGCTCTCGGCACACGATTGTCCACTGCCGCGCGCGCCCTTCCTGCGCTCGGGCCCGCCCGATGGAGGCAACGCAACGTTACAACAACATACAGCTCTCGCTCGCTCGCGCTGCTGAGCTGGTGTGTGCGCGCTGGTCGGGACAGAATACACACGAACCTTGCCGTCGCGGCTATGTTGGTGGAGCGAATCTATCGGATCCGGTCGACGCTCGGGCTCAGTCAAAATCGCGCCGCAGTCAGAGCAAGTTGTGGGGCTCTACCGTTCTTTACACTGTTTTCCGGGCCAATCCGGACTTTCTTCGATTTCGGTTTTACGTGCATGCGTGCGTGCGTGCGTTACGTACGTAATTCCACATCGCGCGTGAGTGTCTGTGTATGTCTGTGCCTATTCGTGCGTGGTTATTCCCTTTTAACGCGTTCTTTTCCGTCTTGCACCGAACGTTACAAAATCTCACACACTTTCCCGGCAAATTAACGGCGGGTTTCCAATCCCACCCACCCTACCCCACCCGGTGATGAGCAATCTGTCGCGGCTGCTACGCTCCGAATTTCGCGATTGAGCAGCGGCGCAACGAGCTTTTGACAGTGGTGCTGTAGCCTACGTTCCGGTTTTTCGTTGTCGCAAATAATTTCGTATGGCATACGCGAATTGCAAAAACGACAACCTCCGCCACCGCCGCCGCAGCTCGACAGCAGCATATCTACCGAAACGCGAGAAGAAGCATCAGTAAACGTGAAACATGATGGCTTCGGAACAGTCGTTCCATCCGTCGTCGTCGTCGTCTTCATCGCCCCTTTAGAGGAAAGTCCACGGTGGTTACCGGAGGTTCTTCTTTGCTCGATGGTGCGTTTCGTTTATGAATCTTGCTTCCCCAATACTTTTCCCGTCCCGGGTTATTCATGCTGGTGTGTGATTTTTTTTTTTTCGGACCCTAAAAATGGCGCTATCTCACCATTTTCGCATTCTTTCTCTCCCTCTTCGGTCTGTGTAAATCAATTTTTATGTAGCTGTGTGTGTGTGTGTGTATATATGTGTGTCCCCTACACCGCCCATGCCTTGTGGAGGTTTATGCACCGCGAAAGCCGCTCCCATTATTATCTTCATTACGGCCTGTGTTTGCCCCGTCTGTTAGCTCTTCCGTTCGTTTAATGGGAATGGGGTACGGTGCAAAACGAACAGCAACAAAAAAAAAACAACAACGATGCAATGTGGCGATGACAGATCTACCGATTGTTTTCATCCTCGTCATCATTGCTTTCGGCAAATCTGTCAGTGTTTCGGTACCGGTTTTTGGCGTGCATATGTGTGTGCAGACGAATTGAGCATGCAAACGATCGCTGGTTTACGGGGTGGAAAGATAAACATGGGTGAAAATGTTTAGTTCACTTTGTACATTGTGCGAGTGTGCGATGGTTGGAACCATTTTCAATCAGTTTTTATTGCAACTAAGAACGATAGCAGGAGAAGAAGGAAAACACGTAATTCGCTTCAGTGTTGAATATCCCGCTACTACTATCCACCCCAAAACGTGCAGCCTTAGGTGACAGGTTTGAGCGGATCGGTTTGACGTACGCTGCAGTCAAAGCCAAAGATGCAGCCCCGGCAAAACACATTAATTAATCTGCTACGACATGCATCTCACGCGCGCGCCCGTTTCGTGCATTATGTAATGGCGTGGAAGATGAAAAACTAAGAACAAAAGCAGCAACTTGCGGTGGCCGAACCGCGCTTATGCAAGTGCGCAGCGTGCAGCGGTGCAGTGTACTATCGCTTCTTTGTGTTATCTCCGTTGAAAAATGAAGCAAACATTTTGTTTTTAACAGAGTCACAAATGTGTTCAGGATCGTTAACACACACACACACACACACACACACACACACACACACACATACGCGCGCAAGAGAGAAACTCTTATTTGATCGATAATAAGCAATCTCAAGTCGATAAAAAGGTGTCAAAGGCGTGTGATAGACTTTTGTTATAACAGTGAATGGTGAGAACGATCAATTTGCACATATAAACGATAAACGCAGGCAAAAAAAAACTGTTTGCACATTTGCATCATCCCTACTTGACAGGGGGGAGGAAAATGGGGTTCAAACATAACCAAACACACTTCTGGGTGAGTGTGTGATGAGGTGCTGTTGTGGGTGGGACCGTTATGATGGTGAGGTGATAATGAACAGGGCAGGTGATAATCGCTAACCAACACTTGATTGGTACTTGAGTCAACGAAAATGTGTATAATATGATATTGATGAGAGAGAAGAACAACAAATATGCAATATCCGACCAGTGGTTCAAGTAGTCAGTTCAATGTTTTGGTGTAGCTGGTTGCAATGCAATACGGCAACAGGAAAACAATTTTACAAAACACAACCGTAGCTATTGTGATCGATCACGTGTAGAAGAGTGAACGTGCACTGAACACCAGCGTGTGTAGTAGAAGAAGAATTGTTAGAAACCGTTTACGTAATCCATTACCCGCCCACCCATCATCATCTGTTACGTGTGGGTTGCTGCACCTTTGTGTGCGGTTCAATTTTATACAAGCTAAAGATTGGAAGAACTAAAAATCTGGAACCACGCTGCACAAGGGTGTACCTTTCGTAGAGAGTGAACTAGAACTAGTAGAAAGAGGAACAAAAAAATGGAACTGGCCACAGTCGAAAAGAAACACACCACCACCAACGAGCGAGAGATGCACGCCGCTGCTGCTGCCGTTGAAGAAGGTGGATGCAGTTTGCATCTAGCGTTTGCAACACCCGAAATAGATTACGTCCATCGACCAAAAAAAAGCACACACACTAACGGCGCGTTTCTGATCGGTTGTGTCGGTTGTGTCTGTCTCATGTTACGTCTAGGACGGCTGTGTGATACGGTGTGTATGTGGGGCTTTTTTTCTGGTGCAATGTAGTCACAGGCCATGAGGAACCGGATTCCTTCGAACCTCCCCGTATTGAACGGCGCGAGCCAGCCCGATCAAGCACCATTGCCGGATTTGATCCGTGTGTACCAGTGATTGTGTGCGGTTTGTTTGGCGGCCTGCTGCAAATCCCTGTTCCAAATGCGCTCTACACACCGTCTAATTAGTGACGACGTTGTTGGGGTTTCCAATTTAGTTCCAATTTTTCTGTTCGCTGCTTCGCTGCTTCTGTTGCCCTTCTCGCGCGCGCAATTCACGGTGAAGCGAATGCCTATTTTTGGTCTGTTGCTGCTGGCAAATGCTGCTGCATTGCTGCACCAGGGCTGCACACACCTAAAAATCCTTTGGTGCGCATTAGATCTTTAAACGCGTTAGAGTTAATAAAGTAAAAGTGACCGTTGACCATAAAGCTTGCTTGATTTGTGCTGTGTGTCTGTGTGTGTGTATATTAACGAACGGTTGTAACGAGAGCGAGAGTATGCTGTATGCTTTCTTTACGGAGTGTTTGTGCTGCTTCGTTGCTAGCGCCGCTCTATTGATTAGATGGCGTTTCATAGACCTGGTGGTGCTGTGGTGCGATGGTTTGATTGTAGGTTCATAGACAGGACCAACAACACGCTCGCTATCAATATCTCTATTGCGAACGCGATTCGAAAAGCAGAACGGCCCAAACCGGGCCAGAAAAAAATACAATTTCCAGAACAACATTTTCAACTTCTTCCTAAGATCAAGACGCGTGCAAAGTTGTTTGTGGCAAGAGAATAGAGAGAGAGAGCGAGAGAAAGAGGGAAAGTGAGCTTCTGGCGACGACGATTTGCCCGTCATCCCGTAGCGTGATTTTAATTCAATCATTGCGAGTTACGTCGTTCTCGGGTCGTTTGTTAATTTCGTCTTGCCCGCGAGAGCCAGCTCGTTGCTGGCATTTGGGGTCTTGGTAACCCGTGTGCGTGTCTCGGTGTGGGTTTCCGTTTCAGTAACGATGTAATGTGGGCTATAGACGCACGATACATGCCTGGAGTAGCTGCGGGTAGAAAACACACACACACACACACACACACACACACACACACACACACACACACACACACACACACAAACAATTGGGACATCGTTGGCTTTTCGGGGATGATAACAGATTGAAGTTTTTCGTGAAAGCTGATAAGTTTTAGAAGCAAACTATAGTTCTGTTTTCTCCCACGACCATTGGCAATGGGTATGCGAGCAGCATTTTCTCGTTCCCGCTTGCGTTCGGTTTTAATCAACGCACCAAACGCGCGCACTGTAATCAACCGTAAGAAAATTTACTGCCTTACAGATTAAGTTTATCGCTGCCCAAAACCTTTGCTTAATCAACCAGCGGAGCCCCGGCACCTGCGTTCGTCGCTACCCCGTGGCCGTATGCACCCAGGGACGATTTCGGGAGCTCTTTCGTCCTGCTTTCCATGTCATCCAGTACCCGTGGAGGGATATACCTGCCTGCGGATACGAATATTGAAAAGCGAGAAACGTCACCTACAGATGGCGGACGCTTTGCCTTGAACAGCACTTCAAATTCTCATCAGACACGTGCCAACAACTGTCACGGGTCGCTATTATGGTTTTCGATAAATCAAACGCCCAAACCGCCGCTCTATCGAATCGTGGAACAATATTATTCTGCAAACGCTTTCCCAGAACCGTAGCCAACGTTGTACTGCCGCCCATCGCCATCGTGCGGCAACCGATCGGAAGCCGCAGACAATTTTCCGGCTGAACTTTCCGCAGCTCCGTAAGATTGATGGGCTTAAAACGGCGGACGCACAATCTGCGCGTGTGGCGCACCAGCCCTCCTGGCCAAAATGGTTCGATCGTGGATTTGTTTTCATCATCGTAAATTATTCACTTTCGTTTTGCAGAACAGAGTGAAATAAAAAACGAAATTACTCTCAATGTGCTGCTCTACTTCTCGGTGGCCTGAAAAAATATTGACATATCCGGTTTGGAACGCATTAAGATTGCTTGATGTGTGCGTGCGTTCTTTTTCCTTTCTTTTGTGCCTGCTTTTAACATTCCGCTGCACATTTCTTGAACCTGCGCTGCTGCTTTCAATTGTTTCTGTACTGCTCCCGAGGTTTGGCATGTCCCGGCATGTTGTCGTTCGAATCGCTTCCATTTGCCTCGTTCTCGTGCACGGCAACAATTCGTCCACTTGTACACCACCAACCCGCATTATTGGTGCCCGCTTGTTGTTGTCGCCTGTCCGGGGTGCGACCTACGTTTCGCCAGCCAATACAGCAAACCTACACACAAATCTGGCGAATGATGAACCGTAGCGAACGTGCCGAAGAGAAGTAAATTGAGCAGAATCCATGGGTGGTGTGTCGGTGTGGGAAGAATAAACCGAGAACCGAGGGGAAAAGATTGCTACAACGTTGATAACTTTGCTGACCCTTCGCCTGTGGGGCCACGCACCGGGGATGGTGCAGAAGGTGATCTGACCCCGTCCGTATGCAAGGCCTGTACAAAAATTTCCTTAGCACCCCGGGGATGGAGTGAAAGATTACGGCAAGCGTCCACTTCTTGTACCTATATGCTGCTCTCCTCCGATCGTTTTGTTGTGAGTTGAATGATCATCGACATCTTTGCTTAGATTGTTCGTTGAAAACACGGTGCGTTTAAGGTCCTGGGTGGTAGGCAGCAAACGATGAAAGATGGTAATGCCTCTTAACGAAGGATAGACTGAAGATTCAACGTTTCTGTTTTCACGGTAATAAAGTAATAAACAAATCTTCTAAGTAACAACATGTCCTTAATTGATAACTGTTAGATGAAGTTCAACAGCATTTGAAATCTGCTTGCTCCGTATGTGTGCACTATCGATGGGTCGTTAATGCAGAACATACTAAATTTAGCGACAAATATGAGATTTAGTATGGCAGAACATACTAAATTTAGCGACAAATGGGACTCGTGCAATGGGGTGATGCCTTATCACATGAACGAACCTACCGCCACGATGTTGTCATTTGTTTGTTTCCGTTGCACACCGTCGTGTGCATTTCTGCGATTTTTTACACACAAACACACAAATGACCGTTCAGTTTCGCTATCTTATAAGACTGTGAAGTATGGGGTGGAGATATCTCCTGCCCGCTGGTGCTACCCTCCATCCCTCACCACAATATTCGCTCTCAACCGCCGTAGTCTCATTGACGGCATTGCGTTTGAAATTGTGTATGTTGTTGATGTTGGTTTTCTTCTTCCATCGCTCATGTGCGGTGCACCCCTTACCTGATACCTCCGGCAAGACCAAGCACAGTGGCGAATTCACGTTAAGAGAATGATCGCGCAAACAGAGCGTCGTGTATTTATTCTAACGATTGCTCTCCACTTTATTGTGTGTGTGTGTGTTTGTGTGAGCGTCGAACCATCGCTTCGTTCAGCATCTCCCCTTTTTTACGCAATCAATGGACACATGGGGCACGAGTGAGAAGTGGGTACTTTATTTGAGCTTCCAGCGAGGCAATTTTCAGCTCTCATCACCTCGTGCCGTCGAGGTCCGTGGGCGCGTCCAGTGCGCGTCAACGTCATCCGTATGTTCGGAAGCACGGTTTGAAAAGGTTCTTCCATTGTGGAGGTACACGAAGCTGGTTTGAATGGCGACGGAATTGCAAAAGCTTGCTGGTGTGTGATCCAATGCGTCTTCGCTGCAATTCGTTACGTGCGGCACGTGCTCGGAAGAGATTCCAGTATCTGATGATAGCTACGGAACAATTACTACTTGTTTAATGACAGTACGCTGCCCAGATCAGCGGACAAAATATGTTGCGATGTTAGCTTTTGGCGCAAATAAACAAGCAAATCCTTTTTGAACAGGAGCGTCATGTTGTTCATAAAATGTTTGAAATTATGGTACATGTACCAATGACTGGACCCGCTATAAGGGAAAAAAGGAAAGCTTGTACCCTTTGCGCTTACATCACCTAAACCATGTGTTTGTCGATGTTTTGTTTCTCCTTCTGCAACGGGTTTTTTTTTTGTTGCAAAATGCGCCCATCGGGGCTGCTGCATGCAACCGATCGTTTGTGCATTGTACCGATCGGTTTAAAATTAGAAAAGCTTATCCACCTTCTGCATTCACGCGCGCGCGTGCTCCTCCCCCAGGGCTACCGAATCGTGGGTCAAGCGAAGAAAGAAACGCCGCTTGACCAATGCAAAGGTTTGCGCTTGCAAGGGGCCAGCAAGCGCGACACAACACCCGCCCAACCAAAAAATCGTCTGCGACATTGAACTGCATGCGGACTGCAATGGCTGAAATTTCGCTGCTAAAGGTAAAGTGCGATCGCCATCGACACGCGAGGGACCGTTCTGCATCCATGAGCGAGGGAGAGAGAGAGAGATAAAAGGGTGCCAATGACGCGATACGCGCACCAAACACTACGTCTTACAAAGTGATTGGTGGGAGCCAAGGAAATCCTTAAACCAAGGCCAAATAGTGCACCTACCATGACTTCCGTCTTAAGACAGTAGAGTTTTTTTTTTGCTACTACTACTCCTACTACTACTACTGACACTATTGCCTTGCTAAAACGCGTCAAACCACACTTGTTTTTGAGTGAGACTAGCGAACAAACGTCAGAGTGACGTACGTGTTGCAAATGTACGAACTTCGTGTTGTAAATATTATCTGATCAGATTTTGTTTACAAATAATCAATTCATCAAGACTTATCAGTATCATCAAGCTGCGCCGCACGAAAGAAACCCACTTATGCACTACCGAGGGACTGTTTTAACTGACCGGTTGTTACAGGAGCTACAAATTTCTCTGACACTGCAAAAATCTATTCACGAATCTTGCACGATCGGTGGTAAGAATGGAGAGCCTTTGCTTTATCGTTTCATCTACCCTGGTGAATGATTTGCAATTTGTGAAACATATTCCGTAGCCTTATGACCTCTAAATTATCGGTAATCATGCAGTGGAGGTAAGCATACGGTTAACACCAATAGACCGTATGCCTTTTAACGTCACTTGAGCGGCACATTTGTGTTTTTACTACATTTTACAGAGCACATGGGACAAAAACTACATTTATTGTTCGTCATGTCATTCGGTTATGGTTAGATTAATTTGCTATTGGCTTTTTTGTGTGCTGTTGGTATTATGAAGTGAAGTAAATAGCAACAAAAAAAGGCACTTGAGAGCTGGGTAATGGGTACACATTCTCGTCCTTCTCTCTGCATCGATCGGTAAAATGTTGAAGAGCTACAAAAAAAAAAACGTCCAACACGAAAAACACGCACAAACATGTTTATAAATAGCTCTGCCCAATGAAAGAACGATCACGAGGAGGAAATGCATACATGAAATTACGAGAGAGAGAAAAGGCAAAGAAGAAGGTGCCCTGGTGAAGACGTATATTTTAAAATGCCAGTGAAACAAACTGGTTGCAGACGATGGGGCAAAACCCACCCTGATACAGATGGCATCGATGTGATGCTAATAAGCGTAGCAAAATACAGCATCCATCAAGAGAAGATATGTAGCAAACTATATATTATCGATATGATTATCAGTCAATATTTTCAATCGCTAGTAGCAGCACATTTAGTTTTGGGACCAATGTTTGGTTAAAAGTGTTGTTTACTACAATTTCTCCGTATTATGGTACGATTGTTAGCGATCACTCAAACCCGTACGAGTAGCATAAAACAAAATGAAATCAAGTAACAACAATCATACGCGTACATACACACAAAGCACCAACCCGCGCACTACTCTCCCAGGAGGGACCCACTGACCTGTTCCGAAAGCCAGTAGCCAGTTGTTGCCGTTGTTATGCCTGTTGCTGTTTCCGCGGTAGCGAGGCCGAAAGGCGAATTTTTCACTTCACATCGACAGTGTTTCCTTTCCTTTGCCCAATGCCCGGTTCGTTCCCTTATTCCGCCCAGAGACACCCCATTCATCCTATAGGTCCACGACGGACACACGCTGTTGGAGCGTGCGTTACCGATCTTTTGCCTTTTTTCTTCGTCCCGCGGTTTCTCTTGCTTTGCTATTTTGATGTTTTCAAAATTTTGCATTCTCACCGCACCGGCCGCGATCATCTTTGCGCGTACCCATATCCCGCTCCCACTCCGAGCGCGTGGCGTTACGAGAAAATATTCACGGTGAAGGACACCGATGGCAATGGCCGCTACTACTGCTGCTATCATTGTGCCGTTTGGTGGTTGTTTGGAACCGAAAGGCGCGTCCCGTAACCGTTTGCGTTGCTTTGGGCGAGAAAGGCCCGTGCGCTCCTAGGGCAAGGGGAGAAAGGTGACGTTTTCATTTTTCGACACGTTTTGCTGTGTGTAGCTCTGCGTCTCCGCGCTGTACACAAACGGTCGTATCATCTAGAGATTTCTGCGGGTCTATATTCGTCTCATTTTGCAAAATCTGCGCGCGTATGCGGTTTGCTGGTTTCAGCGCTCAGCTGACCAAAGTTTACGGCCAACAGAGAAACAGAGCTGACACCGTACGGTAGTCCGGTGTTGTGTACGTGATTTGCAGTGCAGATTTGTTGTTTGTTTGTCTTGCGAGGTAAAGGGAGGGAGAATGTGTATAGGAATTATCCTGTCTATGGACGTTTTATTTACAATATTTCTTTCACACATTTTGAGCTGCGCTTTATAGTGTTATATATTTCCTGCCGTTACTTTTCGTGAATATAGTATCAAACTGTTTAACTCCACTCGCAAACAAACAAAAAGTGAAAGAACGAAAATGTGAGATAGCGAGAAACGGGAAAAAAGACATTTTCCGGTGGAAAAAAGACTCTTCCAATCATTTCCACCGATCTGTCAACAATCATCGCTAAATAATTATCGTATCGTCAACCTGTCAATTTTACAGTGGTGTGGAAAACAAAGATGAAATTTTGTCGTGCGCACAACTGGAAGCACGCCAGCAACTATTGTCCCAAGAACCAGACAAGTGTGCCGAAAGCAATAGTAATCATAGTGTCGTGTGTAGCAGTAACAGCAACGATCAGTTACTGTCAGTAGAACCAGCAGTGAAGACCGTTGTGCCAATCGCTGCTGCCGTCGCCCAGCGCGCTGGACTAGTGGAGGAAGTGAAGGCAGAAGAAACAATCGCAATCCCGCCGAGTTCAAATCTCGCGGAGCCAACCGTTGTTCCGTACGTTAAGCTCGTCGCCAACATCGGTGCTGATCAGAACAACGGCAACGACGAGCTCCTCGCTAGTGTTGGTGACAAGGTGTTGTTGTGCGTAAAGAACGATACTCCGACGGTAGTGTCCGGCGAGCAACCGGTGCCGCTGCATAGTCGCGCCCTGCGCGAGCTGAACACCGTACCAGCTACGGTGCCGCCGAAACCGGCATCATCGACGATCAGCCGTCCCGTGTCGGTTACCGCTTCCATCTTTACCAGCCTCCCGCCGGGAACCGGTGCTTCCGGGACCGCCGACAAGGCACGTGCGGTTAACAAACCAACCGGCTGGGGTGCACCACAGTCCGTTACAGCGAAGCTGTTCGTAACGCTTCCTCCACCACCGGTTGGTGCTGGTATTGGCGGGACTACTGCTGGACCCAGTGGCAGCAAACCTCAGCACGCCACGGAAAAAATCTTCGCCCCCAGGACGGAAGATATGAATAAGGGATTCTTGATGTTCTCCGAGGAAGAGCCTGGATTGACCAGTAAGTATTACAGCGCCGTGTGCTATTTCATCCGCTTTCAGCTGGAAACATTTCCGCCCATCGATGCTCTGTCTCTCTGCTACGATGGCGGATCATTTTACCGGCAATAAATTTCAGCACGAATTGATTACCACGCACCACCCTTCTAAAGCTTCCATCCCATCTCTTAACTCTCTCATACCAGTTTTTCCCCCAAAACGACGGCTGAGTTTTAGCGAAATGCCCCCTGACTTACGTTGCAAGGCGCTACAAATTCAACAACGACTAGCTCTTTCCAGGAACGAACGTCTTCCGTATTCCCGCTGTGACAGTGAAACGGTTTTTCGAAAGGATTTCCCTCCAAGTTTTCCCATCGCTCTTCGCTCGGCTCGTTTTCCTGCCTTACTTTAAGCGCCAAGTCCGTCTACGATTATGGGTTCCCTTTTCTTCCCTTTGCTCCGTTGCCTACGCCCTGCTGCTAAACACTAAGCGAACAGCCAAAGTCTTGAAGTTACGGCTCCCGGGAGGAGGCCGCTCCTGTTTCCATTTAATGAGCTAAAACGATGATGGGCAGGCGTCGTTCGTTCGCGGGGCTACTGCGCGTAGCAAAAGCCTCCGGTGCCGCTACTGTTAAGGGCGATTTTTCTTATCACTTTCTCTACCACCGCCGCTTGATGGGGCGGCGTGTAGCTGTGGAGTGTTAAAAGCACCCCGACACAGGGGAGCAGCACCAGCTCGACGAAAACTGGGTATCACGTGATGAAAGCATAACTGCGTTTTACCCAGGACGTCGTCCTTCCTATAGCGCGATGGTACATTTTAGCTGGGCTGGCACAAAACAACACCATCCATCCCGCCGTTAGGTTGCGGGAGAGCGAAAAAGTGAACGTGAACGTTGTCAGCGACCTGACTACGAATTGGCTACTGTGTAGGACTGAAGTTAATCCTTAGCTGCGGTAGTAGTGTTGTATGCGTGGCTAGTAGTTCGTCCTCGTCCGGGAGTGTGTGTGTGTGTGTGTGGTTTCGTTTTCGCTCTGGTGTGGTATATGTTCACACTGCAGGGCATGTGACCACGGCAATTGTGCATGGATGAAGCGAAGAGTTAAAGAGAGCGTGAGAGGGAGCAAATATCAGCTATCAGCTAGAGTATTGCTTACCACGCTCGGCTCATCGAAAGTTCGCACACACCCAACGTTCCTTTGGTTGGTTTGGTTTGGTTAGATGCGCTGTACACACCACTCCCCCACTGACCTAGATTGCCCGGTGTCGGAAAATTTATCCCAGTCCCAGCCGGGGGTTAGCAGCAGCAGCAGCAGCAGCAATGCGATGTTACAGTAGACGCTATCCAATTTCCTAACCCATTTATTACGGGCAGCGTTGCTTGATATTGGAACGGCTGATGTGTTCAACACACTCTGCAGCTGGACACACTACACTAGCCTAAGGGGCCTAGCAAAACGACGTACTCAGGCGGGCTACTGAGCAATACAATTGGGACCTTTTCTTTGATTGCTCCTATTGTTCACATCCTATCCCCACACGCCAGTCGCACTAAAAGTACTCTTTGGAGTGGACAGTTGGATTCGGTTCTCTTACTCTCACTGCAAGAGATGTAATAGGCTTTCAATCAATTTTTGCAGATATCTAACACACACACACAGACATACACACTCCTTACCACGTGTATTTGAATCTCATAAAATTGAACGGGTATCCTTTTACCCGTTTTCCTTCGTTCCTTCAATCTTTATTGTACATCATGTTGGCTTACTATCTCTCGGTCTCTCCCTTCCCATACTGCCACCTAATCTTTATAATCCTACTATCATTACTTTTGACGAACGCATCAGTAAACGATGCGACACTGTTATCAAACAACCCCTTTTCGCTGGGGGTTTAAAGAAGCCATTTCCGTGCTTTTTAGCCCTACAAAACATGGCAACGAATGAGAAAAAAGAAACCCCTTACTTTGAATTGGTTTGCCCCCCCCCCCCCCCCCTGAACAACCCCCCTGTTCATGCTGACCCGCTCGCCCGTGCCCTGTTATCGAGCGATCTTAATACTTCATCTCATTTCTCGAGCTTATCGTGCTCGAGTGAATATTCGGCCCCGTTTATTGAGCCTGCGAACGACCCTTATCTTCCGGCACCTACCTCTAACACCCGTTGATGCAGCTCGTCTGTAATATTTTACATCATTAGAATAAGGCAGACACTCCGTCGATGGGCCAATACCGAGACAGTGGGACTACGAGGGGAGCCATATAGTGATGTCTCGAGTGAGTTGAGCATTTTTCCCTGTGATAAATTTGTCGACCCGCCTCCTGATCCACTGGGTGCTCCGCGCGACCAGCCGCCTTCCGAGGACTTTATCCGAGCCTTCCGAAAGAGAGAGAGCCCAGAGATGGCAAATAAAAAGGATTGAAAGTAGTAGTGTTTGTGCAGCTCTGCAGACCCCAAAACGCTTACGATTTTTCTGGCGCTTCCCCGCCGTCGAAGGGTACGATCAAAACTTAGAGAATGACTAATGAATGAACCCTCGAGTGGTGGGACATGCATCATCCTTCATCCGTCCGTAATTTATCCTCGCGCAACCCGTCAAGGGTTCTTCACAACCGTTGATCACATGGTTAACTTTTCCTTGCGTCCTCTCTTTTTTTTTTTTTTTTTTTGGTCCAGAATCTTTACTCACATTGTCCCATGTCCCGTAGGCTGCGAAATTAACGGCAAAGAAAGGGAGAGAGCGAGAGTGCGAGAGCTGTGTCACAACATTCCGGGCGCCCTAAATTTAGAATTTATTTGTCGTTTACATTTACATGAAAATGAACCTCAATCGGTATTTGGTGCTTCTTCTTCGTTTTTTTTTCATTACTCTTGGAAAGTATTCTGACCCAAAAGCATATCCAACATTCCTGCATCCCGCAGCCCTTCAACTAGCCGGCAGTGTGTTCGCGGTAGCATTGTGTTTCACGTGTTTTCCTTCCCGTCGCACCACTGTCGAAGAAAAAAGGACAAATAAATATTCCACTCTCTACTCGATCCTCCGGCTGAAGAGGTCCTTCATTGCGGTGCGGAATAGAGAGTGGTCGGAACAACAAAAAAAAAAAAAGAAGCACTCTGCACAAACCCCCAAAACATAGTCCCACATAAATATTCTACCCCCGAAACGATTTACGGCGCGTGGTTCAGATTCAATATCAAAAGCAGCACACGGCTCTGGTTCTGCCCCGTGCAAAGATCTCTCGCCCAAGCCCAGCCTCGATGGGTAAAGTGTGTATGTGTGTGTGTGTGTGTGTGTGTGTGTGTGTTTGTGTGCTTTATGCAGGATTCTACCCCAGCATCGCCAGCCACGGTTTTATTTTTCCTACGTACCCCTCATTTTCATATCACACCATTATTTTTTATATCTTCCTCCATTATACGCTTTTTCCCAGCGCACCAATTTGCTACGGTAGTGCCGCTGCGTGTGGCTTTTTTTCCCGCGCACCTTCACGTACTCTTGGTGTGGTGTGCCTATGTACTGAAAAGTTGAGCTTTTGCATTGGGCTCCGAACGCTTCGGTGTTGATCCTACCACGACCGCAGCAGAGTATTGTATTGACATTGATGGGGACAAGAGGGTGCCAATGTGCTTCATAGCTTATTCTCAGCTTCCACGTTAGCCCGCTTGTGCCAGGGGTGCGAGCAACGTGCGCAAGTAAAGCCTTTTTTACCTTTTTGTGAAGCAAATTAAGGTAAAGTGTGCTGGAAAACTTCATGGCACGTCCCCTACTGTCGTCTGGCCTTCCCCCAAAAAGTAAGCCCTGATGGCGCGCATCAAGAATATTGGGAGCAATTGTGAAAAGCTTCGGTGAATGGTGGTGTAGATGATGATGAGTCTTATTAGCACACTGCACGGCGATAAACAATGGCTAAGGAAGGTCCAATTTAACGCACCATGCTTCCCGCACTCACTCGGATTGTCCAATCAGTGGTGGTGTA